>NW_024610108.1:0-1200000 GCF_016920785.2 Ixodes scapularis | reverse complement strand
ACAAAGTTATATTTAATTTAAATTCATTTAGTGTTGTTTTAGAACCTGAAAAGAGCACGCTAGTATTCTCTATTGAGCAGAAGGGCAATCGTAGGAAGTCAGGCAACACGCACTGGATCACGGAACTGGGCGGAGCCGATCGGAACCGTCGGAACGACGCGTCGGAAGCTCGGTCGGAAGCATGTGTCTCGCCGGAGACGCGGTCGGACGTCGGAGACGCGGTCGGACGTCGGATCGGACGTCGGATCGGACGGTTTCGTCGTACATGTGTTTCGCGCTTAATTACATATATTTGTAAATGTCGTCAACAAATGAACTTAGCCATAACTCGAACCCGATGTATTAAAAAAAAGGATATGTTTTCACTTATTTCATATTTTTATTGTTTTCATTATTGTTAACTTTCTGCGTGGCATGACCACAGTTCCAATTTGTTGTGGTATTATATGTAAAAACGCTCAAACAGGAATATATGCACCCACATTGGCAAAAGGGTAATTTTGAAATTTTGCTTCACTGCAAGGTTTTTATCCTTAAAATGCTAAGGACAGGAGGCGTCGGAAGTCTCTTGAGATGTTAAAGGGCGACGGAAAGTGGCGGTGGAAAGTTTGGATGGGGGACAGTTGTGTGGACACGAAGAAAACAAATGTCAGCCCCTACCCCTGCGCTGTTCACTCCACTGGCTACGTTTGCTCAATTTCCGCGGTAACCGGCTACAAGTAGCGGCGTTACCGGCACCACGTTGGGTTTTTGGTAACGTGTAACGTACCTACGTTACTTATTTCGAGTAACCTTTAACTTAGTTACGTTACTCGTCGCATATTCTCCCGAACACTTAAACATATTTACATCAATTTGTTCCGTGTTTCAAGGCGCCAGGCCATACATATTTCTGAGCTTTTGAGGGCTTTTTTTAACGTTTTTCGTTTGTAATTAAGAAAGTAGAACCGTAAAAAAAGATAAGGTAATTATGATCACTTCCTGGACGGACATAAAGTCTCTTGATATGGCGTTTATGCATGCCTGTAAAGTCAAAGACTTTACAGGTAGGCATAATACTTTACTGGTATGCATGCATAATGTTATTCGTAACAAAAAGAAGCGGTGACGCGTTCCTTTTATTTTAAAGTAACAAGTGATGTATTTTGTTACCTTTTCGGTAGCGCCTAGCGAAAAAAAGGGGCGGGGGGAGGAGTTTAATTTAGGACGCTGGAGCCAGGCTGCTCATTTTTGCTTATCTCAGTTGGTATATAGAATATTCCTTTATATCTCATCTCGTCTCTATTTATAAGCTGTTAAAAACCAAAACACAAGCTAAACAACAAATAAGAAAAGAACAAGAAAATTAAACAATTTGCAGGGTCGTAATTATTTTCTCCAATTTATTTCCCCAGTCACAGTATCCACCCGAATATTGCAGTTAAACGGCTAAGCTCGAGTTATCCCATAAATGAAAGGCGTA
Source organism: Ixodes scapularis (assembly GCF_016920785.2). Taxonomy (NCBI): domain Eukaryota; kingdom Metazoa; phylum Arthropoda; class Arachnida; order Ixodida; family Ixodidae; genus Ixodes; species Ixodes scapularis. Next base: position 1,198,538 of record NW_024610108.1, on the reverse strand, counting down.
TGTACAGCAACAACGACGATTCCGTGCAGCTCGTTGCTCTCTTCGTGTCCGGCCTGGCCGCCGTCTGCCTGGCCGGCGGCTTCAAGGGTGGCTACGGCGGCGGCTTCGGAGGCGGCTTCGGTGGAGGTTACGGCGGTGGCCACGGCTATGCCAGGTCCCTCCCCGGGCCATCGTTCCTCGTCAAATCGGTTCACCACGTGAGCGGATTGAGCCGGGGAGGAAATCTGGTGGGCGTGCATCTCGGAGGCTTCGGCGGGGGAGGGCTCGGGGGCTACGGACTGGGTCTCAAGGGCTGAACGCGACTTGTACGAGCTTGACATATGAGCAGCAAGACCATTCATCTTCATCCGGGCAGCGCTGGCGAACCACCAGCCCGAAAACCTGAACTGAGTTCCCTCTGTAAAAAGAACCTATTGCCTCGGGAAGCACCTGTATTGACCCCCGTGTTGACGGAAATAAAGCAAAACTGTACATACGAAAAACATGTTGGTTCTAGTGTTTTGAAGCGATATCAAGTTTTAAGACTTATGGAATAATAAACCCGCGAACGCGTTACTGCCAGCGACGCCAGCCAGTCATACGAGCCGTTCCAGTCTGCTTCGACTATCTTTTGCTATACTGTGAAAGCTAGTGCAGCTTCGGCAGTGTTCTAACGCTGTGAAATCATCTTCAACGAACTCGTGGGCGAGCCATAAAGCGACGTAGTAAACGTAAAGTGCGGACACACCGTTACCGAGAAAATACTATATTTTAAATATGTTTTAAGTGTACTATCGTGTCTGCGGTGTTATACGTACGCGCATTTTTTCGTATTTTCTCGTTCGCATTCAAAATGCATTTTATAAATACATTCGAATACATTACCAGGTGCAATTAAAGTATGGTTAAAATATATTCTAGGCGAATTAAAATGTATTTCTAAGTGCATTAAAAGTGCAGTTGTGGTGCGTTCAAGAAGATATTTAAATTTAATTTCTCACTTACATTAAAATGCATTATAGCGCTGTATTATTAATACATTCTGTATATTTCCTAAATAATCCTATTCAGTATCCCTCTCCGACCTCAAAACGTCTAGTACAGCAAGTGCACAAAATAGTGCTCACTCATTGAAAGTAACCCAGAAACCCCTCCCAGGATGCTAGTCACACAAAAGAGAGCTGTAAATCGCCTTGAGCACTTCACACACATTGCAATTAAAACTTGTTAATTCTGTACTACCGATACAATGGTAAACTCTATCCCCACAGTCTTCTCGCGTTTTTATTTTTATACAAAGCTTATACAAAGCTTTATATTTTCATTTCGCCACAGAATTCACTTTTACGCTCAACATAAGACAAGCACTTGCTACAAACAATACTCACACGTGCAACAAAGAAAAAAAACAACAACAACGGAGGAAACAGAGGACTGATGTGCTTAAAGTTAGAGGATAAATAGTTTCCTCCTAAGCTCGACTTCTGGGATCCGAACGCAGCCTGGACGCACATGTAAGCAAACATTAAGAACTAACTTGATTACTAAAAACGCTTTTCAAAAAAAAAAAAAAAAATAAAATTAATAAATAACACTTGCCGTGTGCTGTCGATGGTGAGAAGTCGTCCGTCCATTTCGGTCGGCGTCCGATACCTAAAACTTAAGCCGATGGAGGCGGATTTAGCGTTCGGCACTGGCAATGGCTGCAAACAAAGGGCATCGGTCTCCGCACTAAGTTTTTCGCCTTGACATTGACTGGTCGTCATACTGTCATCCAGCGAAGGCCCGCGGATCCGCCAAGGCGTCCGACACCCCTGCTGACCTTCAGAGGGCACCGCAAAGTTACACGAGAGGTGCCGCTAAGGTTACCCAGGCGGGCGGGAAGATGGGCGCCATGTTGATTTCACGATTCCCGGAGGAAAGCTCACCGCAAAACCGGCGGATGCGGAGAAAAGCTCACGGGCCATAAGCGAATGCGGGGAAAAGCTCACTGATTTTTTTTTCTTTTTATTAGAGGCTGTTGAATCATGCCTAACATATATCAATTTATTATCATTAAAATTCCTCAGCTTTGTGAAAAAGAAAATGTTATTTTTTGTGTTATTTGTCAAGCTTATTGTGTATATTGCTCCCAAATTAATGATTGCGGGCGAGTGTTTTCTGTGGCTTACTGTCTAGGCAACGAAAGCCTAACTGAAAACTTTATGAACTTGAAGAACAGGAAAAAGTTCAAAAACTTAATAATGTCTGCCTAAAACCTAAAAACCAAACTGTAAATGCCGAAAATCCGAAAGTGCATGCGCAATAACGCGGTGCCTGAAATTCTCTTTGAAGCTTTTGTTAAATTTTGAAAACAGGATAAAACAGTCAGTGCGATATCGAGGCTTCTTTCTTACACGAACATGCACGTTTTCTAGCCGTTCGTGCTGGTGTTCCCACACGTTGCCTTTGTGTGATAGTGCCCTTCTACGGCAAGTCACCCATGACCTTCAGAGGTGCACGCTGTCACCGTTGTTACTCGTGACCTATGTAAGAAGTAGTTTTCTGTAAGGTAGCGAATAGGGCGAGTATATAAACGTTATACATTATGAAAACCACTCACACGACGACGACGGCGTGAAGACAACAAACGCGACAGGACGAAGCTGTTCTCGCAACAGAAATTTCGTTAGTGAAGTTAAAAGAAAGAAATTAGCGTAACCGACACTCATTACATCAACACCTAGTTATCTATTAGGCACTACGCAATATTTGGAGCTGAAACGATTCACCACACCGCTATTCATGTTAGCTCGCTAAGAACAAACTTCTTTGTTTGACAGAGCTACCGACGGCGCACTGGTCAGGCGTCAATAAATTCTTTTTTATCGGTGTAGGATGTCCTGATTTTATTACTTGCGGCTTAATAATATACAAAATGGGTGATTACTAATTTGTGAGGATTTAGTAAATATGCCCAATGAACTTCAAGAATATCACAAAAAAAAGAGGATATATTTTTAATGAAGTGACGAATGCGATTTGTGTTAAATTACCATGTTTGACGCAGAATCCGCTAAGTTAAAAAAAAAAAAAAAAATAGGTGAGCTTTTTTCCGCATCCGTTCAAAGGCCGGTGAGCTGTCATCCGCATCTGCCGGTTTCGCGGTGAGCTTTTCTCCGGTGAGCTTATCTCCGGTGAGCTTTCCTCCGGTGAGCTTTTCTCCGATGAGCTTTTCTCTGCCGCCCGATTTCACAGCCGCATCATGATGAGAATCATCTCTTGGGCGCTTGAAAAGCACGCAAACGGGCGGGGAACGTACCGTGCGACTTACTCGAACATCTGTGAGGACTCCCAGGAGCCTTTCGGTGAGGATTCAGACGTTTTCCGGCTAAAAATATAGAAACTCATGGAGTCGATGATAGACACCAGAAACCATAAACGGATAATTGAATGGTAAGGGCTATACCATTTGTAACGGGCGGCAGCTTGTGCCACCTAGCCTAACATTTAATCACCTTTTTTGTGTTAATTTGTAGAAATTTTGTTTTAGCACAAGCCCCTCACCCTTTAAAGTGTTACCTTTGGTTATTTTTATCTGCGTTTTCACCCCTCCCTTGATCTTTTCCGGCAATCTTCCAATCTCCTCTCAGTTACCGCTATTTATTCCCTGTCCATTTCCCAAGTAGCACAACTCGCCGGTTTGGGACTGGGGCGGTACCGGTCTGCCGGTAAGATCCTACTGGGGCGACGCTGGAAACGCACCGCGGGGCGACAACGGGCCAGTGAGATTGCCAGTCACTGGCCAGTGACTGGGACTGTCTGGGACGCCCGGCACTGGGCGTCCCAACGAGTTCCCGGGATGCTGCCAGCACAAATCCCCAGCGTAGTACCAGTAACGCGGTAAGATACCAGCAAGACCCCAGGCTAGCGGCCTCAAGCCATACAGTCCCCGGGCTTGTTTTGTCCCAGCGAGTTCCCGGGCTGCTGCCAGCACAAATCCCCAGCGTAGTACCAGTAACGCGGTAAGATACCAGCAAGACCCCAGGCTAGCGGCCTCAAGCCATACAGTTCCCGGGATGCTGCCAGCACAAATCCCCAGCGTAGTACCAGTAACGCGGCAAGATACCAGCAAGACCCCAGGCTAGCGGCCTCAAGCCATACAGTTCCCGGGCTTGTTTTGTCCCAGCGAGTTCCCGGGCTGCTGCCAGCACAAATCCCCGGTGCACTACCAGCAGTACCGCAAGATACCAGCAAGACCCCAGGCTAGCGGGCTAAAATCGTACAGTTCCCGGTCTTGTCATACAGCCTAACATGTGGTTTTGTGTGCAATTTACACCTGAATAGAAATGATGTAGTTCATAAGAAGAATAATTTTAACAACAAATGAGTGTAAACAATTATGTTGCACTGTACATGAAAGTAAATTTCTGGCATAGGTATACACTTTATTGGTAAAGCGGCTGCCACAGCCATCTGTCGCTCATACACATGATAGCAAATAAAACATAGAAAATTGTTACCGTAATTGTTTATTGTCAGCTCCAGTGAAGCTACAGCTTGGCTGGTCATCATGGGCTTGTCGCTAGAGGAGTGCGCTGGATGAAAGAGGCTGCATGTCACGGGCCTAGGAAATGTTCTTCACACTTTTCATGCAGCTTGTGATGTAAGTCGACCATGCACCCAGGAAGGGGAGTCCTTCATTAGAGCACCTGCAAAGAGAATCAACAGCACAGTAAAGTGACAGGGTAAATAATTACCAGCTGCACATGATAATCCAGAAATTCCAAACTGGGCAAGCGCTTAAAAGGCTAAAACAGCGCAAAGGACGACGGACAAGGTAAAGGACACGGACAGAGCGCTGACTCGAAACCAAATTTTCATTGAACTCAACGGCGCAATATATACACACTATTGAGAACAAAAAAAAAGAAAATCAGCCTGAAAAACACCCAAAACAAAAGCACAAGAACTAAGTAAGTATCACCTCTAAAAAGATAAACCAAGCTAATCAAGTGGCCAGAAAACCAGAGGCATGAGACAAGAAGCCCATGTAAAAGAAAAACTTTTTGTAACCAATGCGTTAATTGTCTTCATTTCATTTTCAATCTGGAAACTATATCAAAACAAAAATACTTTGATTGCCCTAAGGGACACCTGTTACAACACACTGGATAACCAAGCGGCAAAAATGGCCCAGTTATCTCATAATCAAGGTTAGCTATTTGCATGAAGAAGGCCTACTTCAAAGAAAGGCTCGTGGAAATCATCTACTTTAATTCAAAAGGGCATGTCGAGAGACGGGCAAACTCGCCGGAGTAGTTGGCATGTAGTTTAACATTGCCGTTCGTCCCGATAGGTGCGAGAGATCCAGCATTTTTAGGTAAATATAGCGATTCATTAGTCTTACTGAGACAATGACAAATCATATCCTTGACATATTCGCGACCCTAGCAAAACGGACAGCACCAAGCAGGAAAACCGGGAACCAGCCAGAACAGGTCGCTCTGCGCCTCTCCACGTCTCTGGCGGCTTTCGCGGACACGTGTTGTCGACGCGGTGGCAAACAATGTAATTTGATGAAGGTCTGAATATTTCTCAAGTTTGCCTGAGTGTTCATCAGTGTGATGAAGCCTCAGTAAATTGTTTTTTTCTATCACATGTTTGAAAGCCTGTTTACTCCACAACACACAATCGCGTGCTTTCAATTTCTTGGATGGGGAGGAATCAAGGAAAAACGTTTTGATTTCTTCTCTGTCTCGAATGACATTCAAAGTGACGACTACTCGGTAACTGATAAGTGGTATGTAAAACAGACGAGGTGTTTCACTGGAGGGAACCCCAATGCTGCAGTCAAGTGAATGGGAAGGTTCATTAGCTGCTTTTCTTGAATTTGGCTGTGTTTGATTAGCGTCAAGATTGAGCCACCCACGCTGGTCGGTGCATTGGCTATTCATCTTGGCAGCTTTTCACCGAAAAAGCCTTTGGACCACACCGAAAAAGTTGGGCTGATTTCGCATCTACTTGATTCTCGAAAACCTCCTCGCTGCATACGATTAATGAGGGATATTGTCTGCTTTCAAAACATGGGGGACGCGTCTCGCAAAGTTAGAAGCTGTCACGACATTATGATCTATTGCGCCTCCAATATTTATAATATACCCTCGTTGAAGCCAGCAGCAATATTCGTCTACATTGCTCAGGTTGTCCGGCCACAAAAGATACTCTCTTTCTCCATTCAGGATTTGAAGTCAAGTTTAATGCAGAGGGGTTCTGCGTGAATCTCCGATGAAGACTCTCTTCAAATTTGTCCGCAATCATCTCCGTGCTGCCGGCTAGAACCATATGGCCGAGTTTAGGTAGTATCTCTCCGTCTGTCAAATATACTTTGATTCAGCAGTTCACCTAATAGCTTGTCAAGTAAGCTCATATTTCAGCCCAAATAACATACTAATATCCCTTTAGTGGGACATGGTACGTAATATAATGCATAACCCGCACATTCGTCAAAATGACTTCGATTGCCACTAAAACCTGAGTTGAAATACGAGTATCAGCTGCTTAGTGGGGCTCAAGAAGCTCAAGCTTGGCTCAAGAAGCGCTTGCTTAATTTTCGTAATTTTCCTGCAGCCTGTGTTGCTGATCGAGCAGACGACTGGAGCTGTTTCTTAATACGCACAAAAGCTCGATTTCGCCGACAGATAAGTCGTATGGTCGAGTGATGCGAGTTAGTTGAAAATTACTGTCGGTGGAACAATTCTGTAGTCATCGCTGCTTTCCTTACCTGATCAAAACTGATTAGAGTCTATAACCGTCTCTCCGGAGCCCATAGTTTCGGTAATGAACAAAACCTCCGAAACAAAAGTTTGACATGAAAAGAACAAAAAGCACCGGGAAAACAAAACTATGCTCTGCAAGTTTATCTGCACCGGCTACACTTAACCGTTGCAGTTGAAATACCTATAAAATAGGGCATTAAACAAAAGAAAATCTGTTAAATTGAATGCGCTACCCGTTCAGGCGGCCCGGCCGAGCCGACGCGACCTGTTCCCAGCCGCCATGTTTGTTCGGTGGTGGCGCCCCCTATAGATCGTTGGAGTCGCGAATACAGCTCATTGTTGTACACATACTAATGAGATTGGGTAGACACATGTAAACATATAATATATTGCAGAGTATGGCCCCTGTGTTCCCACATAATGGCAACCTGACTAAAACTCATCTGCAGACTTCACCAAATAAAAAATAGCGACTTACCCAGAAACTAGTATATATTATTAGCGTCTACCATAAACTCACATTGAGTGTTTACCATCGGCATGCCCCATAGCCCTTGAAAACGCCCGCAAGCCTCACTTACTTTAAGCATATGACATCATATGACAAGAAACATTCCCTCGTGATCATCATTAATATCTACAGGTGCAAACAGTTCAGGCAAATCAATAGAAAGATAACAAATCAGTAGTGAGGTGGTGTACAGTGGCTGGTAGGTGCAGGTTAATATGTATGGGACATCTATTTTCTGAGTAATATTGCTTATCTGGTCAATTTTCTTCACAGACCCATCACATACTGAGACAAGGTTCTCAATACAGTGAAAAACAGGAAGGAGGAGTGAGTTCCAGATTTAGCTTTGCGCAAGCTATGTGGCAACTGACTTCATCGTCTTAAAATTTATTGGAGTGGATCTGGGTATGATTATGTCTAGCCCAACAATACTGCTAGGAGCACATTCAAAACCTTCAGAAAGGGGTAGAGGAAGTTTGAATCATAATTTCCGTATTGCGATGAGAGCTGCTCATACTGAGAATTGATGTGAGCCAATGTCGGCCATCCTTCTGCCTGAAATATCTATGTGTCAGCCACCCCCTATCAGAAAAAGTTTTAGCTGAGCGCTTTTTACGGGCCGCTCCGCTCAGCCACTGAGCAGGAAAGTAATTAGGCACGCACGTAACGCTCAGTCGGCAGAGGTCATCGGGGTGCAGGAGTTGTCTGCTCCATCGCCATCTGCGCTCCGACTGGTCGTTGCTGACTGAGCGTTGTGAGCATGCAGGTGCTTTCCTTTTGAGTGGAGCGGGTCGTAACAATGCTCAGATAAAACTATCTAATGTCTATGTCGCAGCCTCAACAGCCAAACGAGCAGTCTTCTTCCTCGCTTGAACAATAGACCAAAATTGCACTGCATACTGCTTTAGAGGCTTGTTGGCATGTTTCACACTTACTCTCTGCAGACAGCTAGGACTGTCGGTAAGCGAGGAAAAAAAAAAGTGTGAACACATATCATGCACGCCAAAAGAAAACATCAATGGAACTATACGATACTGCATTAAAGTTGCCAATTGGGCGCGTTTTATACCGCACAGCCACTGTGTGTGCACAAGTAAACTAGCTCTACATATACCGCTCAGCACACCACAGCTAGGCTGAATCACATAAGTCTCACACTTGCCGAGCTTGAAGTACAGTCGTGATCTCTACGAGTGTGAACAAGCGATCGTCGACTGCTCAGTACTGGGAGCATCATGCACCAGCGGACTTGCTCTCCTTTTAAAATGCCTTGCGAACCAAGCATGGTAAGTCATCTGATAAGGAGAGAACGTCACCACGGACAGCACTGAGCAGTTGATAATCGCCTGCTTACCTTCATATGTATCAAGTCTCTAGCTGGCCGAAGTAGGCAGTATGTGTGCAGCAGAAACGGCTGTACTGAAATCTCAAAAGGATGAAAGATCAGAACAGGCTTGGTAAGCTTTCACGTTGCAAGTATGCCCATGCGAATTTCACTTTCTAAAACATAAACACGCATTTCAAATTGTCATCCAGGACAAGCTGCTATTACACAGCTGTATATATAAGGCAGCTTACCATCAACAACCTTTGCAGACTGCCATGGACCTGATCCTCGGGTCGGCTGGTGATGCAGGAACGAATTGGCCTAGTCGATGCTAGCTTCCGTTCGGCAAGGGCTGCACTGAGTATAAAGGTGAAAAAAGTGTTGTAGATAATGTGAAACAAACAAAAGCAATCCTAGCATCCACAATTCGCTAGAGGCACTGAAAACAAAAATCAGAGGTTGGGTCAATTATGTTAATGCAATATACTTCGGACACATACCATGACTGCAGGTAAGATATTTGCTGCCTTCAATCTAGATCTGCTTGAAAATTTACAAGCCAAATAACAAATATTTTATAAGCTGAAATATATTTCGATGGAACTACAAAATCTGAAGACTATCTCTGCAAATATGGTGCTATCTAGTACACCAGGGATGAGTAGAATTGGATTACAGCATCCCCCTTACAAAGATTGAAGCAAAACAAGTATAGAGTCTGCCGTGCCACTACAGTAAAACCTCGTTAATTTGGATCTCATGGGACCGGCAAAAATGTCTGAATTATCCGAAGGTCGAAATATCGAAAGAACAAAGAAAGCTGCGCGAAAACGTTTCCTTTATTTTGAAAAGAAATCTGTTATTACCGCCTGCTTTCTGGACGACACTTGGGCGGAGACGGCAACTTTCCTTAGCGCGGTCGAGTGCTCCACCGCACTCGCACTGTCGGAGCTACGCATCCCGTGCGCTGACAATGTAGTACAGCAAGGCCTCTTCTAGTTTCGGGTGCACCACCTTCCAAGGCCGCTTTCTTTTCGTGTTGAACTTTTCGCTCTCGAAAGCCTGTAGGATATCGGCCACAATTTTTACGTATGTAGCCAAAGTGCTTCTCTTGACGTCGCAACCTTCCATCACTTGTCGAGAGACGCCGCCCTCCAAGGCCCTCAGTATTTCCACTTTCGTCGCTAAATTCTTAGCCTAGTACAGCTGCAACGGAAATCGAGTAGCAAAACTGACCAGTAATCGGAGCGGCGAAATCGCGACAGCCGGCGCTATTTTCCCCGAGCGCCGATAGCGAGAGTGCCAGTCACGTTGCATTTTTCAATGCAGGGGTGGCCGGCGAAAAATTGAGGGATAGAATAGTTGTTAAAATGGCGGGCTTTAGGATCCCCGCGTTGAGGCATAAAACGTGACTGTCACTCTCGCTATTGGCGCGCTCGGGAACAATAGCCCCGCGTGTCGCGATTTTGCCATTCCGGTCGTCGGTCACTTGTGCTACCCTTTTTCCGTTGCAGCAATGCTTCTGCTGCTTCCATGCCAGGAGAGCAACGCGCTGAAGCACGGCGATCCCGAGCAAAACTGGTGCGAAACACGGAGAACCGAAAGAGCGAAGAACCATGGGAAAACCGGAAAAACCATGTGCGCACTTCGGATGGATAGCGGTCATACCCTTTGGAACAGACGGTAGCTAGCACCACCTGCCGAATTTGTCCGAATTAACCATAGTGCGCCGCGTTCCCTCCGAATTAATGAGCGTTTGCTGCCATTGACTAATACATATGTTTGACGGGACCGGATCGACAGTTCAAATTATCCGAATTAGCGGGGGTTGAATTAACGAGGTTTTACTGTACAACAGAAACGACTCTACTGTGATCTCGTGGAGATCAGAGTTCGGAACAGGCATGAAGGATTTGGCACGAGAAATATGCCAATGTCATTATTCATTTTTGCAACATTAAAATTACTCTGAAAGTGTGACCAGCTGCAGGGTGTATTCACGCAAATCTTGCGAGTGCTGAATTGTAGGCACAGTGCCCTGGTTGTGTTCATGTGCGATATATGACCAAATACCATAGAGACCAATACTGCAAACCTCTCCGAAAACCAATGGGTGCGGTGGCGAACGGCGTGAGTGGCGCTGTTCACCTCTCTTGCCGTCCATTTGCGTTTGCGTGTTGCCACTTCCAATGGGAAGGCTGCAGCCATTATTGGGAACATTAAACAAACAAATAAAAATACAAACACAACACACACAGCAATACTGGCAGCAAGTTGAGACGCACTTCTGTTGTAAACTCAGCATTCCGCTTACGAATGGGATGCGCAATTCCGCTAGAGTGTTTCATTCCACGTGAGTGGCATCGGAATTGCTAAAGGCCAGTCCATAAACACAGTCTGCGTTAAAAACAATCCTATCAGCAATAAGTTGCTATTATATTGCTCAATATATAGAGCACCTTACCATGAACAGCCTTCGCAGTCTTCCATCAAGCCTGGCCTTCAGCAGAGGAAGCTGTCATTCTGTGTCGTCTCAGGACACTCACATCAGGATGGTGAAATTGAATGCCAACTTCTACTTGGTAAGGACTGCAGCAAGTATAAAGATGAAAACACAGATCAGAATATACGATAAAAAATATCATGGACCAACTTGAAAAAAGTGCACAAAAAGACAAGGACAAAAGGACAGGAACACAGAGGACGCAGACTGGTGCACACTCACAACTTGATCTATTGAGCATAAAAGAAAAAAGAAAAAGAATCAGAGAAATCAGAAAGGCTGTGTTCGGAGAATGTGAGCTTCAGAAACCGGGGCGTGAGCAAAAGATGTCAGGTAGATTGTTTTACAGACACTTTGGAATTAACAACAGCCTTTCCATGTAATAAGGTGGTGAGTTCATTCTGATTGAACATCCTGAAAAATAACAGACAAAAAACAAGGAATAAAGGAGAGGAATACATACACTACATACGAGTGTAGACTCCCAACTCACAAATTGGAGAAGAAAAAAAATAAAGAATGCGGAAGGAGCTTTAGCAAAAGTTCGAACAGGTCCAAGTGGAACGTGCTGACTCCCACCCATATGCATAAGACTGTAAACACGATTTTCTTGGCAGCTCAGGTAACAGACGGATGTGCGAACACATTGGTGGCCCATACTATGAATAATAAAGGCCTAAAATAATTCCCTTGTATGTTTTTCACAGTATCTGCTAATTATTCACGTTTTCTCTAAAAGCCTCGTCCCACTAGAGTGACAAACACCGATTTTTGTCCGACGACACCACAAAGTTCCGTGTCGCCGATGCTGTCCCACTGCAACGGCCAACACCCGCGACAATCGCCGACAAACCATCGACGACGGACGAGTTCTTGTCTGTTGTTGGACTTGAAGCGCAGCAAGCAGTCCCACCGAGGAACATCTGTTGGATACAAACTTATCCTCCTCGCCCGCTTGTGCCCTCTGTTGCTTCTCTTTCCACCCTTCCACCCTTCCTCCCGTGGCTTGCTCCACCGCTCGACCTTCAGAGAAGCCCTTGGCGGCCTCTCCTCGTTCCCGCAGTTCCAGTCCCTCGATTGCTCATAGTGGTCGCGGGCGCGGCTTGCTTGCTGGCGCTGGGCAGTCATGTTGCGAAAGGCTTGTCTGTGGCTGGTTTTGCTTGCAAAAACTTGGTGCGCGATTTGGTGCTTCAAGACGCCGAGGTCTACGCCCCTAAATCAGGATGGATACACCCATGTTCGAGGACAGACCAAAGACCGCTCACCACGAAGTAGGACACGACGTTCCGCGGCAAGCCATTCCGGCAGACGAGACTTGTCATTACGTTCTGTGATGATCGGGATGCTGTATTGTCCCCCATAAAACGCCTGCCCTCGATCATTCGGATATGAAGTTTTAAACATCCTCAAAATCAGGGTGAAATTCCTTGGTGCTAACTTAGAATTCCTCGAACGACCCCCCCCCCCCCCCAAAAAAAAAAGGAACGATTCGGGTATTCTAGTTCAGAAAAAGTTTAGTGTCAATTGTCACGACTGTTTGTGGAAAGTCGCCAACGGCAAATGAAGAGAAGCGGAAGCTTTAATCAAGAAACAAAGTAATTGTCTCCACTTTCACCGTGTTTGTCGGCGCATTTAATGCCCAAAGAGCAAAATATGAAAACCGCATCGCCAGACTGTTTATCTGTGTATTTTGAAGTGTTTTGTTGACAACTCCAATCCCACTAGGAAAGAAGTTTCCTCGTCCCCGTGTCCTGCGTCGTGTCCGCCAGGTGGGACAGCGTGCGTCGTGTGTCGCTCGTCGTGTGTCGCTGTCGTTTGTTGCTGTCTGTCGCTCTAGTGGGACGAGGCTATAAGGATGACACACGAGCAGTGTAAATAGTGCATAAGTAGGTGACAATTCATCGTAGACTTTAGAGAGAGATTAAGCTGTCTTTATGTATTGGCCATCAATCTGTTGCCTTAACAGACAAGGAAATTATGGTTTTAAAATCTGCTCTTGCTAATGCGTGAATCGGCGCATTCCACTTGGGCCTGTGCTTGAGCTCCTTCCGCATTCTTTATTTTTTCCTTCTCTGTTCATGCGAGTCGAGAGTCTGCGCTTGCGTATGGTTTACACGTAACTCTGCTTGTCTCCTTGCCTTTTGTGGTGAACTGTTTTTCAAGCTGTTCAATTAGTAAAGCTCACCACCTTACTACAATCATGCAACAACTAAAAACAATTACAACCTACACCATTCGCTCAAGGCAGTACCAAACGAAAAAATACAGGGATTGGGTGAGGCATGTCTAACACTATATACTTACACTGAACTAAATATACCTCTCATAAACTGGCGAGACACTACCTTAATCCAGGACATGCTTGTAAATTTCCCCAGAAGCGGCATCAAAAAATTATTTCCTGGGCACAAAGTTTTGCGATCAGGAGCGGTATGCTATGCAAATCACCATGGGATGAATTCATCGCGGCACCAATTTTTGACAATTCTTTTCTGATAACGAGTCACGAAAATAAAGCCGTTTGCAGACGACTGCGCGGCGGAAGCTACGGACTTGCTCGATCCTCCTCTGCCTTTTGCCTGGCTCAGCTCTCCGGACGCAAATACGCACACGGAATCCACCCGTAGTGTCTAACCTAGAGCTTAGACGATGGAGGGGCACCGCGCTGAGTTGAGTGCTTTATTTTTTTTTTGGGGGGGGGGGGGGGCACCGCGCTCTTCCAGACATCCTAGTTTACCAGTGAACAATACGGTGGAGGGAGGCAATCAAACTTCCCCCCTCCCCCTCCCCTTTCCGCCTCCACCCGCCGGCTAGCCGGCTGGCCGGCCGGCCGGCCGCCCGCACGCCCGCCGCCGCCGCCGGCGCCGCCGTCCCCCCCCCCCATCTCCCAAAAAGTTCCGCCGCTATTGATGGACCTGGACCGAGTACACAGCCTATTTGTGAACGAAGCAAAACAGCCTCGCATAGCACCATTCGCGCACAATTAGTAATACTGGTAAAAGCAAGCGATCTAGACAACAACAAGCATTTTGAACGGAAAAAAGAATAATCTAGCCCTAACGGGCAAAGAAAGGAACTTACTTTGAAACGACCGTGCCATGATCTTGGCTGTTGAGCAGATTCGACGTAGTTCCACGGCTCACAGTCGCTTCCTTCTTTTTCGGACACATTTGAAACTAAGTTAAACTCCACGCATCACGACTAATCGGTAAATTGACCTCAAGACAGAGACGTGAAACACACATGGCCAACACGTCCGGCAAAACAAGGCTGCGGATTGGATTGGATCGCGTTCGTTGGCTATTATGAATGTCTAACGACTTCTCTATGTTCGCGTATCTTCATCACGCTTGCAATAAAACGATCAGCAAAGCGCATTAAAAAACTATTAAAAGACACAGTAATAATAAATCATTGAGTATGCAAAAATTGCCACAATATTAGAAATACGTCCTGAACACGTAACAAAAAATTACATACGAAACTAACCGTACAATGTATTCAAACGAACTCAGCAGACATATAAACTACTAAAAACAACGCGTTTTCGATTCGGCGATTTGGTCTTGGTGGTTAACGCGCGATGCGGGTGATCGTGTGGTCGGTGGTTCGAATCCCGGAAGCGCGACGTTTTCTATTGTTTTCTTTCCTACGTTTTTTATTTCTTTTTAATATTTTTTTAATGTTTTTTGCAGTTGCCGGCCCCTTACTTTAGGGTACAAATCACGCAAAATGTGGAAATAAGAAGTGCGAGCCCAAATTTAAATTGATGGAATGCACAAGCCGTGGCCCTCTTGTTTTGCCGGGATAATTCGCTCCCTCCGTGCTAATTTCTGGGTCAGTGTAGTAGGCAAACAGCGCAAGTCCTTTCAACGAAGTAAAGAAGGTTATAATAGTGGGAATATTGAGAGCAAAATGAGAAAGTGTGTAAGTGGTCAAACTGCCACAGTGATGCAGCCGAAGTTTGTCTGAAGGTGGTCAACTTTACCCACTGTTAAAACAGAAATACCGCTATTTTAAGACAGTTATTTAGCTGAGCTCACAGCGCGGTACGTATTAAGCACATCTCTTATTTTTCTGACTTACGGAAAGTAGTACTTAATTTTCTTCTGGTACATCAGTGATATTTCCCTCGCCTGCCGCCTGATTGTACTTATCGAGGTTGCGCTCCGCAGTTTTACTTTTTTATTAGGCCTAGACATGTTTTTATTCCTCAGATCCAAGAACAGTGCGGATAATTAAACTAGCTTTCAGAGACGGCATCGTTCGGTATTAGAACATTTATGTTTCGCAGCGTCAAGGGGTCACATTCACGACCCGGCAGTGTAAACATCCACAACGCCTTTTTCGTGTTAAAAAAAAAAAATGTTTTTATATTTGTTTTTTTTTTGTTTTTGTTTTTGGTGCGGTATGTCGTATATAACATAAGCTACCGGGGGACAGATCGTCTGGCTATGTCAAAATTTAAAATATTTCTGTTAGATGATCGTAACTACCACAGAAAACAGCCGATTCTTGACTGAAATAGCATATTTTCACACTCAATTAAAATCACCAATAACACGATCTCAGGAGAGTTATGTACCTCTCGTAGCGTCATAAGCAATACACACATCTCTTTCTTGTCCAGATTCTGCATTGCAATGCAAATTATAGTTTTTGTAACTCAAAGCGCGTGCTCAATCATGCCACGTGTTTGTTAATTGTGGTTGTTGCTCTTCATTCGGATTCTCCGCTATACCGTTTTTATTTTAATTTTCTTATCAGAGCCAAACACGTGCGTATACCACCGACATTAAGTATAGTGCATCAAATTAAACTAGCTTCCAGAAAAGGTATCGTTCGGCGTTGTGTAATTTATTCTTCATGGCGTTGGTGGTCAGATTCTCGAATCCTGAACTGCAAATGTTCCTCGCCGCAGTGTTTTTTTCTCGCGTTTTCGCAATAAAACACGTCAGCCTTGCCATGCTGGGATCAAATACACCAGCGTCGGCAGTTATTTGCGAAGGATCGATCTATGCGAATATTTCCACTCGCTATTCATGAATTGCCACAGTTCGTCAGAATCTGAATGACTTGACTGCATAGTAAAAACGGCAAAAAAAAAAAAAAAAAAGAAAGATAAAACGATGTCGGGTAGTAAACGGAACTTCCATGGTGGGGCTCGCCAGCCTAAACAGCAAAGCGCCGATGCCGGCCAGTCACTGAACTTCCGTGTAAATACTGGCCATCAGAGACAGCAAAGTGCCGATGCCGGCCAGTTACTGAACTTCCATGTAAATACTGGCCATCAAAGACAGCAAAATACCAATGCCGGCCAGTTACTGGAACCTCCATGGAAAGACTGGCCAGCAAAGACAGCAAAAACCCGATGCCGGCCAGTCACTGTAACTTCTTCGGCTGAACTGGCCAGTGAGCAAGACGAAACCCCGACGCCGGCCGGGGCCGGTAGCTCACCGGCGCCAATGGCCGGGCGCCGCCATCCTGTTACCGGGACCGGCCGGCGTAGTCCCGATACCGGCCGACGCGGTGTGCTACCTGGGTTGTTCATCCATGTGTGGAGCCCCCCCCCCCCCCCCCCCCCCGGTGCCCCCTCCAAATCCGTAATGAGTAGGCCTTCTACTACAGCGTTGCCAACAGCAAAAGATAAAGTGTGGAGTTTTTCTCAAAAGTCGGGGACTGAGAATAAAATTGGTACATAAAAAAAATGTTGCTGAAAATTTGCCCTGAATTTAGAAGTCAGATTTTGCCGAAGCACACCTCGTGTATTATTTGTCTTTTTAGCCACCTGAGAAAATATATATTTTATTACTGAGCGAATCTATTTCATATTAACAAAAAGGCATTTGAAATGCATTTTGTTAATGCCATCAAAGTAGTTATGCCTTTAAACGTATTTCAGGTGTACGTTATTATGTAATAATTTTAATACACGTATTGTTTTTTGTTTTTCTGGAAATACATTTGAATAGTGAGTGATTAACTACATAATGTATTTTTAGTGTACTTTGATGTACTGGGAATTATAAAAATACCTTTAAAATACATTAAGATACTTTTGGACATATTTCAAACGTACTAGTTTTCGCTAAGGCGTGCTCCCATAAACCGCAGCGGCCCAGATAGTGGCAGAATTCCTGGGCGAGATGCAGACGTGCCACCGTGTCTCCGGTGTTTCGGAAGCCTTGATCGTGGACCACATCCTGCCGCTTCGTGTAAAAGCGAGTCCCAGGTGCTGGTTGGGGTAGCAGGTCCCCTCCACCAGGATGACGTACTTCCACACGAAGCTACGAAGAGTTCCTGCCAGCGGGCTACGAAATGCAAACTCTCCGAAAGCTCGAGACAATGGACGCAGCACTCGGAGTCAAGCAGAGTACCTCGGGTCAAAAGAGAGTGCCATCCAAGATACAACGTCTGCTTTATCAACCGCACATAATTGAGACCCTTGAAGAGCTAGCCAGTTGCGCCTGCCAAGTCAGGGAAGCCATTCATGCTGAGCGGAGTAACATGCAGCCGCCGTGGTAGACACAAAGGGGTTTCCGAAACGGGACTACCATCAACCTCTTTCCGGTCCTGCAAGAAATCTTCATCTTCTGTTTGAAAAACAATTTCGGTGACATGTGCAGGTCCGGTTTCTTCACTAGCCTCACAGTGAACTAGTTTGCAAGTAAACGGTGAGAACTTTTCATACATGCGAAACGGATCTTCCCACCTGTTTACTTGTTGGCGAGAAACGCTGCGAATCCTCGAACGCCGTCACTCAGTGGGTGAGTACGCCGGATCGCTAAGTCTCCCACCTCGAACAGCTGGTCACGTCGCTCCTGGTGTTACTGTTCCGACTGCAGCAATCGGGTTTCGTGACATCAAGATTTACCCATCAGACGTTCAGACAACGGATTTCATCTGCCACAGAGCGTGGTAAGTTCACCCCACTGCCATTTGGTTTGTCTAACTCGCCAGCAAGTTTTCAGCGAATGATGGCTGTTGTACTCCTGAACGCGAAGTACGAATTTGCCTTACGTACATTGAGGATATGGTTTTTGAGCTATGGTTGAGGCCAACCATACTCATTTTAGCAAATGAGTATGGTTGGCCTCACGCTTCATTCAGAAAAAATTCAGTTGACCGCACTGTGTTGTGGATATCGACATGCTCCGCCCCAAACGAAGATACGTAGCGCGCGCTAAGGGAATACCCAAGCCCACATGACGTAAAGAGCCTACAAAGGTGCCTCGGAATGATTGCGTTCTACAAGTATTTTATTTTGTACTCTTCCGAGATATTTCAACCGCTTAATTACTTTCTAAAAAGAAGCGCCAAGTGGTCTTGGGCCGAACAAAGACACTGTTCATTTACAGCCTTTTTAAAAACCGTGTCTGACAACGCATATTTACAGCTCCCAGACATGAACAAGCCGTTCGTTCTGCAGAAAGTTGCAAGCGACTTTTGCCTGGGTGCTGTCCTGCCGCAGGAGTATAGCGGTGTGCTTCGGCCAGTTGCATTCATGAGCCACACGCTAACTCCAGCCGAGCGTAACTGGAGTGGCGCAGAACGTTGCTACCTGGACCGTGCTCGACGAGCACACCTCTGTCAGCTGGGTGTCGGACCTACGATGGAGGGACCAGCCTCGCCCAGAGCAAGGCGGCGATCCGGCAACCATCCCCGAGCCGTTCCGCGGGCGAACCATAAAGGATCGCCAACCCACACAGCCGAATGCACTCAACACAGCGGAAGAGCTGCGCCTCCTCCGTCCGCTCTGTGGGGTCCCGAAATTTGTCGGGCGGCACATGAACGCGGGCGACTCCATGAAGAGAGAGCGAATGCTGAGCGCATCGCATCAACCGGCTTGGCGAGCGCGGCCTCGAAACAGGCCACCGCTCTCGTCCAGTGGTGCCGACCGGACCTACTACGCCAGACTAGCAGCGCCATCCACCCGACGCCCACAACGACGACACCGTCACCGACATGCCGGACGAAGTTTGAGGGGGGGGTGCACCCTGGCGGCTCCTCAGCCGAGTGGCCCGACAACGGGACACGGGTCGCGGAATCTCCCGCGTTTTACACACCCCCGGGGAGCCGTGAACGAAGTTTACAAGAGCAAACCCCTCAAATAGACTATGAAGAACCGGAAATCCGAGCCAATTGCTGCTGCCAGGAAGAACCACCGGAATTCGGTCTCCAGTCAGAAAAACCGAAGCGGACTAAGCCAACGATGATATACCCGTAAAGCAGACCGCGTCCTCTTCCACCGTTGTTTGCATGCCAGTCTTTACTCGCACTTCAACATTCTTTCACGGCCATGTGTATGAAGACGTGGAGGGCTGGATTGATTTATATGACCATGTCGCCCTCCACAACGGGTGGAAAGACGACCAGCACCTGCAGAGCCTCTACTTGTCGTGGAAGAAATCGCCAGGCACTGGTTTGAGAACCTCGAATTCTTCTTAACCCTTTGATGCCCAAAACTTTACTTTAAGTCCCGCACACCTACAAACTTTGGTGCGTATTAAGAACAGGCAAAACAATAACTTTTAAGAACAGGCCCCAGAAAAACAAATTACTTTTATTTGTGAACACATAATGAGATGCTGCTCCTGAACAACGTTGGGCATCTGTGGCAGTACTTCACGTGAAACGAGTGAAAACAGTCGCGACTTGGGAGCAGGCAAAAAGGAATCTCGCATTTTGCACAGTACAGGAACAGGTAACCAGTTTTGCAGTATTTGCACCTGTTCTTCTTTTCAGCGTACTAAGGCCAGTGGTGCGTTCCATCATACCTCACATGTGTCGGTCTCGGCTTTAGAGACCGAGTAATTTTGCTTGGAGGTGCATTTTTATTTTCCACCTTGTCTGACCTTCTCTTCAAAGGCTTGTCCTTCACGTGTGCCAGGGCTAGTGCGATTTGAGAACGGAAAGCGAGCAGAGAAAGACTTCTTTCGGTGCAGAGTTGCGTGCCGTGTCGCTGTACGGAAAATAAATATTTATATATATATTTTTAAATTTTATGTGCCAAAATCAATCAACCAAAGACATTCATATTTGAAGAATTTAGCCGCAGGTGAACCCTAACGGATACGCCACAAATGTTTCGTCACCAATACCAATGCTACCCACATATGCCCGTTGTTGCTCCTGGGCAACATTATAGTTGCCAGGCTGCTACTGACCTCTCGCAAATCGTAAGTCATATTCACTGCAAATACGTCTCTTTTAGTCAGTCAGTAGGAGATTTCAATTAAGGATTTGTTCCATTATCACATCCTGCATTTGTTTTCATGGAAGTTCGCTTACCTGGTACAGTTGCGGGACGAGGTCACTCGCCGGTCCTGACAGGTGTAGCGAGTGAGTAAAAGCGGACAAGTGCCGTCCCCTGCTTTAATTTCCAGAGGCTCAGGTCGCCTCGGCCTTGCGGCAGACTGCGCTAATTGCATAGATTCGCGGGTTTCGGGGGAGAAAAAAAAAATCATGTTTGAGTTGTTGCTCCTGGGCAACGCTGGGCTTCAAAGGGTATGCAAGGTCGAACTGAAGCGGGCAATCCTCAGCCAACATCGACGAGGGCGAGCCGAATACCTAATTCGGTCCAGGACTCGGCCCCAACGAGAGCGTGAACGCCTTCGCAGAGGTTGTTTTGCGCCTGATCAAGCTTTAGCACCAACCCTTATGCTACACAAAACAAGAAGATAAGAATCCTCATGTCCCTCATGTGAAGGAAACGATCTTCGGCGTACCTTGTCCGCAACCCTACGATAACAGTCGAAATATTCATCACCGAGTCTTCCAACATTGAACGTGCACTGCCATGTTGGAACTCGCCAATATCAACAACTCCCAGGCGTCTCGACGCTCGAGTCGTCCAGCTGCAACATCGACGCCAGCCTTCAAGGCGTCCGCGGCATCCTGCACGATGTTGTCCGGGAGATCAGGAAGCTACTTCCTGCCACCAATCGCCCTGATTTTATTTCAATTGCCTAGATTGTTCGGGAAGAAGTTCAACAGGTATTTCAACCGGAGGCTTTCGCGGGCGAAGCGGCATCTGACGAACCGAGGGTGACTTCCGCCGCAATGGCACGACGACCACCACCGGCCATAGAGATCATACATACTAACTCTAGAGGAAAAGGTCCGCCATTTTCCCATACATTCTGGCTGCCGCAAGCGGCGGATCGTGCAGGCAGACCCTCGGGGTCCCAAACACGGTTACATCATCAGAGCAGTTTCGTGAACTTCAACAATCCACGAACTTACCGGTGGAAAGATATTCGCGTTCCTTTCGAAGCTTTCTTTTTGCATAGCGCGCAGATGTACGGCCTCGCGTTAACGCTAAACTAAACCATATACCCGGCTTCGCCGGTGGGGCGCGGCTGGGCGCGGTTGAGGAATACGAAACTGCGCAACCAACAGGTCTCCGAGATTTTGACAGAAGGGAAGTTAATCCAGCGCAATGACTTTATTGCTTTTTATAAGCGTTAGAATAGCTCAGAATTTAGTTTACAACGTTAAATTATCACTGTTTATATTGCTGAGAGTTTTCACTCTTCGCGTTTACCATGGCAACGTTGCTTTCTTTCTCTCGTGTTCTGTCGCTCTCTTTCGCGATCGTTCACTCGGGACCCAGGATGTCGGCGCACGGGATTTGCCACTCCTCCTCACCCACCTTTACCCCCCTGCCACCGGCTGCCCGTTAGTTTGACCTTTTTCTGAGTTCGTTGAAGCGACCGTGGCGCACCCTTGTGGAGATAATTCAAAACTTTTGCGGGCTCAGTCCGTCCTCCCGTCACCCCGTTCGCTTCCTAGACGCGATCGTTTTGGTGCGTTCGTAGTGGAAAGTTTTTCTCGCTGTTTTCCGGCTGTCGTTCTTTACAAATGGCTGATGACGATCCCGGAGGATCGAGTAAAGCAACCGTCTTCTCAACTTCCGACTTTATCCGTCTGTACGCTTTTCAAGACGGATGGAGTAACGATGCTGCATCGGGACCGGTCGTCAACACAGCGTACGTCGATCGGTACTTGGCGAAGGACTGCAGACAACTCCGGAAAGGATGGGCCTTCAAAGAAGCCTACGTCAAGAAGGTCATGGTGAACAACTTTGATCCCGACCACACCGTTCACCTTGTAAGGAGCACGTGTGCACCGTCTATGAAGCCGGGACATTACAGGCAACTGATATCGCTTTCCAAGAGCGCCGATATCGTTCAAGCGTCTTGCGACTGCGTGGCAGTGTGAGTTTATTTCTTCGGTAAAACCCGTGGCGATGTAATAATGTGTCTTAAGGATTACAAGATGTGTCAATATTTGTAAGGCGTGAGCCCCATTGTCGCTATCCTTTCGGCAGATTTGTATCAAGATCCGTGTGTGCCAGTCCTTTGATCATATTTTATGCGTGACGCGATAAGTTATCTAAAAAAACAAAACAAAAAACAAGATTTGTCGTCTTCGTCTTTTTTGTGGTACTTCAACATGCAAATAAAAAGGGCCAAGCTATGTCATCGATCTACTTATCGAACTAGGTGACGTGTGATATAAAATTCTGTAACAGGACATTTTTTTATTAAATATTTTAATGAGTTTCAAGCGTAAATATATACTTTGCAGGTTTACTATGTAAACATGGAGGGAGCGAAGTCTGGGTGATTCCGGTCTCGTGAAGATACCCCTGCGTCGTAAAAATCAGGAAGAAAAACCTCGCTACGAATGACTAGCCTGCACGTAGTATGACGGGTATATCCTGAGTTTAGACAAATATGAATGAACTAACCTCCAATGAAGTGGACGCTGCAAACACGCGAGTTCGCAGATGGCTGCCAAGGCGTCCCGTCGGAGTTCTGGCGTCGCAGCGCTTAAATCCATTTTTCTCTCTTCTTGAGGTGCGCGGTAGCTTTCGGGAATCTAAAGAAGCACACGTTCGACGTGTTTTCCTAGTTGTTTGTACATCCAACAGCCGAGCAGCGGTGAGGCATCGCGACAGTGCCGTACAGACGCGCCTAGCAATGCGAGCGAAGCCAGGCAGCGTACGAGGAGAGCCCGCAAAGATGGCGGTTTTCTCTTTCCTACTCTCTCCTCAAGTTCGGGCATGCGCACAAAATTCTCCGAAAAAGGTCAATTCAACGAGACACCCCAACGCCGCAGTATTCCCGACGTCGGGAACAACCAGTTTAGGTCCGGCCTGAACAAAGTGCACCAAAGAAGACGAAGGTGTTGCGAACGGCCGACCGCCGACCACTCTGGTACCATTGCGTGAGGCCGACCAGATCTACTGGATGTTCCCGCACAATTGAATGGGCCTCGAGGGTTCGTGCCGAACGACGCTCGATCACGTCTCGAGGAGTGACAACGGGACATTCAGGAGTATCTTCGGCAGCCTCTGCCCCTGGTGTTGACACTACTCCGAAGCTATTGATCCGTATCGCCTCAAGGGGAGGTAAACTCGACCCATGCTACTACACTAAGCACGAAAAAGCAGGTGAGCGGTAACGCAATGACAGGTCATTTGGTGTCGGTCGTCGTCCAAGGCCAATAGTCCGGCGGCACCAATTATCGATGTCAACTCTGTGAATCACACGATTTCTAACTTTGAGAGAGAATGCCGCTGAGTGCCTTGAAGAAATTGAATGGTTGGTCGTTCTCAAAACTGGACACCAGGCACAACACGACTTCACTTTGCCATGCGAGACTTACACAAGTTGCAGTTGTCGCGGCATGCAGAATTAATTGTCATTGGGGAATGGAAGTGAAGTGGCTTTATAGCAATCAAGCATTGTTGCCAGCCATCAAGTAAACTATACAGCAAAAGGCACAACCACATACGCAGTACATGCCCGAAGTTGCTACAATGACGGAGAAAACTATTCGGAAAATTTGCGGATTATAAGCCAGCCTTGCAGCTTCGGTGCATCATACATCGGTGGAGGCACATGATGTATGATCACAAGACGGCATCAGTCAAAGTTGCGCTTCGGCCAAACTGAACACCGACGTGCGAGGAGCGTCATCCGACAACAAGGAGCAGAGGTACTACACTGTTAGCAAAAATAACACGCCCAGACGTGTAAACCGTTGTCCCATAGCGGACACGTCGAAACGTGTTCGTTTTACACGAGGCCATCTGTGTTTTTCGTCTACACATGAGCTGCTGTGTAAACTTAACACGCTACACCGTGTCTGCCTTCCGCAAAAACGTTTCAAGCGTGTTCCGTATGAAACATGGTGGTCAGCGGCCGAGAACAGGCGAGAGACGAGCCCAGCGAGCCGCGCGCCTTTCAGCCGAATTGAAAGCACACAGGGCGCGTTAGTTCTCGTTCGATGTCTTTTATACACAGTAAAAATGTCTCCAAGCGGCGGACGTAGCACGTAGCCACGTACCTACTTGCAAAGGTACGTACGTGCGTTGTCGGCGGTCGGCGGTGTCGGTAGCCTCAACGAGCCGCTAGACAAAAAAATAAAACGAATGCCGAACTCACATGGATAAATAACTTGAGCAAACTATTTAGAATCGGGCGGTAACTTGCGCCACCTATCGAGATTTCTAGTGCCTGTATTTAAAACAAAAACGAGTCTGTTAACACTACGAACGACCACGACTACACAGCAACCCTACATACAACGCAGGCAACACCAGTACCACGTACCACACAGCACCTACATGTACGCAAACACAACAACCGACACTACGCCCGACACTTCCTACTCGATTTCCATTTTTCCCCGCGGCCCATATAAGCTTGACATGTGCGGGTGAGCTCTTCGGTCGCTGACAATTACAGATTTATAGAAGAATACACAAAACACGGCGCAATGGACAGCCGTGTGTTAGAACTGTTTGCATTTAAAAAGTATGGAGGCAAAATCTATAATGTTAGTCCGTTGCAATAAATAACGATATGTTAACAATAAATCTTAAACCGGTCATGAAAAAGTTCGAATTTTTGTTATTTTCTTGCTCAACCAGTGTTGTGAGCAGTCCGACTAGCTTGAATCAGATAGGAAAACAAATTATTGGGATTTTGTCATTACGTGTACAAGTGGAGTGTCAATTGCAATCGCTGATCATATCAAATCCTTTTCTGTGGACGTTATATGCGAGTTGGAAATAACGTGGGTTGGCCTGCTTGTTAACCATAAGAAGTGGATTATGGGAGTTTGTTATCGGCCACCCTCGTATTCGTTGCCATTTGTCGAAGCGTTACATAATACACTTAACACCATTATGGTGCGTTTTCCGGGTGCTCCAATTTTTCTTCTCGGCGACTTCAATTTCCCATCTATATCATGGTCAAACGACGTTCCTTGTGTAAATGTACATTCTGAGGAATGTATTTCGTTTATTAACCTATGTCTAGATTTTAGCCTTTCACAACTTGTTCTCCATCCCACCAGAGTTACCCAGTCGACAGCCAATGTATTAGACCTCATTTTGACCACTCATCCTGAGTATGCAACTCCCATAACATATCTGCCCGAGATTAGTGATCACAAAGTGCTGCATTTTTCTCTAAAAGCGTCGGCAACGAGACCCACTTTTCAGCCAAAACAAATTCGTGATTACGGAAAGGCCAACTTTGAGCAAATTAATAATGACCTTGCCATTTTCTTGAACCAGTATCTAACAACTTCTTCGGGGCGTTCTGTCGAAGATAACTGGAATATCATAAAGTTTAAATTTATCTCTCTTATCAACAAGCATGTCCCACTAAGAAATATATTCGAAAATACCCAGTCACCATGGTTTACGAAAGCCCTAAAACGGTTATCAAATAAAAAAAAAAACGCTTATATCGTGCTGCGAAGTTTTCAACATGTGGGCATCGCTGGGCTGCGTATCAGTTGTCTGCAGAAGTATATAAAAAGGCGATTGCAGATGCGAAATCAATTTTTTTTTTCAAATACTCTCCCAAATATGTTAATAAATGACCCCAAAAGGTTTTGGAACACTGTCAGCAAGAAAGACACTTTTTCAATTTTACTCAAAACGTCAAGTAGTGATAGTGCCTCTAGTGATGACTGCGCTAATATACTAAATAATGTGTTTATTGAATCATTTTCCAATATTAGTAACATAAGCTACCCTTCAATTGTGTGTGCCGGTTATTTACCAATGGATGCTATTCTTGTTGACCCTATTGGTATAGTTAAGATTATAGATGGGCTGAAATTGTCTTCTTCTTCAGGAGTGGACGGCATTAATTCAAAATTTCTTAAAAGCACCAAGTTATATTCTTCAATTATTCTTGCTAAATTATTCGAACAGTCACTCCAAGAGGGTGACCTACCCTCGGACTGGAAGGTGGGGAAGGTGGTCCCTATTCCAAAAGCTGGTGACAAACATTCTCCTCATAACTATCGTCCCATTTCGTTAACCAGCATCCCATGTAAACTTCTCGAGCACATCATATTTTCCCATCTTGTAAACTTCCTAGAAATGAATAATTTTTTCACCACAGCTCAGCACGGATTTCGTAAATCATTGTCATGTGAAACTCAGCTTCTATCTTTCACTCACGACATTCATTCTCTCATTGACCAAGGCTCCCAGGTGGACTGCATCTTCTTGGATTTTGCAAAAGCTTTTGATAAAGTGTGTCATAAACTATTACTATTGAAACTTGCTAAACTTAACATTGACCCTAACGTTCTTGCATGGATTCATTCTTTTCTAACTAATCGTTCGCAATTTGTAACAGTCAATAATGAAAACTCTCCACTTGCGTCAGTAAACTCTGGTGTTCCCCAGGGGTCTGTTCTAGGCCCCTTACTATTCTTAATTTATATTAACGACCTACCAGTTAATATGTCATCATCCGTCTGTCTCTATGCCGATGATTGCGTAATATACCGTGAAATCCGAAGTAACCAAGACACGCTCACACTTCAGTCTGATATTAACTCTGTGTCTCGTTGGTGTGAGTTGTGGCTAATGAAACTAAACACTAGTAAATGTAAACACATGAGAGTAACCCGTCAGTTTAGTGAGAGTCCTTCTTACTACCTTGATGGCAACTCCTTGGAACAAGTGTCGTCATACAAGTATCTTGGTGTTAACTTAACTTCTAACCTTTCATGGAAACCCCATATAGAATATGTCACTAATCGTACTAACTGCATGCTGGGTTATTTAAAACGGAATTTTTCTTTAGCACCTGTTTCACTTAAATTGGTCCTCTATAAAACATTAATAAGACCTAAGCTTGAGTATGCAGCATCCATCTGGGATCCCGATCATATTACCCTCATCACTGCTTTAGAATCCATTCAAAATAGATCAGCTCGTTTCATTCTATCGAACTATCACCGCACCGCCAGTGTCTCGTCAATGAAGAATAATTTATCTTTACCATCTCTTTCACTTCGCCGTAAAATTTCACGCTTATGCCTTTTTCATAAAATTTATTTTCATAATCCCCTATTACGCGACCATTTCATAACTCCCCCCTATTACATCTCGCCTCGTGTAGATCACCAGCACAAAGTTGGAGTCCCAAGCTCATTAACCAACACATTTCATTCATCTTTTCTACCACGCACAGCTCAAGAATGGAACCACCTTCCCGGTTTAATTGCTGCCATAACAGACTCTAATCTTTTTCGAAGTGCCATAAATAACCATTTTTGCGCTGATTTCTGACCTGTTTGTTCACTTTTTATTTGTTTTAGTATTGCTGAATTGTTATATTTTCCCTGCCTACGCTCTCCCCCTCTGTAATGCCTTCGGGCCCTGAGGGTACAATAAATAAATAAATAAATAAATAAATAATAAATGAAAATGATCCTTGCGCAAAGCATTTTTTATATATTTTTGTGAAGGACATCCGGACATCCGCCCAACACTTCACTTCCGCTAGTTGCAGCAGTTGCAGTACGGGAGCAGACGCCTTCACTTTTGGGGCGTTTTGATGCAGTTTGTTGTCGTATGTCGTGTCGGTGTCAAGTGGGGCGGTAAGGCTTGGGAGTTTGTGACCGGTGCTATTCGTGAACACTGCTGTGGGGCGCTGATGCGTCTATTTTTTATACTGCCACCACCCCGAAATTTGAAGATACACGGGCCCGTATAGCAGTGCATTATGCTGAATCGCGAGCTCCTTCTCTGTTGACGTCGCTTTCCTGGTACCACTCGTGGATACTGCAAGTGTTTAAACAGTGTGCACCGTCTCGCTTACATCGCCGGTGACGTACTCGACCTGTTGAAACTGATTGCTTCCGTCATTTAAGAGTACGCAAGGCAGTTATCTCGTTGGTCTGGTTTCGGTTATAAAAGCAAGGCAAAACGCTCGTAGTTCCCGCCTTCAGTACACGTTGGACATCTTCCACACTTTGACACCGGATAACTGAATGAACGAGGATTTACATTCACTTCCGAGGTTACTCTCGCCGCTTCCTCACCGTTGAGCAGCAGGATGAGCTGGCGACAAGCCGCGGATGAAAGGCTTGAGCATCAACAGCCCAAGCGCACTCGGTGCCGATGCCGACGACGCGGGTTTCTGTCAACCAGGAGGCCAGCACAAACCGTGACCGTTCCAGCTCTTCGTCATGACACGGTGTTGCAGAGAATAGGGTAAAATACAGCTACACGGATCACCGAAGCAAACGCACTGCTATCTTATATCTTGGCTTGTGATTGCGCCTTTGTAGTAGATCATCTTATTTGTTTTGCCGGAGAGACGCAAACGACGGGCATAACAAAATCGCTTGCATATTCCGCATATCTCACAAAAGCATTTACCCTGTCACCTTGCGAAAAGCGCGAAACACGGAGTCCGCACCGTCCTAAGCTTCCCGTTTTTTACCTGCTTTAGAGCAGTTTGTACCTGCTAGTAGATATGCCTACTGAAACTTAAAGGGGCAGTGCAACGGTTTTAATGTTGAAAGAATTGCCAGTTTACATTTTTTATATTGTTCATACAAGCCCAAGTGACCAAAAACGCGTCACCTTTCCCAAAAAAACGACTATTCTGCTGCGTAATCGCTAGGCAAAAAACGAATTATTTGCCGATCTGCAGCCGCCGGTGGCGGCTACGGGAACTAAAATGACGGCGTCTCTGGGGGATACGCGGAAGTCAACAAACCCTGTCCCCCTCCGCTGCTACACTCGCTGTCAGCCCCAAAGAGAACCGTCCTTTGTGTCCATCGCTCGCCGCGACCTTCGACGAGGCTAATCCTTTGAAAGTCCACAATCGCGGAGGAAGCGGCTGGGGCCTCTGAAGAGAGGGCCCATGGGGAAACCACGTGAACCCCCAGAGACGTCACTCGCAAATCGGCGTGGAGAGTTGAGAGGCACTTCGACCTTCGATTTGTTTCATTTTTTTAAATAAGAACTAGCGCTCGCAAGAAAATGCGGCTTTCGGTTTTTCGTTCCATAGGTGACGCAGATTAACTCCCGCACTTAACTGGCCAAAGTCTGAAAATCGTTGCACTGCCCCTTTAAACAGGGCAGAGCCAGAGAGAAAGAGACGAAGTTGGGAAAGCTTGCTCGCTCTCCAATTTCTCAACTCTCAAGTGATTGTACTATAATAAATGCACCAACGCGTCTTCCAAAATAAAGAAAGAGCACTACGTTCATAACGTAAAAAATGGTCTCAGTGCATGCATCTGTGGGCAGGTAGGAAACCTTGCCCTAATTTATTCACGCCGCATGATTGACACAACAAACTCGTTGCAGGACCGAATCATCTACTCGAGCGGTGTGCGTCGCTGTGCAAACGCGGTCCAACACGAAGCATAAAAAACGGCAGAATCCGGAGTCCATTATTCAATTAAAACGACGTAATTTTGTTGAAAACGCCCGCTGCTTCTTACTCACGGTATGTGTCGGGATACTTACACAGCGTGAAACGGAACGAAGGAAGATTTACTTTTAAAAACGCTCGCTGCGTCCTCCCGGACCAGCTGGACCGGATCAGCTGACGACGACGGGACTATACCCGTTGAATCTCCACCCCACAACAAACAATTTGCGCTCCGTGTTAAAATAGTCGTTCAGACAGACCCGGAATACAAAGCACCGCACCACACACGACGAATGTTTCAGCTCTTTTTCGCATCGCCGGGTTCCACCAAACAGAACGAGATCGCCGAAGTCAACGCCGCGCTGTCGTGAACCTTGGCTTGTGGTTGCGAACTCGTGGACCCTGTGGCTCCCTTCGCTTTCAAAACACACACGACGATTACGAATGGTACTTTCCGTCTTCCGGGAACATCACAGGGGCACTTCTCCGGTCACGTCTTCACTATGTGCTCGCAAACTCCGAAGCTCTATGCGAAGCTTCTCGCGTCCCGTCAAACCAAGACAGTAGTGGCGCCATGCGCACTTGCCAGATTTTCTCCGGTCAAACAAAAACAACGAAAGCCAACCGGCTCTTGCTTCCAGCGTACATCGGTGTTGCGCTTGCGCCGTGGCCAGATCGCTTGCAGTTGAAGGTTGAAGCAAAAACGAAACCAACTGCAATGTCACGTGTTCACATCGAGGACACGCTTTTTATATCTATTTTAACTCTTTGGAACGAATAATTAGACCCATGACTTTATTTGTGGTGTGTAAGAAACTGTTATCAAGACCCCAAACTAAATACAAACATGGGCGACATGAGGGAAGCCGCATTGCCATCGACCAGAAAATGGCGGGGCGGCGAGCACGGTAAGGGCGGGTTTCGCCGACGTCCTGCGACATGGCGCAATTGCTTTTGGTGCATATCTGTCTCCGAGACATGTTTCTTTCCGCGGCATTTGTCTCGACGGTCCTTTCTAAGTGCGTCCCCAAGCATTCCGGTGCTTCGATAGCCGGCAATGCCGCGGTCGTCGCGGGAGGCGATGCGTGTTATCGAGGTCGGCTACACGGTTATGCGTGTATGACCGAACCAAAACACGTTTTTTACAACCTCGCATGATTTCTGAACGAATTATTCGTTACTCATCGTGTAAATTTATGGTAATTTGTGTAAATAGCGTGTTTTTCACCCCAAATATTCGCCAAATACACGGGACTTGCTAACAGTGTATGATTGAACGTCTGACACGAGACTGTCGCTGAAAGAACTCGGTAAGGAGCCGTTTGATAAGAATCAGCTTTTATGTAATCAAGTGCAAATAAACATATTTGGTATACTAACCAACTACACATTATATTCACACTCCAGCCTTTACGCGTTCGACCCATACTCCTGCTCGTTTCGATTTGGATGAGCATCATACCGGCGTGCGGTCGTGTATCACTACTGCGTTGTGCACGTTAAAGACCCCAGGCTAGCGGTTGCACTGCCATGGCTAAATTGCTCATCTACAGCTGGAGGACAGGTCTCGTGTTGAGGCAATCTAAGTTCTAGCTGTATAAACATACACACAACCAATTTTGTTTCTCCAGCCTTTATGCCTTCAGAGTCTACAGAGCAAGAATTGCGTTCACTGCATACGGTGTAGGTTTTTGAGGACACTCGCATCTCTAACCCTCAATAATAATAAATGGGACAAACCAGACTTGTTGCATGGAGCTGCACGCTTTCCACATTTCCTGAACATGTGGTGTATCCGAAAACAAACTTCAGTGTTGTAAAAATTTTATTTATTCATTTATTCCCTCTAAGGGCCTTCGTAGGCAATGCAAAGAGGATATTTAGAACTATACACACATGATAATAACACCCTAGCACACTGACATTAATGAGCACAAAACGGGTTCACTACAGAAAATAAATATTACACTCGTAAGAAACAATTATTTCTGTAATTTGTTAATTAAAAAGACGAACACACCTCTGAGCATCTGGTTTATAGATATGTGATGATACATTGTTATGTAGCAGGACATTTTATATGCATTTGACACAGAGGACCCATTGCAAAACCCCAAGGAGTAACATTGACTCTCACTATTTTTTTTTCGACGTAAAGCACACGAAACAGTTCGCTGATGAACGGCCTATGCTGCAGTCTCAGTGAGCCAATATGCACGTTGGAGAGAGGCACGTGACAACATATCAGCAAAGTGCTCTCCTCCAGAGATTGCCACATACATTCACTCCGTTTCCCTGATTGACTCGAGGGGCCTTGGCAGTTGCCCTTGGCCGAGCTTTGGTAAAACAAAGTATAGAAAGCACACATTGAAAAAAAAAGAGACAATTGGAGAGACTGAAACGAATGGTAGTCCACATTCTATAACAAGACTGATCTTCGGGCAAGATATGAACACAAATATATGAATCATCTTGTCCAGGTAACTAGAACAAGGAAATAATTGACAGAATAATACATTGCACTCTTGATAAAAGAAAGTGTTGCTGCAATAAATCCTACGAAAGAGAAAAAACGTGCAGGTAATTTTTTATTTCCTAGCTGCATTAAAGGTAACGAATTGTTGATATGTATGGGGACGGCGGCGGTCCCACGGCCCTAAACATAATACCGGTGGCAGCTGTGCCAACACTCCTGTTTGCGGTGCAAATGTCGCGTCTGTAAGCGTGTTACGTATTTCGTTCCTTTTGCGAATAAATTGCCAATTCCTCATTACTCTTTTAGAGCAAAATATGATACGCATGTTGCAAAACGTAACGCACAATGAGAAAACAAAAAGTGCAAGTTTTGATATTTTCAAAGACATACCTCTATGCATTTCAAGTTTCCAGACTTGTAATGCATTCAATACGCGTTCTTCATTTTTTATTGAATAGATGAAGGACTTGTCTAGTTCCGTGTATACGTGTTTTTCTTAATTAGCACACATTTTTTTAAAATATTTATTCCAGTGTCGAACCGAAAAAAATACGGGTTCGGTTACGGTTCAGGTTCATGTAAATTTATTTTGTTGCGGTTCAGTTCCGGTTCGATTAATTCGATCCGCGAACCGGTTCGCGAACCGGTTCGGGGCGCTGAACCGGTTCGCGAATCGGTTCGGAAATTATAAATGACAAATTGCAACATCAAAATAAATTACAAATAAAACATCTGAAATCAGCACATACGAAACGGGATACATCGTAGTGTAAGGCTCAGGGATTTCTACCAGGAATGGTTTCTTTATGTGCACTCAAAGGTTACCTCACCGACGTTTACGCATTCGGACTTCATCTAATTGGGTCCGACGCAGTAGCTGTAAAGTCCCCGACCTCCTTACAAACCCACTTAGAAGTAGAACTCGCTAACTATCCCGCCACCTCGGCGTGTAAGCAATTGAAGGAACAGTTGGGAGAAAATACAGCTTTCTTTATTTGAACTAGCCTTAGGTAACTCAAGTTAGACCCTTAAAGAAGTTTTCATTAAACAAGATACGGAATATGAAAAACACTTCACCGAGCGCAACGCCAGAAGGACGTAATAGGATAAATATTAAAATAGAAGAGTTCGCTGTCTCACAAATATGTTAGCTTCTAAGTGCCTATACGAAACCGGAATCAATATTATCAAACTCCACAGCCTTTTCTTTTCTCATTCCGATGGAAGCAAGCTTCAAGAACTCGCGCGTTCTAGAAACGTGTTATGAAATGAGCACACAGCAGCATTTAGGTTTTACGAGATTGTAGGAAGATAAAATCCCGTGACGCGATTTTTTTTTGCACAGGCTTCCAATTTTTTTTTTCCGTGCAAGCCGCGACCAGCGCAAAACTGGTTCCTATGTCAAGATTCATGGATGCAGCGTTTGTCAAGATTCATGGATGCAGCGTTTATATTCCTAAGACTGAGTGGAGAAGAAATATATGTAAGCGAGGTGTGTGTCAGTTGACGGCACTTAAAAACAAATGGCATTGATAGCACATTCATTGTCAACAGCGCGTGGCCGAACCGTTTTGACATGAGCCGGTAACCGTTATTTTTTTTCCGGTTCAGTTCCGGTTCGGGTTTATCGCGATAACAATATAACGGTTCGGGTTCAGGTTCAGTTCCGGAAAAAATACCGGTTCGGTTCCGGTTTTCGGTTCGGTTCGGTTCCGCTTCGACACCCTGATTTATTCAAGAAGAGCCATTTTATGCGACTTTGAAGTCTCGTAGCTCAGTTTTACGCCATAATGCAGCAACGATATTTAAGGGAATGCTCCTGGTAAATATAGGAACTCAGCATACAAAATATAAGAAGTGAAACGCCATCCGTTTTCTTGTAAACACAACTTCATTGTGTAAAATTTCAAAGAATTCTCTTAACGCGTTCTTGGTTTTCTCAGACAGCGTTCTGGCATCTGATAATTTTTATTTTCATTGTATGCTAGATGAACTGAGCTGGTTCATTCTAAGCGTGATTGTCTTTGTATTCATATTCATATTTGTTTAAAATAATTTTAAATAATGGGATTATTTTGAAGCTCCACTCTGTACGGAAGAAACTGGTTTCAAAGAAGAGGACCGGTATTTAAGGTGCAACCCCACCCTTGGTTAGTGTGACTCTGAACCAGCAGATGGCGGTGGGATCGCCTTCCAGGCCTGTACATCAATCTGATAAATGGTATGTGGTGGCGCTTCGATACAGCAGGGTATTTTTCTATATCCTGAATTTGACATCCCTGGTCCCTGGCTTGTTTTTCTCTGCACGAGCTTTCTTTGGAACGCGCATGGCTGCGCCAGCTCTCGTGCAAGGGGGCCAGTTACCCACGCTCTGAGCTCACGTCTCCAGCATATGTGGTCCGAACAAAACGTGAAAATCGTCCTGAGCCAAATGGCGAGACACATGCACAACCAAACCAACGATGCGTTGAAAAATATAAAATTGCATGTGCGCCGTTATCGGAGATTTCAGAGGCCAATTACACATATTTCAATGTGATCAGATTTATGTTCACACGAATGAAAGTGACGAGAGGACGAATAGTGAACTAAAAGATAAAGGTTTAATCGGCGAATTTGGGCCAAACAAAAAAAGTAAGGAAAGAGCGTCGAGGCAGCAGAAAAGCGGGCGGCGATTCGGCAGCATAACAGAGAGCGAGAGTAACTCGACAAGGTCGCTGGCCGCTGCTTATCTACAGTGCGTCACCATCTCAAAAGTTCGGCAAAGAAGGTTCGAGCGTCACGCCCGAACCTTCTTTGTTCATCCTCGGGGCGAGGATGAACTGGCACTTTCGAGAACAAGAAAACAGGGCGAAAGTTACGTCCGGTGCAAGAACGAACGCGAATCTTCTAGGAGTCTGTGACCAAGCGTTGCTTTCTCGGCTCTGCGGGCGGCAATATGACGTGCTGACCCTTTTGTCATGCATGTGATTGGCTCTTTGTGGATTTCCAGGAAAACGAGATGACGGGATAGACTTGGGTTTTCAAAATTCTAGCTTGAGGGAGGAAATAACTACCTAAAAAAATAAAAAAATAAAACATTTTTTGGGCGGTCAGGTGCCTTATTTAGGTAGGTGGGTGTTTATTTTGACCAAAACCACAAGACTGGAAAACAGAAAATATGACACTCAGGTTTAGATGTTGAGTTTGGTAAACCCAAAGTAGGGCTGGTGCGGGAGTCATAATAATAAAAAACATGCCAAGGTTAAAAATTAACTCACAGCAATAAATGATAATAATTAATTTTAATACGAGTTCAGTGATAAATGCGATGACTGGCCAGGCACCAGGCAAAGATTCTTGGTTTGTGGATAGCTTTTCCACAGTTTAAGCAATGTACAGGACGTCCCAAATAAAAAAAAAAAAAATACAGGGTCTTTTTTTACCGCAAGAATAAACTAGACATCGCCAAACGCTAATTTTCCGCCCAAAGGCAGCGCTAGAGGTCACAACCGGATGTCAAAGTTCTGCCCGATCCGATACCTTATTCAAAAGTTATAAGTGATTTCCTGAAAAGTTCAATGGGAAAATGGCGGCCGACGGAGCTTTCGAATACATGGGGCTCTATGCACCAGAAACCGAAAATGGGCTTCATTTTCCCATTGAAATGCTCAGAAAATTACTTATAACTCTTGAATAAGGTGTCCGTTCTGGATGAAACTTCGGCATCTGGTTGTGACCTAGCGCTACCTCTTAGCGGAAAATGGGCGTTAAACGATGCGCGTAGTTTATTTTTGCAATAAAAAAAAACAACTCTAATTTTTTTTTGTGACATCCTGTACCATTCTTAATTTGGTGATTTAAGCGCGCAAGTAGTGGCGTGCAAAAATGAAAAAGAGGCAAACGGGTAGAGTTTGACGCTGTATAACATGTAGTGTAAGCACGCACATGGTACGCTGATTAAGACTGAGACAACGCTAAATTATACACTAGCGTTGAGCGTATTGGTAGTTAAGGTCCATCAAAGGCTAAAGCTTGTACACATATACTGCTCAGGCCATTATGTTTGAATGCTCATTGTAGTTTATTACCCTCATATTTGGTGTAAGTTCTCTCCTGATTGCTTACAACAGAAAGAAGGAGAGATTCTAACGTTGGGTTGACCGAAAAACTCCACCTGCTGACAGCTACCAATCATCTCGGCGCCGATTACGAGTATTCACTGCATGCCAACGGTCGCGTGCTTAGAACGAGTTTTTCCCACGTGACTTCATACAATCGTAATTGTTCTTGACAAACAAACATGTTTGCTCAGGCAAGTGGTCACGTGTGAACCTTATAATATTTTGTATTGATTGTGGCACACGTGGCAAGTTGCATAGGTGTTTTCTTTTTTTTTTTTTTTTTACCATCCGCGAAATAGAATGCTTCTGGGTTTCCTTGGTCTCTAGTGGATGTAGCACACCAAAGAACACGAACTGAATCGCAGTGGGAAACGAAAACAATAATAATAAACAAGCGTGTAATCACGCGAAATCTGAGGGCATTGCACATATACAGAAGATAAGCTTTGTTTCACTAAATACATTACCAGTAAAGTATTTGGTTTTATCTTGCTAGCTAAGCGGAACATACAAGTGCGAGCATACTGCCCTGAACTATTTTCCAGTGAACAAGCACACCATCTAAAGCATCGAGTTCGTTTTTATAGCTCTTGGTACGCTCAAACTTTTGAAAACACAATTATAATCAAGTCTACTATTTCAATTATTTTTATTAAGTGCGCCTATTTTCTTTGTCTGTTGCGTACACGTGCCATTTTCTTAGTTTTATAATATTTTTCCAGAAGTCTGACACCTATGGTCTGTTTCATCATAAGTAAGAGCCGCATAATAAAAAATGTAGACAAAAAAAAAAAGAACGCGAACAAGCGAACACACATTGAAAATGCAATGTAACGGCACATTCAAAATTAGTCGTTAGTTTTTTGGAGAGCAGCAGTTTCGTAGGGCGACATTGTTACCTGTTGAAGGTTATAAAAAGTGCAGTGCAACTGTTAGCTCGGGGTCTTTAACGTGCATTACGCAGTATAGGTGGTACGCGATCGCACGACGGTTCGCGTACCACCTAGGTGCGACCACACAATCAAGCCCAACGCCGCCTCAGCCATCCTGAATACCTCTTCCCCGACCACTGCGATTACAAAAGTGTGCAATTATACTTGCTTGAAATAATTGTAGTGAGCCGATTGAAATAAGTTTCGGCTTACAACAATTAAATGCTTTTCTATACAAACTTGTTTCTTAAAAAGACGAAGAGAAAGGCGTGTTCCGCATAAGTTCCTGAAGGCAGCCGGCCTCACGACCGGTAGGTTTAATTACTCTAGAAACTTATCCAACTCAAACCCGGAGCCAAGAGGGCAACACGGTGAGGAGGACGTGCCTATCAGAAGGAATTAAAGCGCAGTAGGAGCGGTAGGGTTACAACAACCCCTACAAGCTGCCGACGCAGGGAGCAACTACTCCCGGTGCGAAGGCCGTAAGAGATCGCGCCTGTTCACTCTAGCCCGGCCATTGCTCTTCAAACTGCTGAACGAGGCAATGTCCACTCACACGGGGGCGTTTGCTTATGTCTTCAAATTAGGGGGTTTTACGTGCCAAACCTACGACGGGCATCTGGCACGCCCCAGCGGAGGACTGAGGATTAATTTCGACCACCTGGGGATCTTTTGACGTGCAACCGAAAGCACGGTTACACGGCGCCTTCTCCGCAATAAGCCTCCGTCATATTGCAGGCACCTCGGTCAGGATTCGAACCCGCCACCTGGGGATCCGCAGGCCGGCGCTCTTGCCTCGGAGCCACCGAGGCGGCTTGCTTATGTCTACCTACGTCGCGTTATAACTAGGTCTGGGCACTTGATCTATAATCACCTACCGATGAAGCAATTTTTGATTAAATCGCGATTGAATTTTTAACCAGTCAATCTGCTATATTTTCACAAAGGAAAAGGTAAGAATTCAACGCTTTCACAACGCAGACGTGTACGAGTACACCTGTATGAAGGCAAACTTAAAGTGAAAATTTGATTTAAAGTAAACTGTGGGTGCGAGATGTGGTGACTTGAAGGAAGTGGAAAAGGTTATACTGTCACGGGTGGTGACCAAAAAAATAGGAACTAAACAGGAAGAAATAAACGTTTAATGTGGCGAACTTGTGCCAAAAATAAAAGGGGTACAAAGGATAATAACAGAGCGTCGCGGGCGTCGAAGTCGGCGTA
Source organism: Ixodes scapularis (assembly GCF_016920785.2). Lineage (NCBI taxonomy): Eukaryota > Metazoa > Arthropoda > Arachnida > Ixodida > Ixodidae > Ixodes > Ixodes scapularis. The sequence continues at coordinate 1,160,012 of NW_024610108.1, read as the reverse complement.
GCAGCAGAGTCGAACGCTGGGGCGTAACTGACTCCGCTCGCCTTGTGGAATCCCTTATGTACCCTCGTGTGTTTCTGGATCGTTCGGCGTAGAAGGTTCGGCGCGTAGAACATTCTAACCTCGAATCAGTAAGACGGTTCTCGAATTCACCAGAACATCACATTACAGTGTGATGTTCTGATCGAACCCTGGCCTCCTGCGTGCAAGGCAAGCGCGATAACCGTTAGGCCACGCGCGCGCTGCCTACTTGGCCAGCTTCGCGCGGGGCATTACCCCCCTTTAAAAAGTGCATCGTCCCGATGCAACCCCAAAACAAAACAAAGCAAATAAAAACGGTAAACTAAAGAGTCATTTGGAATACGTAAGGTCCACTGTCCTATCAAGCGTAGTACGGCTTCATGCGCACGACGTGGACGACTTCTGGTCGTGGTGGGCGGCGTGATGAAGTCCGTGTTCCGTCGGGCATCACCTCGTAGTTCAGATCCCCAAGTCTACGAAGCACTTTGTAGGGTCCAAAGTAGCGCTTCAGGAGTTTCTCGCTGAGACCACGGCGACGAATGGGAGTCCAGACCCAAACCCTGTCTCCGGGCTGGAAGTGGACGTCCCGACGACGAAGGTTGTAGCGGCCAGTGTTGATACGTTGTTGGGCTTGAATCCGGAGTCTGGCGAGCTGACGGACTTCTTCTGCCCGTTGGGCGACCACCTGGGTGTCGTCACTTCCGTCGACAGTCGGTTCGTGGGGTAACATTGCGTCCAGCATTGTCGTCACTTTGCGACCATGAAATAGTTGAAAGGGTGTAACCCCGGTGGTTTCTTGCAAGGCCGTATTGTAGGCAAAGGTGACGCACGGCAACACCTCGTCCCATGTCTTGTGCTCCACGTCGACGTACATGGAAATCATGTCGGCGATGGTCTTGTTGAGTCTCTCTGTTAGCCCGTTGGTCTGCGGGTGGTACGCCGTGGTGCGGTGATGGCTGGTGTGGCTGAGACGAAGGACTTCTTGCGTCAGCTGGGCCATGAATGATGATCCATGGTCTGAGATCAGGACATCGGGAGCGCCGTGCCGGAGGACGATGGACTCGATGAAAAACTTCGCGACCTCAACAGCCGTTCCTGATGGAAGGGCTTTTGTCTTGGCGTACCGCGTGAGATAATCGGTTGCGACGATGATCCATCGGTTTCCTTGCGTCGACGGTGGGAAAGGTCCGAGTAAATCCATACCGATTTGCTGGAATGGGGCAGATGGCGGCGCAATAGGCTGAACTCCTGCCGGTCTTTTCGGTGGCTTCTTCCGTCGTTGACACTCGTGGCAAGATCGGGTGTAGTGGTGCACTGTCTTCGCAAGCTTGGGCCAGTAGTACTTTTCGCGTGTCCTGGCAAGAGTCCTGCTGTAGCCAAGGTGTCCCGCCGTCGGGTGATCGTGGCAGGATTGAACAATTTCTTCTTGAAGACTGGAAGGGACCACCAACAGCCACGCCGTGCTGTTGTCGCTGAAGTTCTCCTTGTAGAGCACACCTTGTCGGATGGAGAAGGTTGGCAGTGTTCGTACAAAACCGCGGGGAACGGCGCTTCCTTGTCTTACTGGGTGCTCAATGAGTGCTCGTAGCTCAGGGTCGTCTCGTTGGAGTGCTGCCATGTTGCTGACATCCAGAGCGCCGAGGAAACCCTCATCGTCGTCCTCTTTGGTGCAGGAAGGACCGGCCTCGACTGGGGCTCTCGACAGGCAGTCGGCGTCATTGTCCTTCCTGCCGGACTTGTACGCCACGGTCTTGTCGAACTCCTGCAGTCGTAGGCTCCACCGGGCGAGGCGTCTGGAGGCGTCTTTCAGATTCGCCAGCCAGCAGAGGGTGGCGGTCTGTGACCACGCGAAAAGGTCTTCCATACAAATATGGGCGAAACTTTGTTATTGCCCAGACGACAGCGAGGCATTCCTTTTCAGTAGTTGCATAGTTCCTCTCCGCGTTAGAGAGCGTCCGACTTGCGTATGCGATGACTCGCTCTGCGCCGTCCTGTATTTGGACTAGTACCGCACCCAGTCCGGTGTTACTGGCGTCGGTGTGGATCTCGGTTTCAACAAACTGGTCGAAGTGGTCAAGAATCGGGGGCGTCTGGAGTCTTCGTTTGAGCTCATCGAATGACCTCTGGTGCTCTTCTGTCCACTCGAACTTTACGGCGTCCTTCGTGAGGTGTCTCAGCGGTCCGGATAGTCTGGCGAAGTTTCGAACAAAGCGGCATGAGTAGGCACAGAGTCCGAGAAATCTTCTCACTGCCTTCTTGTCGGACGGCGGCGCAAATCCGGCTACGGCGCGGGTTTTGTCGGGGTCAGGTAGAACACCTTTGTTTTCTCACGACGTGGTTGAGGAACTTTAGTTCCCCATAGGCGAACCGGCACTTTGTTGGCGGTCTTGATGGCTTGAAGCACGGCTCGAAGTCGTCTGAGGTGTTCATCGATATCTCGTGAGAATACCACGACATCGTCCAGGTAGACGAGGCAGCTCTGCCATTTCAGACCTGCCGGCACGGTGTCCATGACGCGCTGGAAGGTGGCTGGTGCTGTACAAAGTCCGAACGGCATCAATTTGAATTCGTACAGTCCGTCGGGAGTGACGAAGGCAGTTTTCTCCCGGTCACGTTCGTCAACTTCAATCTGCCAGTAACCACTCGTCAGGTTCATCGACGAAAAATATCGGAAGTGGCGCAGTCGGTCCAACGTATCGTCGATGCGGGGGAGCGGATAGACGTCCTTCTTCATCACAGCATTCAGTCGACGAAAGTCCACGCAGAATCGCAGGGTTCCGTCCTTCTTCTTTACAAGCACGACTGGGGACGCCCATGGACTTCATGAGGGTTGAATGATGTCGTCGTCGAGCATCTCCTGAACTTGATTTTGAGTCACTTTCCTTTCCTTTAAGGAGACTCGATACGGCGACTGGTGGACAGGGAGTGCGTCGTCGTCGGTAATATTGCGATGTTTCGCCATTGGTGTTTGGCCATTGGTGTTTGGCGATGTCGTGGCAAAACAGTCACTGTATTCGGTGAGGAGATCAACCAGTTGCCGGTGCTTCGAAGCTGGGAGCTCGGGGTCGATGTCGAGCGGCGGCGGCGTCGTGCTCTTCTGCTGTGGCGACGAGGTTTCCTCGGAGACTGCGGTGACCACGGCTGGCGCCTTAAGCTCCTCGACGTAGCCCATGGTGGTACCCTTCGTTAGGTGCTGCGGTTCCTCTCGAAAGTTTGTCACAAGAACAGTTGTTCGTCCTTCTTGAAGATCCGTTACGCCTCGTGCGACGCCAATTCCTTTTTCAAGGAGCAGTTGGACGCTGCCTTTCAGAAGAGCTTCACCGTGCATGGCTGCGTCGGTTATGATGGTGACGAAAGCACTCGATCGCGGCGGCAGATTCACATGGTCGATAAAAACTCGGATCGCGGATGACGTAGTGTTAGCCTCCACCGGCGGCAGAACAGGCCTTCGCAGCGTCAACTGGTTTGCCCCGAGGTCGATGACGGCGCCATACTCGCAGAGAAAGTCCATTCCGAGGATTACGTCCCTCGAACAGTCTTGCAGAACGACGAACTTGACGGGGCACGTCTCACCATGCATGGATCTCGACGTGAGCAGTGCATCTCCCGACTGGTGTAATGAGGTGTCCTCCGGCGGTTCTTATTTGTGGTCCATCCCACGGCGTCATGACTTTTTGAAGACGGCGGGAGAGCCTCCCACTCAAGGCTGAGTAGTCTGCTCCGGTGTCCACGAGTGCCGATGCGTCGAGGCCGTCGATCACAACGTTCAGGTTGTTGGACACCGATGCAGGAGCGTCGTTGTGATGCATGGCGTCGGGAGAGTGGGAGCGCTCCGTCGTTCTTGGAGGCTCTTTACGTCGGTTGTCTTCGGCAACTTCACCTCCAGGGGTTGCCGCGCCTAGTTTCCCCGGCGAGGAGCGAGGGGTGACAGGCTTTCACGTCGGGGTCGGTGCATCGGCGAGGCTGGACGTCGCGCCGATGGCGACCGGAACTCTCGGCGGGACGCAGGCTCGGGGGACTGGGGTCGTCGCAGGTACTCGTCGATCTCCCGAGGGCGTTCACCATACCGGGGGCGCGGGTCGTTTGGGTGCAGCCCGCGCAGGCCGAGTCGTCGGTATGGGCATCGGCGGTACACATGGTCGGCTTCCCCGCGGTGGTAGCAGAGCGGGCGTCGGTCGGCCGTTCGCCACACATCGGTCTTCCTGGGTGCACGGGGCCCCTGGCTGGCGTACTGGGGCTGGTCGTCGCGGCGTCGGTCGTGCTGCGGCGCAGGAGACTGACGTCGGGACGGCGCGACATAGGCGCGAGGAGGAGGCGGTGGCCGTCGGGCCACTGCGGCCTAGGTCACGGTGGGCTCCTCGGGTGCAGCTACGTTGGCAGGAGCCTCCAGTTGAATTGCCCGCTGAACCTCGTCGCGGACAACTTCGGCTATTGACACCGAAGCCGGCTGGTGGGTAGCAGGCAGGAGCTTCTTAATTTCCTCCCGGACGACGTCCCGGATGATCTCGCGAATGCTTGGGATGCTGGAGCCAAGGTCACAAGCGGACGGCGGAACCGCGCTGACGCCGGGTAGCCTCTGGTAGTGGCTGGCTCGGGCTTGCAGTGTACGCTCAATGTTCGTCGCCTCGGTTACAAATCCTTGAATCGTCGTCGGTGGGTTGCGTACGAGCCCACCGAAAATGTCGTCCTTCACGCCGCGCATCAGGATACGCAGCTTCTTTTCCTCGGTCGACTGAGGGTCGGCGCGGCTGCTCAGGCGGAGGACGTCCTCAACGAAGCTGGTGACCATTTCGTTGGGCCCCTGAGTTCGTACATGAAGGAGGTCTTCCGCTCGCTGTCGTCGTGTCTAGTTCGTGAATGTCTCCTTCAGGCCAGCGATACAGGTGTCCCACGACGTAAGCGACGCCTCGTGGTTCTCGAACCATTGCCTCGCGGTACCCTCCAACGAGAAGTAGAGGTTTTGGAGGCGCTGCTCAGTGGTCCATCCATTATGGCGTGCTACACGTTCGTAGTGCAGAAGCCAGTTCTCTACGTCTTCGTGGGTCTCGCCATGGAAGGTCGCCGGGGTTCGCTGGGCAACAGGCAGGTAGACGACGGCGGCGGCGGTCGGGGATTGCGATTGCTGGTCGTCCATCGTCGGCCTCGTTGGCTGCCTGGTCCTGGGTGGCAGAAGTCCGTATTCCGGGTGTAGACCTTGGGTTCGGTGACTGGCCCGAGTTACAGGTTCCGCGTTGAGTGGTCTTCTCACAGGGCTTGGAATCGGCTTCCACTGCGGGCCCTGGTAGGGGAACGCTGCACGGGCATGCGGTACCCCGCACCTCCGCCAAAATGTCACGGGTGGTGACCAAAAAAGTAGGAATTAAACAGGAAGAAATAAACGTTTAATGTGGCGAACTTGTGCCAAAAATAAAAGGGGTACAAAAGACAATAACAGAGCGTCGCGGGCGTCGAAGTCGGCGTAGCAGCAGAGTCGAACGCTGGGGCGAAGCTGACTCCGCTCGCCTTGTGGAATCCCTTATGTACCCTCGTGGGTTTCTGGATCGTTCGGCGTAGAAGGTTCGGCGCGTAGAACATTCTAACCTCGAATCAGTAAGGCGGTTCTCGAATTCACCAGAACATCACATTACAGCGTGATGTTCTGATCGAACCCTGGCCTTCTGCGTGTAAGGCAAGCGCGATAACCGTTAGGCCACGCGCGCGCTGCCTACTTGGCCAGCTGCGCGCGCAGCAATACGTGCCCCCAGCCACTTCATCGCCATGCGATTGTCCGTTTAGCGCAGCTGAGCCTATCGGTGGCGAGATGTCTTGATGGCGCCCTCCTATGGTTACCTTTCGTGACGTCATTACCTTGTGAACAACAAGTTTGAAGGTGTTTGTAAAGAACACGGTGGAAGCTTGAAATCATAGCACTCTCAAACCAGCATTGCCAACACCGTCAAAATTGGAGTTCTTCCATTCCTCTTATTTCCGTCGATGGGAAATCCTTTGCTGACGTCATAATCAGTATTAGGCCTATCATGGAAGACCTATCACAACGACGCTTTCGATCGCTCACGTCGCCAATAGACCTATTACTAAATTTCCCAACCATCAAGGATAATGCAGGGAATGGTGCTCCACGCGCCGCACGTGCTGACGTCAGCCGTAGTAACTTTTCTAAAGCAAATACCTAAAACAAATGGCATCTTGCACGCGGGTCCGTCAACGCTTTATTTTGGTTATTTACTTCGAATCTTTTATACGGGGAAGTTGTGCGCGTGTGGCCCGTGGAACACCAATTCCCGTATTCTCCTTGATGCTTGGGTAATATAGCAATTGTATACTCATTAATTATTCGATTAAAATTGACGCCCACTCCTAGTTATAACTTAGTCCGCGGGACGTCTGTGCTTCATATGTCGCATGCAAATCTACTCTTTGAATTGGAGCCCCTGCCTCGTTCGAACCACGAATGTCCCGTAGACTTTAAACTCTGCACGTGTTCTCGCGCAAACGAAACCATGAATGAAGCCATGCGCCCGCGCCTGTAACCGAGTATACATCCTTCCATCGGAGCGTATGAAGGCGCGTTCATTGTTGTGTTTGTGCCATTTGCTTCCAATGACCGCTCGAGACACAGGTTTCGTGCACTGGCGCATTTGACGCTACTTGCAAGATAAACGCAAACACATCGAGGGGCTTCATGTCTCTGCAGCCACCGCGCAAGACACGTGCCACGGGAGGGTGTTCCGCCACCATTCGCTTCCAAGGATGGGCCGCTCATTTCAGTGCTGCGCCTCCATTTGCTGCCGAGGGTCACTCGAGATACGGGCATCGTGCTCTGGCGTGTTTTATGCTACTTGGAAAACAAACGCAAACATATACAGAAACTTTAGACGGATGTATATCCCCTTGATAAAGGCGTTTTTTTTTTTGGTCAAGTGCCACCAACCATTGTGGTGGAAACACGCCAGACACGTGCCACGAGCGGCCCTTCGCTCCAAAGGGCCGCTCAATTCAGCGCTGCGCCGCCATTTGATTCCAAGGGCCGCACGAGACCCGTGTCTCGTGCACTGGCGCATTTCACGTTACTTGCAAGTTGCACTGTTTGCACTTGCAAACAGTGCAACTAAAGCCCCTCACTCTGTTCGCACTTGCAAACAGAGTGAGGGGCTTTAGTAGTGTGAACATAGCATTAGCTAGAATAAACGGATGTCCACCTGCTTTGATCCTGATCACGATCATGAGCAGATTACGGGAGCGGCTTGCACGAGGAGCTGGCACAAGAGGCACTCCGGCACCTCGTCACTTCGTCACACAAATGCGTCCTAATAGACCGATCTCACCAGCCAGTTTGACTACGCCACCGCTGCCGCAATGCATCGAGGGAACTTTAGTCTTTCTGCACGTGCGACAACCCCGCTGGAGCTCTGCGCGTGTGGAGCAAGATACAGCACGAGCCCTCTCGTGCATTGCCTTTTGCCTACTGTGAACTAAAGTTATGGCGGCGCCACGCATGCGCCAAACGCTTGGTGAGATCGGTCTATTCGACACGCTCGAGCGTTTTTGTTTTGTTTCTTGTGCGTTTCCGAACCACCCTCCTTGCGCACGTTATTTGAGTGGTTACGTTAGCGCACCTCGCACTTAAAATCTTTCGAATATTAATTTTTACAGTTGTTTTCAATGACGTTCGTCTAGTTAATTATTAGTCAAAGCATACGTTGATTTGCAATAAATAAAAAAAAGTGCCATTCTTGGGAGCCGCAGGTTCGCTATCCGCACATACTTTCTGGAAAAAGTGGCTGCCCTATTGGAAAGACCAGTTTAAACTGGCAACCAGTTCAAACTGGTACCAGGTTCAAACTTGGATATTGCTCCAGTTTGACCAGTTTGATACTGGTTGAACTGGTCACACTGGTTGACTGGTCATGGTGGTTGAACTGGTCATACTGGTTGAACTGGTCATGGTGGTTGAACTGGTCATAGTGGTTGAACTGGTAACCAGTGGCTTATTGCCACTGGTTAAATTGGTTGAACTCTACAAACAAACTGTGCATACTGGTCTTACTGTGAAACTGTGCATACAGGTCTGACTGTGAAAATGTGTATACTGCTAATACTGTACCACTGCGTATACTGGTTCACTCCAAGCAGTTAAACCAGTTAAACTGGTAATATCGACAACACAGGTCGTAAACGGATAAAATTCACTTTTTTTTCACAAAAAATACACATACTTCAGACCACAAAAATAAACATAAAAACACATTTACAATTTAAAAAAATTGTCATGATATTATTCATTATAGTCCCAGCCGGTCGGCGAAATTTTCCCCATCTTCTGGAGTGTCGGGGTCCCGGTGGTGGATAACATAGTACCTCAAGGCATCTGAAATAAGAATAAACATAAGAAATTAGAGCCATGGCAGATTTATTCGCACCCGTCTGTTCTAAAACGGTATGTATAACTAATGCCACGAATAAAAAATATGCAGTATCATAAACAGTATGAGAGGGAATATGGAAGCGTGCGCCAACCGTAGATGTGGTGCTAGTCTAGCGGCAATTAAGTATAAACCTCATGTAAGCGATTTGGCGAGCGACAAGAGAAGCGACGACGATCCGCTTCGCTGTCGCTCGGTCACTCGCGCGACGAGACAAACCGCATGAAAGCGACGGCATCAAGCGACCAAGGCATGAGCGACGATTTCTAGAAATCCAAAAACCGAGCGACGCGACGACCGACCGTGGGAAATCTCCGTCGCTCGTCGCTGATTCTCGTCACTGTCACCGTCGTTCGCTTAATCGCTTAGATGCGGTTCAGCCTTTACGCAAAGCAACGCCCAGGAGCGAAAAGATCCTGTTGTTACCCCTTCCTGCCTCCCCAGTCTGTCGTCCGCTACGCAACTCGCGACCACTATGGTAGAATATCTCTGAAGCTGCATACACACTGGCGGTTGTATTACTAGCATAGCTGTTCCAAATCGGGTAGCTGAAACGTTCAGTTTCACATGCATCTAATTATGAAAAGGAATCCAAATGGTCGAGCCTGCTTACCATGGCTCGCTGGCGCGGAGGCAGAGGCAGCCATTGCCAGCGCCGCAATGAGGACGGAGCGAATTCCAAACACGCCGTTCTGGGACGCAGCCATTTCGCCCGCGAGCGAGTGGAACTCAGGTGGAGGACGTCGTCAGCCACAGGAACCATCGGCAGAGGCAGCACTCAAGGCTCTTGCTAACTATCTTATACAAACACAGCTTGAAGACAACTTGTAACCTCCCCAAGCAGAACAGCGGCCCCAAACAACAAAGATCCAACCGGCCCAACGTGCGCCCAACAGTCGCGCCAGATCCGTTTGTTTTTTTTGTTTTTTTTTGGTTGAACTTGCCGGAGCTGTCGTTGACGCCGACTGGCGCTTCGAGCGGGCGCGAGGGCCGCGCTGATTGGCCCGCGCGCTCCCTGTCCTGGCACGTGAGCACCTCTCCCTTTTGCAAGGCACCCAGGGCACCGGCGCATTTCAGGGGCCTGACTCATACTGCCACATTTTCCCGCGCTTCTCCAACATCACAATAGAGGCCCCCTGCCTCGGCCTCGGGCACTTGCGCTGGATCCTGGAAGCGGCTTCTCGGTGCAGGCCAGGGTGGATAAAGGCCGTGGTAAAAAGCGGGAAAAGTATGAAGTCCAAGTGGGAACGATTGAAATCATGGCGTTTTTTTCATATTTCGGACCTCGAGAAAAGGGTTCACGTTACAATCGACGGCGCGTTATATTATATTCACCCGCATAAAGCATGGTGCAGCAGTTATTAACGTTTTTATCTCAAGTTTTGTAGAATTTAAACTGGTTTAACCTATTTTTGGGAAAAAAATATTAAAAAAAAACCTTTAAGAATATTGAAGTATGTTGGCTCTTACTTTTTTGGATTGATGAAGTGTTCTCTAGCTAAATAAATAAAGCTGACCTTTCGTGTGGGCATTAATATGCCATGAATTCAGTTGCAAATGAATTAATTGTTTGTAGTACCATGTCGCCCTGTGACAATCGCGAGATCGTAGAACATATATGACAAATAAATAGCTTGAACACTGTTAACAGAACCTTTTGTTGCGATTTTATTTTGCCCAGTGAAGGTTGCGAATGCCTCTGCGCTATCCAATTCGCACACCCCTACAAATAAAGTGAAAAAGAGGGGTCAATCTGGTAACCAGTTAGGCCAATCTGGTGACCAGTTTGGTCAATCTGGTTACCTGTTGGACCAGTTTGGCCAGTCTGGTGACCAGTTTGGTCAATCTGGTTACCAGTTGGACCAGTTCGGCCAGTCTGAGGACCAGTTTGGCCAATCTGGTGACCAGTTTGGTCAATCTGGTTGCCAATTCAGCCAGTGTGGTGACCAGTTAGGTCAATATGGTGACCAGTTAGGCCAATCTGGTGACCAGTTCGAAGGCAATCTGGTGACCAGTTAGATCAATATGGTTACCAGTTAGACCAGTCTGACTACCAGTTCCACCAGTTTGATTTCCAGTTAGACCAGTCTGACCAGTCCAAATACCAGTTTGACCAGTTTAAATACCAGTATGACCAGTTAGATTTCCAAACTGGTCTTTCCAATAGGGTGGGTAACGTCAATGCTTTAGCCTGCCTCTTTTTAAATCCGAAAGCGTTAATTATCTCATGGAGCCAACCGGCGTTATCAGCTTTTGAAGCGGCGCCAAACGGCAACTAAATTTCCCTGTGCTATGAGCGAAGCCTGTATTCTGTAGCAGTGAATTGATAGATAAACTCCCACTGGCTGGCGCGCGCCATAGTTTCAAGGAATGCCACCCCACAGAGAAGCCCTCTCCCTGACTCAGCGCCACGGTCGCCGGTAAGAGGGAGAGGGTGGCCGGGCTGTGCAGAGCGGCCGGCCGCTCGAGCTCCTCCTGGTTCCCGCTAGCCTCGCATAGCTTTTGGGATGGCCTAAAGATTTCGAATGAGATTCTGCTCGCTATTGTCAGTCATAGGTCCCTCGTGCTGGAAAATAATTGTAGACGAAAACTGCGGGGCTCGATGTCGAAACTGATCATTTCAAGCAGAAGTGGATCATGTAAATCAGATATAACAAGTCGGCGTTTTCTACCAGTTACAATGTTCAGCACCACCTTTGTATTTACTGTTTACACTGAGTCAATTCAGCCTAAACATCCATTAAGTTTATGAGTTTTTAGAGGCTTATGACTATTTTATTTCGCAATTATCGTGACGACAGCGTGCATATACCTTCATGTGGTCTACGGTTTGTTGTCATTCGAAGAGAGAAGACGGTCTAGATTGTTTTGCCCTTTGAACGTCAACGTGCAGACGGCCAAAGGAACGTGAAGACACACTGAACTTTGAACGATCCGGACCGCTTGGCGGTTCTCCCGTGTACATGTTGTAAAAATAAAAACAAAATATTACGACAACAATGTGCGTGAGTTAGTAATAATAATAATCCTTACTTCCAGACATACATGTGTCTGAGGGGGTGTGGCAAAAAATACAAAAGGAAATTCGGCACAGACACTTAAGATTGCTTACGTGTGAGAATGCGAAAGGCATTCTAGTCCCTTTGGTGAAAAGTTTTCTATTTATTTTTTAGACATGCGTTATTTTTGCCGATTCGGTGTGTGACGCGCGGGAGACAGCGCGCTCATTTTATACACTCATGAAGTGGCGCCACCTTCTCCCCATTGGCTGCGCCGTCACGTGCCAAATGACGCACGCACTTAGCCACACCTTTAGTCAGCCAGATGGCTGCGACGTGATGTGTACAATGACGCAAGAAATAGGCACACCTCAGTCAGCCAGGACCGTGGAGCCACCGTGGAACCTTCGTGAAAATTGTGTCGTCAATCCGAGCATTTCTAACGTGTTTTTACTCTTTGCGCCGTCGGCCATTTTTGGTACCATCACTTGGTCATGCCGCCGACGATGCCGGCGGATTTTCAGGTAGTGGGGCAAATATTCTTTTCGCATTAAAAAGTCTTCTGACCTGGCCATCAGCGCCTTTTTACAGTATTCAACGGTGTACGGGACCAGTGTCAGCATAAAAAGCAATTATGCCTAAAATAATCAAATTGACATTAGCTAAGCATCGTAGCCACAATAATTAATATCAACGTGATACTGCTTCATAGCGCACAAGATCAGACGCCGTGAAGCAGTATCACGAATAACCAACTCGCCCAAGCTGAAGTTCTGATTAATATAAACGTCATCAAATGTTTCAAATAGAAATCATTCACAAAGACATCATCGATATCACATTCAATAACATACAATGCCAGAACTAATGAAAAATTCTTCATTTCTGTCGCATTCAAACAGAATATATATATATATATATATAGATTGTGACAGTAGGACATTGAGGTGCAACGAGCGGGACAAAAAGGAGGAAAAGAAGAAGTGGGTCGGAGACGGGCGAAGGACGAAGTGGCACCAGCGGGAAAAAAGCGATCTGTAACATTTTGGTGTCAGAAGTGGGATCTGCGAAAAGAAAATGCCCTTCACACGACAACAAGCGCAGTCTGGCGAACCTTCCCCTTCTCCCGAGGACACCAGCAACACTGAAGGTCCAGTTACCTACGCCCAACTGAGGGATCTGTTCGTGGAACAGAGACAGGGCTTCGAATCAACGATGGCGGCTATGGTCCAGGCGCAGGTGCAACCCGTTACGTCTGCACAAGAAGACCTTCGACAAAGAATCATAGCGCTAGAGGAAAGGAGAGACTCGGAGAATCGGACCGACTCAGCAACGGTACGCACAGTTCCTGCCACCTCGAATCCCCTTCGTTTGAAACTGAAGCCCTTCGATGGTAGCGTGCCACTTGACCTTTACCTCGAGCAAGCTAATATTGTTGCTCAAGCAAACCAATGGTCCGAAGATGAAACAACTTACGCTCTTGCGGCACAACTACAGGGACCAGCCATCGCGATACTGGCCCAACTTCAAGTAAGAGCTCTAACCTACCAAACGTTGGTAGCGGCACTTGAAGACCGCTTTGGTGACAAACATCTACAACACGTCCGCTATGGCGAGTTACGTTGCCGCCGACAACAGCCGGGGGAGACACTCCAAGCCCTGGCAACGGAAGTTGAGTGCCTAGCGCGAAAATCATTTGTGGGAGTTTCCGCCGACACTTTTCACCTTCTCAGCACTCCTGCCTTCGTCGACGCCATTGCGGACACTGAAGTTCAAAAATTTGTTCGACTTGGAGGGCCAAAAACAGTTCAAGAGGCTTTGGCTAAGGCGTTGGAGATCTCAGCCATTCAAAAGGCAACAGCAAACGCCCAGGCTTCTTGCCCGGCACAGTTACAGCCAACTACTCATCTGGAGCACGCCAGAAACCTGAAGGTCACCAACGAGTAAACACCAAGAGGCGCTGTTTTCAATGCGGGCGACAAGGACACTTGGCTGCAGAGTGTTACCGCGCGTCGGGAAATGGATATCCCGGTCCACAGGGGCGGGATCGGGTATATAGGACCAAGTCCCCCTCGTTTCTCTTTCAAAGAGTTTTACTGGTCTTCCAACTACCAAATTGGAGATTCAAGGGATTGGAATACAAGAAAGTCTCCTCGATACTGGAGCAGCGGTTAACATGATCGACGCGACGCTTGTACCGGCTGATTGTAATGTCTCCCGGATTGCTCCACAACTTTTTACAGCCAACGGCGTCAAAGTTCACACCGGTGGACAAGTGAAGTTACTGGTCACTGCGCTCGGTGAGACGTCGTTAGTGGACTTCGTAATTTTGTCGAATTCCGTCTCTCCGATCATTCTGGGTTATGAGTGGTGCTAGAAAAACGGATTTTTTAAGTTGAACCCCGAACAGAACAAGGCCACCAAAACCCCGCGTCCACCCATGAAAACATTACACGCCAGCATTCCACGATACGAAAGTATTTTGGTGTGGCTTGTGTACCTCGTTCGCTCATTTTCCTTCGTCGCCGTGGAAAAGTGGCACCTATTTCTAAAGTTTTTTCCCAATATACCACCATCATATGTGCTCAAGTACAGCTATCGGATGAGTTAAACGTATGCGTTAAAGACTCTGCTACAATACCTGCCGAGACTGCTTCAATGATACGCCTGACTGTAAACAACAAAAAGGTTTACGGTGAAGCTGTTTTCGACTCGTGGCTCTGTGCGAAACCAGGGAAAGAACTAGCTGCACCCCGGACACTCGTGGCTTGTACTAATGGAGAATTCGTCGCTCTTGTCGTTAATCTAGGTGCCAACGACATCACTCTCAATCCAGGGAAACAGATTGGTGTACTCCAACCGTTGGCGAAGGACAAGATCTCAATACTTGCCAGTATTTCTCTAGAGTCAGATAACGAGTGCCATTTTTACAGTCAGGATAATGCTTTACCGTGGGAACAATTTAAGTTTGGACCAGAATTGAGTTGCGAGCAGAAAACGAAAATCAAGAGGGTATTGTTGTCACATCGAAACTGCATCGCCCTGAGTTCGGACGAACTTGGATGCACACCGTATGCGACACATACCATTGACACCGGTGACAGCCGACCAATACATCAGCCACTACGCCGCCTAGCCCCAACAGAGCGTGAAACCATCAAACAGCAAGTGACTGAGATGCTCGACCACGGTGTGGTGAGTCCGTCAACGAGCCCATGGTCATCACCAGTGGTGTTAGTGAGAAAGAAAGATGGCACTGTGCGGTTTTGTGTAGATTACAGAAAACTTAATAGTACAACCAAGCTCGATGTCTACCCTCTTCCACGTCTTGATGATACCCTTGACCGACTGCAGGGAGCGGAATACTTTACAACATTGGATTTGATGTCGGGATACTGGCAGGTGCCACTCGATAAAAGGGACGCTGAAAAGTCAGCCTTCATCACACCAGATGGTCTCTACCAATTCAACCGTCTTCCCTTTGGCCTTTGCAATGCCCCAGCGACATTTTAAAGACTCATGGACCGAGTTTTGGGCAATCTGAAGTGGACAATGGCGCTGGTGTATTTGGACGACGTTGTAATCTACGCAAACACTTTTGAAGAACATCTTCGAAGACTCTCACTCGTACTTGACGCCATAAGTGATGCCAACCTTCGTCTGAAGCCCCAAAAGTGTTTTTTCGGCTTAAAAGAGATCACATACTTGGGACATGTGGTAAACAAAAACGACGTTAAACCTGATCCCTCGAAGCTTGAGGCTTTGTTTGAATATCCGACGCAAACAACTATCAAAGACGTCAGAAGTTTTTTGGGATTTGCGTCATATTTCCGCCGTTTTATTGTTAGCTTTGCTACCCGCGCTGCCCCCTTGAATTACTTACTCCGGAAGAACGTACCATGGCGATGGTGCAACGAAGAGGAGTCCTCGTTTCAAGACCTAAAAATGGCCCTTCTAAACGCCCCAGTGCTTGCTCACTTCGACCCATCCTTGTCAAAGACAATTCTCTACACGGATGCTAGCGGACAAGGACTTGGAGCTGTACTACTTCAAGAGTTTCCAGACGGTACTCAAAGAGTAATTTCGTACGCAAGTCGCAGGCTTACACAACAAGAAGAGAGGAATCATTCATCTGAATTAGAATGTCTGGCCCTTGTCTGGTCGGTGCAGAAATTTCGCCCTTACATTTATGGCCGCCATTTTACTGTTGTGACGAATAATTCAGCATTGACCTGGCTTCAGAGCAAACGAGACTTGACGGCCAAACTGGCACGCTGGGCGATTCTACTGCAAGAGTATGATTTTGAAGTCAAACATCGTAACGGACGTAGTCATCAGGACGCTGAGTTTCTATCCCGCAACCCCCTAGACAAGGTCCCTGGGGCTCCGGAGTGTGACACTTGTTTTTGTGGTGCGACTTTCGACCTACGTCACAGTCAATGTCAAGATAACGAAGTACAAGATATTGTACAGCGCCTCGCATTATCCGGTTCGACAGACATTTTACGGCGACTGCGTCGAGCATACCGAGTGGAAAATGGCCTACTCTGTCACAGAAATCCCGGTCAACAACAATGGCTACCGGTGATTCCAGCTTCTCTGAGGGCTACCATGTTGAATCTCTGCCATGATGACCCCACAGCGGGTCACCTCGGTCGAGATGACCCGCTGTGGCCAAACTTTCCGAACGCTATTGGTGGCACGGATTCCGGAAAGATGTTTCCAGGTATGTCGCTTCCTGTGAATCATGTCAAAGGAGAAAATTTCCCAGTATTTCACCTTTCACCGAGAGTCATCCAACTCAACCACCGCAAGCTGCTTTCGAACTTATTGGACTTGATCATTTAGGACCATTTCCGAAATCACAAAAGGGTAACCGTTTCATTACTGTTGCTGTTGACCACCTTACAAAGTGGATTGAGCTACGTGCCGTGGCTACAACGTCAGCGAATCACATTGTGGAGTTTTTACGTGAGCAAATAGTACTTCGCCACGGCGTACCCCGCACCGTACTCACTGACCGGGGAACTCCATTCAGCTCTCGTATTTTTAAACACGAGATGGTAACTCATGGAATACACCACGCCCAGTCAGCACCCTACCATCCCCAAACCAACGGACTCGTTGAGCGTGCTAATCGAACTATCGCCGATATATTGTAGGCTTATGTTAATGCTTCGCATGACAATTGGGATGTGTACGTACCATACGCATCGTTTGCTTTGAACACGTCGCAACAAGCAAGTACCACGACGACCCCTTTTAAACTGGTGTACGGTAGAACTCCGGTTCTGCCGCAGGAATCAACGTTATCCACCACGTGGAACCATAGAAGGCAAGAAATGAGCGATCATTTTGAGGACAGACTCAATGAGGCTCGCCGCCGGGCTCGCGTCGCAATAACCAGAGCCCAGCAGCGGATGCTAACCAATCACCGACAGGATGACCGAATGTCCCCCATCGTGCCAGGGGACCTTGTTCTTGTACGCCGTCCCGTTAGAAGGAAAGGAAAGGCAACCAAGCTTTCTTCCAAAATACAAAGGACCCTGTGAAGTGCTTCGACAAACAGGACCCGTGAGCTACCGGCTACGAGACCTCAATGCATCTCGAGAAGCATCCCGGACTTTCCCGGCTCACCGCAGTCAACTGAAGCTGTACGTGTCAAGACATACATTCAGTCAAGACCAGCATAGGACACAGACTGCCGAGGACGGACAGCCAACCAGGAGGGGGCAAAATGTGACAGTAGGACATTGAGGTGCAACGAGCGGGACAAAAAGGAGGAAAAGAAGAAAAAGTGGGTCGGAGACGGGCGAAGGACGAAGTGGCAGCAGCGGGAAAAAAGCGATCTGTAACAATATATATATATATATATATATATATATACCGGGTGTCCATTTTTAATTCGAAGAGATTTATTTGAAAAAAAAACCGTGAAAGTTACACTTCTGCTGCTTGTGGAGGTGAGTTATACGGCCAGGCGGACATATTATAGGGGGGTAATCGTAACGATCAGTTGGCTAATTAACTAGAATTTGATAATTAACTTTTTAATTAATGAAAATAGACATATTGTTCCAATTAGACTTGCTCAGCGTCATTGAAAATCACTAAATCAGTCATTTTCAGAAAGACTTTGAGCGCCTGAGAAGCGTAGTAGTGCACTTAAGTTACCACTCGTGGAGCAGGTACAAAGCTAGCGGGTGCGGTAAGGCGCCCGCGCGATTTTTTCGTCTCTTATCTAGCCCCAGCCTTGTACCTGCTCCACGAGTCGTTATTTTAGTGCACTACTACGCTTCTCACGCGCTCAAAGTCTTTCTGAAAATGACTGCTTTAGTGGTTTTCGGTGACGCTGTGCAAGTTTCTAATTGGAACCATATGTCTATTTTCATTATTTAAAAAGAAAATTAACGAATTTTAATTAATTAGTCAACTGATTGTTACGATTAACCACCTATAATATGTCCCCCTGGCCGTATAACTCACCTGCACAAACCGTATCAGTGCATCTTTTACGGATTTTTTAAAATAAATCTGTTCGAATTAAAAATGAACACCCGGTGTATATATATGTATATATATATATATATATATATATATATATATATATATATATATATATATATATATATATATATATATATAAAGATACATGTTAGATACTGGGATATCTTTTCAACATCAAATTATTAATAGACTTAACAATGAATGAAAAATATCAAAAATCACTATTTCAACCATGTGTTAAGTGATGCGTCCTAAACCTAAATACAACTGATAATATTATCTCATGTCGGCCTCTCGCTTTTTGTGCTTTTTGTACTTTTTTGTACGTTTGTACTTTTTTCTCAAATGCATTTGTACCCCTCCCTCGCAATAATGCCTTTGTAAGGCGATGCGAGGTATTCTGAATAAATAAATAAATAAAAAACACTTTGAAATCTGCTACCCACTCGCCTGACAAATTTTAAGTTTAGGTCACTGGAGCTAAAAAATGCACTTTTACTCTTTTCTTGATCATGCAGAATCTTCGACTTCGGCGTACTATTTCAACAATATCGGGGCGGTTATTTATAAGGTCAGATAATTGGTAATCAAGTTCAATCAAACTACCATCAAAATGATGAGTTACAAAGAACGCCCTTCTGAACACCCGTCTTGAAAAAAAAAAAGACTGCTATTGCTTGTTTTTCCTAGATTAAAATGCAGTCAAAAACTATTAGATACACAAGCACAAACACGCATACTAAAAGCGCAAGGCCATGGTGCATGGTTTGTGCTTGATTACTTTGACCGGGGACAAACAACGCACTATAAGACGTTGAGCTCCGTGACATAGTGTTTTCTGGCTCTGCTTGATTGGCCTCATCGACCTGTTATGTCGGCTGCGCTCTAATTTAAAGTGAAAATGAATTTAAATGTTTATGTCGTGCAAAAGCTCTTTCGGTCACGAAATGCTGACGAGGCATGATTTATGTGTGTTCTGTAACGTTTGATAACATTCTTCACCGATTGATTGACTACGTTTTTAATTTTTGAATAGTTAAAACGATAGCTACTGGCTCGTGATCCTCTAACGAAATCGCTTTGCCAACCTTGCAGCGCGGAACAAAGCCAGTGTCAAAGAACAAATTTTGACCAGCTAGGCACTCTCGATCGGGTCGATGAGCTAGCTGGACTCCGCTTCTGTGCGAGCTGGGCACTGCTGGCACCACTGTCACGTTTGCTGGCATTTGTGTCAGCGGGAGCACGCACTGAACGCTGAAGGTGCACGGGCGAGCAGCAGAAAGGAGGAAATTAAGAGCAGAAAAGGAACATCACTGCCACGAGCCTGTTTTCTTGCCACACTAGGGTGCCTACATGTCTGTCTGTCTCAGGGTGAAGACATCCATTGTTACCCTGAATGTGCCAGCGCGTGACGCCCTCGCGCACTTGGTGCGTGACTTGGGCGGTAAAATGGCGTCTATGCATTAGCCAAAGCTACGCGCTCGTGCTGAGTGACACCGGATTGCGCGCACTTCAAAATGCATAGAAAGAACGATTGGGTGGAAAAATGGCCGAGATGTCACCACTCAAGCAAAAGCGCGCGTGTGTATGAAGGCACTCTATGCCACACAGATCAGTGCCGCCATCTAGTGGTTGAACTTGGCTTGTTCAAGATGGCCGCCGTGGGACCGCCGCCTTAAGGAGTGGGGTTGCATTTGTTTCAAGATTCTAGTTGCTTGAATGATGAATTAGACAGCCATCTAAGAAGAGTCTGATCATACACTGGAAGTTAGTGTGGACTATTGATGCCCATCGCAAAGGTCAAGAGCCTACTAATTCCCAAGGAACGTCGGATGCAGTATTTTATGTACTGATCGATCAAAAACGTGAAGACTTGATGTGTTCTAAGTTCCAAGAGGATAAATGAACTGCTCTTTAACGTTAGAAATGAACTTTTTTTTTTTTTAAATGATTTGTTCGAATGTTTTGTGAAAGTTTACGAGAACGCCATTTAAAGAAATGGTAGCTTTTTCAAAATAACAGCAGAAAAGTACTGAGATCGAATGCAAGCTACCGCTATGAATCCAAGTTATATCAAAAGTTTGAGAACGGCCAATTTGTAAACTCGTCGTTTAGTACGAAAAGTTAAAGATAAGGGCAGCTTCCTCGCTAAAAATTGCTGTGGTTATTAAGCAGTCTTGTACACGTTACTAAAAAAAAAGTAATCGATTACAATTACTATTACTCTTGGCTAAAAAGTATTCGATTAGATTACTTGATTACCCGACGGCAAAACTAATTGGACATTACTTAAAGAAGTAATCGTTACTTTTCCGATTACTTTATTGTGTGAAGACACATCTTTAGCGCTCATAACAATGAACTACTTCCAACTTATATTTCACATTTGCACAAGTATTGAAGAAGAAAAACTGGCTCCCTCTTCGTGGTCGTTGCATTTTCACAATGCGGACACAAGCATAGAATTTGTTTGAAGACGTTTAATAATTTGGGCGTTCGCCAGTGTGTGTGTATGTGTGTGTGTGTGTGTGGGTGGGGGGGGGGGGGGCGGAGGGGGTTCTAGATCTTGTTAAGCTTGAGAAGGGTTGTCGCTCAAAGTTTCCGTCGCTCATTTCATTAATCACATGTGGATTTGCTCGCATGTTATACAAAAGAGCAGCAGCTCCAGGATTTGAAACGGATCATGTGTAGTATCCATTAGCGGAAGAGATCGCCCCGACCACTTCTTAACTCGAAACATTGCTTGTCACAAAGACCAGGTAGGGGAAATGGGGAAATATTTCAACTGCCTTTGTTATATTTTGCATCCGCTCTAGGAATTCTTCGGTTCTGGTTCTCCTACGGGTTGCGAGTAGGTACCCTAAGCCGGATTTTGTAAATTTTTTTTCTGTGTGTGTGTGCGTGAGGGGGCTAGTTTGAACGAAGGACTCACAAAGCTACATTCTGCTTCCTCAAACTTCGCCCTGAATGGCCTTTCTCACAAACTGTGGCTTCCCTGGGGCTTCCCACTCCCAGTCCCAGCTCGAAAAAAAAAAAAAAAAAAAAAAAAGAACGGACATTTTACAGAAACTGTACATAGAAAGAGACTGACCTCGTTTCCTACAGCTCCGCAAAAATCTTTCGTTTTCCGTTCGAAAAAAAAAAAGAAGCAAATTTTATTTTTGTCATTTCATAAAACAAAAAGGCGTGTGCCCGGGGAGGGGGGGGGGGGGGGGTCGGGTCCCGTGGACAAATTGTAACGATTACAAGTAATTTTATTACTTCAGAAAGTAATCAGATTACTCTTTTGATTACTGCCTAATAAAAGTAATCAACTGATTACAAAGTTACTCCGAAAAGTAATCGATTACAAGTAATTTGATTACTTGTAATGCGTACGGTACAAGTCTGTTATTAAGTGACCCGGGGCTGAAACAACTTCCCTTAGGCCCTACACGCGACGTATGTGTTTAGCTTAGATTCTGAGACGTTCCAACCTTCAAGCGAAGCTAGAAAACAGCGAATATTTTAGACTAAACGTTTTATCGTAATATAGTTGATGAGTACAATACGTAAAGAACGCAGGATTATCCTCGCTAAAAATTGCTGTGCTTAAGCAGTTACTTACGTCTGAAAAAAGTTCTCCTAGGCTCTACATGCGACGCATGATTATTCGCATAGATTCTTAGACATTGCAACGCTCATGTAAAACTAGGAGAATGCGAAAATTATATGCTAAAAACACTAAAAGTTCTACCAGTCCTCGAACACGTCCGGAAATCCGAGCACCACTACGGTGATATAAGATATTGCCGCATGCGTGATCGAAAAAATACGCTTCTCGGTTCATCTAGAACATTTCCGTACACTTTTACACCGAGCGTAAATGATAAGGAGGCCAGAATGGCCCTGACTAGTCAGTCTCGCCTTAGCTCTTGGCGCCGAAATCGGTGAAGAGGGACGTCGCCGGCGATCTTCCGTTACTAGGTGATACGTTACGATGTTGCTCCCTGTAACCGCCCAATCCAGTGCGGACTTCGCTGCTATGCGCCCTATCGCCAAGCCTCTCGAAATATGCGCCCCGTGCCCATCTTTCGGCGCTTGCAAATGAAGTTTCCTAACCAGTTTCCACAGCCTGTCGGGCTGTAGCGCCATCCCGTGGCGACGTTACGAACTTTAGATATGTGTACTCTAAACCAGTCCAAGGTCATCGCATGTACAGTACCACGATATTAATGCTAACGTATTAAGAAATAAGAAACTCTTAAACAACTGATGTGCGTAACTGGACCCAAACCAGCCACTTGCTCACGTTACTGATGCTCTGCCGTAAGCCAACTTTTTCTACACTTACAGTTACGTTCAACAAATGCCAGGTTTGGAAAAGAGTTTTGTGCGCAGGTAATTTAAAAAACCATGGTTATATATGTGTGATGAGGTTGAGAGCTTCGGCCTTTTAGGGAAAATCCGCAATAAACTTCATCGAGCTTTTAACTTATATGACGACGGCTGCTACTGGCGCATACTTCTCCGCTTGGGGTGATTTCAGTCAAAGTTTCGTTGATCTGTGATGTTAGGTTTTTAAACCAACCGTTCCTGAAACAGTTCTTGAACAGATCCGGCGCAATTGGTCTTAGCAGGAGGCATCGCTCAACCACGAGAACGCGTAACCCTGAGTCATGCAAGGACACAAAACTAATCACCCACTTATATGTTTAATATTAAAGTTTCAGTCAAACTAATATTCGTAAGTACTACCAAAAAGAACACTTGTTCGTGGGGTTCATTGGAGAACCAGATGGACAAGAGAACGCTTTGGCAAACTCCGGAGAGTGCTTTAAGGGGACGTTGCACCTGTCAACACTTGGAGGATGCGAACCGAGCGCTCCCGATTTGTAATTAGAACACAAAAACAAGCAGGAGCTTATGAAAAACAATTGTTCGCTTGTAAACTGTCCCAGCGAGCGGATGGTGACGGCGGACTCCGCGCTCGCTCTACGATAGGCTTCGATCAGCGCACTTTGTCCCATGTGGTCGGCCAGGAGCTCCGGCGTCCACGACTCAGGTACGCGCGCTCCTTCCGGCGGTCTTGTCGCGGACTTGAGAAGGCACTGCGACTTGGAGAGATAGGCTTGCTCCATGTCCACCGTGTGGAAAAACGACCGGCTCCTGGCCCGCAGCGAGGCTGTCCAGGACCGATCAAGCGCGTGCATCAATTCGTGTACGATGATGCGGCCCAGACTACCGTAGTTGATTTCCGGTGGCGCGCCGTAGTTGAACGCCGGTGGCATCAAAATGGCAGCTGGAAATGAGGCAAACTCACCGCTGTGGTAATAATAGGCATTGACCTTGCGGGTTTCGAACTCGATGTTTCTGGGGTCGGCTGTGGGCTGCTCGACGAAGTTGATCAAGTGTCGCATGGCTGCTGCGGCACTTTTCAAGTAGGCTTCAAGGTAAGGACCGGTCACGTCCGGAAAAGGTCGGTAGTAGTCCTCCATACCTTCTGCGGTATCCAGCCCACTTGGATATCCTAGCTGGCGGTTGATCCTATGGAGCTTGCCCAGAGTTTTGCGAAGCGACAATCCTTGCAGCCATTCCGACTTGCGAATTGTATCATCGAGTCTCTCGATTATATTATCAGCCATAGTTTCGATATTGGCGAGTCTCGATTTGTTCACAAGGGGAAAGAAAATATGTAGGGCAACAGCATGCGAGTAGAACTTTCGTGTTTCCGTGTAGCAATACCATTCGAGACTGCTTTGTGTTTCTTGAATGTTGACAAGACCGGAGACGTTCGATAGTAGTCGGAGAACTTCCCATGTTGTATAGGTGCGCAAATCGTTTGGAGATATATTCACCAGAAGAGAACGCAGAAAGTGGAAATCTCTAATAGGTCCACGGATGTTGTAATCACCAGGCGCTAAAAGATTCTCGGACATTACTCTGCTTTTGTTATGATCCATTTGAAACCATGATGACAGCTCAGATACGGGAAGAACGTAATCTTTTTCCATGGAAATATTTGCATACTTCAGTTTAACTACAGTGTTTTCGAGCGCCTTAATTTGTGTGATGGTGTCGCTGAGCGCTGGCTTTTCCGTTAGGCCAATAACGGCTAGTACGTCGATTACGTAATTATTATATTTATTTTTACTATCAATCAAAGATTCGCGTGTTTCGATCCACATTTTGAATTCGGAACTTGAAGAAAGCGATAGCATATAATGATTATCGAAAAGACTGCGATCTAGTTGCACTCGAAGGAGAAAGTTTATATTTTCGACGAACAATAGCCGGTACACAGCATGAACAGGATCGAATGTTCCTTCGCCATTAAACTGCAGATTGTTCGCTTTTAAAAATTTCTTGATGACCTCGCGGTTACGATTGCTTGCATCAGGTCTCTGAAGGCAAATTTGGTAGAAAGAGGCAGCCTTGTCGAACGCACTTTGGTTTTTGCGCGGTGGTGTGGCCTCAGACAGGCTCCTGTGAAAAGCGAATGTCAGGTTGTCTCCCATGTCAGACACGGTGCTGTACTTGCGAGAACCGTACTGTCGAAGTACCTTACCGCACACGTAGTGGTAGAAGTTGTCGCACGGATTTTTCTGCGTGTCGATGGCTTTGTGAAAGAGCCAGGCCAACTTCTGGCAGTCCACGGTGCTGCAATAGCGTGTCTGAGGATGCCTTGTGGTTTCATGACTTTTGTCCGGTGCAGCCAGCTTTGTGGCCAAATCACCGACGATATTTCCGAGAGCTGCGACGGCTCCTACGATCAGGAGGCAGGAGCAGATTGCGCTCAACGTTTGCAAGCTCGCCACGCTTCGTTGTTTTTTTATGTGGCTGTCGTCGGCGATAGGTGACACACTCTGCGATAAAGGAAATAGGCGTTTCTTAGAGTAACTCTTTAAACATAACTATAGATGTAGGTCATACCTTTGGCGTCCTTTAAAATATCTTAAATGTGATGTCTTTAATGACAGTGCAACCACGCTCCTGCTTTGAGCAAATACCGCTTGGAGTTAATATTGGCGTTAATAACCTACGAACCAAGCGTTAGCATTCTTCTTCCTATGCAATGGCAGACCCAGGAAGAATGAAGAATAGCGAACACCGCTAACCTCAACGACTTGCGGCTAGAACAAGTGGCCACTTGATCTAAACTAGATTATATTCCACCAATGTTTATGACATACAACAGCTGGCGCTGGCAACGCAAAGGGCAGGCGCTGAGTTTCGGATATCGTTAGGTTACTGGAATTTCCGCCGTTCATGAGTGTTAGTAAGTCGTTTCGACGGGAACGGTTGGTCCTCGAACGATTTGCCTGAAAACGCGCTCGTCAGTTGTTGGGGGCTTTGGGATGCGTTCCTCGTTGGTTTCTTCCACTGCAGCCATTTTTTCCGAGACGGCTCGGGAAAAATAGAAGACGGCGGCCGCTTAGGCTGCTGTCTTTGTCGGTCTAGCCGAGCGTTTATGCATAGGCCAGCGGAAGTGGCATTGCACATCCTGACACTTTTTGCTTCATTTAATAGATCGAACCGAACCATCTGGAGGAATGTGCACAATGGCAAGCAATCGTGAATGCTCTATACTATGAGTGGGATCCGGCTAGCTAACCGCGTGGGTCCCATGTCGGCAGCCAACGTTGGGCACACGGCGGCCCCCCTTTTGGAGTCCACTTTCTGCTACTTGGTGGTTCTCCAGTAAGCAAAAACATGGCTCTCGTTTCATGGCGTACACCACTGATGTAAACAAGACTGCCTATATAACATTTACCGATTGGAATTTCAACAGCTCCGAAGCGATATAGAGTGAACCCACGTCGCTGTTGCAACTCGGGCCCGAGTTGGCCCTTCATTGGGCTGCCCACAACCACAAAGCGTTTATATAAAAAAGATCGCCATTCTAACGTTTTTTGCAATTTGCGGCGAGAAAACTAACTGTTATATCCTGAAAACACAATAAAAGTTTCATCGTTGAGACCAACCTACTAAGGTAAGAAATTACAGTTTTCTCCGTTTCTCCCTTAGGGTCTCATGCATTAGCTGGTGTCAAGCGATGGCTCCTGGTGGGGCCGCTCGACCTTAGCAAGCCAAGCCTTGATCCGCGATACAATCTGTTATGACAGATGAGTGAGTGCCAGGGCTCATGGTGTGCACGCGCGTTTTCTGCCCAAACACTTCAAACCGGTAATATCCTAAAATAGTGAATTCGTTGCTATGTGCTTCTGATAGCTGTGGATAGTGTGCTTTCATATGCGATTTGCTTTACGTGTTCATATATGGTTATTTTTAGAGCCACTAAATGAGCAGCGCTTAGAGCACTGGCACTCTGTTTCCCGACATTGTTGTGGGCGCCGCCATTTTGGTGCTTGTGCAAAGCAGAAACAACTGTCGATCATCATGATTCAAAAGGGCGACTTCCTCAGCATTAAATACGGTGTTAAGAAGCTCATGTATAAATGCTTAGCTCTGTTGCGAACTTTTTAAACGTTTCTGGAGGACGGAAAAGCGTTTCTAGTGATTTCAGATCAAGCTTCAGATAACTGGCAACCATTATTTTAAGCCATAATATGGGTAAGTGTCGTTACTCTGAAGCGTTACTTATTTAGTGGCACTATACTCCGTTTCACCTTATGTTGTACCGCATACAAGGCTGGAAGCTCGAGCTCATAGCGTTGGGAGCTACTCTGAACGCACGAGAGCTTGTGCCGCCTTGATGGGCTCTAGAGCAAGGAGCTCGCGCTTGTAGCCTTTTCTGTGGTACATCATAAGGTGAAACAGAGTAGTTATTTTGTTCCAAACGCCTTTTTTGTTGTTGTTCTGGTGAGCGTGAAAGAGCGTCTCCCTGCACGCGCTCTTGGTGTTGACCGTGCTAGAGGGGCACTGTTTTCTGCGTCGTTTAAAATTTTTCATGAGAGGGCATGTTTTCGGCATCTTGGGTAAAACCAGCTGAACAAGGGAAGGAAAGTGACAAGGAGAAAAGATTGGCGAACCGACCGCTGGACTACCAACTGTTTTTTATTAAATCTTCCTCTTCTTCTATTAATTCATATCCGATCATCCTTTTTCTTTTTCTTTCTCATTGCTCTTATTTTTGCTCTTATTTTGCTTATTTTTTTTCTCCCGATTTTTATCAATTACCCACGAAGGGTGCCGTGTAGAAAGAGTTTTTCTTTGGCTTGCAAGGTAAGTGAAGGGATGCTCACGCACTTGTCATCTCCTTCGTCGATAGCAAGGGCCTCTAAAACCTCCCTTGCAACCCGGTTTCTATGGTGTCCCATTATGTGAAGATTGTCGAGCTCTGCTGTACACAGGCATATCCGACAATGGGCAGCTAAATGTCCTGGTCCCGCAAGGTTCCTGAGGTTCGCTGCATGTTCACGTGCTCGGTCGTTAATACATCGACCGGTCTGTCCGATGTAGAAGCGGCCACATGTTAGCGGTATATGATACATAACTTCCTTTTCACAAGGAGCGTATTGTGTTCGGTGCCTGGTGTTACACTTTTCCTTGGTGTTGATTGGTACCTGATTAATTTTGTGGCACATTGAATAGGCCTTGTTAGGTGCCGAGCAGATGACTTGCACGTTTTGCCGGTTCGCTATCTTTTTTAACTTATGGGTAACCCCGTGAATATATGGTATCACTACAAAGGGTAGTCTGGGTTTTTTTGTTTGTTGACTCGTACGAGTCAACGAGTAAACAAACGAGTCAACAAACGAGCTACGAGTCAACAAACAAAAAAACCCAGACCACCCTTTGTAGTGATACCATATATTCACAGGGTTACCCATAAGTTAAAAAAGATAGCGAACCGGCAAAACGTGCAAGTCATCTGCTCGGCACCTAACAAGGCCTATTCAATGTGCCGCAAAATTAATCAGGTACTAATCAACACCAAGGAAAAGTGTAACACCAGGCACCGAACACAATACGCTCCTTGTGAAAAGGAAGTTATATATCATATACCGCTAACATGTGGCCGCTTCTACATCGGACAGACCGGTCGATGTATTAACGACCGAGCACGTGAACTTGCAGCGAACCTCAGGAACCTTGCGGGACCAGGACATTTAGCTGCCCATTGTCGGACATGCCTGTGTACAGCAGAGCTCGACAATCTTCACATAATGGGACACTATAGAAACCGGGTTGCAAGGGAGGTTTTAGAGGCCCTTGCTATCGACGAAGGAGATGACAAGTGCGTGAGCATCCCTTCACTTACCTTACAAGCCAAAGAAAAACTCTTTCTACACGGCACCCTTCGTGGGTAATTGATAAAAATCGGGAGAAAAAAAATAAGCAAAATAAGAGCGAAAATAAGAGCAATGAGAAAGAAAAAGAAAAAGGATGATCGGATATGAATTAATAGAAGAAGAGGAAGATTTAATAAAAAACAGTTGGTAGTCCAGCGGTCGGTTCGCCAATCTTTTCTCCTTGTCACTTTCCTTCCTTTGTTCAGCTGGTTTTACCCAAGATGTCTCAGAACCAACTAGCTCAGCTTTTACCCTTAGTATGCTTTCGGCATCGGGTGCTACTCGGAATTTCATTGCCCTAAACACAACGACACGGAGGCACCCTTGCCACCCTAGCTGTGAAGAGCGAGGTGCCCCAGCGACGTCTTTGAACCATCCTACTTACCGGCTTGGGAACAGGCTCTCGCGTTCTCTATTTGTTTCTCTCCGCGAACCAGGCGAAGGCGAACTGTTCTTTTATGACATCCGTAAACCAGGAAGGAATCAACCTGGTTTTAGTAACAGTTTTATAGCGATGGGAGAACACAACATTTTTCATTCTGGTGTATGCAAACGGCATCATCAGATATGGTCCAAACAGTACCTTCCAAAAGAGACCACAGCCGTGATTGCGCCACATTCAGGATATCATTTCCAGCTGGTATTTCAGATAATTTTCACAAAATGCGGGTTTGTACCTTTTCATTGTTCTTCCATAGTTAAATGAGAAATTATAGGAACGACTTACCATAAGGTTGACGTCGGAAAAATGTAAAGTGGAGACGCTAAGATGAGCAGCCATTTCCATGCTCAAAGTCGTCTTTCTTTATGGGTGATGCACAATTTGCGCGCGATGTAATTCGCAGACAAAGTCGAAGGGACAATGAAATTATTTTTCTTTTAACTCCTCGCTCCTTAGCTTTAATCCTCAACTAAAAAAAAAAATGCAAAAACACGTTGTCGTGACGTGCTTTGACTCCGGAGGCGATGACTACAAGCTTCCACTGTGCTTTTTAAGCGCACCATGAAATTTTTCATTAGCCAGTAATGATATGTTGCGTCACGGCCCTCATTGGTCACGAACGCAAATACAAATATCCCTCGAAGGATTGATTGTCAGCGAGCGCACACATCCGAGTGATGTAGTGCTCGTGTAAAATGCGTGAGCTGGGTTGACCCATAGCCTGCGTGCTCTATACTTACTATACTGAGTATACACCAACTCATGTTTACAAACAAACCGGAGCGCCCCTTACGGACGCCACCGGCGCCGCGCATGCGCGGTGGATGGTGGGCAAGAAGCCCGCCGTCGCCCATAAACAAACCATTGAATTGCGTTGTTGTCGGCGTCGGTGGGAGTTCCCGTGCTCTTTTTCGCGTTGGAATTGTTGATTCTACGTCCTCCTAACAATGTCTGACTACTTGAGCGGCTTCAGCAAAACTATTGAGGCAAAACTTTGCGTGAATAATGTGACGTGCGGCGATTCATTTCACGTGGACGCCGCAGAATGGGCGCTAAAGCCTGACTCCCACGATGAGATTCTGCTCGCTATTTTCAGTCGCGACGTCGCTCGGACTGCAAAAGCGTGGACCGTAGCTGAAGTGGTGGACGTCGATACTGAAAACCGCAAGTAGAATCGGGCATTACAAGTCGGTGATGGCCACTGGTAACAATGATCAACAACTTCTTGTATCTGTTTACACTTAGCCGACTTACCCCAACCAACCTTCAAAAGTGTTTTGAGGCCTGCACTTAGTTCTTATCGCAATTACCGGGTCAACGTTTGGTTTACGGGCCGCTGTCGTTTGAACGAACTGTCGACAGAAAGCACCCAAGTTTTAAAGAGCAGACGACAGTTCGAACGCACGCGCAATGGAGTACCGGCAAGAAGCACCGCGTACCGCGTGAACAAACCATTCGAATGTCACGTTGTCGGCGTCTGTGTGAGTCTGCATAGTCTTTTTCGTGTTGGAGTTGTCGATTCTACGTCCTCATCGCAATGTCTTACCACTTCAATCGCCTGAGCGAAATTATCAAGGCTCGTTACGCCGCTAAACTTTCCGTAAATAATTTGACGTGCGGCGATTCATTCGCATGAACGCTGCAGAATGGACGCCAAAACCATGATGAGATTCTTGTAGCTATTTTCGGTCGCGACGTCGCTCGTGCTGCAAAAGTGTAAAAGGTAGCGGCGATGATCGACGTCGATACTGAAAATCGGAAGCGGGAACAGACCAAGCGTAACAAGTAGGTGATGGCCACCGGTACCAATAATTAACATCTTGTATCTACTGTTTACACCAAGCCTACTTAAGTCTTTTGAGGCCTGCAATTACTTCTTATTGCAATCACCGGGTCAAAGTTTGGTCTACGGGCCGCTTTTGTTTGAACGAGCAGACGACAAAAAGCAGACAACTTTGAAAGAGCAGACGAAAGTTCGAACGATCAGGCGGCCATGTGAATTTGAAGACGCACTGAATCCGTGGGTGGTCCGGACAACTTGGGGGTTTTCTCTCGGTCATGTTGGAACAAAGCAAATACATCTGGCGACCACAAATTGTGGCCCGCACACACAATCGTAGTTCGACAGCGTCTGGTTTGCCCTTTTCACGGCTGCTATCCACGTTCTCGGACGAATGGAGGGTGCAAAACCACATGAAAACTGATCTTCAAACTTTCCCAGACTCTCTTGGTACAACCCCCATCGCAGCATTTTGACGAGAAGGCAGGTTCTTTGTCTCGTTTCTTCCAAAGGAACACAGGAATGCTTGTCCGGCACGGCGACTTCTGCCCACCGCCCCAGACCGGAAGTGCGTCCGGCGCGCCACCACCGCGGCGTGACGTAGGAGAGTTGAGTTGGTGTATAGGCTCCATACTGAGTATATAGGAGGCTATGGCATGATTGTGCATCGCGGATGCATCGCTGTGAAAAGGCTGAGAGCAACTGAGAGCCTTCGAAGGAAAGGAGAGAAGAAATAGTTCGCTATTCACCGACTCATGTTTACAAAGAAACCGGAGAGCCCCTAGCGGTCGTCACCGGCGCCGCGCATGCGCGATGGGGATGTGGGCAAGATGCTCGCCGTCGCGCATAAACAAACCATTGAAATGCGATGTTGTCGGCGTCGGTGTGGGTCCCCCTGCCCTTTTTCGCGTTCGAATTGTTGATTCGTCTTCCTGGCGATGTCTGACTACTTCCGCGGCGCCAGCAAAAGCACCGAGGCATAGAGTAATATAGTCAACGTAAAGAGGGGACACAGGAGCCGATTCGCGGCCCAGATAGTGCGTTTAATAGCCTCCGCTTCGTGGCGCTTTTCTGCAATTTGGTTAAAATTAATTAAAACTCTTTCTGTGAAAAGTATTTATTTTTTAAATGGCGATGCTTCAAAATTATTTGAAGTAGTTAAAACGACTAAAGAGTTTAAATCAAATACGTCACAAAAACCACGTGATGAATGGCGCCTGCCATTGCCTGCCTGCCTGCACGCCGTCGCCTCTGCATCATTCTGCATGGCCTCTGCTCGTCCCTGCGCCGTTCGTCTGTGCCTTGCGTGCCGTCCATCTGTGCTTTCTGCTGCATCATGTTCGGTCGACTTTGCAACAATCAAGGTGACGCATGACCGCCCGCGTGCTCGCATGCTCGGCGTGAATTCGTGGAGCCGATCGGTTCGTGCTTCTCGCGCTGTTGTTTCTGCCGGGCTGTCTGGCTGCACTTGAACGTGTGTGCATGTTGATTTTCGATGAGATTGTTTAAAAAAATAGAATCTAACTTACGACCCTGTACACGACATTGTCCATGGGTTTACAGATGACGGTGTTGAACAAACCTCTAACATTGCAGATAGAGCCTTGGTTGTTATACTGTCTGAAATTTCCAAGAGGTGCGTTTAGCCCCATGCATACACTGTTGTGCACACTCCAACAACGTCTTCTGTTTAGCGCAGTCTCATTTCTCTCATTCGGGAGCTTAAGACTGTTGACTTCACAGTAAAGGCTGTGGTCTGTGGTTAGGGGGCTTCAAACGTAAGCTTGGTGTGTGCGTTGGTAAGCCATTTTTTGAAGTTGACAACGAACACGTTTACTTTGTGTTTGATGTTCCGCACCTTCCCAAAACAACCAAGAGCAATCTCCAAGCCCACAAACTTTACATTGAAAATAAGGTCATTCAGTGGTCCTCTATTGTTGAACTTTATTGTTCTATTCATGAGATGAGCTTGCAATTGGCTCCGAAACTTACTGAGAGACACATTTTTTCAAGAGTCTTTCTGTAACATGGAAGAAAATTGTGCCCCACAGGTACTGAGTGCCTCACATTCTTGCAATCATATCCCTTGTTTATGCCAAGGAACTTCATGAGGCAGCCATGGCTACAGCCTATTTCTGTGATAGGATGTGCATACTTTTTGATTGCCTAAATAGCTAAAAAATTCAAGAGATGACAAAAGTTGCGTCATGCAATTCTGAAGGGAGAATCTGAAATACTTTATTTTCTCCACCAGTAACTCGGATCCCTACTAAAAAAACCTGTACAAATGTATACCGGCCTATACCGGTTCACACCGGAGTCCTGTATTCTCATATCAGTAACCGGTAGCTCTGTACCGGCGACCTGTAACCACGTAATGGCGAAGCCGATACGCCGTACCGGCTGCCCATACCATGTACAGGCGGCCGGTAAACACGTACGGGCACCGCCGGTAGGCCACACCGGTAACCGGTAACCACGTACCGGCGAAGCCGATACGCCGTAGCGGTTGCCCATATCATGTACAGGCGGCGAGTGAACACGTACAGGCGAAGCCGGTACGCCACACTGGTGGGCCGTAATAACGTACCAGTGGCCAGTAATCGATGCGCGGCTAACAGCAACCACGTATCGGAGCGACCGGTAACGCCTTACCGGCGCCGGCACTTAAACCGGCGGTCGGTAACCTTGCACAGGCTCTACCGGTATACACAATAGACCGATCTCGCTAAGCGTTGGGCGCATGCGTAAAGCCGCCATAACTTTAGTTCACAGGCGGCAGACGGCCGTGCACGCGAGGGTTCGTGCCTTCTCGTGCTCTACACGCGAAGAGCTCCAGCGAGGTTGTCGCACGTGCCCAAAGACTAAAGTTCCCTCGCTGCATTGCGGCAGCGGTGGCGTAGTCAAACTGGCCGGTGAGATCACTGATCTCTACTATAGGGGGCTGGATGGCGCTAAGCTGCTCTCCCAGCCCTGCGCAAGTGAAGCCACCGGAAGTTCGATGCTTGTCCCGGAAGTCGGGCGTGAGCTGGGCTTCCTAGTGCATTCAGTCGATATTTTGAACCGTGCTTTTTTGTGTCTTTGATTGGGCTTTAATACTCTCGTTCTGGATTAAATCCCGAGAATGCGGCATTTGAACTTGGGACATATTCACAACTTGATCAACTAGAGTCTCAAATTGTTTAGATTGAATGGCTTCCCATGATACTTCTCGGGTCCGCATGCGCTCTTACTGCGCAACAATCAGGCTCTCTTGAGGGAACAAGCGGAAATCCAGCGCCCTCGACGCTTTTCGAACCAGCACTCGGAAGGGTTACAAAGCCTGCCAAGCGCTCACTTCCGGGACAAGCCGCTCACTTCCGGTGGCTTCATACCTGTTTGCTCAATGCGCCATCCAGCCCCCTCTAGTAGAGATCAGTGGGTGAGATCGGTCTATTTAACGCAACCAGAAATTATCAGACCTCGACGGGAACGCGCGCACCGCGAAACTAAACTGTGATATTTTTTTTTCAATAAAGAATTTTAAGCAGAAAATCACATATTAGGTCATTTCAATTTAACAGTTTCAGCTATCAAACTCAATCATTTTATTACATGCATATTTAAAGTCATAAAATGCGAAAACCAAATCTATGGGAAGCGAGGCCGAGATAAACGAGAGTTTACTTCATAGCTCTGAGCCCTGTACCGTGGTAGTTTCGGTTTCGGTTTTTTTTTGACATCGGATTGGATTGGATTTCGTAGCTGCAAGCCCGAGTGCAGAAAAACAACCAACGACGGACAAACAATGCTTTTCTTAACATGAAATAAACTTAACATGGTAAGTTTTTATGCTTTTAAATCTTTTAAAAGTATTTTGAGTAATAATAGTACTAATATAAACTAAGGCAGATTATTTCTTCAATCCAATCCAATCCTTACGTACCCGCGCCGCTGGCCAGCTGGCCAGTTCTCTGAGCCAAAGCCGCATTGACGTTAGGGCTATTATCGAACGGTCTGTATCGGCGTCGATATGCTCTAAGCGTACGTGATATATGTTGATGGCGCGAAGGGAATAGTCAGCGTGAACCGTATCAAGAAGTTCAAACCGGCGAGCGTTGGCGACTTCGACCCCGACGTGCCGAAAAGCGTCTACTGGAAGGCTGTTGGAGCGTGCGCCGGGGAATGGTAAGTTGTTTTCTACGCATCAGGGGCTCGAAGTACAACGTTTTGTGCAAACCGTTAATAGGGAGTTTTCGTGGATCGTTTTCGCCGTACCGCAACGCCCTCCGCAACTCGCTATATACCTGGAACTCTACAGTCAAGGCTATCGGCGTGCAGGCGCAGTAGTAACTTCTTCGTTGCGGAAAGATTAGCGGAGGGGGAAACGCGGTCTACTAAAACTCCCGAATGTTCGCGAGCCCCTAATTTTTGGCAAATTCTACACGTCCAAAAATTAGCGAAATTTAAGGACACGTGGAAAGCGGAAATTTGGTGGGCCCCCGTTCCGGCGTCCCCCGTTCCGGCGTCTAGAATTCGCGAAATATGGTGGGCAAGAATATGTCCTTGCGCCGGATTTGTAAAGAACTGGGCGGCAAAAGCTACAATGTTGAACTACAGGGCGCTCCAGATGGCAGCCACGACATTTAAAATAAATCACAACAAATCGGCTTTGTAAGCTACGACAACTTTACCACATAAGTTCGACTAGGTGGTGCATTTAATTTGTAAAAATATAGAAAAAAAAAGACTTGTTGAAACAAGGGTTATAGCGCAGGCTAGCTCGTGAACGGTCATATTTATAAACTTCGATACAAGGGGGTGGGGGGAAGGGGGACAAACACGACTTTGAGGTGTAGCTCAATGTGCATGTCTTGTCTTACAGAGACACGAGGTCAGCTGGTTGCTGCTTTGAAAAAGAAGCATGCGGCCATCCCTATGATATTGTACTCAAGATACGAGGTATATGTGCACCTTTAAACTGTTTTTCTTACCCCATTCTTAGACTGTTCAGAGCCAGCGGCCTTAAGTTCGTCTTTTGCGTCCCTTCTTCAAATCGGCACCATACTTCACTTCTGTTACCGGTGGGCAGTAATTGTGGGTAAAATTGCACGGTTAGGCTAAGGAATCTCTTGCATTTTGTTCGCCTCATGAGTAATTGTGTCCATTCATTATGGCTAATCAGGACTATTTGTATATACTTTTTTTTAAAATTTCTTGCTATTCTGTTACACAGATTCGGTGGGTAGATACGCTCTATGAAAGTGGACCACGAGCCGCACTTGAACACACAAAGAGCCGCAGCTTGGCCACTCCTGGCCTTGGTTGTGCTGTAGCCGAAGTTGTCCGTCTTCAATTTTAAGAGATACTCTCCTGCTCGTTTCTCGACCGCATTATATCTGAATTTGACTCTCTTCAGTCTTACGAGGCGTCCTCACCTGCTCTAAGTCTCAATCTCGTTGTACTCAAAGGTGCATCTCTTCTCCACTATCGCAAGATGTTCTCGTTTGTTTGGCGTCCTGCTTGCGTTGCAGCCGAAGTTTCCTCTTTTGAATCTTTTCATCCGCTTCGATGGTCCTCTTGTTGCTACTTTCCTTTCTAGCTTTCAACAAACATGTTTCATGTTGTTCCGAAGTGCCCTAGGCACTTTGCTGTCGCTGTGCCTCAGCACGCTTGCGTGTAGGTTAATCTGGTGAGACCTGCTTTTGCATACCGACAACGATAGATGAGGCTCAAGTCTGGTTCACAGAGCTCTCCTCAGATATGGCTCTGCGCGACTGCGACCAGATGTGACACTCATTGCTATGGCAACAACGGCGTTGAGTCACTGGCACGCGCATCAACGCAGCTCTTGCCTGCACCCAGTAACTCTTTCGCAAATGCTTGGCCATGTGTGCTCGTAGTGAAGCGGATACGATGCCCGGCTTAGACCCCAACAGTTGTGGGTTTGAGGCACAGTGCCGGCGGCATGTTTTTCTTTTCTGAATTATAATGTGCCGGCGCATGCTGTTTTCAAATGCAGTTACAAATCCTCGGACCAACGGAGGCCTAAGGTGCATAGGGTTTGCTTATAAATGCTATCGTATTTAAAAGTACTGGATTGCAAGTACAAAGTAACTGAGAGTTTACGTACCTCATAGAAAGTACACTGGGTGCAAAGTAGTATAATCACAATTTACTTTCTAACTAACTGAGAAGTACCTTTTAACACAATATTTTATCTTACTATTTCGTTTACCTATACAGTGCTTTTTGCCAACAGGTACACGTAGCGCAAACAGATACACGCTTCGTCCTTTACACACTAGAATGTGTAAAGGACGATGTAGCAATTATTTCCTGAAATGACAGTGAATACTGGATATACGGTAATGGGCATCTGGAAGCATTCTTTCAGGGGGAGGGTGCAATCACAGGTATATTGCTGAAACATACACCTAGAAAATAAAAGGGGGGGAGGCGATTTAATGTGAACTATGTGTGTACGAATCATGTGTTGGAAGTTTATATTAAATGAATATTGAAATACGTGGACCTTTTTTCTTTTCGAGATTGAGATGTCGCCATTCCCTGCAGTGGGTGGCAAGTACAAGAAAAAAGAAGACGGAGGACAAGACGTCCACTGTGTCGCTTGGGGAGCATGCCTGACTGGTTGAAAAGCCGCGGTCGGCAAAGCAGAGGGTGGTGAACCTGGAGCAGGAGCTCCAGATAGAGAGGACGCTGTCAAGAAGACTGCAGTAGCAGCTGCTGGCACTACTGGGTAAGCGTGGAGGCACTTTCAGTTGCCCACCTTACACACACACATTATGTGCTCACGCTTTATCCGAGGGATCAAAAGTAACTTTAATTTTTTTTTGGTCGCAAACATAAGTAAGCGTGTGCTACAGGGTGGCCTCAATGTATCAATGAGTTAGTGTCTATAATTCTCTTTTCTTCTCTTAGGGTGCAAATGGAGCTTTGATAGTTTGTTTCTTCTTGCTGATGCCGATAACCCCGTTTTGCTTGGCAACACTGTTGTTTTGACCTAAAAAATATTTTTTTGCAGTTCGTCAAACAATCATGTCCATACCAAGACACCATGGTCTGTGCGCATAGATGAGGCTTGAAGTGAAAGTTTGTTCTGTCGGTCACAACATTGTAAATATGCACTTTCCGATGAGCCCGGCCAGCGCACGTCCTTTCGTTATTGGGGAGGAAGGAGTTCTTTTTGTTGAGGAGGAGGGAGTGAGGAAGCTGGTCGTAGGCATGACCACAGCACCAACAAGGCTGAACTTTAATCGGGCGGCAGATTGTGCCTAGCGACGCAACTGTGCAACCGGTTAAAAGGTGGCCAGACGATCTGCTACAGCATTGGATTTCGTCAGAAAGATTGAGCTTATATCTCGCGAACCGTCGGAAGTGCTAGGTATGAATATTCATTAGGTATTCACCGGTATTTTTTTGTAAACATGCTCTCTGCCGCCCAGGGGCGGATCCAGACCTCCATTTTAGGGGGGGCGGTTCCTCGGTGTTAAACGGCGGGGGGGGGGGGGGGGGGAGAGGGAAGTGTTTATATTTTTTGTGGAGTTATCGTTTTTATTAAACTCTGATAACATAATATAGATCTTGAGAGCTTTTGTATCGGTTTACCTGTCGGGGATGAACTCTTTGAATTAAAACCTTTCGGGTGACCACGCTAGAGGTAAGTGTCTCGAAAATTGTGGTGACACTATCCTTTCTGAAATTTGGGTTTCAGACCGACACTACGTGAGCAGTCGATTTAGGGCAGCTTAAAGACATGGCCTTGGCAAACATTCTGGTTGGAGCTAGTGCTCAACTGCTGCGGCAACGGGAAGAGCGGCTTAAATCAGCGGAGCGAGTACGTTGCAAACAAGCGACAAAAATGACCCGGCGGCTTCGACGCTGCTCGCGGCGTCGAACACTGTTGACGGAGCGAGCGAAACGAACGCTGCCAGGCAAGTTCGTTGGCTGTTCGCCGTATATTTGGAATGTCCAGAGCGCAGCACATGCGGCATTGCCAATACGAACTCGTGTTTTCACGTGTTCTGGATGCAACTCGAGAGAACGAAAGCGAATAATTGTTGAATATTTTTGAAAGCATGTTGCAGTTCGGCAACTATAACTTTTAAACTTAGACAAGACCTTAAACCAGCAATGGATCCTTCCAAATTATATTCAATTGCACTTCGTCTGGATATTTTCTGTATGGAAAGAACACTTACATGTTTCTGGGTAGTTAGCTCATTCGTCAGGGTCGAGAGGACATGTGCAGAGATATGATGGGGCAGAGCGGTTGTCTGGTCGGCGAATCTCAACTGGGCTAAAGGCCGATCACGACTGCAGCATGGATGTTTGGGAGTCGGTGTTCACTGGAACGGGCACAGGCACTGTCTATTTAATTTATGTATAGCCACATCTTTGAAAGGGCTCGTTTTCCCCAAGTCCGTTCAACACGCACATATTCGCTCCTGCAAAGCCGCGCGAAAGCTCTGCCGTCAATCCACAGAAGCCGCGTTTAACTGGAAAAGACAGCGCCAAGGGGAGACAAGGGGTAGCGGGCGCCTTTCCTAAATTATGTCCCGCCACCCTAAGTTGAAACGGCATCGTATAGAAATAAATGCCTACGGCGTCGGCTTGAGGACCCCGTCTAAGCAGCCTCCAACCTTTAGAGTGCACTTACCGTTTATCTTTCTTTTATTAGCTTCCCGCCACGAGAAGTCGTACCGCAGGCAGTATGAAGCACATTAGAGGAAACATCTCCCCCTTCTGGCGCTCGTCGGCTTCTTTCTGTATTCCGCGCTGCGGCGCTGATCCTCAGTGAGGGATGGAGGCGAGGACGAAAGCCGGCTTATGTTTAAGCCAAGGTCGTGGGGAAGTCCGGAGCGTCTTCAGGAGAAGCTCAGACCCAGACTACACTGTACCCAAAGTATTTGCTTCCTCTCTCAGTTGAGAAGAAAAGCAATTTGACACTTGGTTGTACAAGCTGCATCCCCCCCCCCCCCTGGAACGTCTCCTCCCGGTACGTCCCCTCCGCACTTCCCTCGGCAATGAGCACACCGTGCCAATAAGATACCTTTAGTGAGCCCGTGGGCGACAGCATCTCAAAGCAAGCCAAAAAAGACATGCCAAAAGACAAGCCCAGAACCACGAAGAAACCATCAAACGAAAAGTGATGAAAAGGCTGCCGCTAGAGAGGAAGGATAATCCGCTACCCTTGAGGAAGGCTGCTTGACGTCTGCGTTTGGGAGCTTTCAGGGCACAAATTTTTCGCAGACCACCCCCAAAGAGAGAGAGAGAGAGAGAGAAAGGGGACTAGATATGTTGAAGGTATTCTCCCCTCGTGCTCGACGTGCTGGCCTTGTATGGAAGTGTGCCTGCAGTCGAGGACCATGATATTTGGTGCGCCTCCCCACTGTCTCTCCACTTCGAAACTCCTGGCGCCGTCCCTGTCGGGAAGACGTACCGTGGCCTTGACGGAGATAAACCCCACTTTGGAAGCGCCCAGCAGGCGCGTCCACTCACCGGTGTGTTAATCTTTTGTTTCTCGCGTCGATTGCTTACGTTTTTCTTCGAGCTGACGAAGAACCCCGGGGGGGGGGGGGTGGGGGGTTGCCTGGCGAGGCGTTTGGGGGGGGGGGGGGGGGGGCGATCGCCCCCACCGCCCCCCCTTGGATCCGCCACTGCTGCCGCCCACTGCCGGCAAATTTGAGCGCATTTTCCTTTTTTCCTCTTTTTCTTTTTTGGTTTTGCTTCTCGTCCTTTTTTTTGTGTTCTGCTCGCACCACTTTTCCGGCCCCGGTGTGTTACGGAAAAACAAATAGGCACACTGCCGTGGCATGAAGTACTATGAAGCCCTCATGCCGTTAACGTACCAGGAAAGTGCTGAAGTCCGAATAGCCAAGCATGTCTGAATTTTTGGCGTGCGAAAAATCTGTCCACTCCTGTACCGTGTCTTGTTTCTAGACAGTGTTTTATTATGTTGCAGTGGACAATGCCCCGTCTGGCAGTGTTGGGTCAGCTCCTCCAGCTTTCCCAGCAGCAGTTCCTGCAGCTGGTGCTCCTGCTCCATTTCGCGTTGTGCGAGCTGGTGTAGATCACACTCGACCCGTACCGGCCGCTGATGCTGCTGTTCCAGCAGCGGTTCTTGTAGCAGGCCCACCGGAGGCACCTTCCGAGTGTGTGCCAGTGATTGCAGAGGTCGATGATGAGGTAAGTTCAGAATTTCATTGAATATTCATTTCAGATATTGGGCAAGTAACTACATTTTATGGTTTCCACAGCTCCTTGAATGAGGTTATTTGTAGGCTTCCTTAAATTGAACCATCGTCTTGCTTCAAAATGCTGATGAATGTAAAGAGTAGAACCGGGCATTGATAAGATATTTCTTACCAATTAATTGGCGCTTTTTTGAAACGTTTTCTATCTAGTGTCCTTGTTTTATTTCGAGCTTTTTCATAAATCGTGTACCACGAGCCCAGATTAAAATTCTGTTATAATTGGTACCCTTCTTTCGCTCTTCCTCTTTACTCAGAACTCACCTAAACGGACACTTACACCCCCCCCCCCCCCCCAAAAAAAAAAAAAAATTTAGTTTTTTCCAGGCGACTTATTATGGTGTCGAAAGCCCCGCAGGGGGCACCAGTGAAAGCAGGTGTTTGGAGAGTGGCGTCTCCACGGACCCCGAGCCATGCGGGTTCGCCTGCCCACGTATGGCTGTGCGTGGCTTTCCCGTATCTGGGGAAAAGGGCATCCTGGTGGTTGAGCCAAGCCCGGGGTAGGTTTGGACCCTTCGGGGCCCCCCGGGCGAGGCAATACACCACTTCGACCCCCGCTTCTCATAGACGGGAGTCCTGGTAAGGCCCGGCCAGGATGATTCAGTCTAGTCGCCACTTTTACTATCCCCTCCCTTCCTTCACCCTTGTCTTCTCCTTCTTTTCACTCTTCTCATTTCTCTTCTTTCCTTTTTCAACTCTTTTGGCGGCAAGGGCTAACCCTGGGTGGCGGCAGACACCTTGTCTAGAACCACACTTGGTTATAGAAACTGGGCAGCACTAATAGAGTAACGTCTTCAGCCAAGCCATTCTTGTTATGGAGCGTTACCTATTCCCTTGTTGGGCTCGGTGGTGGGCGGTGCACCACAGTTTCCGAAAACCCTCCCGCTTCATATGGGTTCCAAACATAAACCTTTTGATCGGCCCCCCAAAAGGGGCCGCACCGAAGCACTGAACATGATGAAAGAATCTTTCGTACTGCAGAAATTCCCGAAATTCCTTGTAATGCACTCGGAAGGTGACAAGCCACTTGGCAAACTTTCTCCCTTTCTGGTCTCCAAAGTTCTTGAAGGTGTTATTGGCTCCAATTACAGTGCAAAAAAGATGGCTTCTGATGATCTCCTTGTCGAGGTCAACACAAAGCAGCAGAGTGATGCCCTTCTCAAACTCAACCTTGTCTCCGACTACAAGGTAAGCGTCAGTCCTCACCGCAAACTGAACAGTGTTCAAGGAGTCATTTCTGAGGATGACCTGCTTGACTCACCTAAGCCAGAGATAATTGAGGGCCTCCCTAGTCAAGGAGTTACAGATGCACGACGAATCACTATCCGCCGTGATGGTGTGGAACGGAAGACAAAACATATCATTTTGACTTTCGATTCAACCACTCTGCCACAGACTGTAAAAGCAGGTTACCTTCAGTGCCGTGTCCGACCTTATGTGCCGAACCCTCAACGGTGCTTTAAGTGCCAGAGGTTCGGCCATGGGTCACGGAACTGTCGGGGAAGGGACACCTGTGCAAAGTGCTCCAGCAAGGAGCACGTCACAGATGCGTGCAATAATGAGCCCCATTGCGCAAACTGTGGTGGCAACCACCCGGCATACTCCCGCTCTTGCCCTGTGTGGAAAGACGAGAAAGAAGTTGTTACATTAAAAGTCACTGAAAACATCACGTATACTGAGGCAAAGAAGCGTTTTGCCTTTGTTTCAAAAGGCACTTATGCCGAGGCCGTGCGGAGGGGACCAGCTCGGCCAATGGTTTCGATGGGAACGCAGACGTCTCCGGACGACCTGCATCTCCCATCACGGTCCCCCTCGAAACCCCCGGGAGCGGCGCCGGTGGCACCGCCTCCGAACCGCAAGGTGAATGCTGCCTTGCCAGCATCCACCCCAGAACAGGAGATGACGTCTCCTGCTCAACCAGCTGCTTCGACCTCTCGGGGTCGGGGCCTACCATACCCACACCTCTGCTCCCCAGAGGAAGCCTGGGGAAGTGCCAAAGCAGTCGACCTCCAAGGGCCAGCTGCCAGCAACTGCAGACGAGCCCATGGACGAGGGTGGGTCGAGATCTGATGAGGAGGCTCTCCTCTCAAGATCAGAGTCCACCCCCTCTGCCTCCGGTGACTCTAACCGGAGGCAGAATAACCCCCCCAAAAAACAAAGTGCACCGCGTGTAAAAATAGATTTTAAACCGTAAGGAATATAGCTTTTTAGTAGAATTTGTATGTTATACTTATTTTGTTTTAAATGGTTAAAAATATAGGTATAATGCAGTGGAACTGCCGCGGTCTTTTACGAAATATTGATGATGTCAACTTTTTTCTCGATGAGCTCCAGCCTGTTGCCATCTGTTTACAGGAGACTCATCTTAATGAAACACATACACAGGTACTACGGCGACATCAGGTTTTTAGAAAGGACCGTGTTTCTTGCAACAGCTCTTCTGGTGGAGTAGCTGTGGTTGTGCAGAGTGGTATTGCCTGTGCTCCTGTCCCTCTTGCGACCCACTTAGAGGCAGTAGCAGTTCGTGTTCTGCTTGACCGCCTAATTACAATTGTCTCGCTTTACCTTCCACCAAACCTTACAGTGCATGTACATGACCTGCAAGGACTTGTGGGCCAACTCCCGCAACCTTTTTTAATCTTAGGAGATTTTAATGCACACCACCCCATGTGGGGCAGTGGTCGTCAAGACTCCCGTGGTGGTGTCACAGAACGTTTTTTACTGTCATCTGGCCTTTGCCTTTTAAACAAGAGACAACCGACTTTTTTTAGTGCACCTCATAATACTTTTACTTCCATTGATCTTTCCATATCATCACCTGCTTTACTTCCTTGTTTTTCTTGGAAGGTTTTAGAAAATCCTTTTGGTAGTGACCATTTTCCTGTAATTTTAGAAAGTTCAGTATCCCTTCCTTCTCTTCAAGCTTGTGCTCCCAAGTGGAAATTAGATAAAGCCGACTGGTCTTTATTTTCTCTGGAGGCAGCCGTCGATCCCGCTGTTTTTTTAGCTATGTCTCCTGAGGAAGCGACTCTTTACCTTACTGAAAAAATTATAAATGCTGCTTCTCTGTCAGTTCCCCGAACTTCTGGAAATATTCCCAAGAAATGCAAGCCTTGGTGGAACAAGGACTGTACGACCACCATAAAAGCTCAGAATAAGGCTTGGGGAAGGTTTCGGCGGTACCCGACAGTTCAGAACAAGATTAAATTCAAACAGTGCAAAGCAAAAGCTCGTTGGACACGAAAACAAGCCAAGAGGACCTCATGGGTAAAATATGTATCCTCTCTGAACAGTTTTGTTCCTGCAAAAGAGGTATGGGATCGTGTTCGGAAAATTCGGGGTACTTACCACTCCTTCAGTATTCCCCTTTTTCCTTCATCATCCCCATCACTAAAAGATCAGGCTGACATTCTTGCTGATCATTTTCGAGAGGTCTCCAGTTCTTCAAATTACAGTACTAAATTTAAAAAGTTCAGGTCTTTGGCAGAAAAACAGCCAATTGATTTCTCTGGAAGTGATACTGGTTACAACCGGCCGTTCACAATGTATGAACTTGAAATAGCCCTTGCAGTAAGGAAGCAGTCGGCACCAGGCCCAGATATGATTCATTATGAACTGCTGAGGCACTTGTCGGCTGAATCCTTGATGAATTTGTTGTCTTTCTTTAATCATTTATGGGCAGCTTCTTGTTTTCCACAGTGCTGGAAGCAAGCACACATAATTCCCATCTTGAAGCCTGGCAAAGACCCTTCCCTACCAGCAAGTTATCGGCCTATCGCTTTGACTAGTTGTCTAGGAAAAACTTATGAACGGCTTATAAACAGAAGGCTAGTATACATTCTAGAACAAAAGAAAATTTTCGATAAAAACCAGTGTGGTTTTAGAAGAGGTCGCTCAACCTTGGATCACCTTGTCCGGTTGGAGACTTTTGTTCGTGAGGCTTTTGTGAACCGGCAGCATTGCCTTTCTGTCTTTTTTGATTTACAGAAAGCTTATGATACGGCATGGCGGTACGGAATACTTCAGGACCTGTTTAGGTGCGGTGTTCGAGGTCGCATGCTGCGTTGCATAAAGGACTTCTTGACAGACCGTTGTTTTCAGGTCCGCCTGGGATCCACGCTCTCGGATGTTTTTACACAGGAAAACGGCGTCCCACAGGGAGGTGTCTTGAGTGTTACCTTGTTCGCAATT
Source organism: Ixodes scapularis (assembly GCF_016920785.2). Taxonomy (NCBI): domain Eukaryota; kingdom Metazoa; phylum Arthropoda; class Arachnida; order Ixodida; family Ixodidae; genus Ixodes; species Ixodes scapularis. Next base: position 1,115,164 of record NW_024610108.1, on the reverse strand, counting down.
AAGATCAACAGCCTCGCTGCAGTTATACCATCATCAGTTTTTTATTCATTGTACGTAGACGATGTCCAGATTGCTTTCTCCTCATGCAACTTGTCAATTTGTGAGCGCCAATTGCAGATAGCAATAAATAGGATGAGTAAGTGGGCTGATGAAAATGGTTTTCGGTTTGCACCAGAAAAAACAGTGTGCGTGCCTTTTTCATTACGTTGGGGGTTGTCGCTAGATCCCAGCTTGCACTGACATAACCGTTAGGCATGAACACAAGTTTTTGGGTGTTATTTTTGATAAGAAGCTCACTTTTCAGCCCCATCTAAGGGAACTGAAGCGAAAGTGTCTTAAATCTGCCAATGTTCTCAAGGTACTTGCACACGTCTCCTGGGGTTCTGACAGGAGATGCCTCCTGCGACTCTACAACTCGCTGGTTCGTTCCCGTCTCGATTATGGTGCAGTTGTATATGGCTCGGCACGACCGTCATCTTTAAAAATGCTGGATCCTGTGCATCACCTTGGGCTTCGACTTGCCACGGGGGCCTTCCGAACGTCGCCTGTTCCGAGTTTGTATGCAGAGACGCACCAAATGCCACTAGAAAAGCGAAGACAGTTCCTCAGCCTATGCTATAGTTATAAAGTCAAAACTGATCCTGAACACCCATCCTATCGTTGCTTGCAGGTATCTCCTTTTTCACGTCTTTTTGAGAACAAGCCAAGTATAGTACGGCCTTTATGCCTCCGCATTCAATGCATGTCTACATCCCTGCAACTTGCGCTTCCTGAGCGTAGCTTGATGACGAGAGTTCGAAGCATTGCTCCTTGGAAGGCGGTTCACTATACCTGTGACTGGTCGCTAGCGAAATACAATAAGCGATCTGTTGCACCACTAGTTCTTCAGCAAGAGTTTATGGCCTTGCAAGCTAAGTATAAGGACTATGCACAATTCTTCACTGATGGTGCAAAAACTCCACACTTTGTCGGTTCAGCTGTATATTCAGAACACTTTGTAAAAGCTCGACGGCTTCACTCTGTTGCCGGCATTTTTACTGCGGAACTTTATGGTGTGCTCATGGTTATTGAATATATATTAGGCAACAACATCAAAAAAGCTATTTTGTTTGTGGACTCCCAGAGTGCTATCCTTTCTCTCTGTTCCCTCAATGATTCTAAGAATCTGCTCGTGCAACAAGTTCAGGCAGAGTTAAACCTGGCTTTCCAAATGGGATACAATATCAAGCTGTGCTGGGTACCAAGCCATGTGGGAATTTCAGGTAATGAAAAGGCGGATAGGCTAGCAGCCTCCGTTAAGGATGCTCTGGAAACACCGGTTCAGCTGCCTCAAGAAGATTTTAAACCGGTTCTCAAAAAAGCAGTTTATTATGCCTGGCAGCAAGACTGGGACAAAGAAATAAATAATAAGCTACATGTTATCAAACCACGTTTGGAGTTATGGGAGAGTTCGCACCATAGAGACCGTCGCCATGAAGTCTTAATGTGTCGCTTGAGAATTGGACATTCACGTATCACCCATCGACATCTTCTTTGTGGTGAGGACACCCCAGTCTGTGAGCATTGCGGTGAATCGCTAACTATACTGCATATTCTATGGCACTGCAAATTTTTTGATCAGGAACGCCGGACGAGTTTTTCTTTACTCTCTGGATATCTTCCATTTCATCCAGTCTTCTTACTGGGAGATGAACCTTTAGTTCCTTTTGATCACATTTTAGATTTTCTTAAAAAAACTGGCTACCTGCACCAGTTATAGATCCTCTGCATAGTGCATTGCATAGTAATTCCTTCCTTCTACTATAGAGTCTTTTAATTATCTCTTTGGCGCAGCATGGCCTATGTTGCTTTTTGCGCCATTAAACACCTAATAATCAATCATGGTGTCGAAAGACTAGATAATTAATATTTTGCAACAGTCACATATATTTTTATTAAAGCCAGAAAACGCAACTGCCCAGAACCGAAACTGAAACCCGTGCACGGAGGTCGGAGAGAGTGAGTGGGAGAGGTCACGTGGCTACACCTGACCGTGAGCTTTTTTGTTTTCCCTTCCGTGTCCTTTTTTTTTGTGTGTGTACACCAGACGACATGCATGGCTAGAACTGTTTGCTATGCGATTCCTTTGCAGTTATGTTTGTTCCGCTCTCTGTTCTGCACTTCAAGATGAGTTGCTCTTTACATTGAGAAGTTGAAGATGAGTAGTGAGTGCCCGTGGTGAATTTCCGTGATCAGCTGCGAAAAGAATACCACCAAGATGTTGCGTGAAGAGCTGCCTCGCATGTCCTGCGTCGAAAAAAAGTGTCATTGTGCGGCAGACGTCTGCACAAGTTTCCGAAAGATCGAGATCGGGACCAATGGCTGGCTGCATTTCCTATAGAGCATTTCTATCTATTTCTAGGTTCACCTTGGTCACGGTGTCTTGGTGCAAAAGTACAAACTGTCCTACGTCAGGGGAGCCCGGGGAGACTCCATCTTCGTTAAAGAGGCTACGAAGCTGATCTTCGGCAGGGAGGACCTGCATGGGCCGAGTGTGAGGTGTGCCATGACGGCGCTTTAAGGGCGCCATGGCCAAGAGGGCCCTGACTCCAGTCAGTCAAGTTGGCAGCAGTCAGCAGTAAGTGCGCACTTCTCACAGATGTCTCATACTTGGTGAGACATTCAAACCTTATGGCTTCCGAAGTTGCAATCTGCTACGACAAAATGAATGGCATAAAATATTCCAAGGGCTTCAGAACTTTCAGTGTTATAGGCTGTTGAAGGGTCACAGTTCGACTAGCTCGAGCTTTAGGAACGTGAAGCTTTGAGCGCAAAACCGAAATGAAGAAGCCCTATCTCCTTCTTTGTTATTAATATATGAAGAAAAATAAATTGACCTTGTCACGGTCATCTAGGTCGCTTGGCACTTTCTGATGCATTCACACTATGGAGCTTTTACAGCAACATGCTCCGCGTCGCAAATATCTGCTAATCCCTGCAACTTTTGGGGGAGGTCCATGATATCAGTGGCCTGCTCGCAGGACCTTCTGCTGGCTTCCCGGCGGAGCTGTGAGGCACTTATTTTTTCTTTTGAACGAAAAGCTGGCACTAGCAAAGTTGTGAAACAAGTCTGTTTGTCTACTGGAGCTGCTGCAACCGAACTATGTTTGAGTCTGTCCTTTGAGTACTGCCCATTTTTTCTAAATTACCTTCTCATCGCGGGTATTCCTCCTATCACGTATGAATGGACCATTGAAGGGTCGTGACACGAATATTAAATTTGTTAAATGATTCTTGATGTCAAATCTGTGTTGTTAATTTATATACATGCCCAGAACAACATTTGCGGCTCAAAATCTTTCTTTCGCACAAAAACCGCCGGCCGAGAATTGTGTGTTCAATGTTCTTTTCACTTGTTTCCATGGTGACATTGTTGGGCATGAAATATGTTCGAGGCTTTAGGCAATCGGAGGCCCATGTTCATAATTGAAAATACATATTTGAATTCATAGAACATACTTTCATTTTAGTTAACAGGCAGGCGAGCTGGTTAAGGATAGACTTAGTAACCCGGGAGCGTGGGGACAAAAAGGGACAGACACAAAGCTCCGGAGCTTCGTGTCTTTCCGTTCCTTTTTGTCCCCCTGCTCCAGGGTCTATAATTTGTATAGACACTGAAATGCAAGGAACACACTGTTGCAAGCAAACTTTAAGTGCATAGTTGTGGGAAGTCACACTAGGTCTTTTCGATTTGCTTGAACCAGCATATATAGTTCAAATAGTGTAAGAACTGATGTATTAGATTCAATCGGATGTTGCTTGGACGCTGAACAGGGCCTGTTCGATTTATCCCAGTGCTGCACGAGCTCAGCCTCAGTTCCACAGAATCTCGCGCTGGCTGAAGTCAGTTCAGCGTTCATGCAGTAAAAGGTGGCAACTCCTCGGTCTTTCAGAAACCAATTGCAGGGTCGTTTGTAACGCTGCAGCTTAACTTCACGCAGCCGCAGCCCGACTTGCGCACTGCTTCTGCACTCCTACTAAGTCGGTCTGAACTGGTTCAAAACTTTCTGGCCGAATCATGCATACCTGCTGTTTTCAGCAGACTGCGTAATCGTAAGAAGTTGCTCTTGGAGTCTACATGGTATCACAAGATATTAACAAAGCATAAATTGTAGTGGAAATTGCTTGCTTATAATTGCAGGAAGTAAAATATTAAACTTTTCGAGAAACTGTAGATATACATCACTTATTGTTGTATTATTTTCCCCTGCAGATGCCTTCAACGAGTACATATGAAGGCATCCTCGAGAGGCCTCTCCAGGGAAGAGGACAGCTCGGGTCAACCTACTGCAGTATGCCAATGTGTTAATATCCTACTGCAGGATATTAACAAGAAGCTTGACTTCTAAGTTTGCTTAGAGGTTAAGATTCTTGTTGATGTTCTGCAGTATGCCAATTTTCCTTCACTAAATACACGTATAACCTGAAATGACCTGGCTCATGCTCATTCTTTGCATGACAAATGCATGCGAATTGTTAAACCTGCAAAGATCCGTACGTCCGTATGCAAACGTTAAACACCTTGTTGATTCCTGTCACTGCGTCACAACAGGTAAACCTGTAAAGATATAGGTTTCTCGATCTGAACAGGTGATTCTGTATAAATATTGGTTCCTATATCTGAATGGGTCATCCTGTGAGGTACGGGTTTCTATATCTAAACGGGTCAACTCGTACAGGCACGGTTTCCCTTACCGAAACGGGTCAACCCGTACAGGTATGAGTCCCGTATCAAAACGGGTCAGCGCATACAGGTACGGGTTCCTGTATCTGAATGGGTCAACCTGTACAGGTACGGGTTCCCAGTAGCATACGGGAGACCCGTACCCCACAACACCGTATGAAATATACGGGTCAACCAGTATGAATTTTTATACGGGTTTTTTCAGTAGGGATGGATTTCAGCATGGCAGTTCCAAAGTAGGAGGCAGCCATAAGCCATCATTGGGTGGCAAGTTACTATAAAAAATGTCCTCATGCTCTGGGATGAGCTTTCAAGCATCCATGACTTTAAGTTCTTACTTACACGACGCCTGCAGCAAGACACATTTGAGAACGTTTTTGGAGCTATATACGACAAATGCTGGGCTGCAACACAAACCCAAATGTGCACCAGTTCACCTCAGGACTAGAACACCTCTCGATAAAGAAACTGTTCAAACTGTCGGACAATAAAAACGTAGAGGATGACAAGGCTGACCTCCTAAAGGAGTTGCAAATATCTTCGTACCATGAAAGTTTAATTTCAGACATTGTGGAATGTCTTCCAATTGATAAGTTCCCGCCACTAGAGGATATTTCTGAGCTGGCATCAGATATCAGGTCTAACATAATTGATGACTCGTCCACTTTTTTATTACGTTTGGGGCTATTTGATCAAGCTTTTGCTTGAACAGACAACTTACAGCTGTGGCTGTTTTAGGCTGCTATCGGATGGGTCTAATAACTTGACCAGGCCTCACCAGTACTGTCTTGTTCCTAAAGCATACCACGTGCCTGGAAAATTCTTCGGGAACTTAGTAGTACCATCACAGACTGCTTTTCATTTCATTCAGCAACTAGAAAATCACTTTCTTCCCATAATAGAGAGTGTGACACATATTTGAGGAGTGTGTGCCGCGTTGTATAGCACACTTTGAGGTCTGGGTGGTTTTAGCCTTTGCCCAGAGGAATACCACAAAGGGTTTTTAAAATTGTTTTGCAGAATACGCTTGTGTTGACATGTTTGATTTCTTAACCGGAATTTGGACAAAGTTCGGTTGCACTCTTCAGTGGCTAGTAAGCAACGAGACAGGTTTAACTGTTAATAGAGTATTAACTGAGGCGGTTGCCAAACCAAAAACAAAAAGTGCTTATCAAGTGGGCGGTGCAGCTTGCTCTCCAAATATTTGCTTCCCCTTTTTCCAGCGAATGTGTATCACGGCTCCCTAAGAAAAACATTTGTCCACTTTTTACAAAATTTAGATAGAAAATTGTGTATAGAGGCTAAAAATATTTGAAAGAAAATGTATCCACTTTTGTATCCACTGTCCATAGTTTTTTAGCCGCTTTTTTCTGAAGCCATATTTCTGTTCTGAACAATTTCGGGGAATGTTTAGGGACGTTGAATCTTGTCAGATTTCGAATAGAGTTCTCATTGTTTGGTAATGGCTCGCCCGCAGTGAGTTTGAGGCTATGCGAATCGGTGTTTTTTTATATTTGTCGGAAATCGGGAATTTGTATTATCCGGCGTGTGCTTCGCACTGTTATTATACTTTTATGACTGGTAATGATAGCGATGTCTTATTTATTTTGGCACTTAATTCCCGTACCCGAGTCGGCGTGAAAGTGAATGTATCATACAACATGTTCTCCGTGGAAAGGTTTTGTTAACTTGGTTCCGCTAAGAATCTATTAGGAAGTGTACGATATGCTGAAGTCCTTCATATTCATTTATTCTTGTGAGTATCGATCTCTTTCGTATAAAACATACAGAGCTTCTGAAGTAAATCATGTATACATGAATGTGGTCCAATAAAATGTGTTCGAACCACTTACTGTTGTTGACCCCAAAATGCTCCACCAGTCAGGAGTCAATGCGGCGATTGTGTAACTTCTATGCTTTACAATAGAAAAAGAACAAGAAATATATATAAACTTCAGCTTTGTGAAGTAAGTTGAACTATTGTTTGACACATTTTGCACGGACTCTCTCGTCAAAAAAATAAAGCAAAAGTGCGTCAGTATTAAAAAAAAAGAAAAAAACAAATCAAAAAAGCGGTGGTGGTGGTGGTGGTAAAACATTTATTGCCAAAGCAAAATGGGAAGGGAACGGGGTCTTCGGTTCGGTGAGTGGAATCCTCTAGTCCGGGATCCCTTGGGAGCTTGCAGCTAGCTTGGTCCGGTTGATCAGGTGTACCTGGATCTTGTAGACCTCGCTGCGCAGCATCTCTTCCCACCGCCGGTCGTCAATAGTGTCGCCAAGCCCTGGAGTGTCCGGGCATGCCCGCATCATGTGCGAGAAAGTGGCTCTTTGCCCGCAGTGTTTGCAGGCGTCGTCGTTTCTGCGCCCCATGTGTTTCAGGACCACCGGGTTAGTGTAGTTGCCCGCCTGGGTCCTTCGCCAGGCAGTACTCTCGGCTTTGCTTAGCTCCCGGCGCGGGAGCCCGTACTGTCTCCTCTGGGCCTTGAAGTGGTCCAGCATGTCTGAGTACACCCACTGCCTCGCTTCTGCCCGGTCGACATATCTACGGACCCGAAGGTCTGCAGCCTGGTTACCTGGAATACCCTCGTGCCCCGGGACCCAGATAATTTCGAAAGTTGACGAACCGTTTGCGGCTCTCTCTAGGATTTTCGCGGCAGTAGCGCACACTCTGCCTCTCATATAATTCCTGCACGCATTCTGCGGGTCTGTCAGAATGTACGTGTGCCCCTTTCCCGCTCTGATCGCCATTGCGATTGCCGCCTCCTCTGCTTCCGTCATTGTCGCGTCTTTCAGTGACAAACTGTCCAGCTCTTTTCCGTCATGCCCGACGCAAACCGCGACTTTGTTGCTACCATACGCCGCAGCATCGGTGTACATGACGTTCTCTCTTCCTTCCATCTTTACTCTGTAGTAGTCAGCTCTTTCCTTTCTCCGTTCCTTGTGTATTTTTGGGTGCATGTGCCGCGGTATGGGGCTGACTCTGTATCGTTTCACCAAACTTTCGGTCAGCTGCCTTTCAGGTTTCTCGTCCTTATATCGCCGTAGCCGAGCCGGACTCCGGTCTCCCTTCCGACCTTGGTGAACCTCCATCGCTCCTTTTGTCCCAATATGACCGCGTCTCTGAATTCCCGGAAAGTGTTCGTGATTCCCATCTTTTCGAGCTTCTCTGTCGGCGTGCACGCCGGTAGATGCAGCGCAGTTTTGTAAGATTCCCGTAGTATGCAGTCCGCCCTGTTCTCATCTGCCTTCGTCATGTTGTAGTATGGAAGGCAGTATCTCATTTTGCTTACGATTAGCGCGTCTACTATCCGCAGCGTCTCGGCTTCCTTAAATCCCTTTTTCCTGTTTGCGATCCGCTTGATCATACCGCAAATCTGTTTCGCCGACGTCTTGATCTTATCGATCATCGTGCTCGGCTTTCCGTTGGATTGCAGCCACATACCGAGTATTCGGATGCAGTCCTTCTCCGGTACCATTTTCCCGCCGACCGTGATTTCGATCGGGACGCTCTTGTCGTATCCTGCACCGTGTAACCGAAGTATCTCCGATTTCTCCACCGAGATTTCCAGCCCGCACTTTACGTGTTCTTCGACTCGCTTCACCGCTTGCCGGAGAATTTCCACTTTCCTTCCTAGCTTCAGTTCTTTGCTTCCGACCCACAGCGTGACGTCATCCGCGTAGAACGCGAAGCCGAGGCCGTCTATGTCGTCGAGCTTTTTCGGTAGTTCCATCATGGTGATGTTGAACAGTAGCGGCGATATTACCGCTCCCTGTGGCGTTCCCTTATTTGTGAGTCCCACCAGCTTGGGATGCAAATCTCCAACGTGTATTCTTCCTTTCCGGTCTCTTAGGAAGTCCCTCACGTAGTTGTAGGTACGCTCGCCACAATTCATCGCCGCCAGCCTTTCCATCACGTATTCGTGATCGAAGTTATCAAACGCCGCCTTCAGGTCTATCGCCATGACCACTCGCTCGGTGTTCCTGCCCTTAGGAAATTCATCCAGTACGTTTTCTTTTAAAAGCGCAAAAATGTCCTGCGTACTAAGGTAAGGCCTGAACCCAAACATTGCGTTGTGGAAGAAGCCGTTCTCCTCGATGTACGGTTGCAGCCTGTTCTTGACGACTCTTTCCATTAGCTTCCCAACCGCCGAAGTCAGAGAGATCGGCCTCAGGTTTTCGAGTCCGATCTTCTTCCCCGGTTTCGAAATAAACTTTATGTCGGACTGCTTCCACTCATCCGGCAGCTTTCCTTGCTTCCAGACTTCGTTGAACATATCGGTGAGTCTCCTGTACTCCTTCTCTGGTAGGTTTCTTAATGCGCCGTTGGTGACTCCATCTCTGCCCGGCGTGCTGTTTCTCGCTTCCCTCGCCGCAGCCTTGACTTCCCCAATTCTAATCTCCTCGTCCAATTCCTGGTTTGGTCTGCCTGAATACTTCGGCAGCTCTTTGCCTCTCGTACCGTCCGGGATGTATCTTTGTGGCACGTACTCCATGAGTTCGTGATCGCTTCCCTTAAATTGGTGAATGATTCTTTGCATCGTCTTGCTTCCTTCGCTCCTCATCTTGGTCGGATCCACGAGGTAGTTGAGCAGAGCCCACGTATCCCTGTTCCCGAGTCCCTTGCCTTTCTTCATATCTTCACACCGCTGTTCCCAGTTGTGCCGAGCAAGTTGCTGCGCGTACTCTTCTATTTGTCGGTCCATTTCCGTCACTCTCTTTCCGATCTTGCGGTTGTATCGCTGCCGCTTCCATCTCCTCGTGAGCTTCCGACGTTCGTCCCACATCGCCATGAGCTTGTTATCCGCCGCGGCGTACTTGGGCGTCAGCTTTACCTCGCTGGTGTTCTTCCTCATCACTTCCTTGATCTTTTTCGCCCAGACGACCGGGTCCGTAACGCCGTCGAGCTCCGCGTCCTTTCTAAAGTCTTCCCAGTTTGTGTGTCTGGTCTTGCCTATGCTCCTTTCCCTGAGGTCCGTTTCCATCTCTATCTCTATGATATAGTGATCGCTTCCCAAATTTTCGCATGTGTTTGACCATTTTACTTTTACGTTCTTGCAGATCGTCAAGTCCGGACTCGTGTCGCTGGTTCGCCCGCCGCCCGTCCTCGTCGGGTTCCATACTTCGTTCTCTATCGAAAGCCCCTCCTCTTCAATTGTTTCCAAGAGTTTCTTCCCCTTGCCATTGCTGTATTTGTAACCCCAGCTTTCGTGTGCGGCGTTGAAGTCCCCGAGAATAAGCAGTGCGTTGTCTCCCGCGGCCTTAATCGCTTCTTTGAAGAGTTCCTCGAAAACGTCCTTTTGTTTCTTCGAGTATACATTCAAAATGAAAACGCTCTCGTTTCTTCCTCTTCTTTTAGGCACCAGTTCTATCAGAACGTTCTCGATGTCTTGTTCCGTATCGTGCACGATCGCCGTATAGTTCTTACTGACGAGCGTAGCTACCGCCGGTTTCTCCATGCTATTGACGTACGCGTCATTCCCGTTACCTTCGCTATTGTCTTGACTTCCTGCAGCGCCATCACTGCCGGCCCGTCACCGTTTATGAAGAACTGCAGATTCTTAGCTTTGGGTCCTAAGCCTCTACAATTCCATTGCCATATTTTGATTTCCCTGTGCTTAAACTTGGCCATGTTTACCGGCCTTGATTTCCATTGCTTCCATGATTTGCTCCATAAATAGGCTTAGTCTCTGTTCAATTGCATTCTGACATTGTTCCATAAACACATTTATTCTCTGCTCCATTCTATCGAGGCGCTCGTGCATGTTTCCAGTATTGCTCGGCTCTCCCCCTGTAACACACCTTGTTTCCATATTTGTCTCACAATTCGTTCTCTTCTCCAGTATGACCGGCCTTCTGTCCCCCTGCCCGGCTCTTGCCTGCTTCTCCCTCTCATCTCTCCTTTTTGCCTGCAGCTTCTCTCTTTCCGCTTGCTCGGCTTTCCTCTGTTCCGCCTCCCGCAGTTCTTTCACTCTTTTCGCCTCTGCGCGTTTTTTTTTCTTCTATTGCATGCTGCTTGCGCCCTTCTGCCGCAAGCTCCTCACTTTTCCTGACCACTTCTAGTAAAGCCGTCGTTCCTCCGTTCATTAGGTTCTCTATTTGTTGTAATATTTCATGCATCTTGCTTGTCTCTGTCGTCCGCACATTGTGCTCTATGTTTGCCGCTTGTTCTGTTCTGTTACCGGCCCAAGTACTCGCTTTTGGTAAGTTTCTGAACCGCCCTTCAGGCGGCGCCTTGTACTTCTTGTCGCATTCTCTGTCTCCGGTGCGATGACCCTTCCCGCACAGTACGCACTTGATGACGCACCCTTCCTCCTTCGGGTGCGTCTTTCCGCAGTCTCTGCAAGCTGCCTCGTACGGACATACGTCGGCGCGATGCCCCACTCGCATGCATCTATAGCACACCTGTCGTCTGGGTGTGTACTCGTACACTCTGTATGCGCCACCGTAGAAGTACACGTACCTCGGCTTGACATTTCCGCTGAATGTCAATAATACGACCTTCGACTCTCCTAGGCGCCGTGCCGCTATGAGCTCTACGCCGGTCTTTGTTCTCGTATTTTCCAGAATTTCTTGTTCTTTGCATTCTGCGCCCACGTTGTGGATTACACCTCTCGTCACGTTCTGCAGTACTTGGTGAACGTTGAACTTAACCGTTCTTCCCTCTTCTAGCTTTAGCGCCTGAATTTCATAAATTTCCTTCGCGGTATCTTCCCGTTCCGTCATGAGAAAAATCGAGTTCGATCCACCCATGACTTGAAAAGAAAAGTCGCTCACCGTGCAGATGTGCTTCTTGCCGACTGCGTCTACGATGGCCCGCCCGTAGACGCGCGTCCCATACTTGTCCAGTTTGATCCCTCGCTCGGGCCTCAGCGTGAACTTGAACTGGGTGCCCTGCGCCGCCATGACTCTGGGCTTGCGCTTAGCCTTCCAAGCCTCCGTAGAAACGTCTTCTCTCGATTCGGAGAAAACTCGCCTTCGACGCTTTCTTCCCTGGGTTCTCCACTCCTCTTCGTCCGCAATGGTCCCGGTGGTATTCCCCCGAAAATCGGGGGTCCCCGGTGCCTCCAGTGTCGCCTCGTGATCCGTTAGGCTTCGTACAATAGCCGACTGGCAGAGCGCGCCGACGAACGTCTGAACCCTTCGGCTGCTCCGCAGAAAAACCCAAAAAAGCGGCTTCGGGAGTCCCGAGAGCCGAGCGAGGCGGGGAGGAAAGAGAGAGAGGGGTACCGGACAACCGGAGCAGAAACGCCCAAACCGAAACCGAAACTAACTTGATCGGAAACGGAATCAGATTATGCTTAATACCGCCCGCTAGGAGCGCTACCTGTCACTGGTCTATCTGGGCCGCTGGGGCCTATGGTAGTGTCCGCTCTTTACCTTGTGTATGTTACTCTATGACCGAGGCTCGTTACACCGCAAAACTTCGCGTGAATAATGGGACATATGGCGATTCATTCCGCGTCGACGCCGCAGTATGTACGCTAAAGCCTGATTCGCATGATGAGATTTCGCTCGCAATTTTCATTCGCGACGCCGCTCAGGCTGCAAAAGCGTGAACCGTAGCTGAGATGGTCGACGTCGATACTGAAAATCGCCAGCAGAATCGGACCAAGTGAACTAGGCATAACAAGTCGGTGATGGTCACTGGTAAGAATGATCAATATCTGCTTGTATGTACAGTCAGAGGCAATTTGACCTGCGACAACGTGAACGCTGGCGGAGCAGGCAAAATGCCGCATGGGGCGCAGCGGTCGCCGGGGCGTTCTGGGAACGAGACTTGGCGGCCTGGTCCGCTCTGTAAAAGCGGGGGGGGGGGGGGGGGGGGGGTGATTAAGACGGAAGGGAGACATGACGAAGGGCGCGGCATTTCGAAGCGGTTAGCAAAATACGCCGACTTATATTTTTTAAGTATTTTTATTGTTCCCTTGGCACGACTATCTCGGTCTGCTTCCGTTCTGGCGCTCATATCTTAGCATGAGTTTGTGAAGCCGTCGAGCATTACTTTCAGCTTTTTCGCACGTAATGATTCCAACATGATCTCGATTCACGGTTCGCGGTTCAGTCTAAAAAATATATAACTAAAAGTAAACGTATACCTTTTCCTAACATTTCTGTAAAAATGTTATGTCACATTTACAGCCCACATCTTCATTGTCTCGTTTCAGAAATATAAAAAAAAAATTGCAAACGGATGCAAAGTAAGCGTCAAATTTCTGTCAAGTGCTGGCCGATGGGTTTATGACAAGCTATGGCGAAGTCGCGAAGACTGCTTAGGTTTGTTAGTTTTTATTCGGGTGTTGGAAGCATGGGATATACTTTTATCTTTGTTTTAGCCCGACTTATAAGATACGCTGATCTTGAGGCGACTCACAGACGTTGCCGCGATGTCACGGGTGCCACTAGAAGATAGAATTAGTATATGTGCCCTGTCTCGGGACGGAAAAAGTCAAAGAAGTATAGCTTCTAGATTTGGATATGGACTGAACACTGTAAATCGCATCGTGCGAGCGTATAGGAATGAAGGGCGTATAGCTGATGCGGCGCACAGGCGAAGACCCCGTTCAACGACTCGTCAGGAGGACGAGCGGATCGCTAGTGCAGCTTTTGACCAGCCAAGTATAACAGCAGCAAAAATATGAGGGCAGTTGGGCCTTCAAGTTTCGCTCCGAACCATCAGGCGGTGGCTTCACGACGCAGGGTTTTGGAGTCGTATTGCATGTCAAAAACCGCTCCTGACTTCACGCCACAAGGAGCAAAGAGTTGCATTCGCAGAGGCCCACCGGAACTGGGATGCCAGCGACTGGGCCTCAGTCATCTTCACAGACGAGTCTACGTTTACGTCTGAATGGGACCAGCAGAAACGTGTGTGGCGTCCTACTTGCAAACGGTGAGACCAAAAACCACATACCACACTTTTCTTGGCCTTCTCTCTTCTAGTTGAGTGAATAGGTGTTTTCTTATGTTTATACAGGTGTGACCCTCACTGCGTGCAAGAAGTGGCAACGAGCGGTCGTTGTTCGGTGAGCGTGTGGGGGGCCATAACTGCGCAAGGACTAGGTCCACTCATGCAAATCGACGGAAGGCTGACGTCGGAGAAATACTGTGACATACTCTGTTATAGCTCGCTTCCTTTCGCCTTGGATGGTCAGTTCTCCGACGGCTGCTTTATCTTGCAACAAGATAACAGTCCAATTCACACGGCTGGCCGGGTGCAGAGCCTGCTCGACGGCTTAGGTGTAAGGCAATTGACATGGCCAGCAAGGTCGCCGGATCTAAATGTCATCGAATTTCACGGCACATATCCAGATTCTCGGACGAACCGAGCACGTGAAAACTGATCTTCAAATCTTTTTTGACACTTTTGGTACGGCCCCAGTCGCGGCGTTTTGACGAGAAGGCAGGTTTTTGTCTGGTTCCTTTCAAAACAACGCAGGAATACACGTCTGGCATGGGGACTTCTGCCCACAGCCCCAGACCGGAAGTGCGATCGACGCGCCACCACCGCGCCGTGACGTCACAGAGTTGAGTTCGTATATATTTTCGGACTTTCGTACCGAAAAACAGTCGTTTGACTTTCTATACTCTTTCTTTTGAGCAGCGATACTATATGCGATTAGTAAAATTCCATTCTAAAATAATTTATCCCAACCCAAAATTAATTTAATGGTCCCTTTAAGTTCGTATCGCTAAACAAAAAAATTGGGTTGTGTGTATGTTTATGCAGCCTAAAACTTGGTCTGCCTGAACGGGTGACGGATTTCCCAGCTGTAGACTTCACAGAATTTTTTGTTCCACAGTTTCTTTTTAACACACTATCGCTTTAAATGATGCCGCCATCTCATTGCGTGTGTCCTAACAGGTAAACTAGATAAATTATTTTCTTGACTATGTTTCCTGCGGGGAGCTCCAACTTGCAGGATGTTATCTTGCCGTCAGAATCGTGCCAACCTAGCACCATTCCGTTTATCTTCCCGAGCATACTGAGATGGTGTAGATGAACAATTTAGGCAGTGCAGAACAATCGCTAGCCAGGGGTCTTTAACGTGCACCACGCAGTAGTGATACACGACCGCACGCCGGTACGATGCTCATCCAGATCGAAACGGCCAGGGGTGGCAATTGAACCCAGGATCTTGGGTTCTGCAGCGCGAGCTTTCGCTCCACGTGCTCCGAGCTGCTGGGCGCTAGCCTACTCGGCCACCGATCCCCCAGTATTGCAAAAGTGAGTGTGCCGCTGGTGTTTGATCCAAGAGTTGTTCTCGGCAGTGTTGTTTTAATTGTGGTTTTCTAAAGGTCTGTTCACACGATGCATCTTTTAGGCGCGCAACAGTTTCGCGACACTCAAGTTTCGCGAAATGTGCTCGTTCACACGTACCGCTTCACGTGCAACAACGATGACGTTTTGACTCGCAAAAATAGTTTGGGTGTTGACCATAAAGTGGCGCTTCAGTTGAAAGCCAACATCATCATCATCATAATTAGCCATTCAGCGTCGTGTCATTTACTTTCATTTACTTAATTTACTCTTAAATTATCATTTACTAGTTGTTGAATTGTCATTTATTGCCATTTACTTTATTTACTGTTGAATATGTATAATTTGGATGGAGGTTGACAAAGAAGAAAACTGTTGTGGAAGTAAATGAGAGCTGTACGCTGTGCTGGTTTTGAGACGGTACTGTGTACGTCCCTTTTTGTTTCCTTGTCTGAAGGTTTTATTTCTTAATTATGACTAAAAATAGACGCGAATTATCATCATCACCAATTACGTCTTCGTCCATCGCTGGATTTTTTTTCCGATATGCTACTCACTTTTCCTTCAGTGGTGCTTGACGTGCTTGCGAAAGCGCCGGCAGTATCCATCGGTCGTGGTTTCGGTTTTTTTTTCGGATTTGGCTCGGCTACAACACCGGCAGCGAAGTGGTCTTCTCAAACAGCTCGCTCCCCCCTCAAAGGCCACGTGAGAGCGTTTCTGAGCGGCCATTGGCGGCGCCCCCAGAGTGATTGACAGGACTCGGCAAAGTTTCAGCAAAAGCTCGCTCCAGAAGCGAGGTGTGCGCGCAACTTTTTTCAGATGCGCGCGTCCTTTTCGGACTCGTTCAGACGGCGCAACCATTTCGCGAAACTACATTTCGCGACACTAGATGCGCGAGAAAAATGCATCGTGTGAACGGGCCTTAACTAGCCCAGTTCTCATCTCTGCCGTCCTTCAATATACAGCCGTAACATAAGGCATACACTGGTGCCACATTTGAGACTGCGCTCGCCTATTTTATAGATATACGTTGGTATAAGAGCATTGCTATTTCGCACAACGCGGGACTGGATTTGCGCTCGCTTTCTTACGGATTCTCTAATGAGGCGACAGCACTTATACAGGAGCTTACAGTCGCTATACTCGGGAACAACTTTCCTGTACAATGAAAGGATTGCCAATGGGAAGAGTTTCTGCACTTGCATTATTCCGCCAAGTTCGCTTTCATTTTCAATATTTTTTCTATGTTTCCGCTATCGGAAGAAAATGCTAGATGAATCCTATTAATACTTCTAAAATTGTTTCTAGGGAGACCTATACACTTCGTTGGCGTCAACACTGAATACCAATTATAAAGAGAAATATGCCACGCGAATATATTCCTCGCAAATAAATATAAACATTCACATGCATTATGAATGCACATGAGGAGGTACGAGGAGTAGATACAAAAATAAATAGAGAGTTTTAGTAGATCGTTCCCATGACTCCGATATCGATACCCCATACTCCGCCACCGCCTCCCTTGTGCATGCATAGTATCGTTATCAGGGCTATCGGAGGTATCGGAACGATCTACTAAAACTCTCTAATATCAGTACTCGTAGCGTTGAGGTGATTTTAAGGAAATATCTCGCTGCACTCATTGTATTTAATCTACCCCCCTCAAGCCACTGACACTTCGTACACCGCACGAGCTCGTACCTATACCAAAATAAATTATCAGACTGGCCAGGTTCGTGTCGATCGCGCCATCGGGTTCCCACGCTTCTAATTCTAGGCGTTTCACAAGGGTGCACTTCCGCCACCAGATATCCTGGTGTACAAGAGCGATGCCTTTGTGCAGCAGTTTCCCTACAGCGGCGAACGAAAAGGTAGCTTTTCGCTAGAAGCCGCTCAGCACAGGGCGGACGCCATTTTCACTTCACTGACCGGGTACTTCCGAAACCTGGGACGGACCTAAACCAATAAAGCCCCGTTTTATCTAGAAAGGGATTTTTTTTTAATTTTTAATATCCAAGATTAAGAGGTATGTTACAATAATTATAATTTAAATCTCAAGCACGACTTCTTGGACTACCTCAAGGACGACGCCTAGAGGACGACGTCTTGGACGACCCCAAGGACCACGTCTAGGACGACCTCAAGGACGGCCTCGAGGACGACCTCAGTGACGACGTCTAGTACGACCTCAAAGACGACGCCCAGGACGACTTCAGGGACGAAGTCTACGACAACCTCAAGGACAACTTCAAGGGCGACCTCAAGTACGACTTTAAGGACGAGCTGAAGGAGGACCTCAAGATGACTTTTAGGACGACCTCAAGAACAACCTCTCGGACGACCTCAAGGACGACGGTGACCTCAAGGACGACTTCTAGGACGACCTCGAGGACGACATCTAGGACGACGCCTAGAAAAATTCAGCCTTTCCACTCGGGTTTTCACCAGAGTGGAAAGGCTGGAAAGGTTGCCGATATCTATGAGCGAGGCCGGCAAGCCGGTTGTCTGGCTGCCGCAGTCGCTCATAGATGGCGGTAGCTGTCCAGTGTTTTGTTTTGACATTTCTTTGTGGGGGACACGATCCAAGTTTTATTCGACGATTGAAATGGATGTCAGGCACGTCTCAGATACTGTTGACCAAGTTCTAGCCCGAATAGAAGTTTCGGTGCCGCACCAATCGAGCAAACAGGCGCGGTAATAATAGCGCCGGGAACGATGCCTGAGACCCCACCGAGGCGGCGGCAGAAAGGTGAACTAAAGTGCGCCGAAGCGTGACGACAACGGGCTCCTCGTCTGGCGATTGGTTCAAAAGATAGACGCGCTCTTGGTTTCGATTTCGGTGGTGAGATGTGATGAAAAAAGTTTATTTGAACGTTGGATAATGTTTTGAAGTTGTACCTGGGAATTAATAGGTTTCATACCGTGTATAAAATCATAATCTGAAGCGATCCCTCCGTTTGTCACTTGTTGAACGCATCCTGCACTGCTACCTCGGGCGCGTAACAATCATCGAGCAACCATGGACAAAAAAAGAAAAAGAGGTACGAGCGCCGGGGGCGGCGGACTTTTGGTTTTGGTTTCGTGGGTAAGTGAGATGGAAGTCATAGGGATAGCTAAAATTGCAGCATTGAGGACGTGGGCGCTAAGCAAATTGGTGACTTCATCAATAGACAGTTTCTTAAGCGGTGTACAAGCGAGCTGGGTTGCCTGGCTGAAGACAGACCAGTTTGCTTCTTCAAACTTCCAACGGGGAGTTTGTGTAGGCACTGTAACAGGTGGATTTAGTCGGTTCAGAATGATAGGAAAGTGATCGCTCCCATAGGGGTTAGGATCGACAGCCCAGGAAAACAAAGGAAATAATGTCGGATCGCAAGGAGACAGATCAATAGATGTAAAATAATGAGTTGGGGCACTGAAATACGTAGACTGCTTTGTTCAGCAAGCTGTTGAGGAAAGAAAACGCTCTATCATCGAGCCACGTGCATCTCGTGTTCTACTACCCCAAAGAGGATTATGAGCGTTGAAGTCACCGAGAATTAGGGCAGGTTGGGGTAATTGGTCGTGAAGTGATTCAAGCTCTTCGCGGGATACAGGATAGCTTGAGGGAATGTAAAGTGAACAGACGGTTATTAAACGGTCCAACAGAACACGAACTGCCACGGCTTCCAGAGTGGTATTCAAAGGAACCTCAATACATGGGGTAGACGGCTGGACAACTATAGCTACTCCACCAGAACTGTGCGACAAAAGAGGTCTGTTCTTGCGAAAATCCTGAAAGCGCCTTAGGATATTAGAGTGACTGTTGTTTAAGTGTGTTTCTTGAAGACAAAATGCTATTGGATGATGCTGGTCTAACAGAGAGTGCACGTCATCGTAGTTTCGAAGCAACCCTCGACAGTTCCACTGCAGGAATTCTGCCGTTTTGCATGAATTAGAAGAAAGACCATTCATCAAGACCTAAAAATCAATTTTGATGCGGAGTGCATTTTTCTTTTTAGATGTGTCCTTCGGCCTACCTGTGTTACTTCAGGAAGTCGAAGGTAAGGACTCCCAGCTTGAGAATTCGGGCGCCTTCAGAGGGACGAGAAGGAGGTCCCCGACCTCGAGGCACCTGGGTTTTGGATGGCGCAGGGATTGAAGAACCCTGCGCTTGAATGTACCCCGAAGCGATAGGATCCACCTTTCGTTTTGGGGTTGAAGTGGTTTGTGCCACTCCAGATGAGGTTGAGGAGGCCTGAGGGGGCGGGGGGGGGGGGGGGGGGGACGCAGGTCGTCCGTTGACGTCTGCGTTCCCGTTGACGCCGTCGACCGCGCCGGTCTCCTGCGCGCGGCCTCGGCGTAAGAGCCTTGATAAATAAAAGAATATATTTTCCGTGCTTCTGAGTAAGAAATATTTTCTTTGGCCTTTAGTAAAAACATTTATTCTCTCTCTTCCACAGGGGACAGCTGCGAAAATATGCTGGGTGTGTTCCTCGGCAGTTGATGCAAAGATGGGTATTGTTGCCACAGTTGTCCGAAGGGTGGTCAGTGCTTGCACATTTTGCACAGGTGGCTTTTCCTCCGCAGGTTAGTGACCCATGTCCAAAGCGCTGGCAGCGGAAGTAACGCCTTGGATTGGGGACGTAGAAGCTAACTTTGCAGTTGAAATACCCGGCTTTAACTGTGGAGGGGAGCGTTGTCGAGTTGAACGTTAGCACAATGTGTTTTGTGTCCCGTTCTTCACCGTCGCGACGGATAGTGATACGTCGCACAGCTACTACCTCTTGATCTTGAACTCCCTCGAGTATCTCGTCGGTAGATATTCCAAGGAGATCATCTTCAGAGATGACACCGTGCGTGCTGTTCAGTGAGCGATGTGGAGTCACTGACACTTTGTAATCTCTTACTTGGTTGAGTGCAAGAAGTGCTTTGCTTTGCTCAGCATTTGTGACCTCCACAAGCAGGTCGCCAGATGGAAGTTTTTTGGCTTTAAAAGATTTTCCTATCACAGTTTCTAGGGTCTTTGCGACCAAGAATGGGGAAAGCTTTGCAAGTGGTTGACCTTTGTTTTCCGAGTGCATTACAATAAATTTAGGAAAATGCATGACTGGCAACGTAAGGTTTCTTGATGTCTCTTCGGTCCGGACCCTTTTCGGGGCCCGATCAAGGAAAGATGTAGTTCTGGTACTCATATGAATGGGAAAAGGATTTCGGCACCTGCGGTGTGCCGCCCACCATGGAGCCCAACTTAGGGAGTAGTCAGCAGCCCATAACAAAATGGGCTTTGCTGGAACCGCTGATCTACTAGCACTTGCCCAGGTGCTATACCCAAGTGTGGTAAGGATAAGGGTATCTGCCACCACACAAGGTTGGCCCTTGCCACCAAAAAAGGTGAAAGCGAGGGAGCGGGAAGGGGAGAAAAGAGAAAGAGGGGATAGTAGAAGAAATGGCGACTAGGCTGAATCCTCCTGGCCGGGCCTTACCAGGGCTCCCGTCTACGAGAAGCGGGGCCGAAGTGGTGTGTTGCCTCACCCGGAGGGCCCTGAAGGGTCCAAACCTACCGCGGGCTCGGCTCAACCACCAGGATGCCCTTTTCCCCGGACACGGGCTCGCCACGCACAGCCAGACGTGGGTGGGTCTAAGCCACTTTTTGCTCAGGGTCTGTGGTGTCGCCAATGTGGCTGGGGTCCGTGGTGACGCTCCTCACCAAGCACCTAGCACCTAATGTGCAGGCGCCCCCTGCGGGGCTCGGGGTCCGTGGAGACGCCACTCTTTAAACCAGGGTGTGGTACCGAAATTTTTATCGGTTCGGTTCCGGTTCGGGTTCACGGCTTTCGGTTCGGTTCCAGTTCAGTTCCGGGGAACAAAAAATAACGGCTCAAAGCGGTTCGAACCGGTTCGAACCGGTTTAAACCACTGAATTGAGAATATCTTTTTCGCGTTGTTCTGGCAATATACACTATTTACGCCGCGAAACGATTAACTCTATTGTTTCTTCGATCGTCCGTGCAATTTAATTTTGTTTTTAGGTGAGAAAATATGAAATTCAGTTATTTAATTTCGACGCAAGAGTAGAAACAAATCTACAGGGTGTCACAAAAGAAGATTTACACGGTCTTTCTTACCGCGAAAATAAACTAAGCATCGTCGAACGCTCATTCTCCGCTCAAAGGTAGAGCTAGAGGTCACAACCAGATGCCAAAGTTTCTGCCCGATCCGATAACTTAATAAAAAGTTACAAGTGAATTTTTCAAAATTTCAATGGGAAAATGGAGCGCATTTTCTCCCGTTTTGGGTTTGTGGTACCATAGAGCCCCATGTATTCGAAAACTCTGTCGGCCGGCATTTTCCCATTCAAAGTTTCAGAAAATCACTTATAACTTTTGATTAAGTTATCGAATCGAGCTGAAACTTTGGCACCTGGTTGTGGCCTCTAGCGCTACCTTTGCGCGGAGAATAAGCGTTGGGCGATGCCTAGTTTATTTTTGTTAAACAAAGACCGTGTAAATTTTCTTTTGTGACACCCTGTACATTAACATACATAACGTCGTGTTCATACGACTCCACATCCCTTTGTTTACCAGTAACATATATTTTACCTGAATCAAAATGTTTAAGTGCAAGAGTAAAGAGTTTAGCCATGGTTGGTACATACCTGTAAATAGATCAGCTTCTAATTTAGAACCATACTGTATTTTATTGTGCTTTCTTCGTGTTTAAGTAAAATTCTAAAGTTCAAGCTTATCTATTTACATGGTATAAAATGTTGTCGCAAAGTGTGTTAGGTCGCCTAAAATACCCGTGATGGGTACTACTTTGTGTCGCAGTGTTAAAAATGAAATCGTGATTGTGTCCTTGAACTAAGGAATGAATTACATCACATAAAATTATGAAATGAGCACTTCGGTGCTCATGCTAATTATGAAATAAGGTTTACGAAATACACTTCACAATATATATGTATATGATGACGACACAACTGAACTAAAAGCAATTAAATTTTCAGAATGTAACAAAAGTTTTAGGATAATTCCTTTCAGTGTATTTTTTATAGAAACACCGAGCGGTAATCCAAATGCTTGTTGTTCTAACCAAACATTTTTTACACTCAGCACCGCATGCATGCCACTAATCATGCAGCAAGAAGTCATCGCAATTGTTCACTCTGATATATACGCACCTTCGCACTCAGATCAAATCCGGCCCAAAATAGCGCTTGTCCAAGTGAACATTTTCTTATGCAGAATAAGCGGCATAGCCTGGCTGTTGAGGTTTGTTCTTGACAAGATGCCGGTCAATTTAATTTGCAAATGAGAATCACTTTTGCTAAGTGATGATTTTAACTCGATAGCGTTAAGGAGCTCATGTCGCAGAAAAACCGATGTCGGTGGCGTGACAGGAAAATCGTGATTGGTCGATAGGTTCATGACGTCAGAGCTGCATACCCTCGCGCAAGAATTTCGAGCAACTCAATATGCTCACGTGAAACGTGACATCACTCGTGGAATGAGAGTGATTAAAACATGACATGTAATGCGAAATAAAGGTCGCCGTATGTCTCAAATGATTTCACTTTTGAAAGTAATTATTTTGCCTTAAAGAAAAAAATTAAGAATTTTTGCGGGATTGGAATTTACGACCCTTTAGTTGCGAGTCAGACGCTTTTCGCTAGGAACGGCGCGAGCGTCTGGCACGACAAAAACGTGCTTTTTGGTAAGAGCGTTTTTGCAAGCAAAGTAGCTTCCGGAGTCACGCTTGTTGGTCTGCGCCAAAGATGCAGGGAAGAGGAACCTTTACAACACAGTATGTTTTTAAAGCTACATCAAGTGACTTCCTCAAATTAAATCGAGTTGACGCGGTGAATCACGTGACGTCACGAGGTCACGTGACAACATGTATTGACACCATGGCGTCACGTGACAACGTGAGACATGGTTAATCATGGTGCCATGAAAACCCACAACTTACCATACTTTTCAATTCTGTATATGACGATTTGATCCATAGATAGAAATACAGCCGCCAATTTTTCATTCCCATATGTTCATTTTGTGATACTAACAAAAAAAGAAAGAAAAAAAAGAAATATTACATTGAACCGTTTTGAACCGGTTACCGTTATATTTTTTTTCGGTTCGGTTCCGGTTCAGTTCCAATATGGTGGCGAAGATTTCGGTTCGGTTCAGTTCCGGTTCGGCTAAAAATAACGGTCCTCTTCCGGTTTTCGGTTCGGTTCGGTTCCGGTTCGACACCCTGCTCCAAACACGTGCTTTCACAGGTGCCCCCGGCGGGGTTTAGATATTTTATATCAAACATAGCAATATTTTGTGTCTCGAGTCACGGTGCTTCAAATGCCACGGAGGAAATAATTAAACTATAATAAAAGATTTTATAACATTTTAAACTACGATGGTTGCCCAAGAAGTGGACGATGGCTTTTCTTCATTTTCAAAGTCATAATGCTTCAAACTTACCTGTTTTCGACGCATTTATTTTATGGACATCAAACAAACTTATTGGCATGTAATAACATTTATTTTATGGAATAGATATAAATCGCGATGTATAAGATTTTCACTGCAATCTTCCTTTGGTTTCTTGATAGGTGTGCAGCTTAGCTGATTTTAAAAACAATATAACTCTTTCGGTGTTTTGTTGCGCTACCTGACGGATGGCAGACAAAACTGCTGATTTCTAATGTTCATGAAATCGTCGAGGGCGGCGTTGGCGTCTGTATCATCGTCAATGTCCGTGTCTTTTTAGCTTCACATTTAGAAAATATATTGGAAGATTTACTATCGACAAATGAATGGTTTAAGGCTGCGGTCCCACGGCAGCCATCTTGAACAAGGCGTTAGTTCAACCAATAGATGGCGACACGCACCCGTGGGTGGCCGAAACATTGGTTCACAGGGGGATGGCTCGAGCACCATCACGTTCCCCTCGTGGCCTTGCTCGCGCGGCTGCCAGCTTTGCTCAGCTAGCTCAAGTAGCGCGGCCCAGCAAACGGATGTATGCGAGAATGTCAGGCTGGGTATAAATTGTTGTCTGATATAGGGAGATGCGGTCGGCGGTTGTAACGTGCTTTCGCAATAAATCTTACCCAGAAGGAATCAAATGTTGATTGACGTGTCAATATTCTATCAATGAAAATTTCCTCTGCAGGAATGCACGCTCAGTAGACTCAACCAGTGGAAGCGGACGTCCAGTAAACTGCTTCGCGATTTACGGTACTTACCTCACCATTTTAATGACGACTAAAATAACGTCACGAAATATTGTGTTTCACGGGGTCCGGAAGATGTTGTAAAGGTTGTTATATTATAGTTCCCGGAAAACAAACGCCGTTGCAATATTTTCGGAAGTACCGACACACATTATGTTGTAAGTACAGCTTAGGGAAACCATCAGAAGAAATAGGAAGACGTTTATTTGCAATGAAGACGCTATGAATGAACGGCGTTTAGCGACGGCAAGTTATGAGCGTTCGGGAATTTATAAGTTGACGTGATTGCTAACCATGGACATGCGGACAATGAAGACCAGTTTTGTCGGGAGATGGTGTTGTGGTGATGACCGATATCGGACGACTCATGGCAGACGAACAAGCAAGTTTCTTCTCAGCGATTGGTAAGTGTCCAGTTTCAAGCACAACACCTGGCTACCGACGTTGTCAACGTTTCGAACACTTACCGCTTTCGACAGAAGTCCTGGCACCGGGGCTAACTTTGTGGAAAGACTCGAACAGTAACTGAAAACGATCCACTATTCTGTCGGTGGGTGGCGAAACGTATCCACATCTGCGGAGTCATGTACGATGCGTACTCTAAGTGGCTGGAAGTTTACACGATGTCTGCCACGACGTCCAAACACGTCATTGACGTTCTACGGTCTCTTTTACCTACTTTTGCCCTACCGAAAATACTTTTCTCTGATAACGCGCCAAATCTTTCTTCAAACAAAATAAACAAGTTTTTGAAGAAAAAAAAAACGGCATCAGGCATCACATTAGTGCACCATACCATCCTGCAACTAATGGGCAAGCAGAACAGATGGTGTGCGAAACAAAAAAAAATCCCTTTTGAAGCTTACGGAAGAAGCAGTTCAGTGAAGAATCGCCAGGTTCTTGTTGCGGCAGCACGCGTCGGTCTCATCTTACACGGAAAAAAACCCGCCGAAGCAATATTCGGCGGAAGAATAGCCACACCCCTCGATCTCATGATACTATCGCTTACGAACAAAGATCGAGAAATAACCACATCGGGAGTAATGGCAGTTTATTCGGTCGGACAACTCGTCTACGTGAGGAATTTCAGCGGAAGTCTGGCCTTCCATGTAAAACTTGAGTAGAAAAGGCTCTATGTTGGTTGACCAGGAGGTGTCATCTCTCTGAATAGGTTGGACATCAATGCCCTTAAGTGTAAATATAACTAAATCACAAACCTTTCTTTGTGTATTGTGTAACTGCCCTTGTATTTGATAGTAGAAGCTATGGTGGTGACTTGACCTTTCGCACCAGACTCCTTTTTCTTATTTTTCGCCTCATACTCCTTTGCGGTTTAAGTATGCTTCAAGAATCTTTTGGAACGGGGACACTTGACGTCAACGAGGCCATTTGTTCCAAGTAGTCAATCAGGGAATGCTGCTAGAAATCCGTCCCTCATATTAACGAATAAGCCGCGCTTCTACACAGTGCAGTTTTCCTGTTCCACGTATAGTTGTAAAGCAACATCCTCATTGATTCTACCATATACTGTTGCGGGTGAAGAAAGTCTTTGGGTACACGATACTTGAAACAAGTCTGGCACTGTACGTTGTGGTTCAACACCCATTAATGTCGTCGTCCTTATAGAGCCTCATCATTTAATTATTACCTCGTCACCTCATATTGCTCTTCATCAACAGTAAGTACAATAGGCTACCGCCAGATTACAATCCAAGAATTGAAAAATTAAGTCGTTCAGTCCTTCAACCAGTTTATAATTTATATAATGTTATTACGTTACATTACCTCGAGACGATCGACGTCCATTGTCGATCTTCAAATACTTATACCTGTATATAAACTAGACGCACAAGGGGGGGTTGGTTGCCGAGTGCATGGTCTAGCGCACACCAGCTCGGAGCACTTGGAGCGAAAGCTCGCGCTGCAGAACCCACTCCGCCCCTGCCCGTTTCGATCTGGAAGAGCATCGTACCGGCGTGCGGTCGTGCATCACTACTGCGTGGCGCACGTTGAAGACCCAAGGTTTTCGGTTGTACCGCACTGGCTAAATTGCTCATCTACAGCTGAGACACCAGACGCCCACTAAGGCAGACTAACTTCCGGCTGAATAAACATACACACAACAATTTGCAATTAGACGCATAATAACAAAGAACACAGTGTGCCGCCTTTTTTCTTTGGATGCCTTTTTTTCTAAACCAGCGCAAGCTCGTGCGTTCTCTCTTTTGAGACGGTTAGAACGGTCGCGTATAAAACCCGCGTTTCTCCTACCCGCCCGCTTCCTCCTCTCATTATGTGTATTTGGTTATAACTAAATAAGCTATAATAATGGTGTATTATTCATATTTACTTTCAGTTTCAGTCAGGGAAAAGGAGTTTCGCGGCAACTAGAGCCAATAAATGAGCTGCGCTTGGAGTATCGGCACTCTCTTCCCCGACAGTGTTGTGAACGCCGCCATTTTGGTGCTTGTGCAGAGCAGGCGACACTGCCGATCGTCATGATTTAAAAGTGCGACATCGTCAGCATTAGATTCGGTGTGAGGAAGCTCATGTAATGTTGCTTTGCTTTGTCGCAAACTGTTTAAAGTGGGGGACGGAAAAGCGTTTCTTGTGATTTCAGATAAAGCTTCAAATAACTGGCAACCATAATTTTAAGCCATACTAAGGCCAAGCGTGGCTACTCTGAAGCGTAGCTTATTTAATAACACTATTCACGCTCTTGTTCAAGAGGCTCGTAATACCTAGGGTGCCTCAATGTCCTTCTGTTTAGGGTGATGCCACCCTCTGTAGTACCCGATGCCGGCAGCACGCGCTCAAGGGGAAAATACAAAGAAATCGACGAAAACAAAATGTCGCCATAGCACAATCAGCGCCACGAGCGCGTGCAGGGACACGCTCTTTCACGCGCTTCTGAACAAAAAATAAAAATAAAAGAGGGGGACAAAATGCCCAGATGTCGTGCTCCACCCTAAGCAAAGGGCACATGAAGTGCTCCACCCAGTAATACCTGGAGGGGCCATATCGTAAGCCCCGTGGATTCCACAAGCCACTACCTTTTGACACCTGCCTCTTCTTCATTGTTCCCGCTTATGCCAGTAAATTAGCTACGGTTCAGAGTAACGACACTTGGCCATATTGTGGCTTAAAATCATGATTGCCAGTTATATGAAGCTTTATCTAAAATCACTGGAAACGCTTTTCCCTCCCTCACAAATGTTTAAACAACCCGCGACAGAGCATTGCAATATTGCATCAGCTTCCTAGCACCGCATCTAATGCTGAGGAAGTCGTACTTTTAGATCACGATGATCGGCAGTTGCGTTTGCTCTGAGCAAGACCCAAAATGGCGGCGCCCGAAACAATTTTGGGGAACGGAGTGCCGATACTTTAAAGCTCATTTAGTGACTCTAGGCATAAAGTGAACTCGGGTGTATTCTTTTCCTCTTCGTCTTCATTGTTTATTGATTTCAATCATATCGAATAATGAACACATTATATCACGCTACGCTTGTGTAAATATTGGTCTTAGATTTATTAGCCTGACCCAGTACTTAAACCATTCAGTTATCGATAGTAAATCTTCCAATATATTTTTTAAATGTGAGGGTAAAAAGACACGGAGATTGATGATGATACAGACGCCAACGCCGCCCTCGGAAATTTTTTGAACATTAGAAATCAGCAGTTTGTCTGCCATCCGCCAGTTAGCGCAACAAAACACCCAAACAGTTTTTAATTGTTTTTAAAATTAGCTAAGCTCTACACCTATTAAGAAACCAAAGCAATATCATTGTGAAAATTTAATACATCGCAATGTATATCTATTCCAAACTATAAATGTTATTAAATGCCAATAAATCTGTTTGATGTCCAAAACAGATATGCGTCAAAAACAGGTAAGTTTGAAGGGCTCCTGGAGCGTTATGACTTTGAAAATGAAAAAAAGCCATCGTCCACCTCTTGGGCAACCATTGTAGCTCTAAATGTTATAAAAGATTTTCTCATAGTTTAAATATTTCTTCAGCGGCATTTGAACTACCATGACACGAAGCACAAAAAAGTGCTACGTTTGATATAAAATATCTAAACAAAAAAAAATTTACACAACATTAAATTTTTTTCTGCATATTACCAATTATAAGCACTACATGTGTAGCTAAGTTCATTGCCCTAGCTCTTGTCATTAAAAACATATTTGTGCGGGAAAATGTCAATTTTAGGGCAATATTTGGAGGGATGAAAAAAACAAAGTAGTGCAAATATCAAAAACGTGGATCGTTAGATTCTGCTCCGACATCATCTTCACAAAACTGCTATATTGGAACCGTGCTATCTTTAATGGATCGTTCATAAAACATGAACTAGCGGAGCATGTGAGGGTCCGCGCCATCATATTCGCAACGCTACAAATGCGCATGAACAGTAAAAACCAACACATACATAATATCAAATGAAAGAGGATTGCATTGCCTTTCAAATGACATCAATCCCACAAAACAGTATTTAAAAGAAGATGAGTAATGGCCTGCCGAAAAGTACTTAAACTGCCACATTCAGTGGGACCGTGGCCTTAAGTACTAGGTCAGGTTAATAAAGCTAAGATAAATATTTACACAAGCGTAGTGTGATATAATGTGTTCATTTTTTATATTATTAAAATCAATAAACAATAAAGACGAAAAGAAAATTAATTGAACCGAGTTCACTTTATGCCTAGAGCCACTAAATGAGCTGCGCTTAGAGTATCGGCACTCCATCCCCCGACATTGTTGTGGGGCCGCCATTTCGGATCTTGCGCAGAGTAGACGCAACTGCCGATCGTCATGTTTCAAAAGAACGACTTCCTCAGCATTTGATTCAGTGTTAGCAAGCTCACGTAATATCGCTTTGCTCTGTCGCGGACTGCTTAAACATTTGTGGAGGACGAAAAAGCGTTTCATGATAGTTCAGGTAAAGCTTAAGATAACTGGCAACCATAATTTTAAGCCACAATATGGCCAAGTGTCGTTACTCTGAAGCGTAGCTTATTTAATGACACTATTCCTGCCCATGTTCAAGGAGCTTGTAATACCCGAAGGGGCCATGACGTAAGCCCCGTGGGTTCCACAAGCCACTACCTTTTGACGCCTCCCTCTTCCTCATTGTACCCGCTAGTGCCACTAAATTAGCTACGCTTCAGAGTAACGGCACTTGGCCATATTGTGGCTTAAAATCATGGTTGTCAGTCATCTGAAGCTTTATCTGAAATCACAGGAAACGAAATCCCGTCCTCCACACATGTTTAAACCGTTCGTGACAAAGCAAAGCAATATTACATGAGCTTCCTAACACCGAATCTAATGCTGAGGAAGTCCCATTTTTGAATAATGACGACCAAAATGGCGGTGCCCACAACAATGTCGAGAACGGAGTGCCGATATTCTAAGCCCAGCTCATTTAGTGGCTCTAGTTCCCGCAAACTTCATTTCCTCTAACTGAAGCTAAAACTAAATATAAATATTACACCATTATTATAGCTTACTGAGTTATAACCAACTACTCATAATGAGATGAGGAAGCGGACGACTAGGAGAAACGCGGGTTTTTTGTGCGACCCTTCTAGCCGTTTCAGAAGAGAGCACGATCGAGCTTGCGCTGCTTTAAAAAACATAAATAAACGATTTAAACAAAAGAGGCGGCATGTTGTGTTCTTTGTGATTGTGCGTCTAATTTATATACAGGTATATATATTTGAAGATTGACGACGGACGTCGATCGTCTCGGAGTAATGTAACGTAATAACATTATATACATAAGAAACATAATGAAGTACTGAACGACTAAATTTTTCAATTCTTGGATTGTAATATAACGGTAGTCTATTGTACTTACTGTTGATGAAGAGCAATATGAGATGACGAGGTAATGATTAGATGATGAGGCTCTATAAGGACGGCGACATTAGTGGGTGTCGAACCACAACGTACAGAGTCAGACTTGTTTCAAATATCGTGTACCCAAAGACTTTTCTTCTCCCCGCAACAGAATATGATAGAATCAATACGAATGCTGCTTTACAACTGTACGTGGAACTCAAAACTGTACTGGGCTAAAGTGAGGCTCATTCGTTAATATGGAGCACGGATTTCCGGCAGCATCCCCTGAAGGACTGCTTGAAACAAATGGCCTCGTTGAGGTAAATTGTCCCAGTTCTAAAAGATTCTTGAAGCCTACTGAAACCGCAAAAAGTATAAAAAAATGAAAAGAAAAAAAGGAGCCTGGTGTGTAAGGTCTAAGTCACCACTGTAGCTTCTACTACCAAATAATAGGGCAGTTACAAACTACGCAAAGAGAGTTTTGTGATTTCGTTAGATTTACATTCAAAGGCATTGATATCCAACGTATTCAAAGGGATGACACCTTCTGGTCAACCCACATGGGGCATTTTTAGTCAAGTTCTGCTTGGAAGGCTGGACTTCCGCTGAAATTCCTCACGTAGACGAGTTGTCCGATCGAATAAACTGCCATTACTCCTTATCTGGGAATCTCTCGATCTTCGTTCGTAGGCCATATTGTCATGAGATCGAGGGGTGTGGCTCTTCGTCCACCGAACATTGCTTCGCGGGTGCTTTCCCCGTGGAAGATGAGACCGTCGCGTGCTGGCGGAGCAACCTGGTGACTTTTCATTGGCCTGCTTTGTCCGTAAGCTTCAAGAGCGCTTTCTTCGTTTCGCACACCATCTGTTCTGCTTGCCCGTTAGATGCAGGATGGTATGGTGCAATAATGTGGTGCCTAATGCCGTTTTTATTTTTTTTTTTTATTTTGTTTACTTCATTCGAAACAAGATTCGGCGCGTTATCAGAGAAAATTGTTTTCGGTCGGGCCAAAGTAGCGAAAAGAGAGCGTAAGGCATCATTGACGCGTTTGGACGTCATGGCATGCATCGTTTAAACTTCCAGCCACTTAGAGTACGCATCGACCATGACCCCGCAGGTGCGAATACGTTTCGCCATCCACCGACTGAATAGTGGATCGTTTTCATTTACTGTTCATGATGGCGCTAGACTCGAGGAAGACTGAGTCTTTCCGCAAAGTTAGCCCAGGTGCCAACACTTTTGTCGAAAGTGGTACGTGTTCGAAACGTCGACAACGTCGGTAGGGACGTGCTGTGGTTGACACTGGGCGCTTACTATTCGCTGGGAAGAAACTTGCTTGTTCGTCTGCCACGAGTCGTCCGATATCAGGTCATCACAACAACTCCATCTACAGACAAAACAGGCCTTCATAGTCCGCATGTTCATAGTTAGCAATTACGTGAACTTATAAATTCCCGAACGCCCATAACTTGCCGTCGCTAAGCGCCGCTCATTCATAGCTTCTTCATTGTAAATAGATGTCTTCCTATTTATTCTGATGCTTTTCATCATAATCCTCCTAAGCTGTACACACAACATTATATCTGTTGGCACTTCTGAAAATAGTGTAACGGTGTTTGTTTTCTGATAACTATAATGTAACAACCTTTACAACATCTTCCGGATTTCGTGAAACACAATATTTCGTGACGTCACTTTTCAGCCGTCATTAGAATGGTGAGGTAAGTACTGTAATTCGCGAAGCAGTTTACTAGACGTCCACTTCCGCTGGTGTCTTGGAAGATTGAGTCTACTGAGCATGCATTCCACCAGAAGAATTTTTCAGTGACAGAATAGTGACGTGTAAATCAACAATTGATTCCTTCTTGGTAAGATTTATTGCGAAAGCCCGTGTCAACCGCCGAACCGCATGTCCCTATATCAGAGAAGAGCTATTACTCGGCCTAACATTGTCGCCTACATGAGTTTGCTGGGCCACGTTAATGATCCAGCTGAGCACAGCTGGCAGCGGAGCGAGCAAGGCCACGAGGGCAACGTGATGGTGCTCGAGCCATCCCACCGTGAACCAATATTTCGGCCACCCCAAGGGTGTGTATCGCCATCTATTGGTCCCACGGCAGCCATCTTGTTCAAGATGGCTGCCGTGGGAGCTCCGCTGTAAAAACTGGAATCCTTTCTCGAAATAAATAGCGCGAAGGTCAAGAACAAATTGACGGTACAAGCGCTAACTCACAACTGTTGTTTTAATAATCACACAGAAGACGAGAAAGAGGTAGCGTTTCTCTCTCGTCTTTCTTTTCGGTATGAAAAAATTCCCAAAACGAAATTGTCTTGATGGAAGAGGAAGTTACGTTGAGGGAACTGAGAAATAACAATAAAGGAAGAGGGCGTTACGTAAAAAAAACTGAAAATTAGCAGAAAGAAAGGAAGAAGTTATCCACAGTGAACCAAACAAACCACCTTAAGTAGGAAAGTTGACGTAGTTAAGTTCTTTTTCAGTTAATGCCACTGATGGTGCACTGACACACGAGTTCTCCTTTTCTTTTATGGCCATTGCCTCGTATATTTCCCTTGATGTCTTCTCACGGTACCTTCGAAGGATCCTTGTCTCTGTAAGTTTCGGCTTGCAGTGACAGTTTCTTACGTGCACTGCGAGATGCCCCGATGGTGTTGATTTGAGTGACGCAGCGTGTTCACGTATCCTGGTGTTCACACACCGGCCAGACTGACCAACATATACTCTGCCACAGGTGAAAGGTATTTCATATATAACCTCGCTTTGGCAAGGTATATATGTTTGCTTGTGCCTCTGGCCGCATTCTTTGCGGCGGTCTTGTGGGGAATTTATCACAGGGCAAAGCTTCTTTAGTTTGTCTGGTGCTGAAAAGACGACAGGGATGTCATACCTGGCAGCCACCTTTTTCATGTTTTGTGATACCCGGTGAATGTAGGGTATTACAGCCGGGCGTTGTCCTTTGTTCTTGGCTTTTTCTTTCTGTCTGTGGATGTTGATAATTTTTTCTACTATATCGTACAAGGTGGTACTTGGATAACCAGAGGTCTTGAGTCGGTTTATCTGTGTCTCAAAGCTCTGTCTTGCCGTGTGGTCACATGACTTTTTTAGGGCTGCGCTAAGAGAATTTTTGATTATAGCCATTTTAATGAGTTTTGAATGAGAGGACTCATATTGGAGTAATTGTAATAACCTTCGCGCTATTTATTTCGAAATATGCATATCCAACTAGCCCACCTTAATATTTTAGTATGGAATCCTTTCACTTTTCTCGTCATAAATTTTATTCCAGAGGCAGAAGAAAAGAAAGGGCCAGGTTAAGGGGAACAGCCTGGTAAAGAAGGTTGTTTTCCCTTTTATCCCAGCGCGCATGTCTCAGCGTACCCCCTTCTCTCTCCCCCCCCCCCCCTACCAAACTGTTTTTTTCCCGCCTAATTCTGTTCCAGCTCCCGGAGGGAACGGAATTTATTACCTCATTTCTGCCAGCGCCTGCCCGCCCACGTTTATAGGAAATCAAAACGCGTTCACCTTCAAATGCAGCCCCACCGTGCATGCCGTTTTCGTGCTTTTTAGGGGCGAAGCTCCTTAGGGTCTAGCCTTGTCCATCCGGCGTCCGTGCTCACATCGATCTTGCTGGTGCTCGTAATCGTGCTCGTGAGCTCACGTGCTCACGTGCTCACGACCACGAGCACGTGAGCGCGTGCTCCGTGCAGGGCAAAAAAATAATTAAAAAAATGTTTGCGCAGTCGACAGGATTCAAACCTGTGCGGTGAGACCCGAATAGATTTCTAGTGCATCGCCTTAACCACTCGGCCACGACTGCGGGACGAGTAGGGGGCTCTGGGATGACTCAAGAGCTGGGGATGTCATGAATGAAACGTTGCATGTAGCCGCTCAACGTCTATACAGGAGAGCGCGCTGCGGACAAGTGCGTATATCATCGCGTTAAACTTTGCAAGCATTGGATTAACGTTTATAGACGAGAGGGCGCTGCGGTCAAATGCTCAAATTCGTATATAACCACGTTCCATACAACACATTGTCTTTCTGACATGGATGAAAACGAACGAAAAACTCGGCATGCTGCGGCTCAGCGTCTACGAAGACAAGCACCACCAGAGCTTCGCCCCAATCAACATCATTCACCACGTGGAGATGCGGTAAATTTTTTGACGGCTTATAACGTTCTTTCTATGTATCCTACAATTATAAAGTTAATGTCAAATTAAAGAGCTGTCTTTCAATGATACTTCAATGTCTCAATATTACAGTTATTACCGGTAGTTAGTTAATTATTCAGCTTTTAAAAGACCACAGTCTCTAATATAGAAACCATTATTGATCGAGTTATAACGTTCCATCGACCGCGATATTTTACGTGAACGTTCGGTTGGATATAATGAAATAAAAAGTAGGCGATGAATTGTACAGATAATGTATATTTTAAAATAAAAATATAAAGTTTAAAATGCTATTATCTTATGGTGCTCTCAAAACAGGAATCACGTCAACACATCGAAATTACAAGACATTAAATTATGAAGCATCCTTCGATATTACATTTTTCAAAACTTCCGTATTAATATATTACACGTTAATAATGCTATTAGTCGTGAAACTTTTCCCATTCAGGTACTGCAAATTGCAGTTTCTTCATATAAAATACAGATGGCGACACGTGTTCAGGAGTAGTTTGATGTGCATCTTCCGTCGTGTGTTGCTTGGAGCGCCACGTGAAAGATAGAAAAAGCGCCAGATATCAGGGTGTCGCCTGGTTGCCCGCAGTTACCCGCAGTGAGCGAGTCAGAGATCTCAGAACTAGTGCCACTAAATAAGCTACGCTTCAAAGTAACGACACTTGGCCATATTGTGTCGTAAAATCATGGTTGCCAGTTATCTGAAGCTTTATCTGAAATCACAGGAAGTGCTTTTCCGCCCTCCACAAATATTTAAACCGTCCGCGACAGAGCAAAGCAATAATACATGACCTTCCTATCACCGAATCTAATGCTGAGGAAGTCGCAGTTTTGAATCATGAGGCTCGGTCGTTGCGTCTCTTCTGCATACGAGCCAAAATGGCGGCGCCCACAACAATGTCGGGGAACGGAGTGCCGATACTCTAAGCGCAGCTTATTTAGTGGCTCTAGTCAGAACAACAAGCGCGAGGCTCCGGGTGCACCACAGCTGCTTTTGAGCGCGTTCTACTATGCTTCCGTACACATGCCTAACGTGATCCAAATGAGACGGGCGCCATGAAAGGGATTCCGCCACATATTCGAAGAGATTTGAATGTTTTTCATCACTTGAAAAAATTATTTCCGCAATCAAACTACACTTGTCGGAATGGCTCGACTTTATTTTGTTTTAAAAACCGCTTCGCTGGCTCTTAAGTGGCAATGATATTAAAGGGCCGGTGCAATGATATCCAGTAGGAATGTCTTTCACTTTAAACGAGCTTACTGGCACTAGTATGACTCAAGGATACCAACACGCAACGCCACTGGCCAAAAAATTCCTTTGTTGCGGTGTAATTTCAAGGACAAAACCGAGCGTTTCATTTAATCTCTCCTTCGCGAAACTTGATGACGTAGCTGGGCGGGAGCGGTACCGAAATGTGACGATATTTAAATGCGGCTCATAAATTGGATCCGAGCATTGCGTAGGCACTGTATTTGGGCTCGTTATGATCGATAGCTCGAGAAGCATTCGGGTAGTGGCCCGTGTCCAATCGCTGCGATGACGACAATAGCAGAGCCGTAATAATGTCTGGAACTCAGCGCGTGGATATGATCAACATTGGCGGCATATAATCGGCACCAGATCACGTGGCCGCTTGGTCTCGCTGCAAGTTGAGGTGGTGAACGCTGATCGTTTTTCGGCAAATTGGTACTTTAGACTTGTAAAAAAAACGATCTCCAAACTCCGGTTTAGAAACATGCTTTTCGTGCAAGGCTCGTCAAATTATGAGGCGCTGGAGAAATGCAGCCTTCTGCGTTAAGTCCATATTTCGAACTCTTTTTGTTCGCCTTCCGCCCATTGAAAAGCATGCGGGAAGGGCCTTAGAACTCACCTGGTATCGCTGCGCCGCAGCGTTCTTCCGCAACATAAAGTTCGTCTGCTTTCCTCTCCGTCACCATGGCAACGAACGCCGACTGCATGGAAGCACGCGCGGTACCGCCGCGTGAAGCTAGCAACAGCTGACGCCATTTTACGAACGCCGTCTGCTAGCCAAAGCCGAACGCGGTGTGTCAGATCAATCGCCTCCGGCGGTGCGCCACTAGCAAAGACGACGAAGCTGAGACACGCCGACGGCGATCGAGCAAGCAACAACACCGCGGGACGACTGAAACGGCGGCATTTATTCGGATCAAAGGCCGCCTTCGCCGGTGAGGTGCTAGCAAAGACGACGAAGCTGAGGCACGCCGACGGCGAATGGGCGAGCAACAGCACCACGGGACGACTGCACCTGCGGCATTTATTCGGATCAAAGGCGCGAAATAAGCAAGAACAATTTTTATTTGAATCATAACACCCGATATCCAAGTTGGGGACCACATACCCTTGCTGGGTCTTTCCTGTGAACTTTTTACAGAGACACGGGGTGCCGCATTCAAAACACAGCTCCGTTTGCAAAATATGGGGGCCCTGAAAAGGACCGTTTCGACCGCTACCACAAATGGCGCCATGAAGACGGCACTAGCTGAACGCCATGGCACAGCGATGCTCGCCTCTGGAGGAATAAAGCGCCGAGGGGGAACTGCGCGCTTCTTTGCATTTATTATTTTTATTTCATCCGCCATTTTTTACCTCGTGACACAATTCTAACAAACTCATTGGTTGATCGGTGGGACCACACCATCGCGTGACAAAACAAACGCCAAACGTATGTCCACAGACGGCATCGTCACAGAGAAGGGAGCAGTCGAACCCAACAACAAAATGAAGTAACAAAGTGAATAAAAAGACAAAAAAAAAATAAGGGAGCCGTTGGAGTTTGGGACGGCGTCTTTGATGAGAGGAGCTGCTCTGGCCAGAGCGGCCAGAGCAGCCGTGCGGCTCTGGCTGCTCGAAATATTCCTTTTTTATTTTGTTTTCTACTCTACAGGGTGCCACGACCCTTATTTGAAGCTGATTTGTTAAATTAATAACAAACAACGCGTTGGAACGGAGGAGGTAGAGAATCGTGGCGTCAAAATTTGACGTGGTAGAAAATAAAATAAAATAACGAATGCACAATACATACCGTATGCCAAGACAGTTATACTCCGCACTTGGCGAGGCCTTATGACGGCGCCGACGACCGTTAGGCTATTTATTTTGTTTCTTTAGATTTTTTATTGTGACGACTACTCCACTGTGCCTCGGAGTCTCCAGCGGAGATCCGGCAGTTTTTAATAATTATTATTATTGTCGTTTGAAGGGCGCTTTTCGTTCCTAACGCCATAAAAATATGGGGCGGGATTACTTTGCACCACGTATAAAAAAAATAAAAAAAAAGTTTAAGTTTAGTACATGGTCGGATTGGTTTGTGGATACAATTAGTCCAATTAAATTGGTCCAATAATTGATAAGTACGATTATTTAGCTTCATTATTAGCATCTTTTGCGTGCATGCCTGAAATACAGCACCCAACGAGAAGACACGAGAACAACGCTGCAACTGCTGGACAAAACTTCCTTTCTGCATATGTGCTATACTCTCAGTTTTCACGTGATTACACACTTGATTAACATTATTGTTTTTCTTTCCACTACGATTCAGCTCGTGCTCTTTTGTATGCTACATGCATGGAGACCAAGTTAACCGAGAAACATTCTTTTTTGCAGATTGTAAAAAAAAGAAAAAAAAGAGAAAAACTATGCGACTTGCCACGAGTGCCACAATCAATACAAAATATTCTTAACTTCACATGTGGCCGCTTGCGTGAGCAAACAATGTTGTTTGCCAAGAAGTGCCGATTGTATGAAATCACTTGGGAAAAACTCGTTCTAAGCACGCGACCGTTGGCACGCAGTGAATACTCATCAGCGGCGCCGAGATTATTGGCAGGTATCAGCAGGTGGAGTTTTTCTATCAACCCAGAGCTAGAATGTTTCCTTCTTTCTGTTGTAAGCAATCAGGAGACAACTTACACAAAACTTGAGGGTAATACAGTACTATGGACATTCAAACATTACGGCCTGAGCAGTATACGTGTGCAAGCTTTAGCTTTAGATGCACCCTTAACTTTCGATACGCTCAACGCTAGTGTAAAATGTAGCGCTGTTTCAGTCTTAATCAGCGTACCATGTGCGTGTTTACACTCTATTTAGATGACGTCAAACTCTACCAGTTTGCACCTTTTTCATTATTGCAAACCACTATTTGCGCGTATATGTCACCAAATTAAGACTGGTACATTGCTTGAACTGTGTGCCCCCCCCCCCCCCCCCCCCCCCCAAGGGCTATCTATAGACCCAAAATCTTTGCCTGGCCAGTCATTGCAATTATCACTGAACTCGTATTAAAAACAATTCTCAAATATTGCTGCGAGTTAATTTCTAACCTTGACATTTTTTTCTATTATCACTGCCGCACCAATCCTTTTTTGGGTTTACAAAACTCATCATCCAAACCTGAGTGTCATTTTTTGTGTTTTCCAGACTCGTGGTTTTCGTCAAAATAAATACCCAGCTACCTAAATGAGACACCTGACCGCCCAAAAAATAGTTCATTTGTTTTTATTTTTGAGGTTTTTAATTCCTTAAGCTAGAATTTTGGAAACCCAACTCTATCACGTCATCACGTTTTCTTGGAAAACCACAAAGAACCAAACGCGCGCACGACAAAAAGCCCGGCCCGCCATATAAATTGATCATATTAAAGTATGTGTGATTGGCCTTCGGAATCCCCGCGGCGTGCTAACGGAGCACAGGCAATTTTAAATTTTTCAACCCGTCGGTTGTTTTGTTGTGCATGTGTGTCGCCATTTGGCTAAGGACGATTTTCGCGTTTTGTTCTGACCACATTGGCTGGAGACGTGAGCTCGGAGCGTAGGCAACTGGCCCCCTTGCACGAGAACTGGCGCAGCCGCGCGCGCTCCAAAGAAAGCTCGTGCAGAGAAAAACAAGCGAAAAACCAGGGCCGGTTTTCTCGAAGCGTGGGTAAACCCATTTTGGTAAACCACGGTGCCTAGGAAGGAAAAAGTACCTAGGTACTGTAATAAACGGTTGGATATAGAACAACAATAATTATTTTTGATTGTGCAGTAAGATGCGCCATCTATCGGTGAAACAAGGCATGCAGTCATTTTGTTTATCCTCTTTTTCCGCTGGTTGTTATCGATCTAGTATGGTATTTTAAGTCAAAATATAGAAATATCGTACTTGAAGACCAATTTAGTTGCTTCAGATGGTACGAAGAAATTTTAGCTACTATGCTAGAGTTTGCCGACGAATATTTAAAAATGTAAGAAACATTTCCTTCAATATGTTTCGCCATAAACAACGTATAACTTTCCCGTGCGCCCTCCAGTCTGGCAACGCCGATGCTGTAGTCTCGTTTTTGTTCCTTGCGACGCACGTTTCTACGATTGCTGCTGATCTCAACTGTTTGCCCTCTCTTCCGTTTGCCGAACCGATCCACCGGTGACGAGGAGCTAGGCTTCTCCTCTCCTTTTAATTTCTGGCCACCGGGGATACGCAGAAACCTCGATGCTGCCGGCATACTGTTGGCGCACCGCGAACAAAAAACCAGTACAATGTCCCAGCTGTTCAAACGGAACGAAGAGTTTATCGAGGATAACCCCCTTTCTTCGCAAAGTAATCGCTGCTCACGAGTTGGCGTGCATAGTGTAACAAATTAAACGTGTTAGTATAAATATATACCAACACTCGTTCCCAAAACATGTTTTTACTCACCATAAAAACACTTGCGAGTCTTATGTACCGTCATGTCTTGGATCTGGGACTGCTGCAGATGCTGCCGTCGGTTAGTTTAGTAGTCCCTTTGAACTACCGCTTTGCTTGACGTGCTAATAGGTTGATGGTGCGTCATTAATATAACAGCCGGATCGAAATGAATGTTCAGCAGCACCAAGAACTGTTAGCCCTCATTAAAGGGGCGATGCAACCATTTTTGAACTTTGCGCAAACACCGCTTAGAACAGATCCCTGACGTTAACGACCTATGAAACACGCGTTCGTTTTTCACTTCACGCAATAGAAGTCCCAGAAAAAATTTAAAGAAAAACGAGCAGCGTTCACCGCCTCAACTCGCAGCCAGAACAAGCGGCCACGCGATCTGGAGCCTATTATATATGCCGCCAATGTTGATCATAGCCACGCGCTGGGGTTGGCAAAGCACAGGACACGCGCTGAGTTCCAGACATTGTTATGGCTCGGCTATTGTCGTCGTTGCAGCGATTGGACGCGAGCGACTACCCGAATGCATCTCGAGCTAGTAATTATCACGAGCCCAAATCGAGTGCCCACGCAGGACTCGGGTCCAATCTATGAACCGCATTGAAATATCGTCAATTGGGTGTTCTGCGATCCCCACGTTATGTCATCAAATTTTGCAAAGGAGAGATTGAACGGAAATAATTGCCTTTCTCCTTGAAATTTCACCGCAACAAAGGAGTTTCTTGGCCAGTGGCGTTGCGTGCAAGTATCCTTGAGTTCCACTAGTGCCAGTAAGTTCGTGTATAGTGAAAAACATTCCAACTGAATATCGTTGCACAGCTCCTTTAAGCGACGTCGCGGCCATTTTGCTTGTATTTACTGCTCCTCCCTTGGCGTCCCTGCTCTCCCAGTCACGTGACCTAGAATTCCCTGTTCTAGGGACAATAGTTAACTTTAACCCACGGTTCGCGTTCTAGAAAACTGGCCCCGGGATGTCAAATTCAGGATATAGAAAGATACCCCGCTGTATTGAAGCGCCACCACACACGATTTCTCGCTTTAACGTACAGGCCTGAAAGGCTATCCCATCGCCATCTGTTGGTTCAGAACCATACTAACCAAGGGTGGGGTTGCAACTTAAGCCCTGGGGGATTGCAGTACCCATGTTCGTTGGTTTTTGTAACCCAACCCGGAACCGGGTCTTTAGAACAATAAAGTGAAATGAGGTGAAGTGGAACTTGAGTGAACTGACCTTGCGCGTTTTCTTTTGAAGTGCGTTAGGAGTGCTGTCTTTGGTTTGGACGGTCGTGGTTTGGAGTGGACTGGACTGGTGGGATCTCGTGAGACAGCGGAGCAGCGGCGCGGTTCACGCCGTGCTGCTTCGCCCTGTCCCGCTGGTTTCTTGCCCTTTCCCTCTTACGCGTAGGAGAGAGTCTTTCCGCACGCTTCCAACGACGTGCCGCTGTTGACGCAAACATTTCTTACGATGGCCCCGAGGTGTGGCCACAGGGTTACGTTTCCCCAGTGTGCGCAACGTACGCGAAAACGTAAAACCGAGGCGCAGCGGCAACGCCTTTTTCCTGTAACCAACGACGCCCGAGTGAACACACTGGTCTTTTGTAGAAAACCTATGCAAACCGTCTAAAAATATATATTACAATGGCTGCGATGTTTGAAATTATATCCTTCGCTGAGTTGGAACCTGTGCGCTAAATGCTTAAACAGTTCGCCCGGAATTAGCGTAGTTACAGCAGCGACTTCTGCATTTATTTCTATCTAGTCTATTAAAGTGAAGCTTAATATTAAAACTAGATATGCACATTAACCATACATCGTTAAAAAAGCAAGCAAGACTGTCGTGATTCTGTTCATTTTGCCTTTATTTGATTCTTTCAACTGCACTCAGTACCTTTCCCTACGAGACTGTTATGAATATAGAAAGTCGCCAGTTGAAGAACCTCACGCTGTTAGGATGTTCAAACATAGGCATTTTTTTACTTATCACCTTTATGTTTCATTTTGGCAACGAAGCTGCGGCCCCCTTCATGCATGAACGTAGTCAAAAACTCTCCGTTTCTCTTTGCATATTTTTCAATGCCCATCGCCGCCACCAATGACGCTTATATTAATGGGACAAGAATGCTTAAAGATCACGAATTGCTAAAACGTCAATCGACTTGTTTTGTTTTAATTAATTTACGTTCTCCGTATATGTGGGTCTAAAAAACAAAAACAAAAAACACTACCTTTGAGATGCTCTGTTTAGCGACATTTGGTACTAATGTCCGACAGCTATTCCACCGGAATAATACAGTGGCTCGATCCCGCTCAAGCGTTTGGGATGCATTCAGATAATATTTTAAAGGTTAAAAGCTGTCTAAACAGTGGAGAGGACCTTGCGTATAAGCCATATGGATGTCTCTGGGCGATGAACGGCGTTTCGCTAAAAGATTTTACATGGCAAAGACGTCAGCTGACATTAGGATGCTTCCAGGAGACTTGTTTTCAAAAGCCTGTGTATAGGTACTGTTGGCTGCTAAAAGGCGGATAGATTTAAGATGCCAACTTATGAATTATGGGGGAAACCAGCTTCTGTTGCTGAACTATCACGATGAATACTGTAAGTTGTCGAATTCGATCGTGGTTTGTCTTCCTCGATGAGATCGAACTGTGTCAGTTGAAGCCGCGTGTCACTTCCGCCCACGCTTGTGAAGGTTCCACTGGACATGAACTGAACTTGCCCACCTCCGATGCGTTTCAGCAGCGGATCTTGAATCTTTGAAATGTGATAAAACCACATATTGGAACCATTTACGGGTCTTGTGTAGGCTACGGCGAAGTTGCCCCTTGCTCTGATTTCGGCAGTCCATGGTATTTCCTGTCAATATGGAGAACAACGTTTACATCAACAAGAGCGAAAATTAGATTTTGTAAAAGACCCCACCTATTTTTACAAAATATATTTATTTTTATTGTAAGTCAGAGTACAGCACACGTCACGAGCCTAAGGACAATCAAGAGGATACGAAATGGAAGGTCACGGCTCTTTTTTTTTATCGTTCTTCCATCCAAAACAACCGCCGTGACCTTGTGCTTTCAGTATGCGTATATCTGTATGTATTATAGAATTTGACTACGCTCTGACTTAGAGTACAACGAATTATAAATTCCCCATATTTAATTACTATTAACACATAATGTGTTTAGAATCTGCGTTTTATGGGAAACACGTTATGCTCGAGCGTGAGGAAAAAGCGTTACATGCAAGTCAAGACCACATAAAGTATACACAACCAATAGCAGACATATACACTCCGTGCGACGCGACTGGCACGCCGCCGCGCGGCCGGTACCGAAGGTAGGCAGTGAGAACCCCAGAGAAAACGAAACCGAAACCACGCCGCGTACGTTGGTACGCATTGAAGTCGGAGTGGTGCGGTTGCGCTGGGTTCACAGCATGGAGTGCTTGCTGCCTGTGCTGCGTCATTAAGTGCTTCAATAGTTATGCGTCGTATCTCGTGGAGACAATGTTTCACAGTTTTTCACCTCGCCGATGTTTTGTGGAAACGCGACAACGATGAAGCCGTGCCGTACGACGCGAGGAATTTGG
This sequence comes from Ixodes scapularis, assembly GCF_016920785.2. Classification (NCBI taxonomy): domain Eukaryota; kingdom Metazoa; phylum Arthropoda; class Arachnida; order Ixodida; family Ixodidae; genus Ixodes; species Ixodes scapularis. The sequence continues at coordinate 1,071,618 of NW_024610108.1, read as the reverse complement.
TCTCCCGATCATGTCTGCCACTGTGTCGGCACGGCTGACATATTCTAGCTACACTGCCGCATTGCGCTTTGCGTTTGTTTTCGTACCAGTAACGCCTACATCTGTTAGCGCCGATGGGACGAACTGAAACGCCATCCCACACTCGCGGGTATGCAGTGCCGATTTCGTTGAAGGAATGCCCTCCAAAGAAGTTTCGTCCCCACCGTCCGTGTCGATGATATTTCCGGACAAGTATGGCACGCAATCTGTACTTCATGAAGAAAGATTCGAACGGTAAAAAAAGTGACAAATATAAGTCTAAAGAAAACAACAATGAAACTCGGAATCACTGGAGAATCGACGTTTGAGTATGGAAGTTTATGTGGTGTGCTTTCTTTCTTGATCAGCCTCCTTTTGGATGTGGAAACACTGACACCCCGAGTTCTGTAGACAACAATTTGTTTTTTTTCTCGGCTTTAGAGCCACCCATTGCAAAGTGGTTCGAACTGGAATTACCGTCCACTGGTCCCTTCCTACCTGTAAAGTGTGCACCTCCCACGATGAGTGGTATTATCTGACAGCCTTTGACGGTCAAAGCCAGTTCCCATTTAGTTACGCCGCCCAAACTAAATTTCCACCTGGTTTCGCTATACCAACTCTTTCTGTTATAATAAGTGTTGTGCCAAGTGACGGTCATGTCAAACTACCTGTGAGCCGAAAATCAGCACCTCGCATAACAGGTTATTACACAACAGCAGACCGCAAAAGCCCTTGGCGGGCAAACCGTGTTTTGGCCGACAACTTTGTTTTCTCGGCTTTGGAACTACCTTTCGTAAATTGTTTCAATTGGAAGTACAGTCCACCCTAGTCCCTTCCTACCTCTAAAGTCTCCACCTCCCCCGACCAGTAATATTCTCTTGACAGCCTTTTCATGGTCAAAACCGGCTCCCATTGAGTTACGCCGCCCAAACCAAATTTTCACCTGGTTTCCCTATGCCACCTTTTTTTTGTATAATAAGTGCTGTGTCATGTCTCTGTCAAGACCAAGTACCTGTGCGCCCAAATCTGCGCTTTACACAGCCCGCTACAACACAACATTTGGGTCGAATATTGGATATCCCGTACAGCTTTATTTCTTTATTCATTAGAAACCTAACTTTCACACCGGCTGTCTTAATGAAACTTGGCACACTTCGTGCACAAACTTGGTGAACATCTCACTCGCCTCCAAATATCATCGTTCCAGCAGTCCTAGGTTTACAGCGACAAGCGAAATAAGTTTCCCACCCAGAGCAATCAAAGTGGCGGCCGTCTTGTTTTTCGGAAAATTGCTCCAACTCCTTTTTCGGCCGCACCTAGAGAAATTACTCCTAATAACGACTCAAACTCAATATATAAGAAGTGTAGAACAGCTAGACCGCCCTTCTTAGGTCTACCCCAGTACTCATGCAACGTCACCCTTAACTTATCGGCTCAAAAAGCAAAAGTTTCGTCCGTGCGCGCTTCCGCCGCCACAGCTTGGCATGCGAAAAGGCGCCGCAGGCTGCTGAACACGCCTCACAGTCGAACGCCAGCTCCTCCGCCAGGGGCGCTACGCGCGTTTTTCAAAGCGCCCCCTATAGTTCCCGCACGGAGTGTATAGAGGCCACGGCTCCGCATACTTAATTATATGTAGTATAACTAGGCATACGTATTTGTTACAATAGAAATATACGAAGTGGCTTAGTAAAACTGCAACTCCGAACCGTGCGATTCGCAGCCAGTTCAACACCATTTCTCGGAGCAACTAGGAGTGAACATATAAGCTCAAGGCCACTACCCAAGTAGGACACACTGGAGCCTGCGGTATCCTAGTGGATCGTCGGAACGGATCACAACGCACCAATGAATAGCTCGGTCGTACGACGTAACATAGCAAAGCAGCCAACAGAGCGCGTATCCGGTATGGCTGGCCCCTCCCACCTTAGTGAGTACTTCAGCCACCACAAGGAGCTCTTCGCAAACCAAGAGAACTCTCAAGGAGCAACGCACACCCTCTAAAGCAGCGGAATTCATGGAAACTTAGGAATAATGCATACTCCCGGTACAATCCCCTCGTTAATAAATATCATCTTGTTTTAATAATTATGATAAACCCGAGACGTACCTGACTGTGCCGTGTGCGCAGCACACCCGAAACCACCCAAAGGTCCCCACAACTAAGAGTAAAATATCATAACGCACGTATGACAATGAACGCACGACACAATCTGTGCTTCCCGTGTTTATAAAAGTTGTAAGTTCATATATAATTTTTAAATAAACATTCGTTGTTGTAGCAGTTAGTCAGGGCAAGTCACTGCAATATTTGATACAAAAGCGTAATATAGTTGCGGGCAGAGATAAACTCTGTTTTAGCCTATCGTGAAACGGAGAAAGGGCTAATGGCAAGGTAGCAGTGTATTGAAAACCTTATAGCAGCTCGTGCAATCGAAGCACCTTTGAAAGCGAAGAGCTCGTTCTATCTGCCTGATCTGTATTCCAATCAATTAAGCGGACGACGATCGAGTCATTCCATAAAGTGGCGGTAGCTGTAAGAGTAACCCCATGGGTTGCCCCGTGCGACTACCACAGTTTAATCAGGTGATGTCATGTGTTTTGAAACAAAGGAAACAGCCGAGCTAGCTCATTTTTCATTACGAACACTCGTGCCGAGGATCGCCAAGCGAGCTCGCACCAAATCGGGCGTCTTTAGGGACTGACGAAAATAATCCCCGGAGAAGGGGAACAACACTCTAATAAATAGGGGTTTTATAGGCGTACACCCCTCGTCCGATATGTAACACCCAAAACAACAATTCGACGATCAGTCCACAGACGTCAAACCGACGATACCAACTTTCACAAGCGGCTTGATAGTCGACCCATGCAACTTATTAAAATACCTAATGTACGCATTAAAGGCTACAGTAAGATAATCGAGGTTTTTTTGGCCCGGCTGCAAAACCTCGGTGTTTTTATTTTCCTCTAGCCTTTGATGCCCACATTAGCTATTTAGCACGTTACATCCCACGACTATCAAGCCGCTCGTAAAAGTTGGTATCGCCCGCTAAACGTCAGTGGATTGAACGTTCAAATGTAGTTTTGGGACGCTACATCTGGGACAAGGGGTGTGCCCCTTTACACCCCCTATTTCTAAGAGTGAAGGAGGACAAAGGACAAACACGTAACTCCAAACACAGCTGGGTAGGTGACTGACGCGCGACCGAAAAGAATCCGCCCGGTCCTGGTATCGAACAAGGGACCCCTGCATGTGTTCGTCCTTTGTCCTCCTTGTTCCCTTTCTCCAGGGATTATTTTCGTGATTTATGTTTAGCTCGCTCGCACCTTGGCATTCAATTGCACTATCGTCTTTAGGAAGCTTTTATGCTTGCTCAGGATTTGTTCAGGGTGGGGCTGCTTGCGCTGCAGTTCTTGCGCCGCCTGCTACGCAAGTCGACATCTTGAGTCGAATATTAGGCTGTTTCACTTTTTCTCATCTTCGCAAACGGTGGTGAAGACAGACTCGAAAGTGTTGCGTCGGCGTGAGCAATCTCATTAGAAAGAGGTTGCAATGCAGTAGTGGAAGCTTTCAAGAATAATAATTTCAACAACCACTCTGTGTTCAGTGTTGACGTGCAAGACCTTTTTTATTCTCTTCCACACCAAGCATTACTTGCCTCAGTCAAGTCCTGCATTGAAGAGCAAGGGGAGCTCTCCTTCAGAAACTCTAGTGGTGTTTCTTTAGAAGGCTTTCTAGAACTTCTGCAATTCTATTTGAACTCTATGATCGTTGGCTGGAACAATGGTACCTTTACGCAGCGGTCAGGTGTGTGCATAGGATCATGCGTGGCCCCCGTTCTTAGTGATATTTTTCTAGCAAGTGTTGATAGAGCTATTGAAGGTGCCCTTAGCAGATCAGAAGTGTCAAAGGTGTTCCGATACGTTGGCGATTTTTTGCTAGTGTATCCCAAGTCTGTTGACGGTGATTACGTTGATAAGGTTATGAGCGTATTTTCCAGGTGCGGCTTTGGTCTTAAATTCACTGTTGAAAAACCTTCGGACGGAAAGTTACAGTTCCTGGACCTTTCGTTATCTCTTCATACAAACCATATCTGCTGGAGTTTCTCTCCTAGGTCGAAAAAGGGCATCCTTCACTACACATCCGCACATTCGAAAGTTGTTAAAAGGGGGATTGCGGTTACCATACTTGGGGCTGCACTTACGAAGTCCTCCTTTTACACTGTTCGTGAAAGTTTTAATGCTCAAGTTGAGAGACTCCAAAAGTCGGGCTTTCCATCACAGGTCTTAAACGAGGTGGTGGCGGTTTTAGTACGCAAGACTAAAGGGATTCGAAAAAAGAAACCTCGAGATCCACAGAAACGAAAGGTTGTTGTACCATACATGCACAAAACCTCTCATAATTTAAAAAGAGCAGCCCAAAGGTACGATGTGCCTGTGGTGTTTTCGGCTCCAAAAAGAATGGCGCAAATCTGTTCAAAGGTTCGCTCGATAGCGGATAACCTCAACAAAGGCAAGTGCCAGAAACGCCACAGCCACCCTTATGTGCCATGTTCAATTGGCGTGGTGTACAAAATCCCATTAACGTGTGGTAAAAGCTATGTGGGCCAAACCGGACGGTGCCTAAACGATCGCCTTCTCGAGCATGATCGTTCGCTAAAATCTACGGTGGGTGGTCACCTTCCCGTTCACTGCAATTCCTGCTCGTGTACTCCGATTCTAAAAGGCACAACAATAATTGGACACTATCGAGACAAGACAACTCGCGAAATCTTAGAAGCACATTGCATCAACAGCCTGGGGGACTGCTGCGTCAGCCACCCATCAGTGACACTACTAAACACTGAAACCTTGTTTTTAGAAAGGACTATGGGGCAAAGACATTGCAGTTAGATGGTGTTGTGTCGCGTGTCATAAGCACTGCGTGCCCTGCGTGTCTTTCAGAACGGTTTCTTCTTCTTTCTTTTGTGTATAAATTCAGTTGCGAGTCTCTGTCCTTGTCTTTGTGTGCGCTGTTCTGTTCATCATGTCATCATACCAACTCGCCCAACTTGCTACACTTTTGCAATGCTCACTGCTCGAGAAATGCAGGGCGTGTTCTGAGACCCTTATGATCGTTCCGCAGGAAATGAGCGTGCGGCATTAAGCGATAAGAACACACGCAGAAAAAAAGACGCCAAGATAATAATTGATTTGTTTCTGAAGCTGTCATGGTTAGAGCAACCTCTTAAAACAGCATGCGTGTCGTCTGTTCCTTTCGTGACCCCATAGTGCACTGTTGGGAGCGCTCTCTTTTGCGCTAGGAACATTCGGTAAACTTGATTCTGGAACTACTTTTTTGTCCAAGTTATATAATTTGTGAAGTATTCGAGTCACCACATCGGTGTTGAAACTTGAATCGACATTTAGAACGAACGAAAGGGACAGGCTAAAACATTCCCTGGATGAACAGCTAAATGAAATTTAGCGTTGGTGCTCTTGAATGTACGAAGTGAGGTAATCATTATAGTTCTTGGTGCCGCGCTTTTAGCATCTTAGCTTAGTGTTTATACTCTGGTGGTTGAATCACGTACCGTGACTCTAGCCGTCACTGAGTGGGACCACGCTAGAATTGCCTCGTAGCCTTTATGTCAGAGTCGATAAACATTAGTGCATGTTTAGATTATTATCTGGGGAAATATTGGTGAGTTCGTCCCAAGCGTTTTGTGCAGAATTGTTGGTAGTACGGGCGCGTTTTGCGAGCAAAGCAATTTGCAGAGTAACACGTCGCGCGTCACTGCTCCTGGTCGAATGGCACCAGGTGTTGACATAAAGGATTACTTCCGCACACAAGAGCAGAGAGATTTGTGATTTTTTTGCCGATATCTTGGTACTCGTGCCCGTCCTTCATCATGTTCTTTCTTACTGAGCTGGACAAGGCATATACAATAATATAACAGCACGTCTTTTACAGTGAGCATCTTATCATCCTCGAGCACTTTAAGTGCAAAACATATAATACGGACCAAGCGGTTTTTTCACGAAAAAGCTGAGTTTCGGAAAGCAGGGATAGCCACAAGCCGTTTGCTGCGCAAAGTTTATTAATCATGGTATATAAATCGTTCCTAGCACCAGCTTTCCGGTTTCATTCTGGTCAAGAAAATCACTCTTGGTAAAAAACTTTATTTGCCTTAATGGATTGCATTCAGCACGTGAACAGATGAAAACCGGCCTTGAGAATCTTTAGATTTAGTTAGGAGACATAATCTATTTACACCGCTACAGCCCAGGCACAGATATCATTTCATGCCGCGAAAATCGGACGCAGTGAAAAAAGCAGGGAATAAATCCTCTTGCAGAAAGTTTTAGAAGCCGTATGCCATTTTTAATACATAAGCGCCTTTATCTCAATTGTGTTTTACAAGAATTTTAATGCTTGCATTCGAAGTTCAACTGAAACGATTGTTGAAACTAGGAAGATCTTCCAATTTTGTTTAGAAGCATTCCTGGGTGGTTTCATTTTTAATCGAACACGCTTGGCAGGGTTGGTGTTTGGATTTTTTTTAGATATATGTATTTGCCCCACGTCTGCAAAAAACAAAACCGCTTTTGGAAATAAAAAAAAAATATTGAAAAAAAAATCTGGTTTTTACTCCGGGATTTTTATACCAAGTCATGTACACTGGTCTGAATACGGAAAGCATAAAAAACTAACGGCAATTTTTCGTGTGCTTGTATACCATGCCGAAATTTTTTTAGTTTAAATGAAAATACTTTAGTATTTTTTTAATTTAAATAAAAGAATGACAAACATCGCCTGTTCGACAATTCGGTAGCATATTCAGAGGCTTGTATGCCACGAGTTATTATATGTGACGCTTGCCAAATACTATACGGGTGTAGTCTTATACATCGGCTACCGATGGGCATAAGTTTCGTTTATTTTAGTTTCACGGAATATTTTATATTAAATTTGAAATATCATCAAAAATTAGATTTTATGAATATTTTGAACCCACTTTATAAAGGAATTTTTTTTCTTCAATTTTTAAATATTAATGCCGATCATATTAAATTTTAATTGGCTTGATACGATTTCTCCCTTTTTGTTGAATGTTCTCAAAAAGTGGTCGAAATCGCACCCAGGCTCTCAAAATTGCCAAACGCTGTTTCGGCAGGTCGGCTTTGCAGCAAGATTATACTGCTCATTTTTCTGATTAAATGCAGCGGATAAATTAATTTTGATTGAGAGCACCCGTGCTTGGCTACATATCGTATTTTCTTAATTTAGTAATGATGGCCACTGACATTCCTTAGTTCGATCATTAGCGCACCGAAGAATGACCGCGGTCTGGCTACATGAAGAGCTCGTCCCGTTTCCTCCGCCCTTTGTGACCTGGCTTTAGACATCGGAAGATTGAACATCCGCTGCACCGCTTACGATCGGACAAAGCAATGTCAGTTGCCATCATCACAAAATTAAGAAAACACAATGTGTAGCCAAGCACGAGTGCTCTCAATCAGAATAAACTTACCCGCTGCATTTTAACAGAAACATAAGTAATATATCTTTGCAGCGAAGCCGACCTGCGGAAACTGCGTTTGGCCGTTGTGAGAGCGTGGCTGCGATTTCGATCACTTATAGAAAATATACAACCAAAAAGGTGGAAATCGCTTCGAGCCATTTGAAAGTTAATAGGATTGGCAGCAATATTGAAAAGATTAACGAAGAAAAGGAATTTTCGCTAAAGTTTCTTCAAAATATCGGTAAATCTAATTTTTGCTCGATATTTCGGATTTTATATAAATTATTCCGCGAAAATAAAATGTACTATTAAGCCTGTCGATATAACATATACAGGACGATACTCGCATAGTATTTGGCAAGCGACAAATATAATAACTCGATTTACAAGGCTCTGAATATGCCACTGGACTGTCAAAGAGACGACGTTTGGTATTTTTTATATTAGTAAAAGAAATACTACGGGAGTTTTTTACTAAAACGTTGTCGGCATTGTATACAAGCACAAAAACATATTACTGTCAGTCTGTATGCTTTCTGTATTCACGCCAGCGTAGAAAACTGGGTAGAAAGATCACGGAGTAAAAAACAGATTTTGGCCCCGCTCCACTAAATATTATTTGTAATGCGAAAAATATTTAAAAAAAGTTTTTGGAAAGCGGCTTTGTTTTTACAGAAATAAGGAAATTACATATATTAAAAAAAATCAAAATACCCACCCCGACAAGCGTGTTCGATTTCAAATGAAACCACCCTCCTGTCCATAGGCGTAGACCACGGGAGGGGGGGAGGGGGGCATCGGGGCTCGTGAATCCTTTGCTGAGATCGGGAAGGGGGGGGGGCAGAGCCCCCTCCCCGGGTTTTGATCATTACCGAGGCACTGTTTACGTGCCATGTAACGAGCTTCTTGTAGTGGAATGTATATAAAATATCGCACACTGCGACGTACACATGGCGATATACACACGCTGTGAAACGTACCCCCTAAAAAAGACTACTGATACTTTCCGGTGTACGAAAAATTGCGCGGAAAAGCACCCCCCCCCCCCCCCCCCCGAGAACTTCTCAGCCTGCCCTCCCCACCCCCTCCCCCCCCCCCGGGAAAATGGAGAGTCTACGCCGCTGCTCCTGTCTACGTTTTTATTTTTCTAAATAAACGTTCACTGTTTCGATCCGAAGTATATTATTCCGCAGATGGCTGGTTTGTGTTCCCATCTACCTTTCTCTTATTTTCACGTTGATCAAAGAAGTAACTGACTGAAATGCTTTCACCACACGTTAAAACAAAATCGAAAGTTAAGCAGCGTTATATTTTGCGCGAAAGTCTATTTTAATTTTTCTTGAGTGAAATTTCAAATAGTGCCAAACCAAAATTGTTTATATAATCGGCAAAGCGGCGCATGCCAAGAAACCCGCTCAGTGTTCTTCGCTACGATATGAAACTTTATGGAACGACTTCACACGGAAGGCCTTCAATATGAGCATTCAGTCTGAAGGTCATTTAGTTACCAGCTAGTGAGGAATCAAACAAACTTTATGGCTCCCTCAAGAATTTCATTGCCTCGAGCCTTCTGATTTTTTTTTTTTTTTCAAATCGATGCAACCGGCTAAATATATTTTGAGGGATTTTTTACGCAGAATAAATCATACGTATAGAATGAAACTAGGAGCATGGCTGGAATAACTTCTTGATAAGAAAACATTTGTAAAATTATCCGCATGGTTTTCAAAACGGTGTGAAATTATGAGCATTATGTAAGGGTAATGCCGTGCAATCTAACATATTATCAGTCACGACAGACTGTGAGCTCCATTGTCATAAGTAAAATTGTTTAGATCCTTTATTACGTTTTATTAAAAGAACGAATAAACCACGAGCATAACTTCGAGTGAAGCGAGAACACTGACACTTCTATGTGCAGTTTACCAAAAACAATTGGTATGCGCTAATAGGATAGTTTGTGAACGGCAGTTACATCCTAACGCTCCAGAATTCTCATCTCCATAAATACATCTTGAATCTTCTCTGCTCACCTGAACAATATCGTTGACGACCCACTCGACCTTGACGGACTTGCGTGGTGGCACGGTGATGACGTGCTTGACGAACTGCTCCTCGGTTTCCGTTTTGACCTTGCTGTCGGTTTTCGTGAACGAGACTGCGACCGAAATCGTGCCAGTGATGCTGACGGATCCCGGCAGCGGAACGGTGACCGAGAGCTCCGTCTTGAAGCCGAAGCCTTTCTGCGTGGTCCAGGTGTACTTGGTCTCGTGCTGCATGTACCTCTGGACGGTGACGCGGCTGGCCTCCGAAGGCTGCTCGTTGTGGATCCACTCGGTGTGGACCACACGGGGCTTGGTTTCCCTCTTCTGCACTTCCCCGTATTTGATGGGGCCGGCATTTACGAGCACCTTGTGCCTGCAGGAAACAACAGGAGTGTGAACAACGCAGAACTTTATAAAACGCTTGCTTGGAAGTAGAAAGCGAGAACGGAAACAACACTGCCCAACGCTATGCCTGCCTCGGACTGAAAGCTTAACGAATCTAACTGTAGTATGTGTCTAAACCTTTGCATGGAACGAACCTCCTCAGGTGTGCAGTAAATATATTTTATGCCCATCGAGTGCTTCTAGAAAGAACCGACCGTTGATAATAAACGATTTCTTGTAAGAAAGTTTTCACTTAAGCCTTTACATATGAAAGATAATTGTCACTCACTAGGGAAGCTTGTACAACAATTACTGCAGTTTCCGTGGACTGATGCCGACGTGGCCATTATAGTAATACAATGTTGGCTTGCTTGTTTCGTTAAAAAAACATATTAAAGGGATTCTGTACCAGACATTTCAGTGTCTATAATGAGTGGCGCACTATGTTTCCATGAGTCAGCAGCCGGCGATGTGCGCGAGCACACGCAACGAAATTGACGTCATCATATCCCCCCTTCAAGCTTGTTAAGGGTGAATGGGGGATATGATGACGTCAATTTCGTTGCGTGTGCACGCGCACATCGCCGGCGGCTGACTCATGGAAACATAGGGCGCCACTCATTATAGACATTGAAATGTTTGGTTCAGCATATCCCTTAAATGGTTTTGTTATTTTTGTTTTTCTTTTAACATCCTTAAAACGTAGATGTTCTTGACATGACTCATTTATAACATTTGGTGATTAGGTATCTTCGTAAGTTCTTTGCTGTCGCTTACGGGGCGGAGCATTCGTTGGATGTTTTCACCGCCCTCATTCTGTATCCCATCTACGAGACTAGGTTACATAAAGATGTTGAATTAAAAACAATGCACGCAGTAATATAAATGCATATTCGCGGATTTTACTGGTAGAAATATTACACGTCCGCGTTTCTGTAAATTGAGCCCTCTGGCGACTCCAAGGCCGCCCTGCAAGATAAGGCGCTTGGAGGAATAGTTCAACCTAACCTGCTCGATCAGCGGCTATATCGGTCCTTTAAGACATGGCCTGTGTTTCGGGCGCCTTTCTAAACATTACCCATAGCATTTTTTTTTCCCTCTGAGCTTGAGTCGAAACTCTCAGATAGAGCGACGCCATACCGCAATAATCGAATCGAGCTTATATATATATATATAAAGGGCTTGCACGCGCTTGTTACGTTTGACTAACACATTTCTATCCAAAGTCACCGTCTCGCTTTCGTCACTGAGAGATGAAGTAATGCAGAGCGTGGCGCTCTGCGCTTCTTAGGCCGCCAGCGACTCTAACGTCTTTATGTGTTCGTGTCGGCCATTCGACTGAATTTCGGAACTCTCAATATGGGGACAATATTGATGCTGTTTGTAAGCTCCATTATGATACGCGGAATAAAAAAAAAAGAAATTGATAACCTCATTCATAGGTAGAGAGAAGGAGCTTCGACGTTTGGCACAACTTTTGACAAACACGTCAAGCCCTTCGCAGGCTCGTCAGCTCGGCGACGTTTTCCAGCATTGCTCTTGCTGATGAACATTCTGGGCACTAAGCCGATGACTTGGACAGCATTTGAGATGAATTCCGTGCAACCGGAACCCGTTCTGATATACTGTGTGGATGTTGTTCTTTCAACCTGTGATGCACAGCTTTAGTACAGTGCCGCGCGCGCACCTGACCAAGCAGACAGCGCGCTCGTGGCCTAACGGTTATCGCGCTTGCCTTCCACGCAAAAAAGCCAAAGTTCCAATCCTGGCCGCGGATACACTTTTTTGTTGACTCTGTATTGTTGTGTTCTGGCAAATTTGAGAACCGTTTTGGCTGATTCGAGGAAAGAAAGTTTTATGCGCGAAACTTGTACGTCGATTTTTCCAGGACCCCACGCGTGTACAAAAGGGGCTCCGCGCGGCAAGCCAGAGTCAGTCTCGCTCCAGCGCCCGATCCTGCTGTTTCGCCGACATCGACGCCTGCGACGCTAGCTTACTTCGACTTTTGGGAAGCACAAGTTCGCCCCATTAAACGTTCAGTTTCTTCAGTTATTCTTCGCCTCATCGTTTGTCATTCATGACAACAATATACCTTGAATTTTAGCGGTGAGGTGCGCAGGTCGATCCAGTATAGAAACTAGAGTTTACATACTGAAAGTATAATATTAATATACTATGGAATACCTAAAATTATCAATTGGATAATTTCCGATGGGATAAAAATAAATTAAATGGTTTTAGATATTGAATGTGTTGCTCATCCCCGAGGTTAGTTTGTAGCGATGTGCAGGCCCATAATCTTCTCTTTTATTGCACTGAATAAATCCTATGATCACCTAAATGCTAATCTTTTCTTTTTGTACTTGGCACTGATGGTTGTACCCAACGTTACTAGGGCAGTTGAAAAAAGTGCCATTGGAGCCGCCTTTGGAGAATTGACTCTAGCACTTCAGGCCCGAGCTCGACGAGATTGTAGTGTCGCCGTTTCTCTCGCAGCGTACAGTACGGCAACTAAACATACCGAATCAAAGAAGATTTCCGGAAAGAAGAAGATTTTGAAAGAAGATTTAGAGAACAGCCTCGCCGTTCTGCGGCTTCCTCGCGAACTACCCAACCACGAAGGCGCACCAGAGCAGAGTAAAAAGAACAAATTCTTACCTATATTTGCAAAGTGGATGTTCGCTGACCCCCTTGGCTGAAAAGCTTTGTCCTGCCAACTCGTAAATAAACTCAAAACGAACTAGCGGAGCGGACTAACCATTAAGGTGCCGCACTGTAATCGAATCTGCCTCACAGCGGCTCGGTTCTAGTGAGCGGGAAGGGCCCGGGTTCCAAAGGCGAGTTTCACAGCTCAGTTATTCTAGTGAAGTTGCTTGCACTTGAGTCTACGAACTCTGATTATAAAGGGTAGAACCTGCAAACGAATAACTCACGGTCTTTTCGGGAGCTTGTACCGGCGAAACTCCGGGTTGGTCCCGTACATGTCCCACCAGGCTACCCCGACGTTGTGCTTCTCTTCAAGCTTCTCGACGTACTCTTGAATCTTGGTCTCCAGGTCGAAAACCAAAGGATTTGACGCAACTAAAGGAGTAGTGTGAAATGCACCAAAAAGGGATTTCATTAAAAACGAGAGAATTTGAAATCTTAAGCCAGCCTTTCCGCATTATCATAGTTTCCGCACCGTAGTCAACGGACTGCGTGTGCTTAAAAGAATAAATTTTACGTGGTTCCCAGGAGCAACAAACAAGGTTTCAGTTTTTTTTCAAGATCGAGACGGTCATGGCTTTTGTGAATGACAAATTATGTTGACGCAGCTTTCTTTACAATCTAAACACTTCTTTGTGTGCTAATAAAGCAGGCACCCTTCAACGAGTCGGGTGTGTGTGAAAGTTTACGTCCGGATTATGAACTGGATGCGTAATAAAGGACAGTACTTGTTTCAGCAATTATTGGCATTTGTGGATTGTGTGTGTGGATTAAGGTTAAAAAGTACGGTGCTTGCCTTATCATACCGTCAAGTTGCCCTATTACGTTCGTATTTGTTTAATTGGTGCACTTTTTTAAGCGGGATTTTAGGTATAATAGCACAGAAGGAGTATTATTTCCGTGTCCGTAAAATCTTACACTCTTCACATTCTTTGTTTTGTCATGATTGTAAAACTCTTTGAGTGTTATATTTTTTTCAGTTGCCTGATAAAGCCAACGTAGTAGTCTGGTTGAATACATAAGGCACGCCTTTCAAAATTTTGAAATAGAGTACCAGGTTATTATGCCTTTTTTATGCTTCTTGCGTTCACTGATGACCGTTGAATTCTCATTACGCATGCATGGAGCAATACTTTCGGTGATTTTAGATCTTTTTTTGCATACTTCTGAGTACAAATTGTACAGCGGCTACGTCTGAGCAAACGGGAAGTTCCCCATATATATATATATATATATATAATTGAAAAATTGAGGGCTTAAGGACTGACCCTTGTGGAACGCCCGATACCACAGGGAGTACTCTAATATAGGTCTGCCTATATATATATATATATATATATATATAACTGAGAAGAAAAGGAAACCCTTGGTGAAAACAGCAACAACGGACGATTTATTCCTCGACGTTTCGGCCGGAGTCCGGACGTTCCGGCCGGAATTTGGCAGGCCAGACTCGGGCCGAAACGTCGAAGAATAAATCGACAGTTGTTGCTGTTTTCACCAAGGGTTTCCTTTTCTTCTCGGTTAGACCCACGCCTTTGGCCCCCCGCCATCATGCCTGTTGGATATATATACATATATATAGGCAGACCTAAATTGGATTAGTCCCTGTGTGCTATCGTGCGTACCTCAAGGGTCAGTTCTTAAGCCTTCACTTTTTCAATTTTTATAAACGAAATCACTGCCAACATTCCTGTGCGAGCACTTTTTTTGCTGAAAATGTGGTTATCTTCACTGAGGTAAATGATGTTAGTGACCAGGCTATATTGAACAGCTGCTTATCCATGATATACGATTGGTGTGACTCGTGGCAGCTGTCACTAAATGAATCTTAACGAATATATTTGAATTCATATAGCCCGGAAAACTAGTTTTCTTTATTATAATTCTTCCAATAACAATACTGTCCTACCCGCAGTGACTTCCTATGGATACCTAGGTGCAATCGTATCAAATAAACTGCGTTGGGACAGCCATATTAGGTACATTGAGCACAAGGCATTAACTAAGCTCTGGTTTCTGCGGCGAAATTTAAAGCAAACTTTATCCAACGTAAAACTAACAGCCTACAAAACGTTTGTTTTATCTAAATTAGAGTATACATCCGTTGTCTGGGAACCGTTTCCTAAAACCAACATAAATTCACTTGAGTTCATTCGGAGAAAAGGCTTGTATTTCGTAAACACCAAATTTCAGGGACAATACCCGGTTTCAGAATTATACGTCTGTTCCAGCATTAGCTCATTAAATCATAGACGCATGTTTCAAAGATAAACATTTTTGCTCGACCTACTAAACAACCGATTTAATGTTGACACGTCTAAATATACTTCACCTGCTCTTCATAATTATCCCACGCAAAATATTTATTGTAGATCATTACAAGAATACGGCTGTAAGGTCGATGTATTTGAGTTCTCATTTTTCCCAAGGACCGTTCATGATTGGAATGCCCTACCCACTCATATAGTAAATGCTTCATCCGAGTCATCACTCATTGCTAACCACCGCAGTTTCTGTAACTCCTGCGATTGACGGTATTTCTTGTAGTTTTTTTTTTTTTTGGTTTTGCTTTATTGTTTCTTCGACACCATATTCTGATGAGGTTGATTGTCTTGTTCCCGTGTGCATAAAATGACTTGAGGTGTATACCTTTATAAAAAAAAAAAGTATGATGTTTCCCTTTTTACCACATCTCCCGCAGGCGATTGTAGTATCAATAAATAAATATATATAGTCAGTGAGAAGGTAAGAACGTGTGGAAGAAGGTTCAGTTCTCCCACTTGAGGCGCGAGATCCCTGCCATCGGCAAGGTTTCGGCGGCTTCGAGCGTTCATGGAGCGTTTGCTGGAGGCCGAACTTTCAAAAGACCCTCCCTGCCGTACTCATTCGGTGTTACTTTAGCTTCAAAAATGTTCTAGAGTACACGCGATATTTTTCCGACGAACGGTGTTACCTAAGCCCGATTCGCAAGGTTTGATTTCCCTCGCGATTCCGCCGCTGCAACGTTGAAAACCGCAGCTTCCACCATTTTTTTTATGCCTTACGAACAGCGTCGCAGCTGCGAAATCTCAAGTGGAATGGCACCATGCGGATTTGGCTTTATATTGAACGATTGTCGCGATTTCGGGCTCCGGTGAGTGCAAGCGCTAAAACAAAACGTGTAGGTGCCCCAAAACTGCGCATTGCACGCCACATTGTTAGAGAGACATCGCTGTAATTTTAATTGTGCTAAAAATTGGTTGGATGGAAAGTATGACAGCTACAGCATACAAGGGACGATCGACGTCTTTAACCTGCGTTCTATGTATTGAAACACGGTATTTTTGGTGTTATATTGCAGAGGGTTCAACTGAACCTTGACATAAAGATATTTAAGCACATCTAGATGTGATGTCCCTTGAAGCCAGACGGTCAGGGAAAAGGTGTGCCTTACCTAATTTGCCAACAGCACACGAATGTTCACGATCAAAACTCACCGAGTCAATGGGCAATTTTCCACCACAATATTTATTCCCATGTAATCACCGATATGGTCTATTAAAAACCTTGAGGCTGTAGCCTATAGCACACCCAATCCGGATCTGCAAAGCTTATGCTGTAGACATGCATCATCATATGAGCATGTTTCTCATCAATCTTAAACATAAAACGCTAGTTATGCAACGAAACTCCCATATCAGCACATTTTGAGCAATCTGAATGATCCCAAACGACAGGGACAAGGCGCCCTGTCCCTGTCGTTTGTGTTATTTCTATTGTCCCTGTCTGTTTGCGCTTTTAAACCTAATACCTACCATGGACCAACTAGCCCAAACCAAAGTTTTAATGAATGGTCCCACCTGTTACACTTTTAGCTTTGGAAGTAAACTGATTCACAATACCACCAGTGTCATGCATCGTGCCAAGCATTAGTGCCGCATGTGGCAACAAAATGTTTTAACTAGGGAAGCAAACCTAATCGATCGTGTTGATTAAATCACCTAGGTACGGGAGAAATTATCAACAAAAAAGGTCACTTGAAAGGAAAGTTTTCTCGCTGAACGAACATGCCTTTTTATTGGTCGTTCCGCAATGTAAGGCCGAAGTCATTTACTCCGTGATCGGTACAGAAGCATTTGCTTAGTGGTCGGTCGTGCGTGATAAAAACAAGAACAAAAACAAAGGTGAATTAGAAACGCGATAGATTCGCCTTTGCACGGGGTACTTACACTTAAAATCGTGTCAACATAAAGCGACTATGGCCCAGCTTGCTAACAGCAATCTTAAAATTTATCCGTGTAGTCGTCACACCCACACCAACCGAAAGCGTTGCTGCAAGTCCCTCCACCGTCAACTTTGAGTCGCTGTTGAGTCTGAAGAAGTGCTCTATGAGGTCCATATCCAGCCACTGAGCACATACGCAAGCACAGGAGGTAATAATCGGTTCCAAGTACAAACGAAGAACCTGGGGCGGAAAGCCCTGGTTGCCAAACGATCTGCGTCGGGTGACGGCGACTGACTGCGTAGTAGTTGCGCTCCTTCGACGAATGCATCGCTGATCGCTGCGGCGGGTGGTCGAAGCTAGTCGTAGCAGATCGTGTCACCTCTGTTGCTCGTACCGAAACAGTAGAGCCGCGTAATATTCTTGCTGCCGAAGTTTATAAGCCTACGTTCCCGGCCAACGCACTTTACACAAAGCCAACGCACAGCGAACCTATCCCTCTCTTTCTCTTTCGGCGACCGGCCGCCAGGACGGTGACATCGTCGCTGAAACTCGCTCGCTGTCCGACGCGGTCGGGCGCGTACTCGCCCCAACAAAAACAAACGAGGCCTAGCATTTCGAAAGTATGCCCGGCATTGTGAATCCCGGAGAAAAGCTCACCGGAGAAAAACTCACCGGAGAAAAGCTCACCGGAGATAAGCTCACCGGAGAAAAGCTCACCACAAAAGTGGCGGATGCGGAGAAAAGCTCACCGGCCATTGAGCGTATGCGGAGAAAAGCTTACAGATTTTTTTTCTTCTATTATTATGCAGGCTGGTGAATCATGCGTAACATAGATCAATTTATTATTATTAAAATTCGTCAGCTTCGTAAAAAAAGACATTTTTTGTAATATTCGTTAAGCTTATTGGGTATACTGCTCCCAAAATAATAATTGCGGGCGAGTATTTCTGTGGCTCTCTCTAGGACAACGAAAGTCTAACTGACAACTTTATGAACTTGAAAAACAGGAAAAAGTTCGAAGACTTAATAATGTCTGCCTAAAACCTAAAAATCAAAACTGTAAATGCCGAATATCCGAAAGGGCATGCGCAACAACGCGATGCCTGAAATTCTCTTTGAAGCTTTTGTTAACTTTTGAAAACAGTATAAAACAGTCAGTGTGATATTGAGGATTCCTTCTTCCACGGATATGCACGTTTTCTAGCCGTTCGTGCTGGTGTTTCCACACGTTGCCTTTGTGTGATAGGGCCCTTCTACAATGAGCCAGCCATGACCTTCAGAGCTGCACACTGGCTCCGCTGTTACTCGTCACCTATGTAAGAAGTAGTTTTCGGTAAGGTAGCGAATAAAGCGAGTTGGTAAACGTTATACATGATGAAAACCGCTCAAATGACGACGATGGAGGGAAAACAACGAACACGACACGACGAGGTTGTTTTCGCAACAAAAGTTTTCTTAATGAAATTACTAGAAAGAAAACAGCGTAGCGTACACTGATGATATCAATGAACACGAACTTATCTATTAGACAGCACACAATATTGGCAGCTGAAACCGTTCACACACCGCTATTCATATTAGCTCGCAAAGAGCAAGCGTTTTTATCTAACAGAGCTACCGACGGCACACTGTCAGCTGTCAATAAATTGTCGTTTTTTTGCAGGAGTACGATGTTCTGATTTTATACCCTTGCGGCTTCATTAATATACAAAATGGGTGATTACTAATATCTGAGGAATTAGCAAATATGCCCAATGAACTTCAAGAATATTACAACCTAAAAGGAGACTTATTTTTAATGAAGTGACGAATTCTATTTGTGTTAAATTGCCACGTTTTACGCAGAATCCGCTCAGTTGAAAAAAATCGGTGAGCTTTTCTCCGCATCTGCTGACAGGCCGGTGAGCTTTTCTCCGCATCTGCCTGTTTTGCAGTGAGCTTTTTTCCGGTGAGCTTTTGTCCGGTGAGCTTATCTCCGGTGAGCTTTTCTCCGATGAGCTTTTCTCCGCCGTCCATGCCCGGCGGCAATCAGTTCATCAAACAAACGATGTTACATCGCAGATCGTTTTGTCGACGCAGCGACGTTTTAATGCGAGTTTAGCTTCATCGAAAAGTTCCCGTGTTCGTTTCCTCGACAAACCTTGCGACGTTTCATCGAGAGCGTCTTTCCGCGCTTTTCTCCTCGGTCGTCGGCGTCGCCAGGTGCCGGCGACCGAGGCGGTAGGAGCACGCCGAAACGAGCCTGCCGAAACCTTGGCGGTTCCTGTGAAGCCTGGTGCGAGTTCGCGCCTCGAGATTCTAAAGTAGAGAGTGGATATTCTGCCGGCAGCCGACACAACAACAAAGAAAAAAAGAAAATGTCGGCGGTTGTCACAACGAGTGTATAACGCTGTAACGTAGCTCAATGGCAGGCAATAAAAAAATATTATGTAGCTCCTTTGAAAGGTGTCCGCTTCACACGGAACGGAACCAGGTTCGATTCAATAAATAGAAGCATTTTTGTTTTGTCAAAAATTTGGCGATATATGCAAATCTCTTTTTTACACTTTATAAAGTTTCACGTTAATGCTCTTAGGCCAAAGGGATGGTCGTATCCGCTATGCGTAAATAAACATATTTTCAATCAATATTAAATTTCCCCAAGCGAATCGAGGGTTTTTAGCGCGTATTGCGGACTGTTTGGAAGTGGATAAGCGCTCGGCGAATTTATTTGTGGCCTATCAGAGCCGCCTGGGTGATTCCGCTCGACAAAACATCGCAGGGGTGTCCACGAATTTTAACAGTGCCGCGAAGTCATGCTCGCGCGCGTTTAATTAAGCATTACTTTATGCGTTTACTTTCTCGGCGGGTTTGCGAGTCATTCGGCGGTACGGTTCATAGTTTCAACCATGGTCGGGAGTCACCGAATTGGGAAGAACCTGAACTCTTTAGCGATACACTGCTTCATAGAGCCCAGCGTCGGAGTTGTTTTATCTTGTAATACTTGTCTGCTTTTGAGATTTTCACTTCGGATTTTTGTTTCGACCTGTGTACAACTTCTCTTGTACTCGTGGCTTCGAATGTGTCTTCTATTGTTCATAGCAGCCCTTGTGAACTTCGTTTAAAATGTTTATTTGCCCTTTGTATGCTGTTGTTCATGTGATGGTTGTATTTGCTTTTGGGCTCTTGCCATTTTCATTGGTGCTGGAGTTATACTCCCGATGAGATGTCTGAAGTCTGTGGCTTTTACCTTTCGAATTTGACATGTCTGCATATGAAATTTTAACCAGTGTTCCTTTTTACATAAAGCAACAAGTCGTTATTTGTTTAATAGTGAAGCTGCCTAACTAAAATCTTGAATTCAGGGTGGGGCATGAAGTTTTTGTTGCTCAGTATAACGTGACTCTACTGTCTTGCTTTTTGGACCTCATTATCCAAGATTTAAAAAGTCATTAGACATAACTTTGAGACGTGCGGCGGCCACTCCCACTGTTTACTGTGTAGTGTGTAGGGGAAGGGCTTTGCATATGGCCCACCTTTTTTGCCATGTTTGTTATGGTCGCAACAGCACAGTTTACTCTGCGTGGCCTTATGGAAAGACTTCAAAATATTTTCCTGAGGTGTTATATTAATATTTTTTTCATTCAATATAATGATACAAAATTATTCCTGGTTCATTTTTATCTCCACTCACTACTCAAAATATGGTAATAATGAATCATATCTCGTAATGCCATATGAAAAAAAAAAACTGTGTGGCATATATCATGAATTTTTTCACAATGTTGAATGCACGTCCAATTTGATGTTTGGCTCGGGTAGTCTGCCAAACTTTTCCCGTCAGCTGATACATATTATGAATTTTTTTACAATGTTGAATGCACAGCCCTATTTGATGTTTCGCTCGGGTAGTCGCCAAACTTTCCCCGTCAAATGACACATAAATGACATTGTTTTTTCTATATTTTTGTAATCGTGTTCCAGTTATGAATGTTTTAATTCCATTGATGTGGCATACAGCAGCCGACAATATGTTTTGTGTATAAGTGCATATAGTAAGGGAGATTGGTCTTCAAGCTCTGAACATATGAAGGTCCACTAAACAACTACTTAGTGCTCAGGTTTTTCTTCGTATGGGCTTTTGACATGGCATAATTAAATTGTGAGTAGTATGGGTGCATAACAATAAACTGTAACAATTATTGATCGGTTCAAATATATTTAGCACCCATGATACCTTTCTATTCTTATTTCAGTAGGTGTGAATGATGTACCCTCGAGCAAGTCGCACAAACTTTTTAACCAGCTTTATGGAAGTGAGGCGAATCCTCCATCATTTACAAAATCTTGTGGCCATTTGTAAAAAAAAAAAAAAATTGAAAAATCTTGGGTATATAGTATAACCATTTTGAAACTGAAATAAAAGTTATTTTTCCGTTGTTTCGAGGGCTGAACCATGTTAATGTGCAATCTTGAGCAAGATTTACTTATTTTGTTGATTTTGCTTTTGACAGTCAAGAGCATCGGCGTCTGCTTTGAAGACAAGCACGACCCACATCGACAACGTGGAGAAAATAGCTCCTGACGTAAGAGGTTCCGTATAAAGGATGACACAAGCAAAATTTCGCGTCCACAAAAAGGATTTGCCAGCAAAAACCCTTCACAGCTGGATACTTTGTAAGTGTATCTACCTTTTGAGCTTAAATTTGATCTGCTTGTCATGTGAAAGCTACATTCTTACACAAAACATAGCTGCCATTGGAAGACCCCCAGCGACTGCTGATTTCTTACAATGCTTTGATTTTGGAACACTGTGTGTCACCCGCAGTTGCCAAGCCGACGGCGTCCCTGGAGGAGTATGCCTTTTATGCGGAAACATTCCCAAAACCTTTCTGTTTTAAATAAAAAGGTATGTTCTGGAAATGTCATCTTTATGCCGAAGCAAGGCAAAGAGTAGGAGTCGAAAGTGTTTAGTGGTATATAGGGTTGCATAAATAGACCGGTATGCTGTCAATTGCACCAGAAAAATTGGCTGTTGTGTGTAGCTAGCTCAAATTTTTCATCACAGGCGTACTCTGGTGTAGTGCACATTATCTTGTAAACTACTAACGCGTAGATCCCTTTCTGTGAGAATTAAGGACAAGAATCCTTGTAGCCTCTATGGCGGGCACTGATGCAGGCAACCAAGTCGCAGTGAGCGGTTAGACCGCGATGCGAAATTAGTACCAGGGTTGGGCAGAAAAAAATGTATTTGGACCTACAAATACTGGGATACTTTAAAATAGTACCTAATATACTGATACTGAAATATATCTGTAAAAGAGTATCGCGATACGTATCGGAAATACATTTTAAATAGAGGCAAAAAGTATTTGGAAATAAAAATACAGGAATACATTTTAGGGAGGGCAGAAATACAAATACAGAAATACTGATACTGCAATACATTTTTCATATTTATTTGAGATCAAAATAGACGAAACTTGGAGTTGGAAGTGGAAGTTTTTGATCCTGAAATTACTTTCCCGTGGGCTTGGCACTTTGCCTTGAACGTAGTGATTTCGGACGACGAGGAGTCTTCAATGAGCTCAGAAAAACGTTCCATCGAGGGCTGACCATGGTCCCTTCCCTAACATCCTGTCTGTCTGACGAGGGATGCGAAAAGACTTCGACCTCTAAATAAATTCTCTGTCATCCTAAATCCCGTCAAAACGTCACCACGCCCCTGTCAAATAAGGACGCCCCTGTGAACATTTGTCACATGACGTCACGGTGGAATGAACTGGTATTCTTTATCTGTAGGTGTAGCCTTGAACATGAAACTTTAAAACGCTGCTGTATGAAAGGACAATACGTATTTTCGTTGTAGGTTACCTCGTTGAAGATCGTGCAGGATTTTCCAGAATGGCGGACCACCTGAAACATCCTGGAACACATGCCGTATATTTTGTTGCGGTTGAAAAAAACAATACGGTGGCATCCCTGTAGTGAAGGTGCTTCCTGCTGACCCTCCACCACCGACGCATGGATTGCAGCCATTAAGCTTCGCCTTGCATACTCCAAATAAAAACCTCGTGGATTGCGACCTGATATTGCCGGCAGAGGTGCGAGCTCTCCGAGAAACAGCGCGCTCGAGACGAGTCGCAGGTGTACGAAGTCTGAGTTGGCACAGCGAGGCCACGTCTGACCTCTTTCCTGGGTTTCGGATCACCAGAGCAGCGGGTCACTTTCACGTCGGCTGGTGACGTGCCCTTGAGCCGTGCAATATTACGGGCGCAGCTGCAGACGCATTCAAATATCTGTTGAACTTCACTCCGGCAGTTTTCCTACTATTTCAAGCCAACCACGGCCAGGCTCGTGCAGCAACGGACTGCGACTCAGCTTTGCCGGATGGGTGTACTGTGTACGTCAAGGCAAGAGAGACGGTTAGCAGCGGGCTTTGGATGCCCGCAAACAATGACTCAAGAAACCCCTACCTAAGGACCTGCGGTACAAAATGCTCTGGCTCCACTCCTGGCAGACCACCTAGTTCGAGTTCCCGACTGCGCAACAGTTCTGAGAAGAGAAAAGAGGAGGCACAGAAATATAGTTCGGAGAATCGGAAGGAACCTTGGTCAGCATGGTAACAATGCCCCACCATCTCCTTGACCCTGGTGCCCTCAAAAGTAAAAAAAAAAAGCGTTCGGATTTTTTTTTTTTGGGGGGGGGGGTATTTTTTAAGAAATGTGACGAAATACATTTCAACCTGATTGTATCGCGATACAAAAGAACATTCAAAATGTATTTCGATACAGAAATATAGATACTGGTGAAAAAATATGTATCGCGATACAGAAAAGCAGATACGAAATGTATTCCTGAAATACTATCGCGATACATTTGTATCGCGATATTGCCCAACCCTGATTAGTACTCACATTTCACATAGAATGGCGGATTCATTTCGCAACGGGCGCGGGTTGAACCGAGCAATTAACTGGCTCTAACAGAGTCACTGCGACTTGGTTGTCTGTGTCCTTGCCCGCCATAGAGATTAAGATGAATGGTGTTGTTGTTTCTCACAGAAATTGAGCTATACTTTGCACGTTTACAAGATAACTTGTGCCATTAAAATACTTGTTTGGTAAAAAATTTATCTAGCTGTGTGCAGAAGCTATTTGTTAGGGACCAATGTACGACCAATGTACTTAGGCCACACCATACACCGGGTGTTTGCTTTTCAAAATTTTGAAAACAAGAAGTTTCATTAGGTAACTTTATTTTGCAATTAGCTTACTCTACTTGGTGGACACTACAAACAATGTTGCTTGTGCAAATAGCGAGATAATTAACATAGGTTTTTAATTAACTTCTAATTAGTATATGGGACCATAACCTTTCAATTAGAAACTTGCTGGTGATGGACGAAAGCTCTTAATCTGTTCATTAGAAATGTTGTGGGCACATGCATTGTTTTGACAGTCATTTAATGTAAAATCTATGCATCTCACAGAAATAGGGTCGGCACCATATTAGTCATAGTCAAGGGAACCATTTAATGAGGCACGTAGTGCTTAGGATAATTAAGTTTTTAAATAGTTTTGCAGACAATATTAATAATCAGTCCCAGTTAGAAACTTGCTGGACATAATCGGAAATCACTAAATCAGTTAATATTAGAAGGATGGGAGCACGTACAAAGTGTGGTATTTCACAAAAGGTACCAATTTTAATGCAGGCCCAAAGCTGGCAGAGCGAAAATGTGGATATGAAATGGAAGAACATGGGGGTCGCGACAGATTTGCAGGAGACAGAGAAACAATACATGGGCTCCTAGTGTCTAAAGGTGAATGGTTTAGTGGCTTCTGACGATGCTCATCAAGGTTTTAATTGTAACTATATGCTTATTTTTCTAACGAAAAGGTTAATTAAAACATCTGTTGTTCCTAGTGGCCGCCAAGTCAAGTAAGCTAATGGTTTATCAAGAGTGTCCTATTGCAAATTCCCTTCAATCTTTTTGTCCATAGAAAGAATACCAGGTATATATTCAGGAAATGTCATGGTTGAGAGCCGAAGCGGGCAGAGTTAAGGGTCGAAGTAAGTATGTTCAATAAATTCCATTTAGTTTGAGCCCTAAGCACGACAAAGTTAAAAAATAAAACTGCAGTTTCTAATAGTATGTTGAAGAGATGCCATCTGGTCAGAGCCCAAGCGTGGCAAATGCAAGAAATAAAGTGGTTATTTACAAATATTACAATATCTCATGTTTTCTTTCTTTAACGAGTTTCACGACTTCTTTTGTGGCAAATATCCAGGAAGGTGGGGAAGGTGTAAATTTGGCGTGCTCCCAAAGTGATCAGTGGTTTATTTTAACTGATCTTGAATATTTGATTTCACTGGCATTTCTATCCCAGAGAAAAAAAAAGTTCCGAAGCTGATCTGAGAAATAATATACTTAATTTGATTTCGGGTAATTAAGAAACCCTCTAAAAAGTTGCCAGCCTGTGAGCTTTTGAAGCTTGCAAAATGGTTCATGAGCCAAATTTGTAAACATGTTTCCTTCAGAGGATTACAGAATACGGCTTCTGTATTGCCGTATTCTTTAAGCCGTGTGTGGAAACAGTGTATAAGGGCAGGTATGAAACTGTAAGGTCTCGAAATGCCCTTTCACAAAGTGGTTATTAATCATGATTCATTAATCAAACAAATTATTGCCATGTTCTTCAAAGGCCCTTTGTAATTTTTCAATAACTATTCGAAATTATTCAAACAGTCTTCACATTCGCATTGAAAAGTAAGACTCAATTCTGCCCCTATAAAGGTCTTTACTCCTACTTTCGAGACTCATGTGCGGTGTCAGCTTGTCTTCCGAGAAACGTAGTCCAAGTCCGTAGGCGAAACAAAATCTAGTTAACCGATCCACTCGGAAGATGCCACTTTCTGGATGTTGATGATCTGGAACTACATGCCAATCTGCCAAGTCGAAGCAAGGACTTTTATTGAACTGGAATTCAGCGTCTTACTCAACAGTAGAGAAAGAGTGGATAATAACGCAGGCCTTGTTAAAAGCTAGTGTAAATGTTTGTTAAGAATGTGGCGATAATCGTATTGTAATAAATAGTGTACGCGATAAGCTGTTGCCGTCTGCCGCAAGGGCGACAGAGAGCAACAGCCGACTCTGACAAACCTTTAGCATTCACACAATGTTATCTTTTGCAGGCTTGAATCACTCCAGGCTTGTTCCTGAGCTCATGAGCTCGGGAACGATCGACTTTCTATTTTCGAATTTTGTGAAAAAAAACGTTTCTCTTAAAGACGAAACAGCATTTCTGCTAAAAAGGAACCGGCGTTTCTGCTCTACAACTTTGTCAAAAAAGAACTTAAAAAAATTGTTAACAAGAAAGATTAGATTCCATTAAAAGCATGTAACAGAGTTTACACAATAAAAAAACTGTCCCAGAGCATCGAAAAAAAAATTTTTAAGTCCGAGTTTTACTAGAGCGACATAAGCAAAAGCCGACCCAGACGAAACGCGAGTGCGTGCAGCATTAATGCAAAGCGAAGTTTGGTATGCTTACAGGAAGCATGACTGATTGCAAACATACCAAACTTCACTTTACATTAATGCTACACGCACTCGTGCTTCGTCTGGGTCGGCTGTTGCTTATGTCGCTTTAGTAGGACTCGGGCTTAATAGATTTTTTTTCGAAGCTCTGGGATAGTTTTTTATTATGTGAACTCTGTTAGGTGTTTCTATGGAAACTATGTTTTCTTGTTAACAATTTTTTAAGTTGTTTTTTACAAAGCTGTAGAACAGAAACCGTGTTTCGTGTTAATGAGGAACTGTTTTTTCACAAAATTCTAGAATAGAAAGTCGATATTTTTACGGAGTCGCAGAACAGACAACCATTTTTTAACATAAATCATTTTCCCACAGAATTGGCCCAACAAAGAGTCGATTGTTTTACAAAGTTCCAAAACAGACAATCCTTCCTTTAACAAAAGCCGGTGTTTTCAAAATATTCGACTACAGAAAGCTGATCTTTTTACAAAGAGTGGCCGAACAGACACTCTTTGTTTTAACAAAAACCGGTTTTTCCCAAAATTTGACAACAGAAAATATCTTTTTTTACAGAAGAGCCAAGAACAGGAAATGCTATTATTTTAACAGAAATTATGAAAACATGGAAACAGGAAAAAACAGAAACTTTATGGCAAGAAAGTTGTCAAGCTTTTTCTGTTTTTTACACAGTTATTTTTTACAGTGTAGCAACACGATGTTTATGCATGTTAAAGAAAACCATAGCAACTGCGACGCAATCCTTCCTTTTGTCACTTACGCCTATAATACCGCCCGACAAACAACTACAGGATTTTCGCCGTATTATCTTTTATACGCTCGTATTTTGCAATACGTAGGAAAATCGTTTGGATATATACACATCTGAGGTCGTATCCCGAGCCGAAGATGCCCGCCAACTTGCCCGACTGCAAACTCTGCAGTCCCAACAATAACAAGAGCTACGTCATGCGGACACTCACGTACCAGTCGTCTATAATGTTGGTGATCTCGTGTTGCTCAATACACCAGTTCACCAAGCCGGCAAATACGAAAAGCTCCTAAAAAGGATTGTTGGGCCGTACCACATTGCCCGTTCCCTCTCCGACATCAATTACGAGATAGTACCCGTGACCCAGCCCCGTGGCCATCGCTCGAGGTGCCAGGACATCGTCCACGCGGATCGCATCAAGCCGTACTTCCACCCAACCTAACCCGCACGCCAGTGCCGGATGACCTGCACTACCACCACCGGGGAGAACTGTTACGAAGACGACGACGACGGACACTGTCGCGAAAGACGAAAAAGAGCCCGCGCGGCTGTGTTGCACCAGCTGGGGTCTTTTCAAGCGAGATTTGTAGCAGCCATCGCTGTTGTTCTTGTACATATCATCCTCAAATATATTGCCACGCTCGTTGGCGAGCAAGCGCGTGTGTGGCCGAGCGGTTACCGCGCTTGACTGTCGCGGGGAAGGTATAGGCTCGATTTCAGTCCGGCGACTCTCCTTTTATTTATTTTTTCAACTTGGCCTTCTCGCAAGTTCGAGAACATTCTCGTCTGATCTAGTTCCGAATATTCTAGGCACCGAACGTTCTACGCCGAATGATCCAGAAATCCACGAGGGTACGCAAGGGACTCCGCATAGCGACCGGAGTCAGTTTCGCCCCAGCGTTCGATTCTGCTGTCACGCCGTCTTCGACGCCCGTGACGCTCTGCTTTCTTCTGTTCCCTTTTTATTTTGGGGCACAAGTTCGCCCCATTAACCGTTTAGTTTCTTCAGTTATTATCGCCTCATCACTTGTCATTCGTGACAACACACACACACACGCACACGCACACACGCACACGCACACACGCACACACACACACACACACACATATATGTATATATATATAGTAATAAATATATAAATATATATACCCCCTGTAACCCGTCCCCTCCAGGCCGTCATGTCATACTTATTGTAATGAAGTGCAACAACAATATATATATATATATATATATATATATATATATATATATATATATATATGTATATATATATATATATATATATATATATATATATATATATATATATATATATATATATATATATATTGTAGCGGTTGCGGTAAGGCGCCCGCGCGATTTTTCCGCCTCTTATCTAGCGCTTAAAGTCTTTCTAAAAATGACTGATTTAGTGGTTTTCGATAACGCTCAGCAGCTTTCTAATTGGAATCATATGTCTATTTCCACTAATTAAAAAGTTAATTAACAAGTATTAATTAATTATCTGGCTAATTAGTAGGTTTTTGGCAATTGCTGACGTCCGCCGTGGCTGGTAATTTGTTCCCGAAGAGAGTTTCTCCTTTTTTCAATCGCCCTAATTTTTAGGATTTTTGAAAGTCTTCGCAAAAACACCCGGTATATATATATATATATATATATATATATATATATATATATATATATATATATATATATATAGACAGAGAGAGAGAGAGAGAGTTTTTTTTTAACTTAACAGATTTGTTTTGAAAAAGGCGTGAAGTCACTCTAATGCGGTTTCTGCAGGTGAGTTATAATACAGTCAGGGGACATAGAATAGGGGGCTAATCGTAACGATCAGTCGGGTAATTAGGTAAAATTAATTATTAACTTTTGAATTAATGAAACTAGACATATGATTCAAATTAGAATCTTGCTCGGCGTCATCGAAAACCACTAAATCATCTCTTTGTAGAAGGATATAACAAAGGGGCAGTATATTACGGTGTTAGGTTAAAATGCTCAATTTGGACGCGTTCCTAAATTTCGATTTGTTATCGGAGCGCATCTCTGCGCCCGCGGTCCTGCTTCCCAGTGGCTGAGACGCGCAACACACGTGCGCCCTACTTCCCTTCCTGCTGCGAGAAAGGCGAGTGGGAGCATCGCGCCGCGACCACCGGGAGCCAGGACCGCGGGCGGAAAGATCCGCTCCGATAAGAAAGCGAAACCCAAAAACGCGTCAAAATTTAGCGCTTTTTAGAATGCCGTAAAATGCTGACCCTGTGTTATATCCTTCTAAAAAGAGTTGATCTAGTGATTTTCGATGACGCTGAGCAAGTTTCTAAGTAAAACCATATGTCTGTTTTTATTGATTAAAAAGTTATTGGCAAATTTTAATTAATTAACCGACTGATCGTTCCGATTATCCCTCTATACTATGTCCTCCTGACCATATAACTCACCTGCAGAAACCGCATTATATAAATATCACGGCATTTTTAGAGCGCAGCTCTTAGGCGCCAGTGTCGCCTAAGAGCTGCGCTCTTAGGCGACACTGGCGTCGGCTTGAGCAGTGTCGCCGTCGCCTTCGGCGTCGGCGTAACCGCACGGTGCATTACGGGAAAACTTCTCTAAATTTAGCAGAAAAATTTTCCCGATAAACTTGTCGGAACATTTTCAGCGCTAAATTTAGCGCAAAAATTTCTCCGCTATATTTAGCGGATATATTTCCCCAATAACCATAGCGGAAAAATTGCCCCACTAAATTGAGCAAAAGAATTTTCCCGCCAAATTTAGCGGAAAAGTTTCCCCTAAATTGCAGGCGAGCAGGAGAGGAGGAGGGGCATAGCCTTTTTTCCGTACCTTCCCGTCCTCCTCCTCAACAAATGCGCTCTAATTTGGCGTTACAGGGGATTGTAAACGTCTTTAATTTTTTTTTTAAATCTGTTAAGTTAAAAAAAACACCCTATATATATATATATATATATTGCACACTTGGCAAAGCAAGTATTTTATATTTTCTTTCTAGTGGTTTGATAGCAACAAAAATGTGACAACAACCGTCTCTGCCGTTGTTATTTTTTATTTAAAGCATGAAATGCCTTTTAACGGAATTACCTAATCCCAACATTTTGCCCGTGCGTCCATGCATTTGCCGATAAATTTAGCGCGGAAACAAAATTGTCGTTAGGTCACGTGATGCGAATTCGCGTGACAATACACCGATTATATTTGATGACACACCAGTTAAATTTCCCCACCAAATGCGGCGGAGAAATTCATGTCACATGACCTGTCGTTACGCGACCTATGTAACAATTCAGTTTCCCGCTAAGTCTGGGGGGGGGGGGGGGGGGGGAAATTGATGTAACTTGACCTCCCTATACACCAATTCACTATAGTCGCTAAGAGTAGCGGAAAATTTTGATATCGCGTGACTTGAGGTAGCAAAACCTATACATCAAATTAGTTTCCCCGCCAAATTTAGCGGAAGTATTGGCGCCAAGTAACCTGATGCCAAGCGAGCTATACACCAAATCAGTTTCACCGCTAAATTTGGTGGGAAAAGCGATGTGATTTAGCTTCCCCGCTACATTTAGAAGAAAAATGTTTAAAAAAATTTTATATTCCCGATGGGACGGATTAATTTCCTCTAAATAAATTTAAACGATCGCACCTTAAACGCTGCATTTCACGCATTCTTAAAGTTCGAAGATACAATCGCTGCGAATGTTTTTTTTTTTCAAGTGATAATGACATATTATTTTTAAAATAATAATGACATATAACCCATTTGTAGCTTTACCACTCGCGCTAAAATTAAAATTTAAACCGAGGTCAAATGTGAAAGATTTATCAATATATATGTAAATTTATAAACAACGCTAGGTTCCGAATTCTATATTCCTTCATTTCATTAAATAGCTTTTTTTTTACACTTTCGACATGTGTAGCTTTTCAGGAATGTGTTAATAAGAGTGTCTCGCACCTTGCTAGATTTCTGTGTAATTATTGCGGGTTTAATCATATGGCGCACCGTGCATTCACGAGCGCGCCCATTAAACCACTCTGGCATCGTTGCCGCGAGGCGGCTATGCAGTTGCCTCGCATTAGACACGAGTCACACGACCACATGGTCCTGTCGCCGCGGGGTCGATTGGGTTTCGAATTCGGCTCCCGAAGTGCCGCTTTCTCTCCTAGCCACTGGATGGCGCTGCAGACGCCCCAGGGCGGGCGAGGAGAAAACTGCTCGCCCGTCGATCGCTTTATAGAGGGGGGACTGGGGGCAAAAGTCTCTTAGGACTCCGGGCGGTACCGAGAGCAAACAAGAGTGTGCGACCGGATCTCGAGTAGTCGCGGGACACGAAGCCTGGGGGCCCTCTTTGTGTTTAGCTTTGGCTCTACGTGCGTTTGGGAATATTTGTGTAATGTCGCGTGCATTTGTAGTGTACATCAGTTTAGTTTAGCGTTGTGTTTCATGTACCAATAAAAGGGGGCGAAATCCCCCTCCCGCGAAAGATCCAGGCTGGACTTGGGGTGTTGACGGACCACGTGGGAAATGGGGACTCGGCGGCAGTACGGCGACTTCCCAGAATTGGCGCCCCACGTTGCGCGCCATACTCAGGATCCTTGCAATCTGATGATTCCTGCGTGAAACTTTGCCTTCGATGTGCTGAATATTACGAAGTCTAGCAGCATACTCTTCCTGGTTTATTTTGCCACTGTATTTAACTGAAGAATCCAGGCTTCGGCAGGAATATTTTTAGGTATCACATCAAATAGATGTGACACCATCAGTGTTTGCGAAATGCTGAGGATAGTTCGCAAATGCGGCGAGCCTCCAGATGGCCAAATTAGTCATTTGTACATATGTTACCGTTTTCGAGCTTCCGGTGCACTATATTAGAATATGTTCAATTTAAACAGAATTATCTTCTCGCTAAAACACTTAAAAACAATTGATACATGCAATTATGATTTATATTCAGACAATTTTAGAAGAAGAAAAGTGGGTAGCTTACCCGCAACTTGTAGCACCTGTGGAGATAAAACAATGAAACATTTTATCTAGATTGTTTCTCAGTATAATCATATAAGCATTTCATCTCTCACAATTGGTAGGTTTCAACTTGGATACGAAATCAGTCAAACTTTGCTGAGCTTTACTTCAAAAGTGTTAATAAAGCGTGAGATGACAGCGGTACTTCGAAAATAAAAAAATCACTCAACGAACTCGGGCGAAATATAGGATTACCTAACACACGCTAAACAAGTTCCTGAAGCCACAGATAGAAATTGCGATTAAACTTTTCGCGACACAGTCGATGTCTTCTCACAAAGACTTTACATGACTCGTAGATAACGCCATACGGATATGCCCACGACGTTTTATACACGCCCAGGCGCAATATAACGTAGAAGAGAAAAATTTCAACGTGGTCTTTTGCTCCGACTGGTGTTCCCACATCCTCTTTATTTATAAATATCTGCCAGATTGTGCAGTGACTTGAATCTCTCTTTGGGTGTTAGCCCTAGCTTCGCCAGGCCGTCTTGAGAGAGTAGCGGGTCTCAGTCCTGAAGTCAGCACTGCGGGGCGCTCAACCTATACGCCAACGCGCTGTTCACAAACAAGCCGGCGTTCTCGGACACCAGGTACGGGAAATGCGCGTGGGCAGAAACCAGATTAGAATGAGGTAAAGGAGCGTTGTGCGCATGCGCCATGCCGACAGCAGCGCCACCGCTGGGATGCAAGGTCAGAGCCGCGTGCTGATTATTATACTGCTGCTGGGCAAAAAAAAAAAAAAAGAAAAAAAAAGTAACAAATAAAAAAAAACGACTTCTCTTCTCTTTTTTTTTTTGCAGTTTTGAGATTTAATTTGGTGTATTGTGTAAACGAATTTATTTTGGCGGTTTTGATACTTCGCGAATGGGGCGAAGTGTGGTTTTCGGACATATTTCAGTGGGTAGAAATTGTTGCGAACGAGAGTGGTACGCTATGCATTTGTGACCTTGAGAAAACATTTTTCGCGGGATCTATTCTTCGCGATATTTTTCAGGTTGCGAAATTGACCAAAGAATCGACCCTGTGAAAATCATATGTTTTATTGTATTTGGTATTATTTTCTGGAGGTCTAGCCGAGCATATCATTAATCGGAAAGCCTTCTGGTTTCTTACAAATTTGTTTTGGTTTGTTCGTAATTTTGAGTCTGGGGTTTCCGTTAAGAGCAATGGCGCTTCTGCTAGGAGGGCCATCGGGAAGAAAAGGTGTGCTGAAAAGAGACCTGACAATCAAACTATTGCACTTAACCTATAACTGATTCCTGTTTCCGGACATTATATATTTGTATTGACTTCTTCGGAGAGTCTAAGAGTATAAACCTCATGCGATCAAGGAGTGAGAACACTAAGGTGGCGAGTGTGATCAAAATGGCCTCACTTCATTAAGTCTTTTCCTCCAGACTTCCGTACCTACATAAATATATACGCATTCCCATTATGGTTGTGTCCTAAAGAACAACTCTGATATTCAAATTTTCTGAATGTGTTTCGGGCAGCAACAAGAAGCGCGTTTCCACCGACTCTTTTAAAATGAGCGGGTCGCATTGCTTGAGTATGTTGTTACACGAAACCCACCACCGATTAAAAATTTAGAATCCAAAATTTATATCTTAATCTCTTTTTTTTTTTTTTTTTTTTTTTTGCAAATGAGGGGGAGCGAACCTCTCCTAACTGTGATGTTTTAAATAAATATTTTCTTCTTCGCCGCCCCTTGGCAAAAGGTAAATTATGTGTCGGCGCTCCGAGGGGAGCGCTAGTGCCTTAGCTTGTATGACTTGTCGAGTTATGTTGATAAGAAATATCATAAACAGAAATGACAAATCTTGATTTGCACGTGTTAAAGGAAGTGAGTAATAATTGCTATATTTACATCTTCTTTTTTAACATCGTATTAAAAAATAAAAATGCACCCGTACGTTTCAGACCCCATACCAGATGGAGGACCAATACAGAGGAACATTTGAAAAGTAGGTATTTGTCTTAACGAACAATACAGGTTTAAGTTGTTCACGATAATCTACCTGATCGTATACACGTAGTATAAAAATAAAACACACTACAATTATCGGTGCTCTTTGCCACATCTACTAAATTTAGATAGAACTGATCGGAAAATTATTAAATACAGGGGAAAACAATGCATTCTGTGTGCTATCTGACAGGGAAAGTGTAGTAGAAAACCATGACCAAACATAAAATCGACTCGTGCGCCCTACATTGAGACAAATGCATATAATTTCCATTACAACTATATAGTTGTTAAGAAAATGGCCAAGCCTTTTGTTTATTCAGGTTTAAAATAATTTTATATATAATTCCATCAAAAGGGATCATAAAAGCGTTCAAATTTTAAGCATTGCCACGTTTTTTTCATTTTTCTATAACAACGTATTAAAGCGATGACGTGTAAAAACTCACAAGGGAAGATAGGAGGCTTCCTCCGATGAGGAACAACATCGTTGCACTCATAGCTGCGTTCTCACCGCTTGAGGTTCTTGTGCAGAATAAGAAATTTAATCGCTTGCGCTTTATTAGTATCTGCCATTAGTGATCAATTCGCACCACCATTATAACAGACGCGATAAGATGCTTGACGCCGACGGCAGATACATCACAAAAGCACCCGATTGTCTTTCGCTAAATTGATTTTCATGCAAGCGATCTGGCTAATGGACTGGTCCGTCATCTTGCTGGAGATCTGCGAATCTCTGCCTATCAGTCGAAACTTTGTTCGAGGCAGGTTGCGTTCAATGGGTCGAGCGCTAGTTTTATCGCGTCTCGGTCCCTTCTTTTATCTTGAAATGGATGCGCTTCCCTGACTCGCCAGGTTGCCCTTATCACGCACTGCTGGTTCAAGAGGCGCGCTTGAGAGAAACATGGCTGCTACTGGGCATTAGGAATAGCTCGTGCCATGTGCCTGCGTAATCGATGTGCCGGGTGTATAAATGGATCTTCCGAGTAATGTATCTCCCGAAGGTTTAACTAATTTCCTCAAAAAGAGGAAATTAGTTAAACCCAGTGGGCGCCTGGTGTCTCGTTGTAGTTGAGAAATTCAGCCAATGCAGTACATCTGCTGGTCTGGGGTCTTTAGTGCGCAGCACGTGCTACACAACCGCACGCAGGTACGATGCTCATCCAGATTAAAAAAAGAGGGGGGGGGGGGTGACTAAATCCCAGTATCCCCGCGTTCTGTAGCGCGTGCTTTCCCTCCACGTACCTTTCCTACCTGCGGTGCGAAACTGCACCTGGTTTCGAATCCAAGAACTTTACAAGCAAAACAATGAATGCGTCTTCACTGGTCAGGAGCCATAAAAGCAGCGCCGTATTTACCAGAGTTAGTGTCAGCGTGGGGCGCCACGCTTTGTATCAAATTGCAGGTCATTGTTGAATGCCAAATTTTAATTGGCTCAGATGCTCGACATTGTGTATTTATAACAATTTGGCTGAGATATAAGACCACATTGAACCTACGCGTATTTAGTATTGGTATGTCTACATTGGTTAGATTATATTTTAAATATTTCGCATACCTATCTCAAATACCTTTTTTTTCTTGCTTTCAGGAGATTTTGCCATCGGAATGACTTCCAGCAGTATGGCTTGGTGGGGTCGTCAAACACCTCAGCGCAAGTAAAACTTGGGGCAAGACACCAATCCATGCTCGTGGCACCAAAATAATGGCGTCGTGCAGAGATATAAAAGCCTGTCTCAATATTTTGGGCGAATATTATGTTGTAGACCTGGGTATGCGAAAAAAAGGCAGAACAGCGGCATAGAATAGCGACACGAAGTGTTGTAATCCGCTAAATGTGAGCCATCCTCCGTTTAATCTAGGAAGCGTAGGTACTGCTCAATTTAGAGAAGCGTAACTGAACGAGACGACGGGACTGCGTAACCTGAACATTCTATAAAAATTCTACGCAAATGCAGTTTTACAGAGTCAGCCAAAATCGGCGAAAGAAAGTTTTCTCTACTTTGCGACGTGCCTTTGTGTACAAAATTTGCTCACACGCAGATAATTTTTTTTCATTTTTAACACAAGTACTTCAAGTTTTACAGGCTATGTCGGGCCGTTGAAGTCATCATGATTTATAAGGCCTCAAAGAAGTACAATAAAAACACACAATGCAAGAAAATAATTATAATAAAAATGCTCATCTTTGTTTACTAAAACAGAACAAACCTTGGCAATTGAAAGTTTGTCTCCCTTCATACATAACATATGAACTTTGATCCTACATTTCTGGAGACCTACAACTCTGAAGAAACAAATATATCAGATTCCATTTCCTTTCCTATAGCCATTGCAAAAGATAAAGATAAAACATAAAAGCTCCTGCAGGCGACTTGACCAATAAATAATTAAAACAACCTTGGGCCGTTGTCGTAGGCGTCGCAATACTGGCTGTAAGCTGGAACCTGATATCACTGGTTTTCTGGTTTTTTTTTTCCTTTTTTTAAAATTAAAAGAAACTAATCAAACCTGATTGAGTGGCGGACAGTGTTCATTCGGGACCTCCACTTAAGCCGTAAAGATTAATGCTCTTCGATGCATGTGAGAGTGAAAAGCTTAAAACTGCCGAAGTCGTGTTCGTCTTGTGTCGCGCAGTGTACATCTATGTCTACGAAAGTGAGGCAAACAATAATGTGCTCAGCGGGGGTCGCTGGGTGGGTCGTAAACTTGAAACAAAAATTGAACTTGGCTTCTCTTCGGTGGCGTCGTTGAAGACGAAGTACAGGTGGCGGCTGAACATCGAACCGGAACTAAGAGTAACTGTGTTCAAAATCCGCCCTCGTTTTGGGAAACTATGTGCTCCAACAAGTAAATTCATTTATTAATTAGAAAACTTTATGCCTCCTGGCTTGAATTTCATGTGATGGTTTATAGCCGGCCTTATTCACTCTGACTATATTAACTGTAAAATTAAATTTTATGGTATATTTTGTGTATTACTCTTCATGCACTGCAATCTACAATCTCATGGGGTCGCGAAAAGACCGGGCGGGGGGTCGCAGTGGTATGTCTTTGTTTTTAGTTAATTGCAGGGTAGGATAGAGTTTGGAAAGTGCTGTTGTACACGATAAAGTAGCCCAAGCAGCAAATTCCCCTTACAAATTCCCCTTACGAACAAACCTGTGTCACTTCGACATGGTTCGATCATATGTACCTCTCTGCATTTTCGCTGGTTTAAATATATGATTAGAACAAAAACAAAATGCGTAACGGTGATGAGTTCAGCGTGTTGATATATACTTAGAAAAAACAGCCTGCACGTAGAAAAACAAATACCAGAGAGAGAACAGAAGGGATGACATGAGACGGCTGACTACCAACGAGTTTTAGTGAAAATGTGTTCTTGCTCATGCTATGGCGTCCTCCAGAATATAAAAAAATGTTCTTCGTGGATCATTTTTTAGGAATGTCTCTGCTGGGGGACGCCACAGCATGAGGAAAAAGAAGTTTTCCCTAAAACATGTTGGTAGTCAGCCGTCTCGTCTCATCTCTCCTGTTTTCCCTCTACATTTCTTCCTTAAGTTGAGGCTTTGTTTTCCAAGAACAAATAGGGCTTACATATTTTATTGCGATTAATATTCACAATTCCGTGAACACACAATCGGTGTGCCATCTACCGCTACTGAAAAGTCAAATCGCTTATCGCCAAAGCCACACAGAGCGACCGATATCCGATGATGTGATTATTAACCTTCGTTTCAACTTGCTACTTTCGGCTATCATTACAATTCTCCGATAATGTATGAGCTCACGCATAAGGTTCACGTTTGACGATGCTTGAGTGCGATCCCGGATGATATCAAGCGGTAGCATAACGATGAATTTATCTGAACAATTGCTGACGAATGAGAAGAAAAAAAAAAGATTATTATCACCGAACGTAGGCTAGTCTACAGCAATTCGTAAAATGAGCTTTTTCCCACGTCCGCAAACAAAATCGGCGATGTTTTTACCGATAAGTTTATGTCCATTGTTCTATTTTCGGTCTCCGGTTATGGAATACGTTTCGAAAAAATTCCAACTAGGATACTGACCATATTCTTCTGCTATTATCTCGAGCGTTTAGCAAAAACCCTTCACGGCGCAAAATTAGTTCTAATAAATAAGTTATGCTCTTGAGTAAGCTAAGGAACACAATGTGTGAAGATTTGAAGCAGGGGTCATCAACCTCCTTGACGCGGAGGACCGGACAAGAATATCGAGAGGAAGGGAGAGAGAGAGAGAGATAGGAAGCCACAAAAGAAAAAAAAACGATCAGACTGTGGAAAAAAAAATATATATCACAATTTAAAAGCGATGTAATAATACGTTTTCTTTGATCTGAGCCCTTAATGTAAGATATTGCTGGATCCCACACTCAGTTAATATTTTGAAGCTCAATATTCCTTTCCAAAAAGCGGACATTCATGTTAACGCTACTAACTGAAAGCCGTAAATTATTTTAAACAGCACATCTCTTTTTCGCAAAAGTACGTTCGAACTATGGTCTTCGTCTTGGAAAAAGTACGTTGGCAGATATTAATCATAAAACGAGCAGTGCGATTGAAGCTCTTTTAAGCTTCAATAGGTTATGGAAATAATGACTCAGGAAGGCAAGCTTAAATCTTGAGATAGCCGTTCACCGCAAATGAATCCTTCAACGTATTGTGTGCTTGTTGAGCAGCAAGCTTTATATAGTACATCTTGATCATGATGTTTATTTTTTCTTCTTTGGAATCTTACGCTCAATCAGAAGCTTGTGGTTGATTTCATCTCAACTCAGGCACGGATTTAGGGTCGAATTTATAATTTAAAAAAAAATATATGTTTTGGGGCAATTCCTATAATAAAAAAGGACGAAAACAAAAATTTCGTCGGATTTTTTGTTCTCAAGTTATGGACTGTTGAAGCGGCCAAGGTGGAAACTGACATTTTTCCCGCTTATCGGAGGTGCCATATTTCACTCCATCCCTTTTCCCTACTTCTTATGCTACATCAATATAAATTTTTGGGAACACTCTAGACATAAACTTTTTCATGCTAATTACGCGTCAAGGTCATAACATTCTCAATGATTTTATTTTATTTGTCAAACCGCATCTCTCCGATTTGACGAAGTTCAGCAAGCTGTGCTGTGTGACGCAATCAACCTCTTTTATGATACTTATATCCCCGTAAAGCCCCAATTAATATATTTCTTTTGAGTATAAATTAAATATTTTGCAATAAGTGTATAATGCGCTACATTTGCCCGAAGAACAAAAATTTCGCCAAACTGGCAAGTTTGGAGTCGATTTTCTGAAAAATCCCACTTTTATTTCTTTTATTTTTTGTTTACAGTTAGTTAATATAGTAGTCTATTAAAATTAACAAAAAATTGTAATATGTTGTTTGTATGGTCGCTATTAAGACTCAAATCTTGTGCTATGAGCGTTTTGAACGGGACTTCGCACAGGCGCTCTGCTGAGCAGAATTTTGGCCTATGTAAGGTTTTCGGTTTATCGTTAGCAGCTACCTCAATACCGAACCATAAACATTAATAAAATTTGGAGTAGTGTACTTTAAAAAAATTACTTTGAAGTCCGTATGCACAAGTGGGGGCACAGCGCTTACTTCCTCACAATACGGGGGAATGCAGATCGTTAAAGAATTCCTCTGGGGCCTTTTGCTTGCGGCTTTGAGTTTGAAATACCGAACGTGATATGTAATTGTCATATTTTTTTATGTAAAACCGATATGCAGTCGTATACTTATGTAGTATTTAGTATCTGACCCCTAGGAAGTACGGTTTATCTTGTGTGCGTACGGACTCTTTCGTAAAAAAACAAGCATTTTGTAGCGTGTAAGGCTTCCAACGTGTTAGTCAGGTGTTTAGGTTCAATTTCTATTTTGAGTGATTCATGCTGTGTTACTTAGACTTTTCCCCTTGAATTAAGTTTGTCTGGGAGTCTAGATGTTACGTATCTTCTCCGTCAATACATAGGGCGAAGTTCACACACCTTGAAAGTCACGCCAGTGCCGAGTAAATAAATATTGTTGGGGTAAATTTTGTTGCTTCACTGGCTTTTACGCTTAGATATTGAGGTAAGTACTAACATTGAATAGAAAACTTTACATATGTGAAAATTCCGCTCAGCTGAGCCTCTATGAGAAGTCCCGTTCAAAACTCTCACAGCAGGAGATTCGAGCCCTAATAGCCGCCATACAAGCAATATATAACAATTTTTGTTGAAAGGTCCTGGCAGACTATTTTAATAACTAATTGTAACTAAAAAAAACGAAAGAAATAAAAGGTGTTTCCTTTTTTTAGAAAATCGACTTCAAACTTGCAAGTTTTTCTAAAGAAAGACTTACAAGTTTGAAGTCGATTTTCGAAAAAACCCAACTTTTATTTATTTCATTTTCTATTTACACAGCTAGGTAATATAGTAATCTGTCAGAACCTACCAACAGAAAAGGTAATATATTGTTTGTATGGCCGGTATTAGGACTCGAATCTCGTGCTGTGAGAGTCTTAAACGGGACTTCGCATAGACGCTCAGCTGAGCAGAAATTTCACCGATGTAAGGTTTTCTATTAAATGTTGGTACTTACCTCAATATCTGAGCATAAAAGCCAGTGAAGCAACAATATTTATCCTAACAATATTTATTTACTTGGCACTGGCGTGATTTGCAAATCGTGGGAGCTTCGCCCTATGTATTGACGGAGAAGATACGTAACATCTAGACCCCGGACAAACTTAATTCAAGAAGAAAAGTCTAAGTAACACAGAATGAATCACTGAAAATAGAAATTAAACCTAAACACATGACTAACACGTTGGAAGCCTTGAACGCTACGAAATGCTTGTTATTTAAGGAATGAGTCCGTACGCGCACAAAATAAACCGTACTTGCTAAGCGTCAGATACTAAACCGTACATATGTATATGCACTGCATATTTGTTTGACATAAGAAAATATGACAATTACATGTCAAGTTCGGTATTTCAAACTCAAAGCCAAAAGTAAAAGGCCTTAGAGGAATTCTCTAACGATCTGCATTCCCCCGTATTGGGAGGAAATAAGCGCTGTGTCCGCACTTGAGGATACGGACTTGGAAGTATTTTTTTTAACTACACTACTCCAAATTTTATTAATGTTTATGGTTGGATATTGATGTAACTGCTAATGATATAGGCCGAGGAACGCTTTCTGTACGACGATGCTCCATAGCGATCTTGGTGCGACTTTTGTTATGACCCCTTCGATGCTTCGAAGCCTTGAAAGGTTCCAAAATGGCGATCACCATGGCGGCCACCAGCGATGAGCCAATCACGTTGAGAGGTTTTGTCGTCTATGTGTTGGTATTTGTTTCTGTCCGACTACCAGGTGTGAAGGCAACGGCGCTGCTTTCCCAGACCCAGTGACCTTGATCTTCAAAAGCGCACCACCTTGGTATTCGTCATTTTTCTGTACGTGTTCCATCATAGCTGAAGCAATCGTCAAGGAAAGGGTCGAGTGGCTTGCGCTTTTGAGGTTGCTTCATTGGACCCATTATCTTGTAGCGCCGGCTGAGCCTGGACTTAAAGGGCAACTCCGGCCACAGCTGAAAATGAAATAAATTACTGGTGTCACTGTAGTGATACAAAATACGACCCCAGCCAAAATATTACGCCCGGGGGACGCCACGTTCTCAACTAATGCCGAAAATAAAAATGCGACCCGCCGCGAGCCGCTACTGCTTAGCGGGCGGTCAGCGGGTTGCCGATCGCTAAAGCAACACTGGGACGTGACGTCATAATTGTTCTCTTTTTCTCCTCCGGCTCGGGCGTTGCGCGGAGTGCGCTTCTTTGAGCCGCTGCCACCGCTACTTCGGTTTGTGACTGGCGTGTTTAGCCGTTGCTTTTATCTGTAGTCTGGGTAGCTTCTGTATAGCCTTTTGTTTATTTGCTTGTGAAGACTCCAAGACTCGTTTTAGCGAGCAACTTGGTGCGCCCAAGACTCTGCTGCTATTCCTCGAAAGAAGTCGAGTACAACTTGTAGCGCTGTGGGCTGCTCAAACAACCCGCTGCGAAACCCGGCGATGCTTTTTCACAAGTTTCCAATGGACCGAAAATGGGAAAAGGTGTGGGTGAACGCTGTTCGACGAGTGGACTTTGGACTTCGGCTTTTACGCGCCCGAGGAAAAAAAGAACGAAAAAACAGACGTGTACAGCCCAGCACACGTGTGTTCGGGCGCCGTGGCCCACGCCGGAGAGCCTCAAAGCTTCGTGTCTGGGACTGACCCTTAGCGCGAAATCGAGAGGGTCTCCAGTACTGTACGTCACGGGCAGCGCGGCGTAGAGCAACGCCGCTCCATCCACGGAGCCCCGATGACAATTTAGGGCTAGCGACGAGTACGGAAGACCGCACCCACAGCGACAGCCGCCGAGTACGGCACCGAACGAGTTCACTCGTCTTCCAGTCGCTAGCTTTTGGGTATACCAGCAACGAGGCATAGCGCACGCACGTCGGTGGCCGCCGAGTACGGCCTTGAACGAGTTCAAGGGTTTTCCAGTAGCTAGCTTTTGGGTATACGCACTAACTCTTCCTACATATACTGGATAACTACCGCGTATACAGAATTAAAACAAAATCAGCTTACCTCCTCTCTTTAGACGGCTAGCGCAACAGGGTAGCTGCCGCTCGGCTTGCGTACTCGTTGAACGAGAACGATCCTGATGTCACGTTCACTTGAATGGATGGATGATTGGTAATGGCTATACCCTTTATAAAGGGCGGCAGCTTGCGCCACCTAGCATAACATTTCGTCATTCCTTTTTTTAATTTGTATTAACGTTGTTATAACAGACCCCCCCCCCCTCTTTTAAAGTGATTCCATTGCTTATTTTTATCAATATATTTTTTATCCTTCCCTAGATCTTTTCAACCAAACTTCCAATCTCCTCTTATTTACGGAATTCTTTCCCTATCCATTCGTCCATCCATGTCCGGAAAGCCCAGTGCTCCCTCCAAATTCGTAGTCATCCCCCCCAAGAGGGTGGGACGAAGCGCCGTGCACCTTAAAATTAGTGTTGAATAGATTCCCTTCCGCGGTTGCATACGTCGCACAGAGTGTCTACTTCCTGGAGTATAGCATGGCTCAGCGTGTCAAACGCATTTCTAAAATCTAGTTGCACCATATCAGTCGAAATACCACGGTCAAGGTTGTCACTGACGTAGTGCATGATCGTATAGCCAGTGCTGTTTCACAGCTCCTGTTCTTCTTGAAGCCGTGCTGTGCGGGAGAAAGGACGTTGTAAATTTCCTCGTAGAATTCAAGTAGTTTACTGTTGATCATGCGCTCAAACGTCCGACACAGTATAGATGGGATGGACACTGGGCGGTAGTTGCAAGCAGAGTTTGTTGATTTTCCTCTGCCCTTGTGAATGATGGAGATGAAAGCCCGCTTCCATATGTCCGGAACAAAAGCATTTTCTGCAAATGATTGCAGCATGTTCAGCAGGGGATGCGAGATGAGAGGGTAAAGCAGCTTGAGGAAAGTGGGAGCAAGGTGGTCAGGTCCGACGGAGCGTGATGACTTGAGGCGTTCGATGGCACTTTGTAGATTGTCAGGAGAAAACTGAATGGTGGAGAGTACAGTGGTGGGGCAGATGGTGCTTGCTTATACTTCATCAACAAGCCTGTCTACATCGAGGTCACCTGAGTGGCTACCCTAGACCGACGAGAACTGTGTGGCGAAGAGTTGGGCAATATCTCGGGAGCCGTTACGCGGCGATCACCGGATAGGAGACACGGTTTGTGAGGGGTGGACCACTGTCGACTCTAATGAATGCCCAAAACAGCTGAGGATCGTCCTTGAACTTTCCGGCGATGTTGCGTGAATAGTTGTTAAATGCAACATAAATTGCGATTTTCAGATGCCTTTGGAGCTGCTTAGCTTTTTGGAATAAGACAGGACAGTGCATGCGGGCAGGTTTTTTAAACAGAGTCCGCTTCCTACGGGCCATCTTCAGTAAATCAGTGGTCGTCCATGGGGACCGCTTTCGTCACGCTGAACTTGAGGTGCTTGAAACGCATTCTTGCTGAATAGCGGCGACAAGATCGCTCCAGAAGTCGTAGTTCGATACACAGTCAGACCCTGTGGTGGTGATACACCACGTAACAAGGTGGGCCAGTTGGGACATATTGGCACGATCTGTGTTGGCATAATTCCAAAAAGGTCGGGCGATCCGTCCCGTGCGGGGCAGGGCGAAGAAGTACGTCAGCTCAATTGCGGAGTGGTCACTTCCGGTAAGGCCAAGAATGACATTGCAAGCCCCAACTTTCACAATGTCCGAAACTAACGCCAAATCAAGGAAGCTAGTATTTCCGTCGTTTGAC
Source organism: Ixodes scapularis (assembly GCF_016920785.2). Taxonomy (NCBI): domain Eukaryota; kingdom Metazoa; phylum Arthropoda; class Arachnida; order Ixodida; family Ixodidae; genus Ixodes; species Ixodes scapularis. The sequence goes on along the minus strand of NW_024610108.1, from coordinate 1,027,065 downwards.
TTGTGTGTAGGTGCCCGACATACCTGGTAGAGTCCGGCGGAAGGTACTGCGTCAAGAAGAAGGTCATCGACTCGGTCGCCAGGAACTGCCTCATCATGACCCCACCAGTCGATATGAGCGTTGAAGTCGCCCATTATCAGGATGTCTTTGTACGTCTTTTTCGCTGCACGGGTTATTGAAGCGTCAAGGTGTTTGTACGCAGATTCTTTGTTGTGAGGTGGACAATAAACGCAGCCGAGAAGTATAGTACCGCGTGGCAGCAATAGATCGAGAAACAGCGCTTCAAGTTCAGGATGTTCGAAATCATCGCGGCGTATCGCTCTGAGTCCTGAAGGGACAGCGATTAATATACCTCCTCCTCTGCTCCTACAGTCTTTGCGGAATACAGCGTGTGACGAAAGGTCCAAAAGCTCACCGCCATTCACGCCTGGGTCGAGCCAGGACTCCGTGAGCGGTACTACCGCGTTAGGCGGCAATGCCGCCACCGTCATGCGCATGTCGGTAACCTTTTTTTTCACACTGCGGCAGTTGGTATACCAGAGTGTGAGACTCTTGTTGGTGCCGTATGAGGCAGGCCCAACAGCTTTGGTAGGCCGAGTAGCTTTGCAGGGGATGGAGCTTCTGGGGGCGCACACTGTTGAGGCGCTTGCAACATAAAGGGACGGTTCCGAAAAAAGGTCATCGTCAAAGACAGGGAAAAAGCACGCGATGCAGTGCCACTGATCAGAAGATTTGCCGAGCTTGCGGTACTGCGGCAGGGTCATATAAACGCATGATCGATGACACCAGTGATCACAGGATTCACAGCGTAGGGGAGCTTGGGTGTCGCGCCTGTCACAGCGCCGGCAGACCACGACAGGACCAGGGTTCGGTGAAACGTCACCATTGGTGACCAGCGATGGACGGGCCACGATCGACGGCGGCGATGGTGCCGCGGAGGAACACAGTAGAAGAAGAATGACCCACCGAGCACAGCTGCAGCTCAGGAGCTCCTTTGTACACAGTGTCTTCATTACTTCTTACATCGGTCACATCATTACCAATTCTGGGTGTGACGTTCACCCCTAACTTAACATTCTCTCTGCACGTTGCCAATGCTCTTGCCAAAGCCCGACGTCTTTTGGGATTCGTGACACGAGTTTCCAAAGCGCGCGGTCCTACCACCTTCCGTGTTCTATACACCGCGCTCGTTCTTCCGCATCTCGAGTACTGTAGTGCGGTGTGGTGCCCACATCAAACTAATTTGGTTGACAGCCTGGAAAGCGTGCAGCAGCGTGCTACTCGGACATACTTTACTCGCCAACACAACCCTGCGTTGCCCTACGACAGTCGGCTTAAGAATCTCGAATGGCATTCCCTGGCTCATTGGAGAAGAGTCGCCAGGGTGGGCCTTACCTGCCGACTCCTCGACGGCTCGCTCAAAGGGACGTACCTTGCGACCATCCCAAGGATTAACAAGAGATCGGGACAGCCTGAACTTATTCGAGCGCGTACCAAACACCACAGTTCCTCGCCGATCTTATCGGGCATCGAGGACTTCATCTCGGCCCCGCTCAGGATACGTCCGCCGCTTCCCCAGGACCGTACTGAATCTGTGTCGATGTGTCCCTTGTTTTCAAAGCACCTACAGCAGCAGGCGTCATAACAGTGGTGTAGTGTAGTGTGTGTTTGTGTGTGTGTTCTTATAGGTATACGAGGGAGTCAACTTACACTCTACATTTCACCCTCATTTTTGTTTTAAAACAATTTGGGTTGCAACCCTGTGTACAAATTTGGTATATGTGTGCGTTTGCGTGTTTTTTTTTTTTTCAAATCCTGGGTGGCGGGCTGGCAGGCGCACTCACGTACGGGTTTTAACCTTTCCGCACAGCCGTGCACGACACCCAGGATAATCTTTTTGTATGCAAATAAATATTATTATTATTATTATTATTAATATTATTATTTAGACCTATATGTTTTCATTCTCATCACCCCCGTGCTAGCTTCATACAGCAAACAGCTCCCCACTGAATTATCATAGAGCTGTTTCTTCTTTATTTCTTGTTTTTGTGCACTGTATATTGTTAAAGCTGATTTTCCCTGCATTCTCTCTTCCCACAATTTCCTCTCTGTTTCCTTTACTCCCTCTTCTACTGATATGCCCTGATCGGCTCCATCTTGTTGAATGTATTTAAATCTCAGCTTGCGGGTTCGGTTTGTCCACTTAGTGTTTAAACGTTTCATATATAGATACTTGTACACTTTCGCTGCCCACCGTGTATTATCAATTTCTGCTAGTCTTTGTTCAAATTTTACCTTACTGAATGCTTCTCTACTCTCGAAAGATGCCCAACCAACCCACATCCTTCTGTACTCTCTCATTTGGTGTATTCCCATGCGCTCCCAATGCCAACCTACCCACACTCCTTGGCTGTATCTCTAAACCTGCCTGCATTTTTGACCTCATACATAACACCGCATTCCCGAATGACAGTCCTGGCACCATTGCTCCCTTTCATACACCCCTAACGACTTCATATCTATTATAGTTCCATATTGCCCTGTGTTTCATGATAGTTTAATCTCGTTTCCCCTTCTTTATTACAATATATTCATGGTCTTTTAGACACTGTGTTGCTTCACTTAACCATACTTTCAGATATTTGTACTTTTCTTTGTGTTCTATCAATGTGTCCTGTATCTCCAGGTGTTCCCCCTTCTCGTCGTTGAAAACTGTTATACCCGACTTTTTCCTACTAAATTTCAGTCCTAAATTGTCCCCTTCCCTGCTGCAAATCCTAATCAGTTCCTGTATTGTCTCACGAATTTGTGATACGAGTACAATGTCGTCTGCATACATTAACCCTGGCAATACCTGATTTACTTTATGTCATTTCTTTATGTAAGTCAGGTCAAAACTTAGGTTGAACTGCTGTAACATTTTTTTTCATCTCGCTGAGGTATATCATAAAGAGCATGGGTGACAATGGGCCACCTTGTCTAAGACCTATTTTTATTGCTGCTGGTCTCGTAGTTTCGGCTTCCCATGTTATAACCGACCTATTCTCCGTATAAACTCAATCTAGAAACTTAACCGTGCTTCCCTCTAGTCCATATTCCTTCAGTTGGTTTCAGAGTTTTCCCTGATTCACATCGTCATATTCCCCTTTGATGATGAGAATCCATTCAAAGCCGCTCCGTCCGTTTAATACTTTCTAACTATTATCGCACAGCTAGCACCACTTTAATGAAAGCATCTCCTATCCTTGCCCACTCTTTCCCTTCGCCGAAACATAACCCGTCTATGATTGCCATAAGATATATCACTCTAACCCTACTCTCCGCCAAGCACTATTTTCTCAACCATTTTACATATCACACACCGATCATCAATTAAAAGTTGAGATCCCTCATTGCAGCACATCTACCTTTAAGGTCTTTTTTTTTTGCCTCAAGCCTCGATTGAATGGAACCGCCTTCCCGAAGCCATTGAAACATTCACTGCCACAGATAAATCTAAGATTGCCATTACTAATCTGTTACCTGATGTCAGGGTTAAGCAGTACCGCGATACAAATGTATCGCGATAGTATTCTAGAAATGCAATTCGTATCTGTATTTCTGTATCGCGATACATTTCTTTCACCAGTATCTGTATTCCTGTATCGAAATACATTTCGAATGTTCCTTTGTATCGCGATACAATCAGGGTGAAATGTATTTCGTTACATTTCTTGAGAAATATTGTCCCCCCCCCCCCCCCCCCCCCGAAAAACAATATACAAATCCGAACGCATTATCTTTTTTCTTTTACTTCTAAGGGCATTAGGGTGAAGGAGATGTTGGGGCATTGTTACCATGCTGAAAAAGGTGCCTTCTGATTCTCCAAACTATTTTTCTATGCGTCGTTTTCTCTCTTCTGAGAGGTGTTGCGTAGTCGGGGACTCGAACCAGGTGGCGTGCCAGTAGTGGAGTCAGAGCATCTTGTGCCGCAGGTCCCTAGGTAGGAATTTCTTTAGTTATTGTTTGCTGGCATGCAAAGCCCGCTGCTAACCGTTTTCTTGCCTTCGGGTACACACTCCTCCCAGCCGGCAAAGCTGAGTCACAGTCCGTTGCAGCACGAGCCCGGCGGTGGTTGACTTGGAAAAGTAGCATGACTCACGCAGTGAAGTTCAAGACATATTGGAATGCGTCTGCGGCTGCGCCCAATATATTGCACGGCTCAAGGGTACGTCATCAGCCGACATGAAAGTGACCCGCTACTCTGGTGGTCCGAAACCCATTAAGGAGGTCAGACGTGGCCTCGCTGTGCCGACCCAGGCCTCGTACACCTGCGACTTGTCTCGAGCGCGCTGTTTCTCGCAGAGCTCACACCTGCGCCGGCAATATCAGGGCGCAATCCCCGAGGTCTCTATTTGGAGTATGTAAGGCGAAACTTGAGGGCTGCAATCCATGCGTCGGTGGCGGAGGGTCGGCAGGAAGGACCTTCACAACAGGGATGCCACCGTATCGTTTTTTCAACCGTAACAGAAGATAAGACATGTGTTCCAGGAGGCTTCGGGTGGTCCACTATTCTCAAAAATTCTAAATGATGCTGCCTACGCGATCTTCAACAAGGTAACCTACAACGAAAGTACGTATTGTCCTCTCATACAGCAGCATGGTGAAGTTTCATGTTCAAGCCCACACCTACAGATAAAGGATACCAGTTCATTCCACTGCGACGTTCTGTGATAAATGTTCAACGGGGCGTCCTTATTGGACAGCGGCGTGGCGACGTTTTGATGAGATTTAGGGTGACATAGAATTTATTTATAGGTCAAGGTCTTTTCGCATTTCTCGTCAGACAGACAGGATGTCAGGGAAGGGACCGCGGTCAGTCCTTGATGGAACGTATTTTTTTAGCCCATTGAAGACTCCTCTTCGTTCGAAATCACTACCTTCAAGGCAAAGTGCCAAGCCTACGGGAAAGTAATTTCAGGATCAAAAACTTCCTCTTCCAAGTTCTAGCTTCATCTCATTTGGCGTCTCAAACAAATTTGAAGAATGTATTGCAATATCAGTATTTCTGTATTTGTATTTCTGCCCTCCCTAAAATGTATTCCTGTATTTGCATTTCCAAATACATTTTTGAGTATTTCTGCCCAACCTTGCCTGCTGTTTAGTAGTAATGTTTTTTGTATTTTTTGCCTTTTTATTGTTATTTGTTGTATTTCATGTACAGTGCCATTACTAACTTGTTAAATGGTTTTTAGTAGTTTTTTTGTGTCTCTCTTGCCGTTTTGTTGTTATTTGCTTTGTTCTATTTACTGTGCCCCATTCCTCTCTGTAATGCCTTCGAGCCCTGAAAGACATAATAAATGAAATGAAATGTCTCAAAATGCTACCCATAATGGACTTTGAGTTGTCATTGCTATCTTTATGCACTGAGGGATTACGAATAAATTATCTTCCAGTCGTCTATCTTTCCTGAAACCGTTTTGAAGCTTCCCCAGAATCTGCTTTCTCTCTGCCCATTCTTCCATTCTTCTTTTTTCAATTTGCATAGCTAGCCTGTATATTACTGAAGTTACTGTGATTGGTCGGTATGATTTGATACTGTCTTTGTCTACCTTGCCCTGAAATAATGATCTCATCCTGCTCAATTTCCAGTCACTGGGTACCTCCCCTCCCATAAGTATCTGGTCAATCCCTGCTTTAGTTTCAATTTGCTTGTTTTGCCTAGAACTTTTATCAAGCTCATTGGTATGCCACCTAGACCTGTCGCAGTTCAGCCGGAACGTTTCCTTCTGCTTTTCCCCACTCCCCAGTGGTCATTTCCTCTTCTTCATTATGATCCCCCTCTTGTGTTGTGTAGACGCGAGCATTCCCTACGGCCTCATCTGATTCTAACTCCGAAAATGCTGCTTCGATTGTATGTCTAATGTATTCTCTTGCCTCTTCCCCCTCTACTTTTGTCCCTTCCTGTGTGATTAGTGTCTGCCGGTACCTTTTGGTCTTTTTTCCCTGTGCACTGATGTGTTCCCAGAACCTTTTTGCCGCATTCTTATCCTTCTGGCTTATCTTCATCATCCACTGGACCCCTGCCCTCCCAATTTCGGCCTGTATTAATGCTGATGCCTCTCGCTTTCTTTCCTGAATTTCCTCCCATTTTGATGCTACTTCGGCTAGTGTGGCGCCCTTTTTCTTTGCCCATCTGTGTTCTTTAGTTGCCGCTTGGTGTCTCGATATTGCTGCCTTAGCCTCTTTATCCCACCAGCTTTGGAGCTTGCGTTTTAGTTTTCTTCCTCCATGTTTGATCTGATATGTCTCTAACTCTCTTTTGAAAACATTAAGTCTTCATATGTCCATTCTTTTTCCGGTTGCTCGATTCGCTTAGATACCTCCTATAGTTGTTTATCACTTAAGGTTTTCCTACCCTCCTGTTTTTGATTTTGCGTTTCTGGTTTTACTGTGCCAAATCTAATCTTGATTCTCTTATGGTCGCTCCCCAGACTTTTTGTGTCTTCCTCATCAATTTCCATACCTCCTAATTTGTTGTAGATGTTGCGCGACATTAAACAGTAGTCAATAGTCGAGTGCGAGTTCTTTCTTTCCAATGCTATTCTTCCATAACATTTCACCTGAGCTTTTAACCAACTCCAGATCAAGAGCTTCGCAGAACTCCTCTAACATCCTCCCTGTTATATCCGTATGTCCATCAAAGTCTTCCAAATGTGCATTCATATCCCCCAAGATAATTATTTCCTCGTTACTGCCGATTTCCCTAACTTATCCTGATATACAAGTCAAGTATTCTGCATTTTCCTCCCCTTGCATCACTCCCTGTTTTTAGATACACAAAACCCAGGATTTTGTCTTAACCCCAATATCGCCTTTGACCCACATGTGTTCCCTGCAGCCCTCTAGTTCCCTTTCCCATTCCTGACCCTTCGTTAACACCCCTAATCCCCCTTCCTTGCGTTCCCCATTGGCCCGGTTGCATCCCATCCTATGATATCCTAGTACGTAGGGTGGCTCTTCCATATCCCTCAGATGTGTTTGTGCTAATCCACACACTGCAAAGTTTTCGCTTTGTAATTGCTCCTCAATCTACTCCCACTTTATTCTGTTCCTGCCCCCTGCATATTTATGAACCCTATGTTAAGCTGTTTCTTTTCCCTAGTCCTGCGAGGCTTCCTCTCCCCCTCCCAAACCCCCTGTATCTACATTTTGGCCCTCATTTCCACCGGCGTCCTCACGGCACCGGGCCCCCCCCCCCCCCCCCCCAAAATGTGCGATGTGACTTGCAATCCTGTCGCCTACCCTGCTACCAGCGGTTCTAGTGTAGTGGATGCCCCATGTAAAAGGGTCGGAGCGAGCCTCGTACACCACCCTGTTGACTTCCATTACTCCGTACCCGAATCGTCGGCTCAACCCCCTTATTGCCCGGTTAGCTTCCACCACCCGCTTCTCTGACTGCAGAGACTGTCCCTAGACCTTTGGGACGGTGCATAGTTGCACATGCACAGTCTCAGAGACCTCCCTCAGCTTACGTAACGCTATCTGCCTGGAGAGGTTCTGGCTCCGTCTCTTTAACGCATCATTCAGTCATGCGTGTACCCACCCTGCTTTGCCACACTTCCTCCTTCACTTTGGCCATTCCGGCTGATTTCCAGCGTTGCCGGGGCCTCGAGCAGCTAGTTTCGATTTGGTTGGCCGCGCCCCAAACAAAACCTTGAGGCCGTCGATATCTTTAAAACTACGCGCAATAACGAGAAAAAAAAAATTACACCTTGCAATTCAGGGACGCTGGCTGCACTAAAACAGTCATGATCCCAAAATCAAAAGTATGGGCCGGAGTTGCCCTTTAAGTTAAAACAAAGTATAGGAAAATATTTCCCTGCAAACCCTACATTTTCATACACTCTTTCATTGTGTCCGCTTTCTCTTGTACGATTTGAAATTAAATATCCCATGTCCTGACTGACTACTCTCCTCGGGAAAGGGGTCAATTGACTTATTTCCATTTTTTAATATTATTTTCGCGTACGTATATATTGCTGAATATACATATTGAATTATATCTTTAAAAAAAAAAGCATTGGTCATCAATAATGCTTTTTTTAAAGTATTTTCGTGAGGAAGCGCTACTTTTTTCTGCATATCGATTGACCCTGTGGTACTTATTCTAGAACCGAACCAGTTGAGAGTCCAATGTCGTCTAGACAGCGCTAGTGCTCCTAGGTGTGGTCGATCTTGCTGTGGTCACTTGAGCCTGCAATGTCTTTTAAAGATTTACGAGAGATTCGAACTATTGGATGAGACATCGACTCCGGGTTATACATTACTGTATAGCATATTTGCGCAAGTTCCAAATGCGGTTCCTGTTTTGCTTATTCTCCAGTTATCACGCACTTTCTGAAGTATTTTTCTCCGAAATGTAAAAGTAGGCATCGTATTGAAATCTATGTATATGAGGTGTCCCAAGTGAGCAGGCTCGATCTAAAATGCACCGTTAAAATTGACGCCTGCATCTACCAATCTAAACTTTTCGTAAAAGGTTTATATCACAGGTCAGTATTTTCTTGTAAAATTAAAAAGCGTAGCTGTCGTTCCGTAAATTATGGGGCAAAAAACTTGCCACGGTCAACGTCAGACGGCGACGCAGACGACTAAGTCAAGTAGCGGGCTGTGTTCGGCGTTCACATTGATAAATTGGCGTCGGGAGCAGCCTCTGAAGGGAACCAGCGAAAGAAAGTCGACGACATGCAGACGAAATCCGTGGGCAGCCAAAACGGCGTCGTTATGCATACGTATTTTTTTACTTTAAGTTTTTGATTTGATTGTCCGCATTTATTTTTAAGCCAAAGGTGCATTACAAAAATATTATGTTCGTTGTAATAAACCACGGTGGTCGCAAGCGGTCTCCATAAATAGGTAGCGCCATCTATTAATCCGAGCGCCAAACGCGCCCCGCCACTCGACTTGGTCGTCTGCGTCGCCGCCCGCCGCTGGCCCTGGCAAGTCTTTTTGCCGTATTTTTTACAGGAAGGGAGCTGCGCTTTGTAATTTTACAAGAAAAAACCGATCTGTGAAATACACCTTTGGCGAAACGTTTAGATTGCTGATAAACCCTCACGTTTGCTTGTCACTTTTTGTTCAACGCTTTTATGGAAGATGCTTTTATGCATCCGGCTGACGGTTTAGGCATTTTCTTTCTGAGAGGATTTACAACCTTGCTTTTTAAATTTACATATTGGTGAATCAATCCAATTCCAAAGCGTAGCAGCTCTCGAAAATGCAGTATCAGAATTATAGTGGGCCGATGATCAATAAATGTTTCTTTGTGAAAACGTAAAGTGCGAATACAACAACGAGGTGCTCTGACGTGATGACCTTGCGGTGACGCTGCCGTCGGCTCGGTGCAGGCGCAGACGGTTCAGCCACCGCGAATTTGCTTTCTGTGCACGGGCGGAGCCCAAATCTGATATGGGCAAACGCTGATTTCATTGTAAGCAATCTGTCGGTCTAGACAGTCCTGTACCCGGAAGCTGAAATGACCGAGCGACGACCTAAAGATATCAATGGGGCTGCCCTGCGCAAATGTAGAAATATGCGTAGTTTAACCTCAAAGAGGCAGCACAACAATTTTACCCTGAAAAATTTTGCAGCTTGTTTTACTTTTGAAATTGTTTATCTTTGCTCACGATACAAATCGCTGCAACTTCCCTCGAAGCAGTTCAATTCCGCGGCGTAATCGCAAAGAAGACGACGTACATATTTTCACGATCCGCAGCCGCGTGTGGTGGTCAGAGTGTCGAACCGGAACCGAACCGAACCGAAAACCGGAACAGAACCGTTATTTTTAGCCAAACCGGACTGAACCGAACCTTAATCTTGGCCGCCATCTTGGAACTGAACCGGAACTGAACCGAAAAAAAAAAGATATAACGGTGAAAGGCTCAAAACGGTTCAGGGTATTTTTTTTTACATAATGCACGTTTGAGAAATAAAAATTGGCTGCTCTATTTCTGTGTAATGATCCTATTGTCATATACCGAATTGCAATGTTTGAAAAATTGTAGGATTTTGTGGTGCCTTTTATTGGCACTATGATAAATCACGTGTCACGTGGTCACGCGACATCATGGTGCTCAAGACTTGCTCTCAAGTAATGTCGCGTCACGTAGCAACGTGACATAGTCACGTGACTGTCTGCGTCAGGTCGACTTAAATAGACCGATCTCATTAGTCAGTTTGGCTACGCCACCGCTGCCGCAATACATCGAGGGAACTTTAGTCTTTCTGCACGAGCGACAACCTCGCAGAAGCTGTGCGAGTGCAGAACACCAGGTGTCACAAGGTCTCTCAAGCGTTGCCGCAGGCAACCTTCGAGTTAAAGTTATGGCAGCTTCATGCGCCGAACGCTTGGTGAGATCGCTATATTGAGAACGTAACAAGATGTATTAGCATTGTTGACACCGTGAGGTCACAAGTCATCACAACTTCTCACCGCGAGTCACATGACACTGTGACGTACTCGATTGTCAAGAGCGCGGGTCGAGTACTCGGGTTCATGACAATCAGCACCGACAAACATAGGGGTAATGTCTCGCATTCAATCAAATATGAGAATACCCGAATTTTAACAATATCTGAAGCTCAACCCATTCTTTATTAATTGCCAACACCAGCGCATGACTATGATGAATTCTGAAGGATTATAATTAGCGTCAGATCACGTGGCCGCTTGTCCAGATAGTGAGTTGAGGAGGAGAGAACTGTTTCTTTCCTTTATTTTTTCTGTTTCTGCCTTTTAGTGGAGAGAAAAACAAATGAATGTTTTTTTTTTCAGTTTCGATAACTTGCGAAACATCTATTAGTTTTTCTGAGATTTTGGCAGGGACTAGATTTTAGGAATCCCCTAAAGGTATGTGAATACCCCTAAATAGTTGCACTACCCATTTTACATGATCACACACATCATTGAGGCACCCGGACATGTTTTCGTTGCTGCTGAAATGTGTCATAAAATTGTCCCCAAGAATCGAAACATTAAAAGGACTAAATATGACTTATTAATTCGTCGATAAATGAAACTACAAGTGTGTACGGGAGGAATACCTGAAAAGAAGGATCCTAGTGGCCTCAGAGGGACAGCCGAACACCGACAACCTAAGTAATTCTCGCAGGAGTGTCCTTATAAAGTTATTCCCCAAGAAATTGAACACCCCTGTATATTTCTCTAACATCACGGCTTTTGTGTGCAAAATAAAAGAGATGCAGCACTGCTGTTCACAGTTCACACAAATATAATTGTCCAATCAACTCCCTCAAAGGGAGGAGGGAGTCTCTCAGGACTGAAAGTATATATTCTCTGCAGAACCATGAAAAGAATAAAAAGAAAAAAAAGTGAAGAGTGGGTTGGGGGGGGGGGGGGGGGGGGGGGCGGTAGTTTTAGAAACATACTGTGTTCTAAAGATGCCTCAGCTCCTCAACTTTGTCAGAGATTAGAAAGCGTGGACCCGGAAACTACTTTGTTTGCAGAAACAGTAGAGAGTTTTAGTAGGTCGTCACGATACCTCCGATAGCCCCGAAAACGATACTATGCATGCGTAAGGGAGGTGGTGGCGGAGTATCGGGATATCGTTATCGGAGTCATGGGAACGATCTACTAAAACTCTCAACTATTGCGAGAAAACGCGTTATCCTTGTGCACCACGCTGCACCAACAAAAATAATTTATGTCTCTCGAACACATGGCGTGCAATGAGCGCGAGCTTTCGGTAGTGTGTATTTTGCAACACCGGATTTGATCTTCTCAGCAAGAACAAATCGCAATGACCACTAGCACGATCACGTGACGTGCAAACCATATTAAACAGTTACGTAATGCGATGTTCTCTACACTAGTGAAAATTGTATGTCAAAATTGCATAGTTGTGCAGTATATACAACAGCCTCGCGATGGAGTGTGGCAGTCGAATAAGATATTAGACCGCGCATGACTGATAAAATAGAGTTGTAAAGTGAGGACCCAAAACAAGTGCACGTAGTGCCGAATCTATAGCCTCCCGAGAGAGTATTTTTGAAGGTCCGAGCTCGTACAAGCCAATGTTCAAACGCGATTTGGATTAGAAATACATTGTTTGTCCTTCGCGCTGTTTATTTGTAATTAGGAATATCATTGCATGCATCATCTCTATGTATACCTTTTTGCAGTAAGTGGTTGAGTATGAAAGCATTTAGTAGCATCCCATTTATTATATCTCTGCGCAATTCGTGCGTTTGCCGTCAGAGCTAGTATGTGAACACGCAGTCCTTTTGGGAACACCCCGCGACCCGGTGTTCTGCCAACTTCCAAACAACGAACGAAAAAGCACGTTTCCGAAGACCCAATAGCTGACGTATTACGAGCATCGTTCACCCGTGTCGGTCATAATGTGGTTGTGTGAACTTCCAACAGTCAAATTTATTGATGGAAATAAAAATATATTTAATTACTGACTGCAGATTTGACAAGATATAAAAAGGGCCGATTACCTTAAAGATATACGTCATCAATAAATGCACCTCCAAATGATCTAATATATGCTCTGCAAATATTTTCCCGCGTTTTTATCCCCGACAGCCACGTCTTAATTGATTTGGGCGAGCCTTAAACGAATGTCTGATTTTGAAGCCTCTTCGAAGAACAATGTGTTCCTCACACTTATTTAACTTCTAAAACATATAGAAGTCTGTTATTGGCTCTTTTATTTGACGAACAACAATTTTATGTCTATGTGTGCCGGAAAAGAAATCAGGACAAAGGTGCGCGTGGCGGAACTGTGACGATTGCGCACGCAGACTCTCAGAGAGTGACCAATTAGGTACCCGCAATGTCAAATAGACTATGAAATACTACTTCCTTTCATTTAACAGAAATATCTCCAATTTGCAAGTGTGGTGCTTATTTGCAGATTGAATTGACCGGCATCCTGTCAAGAACAAACATCAACCGCCAAGCTAGGCCGAAAATGTTCAATTGAGTACGCGCTATATTAAGCAAGATCCGATCTGAGCACGAAGGTAGGTATAAATGACAGTGAGCAATTTGAATCAGTTTTTTTTCTGCTTGAATATTTGCCTACATCGCCGTGCTGAATATAAACAATCTTGGTCGTGAAAAAAAACGTTGTAATTGCCAATCACTGTTTCTATAAACGGAAGACTGCAAGGGCTTGCCTTAAAACTTCCGTGAAATTTTTAAAATATAATTGCTTTTAGTTCAGTTATCGTCCCATATACTATAAAACGTATTTCTTAAATTAGATTTCACAATATATATGGCGAGGAGGTGCCCATTTAATGATTTCGTGCAAAGTAATTAATTCTTAAGTTCAACATCACAATGAGGATTCAACTTTTAATACTGCCATGCCAGGTTGTACCAATCAAGAGTATTTTAGGCGGTCTACCAGAATTCGTGACAACCTTTCAATTGAGGTAAAATATATGCGAGTGAGGTCAACAACTAGATCTTGAGTGTATAAACACGACCTGTTGTATGTAAATCTAGCTTTTCTTTTATTGTTTTGTCCAAAAAAAGAGATCAATTTTGTTTTATTATTTTGGTACCTGAAAATAAAAGTGGGTTGTACGAATGATAAATAGGTGTATAATTACTCGTTTCACGGTGAAACAAAGTGATTATTGCCAAAACAACGCGGAAATTATATTCTCATTTTAGCGGTTCAAACCGCTTCCAACCGGTTCGAACCGTTACTTTTTGCTCACTGGAACTGAACCGGAACTGAACCGAAAGTCGTGAACCCGAACCCGAACTGAACCGATAAAAATTTCGATTCGACACTCTGGTGGTGGTCATAGGAACCACGGTGTCACACCATTTCACATACTCGAGGTTTCGTAATGCCATCTAAGGGAAGTCAACACTATCACTCCCTTTCTGACGCTAACCTGTCCATCACTTTCGCGGTGAACTGCCTCTTGTCTCACGCCACGACCTTCAACGGTGCTAAGTGCTCGCGGAGAGAGGGAGCTGGGGGGCATGAGGATAGAACCCACCTGGTGCTCCCAATGAAGTCATTCGAACACCTCACTCGTAAGACGGTGCTAGTGTTCGGTTGTACCCTGACGTTTGATGTTTTTTTTTTTTTATAAAAGCTAGCGCGCGCGATGAAAATTTGTTTGGTGATCTTGATTTGATGGGAGACACTAGACTAATTCCAGCTATTATTTAGTTATGCTCCGAAAACCGTTGCACCGTCCCTAAATTCCGACGGCAGCCAGCGATACCAGCCGATCTGACCAATCGAAGAGTGTGAAAAGAGCAAGGACCACGCTTCAGTACGTGTCCTCTCATCGCGAGCCAGTCATGACGGGGAAAAGTTCCGTGACTTGCGCCTTAAGTGGGTCTGTTTTTGTTGCGTGTGTTATTACCTTCGGCTGTGCTCGGACTTACAATGAAACGAAGTGTGGCGACGGGAGATAGCATGGCGGCGGGATTAAGGTGGCGCCCCATCTAGCTCAGCGAGATAATGCTTGAGAACAGCACGCCATTGCTGCGCGCGTGCTGCCAACGTGTTCGGTTTTTAGTTATCGTCACTTTTGCATGTTAGTTTATCGCAAAAGGGGTTGTACTGGCGCATAGACTGCGTGTTCAGGCAATGAAGGCGGCGACAAGCGTGCCTAGGCGGTAGGAGAGGCGGGTCACATCGTGGTGCTTCTAGAATGCGGAAAGAAACGGGGGGAAATTAAGAAATCAGTGGCCACAGGCCATATCGTTCAGATTCCATCTCTCTCTGGCCCTCGAAACAATTCTCATGAAGCGGGGTCACCGGTATCGCTTGGTCGCCACTCGTTCTCATTTTAACGCGAAAGCGTCGAAGAGCTCGTGTCGCAGGGAAGCCGATGTCGGTGGCGTTGGGACGGGGAAATCCTGATTGATTGATGAGATCAGGACGTGACAGCGACATGACCTCGCGCGGTAATTTCAAGCAACCCACAACGCTCACGCGAAACTTGACGTCACACGTGTAACCGTGTAACGAAAGTGATAGGAAAACATAATATAAATTGCGAATTAAACGTCGCCCCCTGTCTAAAATGACTGAATTTTATAAAGCAATTAATTTGCCTAAAAACATGGTAAAAGTTTTAGGCCTGACTCTAACGCACGGCACTTGAGTTGCGAGCCAGACACGCTAGTGACCAGGCCGCGCAAGGCACGGTAACACGGCTTGGGATCGAGCAGGAGTTTATGTTGCCCTATTGCGTTCCACTTTGAAAAGCGAAGCTTAAGCGCCCTCCTGTAATTTTTTTTTTTTTTTTAATGCGATATTGAAGGCGATAGCAGTTCTTTGGCAGCTTCCCTAGTTGAGACTGGCGCTCACGAATGCGCGACATAGAGGAAAGGAGCAGCCAATTGGAATTCGTATACCTATATTTTTCCCCCTTGAAACCCGCACTTCTCAAATCGGGGCAGAATCAATACACCACCTAATGACACCTCATGCGCAGTCCGTTTCTTATATGTTCATTTGAACGAATTTGCTTACGCATGTATTCCGCCAAGAAATACATTGCACTATCGAGTGCAAATGAAATACGAACAGCGGAGCACTTGGCCACATTCTGCGCAATCTAGAGGCAGCTAGGAGCTGATAACAGCACGGCACGGAAAGGAGGCTGCGAGGGTAGGCGCCAACTCCGGTCGGCACACCCTCGTAGCTCCTCTCTCCACTACGCAGTGTTATCAGTTCCTAGCTGTATCTGGGTTGCGCATCACGTAGCGAAGGTCACGCGCTCTATTGTTCGCATTTCCTTCGTACCAGATAGTACACAAGATGGCGATATATTAAAAATGTTGCCATTTCTAGCGTTCGAACTTATACTCTGTTAACCCGTTCACTTTTATTGGTGCCCTTAGGAGGTTTCTGATGTTGCCTAAATATGTCGATAATTCGCTCTGCGGGTTTTATTATCCTAGAAATCTGTACATCATAACCATGCGCGGTCGATTTAGCTAAAAAAAAGCAATCAAGGTTCGAACACGCCGAGGTCATTTCCGGCGATTGGAGGAGCATTGTTCCGGCAGCCAGAACGATATAGGATCAATGAAAACGCGATATTTTGTTGAGACTGGAAACGCTGTTATTTTCAAAACTTTACGTTTTTGTAGATGATGAAGGCAAATAAGAGTAGTCCAAGCATATTAATATTGTTCGCGGAGAGGGAACATAATACTGCAATAATTGTGTCAAAAATGAAACATCATGTTTTTTTATCTTTCGTGGGAATGATGTTTCCTGATGTCAGCTCTCGAGCGCGAGGTCGCTGGGTTGAATCATAGTCCAGGCTGTATGATTCACGAGCCGCGCCTTGGGATATCACTCCGCTGTTCCACCGGCAGGGGGCCTGAGGATCCTTCGCTTGCTATTGGCTGACAGTGATCCTGGGTTCGGAACATGCTTCTTCCATTGCCGGCAATGACATCGGTGTGTCGCGATAGGTGATTGTTCTGGTAATATAAAAATCGGCCCCGTATTGTCATGATTTAGAAATTTATAGGATTTTTAGAGCCAGCAGAGGGAGCTATCGCCATACTTAGGCGATCTCAAAAGCCTCCTCAGGAAACCTTTAAGCTGAGATATAGCCTCCTTTATACTCACAAAGCCTCGTAGTTCGATGACGTACCCCTAAGCTTGTTTCACATGCAGCGATTTCGGCCCTAGAGCGGCACGATTTCTGCCGTCGCGGCGCTCTGGCCAGCCGCAGCGGTTGAGCGGCACGAGCGCCGCGACGGCAGAAATTGCGCCGCTCTAGGGCCAAAATCGCTGCATGTGAAACACGTTCTCGGGGAGTCCGGTATTCAGCGTACAGCTTCCGCAGCGACGAGGACCCGACACATGGTTTTCAAACCCGAAGAGAAAAGAAGCGGTAGCGCGAGGAACGCGAGAAGCACGAGCGGACATTCCATTGCTCGGGACAAGTATCGTTACTTCGGCCAGCTCCGGCAGATTCGCAGCTGCCGACTACACTGTCGTCTGCTAGTTCCACATTTTGTTCACCTACGACCACAAACCATGTCCTTGGAAGTTCACTGGAAACAAATAATTGTTTTTAAGGTATTTATATTAGTTATCAAGCGTGTTAGGGTGCCTCTATCTGCCCGCTGATGGAGGCACCCTAACGGGGCTGCTCTGCAGAGCTGCAGTATAAACGGCTCTGCAGAGCTGCGGATCGAACCGCCACCTACACCGTCTCCCAAGGAGCGGCCGTTTCCGATGTATGGTGGAGGCTACGCCGTAACTACACAACCCCTTTAGGCCACTGTAGCCAAACACACCCCGCTAATGGAATTGGACGTCTGCGTCGCCGCCCGCTGTAGATGCTGGCAAGTTTCTTGTCCCTATTTTTTACAGAAAGAGAGCTACGCTTCGTAATTTTACAAGAAAACAGATGCCTTCGTGATTAAGTCCCACCACGACAACTCTCGAGTAAGCGCACCATCTTTGTCATTGTCCGATAAAAAATTCTACCAATTGAAGATCCGATGACACTTGTAATTGAGGGCAGGGGGGGGGGGGGGGGGGCTGGAGGTACTTTTCGACCATATCCTTGTGCTCTGGCAAGTGTGCCTTTTTTCTCTATTTTTAAAAAGCACTTCATCCAAATAACCGATTCAGTTTAAAGTACGCCGCTTCCTGTCCGGCTCACTTCGTTTGTTATTGCTCGTTTTATCACAACTCAAGATACAGTCAAAGACTACAGGGTACACAGGCTCAAACACGCATACTATAAGCGCAAGGCCATGGTGCATGGGTTGCGGTTCATTGCTTTAACCGGTGACAACAAACGCACTAAAAGACGTTGAGCTCCGTGACGTAGTGTTTTTTGGTTCTGCTTGATTGCCCTCATTGACTTGTTATGTCGGCTGCGCTCTGACTTACAGCGGAAATAAATTTAAACGTTTATGTTGTACAATAGCCCTTTCATTGACGAAATGCTGAGGAGGCATGTTTTATAGATTTTCTTTATCGTTTGATAAGAATCTTCACTGATTGATTGAATATGCTTTTAATTCTTGAATAGTTAAAACTATTCCGCTTGTGAGCCTCTATCGAAATCGCTTTGCCGACCATGCAGCGCGAAAGAAACCAGTTTCACAGAACAAAATTTACCCAGCTTAACACTCTCGCTCAGGTAGTTGAGCTAGCTGGGCTCCGCTTCTGGGCGAACTGGGCACTGCTAGCACCACTGACACTTATTCTGGCTTATGTGTCAGCGAGAGCACGTGCTGAGCGCTGAATGTGCACGGGCGAGCAGCAGACCGAATGAAATGAAGAGCAGAGGAGGAACATCAGTGGCACAAGCTAGAGTCACTAAATAAGCTACACTTTCAGAGTACCGCATTCCTTTTCCTTGGCACTTTGCCGACAAAGCAGTAGCTCTATTCAACAATATTCTGGTTTGCTGCAGCATCATTGGACAGTGGCGGTCATATGAGCCGCTGTCATCATCATCGCGTTTTTTCAACGCCACCATCTTGGGTCCAGCGGTCGGCTACCTGCTGCTGTTTTTTGCTGTTTACTGCGCGCGCACACTGAAATCCGTCGCTCAGCACGCACTTTTTCCTTCTTATGTCGAGACACGAACAACACGACCTTGATACGCTGCCACAACTGCGGCTACGGCAGATGGTGCAGGCGACGGCTACAGCTCGGCTTGGCTCAGCTACAGGTGATCCTCCATCTGCGCGTGGACCCAAGATGGTGGCGCCTGACACGCTTCAGACGCGTAGTTTGGGAGTTTCGGTACTCTGAAAGCGTAGCTTTATTTTGTGACTCTAGCACGAGCCAGCTTTCTGGCCACACACATGAGTCGTGCCATCAAGTGGCTGAACTAATGGTTTGCTCAGGATGGCCGTCGTGGGACCGCCGCCTTCAGGCTGCACTCCACGGAGCGAAATATGCAACGAATAACTGACGAACTGAGCGCGACGTAGCAGCCACTGTGCTTATGCAACGCGCAGAAAATAAACCGCGGGGCCAAATTCATCGATTATTCTAGAACAAAGTAATTCGCAGAGTATTCACCCATAGAGTCCAGCCTTTTCAGGTACCGCCAACCACTGTTGGGCAATGCGAGAGACACGTACCACGCGAGCGAGAGCTACACCGCAATTTACTTTGATTTGATGCTGCTTGCAAGGAAGAGAAACACGTCAAGGGGTTTCATTGAGGACGTGTGGCTCTTCGGTGTGACCTAGAAAGTCGCAGAGAGCGAGGTTACCTGGCACGTTTTTACCGATGGATTGATGTCATTGGTCGTGGCATCGTTGCGGTCACTCTTAAAGGAGCTGAGCAACAATATTTGATGGGAACATTTCTCCCTTTACAACATCTTACTGGCACTGGTGGGCCCTAAGAATACTCAAACGCATCGCCAGTGACCAAAAAGCGTCTTCGTTGCGGAGGAATTCCAAGAATAAAAGCGGACCATTTCTTTCCGTTTCTTCTTCGCAAAACTTGATGACGGAGCTGCGGGGACAATGCAAACTTTGATGACGTAAAGTGGGGATTGAAGTACACCCAACTGACAATATTTGAATGCGATTCATAGATTGGAACCGTGCATTGTGTGAGTACTCTATTTTGGCTCATGATACTTACTAGCTCGACAAGCATTTGGGTAGTGGCCGATGTCCAATCGCTGCATCGACGACAGTAGCCGAGCCATAACAATTTCTGGAACTCAGCGCGTGTTCTGTGCTTTGCCAACCCCATCGCGTGGCTATGACCAACATTGGCGGCATATAATCGGTTCCAGATCACGTGGCCGCTTGTTCTGGCTGCGAGTTGAGGGGATGAACGCTGCTCGTTTTTCTTTAATTTTTTTCTGGGGCTCCTATTGCGTGGGGTGAAAAACAAACACGTGTTTTATAGGTCATTAACGTCAGGGATCCGTTCTAAGCGGTATTTGCGCACAGTACGAAAATTGTCGCATCGCCCCTTAAGGTGCGACCCCACCGTGCATGACGTTTTGGTGCTTTTTTGACGCCCGATAACTTTCTTTCTATGTATCTTGTAATTATAAAGTTAATGTCTAATTAAAGCTCTGTTCTTCATCGATACTTTAATGTCTCGTTATTACGATTATTTTGTGTTGTTAGTTAATTATTCAGCTAAAAAAGACCATAGTCTTTTTTATTGAAAAATATATTTCTTGAGTTATAACGTCCCATCGTCCACGATATTTTACGTGAGCGTTCGGTTGGATGTAATAAATTAAAAAAAGTAAGCAACGAACTGTACAGATAATGTATATTTTAAAATAAAAGAATAAAGTCTAAAATGGTATTTTATGGCGGTATAAAAACGAAATAACGTCACCTAATCAAAATAATGAGACATTAAATTATTAAGCATCCTTCAATATTAATTTTCCACACCTCCATATTGATATATTACACGTTAATAATGTTATAAGACCCTGAACATTTCCCATTTGGTTACGGCAAATTGTAGTTTTCTTAATATAAAATACAGATGGCGATACGTGTTGAAGAAAAACTTGATGCGCATTTCCTGTCGTGTGCCGCTTGGAACGCCACGTGAAGGACAGAAAAAGTGCCAGATGTCAGGGTGTCAGGTGCCTGGATGCCCGCAGTGAGCGAGTCAGAGATGTCAGAACAACGAGCACGTGGCTGCGGGTGCACCACAGCTACTTTTGCGCGCGTTCTACCGTGCGTCGGTACACATGCCCGACGCGATCCAAATGGAATGTGCGCCATAAAATGAATTCTGCCATTTCAGAATCCGCCACGCATGCGAAAACATTTTAATGTTTTTTATCAGTTGCAAAAATCATTTCGCAATCAAAGTATGCTAGTCGGAATGGTTTGAGTATATTTTGTTTCAAAAAACATTTCGGTCGCTGTTAAGTGGAAATAATATTAAAACAAAACACAGAACATTAACTAGTCTCAGTGTCTCTGAGCCAACGCGCTGGCCCATGAACTCATATTTGTCGGGTTAAAATATCGGCCAGGTGCCCGCAATTTGACGGAGGCCAAATTGACATTTCGGTTGCTCGTCAATAGATCTCCAATTAGTCAAAATAAAGCTGCAATATTTTTATTGGGGCGTGTTAAGTGATTTTTGTTAGTTTGGCTTGTGAAATCCTAAGATCTGAATATTTGCTTTGCTTTACCTTAGTTCGGAGCGGAGCCAACGCCGCGGGCTGATGAAGCCACTGAAGCAGCGCCAAGAGCGCAAGGTCAAGCTGTTCATTCTCTTTCTGTGCCTATGTGGTCGGGCTAAGCTAGAGCCACTAAATAAGCTGCACTTCATACACATCTTGGTGCTTAAAATGTTGGTAATCAGTTAACTGAAGCTTTATCTGAAATCACAGGAAATGCTTTTCCGTCCTCCAGAAGTGTTTAAACAATTCGCGACACAGCAAAGCAATATTACGTGAGTTTTTTGACACCGAAACTAATGCTGTGGAAGTCGCACTTTTGAATCATGACGATCGGCAGTTGCGTTTGATTTTTACTAACCACCAAGCTGGCACCGCCCACAAGAGTATCGGGGGAAAAAGTGCTGATACTATAAGTGCAGCTCATTTGGTTTAAGCTCACAGGCTAAGCCAATTGCGGCGAAGGATCGTTGGCCGAGTGTGTTGTGGCACCGCAGATCAGTCTGTCTATGCTGGAAAAAGCGATGGAGAGATTTCATCGTGACGTCGCCGGTGGGAGGAGCCTAATCTCCATCGCTGGCGAACCCATCTGGCAGGGAACTTCATTGCGTCTCGTTGATGACGTCGACGGGGAGTGGCGATTGAGTTTAAACTTCATCGGGATTTGCATCCAAAAAATGTCCCTATAGGGAAATGATCAACGCTGCATCGGACGGTCGTGTAAAAGCAACATTTTTAACTTCTGAGAATGTAGACTTCGGTACAGTTTAAATATAATTACCTCTGTCAACTTTAGGTCGCATCGCTCATGTCTTTTTACATAAGTGCAACAATTTAGATGATCGCAATCTGTGAGCTGCATCGCGATTGTGATGAATCGTCAATGCCGACGGTGGATGTCGCGCGTTAAGTGCTCGTGTGTCTGTACGGAGACTTGCCACACTTTTGGAAGTTTTGCTCTCCAGTCGGGCTTTTTCAAACGTTGAACGTGAACCAAGTATCGTAGCTGAACTCGAGTTGTAGGAGAGAATCCTGGCCCCAATGAGAAAGATTTCTCGGAAAGACACGGAAGAAGGCGCATGATTTCGAGAGCGGACGCGCCTCGTCCGTCGGCACACGGCATCTTGGCTGCAGTTTTGGTAAGTGCTGGGAATCGCTATAGGCGGTTTTAGCGTAGCGTTGCCGTGCGCAGCGAAATTGCTGCTGGGAGCTCGCGCTGTAATTTTGAGGCAGAAGTCAACAGACACCGTGTTGTTTTTGGAATTATTGACTTTGCACGAGTATGCTGTCTCGTAATGTTTCTTCAAAAGCTCGGATCGTAGCGCTCAAGCTCACGAGTTAATTTTTCTAGACCTGCGCATGAGACACTCCGATACCTGAATTCTAAGGTGTAGAAAATGGGTAACCAGAAAGGCTGTCAATTTGTTGTACGTAAACTTGTGTGTTAAATGGATTATGAAGGACTCATCTGATATGACCAAAGGTGCTAGTGAGGACCCAGCACAGGTGGCAGCTCCATCACCACCAAATGGCAGGTATAAAAAAAAACAGTCTGGATTCATCTGCGTGATACGTGGTTTGCACCTATGTCGCGTCATTAACATGTATTATGCACGAGTGCCGTCGGTAGTCTCATGCTGATGGCCACTGATGGTTGGCGGTTGCAGCTTTGCTACACTGTGATCATGGTGAACTGTGCTGGCTCCAGGGGCCCAAAGTGACAGTTTTTGTGTCCATCTCAGCAAATGCATAAAACTGTGACCACTATCTGCGCAGCGCATGTATATAAGGAAGGTGAAAGAAGCTGTCATAAACATCAATGTGCCTGGTCGGTAGCTCCCAAGGTGGCTGTAGGTCCAACCGTGTTTCTAGCAACGTGACACCTCAGCAAGACTCACAAAAACATAGGTGTACACATGGTGCAGAGACAATCCACAAATGGTTACTTTACTTTTGTGTCGAACAAGACAGCAGAAAAATGAATGAGACTAAGTGTCTGTTCGCAAAAGAGCTGTGGCTCCGGTTATCCCTTTTTCAACAGTGGCCTGCTTCCACCAAACATTCTCAGGAAGACCACAGCTACCCACCACTCTAAAATGACAAGGGAATGACACTAAGACAAAACTGGCTCACCAATTCCAAAATTGACGTCTGGTATTTATAGAAAACGTCCACTTCTAAAAATATTTGAGGCAAAGGGCTGTTGGAGCAGGACGCACCTAGCTGGGCATTGCCTATAAAAATCGGCAAAATTGTCGTCATGCACTTTTGCACATTTTTCTTAAACATTTGCACTCGGGTATTCAAGTCCTCCATCTTTGGCCAGAAATCACAATCTGTCTTAGTCCTGTTAAGTGTAAGTAGCAGGTGGGTCTTGTCACCAAACAGAGCTATGTTTTCTGCGTACTGAACTGAACAAACACGGGCAAACTTTGTTGTGATCACGTGACGGTTTAAACTTCTGCCTAGGCCTAGCCCAAGTTCCTGTGCTAGCACATATTGCTACGCACGTCTACGAGCAGGCGCGCTTGTGGCGGAGTGATTATCATGTTTGCCTTCCTTGCAAAGGTCCAAGGTTCGATGCCTGGCCGCGTATGTACCTTTTTGTTAATGCCCCGCACGTCTACCAAAATGTCACGAATGACAGATGATGAGGTGACGAATGAACAAAATCTAAAAATTTAATTTGGTGAACTTGTGCCAAAACAAAAATACAAAGAGGTAGCTTCGCAGGCATCAAAGCGGAGTAGCACGATCGAGCGCAAAAGCGAGACTCTGTATTACCTCGCCCTCATATATGTGGGTGTCTGCAACAATCGGCGATGAAGGTTCGGCGCATATAACATTCGGACTTTCTTTCTTTCCTTTATTATTCTTTTTTTAAATACACAATCGTTGCTTGGACCCATAGCCGTGGAGGCTAGTCGCGGGTCCAACATTAGAAATAACCTTTACAATGCGGCAGGCAAACAAAACAAATGTACGCACACATCAAAGTATTCACAAAACAACATACATAATAATTGAAAAAAATATATAGGGCACGATATTGAACTTATTCATTGGCTCGCAATTTAATTAAATACTTCTTTAAGGATGGCAATATATTGGGTTTACATTTGATGTCGGTAGGGATATCATTCCATACCAGGGCGCCGTTGAATTCAATAAGCCTTTCTTCATAAACACTTCGACAAGATGGCAAATTAAACAGATTATTAGTTGCAGCTCTCGTATTCCGTAATGGTAATTTAAATATCTGTAATGGGAGTGGGTCGTTAGTTTTTATTATTTTGAAGACTGTTTCAGCTATTTTGAAGTTGTATAGAAGGTCTAGTGGCAACACACCAACTGATCGAAATAGAGGACCACTTGGTTCGGTATATCTAGAATAAGTAATGAGTCTCATAGCCCTTTTCTGCAATCGACTGAGTGGCTCTAAATACGTGGTGTATGTTCCGCCCCAAGACTCTATACAGTAATTCAAGTGACTATGTACAAATGCAAAGTATAGAATGCGCAGTATAGACGAATTAAAAAACTCCCGAGCCTTTAGTAGTGTGTAGCATCCGTGTGCAAGTTTTGTGCTGATGTTTTTAATTTGATTCTTCCAATGCATATCGGTTTCAAACAAGACACCAAAATATTTGTAACAGGAAACATGCAGCAACTGCACGTTATCTAAGTATATAGCTAGTTCTTCAGAATTTGTTTGCCTTCTCCTAGAGTGAAACACAGTGTACTTAGTTTTTTTAATGTTAAGTGTGAGTTGGTTACTAGTGAACCACGTTAAGACCCTTGTTAATTCTTCATTTATTTTACCTTGTAGTTCACTTATTGTGTCCCCGACAAAAACTAATGCCGTATCGTCTGCATACATGAGTGCTTCAGACTGACATAAAACAG
This sequence comes from Ixodes scapularis, assembly GCF_016920785.2. Lineage (NCBI taxonomy): Eukaryota > Metazoa > Arthropoda > Arachnida > Ixodida > Ixodidae > Ixodes > Ixodes scapularis. The sequence goes on along the minus strand of NW_024610108.1, from coordinate 1,001,988 downwards.
AAGAAAAATCATTGACGTAGAGAGAAAAAAGAATGGGCCCCAAAACAGAGCCTTGTGGTACCCCTGTAAGCACTGTTTGTGGTGTAGAGATAAAATTATTAATCGTTACACATTGTGTTCGTTTAGAAAGATAACTTTGAAATAACTCTAATATCTTTCCCCTAAAACCGTATTCATGAAGCTTGTTCAATAGTATTTTGTGATTAACTGTATGGAAAGCCTTACTTATATCCAAATAAACAACCACAGCAATTTTATTTTCATGAAGAGCCTTATTAAGAAGCTGAGTTAACACGAGTACAGCGGAAGAGGTAGATCTGTTCGGCCTAAATCCGTGCTGACTAGGGCAGAGAATATTGTACTTATAAATTCCTGAATGTGTTTACAAATTATTTTTTTCAAAAATTGTATTAATTACACTTAATACTGATATTGGTCAATAACTAGACGGCTCGGAAGTATCTCCCTCTTTAAAAATGGGCACAACCCCTGCTATTTTGAGCTCATCGGGATATATTGCGCTTTCCAATGAATGATTAAACAAGTGTAGAAAATGAACGCCTAAAATGTCTATATTATCTCTTATTAATTTTACTGGAACGGCATCGAGCCCGGTCGATTTGTTTACTCGAAGACTTCTAACTGTAGACGTAATTTCAGCCATCTCAATTTCCTGTATGACAAAGGTATTAACAACCGAAGCCGTTAACCTCGTGGAAACTATCACATGTGGCAACTGTGCTGGTAGGAGAGGACCTATGTTCGTAAAGTAGTCATTAAAATTGTCTACCATTTCCTGGTTGGCTAGTTCGGGTTGCACACATCGATCTGAGCGAAGGCCGATTGCGTGATTACCTATATCCCAAATCGTTTGTGCATTCCCGTCGGCTTGTTCGATAAGAGAGGAGTAATATTGTCGTTTCCTTTTCCGCATAAGAGAAACAGATGCGTTTCTTAATCGCTTAAATTGTCCTAGATAATATTTGTTGCTTTTGTTTTGTTTCCATTTACGATACCAGCTGTCTTTCTTTTTCAGTACGTCTAAAATGTGACTCTTCATTCAAGGGCAGACCGGCTCTCCATATCTGCTGTTTGTCCTACTTTCAGCGCTCTGAATTGCTGCGTTTTTAAGAGTATGAACAAAGTTTTGATATTCATTGTTGGTGTCATGATTATACAAAGCATAAACATTTTTTTCTAATATATTTCGAAGTAGGACATAGTTTACCTTGGTGCGTATTTTAGGACAAAGATTCGCATTTACGGACGACTGGTTTTGCAAAACAACAAAAATAGGCAGATGGTCCGCTATTGGATCAGAGTAAACTCCGGCACACACACCGCTATCGATGTTACAAAGCGCGTGATCGATCAACGTACTCGAAGTACTGGTAATACGAGTGGGTTCACGTATAATATTGTGTAAGCTAAAGGGTTCGAGAAGTAGAGTATAATCATTGTGCGTATCCCATGCCAAGTCAATATTAAAATCTCCAAGGATTACAATGTGGCCGGTATGCTTATGAGTTATTTGTACAAGATCCGATCCGAATTTGTCTAAGAAAGGTGTCAGTGCGGTGCTTGGAGGACGGTACACTACTCCAATTATTAGACTACAAGGAAGTTTAATAAAACGTGCTTCAATATGTTCATCACTGATAGAGGCAGTATGTACAACTTCAAAGACAATGTCCTCTTTCACAAAGAATGCAACGCCACCTCCCCTTGTACGTGCGACCCGTGGAAGGGAGGAAAATATATACCCGGGTATAAGAGCCGTTTCAGTATTTTGAAGCCATGTTTCACTTAGAGCAATTATATCATATGCTTGTTGGTACCGTGAAATACATGCAAGTAGTTGATTTAGATTTTTTCTTAGACTGCGTACATTGCTATGAAACAAAGAAAAAGAATCACGGTTTAGCATTAAATTGTCAACCTGTTGGAAAGTGTAAGGCTTAATGATCCTAAGAACACAGATCAAGGCGCTAGCATTATGAAAACCCCAGGTAGCACACCGCGTCGGCCGGTATCGGGACTACGCCGGCCGGTCCCGGTAACAGGATGGCGGCGCCCGGCCATTGGCGCCGGTGAGCTACCGGCCCCGGCCGGCGTCGGGGTTTCGTCTTGCTCACTGGCCAGTTCAGCCGAAGAAGTTACAGTGACTGGCCGGCATCGGGTTTTTGCTGTCTTTGCTGGCCAGTCTTTCCATGGAGGTTCCAGTAACTGGCCGGCATTGGTATTTTGCTGTCTTTGATGGCCAGTATTTACATGGAAGTTCAGTAACTGGCCGGCATCGGCACTTTGCTGTCTCTGATGGCCAGTATTTACACGGAAGTTCAGTGACTGACCGGCATCGGCGCTTTGCTGTTTAGGCTGGCGAGCCCCGCCATGGAAGTTCCGTTTACTAACCGACACCGTTTTATCTTTTTTTTTTTTTTTTTGCCGTTTTTACTATGCAGTCAAGTCATTCAGATTCTGACGAACTGTGGCAATTCATGAATAGCGAGTGGAAATATTCGCATAGATCAATCCTTTGCAAATAACTGCCGACGCTGGTGTATTTGATCCCAGCATGGCAAGGCTGACGTGTTTTATTGCGAAAACGCGAGAAAAAAACAATGCGGCGAGGAACATTTGCAGTTCAGGATTCGAGAATCTGACCACCAACGCCATGAAGAATAAATTACACAACGCCGAACGATACCTTTTCAGGAAGCTAGTTTAATTTGATGCACTATACGGTCGGTGGTATACGCACGTATTTGGCTCTGATAAGAAAATTAAAATAAAAACGGTATAGCGGAGAATCCGAATGAAGAGCAACAACCACAATTAACAAACACGTGGCATGATTGAGCACGCGCTTTGAGTTACAAAAACTATAATTTGCATTGCATTGCAGAATCTGGACAAGAAAGAGATGTGTGTATTGCTTATGACGCTACGAGAGGTACACAACTCTCCTGAGATCGTGTTATTGGTGATTTTAATTGAGTGTGAAAATATGCTATTTCAGTCAAGAATCGGCTGTTTTCTCTGGTAGTTACGATCATCTAACAGAAATATTTCAAATTCTGACATAGCCAGACGATTTGTCCCCCGGTAGCTTATGTTATATACGACATACCGCACCAAAAACAAAAAAAAAAAAAACAAATATAAAAACATTTTTTTTTTTTTTTAACACGATAAAGGCGTTGTGGATGTTTACACTGCCGGGTCGTGAATGTGACCCCTTGACGCTGCGAAACATAAATGTTCCAATACCGAACGATGCCGTTTGTGAAAGCTAGTTTAATTATCCGCACTGTTCTTGGATCTCAGGAATAAAAACATGTCTAGGCCTAATAAAAAAGTAAAACTGCGGAGCGCAACCTTGATAAGTAAAATCAGGCGGCAGGCGAGGGAAATATCACTGATGTACCAGAAGAAAATTAAGTACTACTTTCCGTAAGTCAGAAAAATAAGAGATGTGCTTAATACGTACCGCGCTGTGAGCTCAGCTAAATAACTGTCTTAAAATAGCGGTATTTCTGTTTTAACAGTGGGTAAAGTTGACCACCTTCAGACAAACTTCGGCTGCATCACTGTGGCAGTTTGACCACTTACTCATTTTCTCATTTTGCTCTCAATATTCCCATTATTATTACCTTCTTTACTTCGTTGAAAGGACTTGCGCTGTTTGCCTACTACACTGACCCAGAAATTAGCACGGAGGGAGCGAATTATCCCGGCAAAACAAGAGGGCCACGGCTTGTGCATTGCATCAATTTAAATTTGGGCTCGCACTTCTTATTTCCAGATTTTGCGTGATTTTTACCCTAAAGTAAGGGGCCGGCAACTGCAAAAAACATTAAAAAAAATATTAAAAAGAAATAAAAAACGTAGTAAAAAAAACAATAAAAAACTTCGCACTTCCCGGATTCGAACCACCGACCACACGATCACCCGCAACGCGAGTTAACCACCAAGACCAAATCGCCAAATCGAAAACGCGTTGTTTTTAGTAGTTTATATGTCTGCTGAGTTCGTTTGAATACATTGTACGGTTAGTTTCGTATGTAATTTTTTGTTACGTGTTCAGGACGTATTTCTAATATTGTGGCAATTTTTGCATACTCAATGATTTATTATTACTGTGTCTTTTAATAGTTTTTTAATGCGCTTTGCTGATCGTTTTATTGCAAGCGTGTTGAAGATACGCGCCAATACGCGCACATAGATTCCTTAAAGTCGTTAGACATCCATAATAGCCAACGAACGCGATCCAATCCAATCCGCAGCCTTGTTTTGCCGGGCTTGTTGGCAGTGTGTGTTTCACGTCTCTGTCTTGAGGTCAATTTACCGATTAGTCGTGATGCGTGGAGTTCAACTTAGTTTCAAATGTGTCCGAAAACGAAGGAAGCGACTGTGAGCCGTGGAACTACGTCGAATCTGCTCAACAGCCAAGATCATGGCACGGTCGTTTCAAAGTAAGTTCCTTTCTTTGTCCGTTAGGGCTAGATTATTCTTTTTTCCGTTCAAAATGCTTGTTATTGTCTAGATCGCTTGCTTTTACCAGTATTACTAATTGTGCGCGAATGGTGCTATGCGAGGCTGTTTTGCTTCGTTCACAAATAGGCTGTGTACTCGGTCGGAACTTTTTGGGAGAGTGGGGGGGAGGTGTTGGACGGCGGCGCCGGCGGCGGCGGCGGCGGGCGTGCGGGCGGCCGGCCGGCCAGCCGGCCAGCCGGCGGGTGGAGGCGGAAAGGGGAGGGGGAGGGGGGGAAGTTTGATTGCCTCCTTCCACCGTATTGTTCACTGGTAAACTAGGATGTCTGGAAGAGCGCGGTGCCCCCCCCCCCAAAAAAAAAAAAATAAATAAATAAATAAATAAAGCACTTAACTTAGCGCGGTGCCCCTCCATCGTCTAAGCTCTAGGTTAGACACTACGGGTGGATTCCGTGTGCGTATTTGCGTCCGGAGAGCTGAGCCAGGCAAAAGGCAGAGGAGGATCGAGCAAGTCCGTAGCTTCCGCCGCGCAGTCGTCTGCAAACGGCTTTATTTTCGTGACTCGTTATCAGAAAGAATTGTCAAAAATTGGTGCCGCGATGAATTCATCCCATGGTGATTTGCATAGCATACCGCTCCTGATCGCAAAACTTTGTGCCCACGAAATAATTTTTTGATGCCGCTTCTGGGGAAATTTACAAGCATGTCCTGGATTAAGGTAGTGTCTCGCCAGTTTATGAGAGGTATATTTAGTTCAGTGTAAGTATATAGTGTTAGACATGCCTCACCCAATCCCTGTATTTTTTCGTTTGGTACTGCCTTGAGCGAATGGTGTAGGTTGTAATTGTTTTTAGTTGTTGCATGATTGTAGTAAGGTGGTGAGCTTTACTAATTAAACAGCTTGAAAAACAGTTCACCACAAAAGGCAAGGAGACAAGCAGAGTTACGTGTAAACCATACGCAAGCGCAGACTCTCGACTCGCATGAACAGAGAAGGAAAAAATAAAGAATGCGGAAGGAGCTCAAGCACAGGCCCAAGTGGAATGCGCCGATTCACCCATTAGCAAGAGCAGATTTTAAAACCATAATTTCCTTGTCTGTTAAGGCAACAGATTGATGGCCAATACATAAAGACAGCTTAATCTCTCTCTAAAGTCTACGATGAATTGTCACCTACTTATGCACTATTTACACTGCCCATGTGTCATCCTTATAGCCTCGTCCCACTAGAGCGACAGACAGCAACACACGACGAGCGACACACGACGCACGCTGTCCCACCTGGCGGACACGACGCAGGACACGGGGACGAGGATTCTTTCCTAGTGGGATTGGAGTTGTCAACAAAACACTTCAAAATACACAGATAAACAGTCTGGCGATGCGGTTTTCATATTTTGCTCTTTGGCATTAAATGCGCCGACAAACACGGTGAAAGTGGAGACAATTACTTTGTTTCTTGATTAAAGCTTCCGCTTCTCTTCATTTGCCGTTGGCGACTTTCCACAAACAGTCGTGACAATTGACACCAAACTTTTTCTGAACTAGAATACCCGAATCATTCCTTTTTTTTGGGGGGGTCGTTCGAGGAATTCTAAGTTAGCACCAAGGAATTTCACCCTGATTTTGAGGATGTTTAAAACTTCATATCCGAATGATCGAGGGCAGGCGTTTTATGGGGGACAATACGGCATCCCGATCATCACAGAACGTGATGACAAGTCTCGTCTGCCGGAATGGCTTGCCGCGGAACGTCGTGTCCTACTTCGTGGTGAGCGGTCTTTGGTCAGTCCTCGCACATGGGTGTATCCATCCTGATTTAGGGGCGTAGACCTCGGCGTCTTGAAGCACCAAATCGCGCACAGAGTTTTTGCGAGCAAAACCAGCCACAGACAAGCCTTTCGCAACATGACTGCCCAGCGCCAGCAAGCAAGCCGCGCCCGCGACCACTATGAGCAATCGAGGGACTGGAACTGCGGGAACGGGGAGAGGCCGCCAAGGGCTTCTCTGAAGGTCGAGCGGTGGAGCAAGCCACGGGAGGAAGGGTGGAAGGGTGGAAAGAGAGGCAACAGAGGGCACAAGCGGGCGAGGAGGATAAGTTTGTATCCGACAGATGTTCCTCGGTGGGACTGCTTGCTGCGCTTCAAGTCCAACAACAGACAAGAACTCGTCCGTCGTTGATGGTTTGTCGGCGATTGTCGCGGGTGTTGGCCGTTGCAGTGGGACAGCATCGGCGACACGGAACTTTGTGGTGTCGTCGGACAAACATCGGTGTTTGTCACTCTAGTGGGACGAGGCTTTTAGAGAAAACGTGAATAGTTAGCAGATACTGTGAAAAACATACAAGGGAATTATTTTAGGCCTTTATTATTCATAGTATGGGCCACCAATGTGTTCGCACATCCGTCTGTTACCTGAGCTGCCAAGAAAATCGTGTTTACAGTCTCATGCATATGGGTGGGAGTCGGCACGTTCCACTTGGACCTGTTCGAACTTTTGCTAAAGCTCGTTCCGCATTCTTTATTTTTTTTCTTCTCCAATTTGTGAGTTGGGAGGCTACACTCGTATGTAGTGTGTGTATTCCTCTCCTTTATTCCTTGTTTTTTGTCTGTTATTTTTCAGGATGTTCAATCAGAATGAACTCGCCACCTTATTACATGGAAAGGCTGTTGTTAATTCCAAAGTGTCTGTAAAACAATCTACCTGACATATTTTGCTCACGCCCCGGTTTCTGAAGCTCACGTTCTCCGAACACAGCCTTTCTGATTTCTCTGATTCTTTTTCTTTTTTCTTTTATGCTCAATAGATCAAGTTGTGAGTGTGCACCAGTCTGCGTCCTCTGTGTTCCTGTCCTTTTGTCCTTGTCTTTTTGTGCACTTTCTTCAAGTTGGTCCATGATATTTTTTATCGTATATTCTAATCTGTGTTTTCATCTTTATACTTGCTGCAGTCCTTACCAAGTAGAAGTTGGCATTCACTTTCACCATCCTGATGTGAGTGTCCTGAGGCGACACAGAATGACAGCTTCCTCTGCTGAAGGCCAGGCTTGATGGAAGACTGCCAAGGCTGTTCATGGTAAGGTGCTCTATATATTGAGCAATATAATAGCAACTTATTGCTGATAGGATTGTTTTTAACGCAGACTGTGTTTATGGACTGGCCTTTAGCAATTCCGATGCCACTCACGTGGAATGAAACACTCTAGGGGAATTGCGCATCCCATTCGTAAGCGGAATGCTGAGTTTACAACAGAAGTGCGTCTCAACTTGCTGCCAGTATTGCTGTGTGTGTTGTGTTTGTATTTTTATTTGTTTGTTTAATGTTCCCAATAATGGCTGCAGCCTTCCCATTGGAAGTGGCAACACGCAAACACAAATGGACGGCAAGAGAGGTGAACAGCGCCACTCACGCCGTTCGCCACCGCACCCATTGGTTTTCGGAGAGGTTTGCAGTATTGGTCTCTATGGTATTTGGTCATATATCGCACATGAACACAACCAGGGCACTGTGCCTACAATTCAGCACTCGCAAGATTTGCGTGAATACACCCTGCAGCTGGTCGCATTTTCAGAGTAATTTTAATGTTGCAAAAATGAATAATGACATTGGCATATTTCTCGTGCCAAATCCTTCATGCCTGTTCCGAACTCTGATCTCCACGAGATCACAGTAGAGTCGTTTCTGTTGTACAGAAAAAACCTCGTTAATTCAACCCCCGCTAATTCGGATAATTTGAACGGTCGATCCGGTCCCGTCAAACATATGTATTAGTCAATGGCAGCAAACGCTCATTAATTCGGAGGGAACGCTGCGCACTATGGTTAATTCGGACAAATTCGGCAGGTGGTGCTAGCTACCGTCTGTTCCAAAGGGTATGACCGCTATCCATCCGAAGTGCGCACGTGGTTTTTCCGGTTTTCCCATGGTTCTTCGCTCTTTCGGTTCTCCGTGTTTCGCACCAGTTTTGCTCTGGATCGCCGTGCTTCAGCGCGTTACTCTCCTGGCATGGAAGCAGCAGAAGCATTGCTGTAACGGAAAAAGGGTAGCACAGGTGACCGACGACCGGAATGGCAAAATCGCGACACGCGGGGCTTTTGTTCCCGAGCGTGCCAATAGCAAGAGTGACAGTCACGTTTTATGCCTCAACGCGGGGATCCTATCCTATCCTATCCCTCAATTTTTCGCTGGCCACCCCTGCATTGAAAAATGCAACGTGACTGGCACTCTCGCTATCGGCGCTCGGGGAAAATAGCGCCGGCTGTCGCGATTTCGCCGCTCCGATTACTGGTCAGTTTTGCTACTCGTTTTCCGTTGCAGCTGTACTAGGCTAAGTGGCAACGAAAGTGGAAATACTGAGGGCCTTGGAGGGCGGCGTCTCTCGACAAGTGATGGAAGGTTGCGACGTCAAGAGAAGCACTTTGGCTACATACGTAAAAATTGTGGCCGATATCCTACAGGCTTTCGAGAGCGAGAAGTTCAACACGAAAAGAAAGCGGCCTTGGAAGGTGGTGCACCCGAAACTAGAAGAGGCCTTGCTGTACTACATTGTCAGCGCACGGGATGCGTAGCTCCGGCAGTGCGAGTGCGGTGGAGCACTCGACCGCGCTAAGGAAAGTTGCCGTCTCCGCCCAAGTGTCGTCCAGAAAGCAGGCGGTAATAACAGATTTCTTCTCAAAATAAAGGAAACGTTTTCGCGCAGCTTTCTTTGTTCTTTCGATATTTCGACCTTCGGATAATTCAGACATTTTTGCCAGTCCCATGAGATCCAAATTAACGAGGTTTTACTGTAGTGGCACGGCAGACTCTATACTTGTTTTGCTTCAATCTTTGTAAGGGGGATGCTGTAATCCAATTCTACTCATCCCTGGTGTACTAGATAGCACCATATTTGCAGAGATAGTCTTCAGGTTTTGTAGTTCCATCGAAATATATTTCAGCTTATAAAATATTTGTTATTTGGCTTGTAAATTTTCAAGCAGATCTAGATTGAAGGCAGCAAATATCTTACCTGCAGTCATGGTATGTGTCCGAAGTATATTGCATTAACATAATTGACCCAACCTCTGATTTTTGTTTTCAGTGCCTCTAGCGAATTGTGGATGCTAGGATTGCTTTTGTTTGTTTCACATTATCTACAACACTTTTTTCACCTTTGTACTCAGTGCAGCCCTTGCCGAACGGAAGCTAGCATCGAATAGGCCAATTCGTTCCTGCATCACCAGCCGACCCGAGGATCAGGTCCATGGCAGTCTGCAAAGGTTGTTGATGGTAAGCTGCCTTATATATACAGCTGTGTAATAGCAGCTTGTCCTGGATGACAATTTGAAATGCGTGTTTATGTTTTAGAAAGTGAAATTCGCATGGGCATACTTGCAACGTGAAAGCTTACCAAGCCTGTTCTGATCTTTCATCCTTTTGAGATTTCAGTACAGCCGTTTCTGCTGCACACATACTGCCTACTTCGGCCAGGTAGAGACTTGATATATATGAAGGTAAGCAGGCGATTATCAACTGCTCAGTGCTGTCCGTGGTGTTGTTCTCTCCTTATCAGATGACTTACCATGCTTGGTTTGCAAGGCATTTTAAAAGGAGAGCAAGTCCGCTGGTGCATGATGCTCCCAGTACTGAGCAGTCGACGATCGCTTGTTCACACTCGTAGAGATCACGACTGTACTTCAAGCTCGGCAAGTGTGACACTTATGTGATTCAGCCTAGCTGTGGTGTGCTGAGCGGTATATGTAGAGCTAGTTTACTTGAGCACACACAGTGGCTGTGCGGTATAAAACGCGCCCAATTGGCAACTTTAATGCAGTCTCGTGTAGTTCCATTGATGTTTTCTTTTGGCGTGCATGATATGTGTTCACACTTTTTTTTTCCTCGCTTACCGACAGTCCTAGCTGTCTGCAGAGAGTAAGTGTGAAACATGCCAACAAGCCTCTAAAGCAGTATGCAGTGCAATTTTGGTCTATTGTGCAAGCGAGGAAGAAAACTGCTCGTTTGGCTGTTGAGGCTGCGACATAGACATTAGATAGTTTTATCTGAGCATTGTTACGACCCGCTCCACTCAAAAGGAAAGCACCTGCATGCTCACAACGCTCAGTCAGCAACGACCAGTCGGAGCGCAGATGCCGATGGAGCAGACAACTCCTGCACCCCGATGACCTCTGCCGACTGAGCGTTACGTGCGTGCCTGGTTACTTTCCTGCTCAGTGGCTGAGCGGAGCGGCCCGTAAAAAGCGCTCAGCTAAAACTTTTTCTGATAGGGGGTGGCTGACACATAGATATTTCAGGCAGAAGGATGGCCGACATTGGCTCACATCAATTCTCAGTATGAGCAGCTCTCATCGCAATACGGAAATTATGATTCAAACTTCCTCTACCCCTTTCTGAAGGTTTTGAAGGTGCTCCTAGCAGTATTGTTGGGCTAGACATAATCATACCCAGATCCACTCCAATAAATTCTAAGAGGATGAAGTCAGTTGCCACATAGCTTGTGCAAAGCTAAATCTGGAACTCACTCCTCCTTCCTGTTTTTCACTGTATTGAGAACCTTGTCTCAGTATGTGATGGGTCTGTGAAGAAAATTGACCAGATAAGCAATATTACTCAGAAAATAGATGTCCCATACATATTAACCTGCACCTACCAGCCACTGTACACCACCTCACTACTGATTTGTTATCTTTCTATTGATTTGCCTGAACTGTTCGCACCTGTAGATATTAATGATGATCACGAGGGAATGTTTCTTGTCATATGATGTCATATGCTTAAAGTAAGTGAGGCTTGCGGGCGTTTTCAAGGGCTATGGGGCATGCCGATGGTAAACACTCAATGTGAGTTTATGGTAGACGCTAATAATATATACTAGTTTCTGGGTAATTCGCTATTTTTTATTTGGTGAAGTCTGCAGACGAGTTTTAGTCAGGTTGCCATTATGTGGGAACACAGGGGCCATACTCTGCAATATATTATATGTTTACATGTGTCTAGCCAATCTCATTTGTATGTGTACAACAATGAGCTGTATTCGCGACTCCAACGATTTATAGGGGGCGCCACCACCAAACAAACATGGCGGCTGGGAACAGGTCGCGTCGGCTCGGCCGGGCCGCCTGAACGGGTAGCGCATTCAATTTAACAGATTTTCTTTTGTTTAATGCTCTATTTTATAGGTATTTCAACTGCGACGGTTAAGTGTAGCCGGTGCAGATAAACTTGCAGAGCATAGTTTTGTTTTCCCGGTGCTTTTTGTTCTTTTCATGTCAAACTTTTGTTTCGGAGGTTTCGTTCATTACCGAAACTATGGGCTCCGGAGAGACGGTAATAGACTCTAATCAGTTTTGATCAGGTAAGGAAAGCAGCGATGACTACAGAATTGTTCCACCGACAGTAATTTTCAACTAACTCGCATCACTCGACCATACGACTTATCTGTCGGCGAAATCGAGCTTTTGTGCGTATTAAGAAACAGCTCCAGTCGTCTGCTCGATCAGCAACACAGGCTGCAGGAAAATTACGAAAATTAAGCAAGCTCTTCTTGAGCCAAGCTTGAGCTTCTTGAGCCCCACTAAGCAGCTGATACTCGTATTTCAACTCAGGTTTTAGTGACATTTGAAGTCATTTTGACGAATGTGCGGGTTATGCATTATATTACGTACCATGTCCCACTAAAGGGATATTAGTATATTATTTGGGCTGAAATATGAGCTTACTTGACAAGCTATTAGGTGAACTGCTGAATCAAAGTATATTTGACAGACGGAGAGATACTACCTAAACTCAGCCATATGGTTCTAGCCGGCAGCACGGAGATGATTGCGGACAAATTTGAAGAGAGTCTTCATCGGAGATTCACGCAGAACCCCTCTGCATTAAACTTGACTTCAAATCCTGAATGGAGAAGGAGAGTATCTTTTGTGGCCGGACAACCTGAGCAATGTAGACGAATATTGCTGCTGGCTTCAACGAGGGTATATTATAAATATTGGAGGCGCAATAGATCATAATGTCGTGACAGCTTCTAACTTTGCGAGACGCGTCCCCCATTTTTTAAAAGCAGACAATATCCCTCATTAATCGTATGCAGCGAGGAGGTTTTCGAGAATCAAGTAGATGCGAAATCAGCCCAACTTTTTCGGTGTGGTCCAGAGGCTTTTTCGGTGAAAAGCTGCCAAGATGAATAGCCAATGCACCGACCAGCGTGGGTGGCTCAATCTTGACGCTAATCAAACACAGCCAAATTCAAGAAAAGCAGCTATTGAACCTTCCCATTCACTTGACTGCAGCATTGGGGTTCCCTCCAGTGAAACACCTCGTCTGTTTTACATACCACTTATCAGTTACCGAGTAGTCGTCACTTTGAATGTCATTCGAGCCAGAGAAGAAATCAAAACGTTTTTCCTTGATTCCTCCCCATCCAAGAAATTGAAAGCACGCGATTGTGTGTTGTGGAGTAAACAGGCTTTCAAACACGTGATAAAAAAAAACAATTTACTGAGGCTTCATCACACTGATGAACACTCAGGCGAACTTGAGAAATATTCAGACCTTCATCAAATTACATTGTTTGCCACCGTGTCGAACACACGTGTCCGCGAAAGCCGCCAGAGACGTGGAGAGGCGCAGAGCGACCTGTTCTGGCTGGTTCCCGGTTTTCCCGCTTGGTGCTGTCCGTTTTGCTAGGGTCGCGAATATGTCAAGGATATGATTTGTCATTGTCTCAGTAAGACTAATGAATCGCTATATTTACCTAAAAATGCTGGATCTCTCGCACCTATCGGGACGAACGGCAATGTTAAACTACATGCCAACTACTCCGGCGAGTTTGCCCGTCTCTCGACATGCCCTTTTTAATTAAAGTAGATGATTTCCACGAGCCTTTCTTTGAAGTGGGCCTTCTTCATGCAAGTAGCTAACCTTGATTATGAGATAACTGGGCCATTTTTTGCCGCTTGGTTATCCAGTGTGTTGTAACAGGTGTCCCTTAGGGCAATCAAAGTATTTTTGTTTTGATATAGTTTCCAGATTGAAAATGAAATGAAGACAATTAACGCATTGGTTACAAAAAGTTTTTCTTTTACATGGGCTTCTTGTCTCATGCCTCTGGTTTTCTGGCCACTTGATTAGCTTGGTTTATCTTTTTAGAGGTGATACTTACTTAGTTTTTGTGCTTTTGTTTTGGGTGTTTTTCAGGCTGATTTTCTTTTTTTTTGTTCTCAATAGTGTGTATATATTGCGCCGTTGAGTTCAATGAAAATTTGGTTTCGAGTCAGTGCTCTGTCCGTGTCCTTTACCCTGTCCGTCGTCCTTTGCACTGTTTTAACCTTTTAAGCGCTTGCCCAGTTTGGAATTTCTGGATTATCATGTGCAGCTGGTATTGATTTACCCTGTCATTTTACTGTGCTGTTGATTCTCTTTGCAGGTGCTCTAATGAAGGACTCCCCTTCCTGGGTGCATGGTCGACTTGCATCACAAGCTGCATGAAAAGTGTGAAGAACATTTCCTAGGCCCGTGACATGCAGCCTCTTTCATCCAGCGCACTCCTCTAGCGACAAGCCCATGATGACCAGCCACGCTGTAGCTTCACTGGAGCTGACAATAAACAATTACGGGAACAATTTTGTATGTTTTAGTTGCTATCATGTGTATGAGCGACAGATGGCTGTGGCAGCCGCTTTACCAATAAGGTGTATACCTATGCCAGAAATTTACTTTCATGTACAGTGCAACATAATTGTTTACACTCATTTGTTGTTAAAATTATTCTTATGAACTACATCATTTCTATTCAGGTGTAAATTGCACACAAAACCACATGTTAGGCTGTATGACAAGACCGGGAACTGTACGATTTTAGCCCGCTAGCCTGGGGTCTTGCTGGTATCTTGCGGTACTGCTGGTAGTGCACCGGGGATTTGTGCTGGCAGCAGCCCGGGAACTCGCTGGGACAAAACAAGCCCGGGAACTGTATGGCTTGAGGCCGCTAGCCTGGGGTCTTGCTGGTATCTTGCCGCGTTACTGGTACTACGCTGGGGATTTGTGCTGGCAGCATCCCGGGAACTGTATGGCTTGAGGCCGCTAGCCTGGGGTCTTGCTGGTATCTTACCGCGTTACTGGTACTACGCTGGGGATTTGTGCTGGCAGCAGCCCGGGAACTCGCTGGGACAAAACAAGCCCGGGGACTCTATGGCTTGAGGCCGCTAGCCTGGGGTCTTGCTGGTATCTTACCGCGTTACTGGTACTACGCTGGGGATTTGTGCTGGCAGCAGCCCGGGAACTCGCTGGGACGCCCAGTGCCGGGCGTCCCAGTCAGTCCCAGTCACTGGCCAGTGACTGGCAATCTCACTGGCCCGTTGTCGCCCCGCGGTGCGTTTCCAGCGTCGCCCCAGTAGGATCTTACCGGCAGACCGGTACCGCCCCAGTCCCAAACCGGCGAGTTGTGCTACTTGGGACTACACAACTCTCGCAAGGTCCCCTTCACACGTAACATGCAGCACAGGAGAGTTTTCACACTTCCGCATGAAAATCTTGCCCTGTCTCACCCAAACAAATTTCCAGTTCTTGTCTCGCCTCTCCTGGCGAGCCTTACTTAGCAAAATCTTATTCTCAACACAAAGGTGTTCATTTACGTACAGTGGGTCGTTTGCCTAGAAGCATAGAAGACTTGTGTTGAGTTTCGTTTTCCTGGCCGCACACAAAAACTTGTCACGTACTGTGCGCGAGGAAAACTTTACCACCACATTTGGCTTCCCTTTGTCCTTTGACTGGACTCTATGCACTACATCTATATCTCCCTCAGAAATCTCGGCGCCTAGACAGGCGCCGAGATTTCTGAGGGAGATATAGATCGAACAAGCAACCGGGTTCTTGAATTTACCAGAACGCGACATTTACAGAAACAACAAGAAGGTGCTTACGCGGCCAGACTTCATACCTCGTCCCTTTGCGTGGGAGCTAAGCATGATAACTATTTGGCTACAGGCACACTTGCTCACAGACGCGCGTGGAAATATGAGCAGCCTCTGCCATTAACCGCATCCGACATGTACCGAGTAGTGGCCACCACCACGGCACCTACTGACCCACAAACCACGTGTGCGTGCTACTGAAACTGTGTAATGTTGTTAGCCGTGCCCCAGTCATCAGGTCAACCACTACCTGTATGGCGAGGGCCTGAACTGCCCCCAACTGCACTGTTTAGTACCTATCGTCTACTCAGCAAGAGCAGCTGGTTGCATTCCACATAGTGCTGGAGTGAAACATAAATTCCTTAGTTTTAGAGAAGTGCAGTCAACGTCCAAAATTGGCTGGCAAGCATTGTGTAGAGAACCGTGGATTTTCTTCATCCTTGCTTTATTCAGTTACATCCAGAGCAGCTCGAGCTCACATCCCTTGTTGCTCGCTCAACGCATTGCTGAAGAGCTGGACTTACACAGCACCGGGTGCATTGATGGGAACAACAGTTAGCTTGTCATTGGAAATCAGCTATGACACACAGCTGTAGCAGAAAGGAAGACGAATGCAGCAGTCTTGTGTTTTCTCTCCTTTTCCTTTTCTGACCTGTTGGGTTTAGAAGTGACCGATTTCCACCAGCTTGTCCCTTTTCCTTTTTCCATGTGGTCGACGGAGCAGGCCGGTTTACTGCAAAGTAATTAGATCAAGCTAAATGCACATTGCTGAGGACTGCCGGTCTCATAGGTTACGTGCTGTACTGGAAACCCCACAGCATAAGTGCGTTGGTCTGAGCACTTACTTGGTTAGGAAGGTGCTCGCATAAGCTAAACGTCTCTCCAAAGTCTCGCATTCTTGCTTTTCCAGTACTGCATGAAAGTTATGAGAGAAGGTAAAAACAGGCATGTGCCATACACTACTGTTCACCACACCACTGATACTATATTGTTCTATGCACTTTCTCTAACATGCTATTTAAAAATGTATGTATTTGTAAGCATTAGCCTCTTTTTTGTAATTTGTCTGCAGGCTGTTAAGAGACAAGCAGCTGCACATGCCCAGCAGTCATCTTCACTGACCACACTCGTGCTGCACCTCGTGGTAATGCAGAATTTTTATCTACAATAAAATGCTCCCTATGCACTATTTAGCTTGTGTCATGATTTCAGTATTTATTTATTTATTGTACTTTTCCGGTGCACCTAAACAGCCCATAAGCCTACATGAGGGTGCACCGTTGACACCCACGTGCAGTTTTGCATAAAAAAGATGCACGCAAACGCATACATAATTTGAACAAACAAAAACGTGAAATGTAAATGTAAATGTATAGCATGGAAACAAAATTTGCAGAAGTACCTTGGTCATATCCGACAAAATTGTCATACATAGAATACAATTTTTGGGTCAGCAAATCTTGGTGCAAATGTTCATGTACCACACTTGTACCGCAACTTCTGATGTCAATGTGAATTTTGTATACAAGGAACTAGAAATTTTCGAATTAATGGTGGTACGGTGGTGGAGCTCCAATCATCCACATGCCAGCAACCACAGTTAATTCTTCATCTTTTTTTCTCTATGCTTAGGACAATACACTGTTCGAGCCGGAATGCTTACACAGTCGATGAGAAACGAGGTGCCACCTGTGAGGGGGGCCTGGTTTTGTTCTCAGTAGTAATGCTTTGGAGTCTAGCTTATGCGGTTTGCATTATTTCCAGGTTACCCTTGCCATAATCATTGTGTTAAAAAGCTTTTTCAAAAACAGCAACTGATCACAAACATATAAAATTCTAATTTTAGGTGCCATACCAAAACCTCTGACACCACATACTTGGTGTGGTGTTTCTTCAGCTCAGGTACCAGCTTCCACATACTTGGTGTGGTGTTTCTTCAGCTCAGGTAATAAAAAGAAATATTCTTGGTCATGTCTGTCTTTTCTGAAATACCAGACTTGCCTGCCATGGGCTTGGTGTAAATCCTTTTAATGCATATGCAATTGCTTCACATCAAGAAAAGTGTCCTCGTATCAAACTGCTCCTTCATCTATAATAGGTAGCCGATAAAAGAACCCAAGAAAATTGAATGCCGCTTGTACTGTCTGCCAGGTAGATCGCTCTGCAGTCAAGAGAGACTTGCCGTGTCTGCTAGATTGGGCAAGTTAAAAATATGACGCAAAATTGGAAGCAGATGCACACAAGTATATTTCACATGTGACGAGTCGAAAGACAAAGCTCGTAACAGGCTCGACAGTTGTCAGGCTTCAAGTTTGACGAGGGCGACCCTGGTAGGCAGCACATACTTGGGCTGCAGAGGCGGCCACTTTAATAGTTTCAACGCAGCACAGCTTGTCCTCTGCTGTCAAATATCACATCGTCTTTAGGGTCGAACTCTTGGGGAGCAAGGGGCTCGAGAAGGCACTGTTATACGGCCCCTCCTTGTGCAGAAAGGCAAATGATGTTGCTGTGCCCAGAACCTTTGCAGCCACTGGACCTGCTTTTGAGCATCCTCTTCACCGCTCCACAACAAAATCTTAAGCAATGCGTTTTACTTGGTGAATGACCAACTAGCCCAATCGTCAACACTACTGAACTTTTTACTTGGCCTTGGGACAGCACAGCACCCATTCGGGTTGCGAGGAATTGGTGTGCACCAACGGTTTCAGGGGTTAGTCTCTGTCACCTGCACACAACGGCCTCTGATATTAATGTTTCATAGCCTTTTCAGTTGTCCAAAAGCACATCAAGAGTAGATAGATGCTTTATATGGTAATGCAGTCTGTGCTTGGAATGCAGTCTGTGCTTATAAAGCAGGCTTTTGGGAATGTTATAAAAACTATAAAGGTAATAATAATAATAATTGAAAAACAAATAATGCGGAGGTATTTACACTTGGCTTGCACAATACCAAAAATCATATCTTGCGGAGCAAAGAGGTTGAGCGTGAATATCAGGCAATCAAAATTATGTATCATAATCTGCCCATACAAACAGAGTTTGGCAAGTGTAAAGTGATAACAGACAGAGCGCGCTTAAGCTGAACAATTTCCCGATGTTGGGGCCATAGACCTTTGGATGAATTATACACATAAAATCACTAGAGGAGTGGTTCTCAAATGGGGTTCCGCGGACTTTTCGGGATCCGCGAAGGCATTAGAGGGGTCCGCGAAACCCCGCGTCATCAGTGCAGCCAGGTAATAAAATTTGTATCTTCTTCAGATTGAGAAGAAACGTTCCAATTTTTTATGCGTTTTTGCACGTGCACGTCAATGAGAGAAGTCTACTTCACACTAGCCCTTAGTTATATCCATTTACTAAATAATGATCCATGCTTAAAAGGGGTAATCCACCGATTTTTTGAGCTACCTCAACTAACTATATTTTCTGACTCCCCGACCTTTACTCTCTCCGGTATGCTATTTAGAATCGCGAAATTCATAATAGTTATTGCGAAATCGGCAAATGAAAATGATGCAAAAACCAACAATCAAATATACGCGCGCTTTTCAGGGCCGTGACGTCAGTGGCAGGCAGGCTTGCCAGTGAGCAAGCAGCCAAAAAATAGAATATGCCAATCATTTGTTCCGTGCTGGAGCGCGGGTACTGCAGCGAGCTTCCCAAGCATTCATTTGACACCATGAAACTGCTTCGAATCAGTTTAAAACGAAATCTACAGCCCAAAGAGTGAACCCCTGCCTTCCACTGACGTCACTTTTTCATTGTTGCCAGTAGAGACTTCGAGCTTGAAAAAAACGGTGAGGACCAAAACTGTAAATTCAATAACTTCGCGAAAAAACAATATTTTGACCTAATATTTGGGATACTATTTTCGCGATGTTTGTTGGTTAGTTTAGGAAAATTTCAAGCAAATCGGAGACAATGAAAAAATCGGTGGAGTAGCCCTTTAACCTATACATTTCCCCTCCCCACATAGCGAACGGGGTCCTCCATCATCTCCGCCGATCTACAAGGGGTCCGCGAAACATCAATGGCTGAGAACCCCTGCACTAGAGTAATCTTGAATGTGTGCTTAAAACGATCTCGCACGACACTCATCACGTTGAATGAGACGCCCGTTTTCTATCGAGAGCTCTCGTGCAAGCACGTTGAGAAAATGTTCAATTCAGGCGTTATTAGAACACAGCGTATTGATATGTAAGAGTATTTACCGAGCGCACTGCTGAATTCGCATCGCTGAACTTCTTGGTTGTCGTCTCTCCGTTTTCCTTTCGCGCCAAGCCCACCCACCTTGAACCCCGGGAGAGAGATTATCGCCTCTATAACATCCAACAGAACGCGACTCACAGCGAGCTGATGCACGGTAATGTCTTCGCCGCACCAAAATGTGTCTCCAGCAACGCAGAAGCTGAGAGCACTCGCTGCTCGGCTGTCAGCACAAGAGCCCCTCGCGACGCCGCCAAAGCTTCCGCGGCAACTGTGAGAGCCAGCGAGAGTCGGGCAGTATTCCCCGATTACGTCCCAGACGAACCTTGAACCGAACTTATAAATAAACGTAGCGATGGTCCGTGAAAGATCGCTTTGGCTCGCCCCGTCCATGAGCGTGAACGCCGACATCTTCATTGACTTTGGTAACTCCGGCTGCCTGACAACTACAAAGTTATCTCAATCGCCAAACTGAATCGTGACGACATTTGGACGTCACCGCTAACTTTATTATTTCACCAGCATAGCTCGAACTCCATCGGAATCTGTAGGGAAAAACTCGATCGCAACGTCACACCACGTGACCAAAAGGGCAGCCAATCAGCGATCGATTGAGTTAACTTTATCGTTGGGTCTGCGATCTAGCATAGATAGACAGAACAAGTGGAGAAATGCTCGAGCGCGAGGTCCGTTCAAAGCACGGAGCTCACGCTGCAGAACTTGTTGGAACTAAATTTCCTCGTTGTGTTTGCGTTGGTCTTTCAAATAACCTCAAAGGCGCCAGTGAACGAGGCCCGTGTCTCGAGCGGCCGCTGTAGGCAAATGGCGGCGCAGCACAAAAGGGACTGGCCCTTCAAAGCGAATGGCGGCGGAGCACCCGCTCGTGGCACGTGTCTTGCGCGTTTCCACAACAATGGTTGGCGGTACTTGTCAAAAACGCCTTTATCAAGGGGCTTTAGCAGGGTCCCTGGGTTCAGTCGCCCGTCTGCATCCTACCGTCGAGCGATAGTGTAATACATATACTGCGTAATGCACGTTAAAGACCCCGAGCTAACAGTTGTACTGCAGTTTTGATCACTTTGAACGGGTAACAATGTCGCCCTATGAAACTGCTGTTCTCTAAAAAACTAACAACTAATTTTGAATGCGCCGTTACATTGCATTTTTAATGTATGTTCGCGTGTTCGTGTTCTTTTTTTTGTCTGCATCTTTGATTATGCGGGTCTTACTTATGATGAAATAGATTATGGTTGTCCGACTTCTGGAAAAATATTATATGACTAAAAAATGGAACGTGAACGGAAAAGAAAAGGAAAAAAACACACACATATAGGCGCACTTAAAGGGATACTCCACCGATTTTTTGAGCCACATAAGCTAATAGTCGTTTCTGGTAGCTCTTGCTTTGCCCCTTCTGGAACTGTTTTCGGCATCTTGAAATTCACCGTAGTTAATTAAAAAAGTGTAAATTAAGACGACCCGGAAGCCACATTCTCGTTTTGACTTAAACAGCGCAAATAAGTTACGTAAGGAAGAGACGACAGGAAGGAAAGAGCGCTGACTCACAACTGAGGTTTTAATAATGATGTAGTGAAAGAGAAAGAAGGTGTCAAGTGCTGTAATATTATTAAATTTAAGAAAGTTACAATCATGAACCTCTTTCTAAGGGCCATATAAACGGAATGACAATTTGCATTTCTAAGTAACCCAAGTTGTTGTTTAGCTTTACTTTACTTATTTTGTAGAAAACAACGATGGGTTGCGCGACCATGCAGGCCCGTAGGTCACCGTTGAGGGGGGAGGGGGAGGGGGATAAAAGGATAAAAGAAGAGAAGAAATGAAGAAAATGAAAGAGAGAGTGTGACAGTCATAGTGTCGTCATCGTTGTCGTGTATGGATCAGGCGTATTATGGGCTGCAGTGCAATTGTTCGCCTAGGCGGAGGAAAAGCCGGACTGTCCCTGCGTATGGCGACTAGCACTCGGGAGTGAGGTTCTATGTCCATCTTCCTAGGCGGTTAGACCATCCTGGAACGTCAGCAGTGTCGCTATATTATGTCTCATAGCCGCGTGCGACTCAAGAATTTGGCTAGCGCTGTTAGCATTCTTTCCGCCTTGGCAGCTGTTGCTGTGGGCCTAATCAGCGCTTCCAGGGTGTCACTAGGGCATCCGAGGGCGGAGTAGGTTTGTCTTAGTTCGTCCCGCTCTTGTTTGTACAGGGGGCACACACATAAAAGATGCTCGTCGTCGGCGGTCACCCTACATTTTCCGCATGCGTCATCTCGGTGGTCCTTCCATTTTGCCAGGTAGGCGGGAGTGAAGGCGCTTCTGGTGCGCAACCTGTGAAGCACGGCCGTCTCGTTTCTCGTCAGGCGTCCGGGAACTTTAGTGGGTAGGGGTCCATTCTCGAGCTCCGGATCGCGTGCAGAGATAATTCGCCGCGTCAATAGGCGAGCGTCTGCGAAAGCGGGGACCTCAGAAATGGGGCAGTTTGGCTCGTCGTTGGCCCTGTCCGCGAGGGCGTCAACTGCTTCATTGCCCTCAATCCCGCAGTGAGATGGAAGCCACTGAAAGGCGATCGTCCATCCTCCCTTTTGGAGATTCTGAGCCTTGGCCATTACCTCCCGTGCAAGGGCAGGTGCCCTGTCGGGTTTCTCCAGGAGTCTTAGCGCCGCCCTAGAGTCCGTGAGCAAAACCAGGTTCCCCGGTTGTTTCCCATCTGTCATTGCCAGTCCCAGGCGGAGGGCTGCCAGCTCGGCTGTTGTGGATGACGCATGAAAGCTCAGCTTCTCCATTCTGCTGTGTCCTTCCGAGATCGCCGCAGCCGTAGCTGTTCTTCGTTGTGCTTTCACTGACCCATCTGTGAATGTCCGTGTCCATCCGTGGTAGAATTCTTCGATGTGCTGTGATGTGTGTTGATACGCTACTGTCGCTGGTGTTACTCTCTTCGGACCCATCTGCGCGATATTCATTTCGACCCTCACTGCGGGAGGCTCACTGGGCGGCGGTGGAAGTGTAATGTGGGTGGTTGGGCACCCAGCAATTTCTTTAAGGAGATTGACGAGTGTCGCAAGATGTGCACGGCGAGTCGCTATGTTTTTCACGAGTGATACTGTGCTGGGAGTTTCTTGCATTCGTATGAGATGTCGTAGAGCCCGCTCTGTCGCTGCATTTTGCACTGTGTTTGTTCCCGATTCTACTAGTGTGTGACGCGATGATGCCGTCCGTGGGACGCCTAGACATATGCGCAGTGCCACTCTTTGTGCCCTTTCCAAGCTTGCCCACTGCCTGTGGTTGAGGTCCAGGAGTGGGAGTGCGTAGAGCGTTCGTGCTTTGATCAGTCCATGGTAAAGTTGAAGCATCATGCGTTGTGAGGTGCCTCTTCGTGCCCCTCCAAGGATGCGAAGTATGGACGTCGTTTTCTTGTTGTTGTTCAGGACTGTGCTCACAGCAGGTTGCCACGAGACTCTGTCATCTAGTTTCAGGCCCAGGTATGTTGCTTGCTTTACTATTGGTACTGGGGCCCCTGCAATCTGTAGAGACAATGTGAACTTGTACGTCCTGTGTGGCGCATTGAGCAGGGCTACCGATTTTGCCGCGGAGAGGGTGAGGCCCAGTGTCGTTAGAAAATGGTAGATGTTGTCCAGAGCTCTCTGCAGTTCCTTCTGGACGCTTTTCCTACAGCAGCCTCGGTCGGCCGCCCAGATGGCAATATCATCTGCGTAAACCGCCATGTGCACTGGGCGGATCGTCCGCTCGCCTATCCGGGCTGCTTGCGGGAGTGCCGCCAACGCCACACTGAACAACAGCGGGCTCAGTACGCTGCCTTGCGGTACCCCTCGTGTCATACGCCTCACTGTGCTGCAGACACCCGCAGCGCTCACTTGTGCCTCGTGGCCTTCCAGGAACGCGCGGATGAAGGCAAGCATTCGGCCACCGATTCCCAGCCTTTTCAGCTCTGTCACGATGCTGTTGTGTTCAACGGCATCGAAGGCCTTGGAGATATCGAGGAGAACTACACCTGTTGTTCGGTGTCGGGCCTTGCCGTCCTCCAACGCTCTGACCAGGTCAGCGATGGCATCCGCTGTGCATCTGCCGCGTCGAAATCCTGCGTAGCACTCTGGCAGAGCTCCTACCGTCTCGAGATGGTGCACCAGCCTGCAGAGGATTATCCGCTCAAGGAGCTTCCCGACGCACGACGTCAGAGCTATCGGACGGTAGGAGTTGGGCTGGTCTGACGGTTTGCCGGGCTTGAGCAGTGGCACAACGATGGCCTTCTTCCAGTCTTCCGGGAGGCATGCTGTTGTCCATACCTCGTTAAGGTATGCCAGGAGGTCGGGCAATGCGTCCTCTTCGAGGTTTCGAAGCGCTTGATTTGTCACTCCGTCAGGTCCGGGAGCCGACTTCTTTCGAGGCAGCGATGCGAGGGCGCGTTTGAGCTCATGGAGATGAAGGTCCTCCTGTCCTATGGTCATCGCCTGAAATTCCCGCGGTCTCCATCGGATCCAGCCTTTGGGTGGTTTCCTCGGTCCTGCAGGAAGGGACGGGGTACTGAGTAGTGCGTCTGCGATCAGTTCTATCACAGCTTGTGTGGTAATATGCAGCTTGATGGCCATGCCGATGATGGGGTGCCTTGGTCCCGGTCTGCATGTCAAGCTCCTTGCCATTCTCCATGCGCTTGTGCTCCCTCCTCTTCCGTCCAGTGTTTCACACTTTAGCTGCCATTGTTCTCGTGCTAGCCGTTTTCCGTGCCTTTTAAATTTTGCGTCAAGTCTCCTGAACGTGACCTGGTCCTCGGGTAGCCTTGTTCTCTTGGCTCGCCGCTGGGCTTGTCTTCTTTTTGCACGAAGCTCCAGCCACTCTAGGTCTGGATTTGGCCTGTTGGTCGGCACGCTTACCGTGTGAGTCGCCAGTCGAAGTGCGTCGGCCATAGCCTGAGTGGTGAGGGGTTGACCACTAGCACGCAAGCTGGAGAGGTGCCACCGGTACTTAGCCCAGTCGACAACTTTGCAGGTCTTCGAGGGCGGTTTAGGGAGGTTTCCCATTATGATGGGTGTGTGGTCACTTCCCCACCCGTCGGGTTGAGGGGTCGCTCGTAGCAGTCTGAGTGTCCCGGCCGTGAATGTCAGGTCTATCACACTTTGCTGCGTGTCCGCCCTAAGGAATGTTGGGGTCCCTGTGCCAATTTCTTCGAAGTCTGTTGTGTCCAGGAGTTTCTGCAGTCTCCGACCTCTGGCTGTTGTCTTCCCGTCTCCCCAGGACTCGTTGTGAGCATTGAAGTCGCCGCCGATCAGCATATCCTTGTCTGTGCCAAGCTCCGCTCTCATCTCGGCCAGAACACGTGGTCGCCACTTGCCCAATGGATGTATGTATGCCGAAACTATCACGATATCTTTTCTGCGTGCGCGCACCTGCACCCCGGCGAAGTCCGCCCTCTCTGAGCAGTACTTGGTGAGGTCCAGCTGATGGTGGTATACACTGTTCCTCACGAGTATCACTGCCCACGGATATTTGCCTCTCTGCTTGGTCGCGTAAGCGGAGTACTGAGGGATCTTGATTTGTTTTTGTTCCATTCGTGGCTCTTGTAGCAGTAGTATATCAAATGGATGTTCCAGTAGCCGTGCTTTGAGGTCCGTGAGTCTTTGTCTTAGACCGTTACAATTCCACTGCAGAATTGTCGGGCATCCGGTGTCTTGGGTTGTTCTGGTCGTTTTATTGTGTGCTGTCATGAATAGGTCGTTCCGGGGACACTAGCCATACACTTCCAGCTACGCCATGAGGCATTTGATGAATGACAAATGATGATTTCGGCGGTGACTAGTCTAATACTGAGACAGTTATTCGGCTCACGAGTAAGGAAAGCATGAAAGACCTTCAGAATGCCATCATAATAATGGGCTCTAGGGAAAGGATTGCCCCGATCACTTGATGAAGCGCTGACGAAGGTGAGAGTGTGTTCAATAGTCTACGAAGCGCAGTGATCGCAAGTGCAATTATGGCTTTAAAAGGAGAACCATGTTCCATTCCACTTGTCTGGTTGGATGTCGGCAAATGCCCCCCAGAAACCGTGTGCGAGGTGATGTCTTTGATGTTCGGCTGTTCCCAAAAAGATGATTGTGGAGGACTGTTTGTGGTGGACGCTACGCCCACGGGCTTGTCACTTGCGCCCTCCGGTGTCTTAAGTTGAGGGAACTCTTCAGCAGTCAGCGGAGGTACATTGTTGGTGGTGTTCTTAGATGAGTGCGTGTTTTTAGCAGTCGTTTTCTTGCTAACCTGTCTCTTAGCATGTACGGCTCCTTTCGCTTCGCGAAATGTGGTGTTGTGCTCGAGCTTGTACCTTATAATCTCAGTCTCTCTCTCTTTAACCGGGCAATCCGCTGCGTTAGAGGCGTGGTCACCTTCGCAGTGCACGCAGTACGGGGCGCCTTCGCACATGCCGTCATGACTTTTGCCGCACCGATGGCACAGTTGAGACATAGTCGTGCATGCAGCTGCGATGTGGCCAAACTTGTAGCACTTGTAGCATTGCAGAGGGCGTGCTCTGTAGGGAATCACTTCTGTTCTCACGAGGCCCACTTTCACGTGTTGGGGCGCCTGCTCTCCTGCAAATGTTACGCGTACCACGGGCGATGTTTTGCCGAGTCGCTTCACTTCAACTATGCCGATGGATGACTGCAGCTGTGTCTTTATGTCATTTTCGGTATAGTCCGGGTCTATATCCCGGAGGACGCCAAAACTGCCTGAGTGTTCTCTTGGTAAGTAGGCTCTCACCGGCACTGTACAAAGCTTGGTCACCTTGAGGAGCTCGGCTTTGAACGCGGGTCTTTTCACGTCGACTGCAAGGATGTTCCGAGCTTTGTTTACGCGAACAACAGTGACCATGCCTGGCGCAACGTTGTTCAGAAAGTCTGTGAGTCTGAACTTGCTGAGCGAGTCAATTTTCTGGTTGTCAGTGGGGGCATAGAGTACGGTGCATCCGACTTGAAGGTTTGCCCCTTCCTGGAGAGCTGGCGTTTTGCTCGGGCAGGTCTTGCGTCGCTTTTTCCCATGAACAGCCTCATATTCTCCGTCGTCAGAATCCATGGGATCGTTGTCGTGGGTAGACATGATCGTCGATGAGGAGCTGCTGATTGTACCGGTGAGAGCTTCCTTCAGCGGAATTGTGTACCCATCTTTTACGAGCGTGGCGGAACTTGCTTGTCCTTGGTCCTCTTCGAGGGCCGCCGGTAGGTGCGATGCCGTGGTGGACATTTTTGCAAATATCCTGGCCTCCTCGGAGGAGGCCCCTTGTGCGCTGCGATCGGATCCCTCCCTGGTTGTAGGACACCTCGGAATGTCAGCAAGTAGGATCGTTATACAGTTAGTTATTTAGCTGGAATTAGGAGATACAGACGAAGGTAACCCAAAGCGGTGTCGTCGTCGTCCTCCCCCAAGTAACCTAAGTGAATATATCTACGTACAAATATTCAGATGTGATCTACAAAGTTGTCGGTGACCCAACGGTTACTGGTTGTCACAGCCAGAAAAAGAAGAAGAATCACGATGTCGACGGTGATCCCAAGGGCGTTGGCTTTCACAGAAATGAAAATTGAGAAGGAAAAGAAGAAGAAAACAGGAAGAAAAATAGTTTAGGGACTAAAATTCAAAAATTGGAGCTCTTTCGCCGTCAGAGCAATCGAAGGCGTACTTATGCAGGCTAGGCCCTTATTCGCGATCTTGCACGCCTCGTACACCTTTCTAGTCTTTTGATCCTTAAAATGTTTAAGCACCTTAGTCTCAGGAAACCTTGGCGTGCACCCGCAATCTCTCAGATGCACAGCCAGATGGCCCGCTGGCGTTGAGTTTAGAGAAAGTGCATGTTCCCTAAGTCTCACATTGATGCACCTTCCAGATTGTCCCAGATACACCTTCCCACATGACAACGGTATTTCACAACGGTATTTTTGACGGCCCTGTCACTCTACTATTCACACCGTCGATATCGTTGCAGCTCGTGCCCCTTCCCGAGGATGACAGCGCCAGTACCAGCTTGACAAATCACGACGACAAACCTCGTGACCCAACCAAGCCCCACCCACGCCAGCACCGACCGAATTCCAGGATCTACAAATACAAGCGACGCAAGGGAAACCGCGGGATTCACGGCCCTGTCACTCTACTATTCACACCGTCGATATCGTTGCAGCTCGTGCCCCTTCCCGAGGATGACAGCGCCGGTACCAGCTTGACAAATCACGACGACAAACCTCGTGACCCAACCAAGCCCCACCCACGCCAGCACCGACCGAATTCCAGGATCTACAAATACAAGCGACGCAAGGGAAACCGCGGGATTCACGGCCCTGTCACTCTATTATTCACACCGTCGATATCGTTGCAGCTCGTGCCCCTTCCCGAGGATGACAGCGCCGGTACCAGCTTGACAAATCACGACGACAAACCTCGTGACCCAACCAAGCCCCACCCACGCCAGCACCGACCGAATTCCAGGATCTACAAATACAAGCGACGCAAGGGAAACCGCGGGATTCACGGCCCTGTCACTCTACTATTCACACCGTCGATATCGTTGCAGGTGAGCGCAAAGCTTCCCGTACGTGGTATTCTTCTCTTGAAGTGGCTGTGAATCCCCAAATAGTGTTTCTGTACTACATTTTTGTTTTATTCGTTTGTCTGCTGTGATGGGTGTTGACATCGCTACCTTCAGAGCACGTATAGGTTCTTTTGTACCTAAGAAGAAAGCGACCTCACCTGAACATGTTAAGTTGCTACGCCTGCCTGTCAGAACCATGTTTGGGTTTGCGAGACTGCTAACGATAGCTACAGTAATGTTCATACTTTTGGCCTCTGCCGGAGATGCTGAGACAAATCCCGGACCTACAAATGCAGAAAAGATTGATAACCTACAGCACGCGATCGAAGCATTGATTGCAGCAACCAACAAAAATCAACAAGAAACCTCCATAAAATTGGATCAAATCAACAGCGGCATTGCTGCTCTCGGAACCCGGGTCTCAAAAGTAGAAGGCCAAGTAAAAGAAATCCCGAAAATTCAGGAAAACTAAAGCACGATTGAAACGACAGTAAACAGTATTAAGTGCGACTCTATATCTTTTCGTGATCACCTGACTGAAATGAATACGGTCGTTGACGACTTAGAAAACCGAATGAGGCGAAATAATTTAATATTCAAAGGCTTACCTGAACTGGAAAACGAGACGTGGAATGATGCCAAAGTCATCATTACTGGCTTTGCACAAGAAATGCTCGGAATCAGTTTGGGAGAAATTGAAAGGGCCCATCGGTTGGGACAAAAACGATCCGGAACAAAGCGACCGATCATTGTAAAATTTCTTAGCTTTCGAGATCGAGAAGAAGTTCTCCGCAATGCTTTTAAGCTTAAAAATGTAACGCCCCCAATACGAATCTCTGAAGATTTTTCTGATAAGGTGCGCTCTGCGAGGCAGAAGTTGTGGGAATTTGCAGAACAGTTTAGAGAAAGCGGAACGAAATACAAAATTATTTATAACAAACTACACGTTGGTGCACGGTCATTCATTTATGACTCGGCGAGTGATACTGTTGTTTCCCTTCGCACGCGCCGGGATGTCACTGCGCGGAATGACTGACAAAGTGTAAATCGCAAGTCCACAAATCGCACTGTTCCTGCTAATCTTTCTTTTATTGTTGCTAACTTTCGAAGTATCTTATCCAAACAAGACGAACTTGAAAACATCACGTCCAGTAGCGAGCCTGACGTCATTCTTGGCACGGAAACCTGGTTAACACCTAATATAACAAATGACGAACTCATCTTAAATCGATCATATGCTATTTTCCGGAAAGACCGAACCCTCGCCAGGGGTGGTGGTGTTATCATTGCGGTCAAAAGAGCTGTATCATGCTTCCAAATAGAATGTTTATCTGACCTTGAAGTGCTTTGGATTCGCGTGAAGTTGGATTACCGCAGTGTCTTAATCGGCGTCTGTTACCGACCGCCTCATGTCAATCGAACTGAATTCAATATATCATTATATCATGTCATTGGGACTGTAACCAAAAATTTTCCCAGTGATCACTGTTTCCTTGCTGGCGATTTCAACTATCCCGAAATAAACTGGTCTACATTACTGCCCTTTCCCAACTATGCTAATTCTCGTCAGTGTACAGAGTTCCTTTCGATAATCAGTGTGTTTGGACTTCACCAGATGATAACCACAGCAACCCGTAATGATGCTATATTAGATTTATTTTTTAGCACTAATCCAGAATGTGTAACGTCTATCAGTACTATGGAAAGTGTAAGTGACCACGCTCTGATCCATATTCAAACTTCACAGAAGGTTAACCGCTCCGCGAATATTCCAAAGCAAATATTCGTGTTTTCGCGAGCTAATAACGATGGAATGACGGCAGCCATACTAAACTTCGAAAGATATTACATGTCATCTCATGACGAGAGAACCGCAAGTGTAAACTGGCTCCTTATTAAAAACATGTTCATAGAATTACTTCACACTTTTGTGCCAAAAACTGCTATTCCATCTGACCTTGCATCTCCTTGGTTTACCAACAGTCTAAAACGTATGTTAAACAAAAAGAAAAGACTATTCTTAAAAGCAAAAAGACTGGACGACTTCGCTGCTTGGTCACCATATCGCTTTCATTCAAAGTTGTGTAAATCCGAAGTAAAAAAAGCAAAATTAACATTTTTTTCCGTCGCCCTACCTAACATTCTTTCCACGGACCCCAAGAAGTTTTGGAAAATAGTTAATCCAAAAGACACTAAGAATAGCCCTTCGTTTCTAAACCCCCAGGGGGAGGCACTTAGTGATGACCAGACGGCCAATTCGTTAAATTCATTCTTTTCCAGTGTATTTACACGTGAAATATTTCCACTGCCATCTTACTCTCTATCTCAGCAGGAAATATGCATGCCTCCAATCTTATTCATCCCGGAAGGAATCCACAAAGCAATTCAAAACCTGTCTTCTAATAGCGCCCCTGGAAATGATGGTATCTCGGCCAAACTACTAAAAATGACACAGCACTCAGCATCAAAAATACTCAGCGCTCTTTTTCAACAAAGTTTAAATTCTGCTGATGTACCAGCTGACTGGCGATTCGCCCGAGTTCAACCCATTTTCAAATCAGGCAACAAATCAAATCCATCAAATTACAGACCTATCTCACTCACCAGTGTGCCGTGTAAGCTTATGGAACACGTTATTTATTCTAATATTATCTCATACCTGGATCAACGCAACTTTTTTTTCCCCAACCAGCACGGTTTTAGAAAGCACCACTCATGTACTAGTAAACTGTTTGAGTTTGTCACGGATCTTCATTTTAATAATCATTCCTCTCAACAAACAGACGTTATATTTATAGACTTTGCCAAAGCATTCGATACGGTCCCCCACCAACGACTACTCCTAAAACTTTCTCTCCTCCAGATTAACCCTGTAGTAATAAAATGGATAGCTTCGTTCCTAACAAATAGGCAACAGTCAGTTTCGGTGAATGGTTCTTCATCTAACTCAGTCGCAGTATCTTCAGGCGTCCCCCAAGGTAGCGTTCTCGGCCCCCTTCTTTTTCTCATTTATATCAACGATCTTCCCTCTTCGATTACCTCAACTATCCGCCTATTCGCAGATGATTGTGTTATTTATAGAAAAATCTTAGACCCGACAGACCATAACGTCCTCCAAAATGACCTTGACGCTATATCTTCCTGGTGCTCAGAATGGCAGATGACGGTTAACCCCAACAAATGTAAACAAATGACCGTTACTACGAATTCAAACAAATCATACAGCCAATATACATTACTCATGCAGCAACTTGAATGTGTTTCACTATACAAATACTTAGGAGTAAACATCTCTGAAACTCTTTCATGGAAACAACACATCGATAACTTAGTCACCAACGCATTTAAATCTCTAGGTTTCTTAAGGCGCACCCTACACTTGGCCCCCACTTCAACAAAACTGCTAGCATATAAAACAATCATTCTCCCTAAACTAGAATATGCAAGTATCATATGGCATCCGCATCAAAATTATCTTTCTTCGAAATTAGAATCTGTCCAAAGCAAAGCAGCCCGGTTCATATCAAACGACTTTTCGCCTCAAACTAGTGTCTCAGCTTTAAAAACAAATTTGGGTCTCGCTCCATTGTCTACCCGGCGCAATATTTACCGCATATGTTACTTTCATGACTTATGCTACAGCAACTCGTGCTTTAAAAGCACCTATTGTCATTCCGCTCATTATATTTCTCCTCGAACCGATAATTCCTGTAAGGTGCAGCAATACCAGTCACACACTAATTCCTTCCTGTTTTCACCCTTAATATTATCGATTACTGAATGGAATAACTTGCCAGACGAGATGGTTACCAACACAAATCCCGTTGAATTTAAAACAATGTGCGAGCGCCTGTGGCATGAATAGTACACGTACATGCTTGTTTGTTGTTTTCATAGTCGCTTTCCGTTTCTCCATATTGAAATTGTTGTTTTATACATAGTTACGTTCAGTTCAAAATTGCAGTTGTGTACGTACGATGTGATTTCCTTTTTGTAAACTGTGCTGGGCTGATTGCGATGACTTTGTTATACCAATGATTGTGTTTGGAAAATTGTGTTACTATGTTGTTACGAATGCATGTACCACCTACCCCCCTCATGTAATGCGTCCTCAAAGACGCCCTTGAGGTAAATAAATGAAATGAAATGTAATATATGATGCCGCTCTGACATTCCACGAACTTTCTTGAATGGTTGATTTTACATAGGTCGTGTGTATCCCGCTGCTCGTTGATTTTTGGACATAATCTTTTAAGTTTGTCGGGCGCTGTGAGGAGGATAGGAACCTCAAACTTTGCGGCTACTCTTTTTAGGTTATGGGAGAGACGGTGAATGTAGGGCATTACCACAGGTCGGATCCTTGTTCGGTTTGGACTTCCTCTTTGACGTTGTTTTAACATGCTCTCCACGATGGTGGAAATAACTGAAGTCGGGTACCATGAAGCGCGAAGTCTCTGCAGCTGGTTGTTGAAGCTCTCTCCTGCTGTGTGGTCGCAAGACTTCCTCAGAGCCGCCCCCAACGTACTTGCAACAATTCCTCTCTTGACGAGCTTCGTGTGTGGGGAGTCGAATTGCAGAAGACCTTTCTTTGTTCGTGGGCGTACATCCAGCATACACTGTCTTCGTGGAATGTTATTTTGAGATCTAAGAATTGTAGGGACTGGTTTTCCGGCCATTCATGCGTGAACTTTAGTCCCCCGGCGAGTTCTTCGAATGTCGTTTGAACGGAATCCATGAACTGTGTCTCACATTTGGGTCTGGCATTGAGGAGGATAAGATAGTCGTCTACGCATCTGAATATACGACTAACCTGGGGAATGTCAAGGCTGTCATCAATGGCTCTATTACATTTCGAGAGGTAAACATCTGTCAAAGCAGGAGCTACACAGGATCCTACACAGATTCCTCTCTTCTGTATGTAGTGCTCTCCATTGAACGTTACCACAGTTGAGTTCAAGTAAAACCGTAGAAGCTCAAGGAAGGAATCCACTGCCATTCCACAGTTGTTCTGAAAGGCTACTTCTCCATTGGCTTCAATGTGTTCTCTCAAAGCAGTAAACATCCCCTCGTGAGGTATGGAGTAAAATAAGTCTTCTACATCGAGGGATAGGCCATACCGAACAGATAAGATGTTGTTTCCCAGATAGTCAATCACCTTCTCAGAATTGGAGACCAGAAAAGGGTCATTCAGTCGTAGGGTTGCCAATTGCCGTTGGAGGAACCTTGACATGGCTCCTTGCCACGATCCTTTTTCTGTAATGACCACACGGAAAGGACACGCTTTTTTGTGTGTTTTCCCGGTGAAGAATAAGCCCAGTTGGTCTTTATCGGCTGATGTTATCTGTTTTCGTAATTGCTCTAACTCAAACTTGTGGCACAGTTGTAGAGCTCTGGCCTTCACTGACTTGTACTTGTAACCTTCTAGTTTCTTAAAATTTTTCCCGATGGCCATTCTTGCCTTGTTCGTGTAAATATCATGGGGAGCTACAATAAATCCTCCTTCTTTATCTGAAACAATTAAGTTTAAATTGTTCTGCTGGAAATACCCTACAATGCTGTCTAACTTGGTTTTACTGCATGTTGCGGGTGCCGTTCCCACTTTCATCACCACATCCATGCATTCATCGATACACCGTGGTCGGTACGGCTCTTGAGTTTTTGCCGCTATATCATGAATGGTGGACACTATCTGTACATCTTGCATCTTTGGATTCGTGCAAAATTTGGGGCCTTTCTCCAAGACCTTAGTTATTTCTACAGGTAGATTTGTATTGCCTAGGATGGTAACAGGCTCGCCCCTCGTACATCTACCTTCATTTCGGAGACTCTTGAGATGAGGAACGTATGTCCACCAGAAGAACTCTGTCATCCTACTTGCTCTGAGGAGGTAGTCTCAATATTGTGACCCGCTGCCGCTGTGGGATTGTCCACCCTGGGCAAGTATCTTAAGGCATGTTCGAAAATACCGGACCTGTCTCCACATCTCAGAGCGTATGATCCTGCAGATTCTCCTGGAGTGGCCCGTTGATGGTTGAGCGTAGCCGAACAGCCCTCGGATGTCGTAAGGTACCACACGATGCTTGATTGCGAAAGAACAGATTCTTGCCTTGCACACACACATAGCGATTAGATGAATATATTAAGAAACAAGGTCTAGAGGAGAGAAACACGGTACAGAGCCCATTGTAGAAGAAAGGTATTGTACCAAAATGAGTTGCTGGGCGAGTTGGATAGACATCTTGACTTAAAGAGCGCAAATAAGTTACGTAAGGAAGGGACAACAGGAAGGAAAGAGCGCTGACTCACAACTGAGGTTTTAATAATGATGTAGTGAAAGAGAAAGAAGGTGTCAAGTGCTGTAATATTATTAAATTTAAGAAGGTTACAATTATTAACCTCTTTCTAACCGCTCATTCACACTGGAAGCGGATCCGCGTTCGCAAAGCGGTTGCGAACGCGGTTGTATAAGGATCCAGTGCAATTGCACGCGCACTTGATGTCATCGAGTGCGCGTGCAATTGTACTGCATCTTTATACAACCGCGTTCGCAACCGCTTTGCGAACGCGGATCCGCTTCCAGTGTGAATGAGCGGTAAGGGCCATATTAACGGAATGACAATTTGCATTTCTAAGTAACCCAAGTGAATATATCTACGTACAAATATTCAGATGTGATCTACAAAGTTGTCGGTGACCCAACGGTTACTGGTTGTCACAGCCAGAAAAAGAAGAAGAATCACGATGTCGACGGTGATCCCAAGGGCGTTGGCTTTCACAGAAATGAAAATTGAGAAGAAGGAAAAGAAGAAGAAAACAGGAAGAAAAATAATTTAGGGACTAAAATTCAAAAATTGGAGCTTTTTCGCCGTCAGAGCAATCGAAGGCGTACTTATGCAGGCTAGGCCCTTATTCGCGATCTTGCACGCCTCGTACACCTCTCTAGTCTTTTGAGCAGTGACAGCAGCGACGATGTTCTCGACATTCTCGACATGCGGTCGGGAGCTGTCGTTTTCTCGGGCAGCGACGCGTGACGTCACGGGCAGGCAGTCGACGTACGGGGCTGATCAACGTGACTGGCACAGCGTGATCTACACAAGCAGTGCTTCGAAATGCATGACTGCAGCAGTGACAGCAGTGACAGCAGCGACGATGTAGATTCTGGGGACGTTCAGTTCAACCTGAGCGAGTCCCCGTTTGCTTTTGATCTTCCGGCGCTGCGTTCTGGTCGTAACGGCAAGCCCGGTAGTCCGGACAGGGCCCGGCCGCCCGCCGACAGGGATGAGGGCTGGTAAGAATTTGTTCCATTGTTTTATTATTCCGATTTCAGACTGAAGCTGCTGTTGTACTGATCACCCGTACGTGCTGTTGCGGGGAATGTCGACCCGCAATGCGCGACGAGGACCTTTGCTGCGCGGAGGTAGCGGCGACGGCTCCGTTTCGCACCAACGGCAACGCCTGCATCACGTAGCACGAGTTGTTCGCACTGCTATGCCTCCACGGGAACCTGCTAGCAGTGCATGCACGCTATGTGCAGTACTACAACCCCACATACTTGGAGTGCACCATCCACAACAGGTATAGGGCCAGTCTCCACTCCGCCTCACCTCCAGAGCGGCCTGTCAAACGGACCAGCGTGGGTTCAGGACTTTTGA
Source organism: Ixodes scapularis (assembly GCF_016920785.2). NCBI lineage: Eukaryota > Metazoa > Arthropoda > Arachnida > Ixodida > Ixodidae > Ixodes > Ixodes scapularis. The sequence goes on along the minus strand of NW_024610108.1, from coordinate 966,135 downwards.
GGGGTCCCAAATCCACGTTGCCGTTGGTACATCCCAAGCCTTTTTTTTTTAAAGCTAGGACTATGCGCCTGGGACATTCACATGCCACGTATAACGTGGAGTGCCCGTAAGTGCGAGCAAAGCCGAAGCGTTTGAATGTTGACCTGACGGCGCTCGCACTGCCGGAGCACGCGTGCGCGCCATGTACAATCGGAGCTTGGCCTTGACGTTCCAGCTGCGCTTGCATTTTGTAAAACAGCGTGAATGCAGGATCGGCTCTCGAGCGTCCTTTTTTTTTATAAGTAAGCCTCACATTGTAACAAATGGACCATCTTGTATTCGGATATTAGTGTCATATGTGTGTGCAGTGAGGCAGACGTGGGGAAAACATCAAGTGCAGTGGTAAATGCTCATGTGAAAGCAAGTTTATTTATTTATTTATTTATTTACAATACCCTCAGGACCATAAGGCCTTAGAGAGGGGAGTGGGTGCTTAGTACAATGGTTGATAGTGCTTCTCGGAATCTGATGGGATCCTGAATGGTGACGATGTCTTCGGGAAGGTCATTCCAGTCCACAATTGCATCAGGAAGAGGGGCGTGCTGATGTGCTGTGGAAAAACACTTTGGCCGGGCTATTTTATTGCAGTGATCGAGTCTGGAGGAAAGATAAGCCGGTGGGGAAAGAAGAGACCGATTTAAAAGTGGTGAATAAAAAACTTTATGCGGAAGGTAGAGACGGGATATTTTTGGACGGGTGAAATCAATGGGAGAGAGAGATTTCATTTAATGAGGGAAACACTAGAAAAACTAGAGTAATCAGACTGAATAAAACGCGCAGCACTGTTTTAAACAGATTCAATGTAGTCTGTTAATATAGCTTGATGAGGGTTCCAGATTGAAGATGCGTATTCTAATTTAGACCGGACTAGGGCAAGATAGAGGAGCCGTTTTAGTTGAGAAGGGTCGGATCTGAAATTGCGACGGAGGAAACCCAAGCTTCTGTTAGCGCAAGTCACAACTGAATTATTATGGTTTTCCCAGGAGAGGTTTGAAGTTAGAAGAACGCCGAGGTATTTATACATATCCGTGGGTTGAAGAGGGATGCCATTGAAAAAATGAACAGGAGAGGTTTGAAAAGAGGAACGAGAGAGGCGCATGCATTTACATTTTCTGACGTTAAGCGTCATCTGCCAGTTAGTACACCAGCTCTGAACTAGGTCGAGGTCATTTTGTAGGGTTAAAGAGTCATGAGGGGATGTTATTTTTCGGTAAAGGACACATTCGTCGCCAAATAGGCACATGGGTAAAGATACCTGAAGAGGAAGATCGTTGATGTAGATGAGGAAATGTAACGGACCAAGCACCGTTCCCTGAGGCACGCCTGATGTTACGGGGGCTAAAGCAGAAGAACAATTATTAACATGAACAAACTGATGACGCTGAGAGAGAAAAGATTCAATCCAGGAGAGAACATTATTATCGAGGTTTAACAACGATAGTTTTAGAAGCAGTCTGTTATCTGGAACTTTGTCAAAAGCTTTAGCGAAGTCGAGAAATAGACCGTCGGTTGGGTAGCCAGAATCAAGGTTTGCGAACAGGTCGTTTGTTAAGCAGAGAAGTTGGGTTTCGCAGGAGTAGTTGGGACGGAAGCCGTGCTGCGCTTTGTTAAAGAAGGAGATAGAATGAAGGTGAATAGATAGTTGCTTGTAAATTACGTGCTCAAGTATTTTAGAAGCTACAGAAGTTAGAGATATTGGCCTATAATTTAAAGGAGAAGATTTATCCCCGCTTCTGTGGACTGGGATGACCTTTCCGATTCTCCAACCCTCAGGAACCGCCGCCGTATCTAATGATTGTTGAAAAATATTTGTTAGAAGTAGGCTTGAGGAATATTTGGTTCTTTGTAAAACCTTAGAATTTAGGCCGTCGACACCACAGGAAGAGGACATTTTCAGTGACTTAATAATACTAACAATACCTTCGTAATCAATACAAATTGGATCCATAGGTAAAACATTGCTAGTAGTAGTTAAGGACAGTGTTAAGGGACAGTGGGCGGTCAAATGGGAAGAAGATACATGATTAAGAACTGTGGCACACTGATTAATCTCCGATAATGTTCTCAGAATCATCAATAAGCGCTAGTGGGGAGTATGGCACATGATTTACAACATTCCAAAATTAGCGCGGGTTGCTTAGTAGTAATGCTTGGAGTTGGGCTAGTTGGTTTGACATTGATGGTAAGCCGCAATTTCGTAAATACGGGTCGGGGGGAGCAAAAAGAGAGAGAAATTAAACAGTTGTTAGTCTGCGCCAATTCATGCCCATGTTTTGTCTGTCCTTGTGCTTTAACTTCATTTCTCCGGTGTTTTTTTTCCGCGTAACTACGCGGCGCAGCATACCATCACTTGCTTAGTAGCATAGATGGAAGGGTCTCCTGGTAGAATATGCGCGTCTGCTGCTCTAACATAATTTTATATTCAGTCGCGCATTCATGATATTTAGACCAGGATAAAGCAGTGTCTTGTTTTTTGGCTACTCGAAAACGCCGTTTTTTCTTATTCTTAAGGGTTTACAGTGAGCGCGATCACCAAGGATTAGAAGACCGGGAACCTATGGTAATAGTTGGAACATTAGCTTCAATGAGTTGCAGTAAGTTGTTTTTAAAAAGGCACCAATTTTCATTTATATTCCTATCGTCAAAACCCTCCAGAAAGACTGAGAAATAGCTTGAGAGGTCCTGGTTAAGCTGCTCATAGTTCCCCTTATTATATAGCCTTATTTGCTTGGTCAACCTGACTGGTTCTGGTGCTTGAAATCCTAGGTTAAAGAACACTGCTTTGTGGTCACTGATGCCTTCAAAACCGGTGAGAGAGGTAATAGATTTCGGATAGTTAGTCAAAAGCAAGTCTAATATATTTGAACATGTGGTGGTTATATGGGTAGGGAAAGAAATCACCTGGGTAAGGTTAAACCCCAGGCAGAGACTAATAAAATTGCGACACTCACCAGAACTTCCACTACCAACAAGATTTAATAAATTCCAATTTATCTCACGGAAGTTAAAATCGCCTACTAAGAAAACAAAATGACCAGTATATTGTGTGAACAAAATTGACAACTCATCACGCAAAGCAGTTACAAAACTAGGTGACGCATCTGGTGGTCGATAACACAGGTCAACCAGGATTGACTTAAAACAACATTTCACTGAGACCCAGATGGCCTCAATTGACATGGAAACGAAAAGAGGTGTGTTTATGATACTCTTATCAATGCATATTAAAACGCCACCACCACGACAATACTTCCGATCGCGTCGATAAAATGTAAAGTTTGAATGATTCGGCAGTATTTTAGTGTTGCTTATATCAGGATGAAGCCAGGTCTCAGGGATCAGTACTATCTTAGCATCACATGTTGAAATATGAGAACACAATTCGTCACGCTTTGGTATTAAACTGCGCGCATTTAAGTATAATCGCCGATAAGTGAGTTAGAGTTGGAGGAAGCAAAGCGTTCGTTCCCACTCCCGGCGTGTGCTTATGCGGAAGCACTAACCACAGAATCGGAAACGGAGTCGTAAAGGAAGACATTTGAACCCATATGTAGTTTATCAAAACGCAGCTTATACGGACCTCCCTGTGACTTGGCGAATGCAAGAAGTCTCTGACGCGCAACGCGAACTTTCTTCGAGAAATCTTCAGACATAGAAAAAGGGAGGCCGCGCAGCTTCGGTCCACACAAAAGTAACTCGTTTTTTGTTTTGTATAAAGAAAAGCTTACAATAAAAGGCCTATTCTTTTCCCGAGATGGGGTTCCCAATCTATGTGTGCGTTCGATCTGAGAGCTATCAAGAGTGACACCAAGTTTCTCATTTGCAAATTTTAAAACGTTTTGTTCGGACAAAGACCATGACTCACCGGCAGCATCGGGTATGCCATGAATTAGAAGATTACACCGTCGCAATCGGTTTTCAAAATCACCAAGTCCAGATAGCATAACTTCAGTTGCAGTGGACTGCATAGCGACGGAATGTTGCAGATTACAGATATCTGCTTTGGCCTGCGTGGTAGACAAGATTTCTTTTTCGAATTAAACAAGTTTTGCATTTAGCGCCGCCACCGAAGTCTCAAGTTGAGCCTGTTTGCCAAGTATCGCCGCGACATCGGCGTTTAGGGCTGCTTGTCCCGCCGCAAGGCCGGTTACATTAGCATAGAGTTTCTGCATTAACTCGTACATACTACTAAGTTGTTTCACCTGCGCTTCCAATTCAGCCTTGGTAGGGGCGGGACCAGGATTTGTTTTAATGTCACCGGACAAGAGTAGCAGATTACCAATAACGCACGCACAATCAAAAACGAGACGAAGTAACACTTTGGGGCACGGAAATAGTAAAATGTTCACATTGTTTGTACTCTTAGCATGCAACGAGAAACGTTTACAAACCTGTACGAGAGGAAGCATTTCATGCGTGAGCGACCATGCTGCCTTAGCGTTCCCGTGCCCACTGAGGAAGGAGAGGCTTGCGCCGTCTTTATGTTGGCTGGGATCTTGGAATGCTGGGAATGCTTGCGACCAGGGTGACGTCACGGTGCTTGGGGACGGGTCCTGCTGACGCACGGAGGATGACACGTCGAGGAAAGATGCCAGTCGGGTGGATCCGCCAGGATTGCTGACACTAAGGATGACCTGAGATGGACCTGGCCCAACGAGTTGAACCAGTTCTCAACTCGTTGATTTTCTCCTTGCCCTTTTTTAGAAAACTCCGCTACACAGCCTACTGGATCTTTGTGTGGTGGGTGTGGGGTTGGTTGGGCCAAGGGAATCGTCAGAGGCTGCCTGCATGTGCGCTTCGCAGAATTCGTGAAGCGTTCCCATCACCCGAATATGTAACCTTCGCATGGGCGTAAGTTAGTAACACACGAAACCAAGTTTATGAATGCATGTTTAATATATCCAAACTTGCATCTATTCAATTAAACCAAAATTAAGTTCTCCAGATAATTTTCATGTCATTACGCGCCATTATATATGAAAAATGATACACAGGAACCTTCACATTGGCCTTCAAATCAAGTGTCGAGTTTCATAAATCACAGTCAGGAAAATCATGGGTATCAAAGCGAGGTTGACTTGCCTTGTCGCAATATCTGCCTCTCGTTCCTACATAAGGCCCGCACCACTAATGTTAGAGAGTCACAAAGTCTAGCTTGCTCGCTCACCGTGACGCATGAATGAGGAGCAGCTCATTAGACTTCTGAATTGTTAGCGATGAGAAAATATGTTTAAATAGAAAAAAAGGACGTAAAAGACATAACGAAAGAAAGTAAAATATCCAGAACACTATGGGACACGTTCAACACCACGCAGCACACGCTTTCGTTCCGTCTTGGTCTTTCTTCATGCGCGCTCCCTCTAAAGACACTATGATGATGATTGGTGTCGCACCATGTATTCGCCACACGACAACAAAAGTATGACTTGTCGTTCCCATCAGTTGTCACCAACTATAGAATGCTTTACAGCAGCTGCATTCCCGTTTTGTCCCTTGAGAAAAGTCGAGAAAGTTAGAGAGCCGTAAAAACAACAAAAATGCAGTGCGTTTAGTTCACTGCTTGTTCCGAACTGTACAAACTGTTAATAGCAGTTGCGGCCCAGTAGTATACCAGGTGGCAAAAATTCACAAAAGTAGTGCACGTCCTCAAAGTAAACAAAAGCAACTTCTGTGTACACATGCACATGCCAGTAATGGGAGTGGCACTTGACCTTTCGTAGGTCTTGTAGCAGGCAAAATGTTGGTTTCGAGCAGTCATCATTATTTTCGGAGAAAAAGTCGCGTATGTTAGTGCATGGCTTGAAAATTAAATGATGATTACATCTCTATACAAAGCATTAAAATGAGCTGATGGGCTAGTTGGTTTTGCAGAATTACAATGTAGCGCAAAGACAACACAGGAAGAAGACCGGGACAGGATAGAACACTACTCGCAACTAGGTATTTACTGTATGTATTGTGATAACCAATTCATTGGCAGTAATTCAATATCCAACACAAAATGTGATGAAAGTAAAGTTCGAGCTTTCTCTAAACGTAAAGGACCTATTCTACTCTGTACCACATAAGGGTATGTTCGAGACGGTAGGCGTTTGCATCGAGGTTAATAGCAACGTGGCTTTTCAAAACCGGTGCGGGTTACCAGTACACAGAAAACGTTTTTGCACCCTCTAAGGTGTAAATCAGTTTATCTCAGGGCTAACACCCTTAGGGTGTTCAGGCAAGCACCCTTCACAGTGAGTGCCTACTAAACACACTCGGCGAAGGATGCTTGGCATGGAATGGGCGCCCACTAAGGTGGCCCAATTGATGCTGGACCACCACAGCCAATCCGGCGCCGGGAGAGTATCACGTGACGTTTTGGTTGTGTGGAGTTCAAGGTCACATGACGCTCTCTCGACGCTGGATTGGCTGGTAGCGTCAGGCGTGCTCGGGCGAAGGATGAAATGAAGTATGGGCCCCAGTGAAAGCTTTATAGAAAGGTGTCCAATACACATATCATAACTTGTAAATTGTACAAAATTCATATAGCGTGTTGCATAGGCTTACATTATTATTATAGTGAGTGGGCTCGGCGGCACCGGCATGAACGGATTGACAAGTCCACTTTTGTTCTTCACTCAGGTGCTGCTGCTCTGTTCGGGGACAGCACGATCCGAGGAGGGACTTCTTTTCACCGTGCCACAGGACCTTGATTTGACTGGCGAAAATGCTTCGATTGACCAGCGACCGTTTTTTTCTGTTGAGTGGCCACGAGTCGCAAACCCGTGTATGACAAGACAAGCGCCAGGAACATCGGCATTATCAGAGGGGGCGGTTTCTTCGTGGCTGGAACTCGGGCGTACCGGCAGTGGGCTCGGCGGCACCGGCATCAACGGATTGACAAGTCCACTTTTGTTCTTCACTCAGGTTGGTGATAATCGATTTTACAGCAGTATTCGTGATGATTGTCGCTGTTTGCTAGTGCTACCGAGCACACATGCCTTGTGTTTAATTGTTTCTGAGTGTTGTGATACCATCGCACTGTTACTTTTGTGTTGCGGTGACATAGAAACAAACCCTGGCCCCGACACCGCAGCCAAGCTGCAGGCCATCCTTGACGGTCAAAATGAAATCAGGAAGGATATAGTGGAAATGAAGGAGAAATTGGCTAACGTAGAAAAACCTGTATCGGGGATGGCTGAGATCACAAAGAGGCTTGATGAGTCCGAAAAGGAAGTATCTGTAATGCGTGCTACTATGGACAGCATGTTAAGGAAGATTGACGACCTCGAAAATCGTAGTCGGCGTAATAATCTGGTAATTTGGGGGCTAGAAGAGGCTCCAAACGAAAACGAGCTAAAACTGAGGGGCGAAGTGATCGAACGGATATTTCGAGGTAAACTGGGTGTTTCAGTAACGAGTGTCCAACGCATACATAGAATGGGAAAGTCTACAGAGGACAGGCCTAGGCCTGTCATTCTGAACCTTGGAAATTTTAACGAAAAGAAGGAAACATTACGCAATGCTAAAAACTTGAAAAGTACAAACTTTTTCATTAACGAAGACTATTCCAGCACTGTCAGACTGAAAAGGCAGAAACATTGGCACAGCGCCTCTGAAGACAGGAAGAACGGAAAAAAAGTCGCATTGGTTTTTGATAAGTTGAAGGTAGACAGTGTTGTCTATGCCTGGGACGAAGTTACGAGTCAGCGTTTCAGAGTGAATGATAGGGCGTCTGGCCGCGTGACAGAGGCTCATGCTGCTGTACAGGAATGACAGGAGCGCATTGATAAGTTTCGGTTATTAAATGTTAATGCCCGCAGTATTGTCAACAAGAGTAGTGATTTCGAACACATTCTGATTGAGCATCAACCCGATGTCGTGGTGATGACCGAAACGTGGCTGCATCCCGCTATCCTCGACTCCGAAATTTGTCCGCCTGGATATAACGTGATAAGAAATGACCGCACCAGTCGAGGGGGAGGCGTGGCCATTTTCATTGATAAAAGAATAAAGTAATCGGTGCTACAGAGTCCACCTGACATAGAAACAGCGTGGTGTAAGGTGTATCTAGGATCCCAAGAATTGGTTATTGGTGCTGTTTACCGTTCTCCAGGAGTAGGTGTGGATGCTGTTAATAAATTAGATGACTTCCTGCTCCACTTGCGCGTACAGCACAAAAATGTTGTAATTGCGGGAGATTTCAATATAGCGGGTGTACTGTGGGATGAAATGTTGCCTGGAACGCGGGAGCGTGAAACCGCCACTGGGATCCTAGATTTATGTTTTTCCCATGGGCTAAAACAGGTTGTTCGAGAGTATACACGCATTCAAGGCAATAGTTGGTCAGTTCTCGATCTCGTATTTTTAAGCGAAGGGGTTGCATCTCGACCGTACGAAGTTGAACTTTTCCCGGGTTTTTCAGATCACCTGATAGTTAGCGTGATCATGACCTTGACGCCGTTTAGAAAAACGCTCAGACCCGTTTCGTCCTACAGAGACTTCGGCATGGCTGATGACACGGCTATTTTAGACGAACTAGATTACCACTATGGACCGTTTGAGGAACTTAGTCGTGAGGAGTCAGTAAGTGTTAATGACCTCTGGTTGAAATTTAAAACACTCGTTCATAAATGTATAGACATGTACGTACCATTGAAAAGAAAACATAAACGAATGCATAATCCTTGGGTGACGAGAGAAGCCATTCACTTAAAAAGAAAAATAGGGCGGCGCAGATTGCGGTGTCGTCGTACACCTAGTTCGGCGTTATCGGATGATATCTCGGCTTTAAGCATGGCGCTGAAATTTGTGCTAAAAGAATCTAAATGCAAGTTTTATAACGTGACAATGCAAAAGTTTATCCGTGAGTCACCGCAAAAGTTTTGGAGGCATTCGGCACCAGCTAGGAAGTCAGTTTCCGAGATCAAAACGGAGCAAGGAATTATAAATGACAAGCGAGAGATTGCAGTTCAATTCAACGAGTTCTTTGCAAGCGTCTTCACAAAAGACGATAAGCAGTCTGTAGATTTTAGATCGCCAGCTCAAGTTCCGCGGGCTGATGATGACCTGCAACTGTCAGTTGAGGGTATTTTGGCTCTGTTGCTTGACTTAAAAACTTCCAAATCCATGGGGCCGGACGAAATTCCAAATTCTTTTCTAAAGCAATATGCAGAGTGGACGGCAATGTATCTGCACTTAATTTTTAATAAGTCGATTATGACTAGCACTGTACCCTATGACTGGAAACTCAGTAAGATAATTCCAATACTGAAAAGTGGAGATGCTATGTCAGTATGCAATTATAGACCTATCGCGCTAACGTCTACATCGTGCAAAGTTCTTGAGCATATTGTTTCTAAACATATCCGGCAATTTCTTTTATCGAATAACGTTCTCAGCCAGTACCAGCACGGTTTCCGCAAGGGGCTGTCAACGGTCACTCAACTAGTAGAAACCATGCATTATTTTTGTGAGGTATCGGATCGTAAGGGACAAACAGACATCATATTTTTAGACTTTAAGAAGGCGTTCGACAAAGTTAATCATAGAAAGCTCTTAATTAAATTGATTTCCATCTTGGGAGATAATAAGATTGTTCGGTGGATTGAGGCCTTTCTAAATGATCGTCGACAGTCTGTAAGTATTGATGGGGTTAGCTCGGACGAATGTGATGTGAACTCGGGTGTTCCACAGGGTTCTGTCCTGGGTCCCCTGCTGTTTTTGGTTTTTGTTAATGACCTTATCCAAGATTCACCTGTAAAAGCCAGATTATTTGCCGACGATTGTATTATTTATACTGAAGTGACGTCCGTTAATGATCAAATTATGCTAAACGAATATTTGTCTCAGATCAATGAATGGTGTGTTAAGTGGCAAATGTCGATAAACTTAGACAAGACAGTATGTATGACGATCACTCATAAACGATAGCCGTTAGAGTATATGTATATGCTGCAAGGAAAAGCCTTAAGCCGAGTGTCAGAGTTTAGATACCTTGGTCTTACAATGGCCTCAAACCTAAGTTGGACTCCGCACGTTAGCAATATAATCGGAAAAGCTAACAAAAGATTAGGGTACATCAGGCGCACTCTTAAACTCGCTTCCCCAGAAACAAAACTCACAGCATACAAGATGCTAATAAGGCCTTTATTAGAATACGCATGTGAAGTCTGGGACCCGCATGTTAAATATCTTATATCAAATCTGGAGCAAGTTCAACGGCGTGCGTTGCGTTTTGTTTTTTCTAGCTATAGACGGCTGGACTCTGTGTCACCTCTTTATAAAAGGGCAAATCTACCCCTCCTTCAGGTGCGGAGGAAGCAGAAGCGGGTTAACCTTTTTTATAACATAATGAATAACTTGGTTCTAGTAAATAAGCAACAGTATATTAAGGAGAGCATGTCGCGTATAATCCGCAGCAAGCATGCTCGGTATGTGGAAGAGCGGAAGTTTTCTAAGGACTGTTTTAGGTATTCGTTCTTCTTACAAACAGCGCGAGACTGGAACAAGCTACCCGCACATGTTGTTACCGCTGAAACTCGAGAAGAGTTTAGTTCCCTTATTTCAGAGATTTCTGACAGCTGTACCTAGAGTTATCATTTCATCATTGTGTTAAATTCGTGTTATTAATCTGTGCATTTTGAGCGTGTGTATTTTTTTGTGTTGTAAAAAATCCACTCCTGTCTTGGTCCTGTGTAGGACCGATAGTATTTCAAATAAATAAATAAATATGATTTACAGGTTATGTTTACTGAACACATTTACACTTTTTTCACTTAGGGGGATTGCCAAATCACCACCTATGAGGCACGTGATAAAGAAATACTGAGTCGCACTGAACACAACTCACTTCAGGTAGTAATACAAAAGAGCACCTTGCAAGCCACATCCTAACCCCGAGGGCAATTGAGTAGTGCTACGGTGCCCTTCTTTCCCAAACTCTAAGTGAGCAAGCAGTGGCCCCAAGCATCTTACTGCACGGCTGAACCATTGTAAGCATGATGGGTTGCCACAAACGAAGCACGTGGAGCCTTCCTCTTCGGACATCGAGTGACATGTTTTGTTTGTCTCAGAGGATTGCAGGAAACACACTTCGCTTATCACTCGTCTACTTATGTGCATCTGTTTACTAATTGGAAGCAGGGTGGTGGGGGGTGGTCAAGCCCTTGACTGAACCACAGTAGTATTTCAGTAAGTGAAAGCTCGTCAATTGGAATGTTTTAAATTGAGCCTTTATTGAACCCTTACAGACAAATGAAAAATACAATTTATGCCATTTCATGACCTAAAAAATGCTATCTGCAAACATGTAGTGAAAAATATCAGAGAATGAACTTGCACCCTACGACAAGAAAGCAAATGTTTCAGTAGAAGACAGTATCCTCTTGCTCATGTACAAGGAAAATTATAAAGTTACGGAAGACGACTTTGGATAAGGAACTTGTACAGCTGAAGTTTAAGTACCTCGCCTACAGGAGGTCAGCATAAGTTATCACAGAAAGTGCCCAACAGTTAAAGAGAAAAAAAAAAACCTGAATAATACCTTCCACCATTTGTTCTGTACGCAAAAACAAAAAAAGAACGTGATAATCCTGGGAAGAAAAGTGCATTATACGCTTTCAAAACGGCTCACAGAAAATCGCTTCAATCGTATACCTGTCTGGAAACTTTGTTCCAAAATTAAATTACGACTGTCCTTGGAGTTGTGTCGCTCAACCAAGGAAAAGCACTTCCAGAGGAACCAGCGTGCTTGAGGCCTTGCATTCGTACTAGATGCTGAACAGCCAAAATGCTGCCAAAAACATGCACAGCCCGTCTTCCGCATTAAAACAGAGAACAAGCGCTCACGAGCAAAAACAAGGTGAAAAAAGTCTGCATCGTCCAATTCTTGCTTGGTGTAGAGGACACATGCTGGCGGCGGGATGCTTCTGTCCTGCGTTAGGTAAAAGAAAAAAAATTTTTTTTTAATGTAGAAGGCCAAAATATATGTGATCTCCTCAACTGCTATTATTTGCTGCAGTTAAGGCCATGAGCATCACAGCCTCCACACAGGCATACAGTGCTTATGTGTGAACAAGTAACCGGCGTCTGCAGGAATGTAAAACGAATGAGGAATTACAATAGGGGCAACATCTCGGCATGAAAGTATTGCGATATAATCTGAGGGAGACTTTTGAGTATCTCTATTTCTGTACCGAGATGTATTTGCGAAATCTCTTTGTATTTCAGTAGTGAAATACTTGTGCGATGTATATTATGATACACTGCTAGACTTATCTATCTTGCTACATTTAGTTTTGAAAATGAGATGACAGGTTTGGAAAAAAATAGAAGCCACGCCACAAATCCGACGCATCACTAATTCGTTATAGCAATGAGTGATTTTTTGCTTTGTTATCACAGTTCGCTTTTACAGCGGCCGGTTTTCTTTCTACCGACAGCATCCTTCCTGTTAACATTTCAGTTTATTGTTTGGATAAGAGGGCACCAACAAATGCACAGATGAGAAAAAATGTGTCCAAAAGTGTCAGAAGACAAAAAGCAGCGACGTTTGCGCACACACGCTTTGTCAGGCGGTGTCATCGGTCGCCAGCGCTCATTGGGGAACAATAATGGGTTCTTATCGGTAGCAGCAAGCATAGCCAAGGGAGGGCAAGTTGAAAAAAAGGGACAAACACCGGACATAATTTGGCGAGCTTGGGAGCTACAATTTATGGCGGCCCTGGACGCACGCTTCTCACCTCGCCACCCTGCATTTGTGAACAGTATAGGACTGCCGAATGACCATAACTGTACAGTCGGCACGGAATGAAACGCAAACAAGGAGCGCATGGTTTTCGACCCACGCTGAGTCACCTAGAGACGCAACACCGAAGGTTTGGATGCACTGAGCAAGAGTCTAACACATCGAAGGAGGAGCCATCTTCTTGCAGCTCCCATCTGGTTCAGGTGGTGCAGCATCTAGCGAAAACCATGCACCCACTGTTTGCGTTTCATTCTGTGCCGACTGTACATGCTGATATTTGCCCCTTCGCCAATGTTAATCTTTTTGCTTCGTCCTCTACACTGTAGAAACCCAAAGATGAAGGTTACAAAAAAACAGCAAAATATTAATGTCTCGTATGTAGCGGTAAAGATTAATTTTCACGAGCTACATTTTATGTACAGTCTACGGGCATATTGTCACTAATGACAAGTGATGAGGTGATAATAGTTGAAGAAACTAAACGGTTAATGGGGCGAACTTGGGCCCAAAAATAAAAAGGGAACAGAAGAAAGCTGAGCGTCGCGGCCGTCGAAGTCGGCGTGACAGCAGAGTCGAACGCTGGGGCGAAACTGACTGTGGATCGCCACGCGGAGCCCCTTATGTACATGCGTGGGCTTCTGGAATAATCGGCGTAGAAAGTTTGACGCATAGAACATTCGGACCTCGAACAAGACAACAGGCAGGATTCTCGAATTTACCAGAATACTAGCCTGCAGGAATAAACAAAAAGATGCGCCGCTCCCAGGAATCGAACCCTGGCTTTTCGCGTGTGAGCCAGGTACGATAACCGTTAGGCCGCGCGCGCGCGGCAATATGAGCTCCCCCGTCCGAACACCAACCGGCGCAGCGAAAATCAAGCATGCAGCGCGTCGAGCATGGCAAGGTTGACGACTGTGGTTTTCAACGGCGGTGGGGGTGATTGCACAGAAACAGGTGCTCGTGTCGTGAAAATATATTCCTGCATCTAACTATCCCATTTCATTTATTTCTCCTTAAGGGCCCTGTGGGGCATTACATAAGGGGGGCAAAGCTTGTGGGGTAATACAGAACATATAAACACAAAAATAAAACGAACAAAAAATTGATGTAAAATCAATAGTCACAGTAATACACGTTAAAATGGTTAAAATTTATTGGATATGTGCAGTCACTGATTGGCGAAAAGCGGATTGGTCAGTAATAAGGATGATTTTTTTCAGGAAGAGAGTTCCAGATAGTTATGGCATGAGGAAAGAATGACGTAATAAAGGCTAATGTTTTGCCTGTTATGCGTTTGATGCAACGGCTGTGATTGAGGCGTGACGAATTTATTTCTGTCAGGAGGTGATATCTGGGAGTCAGATAAGTTGTTGTTTTGTTTGCACCTCGCTGCACCCCTCGAATTCGCCACAGACAAAGGTGTTCTGACAAAATATATAATGAGCTGTAATACTGTTCAAATTTGGGCTAGTAGGTGAAGCATGTTTACGGGTAAAACAGCGCGAACAAGGACACGGGACAGAGAAGATGCACACAGACGGAGCGCTGACTGTCAACTGTCTATTTAAAAAAAAAAAAAAACGCCCAACGGCGTGATTACACCGAACAAAAATTACATCACGACACATGACCGTCACATGATAGTCACAAGTTAAAGCCCCTCGAAAATGCCAGCTCACAATCATAAAGATCTATCGAAGGCGCGCTGACACAGTTGCTTTTGAAATGGGAGATGAAAAGGCCTCAGTTCTCTTTCTAGTTCGTTGCTGACTGTGTCTTCTCAGGACCGTAGTATATTCCAAAATCGGAAAACAACCACATCTGTCGCAGTGAACCGCCAGATTCCATGCCGGAGGTGCCCAAGTCGACCACGCGTGTTCACGTAGTCTATCATTAATGCAGCGACCGGTTTAGCCGATAGAAACTTTTTAACAAGTCAGGGGAATACTGTAGACGACCCCCCTTACACACACACAGAAGGGACGAACTTGTTTTCATGCTTCGTATCACATGCGGCCCTGACAACCAATCTCCTCTTTACCCTCGCACATGAACGCCCCAGCTTGGCCGGTGCTGAGAATACGACAGGAACATCATGGCGTTGCTCTACTTTCTTTAACCTGTGTGCCAGCTTATGGATATGGGGCACCACCACCGGTTTCTGCGTAGACTTCCTACCCAGAGTGGGCATGGCGAGGCCATCAACAGCATGTGGCTTACCATGATTTTCGTACAGGCACTGCCTTGCCTGTTGGGAGCAGCGCCAACAATCAACGTTGCCGAAATCCCGGCCTTCCAGGTTCCGGCATCTGACAGTCATCGCTCGGATTACGGAAGTCATCGGCTGCAACCAAGCGTAATCGTCTTCACAACGCCCCCTGCTTCATCCGGGTTAGTGACGTCAAGTTGTGCAGCGTCTATAAAGGAGGATCCTCAAGACTTCTTCACCAGTGGGCACGGC
This sequence comes from Ixodes scapularis, assembly GCF_016920785.2. NCBI lineage: Eukaryota > Metazoa > Arthropoda > Arachnida > Ixodida > Ixodidae > Ixodes > Ixodes scapularis. Next base: position 950,905 of record NW_024610108.1, on the reverse strand, counting down.
GAGGCCATCAACAGCATGTGGCTTACCATGATTTTCTTACAGGTTAGTCACCCTGTATCATGCTTTAAGAGCGAATTTGTTTCTCTAATTGTTGTGCCGTGCCCACGGTCACTATGTGAAATTGCAGTTGATTGCTTCGAAGTATGTAAGCTGTTATTATGCGGTGATGTTGAGACTAACCCGGGACCGACAACTGAAGAGATGTTTCATTCGATAATGGAGGGTCAAGCCGAAATTAAAAAGGAAGTTTCCGATTTAGTTATAAAACAATCCAGTACCGACAAATCGATTGCTGAAGTCTTATCGAAAATTGCAGGTGTTGACAAAGTATTACTTGAGTTACGAGCTAAATCCCTTGAGGTCGACGCTCTTAAACAAACTGTCAGCGCACTCGAGCTGACAATAGCAAAACAAACTTCTCAGTTGGCCAATTTGGAAGATCGGAGTCGACATTCAAATCTTGTCACCTTTGGAATTCCAGACGAATCAGAGGAGACCGAGCGAGATTTGAGGGGAAAAGTAATTGATAATATTTTCTTAAGGCGGCTGGACGTTACTTGCACTTCTGTAGCGAGGATTCATCGCCTTGGTAAACACGTGGGAAGGCGGCCGATCATTCTTTATCTTCAGGACTACAATGAAAAGTTAGAAATCCTGCGAAATACAAAGAAACTTAAATGCACAAACATTTACATTCAAAACGATTATTCCCAAGAAACCCTTAACAAAAGGAGGCTACTATGGAACAGTTCAAGCGAAGATAGAAAGAACAAACTAAAGGTTTTCCTTGTGAATGACAAACTTCGAGTTGCCAATGATCTGTATGAATGGAATGAATTTACAAACGAGCGCGTCAAGTTATCCCCTTCCACTGAACAGCCTGTAAATGTTTGACAAGAATTACCTCATGTAAACAAACAGTTTCGTCTACTAAACATGAACGCACAAAGCATTGTCAATAAAACTGACTGGTTCGAATTAGTTCTTTTGAATCATGACCCCCATGTCACGGTCATTACAGAAACGTGGCTGAATAAAAATGTGTCAGATAATGAAATATTTCCTGAATCCCACCAAGTTTTTCGTCGGGACCGCCCCTCTCGTGGTGGCCGAATTGCAGTCGTAATCAAGTCATCCATTTGTGTAACAACATTAGAACAGATTAGTAATCATGAAAGTTTAATTTTACGTCTCGATATCTGGGGTCGAAAAAGTTCTTCTTTGTGCTGTGTATAGGCCTCCTGCTAGTCCAGATTATTTAAATCGACTTTATGATTGTTTAATAAAATACAAGGGTGAATCGATTCTTCTGGTTGGGGACTTTAATCTCCCCCATGTCGACTGGTTGCGATTATCTAGCCCATGTGATGACGAGATTATTTTTGACATAACGTTCGCATGTGATATTTCCCAGGTTGTTAAGGAATTTACACGTGAGCAGGGCTCGAGCCGCTCAATTCTTGACCTTATATTTGTTAGTGGTGCATTCGCTGATTATAGCGTAAGACTTGAGGAAAGCAAGTCTGATCACAAACTTGTACTATTTGATTGCTATCTTAACCGACCTTCGCCAAAGAAAAAAGTAGTTACTATGGTAAAGGATTTTTCGAAGTCTAATGACGAGAGTGTTTTGGATTATCTAGACTACTGTTTCAGCGACTTCGTTGAACATGATGTGATTTTGCTATGGGACAAGTTCGTTTCTATATGTAACTATTGCTTGGAGAACTTTATTCCTAGTCGACGTAAATGCACGGGACGAAGAAATCCTTGGATTAACCGAAATATAATTCATCTTACACGCAAAATAAAAAGGTATAAAAAGAACAGTTCCAACAAGGGAGCTGTACATCCCCTACAAGCTGAACTGGCTAGTCAAGTCTAAGAAGCAAGAGATAAATATTTTGCATGCACCCTTTTAAACTTCATAAAACATGATCCTGCAAAGTTTTGGAACTATCTTTCAGAAAAAGCTAAACCGGTTGACCAGCTAAAAGTTAACAATACCACAATCAGTGACAAAAAACAAATCGCCGAAGAATTCAACCTATATTTTCAATCTGTGTTCTCATGTACAGATATGTACACTCCAGTTGCCACCGCTGTAGCTACACTGAACGCCGATTTTATCTCCTTTCGTGGTGTCTTTGTCATGTTATTAAATCTGAATACAAAATCCAGCAGTGGGCCTGATAAGATACCGAACGCCTTCCTCCGTAGATATGCCGAATTCATTTCACGCTTTTTAACAGTCATTTTTCGTGCTTCTTTTCGTTCAAGTGTGCTTCCGAATGACTGGCGAACAGCGCGTGTAGTGCCAATTCATAAGAAGGATGATCATTCTGTTGTAAGCAATTTTCGTCCTATTTCTATCACTAGCAACTCATGCAAACTTATGGAACATATGGTTAGTAGTTATATTCGAAATTTCTTGGAAGAGAGGATTTCGCTGACTTCTTTTCAACATGGTTTCCGGACGGGGTACTCCACAATTACGCAACTAGTTACCACAGTCCATGACTTTGCTGCTACCCTAGACAAGTCTGGACAGGTCGATATTATTTTTTTAGATTTTTGTAAAGCATTCGATAAGGTCCCTCCTGGTAAACTTATTTTTAAATTAGAGCGTCTTGGGCTACCACCAGAGATAGTTAACTGGATAGGATCCTATTTGTTCAATCGTAGCCAGTTTGTTGAAGTTGGTGGCCATTTTTCCGGTACCCTCGATGTTTCTTCTGGTGTTCCCCAGGGTAGTGTAATAGGTCCCCTGCTATTTCTGGTCTATATAAATGACATTGTATCAACTGTGAGTACTAACGTTAATATCCGCATATTTGCAGATGATCGTGTTTTGTTTAAAACCATATCCTCTGTTGGTGACGAAAAAACGCTTAGTTCTTCTCTTTCTCTAGTCGACGATTGGTGTAACGAATGGGAAATGCAACTGAATTCCGCGAAGACTGTTCACTTACGCATGACGAGGAAAATTAAACCTTTGAAATTCACATATCAAGTAAATAAAGCTGCAGTAACCGAAGTAAGTGAATACAAATATCTTGGAGTAACCCTAACAAGCGATCTACGATGGTCAAAGCATATCCAAAACATCAGTTCCTCGGCTTTTCGAAAATTAGGTTTCCTACGACGCAAGTTAAAAAATGATCCAACCTCCGTTAAACTCCAAGCTTATAACTCCTTGGTAAGGTCAAAAATAGAATATGCTAATATAATCTGGGATCCAAACACGAAAAAAGATGCATCAAAACTTGAGATGGTCCAAAGGAGAGCAGTTCGTTTTATTTATGGAATGTACAAGAGACTTGGCTCCCCATCCTCCTTAATAGCGGCAAACAATATCACGTCCCTGGAACAACGTAGGAAAATTGCAAGACTGAAGTTCTTGTATTTACTTTATAACAACAAGCTGTGCGTCGACTCAAGTTTATATATAACCTCCTTATCTTCCAGAGCCACTAGGAACCACCATCAGTTTTCTCTTCAACCAATATTTGCTCGAACCAACATTTTTAAGTTTTCATATTTTCCACGCACCATATCAGATTGGAACGCCCTCCCTTACAATATATTCATAGCCCCTAATTTTAATAAAGCACTTGATGATCATCCTTTCTAGGTATTGCCATTGTGCTCTTGTGTTGTGAACCTTTTTGAACATATGTTGTAGAAACTTCTTTCCCCGTTGATTGTTAGTTATGAGAGTGTTAGTTACTAAACATTATGAAAGCCATGTGTAATGATGGTTTACAAGTCTTTTGTACCCCACACCTGCAAGGGCCTATCAAAAGGCCTGCAGTATGTAATAAATAAATAAATAACTGCCTCCGGAATTCTCACCCTCCTCAAGAGACATGCGGCCACACCTACCAGAGGATTGCCAGGATAGCCGCCCTAAAAAAGTTAGTTGGCCTGGCTACGAAAACTCGTCGTCGTTTGGCGAGGACATGACCTGACGAGTAACCCCCAAATACTACTGGATATGATTCCCCTTTTAACTATGTCTAAATGACTCGAGTCGAATAGAACGAAGAGTTTTCTTCAGCCTAGGACAGTACCACCAACACACATAGGAGTCCAAGAAAGCTAGCTTAAAGTCTAAAAACTGTAGAACACCCCCAACAGGGTCTTCTTTAAGTGACGAATTCCTATCCAGGTGTAATAGAAGCACAGCCAGAAAATTATGGAGTGACGTTATCCGTATATTCAGGTACGTAGATGACTTTTGGTGTCGTTCCGAGCTAATTCTGGCCGAAACAGACAGGGTGTGGTTGCAGAGATGCTGGACGTGCTGAACTACACCAGGGAAGAGCCGGTTGGGTGTGTTCTCCAATTTTTAGACATTAAGCTCGCTTTCTCGGACTCCCGCTTGTGTTGGTGTTACTGGCCTAGGTTGAAGAAAGGTGTGCTTCCGTTCGACTCGAGTCATTCCAACATAGTTAAAAGGGGAATCACATCCAGTAGTCTTTGGGGGTCACTCGTCAGGTCATGTCCCCACCCAATGACTAAGACTTTCCGTAGCCAGGCCAAAAAACGTTTGGATCGCGGCTATCCTGGCAATCTCCTGGTAGGTGTGGCCGAGTGCCTCTTGGGGAGGATGAGAGATCCGGAGGTAGTTATGGGTAGGAAGTCAACGCAGAAACCGGGGGTGGTGCCCCATATCCATAAGGTGGCGCATAGGTTAAAGAAAGTAGCGCAACCCCACGATGTTCCTGTTGTTTTCTCAACACCGGCCAAGCTGTAGAGGGGATCGGTTGTCAAGGCCGCGTGTGTTAAGAAGTATGCAAACAGGTGTGTCCGTTGCGTGAGGGGGGAGGGTGGTCTACAGTATTCCCCTGACTTGAAAAAAGGTTTACATCGACCAGACCGGTCGCTGCATTATTGATAGATCACTTGAACACGCGTGTTGGATTAGGGCATCTCCGCCAGGGAACCACGGTGGTTCACTGCGACAGATATGGTTGTTGTCCTGTTTTGGAAGATACTACGGTCCTGGGAAGACACAGTCACCAACGAACTAGGGAGATAAATGAGGCCTTTTACATTTCCAAGTTCAAAGACAAATGTGTCAGTGCGCGTTGATAAATCTTTATGGATGTGGGTTGACATTTTTGAGGGGCTTTAACATGTGACGATCATGTGACGGTCATGTGTCGTGATGTAATTATTTTTAGTCTGACCACGCCGTTAGGCGTTTCTTTAAAAACAAACAGTTGACAATCAGTGCTCCGTCTGTGTACACCTTGTCTGTCCTGTGTCCTTGTTCGCGTTGTTTCACCCGTAAACATACAATGAGCTGTTTGCGTCAAGAGAAGAGCGATCTCGGTGGCCCAAAACGTAACCTGCGGCTACTGGATGACTTGATCTAAACGGACCCAGAATTCGCGGGCTTGGAGAAAGGTGCAGAAACTATGTGATATTAAACTGAAAAGTTAATAATCTCAAATCATTATCCAATTTAAGCCCAAATTCTATGATTCGCACATGCCTATTATTTTCAGTATGAAGCCTAAGGCAAACCACGTAGTAGTCCGTTGAATTTATTGTCGAATAGAATACATTTTGAATACCAAACTGGATGCTTTGCTTATCTTTGAAATGTTGCGGTAAAAATTGCAATACTTAACTGGGTGAAAGCAAAGTTTTGTAACACGCTGGAAGCGCTGGGCGGACACCACTCTCACTCTTGTGGTGCATTTCCCTAGGCTCCCACAGGTTTCAAGCTGCTAGCCGAACGGAGTCAGGCCTGCCAGCCCTGCAGGAAAGGTCGATTCCACTCTTTTAGACGTAGACACCCACATTTTTCGTGTACCAGAAAGAAGCTCTAGCAGAGAGGAAGCAATTTGACTGGCCCTTTTTGAATGCATCATTTTCTTTCGCTGAGAACATACATACAAATCGCACGCCATTGTGCATTCAGTGGTGCGGCTTAATTTATGAACAACACTTTTTTTATATAACTTCGAGCTCTTTGAGAAACGATTCAATATAATGGGTCGGACATAAATGGCTGCTATAACCCCATATCATAAAAACAGTAGAGCAGGGTAGGGGTGTACTGCATCGATTGAGGAGTTTCAGCGAATAAAGGGGGCGCTCCGATCGATCCAACATGGCGGAAAAGAAGGGATAGATTTGCGAACGCTCGTAGACCGGTAGCGCTTAAATTAAACAAAGCGTGTCGTTCTCTGTTTGTTGCCGTGTGCGAGACGATCATCGCTTCAACCAAGACCTACCGTGATGCATCAAATGAAGTGTTCAAGCCGGTCAAAGGCAAGAAATCTTGCCATAGTCAATATATGTGTGCAAGTGTGAGTAAGTGAGCGAGTGAGTGGTTTATTTGCACTTAAATTGGTGCGCACACGGCGGCAAGTGTTCGACGTGCGGTCTCACGCTGGTGCAGCTGTCATCAAGTTGAACCGAATGTACGCGGGTCAAAAGAAAGATACATATCAACAATGTTCGCGCTTTGAAACTAAGACGCGTACTTTATCTAAAACTAAACTTATCGGTCTGCGGCTACAAAAATTTTGGTTGACGTTGCTTAGACGATGTAACAGTCAACTTTCCGTGGGCAGGGCAGAGCGGGCCGGTCAGGATGGTGACGACCGATGATGATATTCGCCCGATGCAAGTCCCCTGGAAGGTCGAATAAGAAAAAAAATCTAGAAGTTGTTCGATCCCGCTGGACACATTACGACGTTGGTAGGTTCATAATGGCCAGTGTGGCCACGTTTATTTTTAAACAAAACGATAAGTCAACGGTAATATACAAAACTTCCAAACTTAAAACCCCATACTTTAGTCCCCAGTCTCAAGAGCCGAATTCCCCGAGAATCCTCTCGGCAGCCCTTTCTAGACTCGTAGAGGCCTCCTTTCCCTCCAGAGGTGGACCAATCACTTCAAATTTCACCACTCCCACGTGGTGCACTGTCGCCCAATGGTCGGCGAGCAGTCAGCCTGACGCTCCAACCGCCAAATCCAAATTCCGTGTAGAGTCGGTCTCTGCAATTTTCTCAGACTAGCCGGCGCCAACCGCTAAGTTATTGCATCGGACAAAAAGCGTCAATTTTACACTAAGCGGCAAAACCCTTTATATTGTCACGGGTGATGACCAAAAAAAATGAAAGCCGTTTACAACTCCCTGTAACGCCGAATTAGAGCGCAGCTTTTGAGGAGGAGGAGGGAAGGGTACTGGGGGGGGGTCAAGTGACCTCTGGGGGCGGGGGGTGGTCACGTGACCTTGGGGGGGTCACGTGGCCTTGTGGGAAGCACGTGACCTTGGGGTGTCACGTGACGTCGGGAGGTCACGTGACCTGGGGGTCACGGGACGATGCCGATGATATCATCAATGACGTCACTGATGACGTCATCAGTGACGATCACGATGCGGATACCGATGACGTCATCAGTGATGATGATGATGATGTGGATACGGTGACGTCATCAGTGATGATGATGATGATGATGTGGATACGGTGACGTCATCAGTGACGTCAGAGATGACGTCATGAGTGATGATGACGATGACGATGCGGATGCCGGTGACGTCATCAGTGACGTCGCTGATGACGTCATCAGTGATGATGCCGATGACGATCCGGATGCCGGTGACGTCATCAGTGGCGATGACGTCAACGGGGTTCGCGTGACCTCGGGGGTATCCCCAGGTCACGTGACCCCGGGAGGGGTCACGTGACCTGGGTAACCATCGTGACCCTCGTGAGGGTAACCCTAGCACCCCTTGTGAGGGCAACTCTCGTGACCCTCGTGAGGGTAACTCTCGTGACCCTCATGAGGGTACCTGTCATAACCCTCGTGACCCTCGTGAGGGTAACTCTCGTGACCCTCATGAGGGTAACTGTCATAACCCTCGTGACCCTCGTGAGGGTAACTCTCATAACCCTCGTGACCCTCGTGAGGGTTACCCTCGTGAGGGGAACTCTCGTGACCCTCCTGAGGGTAACTCTCATAACCCTCGTGATCCTCGTGAGGGTAACTCTCATAACCCTAGTAACCCTCGTACGGGTTACGAGGGTTATTAACCCTCGTAACCCACGTAGCCCTCGTGAGGGTAACCCTCGTGAGATTAACCCTCGTAACCCTCGTAACCCTCACGAGGGTTACGAGGGTTACTCGCGGTTACGCCGAAGCGACGCAGACGCCGCTCAAGCCGGGAACGGGCGCCTAAGAGCTGCGCTCTAAAACAATAAATAGACAGAAAGAAATAAACGTTTAATGTGGCGAACTTGTGCCAAAAATAAAAGGGTACAAAAGGAAACAGCAGAGCGTCGCGGGCGTCGAAGTCGGCGAAAGAGCAGAGTCGAACGCTGGGCGAAACTGACTCCGGCTTGCCACGCGGAGCCGCTTTTGCACACGCGTAAGCTTCTGGAGCATTCGGCGTAGAAGGTTCGACGCGCAGAACATTCTGATCTCGAATCAGCCCAAGACGGTTCTCGAATTTACCAGAATACTATTCTGCAGGAATAAACAAAAAGATGCGCCGCTCCCAGAAATCGAACCCTGGCCCTTCTCGTGGGAGGCAAGCGCGATAACCGTGAGGCCACGGCCGCGCTGCCTTCTTGGCGCGCGGCAATATAAAGGCACATTCGGCTAAAAGCCACAAGCTGCAAGAAGGGATCTGTCTGAGCAGACTCCCGAAACCCGAGCGAGAACGACCGCGGGGGAACCACTCCCACCTCCCGGCCGCTCTGCCCACGCAAATGCTCCCTCCAAAACGCCGACACTCACAAAGAAAGCTAAAAAAAAAAAACAATGCCGACGCAACTGTAGAAAGATAGACGTTTCTAAAACAAATCTTACTAATTTCTAACAAAATCCTTCGTTACTTAACAGTAACCATTTAGGCCTCGCATCAAACGGTTTTGTGAACTCTTCGGTTGTTCTAGTTATTTATGCTAAAAAGTGGTTGGATGGAAAGTATGACAGCTACAGCATACAAGGGACGATCGTGGACTGTATCCTGCGTTCTATGTATCAAAACATCGGTATCCTTGGTGTTATATTGCGATCAGCTGGTCGCCGATCGCCCTGTTTTTACGCATAATGTAAACAAGCCCTAGAAGCGCCAATCTAATTTCGATGTGCTTGTGCACCCCTACAAGTCTCCTTTTGGCTCTTGTGGAAAGCTTTATTGCAATAGCAATAGTCACGTCGGTCGTTCGAGTTGTATGCGCCACGGTGATATCTGCTGTGTGTGATCTGCTGACAAACAGGTCTGCATTAAATGCCAAAAGAAGAACAAAGGTAAAGCTTTTTTACTTTTTTTTTTCCTTTTACAAAAGAAGGCAAAGCTTCTAAAACAAGAGCAACCTAAGCTGATATTTGAGTGTGCTCAAGTGTGAATAGCAAAATGTGCTTATGCTAAGTGGTAGATGTACACAGTTGATTTTCTTTTTGCCTCTGCATTGTAAATTGGAAGATATGTGTCAGAAGACACGTGTCTTTTTGAAAATGTCTTTTATTATGGCGAAAATAGGTTTTCTTACACAACCGAAGAGTTTACAACACCATTTAATGCGAGGCCTGAATAGTTACATCATCTAAGCAACCTAAACAAAAATGTTTGTAGCCGCAGACCGACAAATTTAGGTTTAGGTAATGTACCCGTCATAGTTTCAGCCTCAAGCGCGCAAACATTTTTCATATGTACCTTTCATGATGACAACTGCACCAACGTGAGTGAGCCCACGTCGTCGAACACTTGCACACATATCTTGACTATAGTATGGCAAGATTTCTTGCTGGAAGTTAAGATCATCTCGCTACGACTAGCTACGACCACCCACCGCAGCGATGCAGGCGTCGAAGGAACGCAACGCAGCCAGTCGCCGTCACCCGACGCTGCTCGTTTGGCATTCACGGCTTTCCGCCCAGGGGCATCGTTTGTACTTGGCACCGAGTGTTATTTTCTGTGCTTGTGTGTCTGCTCAGTGGCTGCATATGGGCCTCAAGAGCAGTTCTTCAGGCTCAATAGCGTTCGCCGAAGAACTTATGAAGAAAATGCCACCCAGGAAAAAAAGCACGAAGACACAACGGACCAGCTTGGCGGACTATGCACTGGGCGCAGAAATAAGCCCTGCGGAGTTTACACCAAATGCAAACTATCTAAACAAAAAAAGAAAACAACATTTTTAGGCTCAAATTGGCTTCTGCGAACTATACGCCTGGACACTGGTGCCTGTTATTATGCATTGTATATTCACTGTTGTTTGTTGTGGCTTGAGACTGCCTTCCTGTAATGATGCAGAGTGGTCAACTGAACCTTGACATAAAGATATTTAAGCACATCTAGATGTGATGTCCCTTGAAGCCAGACGGTCAGGGAAAAGGTGTGCCTTACCTAATTTGCCAACAGCACACGAAAGTTCACGATCAAAACTGACCGAGTCAATGGGCAATTTTCCACCACAATATTTATTCATATTGCCGTGTAATCACCAATTTGGTCCAATAAAAACCTTGAGGCTGTAGCCAATAGCACACTCATTCTAGATTTGCAAAGCTTATGCTGTAGACATGCATCATCACATGAGCACGTTTCTTATCAATCTTAAAGGTAAAACGCCAGTTCTGCAACAAAATTTCCATATCATAAATTTTTTAGCAAACTGAATGTCCCGCCTGTGAGATTTTTAGCTTTGGAAGCAACCAAATTCAGAATACCACCAGTGGCATACATCGTGCCTAGCATTAGTGCCGCATGTGGCAGCAGAATGTCTAACTAGGGAAGCAAACCTAATCGATCGTGTTAAAGCACCTAGATACAGGAGAAATTATCAATCAAAGAAGGTCACTCGAAAGGGAAGTTTTCTCGTTGAACGAACATGACTTTTTATTGGGCGTTCCGCAATGTAAGGCCGAAGACATTCACTCCGTGATCGCTATAGAAGCATTTGCTTAGCAGTCGGTCGGGCGTGATAAAAAAAAAAAAAAACCAAAAAAAAAAACAAAGGTGGATTAGAAACGCAATAGATTCGCCTTTGCACGCATTACACTTAAAATCGTGTCAACATAAAGCGACTATGGCCCAGCTTGCTAACAGCAATCTTAAAGTGTATCCGCTTCATCGTCAACTTTGAGTCGCTGATGAGCCTGAAGAACTGAGCACGTACACAAACACAGGAAATAATACTCGGTTGCAAGTACAAACGAAGAGCCCTGTCCGGAAAGCCCTAAATGCCAAACCATCTGCGTCGGGCGACGGCGACTGACTGCGTAGTACACAGGTTGAGCTCCTTCGACGCCTGCGTCGCTGCAGCGGGCGGTCGTAGCTAGTCGTAGCAGATCGTGTCAGCTCTGTAGCTCGTAGCGGAACACTAGAGCAGCGTAATATTCTTGCTGCCGAAGTATATAAGGCTACGTTCGCGGCCAACGCATTTACACAAAGCTAACGCCCAGCGAACCTATCCCCCTCTTTCTCTTTCGGCGACCGGCCGCCAGGGCGGTGACACCGTCGCTGAAACTCCTCAATTACGAATTTCTAACGAATAGTTGGCATTTATTTATTTATTGCTATTGGCTATTAGTCTTTGACAGAAAGAATAGCCGGGCGAGCTGGTACGGTGGTAGTCTTTCAACTCCATCGAATATTAAGGTTTGTCATAGACGTTTCAGTTAATTTTTTCCCATCTTTTTATGTTTTTGCTTTTTCTAGCTCTCTGCTTTTTGTAAAGGCTTTCGCCACCACAAAAACACGTGACATCCAAACTTTTTTTGTTTTACATCACACACATAAACTTGGAAAGTGTGCCGGTTCGGCAAACGCAAAGAGACCGCGCGTCTGTACGGCAAGAAGTCATAGTACTCGGTCTTAACGTTTTTCTCGGTCCCGCTTTATGAAACGAATCGGTGGCGAGCGCCTGTTGGTACAAGACGTCAGAACTAGCATGGCCTGTGATTAAGACTTTGGGACAGCGACTGATTGCTTGAACGTCCGTCAGACGGCACTTCAAGGATCCGCAAAGGCGTCGGAGGAGGAGGGTCGTTGCACGGCTCCCTGAACATGCAAACGGTTGAGCCGCACGGGAATCCTTCTAACATTGCGGAGAGAGCCACAGGTTTTGAAGATACGCTCTTTTCAAATAACGAAACAACACAGGACAGAAGCATAGTTGAAATGAAGCATAGCTTAGCAAGCACACAGAACACGACAAAGTTTGAAACAGCAGCCCACTTTGCAGAAACAAAATAAAGTTGCTTACCGGCGTTTGCACGAGTAGTCCATGCAGTCCTGAACTTACGGGCGTTGGCAAGAAGCAGCGTCTCCCAGCTTTCAGTCCTTACTTGCCATTTTCTTTCGAACACGGTATTCATAAGGAAGTTATCTAAAATACCCGCTAACACGTATAAAACGTAAAAACAAAGGAGATTCCCGAAGCATTTAAACCCCAGCGGCCATTCAACCAACGGCAGCCCAGCGGAAGCTGATTGCAATAGCGATTGTCTTGCGCAGTCTTCAAAAGTCTCTTTTCCTTTTTTTTTTATTTTTAGAACAATAATGAGCAGATAATTACTATATTAGTAACAATAAAAAATTCACTGCAATAATAATGTAAAAGACGTACAAAAACTAGTAAATCTTAGAATTTATTTAAACTTTAGGTTGTTTATTTTTGTGTGTGTCTGCGGTGTAAAACCTAAACTAGCTGTCCGGAGTAGTTCTCCGCGCAGCTTTTTTCAGGGGAGTACGATCTGTGGTAAATTGCGAAATTTCAGTTTCGTTATCAACGTTCCATCTTGCTGTGCTTGCTTTCGTTCCTCTCGTTATGACCGACTCGACCGAGCATACTGCGGTGATGACAGCGTTGCAGCTCGTTTCAGGAGATCTAATAAAAACGCACTGACAGCGAAATCAGCAACAGCGACAAAGATACCAGCTTGGTTCCAGTTCGAGTGACGCGAGGACGAGGCAGCCGTTCTCGGCGAAGTGTTTGCCGAGTCGTTCGCCTTGCCAGCGAAGAGGCCCAAGATATGGCGTTAGGTCGAAGACGTTGTGCGCGCATATTCGGATGAAGAGCTAGGTATGTCGTTTGTTGGTTGTGTGGTCTCTGTAATGTAATCGGAATAATTAGAAGACAACACGCCAAACACTCCGCAGGTGGAAGTCGCCTTCGAAGATGACGATCGCTTTACGGCATACGTGTTTGGTATGGCTCGTTTAAGTACCTATTGTTGTCTTCATCCGGTTTATATAACTGGAAGAAAAAATAAATTGTGTGTTAACGTTGGGGTCATCGCTAATCAAGTAGTAAACAATCAATTTTTTTTTTGTCAAAGCATTAAGTTTTGATGTGAACATCATGCTTTCAGCAAAGTAGCAGATGTTCTGAAAGCGGTGGCGCTGGGAGCGTTATGCTCGATTTTCTCCGCAGCGCTTGCCACTGGGGTGGATCACCTGACCGATCGCTCACGGAGGCCAGCCGCTCGACGACCGGTGGCGCGGAGCGCTCGGCATCTGCCAGGGGAAGGGGCTATTACTCAGCAACTTTCCCTTTGTCGTATTTGTTTGCGTGCGTGCATCTGCGTGCACACGCGTGCGTGTGTGTGCGCACGCGCGTGTGGACGCGTCCGCGTGCATGCGTGTGTGTCTGTGCTTGTGCGTGCGTGTGCGTCTGCGCGCGGGCGTGCGTTTGTGCGTGCGCATGCGTGTGTACGTGCGTGTGCGCGTGTATGCGTGTGTCTGCGCGAGCGCAAGCGTCTATTTGTGCGTTCTATTGAACTGCGCCAGCAAGAAGACCAATTGGATGTCCTTGGACACTGTTAAAACACTAGCTTATTAATTAATATTATTATTATTATTGAAACATAGCCCCGTGTCTTTACACTCAGGGTCATGTAATATTTATTAGGTGGGCAAAAAAAATGTATTGGTTCCCAGTCTTTAGACTCGGGATCATAGCATTTTCTATAGGCGCGAGAAGAAAATTGATTGGCTCCCAGTCTTTAGACACAGGGCCCTAAATTTTTGTATAGCTGACTGTAGTTGTATCTATGAATCTCTAAGGCCGACCATACAGCGCTACAGAAGATGATAGCCTGTCACATAATTTTCCATAGACCCTTTTTGTGTGGGATATCTCGGACTGGTTTATTATGGGTTCTGCCTCTTTATGTGTGTGAGTTATTCTGCATGTCATCATATTCTCAAATGAATATTTTACCCAGGTTGACATGGTCAGATGACAGGTTCTAGCAGCCTGTCATAAATATTTGCTAGAAATTTTAAATCATATTTTGATTTCATCTTGTGTTGTCCGATATAAACTCGAGACTAGCTGATTTTCTTACTGTACACTTCCATCAATAAATATTTGTAAAAAAAAATGTTAGTATTGAGCATTCCTTCCTGGTTTCCAATTTCTGAGCATGAAGGGATTTGTAAAACAATGAAATATGAACTCATATATAAAGTTTTGTTTGCAAACATAAAAATTGTACGCAAAAGAGGCACTTTATAATCAGCTATTTGCATGAATTACAACTGGCATTACAAAAAACTGCAGTGCTAGAAACCGTTGCTTTTCAAGCAGAAATCGAACCTGTACACTAGGGAGAGAGCCATATATAAACTTTCCAAAACCATTTCATATTATTTATTTAGCACCCTCTTCCTACACCCTTCCTACACCCTTCACTAAATGGAAGGTGTAACACGAAACACCACACCTTGCGGTAAAATTGTGAGGGTGTATTGCTACATTTTAGGGTGTTAGAAGGGTGTAGCCGATGATGTAAGTTGTTAAAAAACCTTTTTTCACTCTTAAGGGTGCAAAAACTTTTACTGTGCAGAGTCCTTCCTGGAACTCCTGAAATTTTACCTTACGCCCACCGTTGTCATGTTCAACAACCTTTTCTGTATACAAAATGAAGGCATTTGCATAGGATCCTGTGTTGCCCCAGTACTATGTGAAAATTTCCTTTTCCTGTGTCATATCCCAGAACCTTCGCAAAAACCTGGCGGCACGTGTCTTTAGATATGTGGATGATTGCCTCGTACTCCTGCATGAACGACTTTCCCAACCTCAGTCAGTGACAGTCAGCAGCATCCTGTCTAATTTCTGTAAACAGGCCAAGGAATCGAAATTTACATATGAACCACCAACCGACAGTAAGCTTCAGGTCCTGGACGTCCAACTTCTTTTTGAGAGAACCATACGTCTTAGTCTTACTCACCACGGTCTAAGAAACGACTTCTTCAGTTTTATTCGGCCCATTCAAAAATCATAAAACGAGGAATTGTGCAGAGCTGTCTAAAAGCTGCCTTGCAAAAGTCCTGCAAACATGCAGCCAAGAAGAGCTTTGATTCACAAGTTCTAAGAGTACTGTTGTACTCTTAGAACTTGTGAATCAAAGCTCTTCTTGGCTGCATGTTTGCAGGATCAGGGTATCAGAATTTTTTGGTTTTTGAGGTTGCAGAGAGCTTGTCAACTCGCAATGAAAGAAGAGCAGGATGGGCTGAGAGAAGAACACGGCCAGCAGTGGTTCCTTACATCTACAAAATATCTCATAACTTGAAACGGACAGCTTCAAGATGTGACATAAAAGTGGTACTCTTAGCCCCGGATAAACGTAAGAAGCTTTGTTCAAAAATCAACAGACCTCAACGAACTCATAGTCTATGCACAGTCCATCATAAACATAAGTACGTGAATTGCGACGTCCATGTGGTCTACGAAATTCCATGCTCATGTGGGAGTGTGTACGTCGGACAAACAGGCCGCTGTGTCAACGTGCGATTACGAGAGCATGCCTTGGCTCTTCAATCATCTCCAACAGCACATCTCGCCATCCATGTCAGGGACTGTGCCTGCACCCCTACACTGTAAACGAAAAGTAGCCCGGGTGGGGGTTTTAGAGAATAAGATACCGATTAAACTCCCAAGCCTAAAGCAATCACTCCCGCACATGGGAGTATAAAAACTAGAAACCACCACTTTACTCTGGTCGCTAAGAGACGAGGTATAAAAGCGACAACACCTGATTTTACTCCCATTTTAAACTGGAGTTCTTGTATGACAACCCTCCGCAAGACGAAATGGGAGTTGAAAATACTCCCATCCGTCCACCCGTCTGCGGGAGATCGGCCGCCATTGACGCAGCCGGCGTTTCCCCCGTCCCGCTCAGTCCCAGCTCTGGCACCAACGGGTTTCCCGTCGTGGAAGAGGTCGTTATAATGGGTCCAAGACGTTTTGGGGCTGGTTTTTGTCCAAAATCCCGGCGGTGGCGAACAAAAAAAAAGTGAAAGCCGTTTACAACTCCCTGTAACACCGAATTAGAGCGCAGCTCTTGAGGAGCAGGAGGGAAGGGTACTGGGGGGGTGAAGTGACCTGGGGGGGGGGGTCACGTGACGATGCCGATGATGTTATCTGTGACGTCACTGATGACGTCATCAGTGACGATGACGATGTGGACTCCGATGACGTCATCACCGATGATGACGATGACGATGCGGATGTCGGTGACGTCATCACTGACGTCACTGATGACGTCATCTGTGATGATGACGATGCGGATGCCCCCGAAGTCACGTGACACCCCCAGGTCACGTGAACAACCCCAGGGTCACGTCACCCCCGCCGAGGTCACGTGACCTCCCCGATGACGTCATCGTCACTGATGACGTCACCGGCATCCGCATCGTCATCGTCATCAACACTGATGAGTTCATCAGTGACGTCACTGATGACCTCACCGGCATCCGCATCGTCATCGTCATCATCACTGCTGACGTCACCAGTGACGTCACTGATGACGTCACCGGCATCTGCATCGTCATCGTCATCATCACTGCTGACGTCACCAGTGACGTCACTAATGACGTCACCGGCATCTGCATCGTCATCGTCATCATCACTGATGACGTCATCAGTGACGTCACTGATGACCTCACCGCCATCCGCATCGTCATCGTCATCATCACTGATGACGATGACGATGCGGATGCCGGTGACGTCATCAGTGACGATGACGTCATCGGCGAGGTCACGTGACCTCGGCGGGGTCACGTGACCCTTGGGGTGGTCACGTGACCCTTGGGGTGGTCACGTGACCTGGGGGTGTCACGTGACCTGGGGTGTCACGTGATTTCGGGGGGGGTCACGTGACCTCGGGGGGTCACGTGACTTCATGGGGTCACGTGACCTTGGGGTGACCTTGGGGGTCACGTGACCTTGGGATGACCTTGCGGGCCACGTGACCTTGGAATGACCTTGGTTACGCCGACGCCGACGGCGACGCCGACGCCGCTCAAGCCGGGAACGGGCCCCTAAGAGCTGCGCTCTAAAATGAAAGCCGTTTACAACTCCCTGTAACGCCGAATTAGAGCGCAGCTCTTGAGGAGGAGGAGGGAAGGGTACTGGGGGTGGGTCAAGTGACCACGGGGGGCGGGGGGTCACGTGACCTTGGGGGTCACGTGACCTTGTGGGAGTCACGTGACCTTGGGGCGTCACGTGACGTCGGGGGGGGGGGTCACGTGACCTGAGGCCACGTGACGATACCGATGACGTCATCAGTAGCGTCACTGATGACGCCATCAGTGATGATGATGACGATGCGGATGCCGGTGACGTCATCAGTGACGTCACTGATGACGTCATCAGTGATGCCGACGATGACGATGCGGATGCCGGTGACGTCATCAGTGACGTCACTGATGACGTCATCAGTGGCTATGACGTCAACGGGGGGTCACGTGACCTCGGGGGGTATCCCCAGGTCACGTGACCGCAGGGGGGTCACTTCACCTGGGTAACCATCGCGACCCTCGTGAGGCTAACCCTAGTAACCCTTGTGAGGGCAACTCTCGTGACCCTCGTGAGGGTAACTCTCGTGACCCTCGTCAGGGTAACTCTCGTGACCCTCGTGAGGGTAACTCTCATAACCCTCGTGACCCTCGTGAGGGTAACCCTCGTGAAGGTTACCCTCACGAGGGTTACTAACCCTCGTAACCCTCGTGAGGGTTACGAGGGTAAGTAACCCTCGTGAGGGTAACTCTCATAACCCTCGTGACCCTCGTGAGGGTAACCCTCGTGAAGGTTACCCTCACGAGGGTTACTAACCCTCGTAACCCTCAAAAGGGTTACCTTCACGAGGGTTACCCTCACGAGGGTTACTAACCCTCGTAACCCTCGTGAGGGTTACAAGGGAAAGTAACCCTCGTGAGGGTAACCCTCGTGAAGGTAACCCTTTTGAGGGTAACTAACCCTCGTAACCCTCGTGAGGGTTACGAGGGTAAGTAACCCTCGTGGCCCTCGTGATCCTCGTGAGGGTAACCCTCATGAGATTAACCCTCGTAACCCTCGTAACCCTCACGAGGGTAACGAGGGTTGCGGTTACGCCGACGCCGACGCCGACGCCGACGCCGACGGCGACGCCGACGCCGCTCAAGCCGGGAACGGGCCCCTAAGAGCTGCGCTCTAAAAAATATTACACCAGTGAAAAACCAATCACAAAATACGAACTTTTCGCTCAATCTGGCGAATACTCAAAGGTTGAGGGTACTATGGGGTAGCAGAAGACAATCCATCTCTTTTCGGGCAGACTCAAGTGTAGTGCAACCATTGCGTGTTGTTTAAAGGCCCTTTCACACGACGCATTTTTCTGGCGCATCTTGACTCGCAAAACGAGTTTCGTGAAATGAATGCCCCATCTGAACAGGACCGAAAAATGCGCGTCTGCATCTCCTTGGGTTTTGACGAAAAACACAGTCAACGGCCTCTCGAGAAAGATTTCACGCGATCTCAAAAGGATAAGCGAGCCGTTGGCGGGGCCCAGTGGGGGATTAAGGGCGGGGGGGGGGGGGGGGGGGGGGGCGGGACGGTCTGTCCAGATGTTCTGACTTCCTCTTGGTTTGTCCATGTGTAAAAACTTAGGGCGGGAAACAAAGGGAAAGGGTGGGGGGGGGGGGGAGGGGTTTCCAAAAGACATCTGATACGCTAACCTCCCCTCTGGAAATACCTGCGTCGGTACCTGACGGGGCCAGATTTCTTCCAGATTCCAAGCCACAGCAGAAAAAAAAGTAAATAAACACGGCGCGACCCACGGATGGATACGTAGGTCCGTTTTCTTGGTCCATACGAGTTCGGGTGCGCACAGGTCGGTGGCGCGTGGCAGCTTCGGTGGCGCGTGGCAGCTTTTTCAATTTTTGTGCACTCGTAGCGACGAGCGCGAACATTGCACGTCGCCGCCAAGAATGCTCTATTCGCGTCGTCAACGAGCCCGGAGAGCGCTGCCCGACGGTGGTGACTACCCAGAAGCCCACGCGCGAGCGCCCCATTCGGGAATTCGGGGCAGCTGGGGCCAGTGTGGTGCTCGAGGCGCTCACTTCTGCGATCTTAATCTGCCGTTCTTGCCGCGTGTCGTCTGCTGTGCACATTTTTCCGTGCTGGTGTGCATTTTTAACGTTCGTGCGCTCGACTGGGCGATTGTGCGCGTGGACGTGGACTGCTCCGAGGATGTGCTACCGCCGTTAGGCCTATCTGTCTAACGAGTCCGGGCCCATATAGGCCTAACAGCCGGTGGTGGTGGTGGTGGTGGTGGTGGTGTGGCGGCAAAAGCGGGAAGCTCCATGACGCGCCAAAGGTAGAGTTAATTAGAATTAAGGATGACCTTATGTGTGTGCTATATTTTACCATGTGCTACTCGCACGCGTTAAGGCAAGCGTTCCCGGTCGAAACAAGCGCCATCGAACGTACGGGAACGGAATTCGGGGCAGCTGGGGCCAGTGTGGTGCTGAGGCGCTCATTTCTGCGAACTGAACCTGCCGTTCTTGCCGCGTGTCGTCTGCTGTCCACATTTTCCCGTGCTGGTGTGCATACTTTTTAACGTTCGTGCGCTCACTGGGCGATTGTGGACGTGGACTGCTCCATGGATGTGCTACCGCCGTTAGGCCTATCTGTCCAGCGAGCTTGGGCCCATAGGCCTAACAGCCGGTGGTGGTGGGGTCATGACCAACTCGGTGGGGTGTCGGCACAAGCGGGAATTTCCATGACGCGCCAAAGGTAGAGTTAATTAGAATTAAGGATGACCTCATGTGTGTGCTATATCTTATCGTGTGCTAGTCGTACCTAATGGCAGCTGTTCCCGGTCGAAACAAGCGTCATCGAACGTACGGGAACGGTGGACCCAATGAACCATTTTAACCAAGCCGGCCAGAAATTTTCATCTGGAGTGTCTCGGAGTGTCTCGATTGTAGCGGTACGCGATGAAAGTGGGACTGAATTTTTGCATTGTTTCTAAAGGTTCTGTGAAATGCGCAACAATTTCAAACGGGTACGTTGCGTAATTAGGCTTCGTCCGCTTTCTTCGGTGTCAGTTTCTTGACTCGGCGTGGTGAAAGTTTACTATAATAAAAACAAACTGGCCATCTGTCAGAAAGAGGTCGCTGTGGAATATCGATTTCATCGAAGCATTCCGGCGGAATCACCAGAGTAGCTTGACACCACTCCGGCAAATCTCCCAAGCAGCTAGTTTCGACAAACCCGATAGTGTGATTAGTGTTTTGTCACATTTCTATGAGATTTTGGACAAAATAAATGCTGGTCTGCATTCGTTATCCCCCAACATTTGTTTGTTTTCGATCTGCTAACCACTGCCCCGAATCGTTGTTTTGAAGCGGGTCCAAACCACGAGAACGAAAAGGTACCGACAGGGAGTCCGACATACGGTACGTGTAAATACGACCCGGTTGCCGAGAAGACATGCATGCTCAAGGTGGCAGCTCGTCGGGGTGCGCTGGTTGGCCGCGCTGATAAACCAGACAGTGGCGTAGCCAGGTCGTGTTCAAGGGTCGAAACACCTTCGAAATTGCATGGTTTTCCTCTTTCCCCCTTTCCCTTTTCCATTGTCAGCTTTTTTTTTTTTTTCTTGTTTTCTAAAGGCATTAAAAGTCTTCTCTTTCTGTTCGACAACCCACTACGGCGAATGGCCGGAACATTCCAAAGCCAAACGAAGATGACAACGCTGTCCGTGGACTGCGTGAGCGTGAGAAATAGAAGTCCGGCTCCGGCTTTCCGAAGAGCTCTCGCCAAACTCGACAGTGTTGTTAGCAACCTAAGCCTTTCTTCGGGCTCGCAGGTGCGGATGACTCCGCTCCTGACGTCACATCAGCCGCGAAATCCTGACCTCGAAGGACGCTGGCCTCGCCTCGGAGAATGCAGGCGGCTTGACTAAAGTTTTCCTACTCTTTGAGCCTCAAGAACTCCACGCCACTATCAGGGCAGCGAAACAAAATTTCAAAATAGCAATACTTTGACTTTGCAAACCCTACAACCCTACAAACAGGACGACAGAATGACAAACAGCTTAGCTTTCTTCCCTTTTTTTTTGTCCCGTCTTTATTTGTTTTGGGGGCATACCAAAATGTAAGAAAGAAAAAAAAAAAAAAAAAAAAGCGGGAGAGAGAAGCGGCACCATATGCAGAGGCACTTTGGAATGCTCAAAATTCTTTTGGTTTCAAAGCGTACCTAGGTTACTTCTTTAACCGCTGCAGTGGGTAATGTTTATAATCTTGCGCTCAACACGTGAGTCGTGAAAGTTCCTTTACGTATATAGACGCTTTGCAGCAGCTGTGCGTGGGCGCCGCCATAACTGACCTTCAGTTTTTGTTTCCCCTTATTGCGTTTACTTCACTTCATTATTACCATAGCAGGCCAGGTTATTGACATCTTAGGTTTTATTCTGTCTTGCTCGCCAGCATTGGTCTTTGTGTAGGCTCGTCCACACCAATTTCAGTGGCTCGGTATTTCGGTAAAACAAGAGAAGGTCAGCAATGGCGGCTGTAGTCTGGCGCGTGTGTAAAGCGTCTATAGACTCTCAAAAATTAATTCAATAGCCAAAGGCTCAAAGTTGTCGCTTGACGCTTTTTTTCAAGAATGATCATTGACCTACAACTTCAAGCGTGCCATCAACGTCTCCAACGGAGTCGGCAGATTCACGTCAGGCAGCATCGTCCGCCCTAGGCGAGAGCAATGTCATGGCCAACGACGTCGGTTTCAATGTCGGAATCCTCGGGTTGGGCAAATCACCAGCCTGTGCGAAGCATCCGTTTCATTAAACGAACTGTCTGAGGAATTTCTGCTTTGGACACAGATGTGAAGGGACCGCACCGCTTAGCGCGTGTCACCGGTAGAGACAACTTGCCTTGGTCCCAGGTCTTGTATTCTAATGTCAACCGCCTGCTGCAAATCCTGGCCACCCTGCCTGTTAGCGCCGCTGAGGCGGAACGTTCGGTCTCGAGACTCCGAAGACAGAAGCCATACCTGAGAGCTTCAACGTCCCCGGAGCGCTTGCTACTCCGTTTTTAGCTCAGACCAGAAGCTCCGCCTTCAGCGCGAGCTCGCTGGCTTCCGCTGTGCTTTGTCTGCGCGCGCCTGTGCGTTCAGACTTGTGCCAGCAAGGGCAGAAAGCTCGCGCTGAAGGCGGAGCTTCTAGTCTCAGCTAAGGGTGAACGGAGTATAGGGGTTGCCCTTTTGAACGTTAACGGCAACACCCAAGACAGCTCCGAAAGGGTCCTCTCGCTTCTTTCGGTCGACCGACCGCGGCTTCCACTAAATGTTTAGACCCCACAAAACGATAGAAATTGGTACTTTTCTCTGCCACTTTCTCGTAAAACGACAACGAAGAACGGAAAAAACCCGAAACATGACCATAACACGATCATTTCTGAAAAATGTGCGCAGGAACAATGAGCGTGACGTTTCACTTGCTCGTTGCCCCGGTCGGTGTGCATTGAAGTTTTTATGTGTAATCGTATTCTAAACTTCGCTATTCTTTGGCACTCTTACGTAGTTTTCAGTCATTGGATACCCCAGTGTTCCGCAGAGAAGTGAACGCACCGGAATATTTTGTGAGCCTGTCTGGACTTTTTTGTTCAAAGCGCATTATTATATTTCATGATTGCGTGTTTTCGTTGTTCCACAGTAAAGTTCCCCTCTTTAAAGATCGGAGGGACGAAACAAAAAAGGTTCAATTCTTGTCTCCTGAGAAACAGAAAAATAGCAACTAAAATTGTGTTTGCGGAATTTCTTCTCCTCCTCCTTGATTTTTTTTTTTTTTACTTTTCAATGGTCTGGGCAAAGGAAAGCATGCCTTGAAAACATTTCCTGGCTACGGCACTGGCAGACTGCTTTCTAACTGTTCGCGTACCGGATCGCCGTGCAATGCTCAAAAAGGACGACGAGCTGGCGTGTTATCTCCGATGGGTGGAAAACGCACCAATATCATCGTGCCCTTTTATTTCGATATGGCGTAAAATGCGCGTGAAATATCAACAGGTAAAGTGACAGGATTTAGGCACATAAACAAATTCAATCATACTGTGAATTAAAGTGGCAAATCTTTACATTTAATCCCGTGTAGGTATGCCGCGAACTTTTTTCGACTGAAGTTTCGATGATCGATTCAAGTGGTTCAAAAGATTTCGAATTTTCGAGCTTTCCATATCGAGAAATTCGACGGAAGTCTAATTTTCGAAATTATTAAACTAAGAAGTTCGACGCTTTCCGATATTTCGAACTTATTACCCGGCAAAATTCGATGCTTGTCGAACTTTCGAACTTAATAGACTAAAAAAATCGATGATTTTCGAACTTTTGATTTTCTTGCACTATAAAGTTCGAAGCTTTTCGAACTTTCAAACTTCCTACGCTAAAAAATTCGAAAATTTTCGAACTTTCGAACTATGTAATCTAAAAAATTAAAAAATTGTCGAACTTTCGATTCCTGAGAAGTCAAAGGTTTGACGAACTTCGAGCTTTAAGGGTAAAATTTGGAAGTTCGTCGAACTTCGAAAGACCGGCGGGCGATTTCATTTGGATTCAAGCAGTGAGGTACATTCGTAATTTTTTTTTCTCGCAATTTTACATGCGGTGCCGCATTCTTTGCGAAAGACAATGCCGTTTATTTCAATCATCTGGCATGCTTGATTTTAAAGAAATAGATTCCCGAAGGAGCGAGGAAGGACGACGGGTTTTTGACGATTGTCGTTCGTGCCATATTTGAAGTGCGCTATAGCCGAAGCTATTTATGGTAGAGATGCTAAACTTTTTAAGAATGATCTATGTATAGCCTAGGTAAGTGTCGTTTTAAGATATGATTATGGTTGTTCAAGACGAGTCTCGAAGAGATATCCAAACATGTACCTACGGGCAATTATGCCCTAAACTTGGTCATTTTTTTCGCCTACACTCTTTGAGGTATCGCATTTAAATTAACACCAGAGACAGTACATATCATTACCATCTGCAGAATACAAAATAATGTATTTCTTTTTATTTTCCCCGTTGAGGAACAAATTAACTCATGGGGGAAGATTTCTAAAATTGTTTTAGTTCAGCACGTCATTAAAAAAAAAAAACAAGAAAAAAACATTTTTTTCTTAATTTACGTTTTTGGGACGTGTTTCTTTTGGCCTGTACACATTTTGGTGGGAGAAACTTGTTTCATAGTTCTGGGCCTCTGAATATGCAAGAATACAACACTTCCGGCTAGTTCTTGAAAGTTTTTTTTTTTTTCTCTCCAGCTTTTTATTTTTGCATTTATTGTTATGTTTATTTATTGATTATTTTTCACCAATGGCACAGTTATTTAGGTCGAAAAGACATAGCTTTGAACTTCCGAGCCACCGGGCATGCAACGAGTAGTGCCTTCTGACGAGTTTCTAACAGTGACCATCTACGCGATCTTTTATGCAGTGAAGAGGGACAGTAGCTATACATATGCATAAATAATTTCAGATGAAAATAAGCTAGACCATGCCCTCTTTCCCCGTATTGTTTTCTGTAACAGTCCGAAATATCTGGGAAGGGGCGGGGGGGGGGGGGGGGGGGGAGAGAGAGAGACTGGAGCCTCCCCCCCCCCCCCCCCCCCGTTTTTCCTCCTCCGACACCACTGGTATTGTAGAACGCTCCTCGACCTCAAGTTGCATCAGATTCTGTGCTTTTTGCTCAGCGTTTCTTCCGCCCCAGAAAATAAACCTCCAAAGCAATTACAAACAAAAAAATTGTCAAGATGCGGGCGAGCTGGTGTATGTTGATCATGATGCGAGATCCCGAGACTGGGAATGAAATTCGCAAGAAATAGTGCAAGAAAAAAAAAAAAAAAAAGGGGGCAGGACAACGTCTCAAACTCATCTGAGTTGAGTTTGAGACGTTGGCCTGAGCTGAGTTTTCAGCTGAGTTGAGTTTGAGACGTTGTCCTGAGCTGAGTTTAAAGGGACACTTCAACGAAATTTGAAATATTCCCGTCGTGTTCAAAAGTAGGTTGATTATGATCCATAATATTCGTAAATGACAATCGCACGTTTGCATTTTGAGCCTGGTGGCTGTATTTTTCGTTATAAACGGTCCACTTTGGCAAGCGCTCGGAGAAGGCCCAGCGGAGACCACGTGACATCCAACGCAATCGTGACGTAGGTCGTCTCGGGACGAGCAAAGCTACGGCGAGGATGACGTCGAGAGGATGGCCTAGTCGTTCCAGCCACCGAAGCCGCTGCTTTTGTACGAATTTTGAGTGACGGGTTAATCTTCTATAATCTTGTAGGGGGACAATAGCGACTTCTCCGACACACAAAAGGCATTCTCGGGAAGAGGGGAGTTCCTCCTTCCCCTCTTCTTTCGTCGTGGCTGGAGGCGAAACAACCTCCGTCACTAGCTGTCAAGGTTCCTAGACGGGCATTACAAGCGAGGCGTTAGCGACATCCACCAGGTGCTCTTTGCTAATCGTTTAATTCGTTTTAAAATCCCTTTTCCAGCCTTTTTTAACAAGATATTGGTATGTTCGGTGTGATACTGCTCCTTTGAACACATATAGACCAAAAAATGAGCGCCGAAATTTCGTTGTAGTATCCCTTTAAGACGTTGTCCTGCCCCCTTTTTTTCTGTCTTCTTACACTTTTTCTTTCAAATTTCATTCCCAGAGCTGAGTTTGAGGCGTTGTCCTGTCCCCTTCTTTCTGCCTTCTTACACTTTTTCTTCAAAATTTCATTCCCAGTCTCAGGATTTTGCATCATGTACAAACTAAACTTACTATATGCCAGCGTCACTCGGGTGGCGTTCGATCGGATTACTACCAGCGTGCAAGGAGGCAGGGGGGCAGTTTGCCAGATCACTTCAAGGTTTTTCTGAGCCTCGACCACCTGCCTGCCCCTGGCCGTTTCGAACTGGATGAGTATCGTTAAACAGTGCGTTCGTAGGATCACTATTTCGTGATGCACGTTAATGACCACCCTGGGCTGTCGGTCACAATTACTGATCTATTGTCACACGTCACTCTGCACTGGCAAATATTCCAGCACGTCCGGGACACTCGTCGTCTCATTTAATTGCCTGACGAACTTCGCGCAGTCTAAATATCACACCCGAACTTTTTTAAACCTGATTTCGTGAAAACCAGTGTGGCGTGAAAACGTTATTTGAAACTGAAACTGTGGAGGAACTTGAAAACCGGACTTTGAACTTTGCGCACTTGGACATAAAAAAAATTGGGAACCTTGAAAGATTTTTTTTTTTTTTTTTTTGAATTTAGCCCTAAAAGAGAATCGAAGCCTTCGAACTTTTCGAACTTTATGTAGAAAGAGAATCGAAATATTCGAATTTTTATCGACCTTTGTCTTTAAAAATTCGAAACGCTCGAATTTTTCGAATTTTAGATCCAAAGAAATTCCAAAGAATTTCAAATTAGGGAAGGTCGAAATCTTCAAATTTATCAAACCTCAAGTGAACAAAAATTCGAAATAATCGACCCCAACTTTTGAAAACCGTGAAAGCTTCGAACTTTTCGATTTCGAAACCCCGCGAAAGTTGCGAATTTTTCGATTTCAAACCTCCGTACGGTCGAAAATATAGAAACCTTTCGATTCGAGCATCAGTTCGGGTCGAAAATATCGACACCTTTCGAATTCGAACCTAGGCCGGTTCGCAGCATCCCTAATCACGTGCAAAAATAAATATGTTCAAAAATTCATTTGCAACAACAAAAAAAAAAAAGATTTTGTATCAAATCGATAGGCACCATTATCTCCAATCTACCTTTCAAATTCAGGTTCCGACGATTTTAGTGGTTTTAAGTACTATTTGTATCCGGTGAAGCGATTTTATCTTTTTCGGTTTTTGAAACCGAAACCGAAACAGGGTGCCTATGGCAGATGGCGCTAGCTATCGCCCGAAATCTCCCCGCCCATATCTTGTTTTGAATGGGCGTCCATAACTTTGCACTCGCAGCCGAGTCAGCCGAGTCGTCGGGTGTCGTCGTCTTGTGCCGGCGTTCGCCGCTTATTTTTTAGGCAGTGTCTATTCTGCCGGCAGCCGGCAGAATAATTTTTCCGAAATTCTACCGGCAGTCACCTCCGGCGCGTGTATCAGTGGGGAGCTCGTTAACAAAGCCCCCCCCCCCCTCCTTCAGCGGCGACAGTCTGCGGCTGCTCATTAGAAATATATTGACCTGTTTGGCCCACCAGTACCACCGCCTCGCGGCGGCGTGCCGGCCGGCCCAAGCCCCGCTGTCCTCCATTCACCCCCAAAAAGGAAGTGTTTCGTCAACAACATTCGTGTTTTTTTGTTTTTTTTTTGTGTTCTTTTTTTAGTGTTAATTCTAAAAGAGAGATGTCGTAAATATCGCCCAATACCTCAAAAAAAAAAAAAAATTCCGAAGAAAAAAAAAAAACATTTCTCGGGGGATTGAACTAAGATCCTGCTGAGTATGAGGCGCACATCTTACCCACTGAGCTAATCCACTTTTTTTTTTTTTTAATCTTTATTACTGAGCTAATCCACAGCTCAGAACAGGCGTGTTTACAATCCGTTTTATACGAGACCCAATAGGCGACTACTGCCGGCACTTTTCCCCCCCGGTTATTGTGCCGGCTGCCGGCAGAATAGACACTTCCTATTTGGCATTAATAATGGGCGTTTCTTACTAGTATCTTGTTCAAGAGTGTGAAACGGTATCTCGGAGACGCCGCGTCTAGTCGTTGACCGTTGGCTGGCAGCTAGAGGGCTACGAAAACTTCAAACGGCCGGTGAGCACAACTATTTTCTTTGTTCACAACGAAGTGTTGCTGTTGCCGTAAGCTTGCTAAGCTATGCTCTAACCTTTAGCCCCTTTCCCTGGCAAATCGCGAGCGCTTGTTTCGCACTTGGACTCGTCTTCGTGGTTGTGCGACGGCACCGCGTTGTAGCGGATCGCCTACTTTTGATGCTCAACGGGGCTTGTAACAGTACCGCATCCCTCAGATGTCCCCGTAACTTTCTATTGCGAAGTGGCACTGGCAGAATCAGTTTCGTGACTGCCACAACATCGCCAACACAAATATTGAGATTGAAATGTTGCGAGTGATTTCCGAATAAACTACTCCGAAAAAGGCAGGGAACTTCTGTGGCTCGCTCGACGCGCTCCGCCACTTTCCCACGGATCGGTTGGAACTAGAGTTTTAGTAGATCTTTTTCAGAGGTTCTGTACTGCTACGGGCGCGCGCTTCAGAGCATGCATCGAAGTGGCAGCGCGAGCTCCCGCTACGAATAGCGTGGTCTGAAAACGCGGCCGCTCGCCGAGCGCTCTACCGGCTCCAGATTTACCAGCGGCACAAGAATCCCCCCGGCGAGCTCGTGCTATTTGCCAAGGGAAGGGCTACTAGTATGCTTGTGTCCTGGGGCGGTTTGCTGGATAGCGACGTTGTGTTTGTCCTTTACCTGTCTCGGCTTTCAGTATGTCGAATGCGCCAAGTGACTGAGAGAGAGGAAGAGGCAAGTGCGCGAGGACGTCAGAACGCTGAGCTCTGGTCGGATTGATTAGTGGGTAGACCTAAAGCCAGGTGCCCATGGTCTGCACTGCATGTGTTGAACACATTCTGATGCAAGAGCATAACGCCAGACGCATTCTAGCTCGTTCGACAAGTGCAATGAAGACAAAGGCAGCTAAATTTAGATCTACCCACTAATCATTCAAACGAAAGGTCGGCAATCTGATGTCCCCACGCTCTCTCACTTCCTCCTCTTCCTCAGTCTCCTGCCCAGTATTGTTACCTTCAATTCCCGTTTATGTCGTCCAAGTTTGCCACGTTTACATAAATCCCACTTGAGTGCGTAGACTTTAATTATTCTCAGAATTAAGCCGATACGCCAGTATTCACCTTAAAGGGGCCCTGCAATCATATTTAAGCGTCAGCCTTTTTTGCGGTTTCCACGTCTCTTGGGGTTCGGGCAAGCCAGCGGGTACGGAGAGAGTAACTAAATATCAGTGCGTCATGTTTTAACCGGCCGACGCGGAAACCTCCTCCACCTACAAGGGCGACCCGCGGTACCGAAAGTGCACGAAATGTGAGGTATTTACTCCTGGGCTTACTACTGTTGAGAGCCGCTAAAAGCTTCTTTTAGTCGAAATACAAAATATAAGTGGCGAGAACCGTCTCAATTATTTATGAAAGTAGTTTTTGTTCAGTATCTTAGATCAGAAAAGAAACAAATGCAGTTTAGAAAGTCCGGAAACCAGAAATGACCCGTCGACATACCCGCCACCAAGCAGTAAAAAAGGCGGCGCATACTAGAAAGGAATAGTAGGATCAGGCTCCAACGAGTGGCGAGCGTAGAAAGGTCCGGGATGTATGCGGTGGCACTGCGGTCATATACGAACTCGAGGATCTGACCGGTTCCGAGCGTTGCGAAGCCTTCAGCACAGGTTTGGCTTGCTGTTGGGCCGCTTTGCGGTATGGCAGCGCGAAGTGGCTCCCGTTCTGAACTGATGTTTACCCCGTGTTTGCTGTCGTTTCTGGCCAATGAAGTGTCATGCCGAATTAGTGTTTAATCGTGCAGCAAATGCAATGCAAGCCGCCCTGGCTGCCTGCTCCTACAGCCTATTCAGAACATGCTTTAGTGGCGCCCTCTTGAGCCGTCGACGCAGAGTGCGGCAGCCATGAGCGCTCGCTGCGCTCACTACCCCTCCTCTAGTTTACGGCCACTGAAGTGGCCAAAGACGTCATGAAGGAAGTTATTTTTTGCTTGTTTTTGTAATTTTAATTTGCCTATAACTTTTAAGATAAAGCGAAATTCGAGGAGAAAAAAAAAGTTTATTTAAGTTACTATGTTTATTGCGCTCAAGTTCGGTGCAAATTAAAAACCTGTAAAAAAGTCATTGCGGGGCGCCTTTAATGCTCAAGTCCTATGCTAAGATGGCACCATGTTGTGTCACATCTCAAAGTTAAACCAGCATTTCCAACTCAAGCCAAACATTGTAATCACATTTTCTGTCTGGTGTTTCCCATGCGGTGGCCTTTCTGATAGCATAAAGATCTTAACCACTGTCTTTGATGCTCTGCAAGAAGTTACAGGATGCAGGAAAGCGCTGAGAGTTCTGGGCCTTGCCACTCTAGAACCGAGGGAACAATACTGCACACGACATGGTGAGCAAGATCGTTTCCAACGGCTTTGAAGACACTACAGCTACTTCTATCATGGTTGGACCACAAGGACAAGAGGTTCCAGTGTAAGCAGGAGCAGCACTGAGGTGGGAACTACTTTTTCTGCAGTACCAGCACTTTGAGCTCGCGACGCCATTCCTGCTTACAACTTACTCTATGGGCTCCCTCCGATGCGCAAGGCCAGAGCGGGTGCCGCCCTCACCGAGCAGCTCAGCTATTCGCGACTCCAGCGAACTATAGGGGTGCGGGGGTCAGGCAGTATGGTGGCGAAAGGAGGTTGTTTTCGTCGTTCAGCACGCTGACCACCATAAATTCTTTCACTGCAGCGTAAGATTGGTGTTACATGTGAAAGCAAAGTGATTTTTCGATGGTAGAAACCTTCTTCTAGTCAGTGCGTAGGAATGACACAGCGGAAGCATAACAATAATTACTGGAAACAATGTTTGTTTCTATGCTGCCTACGTGAACCAAGCAGCGATAACAGACGACAGAGTGGAAACGACCTCCTCTCCTGAGCTCCCCGGTGTTGCCACTACGCAGCGTTGATTTCGCTGGAGTCGCCAATATTCAGCTCATTTACAATGGCAAGAAAGGTTTTCGTTTCTCCTCGAGAGAAACTTACGGAGGGACACCCAGGATTGTGCCCACTTTTTTCTGCTGCCAACAAGACAAGACTCACCGCCTCCATGTTCTCAGCTAGGCACATAGCCAGCATTTCGATTCGGGGGGGAGGGGGAGGGAGAAAACGGGAGGGGATTGTGCCCGCTTTTTGCCACCAACTCTGCCAATAGTGAGTTGGTGGCAAAAGGAAAAGGAATGCTCTACTCTAGCTCTGCAATGCCTATACAGTTACTCTATATCTGGACTAAGCGCAGCGCCCACGTTAAACCACAAAACTAAAAAAAGAAAGAAAAAAGATTGCAAGACGGCAAAGACAGGAAAGGACCTTGAGACAAGTTGAAAAATGTGTCATCTCGGGATCGTCCTTTTGTTAATTTTATTTCTTACTTTTTGTAACAAGTCGTTGCAGACTGTCTCCGCGAAGCGGCTTGAACAGGTGGACCGGGTAGGTTAAAGGGACACTGAACCAAAATTTGGATTTCGCAAATTAAGGCTGCAGAAGTATTGAACCGGATGCTACGAACTCCAAAACATCCCTCGTACATCGATATCTCAAACGGATGGCCGTACTTTTGGAAAAGAAGGGCGCGATCAAGCGAGTTCTTTGATGTAACTGTCCTCCGAGAGAATTTGAGAATGAGAAGCGGCCTCGCTTCTCTCCTCCTCGCTTCGGTTCACCAGCTTGGCGGGGCGTAGCGAGGAGGAGAGAGAATGTGGAATCGTGACGTGCCTTGTCTCGTCGACCTCGTTGGCCGGGTTCAGTCGCGCACTTCTTTCCCAAAAAAATATGGCGATCCATTAGATATATCGCCGTATGGGTGGTATTTTTTGGTTTTGCAACTTCCCGCCTATCCGCCCGGCGTGCTACGTTATGCCGCGCACGTGTTACGTGCGTGGCATAGTGGTCATCCCCCACTGCAGTGGCGTGGACAGAAAGGAGGCTTATGGGGCTTCAACCCTCTCTCTCCTGGTCATAAAGATCCCAGCCTCCTCAACCAGCCCCCCCCCCCCCCCTAAAAAAATCTGCGCTTGGCACCGTGATAGCGGTGAAAGTCCTATGCTTTAAAATGTCAGGGAAAAAAGTATGTCTTGGCTCTTAAAAAGCTGCATCCAGTTAACATCTGCGACGATTTTTCCTGTGGCGAATTGCCCTATGACGAATCAGCCTATTCTACGAATGAACCGCCGACGAGTTGAATTTGTCCTAGACCCTCACCACATCATCCCAGCTGCGATCTACAATGCAGGTTGACATTGCATTCCTATAGAACAGGGGTCTCAAACACGCAGCACGCGACTCGCTGGGACGCGGCCCGCAGGCAACCGGCTACGTGTTCCGGTTCCTGTGCGCTGGAAATGGCATGCGCCATAGTGATCTCATCACGCCGATTCATTTCCGCTCGAAAAGTAGCTCTGCTATTTTAACGTATTCACATAGTTTGTAATTATCTGTGCTCATCTGCCCTTTGTTTCGCTTTATTTTTTTGCTTTCCAGCTTTTTGTAATGTGCAACAATTACGCTAATGCTGCAAGTGCGAACTATTCGTTTCAGGATACATCTCGGCTGCGCGAACTCTCGATCAGCAGGAGTAGCTGCCAAAGATAAAGCTACGAGGTCGGGACTAGAGCCATCACAGTATTTTCTCAGTGTGTTGTAATAAAAATCGTCAGGAAAGCAAGACTTGTCAAATTAACTGATTGATTTTTTAGAGACATGTTGAGCTTGGTGAATTTCCGAGCGAATTAAGCAACGAAAACGACAGTGCTATTTCTCTCTTGTTCCATTAAAAATGCTAGCACGCTGGCGGGGCGGTGTCATTTTAATTATTGATTTCACATGACGTGAGGCCCCAAAGTAGTCATATAAACCAATCAAATCTAAACATGTCACTGGCAAAACTGTGAGTTACAAAAAGCACAGAGGACGAGGTCTTTTCATTTTTAAAATTGCCTGACTCCCCCCCCCCCCCCCCCCCCGGGTTGCGTTGGCCCTCGACCTTTCCGGTATGGGATATCTGGCCCCCAGACTCAAACGAATGACCACTGCTATAGGAGGTGCGCGTCAGAAACGTTTAATAGGACCCAGCAAGGTGGGCAACAATTGCCGGCAACTTGCGACGCGCAAACGTTTCTCGGCGAAGGTATGGAGTGCGAAGGTCAGTACACGAGACCTCTCTTGCCTAGGCGACGCAAGTGGACATTACCAGTCGACTGCTTCCGTTGCATTCTCATATTTAAACAAATCTAAAATGTTACTGTGAACCAAGAAACTTTTTTTTCTTCTCAACTTACAGTATTTTGTGTGCAAAATAAAAAGTGTTACTGTATCTTTGTGGCTTTGCAAGCACGAGGTGCTTAGGCCTTTCCGTTGCGTCGTAGAAACGTTATTCTAAAACACCCTGGCACAGCGCGCGCTAACGCATGCGCTATATTTAGCGCTAGCATGGGCTCGGTCGCTCTGGCGAAAAGTAAATCCGGTAGAATAAACACCAATTCGGGACGAAAAGAGACGCATACAACTCTTTCAACTCTCAACGAGGTTTATTTCGTCTCCGTTCAAACGACGGCCATCGAGCAGGTTCAGGGGAGGGAGCAGAGAAGGAAAAAAAAGGGGGGGGGGGGGGGGTTGAAAGAAGAGAAGGGGGAAAAACAGGTTATTCGGGGCTTTCCCTCAAGGCCCCTGTCCCTTCCGCCCAGTTCGGGATGGAGGAATTTCATCTCCCTGTCGGGAAGGGCTAGACAAGCCGAAGCAACGTTAGTGATCGAGCTCTTAATGGTGTACGATTCGGCGACATCCCTGCCAAATCTCTGTCGGTGTCCTCCCAATATGCGCGTACCTTCGTATCTGGGCGAACAACCGTCGCACGTCATACGATGTACGACAATTGGGTGCGTGGAGTGGTCGGGGGGTTTGTTCACCTCCCGCGAGTGTTCCCTCAGGCACTCATTTAGGCACCTGCCGGTCTGCCTTATATACTCCCCCCCACACGAAAAAAGGATGGTATAAACCACCTCCTTCCTGCACTTAACAAACTGCTGTCCATGCTTTTTGTTGCATTGGGTCACGGAGGGTGGGGTATTCACCATTCTGCACATTTGTTGAAGCTTTTGCTTGCAGCTAAACACTACCCCTAACTTGAAGTGATAGGCAAGTTCCTTAAGGCAATGTGCGGTGTTGTGCGAGTAGGGGATAACAGCAAAATGTCTTTTACGAGGAACAGGAGCGGCTGGCGGTGCCCGGGAGGCAGTGATCAACCTCTTTAGTGTCTTTGCCACTAAGTCTTTAGGGTACCTTGCCCTCTTTAGCCCCTCTGTCTGTAGAAGCACGCTGTGCGCGGTGAGATGGGGGCACGACCTGGTTCAAGAGGATTTTAGGAGTGAGTTCGCGAGACCCTGTTTTACTGCTTTCGAGTGGGCACTTGTGAAGGGCGGACCGGCTTTTGTGTGCGCTGTCTGAACTCCCAGCATATCCCTTTGGGGTGCATCTTCAGGTGCAGGTCCAAGTATTGAAGACCTTCTTCCGACGGGTCTTCTCTCTTGAAGGAGAGTCCGGTGGGGCTCGAAGCGAAGGCCTGAATGACAGACTCGGGAGGGGTCTGCTTTGGGTGCACGATCAGATAATCATCTACATACCGGAACACCCGGCTCTCCGGTGCGGTCTCCTCCATTCAGCTCCTATGCACAGCGCACACAGCGTGCTTCTACAGACAGAGAGGCTAAAAAGGGCAGGGTACCCTCAAGACTTAGTGGCAAATACACTAAAGAGGCTGATCACCGCCTCCCAGGCACCGCCAGCCGCTCCTGCTCCTCGCAAAAAGCGTTTTCCAGTTATCCCCTACTTGCACAACACCGCAAATCGCCTTAAGAAACTCGCCTATCACTGAGCAAACCCCCCGACGACTCCATGCATCCAATAGTCGTACACCGTATGACGTGCGACGGTTGTTTGCCCAGATACGAAGGTATGCCCGTATTGGGAGGACACCTGTAGAGATTTGGCGGGGAAATCGCTGAATCGTACGCCATTAAGAGCTTGGTCACTAACGTCGCTTCGGCTTTTCTATCTAGCCCTTTCCAACAGGCAGATGAAATTCTCCGTCCTGAACTGGGCGGAAGGGACCAGAGTCCTTGAGGGAAGGCCGCGAATAACCCGTTTTTCCCCCTCCTCCTCTTTCAACCCCCCCCTCCTTTTTCCTTCTCTGCTCCCTCCCCTGAACCTGCTCGATGGCCGTCGTTTGAACGGAGACGAAATAGATGTCGTTGGAGAGTTGAAAGAGTTGTATGCGTCTGTTTTCGTCCCGAATTCGTGTTTATTAGAGCGCAGCTCTTAGGGGCCCGTTCCCGGCTTGAGCGGCGTCGGCGTAACCAAGGTCACCCCAAGGTCACGCGACCCCCCAAGGTCATCCCAAGGTCACGTGGCCCCCAAGGTCACGTGACCCCCAGAGGTCACGTGACCCGTCACGTGACCCCCAAGGTCACGTGACACCCAAAGTCACGTGACCCCCGAGGTCACGTGACCCCCCCCCCCCCCCGAGGTCACGTGACCACCCCCCAGGGTCACGTGACCCCCTCACCGAGGTCACGTGATCGTCACCGGCATCCACATCGTCATCGTCATCATCACTGATGACGTCATCAGTGACGTCACTGATGACCTCACCGGCATCCGCATCGTCATCGTCATCATCACTGATGACGTCATCAGTTACGTCACTGATGACGTCACCGGCATCCGCATCGTCATCGTCATCATCGCGGATTACGTCATCAGTGACGCCACTGATGACGTCATCGACATCCGCATCATCATCGTCATCATCGCTGACGACGTCATCGGAGTCCGGATCGTCATCGTCACTGATGACGTCATCAGTGACGTCACTGATGACGTCACCGGCACCCGCATCGTCATCGTCATCATCACTGATGACGTCATCAGTGACGTCACTGATGACGTCACCGGCATCCGCATCGTCATCGTCATCATCACGGATGACGTCATCAGTGACGTCACTGATGACATCATCGGCATCGTCACGTGACTTCCCAAGGTCACGTGACCCCCAAGGTCACGTGACCCCCCCCAGGTCACTTCACCCCCAGTACCCTTCCCTCCTCCTCCTCAAGAGCTGCGCTCTAATTCGGTGTTACAGGGAGTTGTAAATGGCTTTCACTTTTTTTTCCGATTGTTTAAGTATAATTACCAACACCCTCGTTTTTAATGTTAAATCCGGTCGCTGTAGCTATTTTACTATACGAAGTTGGTACTGGTGTGGGCCTTTAGCGACAATGAGTGGAAGTCTAGAATAATAAATAAAAACGTGCACTCCTGGCGCAATAGACGCAGTGGTTGAGTTGCCAGCTGACTCCACTGCTACTGAAGTAACAGGGCAAAGATACGCTAGTTGATCATTTACTGAGATAAAACAACAGAGCGCTAAAGGCTGATATTGGAGTAGCCATAAATATTCTAAGAATGCGAACCACTTCATAACGGCAGCCACGAGCGAGAGTTCGATGTTTGGTACAGCTCAAAGGTGGAGAACGGCAACCTCCCTGTTTGTCGTCTGCTAGCAGAGTCGGGCGCGTGCCCTCTCTCGTTTTACCCCATCGAGCCTGCTGAACTTCCCGGATGTGTGGAGAGGGTGCTGTGGTCTAACAAAATGGCGCCGCCTTGAGAGAGCTAAATGGAATGGTCAATAAGCTCCCTACGGGAGCCAAAGTTGCGCATCTGTTTTCCACGTGCCGCCGCGCCGCTATTCGCCGAGATCCGATCACGTGAGGAGCAGACTCAAATGCCGTTCTGGAAAGTAGACGTTGCGTGCGCCCGGCATACGTTCCCCTGCTTTCGGACGCGCCTCGAACACGCGGCGCCGATATTTGCCGAATTCAGTCAGATGAGGAGCAGGATCAACGTGCCGTGCAGGAAAGACGGCGCTTCGGGGATGATCACGCAACTCTGGCTCCCATAGGGAGCCTATACAGGAACTCTGCAAGCACTGGTACCACAGATCATGAAGCAGCTACCTCTCCATGCTTCTGCCGGAAACTCTCAGCCTCGGGGTTCGGCCGTGGTTGGCGCTAGGCATGTAGCAACTGGGGGGGCCCATGGGGCTTGCCCCCCCCCCTCGAAATCTTCCATTTTGCTGGGACCTCCTCTCCCCCTCCCCCTCATACAGCATTTTGTCATAGGCGCCCCCCCCCCCCCAACCCCACCCGCCCAAAACAAAATCCTGGCTACGTGCCTGGTTGGTGCGGTCTCGCGCGGCGAGATGCAGCAGTGTCCTGTGAGCAGTTAGAAACAATCTCACTCACCAGGGCGTGCACAAATACATCCTCTCTTTTCCAGAGTAAGGGTAAAAACCGGATTTTCTTGCCTTGTGCAACTTCTTACTAACTGTGCAGCTGTATCACCAATTCTAATCAGTCGCAAGAGATTAAAATCTGTTTTTGTACCCTCCGGTCACAAGCAGTCACAAGTTTGTGAAACAGCCATTACAAACATTTCAATTCAGTTAATTTCTACCGCTAAAACGATGTCAGTTTTGAGCAGTCAAAGCAGGATCAATCGAATATTCAAGTTCAGACCAACATCCTTTTGAGAGTTCTTAATAGAGTATTCGCACGACTACTTTCTCCCTGAGCACAGGATTAAACGTCATCGAGCTCTAAACTCACGTGCTCCGCGTCATGAATGCTCTCAAATCTCCCCAGCTCGTGGGGAGCCAAGGGGAATTTGTGACCGGCCGACAGAATATCTGTTGTTTCGTCAGAGCGACCAGGCCTCCCCTTTGTCCCCCTGCTTTTAGGAAGGTACCGCAGTTAACAGCAATTGGGTGGGCGCCTTTTTAAAAAAAAAATTGGTATGCTTTTTGTTTGACGTGTTTCCGAAGGTCGCCAGCACATTCGAAAAAGGAAAGACTCCAGCAACTCCGACTCGGTTGTGCGAATGCTCGCTTGATATTTCTGCACTGCCTCCTCCTTCTCGTTTTTTCCTTCTCGCAGCTTTACGACATACTCAATTTTCTCCAGCATTAATGATCTCTCATGAGATACCCCGTCACCATTATGCACATTTACGAGGCGATCAAAAGCCTTTTAGCTGCACGAGCAGTTTCTTTGAAGCTCACTACCCACACAGGCATTGTATTGGAATGACTCGTCTTCCTTTTTTCTTAAAGGGGCACTAAACCAATGTCTGCGAAAGTCTATTCACGGTCATAAATGTGGCCGTGTCTGCAATAATTCCCGAAGAATCGATTTCTGATGCCGATTTAAGTAGCAGTAGCTACTTAAATTGGTTAAGTGCTTCTTTAATTATTTAACAGACAATAGCTAACCAACAGATTAAAGCAGGCTCCTCTGTTCCGTGCAATTTGCTCCGTAATCAGCCGGTCAACTTGACCGTCAAACCATATCTTCGATCTGACATAGATGTTTGGTATACTATCCCCATCACGTGAGCGGATAGTTGAATTAGCTACAAGGCTATGTCCTTTTTATCAAAGTAGACTATCTTCTGTGGTGAAGCTAAGGTTTTTGAGAAGCAGGTGCTTTCTTGTGGCCCTTGTGGGTTGCTCTTCACACTTCCGTTTGTAGAGCAAGGTTTAGCATGGTGACGGGGTATCTTTTTGATGGTAGTCTTTATCCGTGCCGCAGTTTTCAAGGGCATAAGAACATTATTTGGTTGACTGACACTTAACTTGGTATTGTGAGTCAAGCAGGTTGTCATGGCTGTGCTCATCTTCTTTATCAATGCCTTCTAAATATTGATAGGTTATTGTCTGATTGGCCACTAATTGTAACTTGGCTTTGTTACAAGTTTTTGTCCTCTGATTCCGAGTTATCAGGTTGTAAACCAGGCCGAGGTGCCTGCAATTTGACAGGCTTACTGTGCTGCAAGGTCCATCTACCTTAGCAATACCTAGATGGTTGAGATGAATCTTCAAAGCTCTACTCTAATTATTTGTATGATTTTATTATTTTTGTTGTTCTAAGTGATGGCTTCTTTTATGCTTTGTATTTTCAGAAGTGGGCCTTCAACTCCTTCAGCTGGTGCTGCAAGCCTGCTGGCACAACTTGTGGCCCAGGTACCAGAATGAAGAGCTGAAAGCACTGTTCGAGTGAGAAGACCAGTGGCCCTTGCGCAGCTCGAAAACCGGACCGGGCAGTCATCAGAGCTATTTATGCTCCACTTCCATTAGTTCCAAGATGTTTCGTTGGCACCCTCTAATGGTTTCCGTCCGTGACGTCACAAACAGAATTTCCCTTGTCCTGATTGGCAATATTTGCCTCTACCTCCCTGTAATTGGCAGAATTTCCCTCCCTGTTAGCTGGCGTTTGGGTCAGCATTATCAGTAAACAGGAAGCTATGGTTCGGCGGATCGCAAACCTCAACTACAGCGACGCTTTTTTCGTGCACATTGCTAATAGTCCGCGTCACTAGTTGTGTGCAGTGCAAGCGAAGCAATGCCAGGCGAAAAAAGGGCAAGCACTAGGAAGGCTGGAGAGAAGACGAGGGCGAGGCGAGAAAGGGAGAGCACTAGGAACGTTAGAGAGAAGGGTAGGTTTCTCCCCTCCCCAACCTTCCTAGTGCTTGGCCTTTCTCCCCTCGTTTGGTGGTGCCTTCGTCTGTCCTTCACGTAATTATAGTCTGTTACAACTCAAGAAGGTAAGGCAAGGGAAAGGAAGGCCGGGGAGGAGGAAGCAGACGAATCGCTGGAGAGGAGAGGAGGAAGTTTCCCCCTCTTCTCTCTAGCATTCCGTCTGCTTCCTCCTCCCCGGCCTTCCTTTCCCTCGCCCTACCTTCTTGAGCTGTAACTTCCTATAATGAAACAGGGTATAGGGGAATGTTGCTTTTTGAAACAATCAAGACTCATGAAAGATTGATAAGAGCCTGTTGGTATGGTTATTTTAATCTTTAATGGAATAGACCGATCTCACCTAGCGTTCGGTGCATGTGTGAAGCCGCCATAACTTTAGTTCACAAGAGGCAGGTGGCAGTGCTTGAGACACCTCGTGCCGTCTCGCGCTTTGCACGCGCAGAGCTCCAGCGAGGTTGGGGCACATGCAGAAAGACGAAAGTTCCCTTGATACAGTGCAGCAGCAGTGGCTTAGCCAAACTGGCCTGTGAAATCAGTCTATTAGCACTAAAAAAATTGAAATTATTGGTATAAGTTAGGTAATTCCTTGTTATATATTTTCCAAATATAATTGTTAGGTGTACATCCTTTAAAGGAATGCTCAAGCTAAATTTTCATTTCAGAAAACAACGCAGAAGCGCTAGGCGGGACGCTACAAACCAGAAAGCATCACGCATAAAGCGATATTCCTAACGGATGGTTGTATTTTTGGGAAAGATGAGCATGCTTGAACAGTGGCCAAAAAGGCCCGAGACGTCGCGATTCTGGTTTCCTCCTCTTCTCACTTTGACGCCGCGAGGACGCGAAAAGGGAAGGAAGCAAGGCCGTTCCCCCCCCCCCCCCCCCCTCCTCAACTATTCTGCAGGAAACGCGAT
Organism: Ixodes scapularis; assembly: GCF_016920785.2. Taxonomy (NCBI): domain Eukaryota; kingdom Metazoa; phylum Arthropoda; class Arachnida; order Ixodida; family Ixodidae; genus Ixodes; species Ixodes scapularis. Next base: position 910,322 of record NW_024610108.1, on the reverse strand, counting down.
GTCGCGATTCTCACTCAATCGCATCCTTATTTTACAAAAATATGGCCATCCGTTCGAGATATCGCTTTATGAGTGGTGTTTAGGGGTTGGTGGCGCCCCGTTGAACACTCCTGCTACCTTATTTTGTGAAATCTAAATTTCTGTACAGCATTCCTTTGAGACCTGTTCACATATACACTACACCTGTGCTGCCAAGTTCTTAATCTTGGTGAAGCTTTTAAAGTACTGCATAAGTCGGTTTGGGGATGCATCACGCTACAATTTACGACAGAGGTGCCCGAAGGTATTGGAATCACTGCATCAAAAGCTCAAAGAACAAACTTACCTGAGTAAAAGGTAAAAAAATGACTATTTGTTTCTACCTACGGCGCCCTTCTGCTAACTCTGCACCGTCTGACTGGCTCAATAACTGATAGATGGCGACATCAACCCTAGCGGCTTGTAGCTGCTCAGCAGCCACCCAGTCACGCCAAAATCAGACAACCTTTTTGAGTCATGAATGGTGCACACTTTTTCGGTACTATAATTGTCAGAACATTATTTTCTTTCACCCCCAATAAATCACATTAAATGGACACAAAAATGATCGAACCGATGGTTCGTTGAGTAATTTCAGCTACATGTGGTGTGCTTTTGGCGTGACCGTGGAGCTACTGAGTTGCCATAAGGCGTTGGTGCCCTTGCCACCATCTGTCGGTTGTTGTGCCAGTCGGAGGGTGCGCATATAGCACACTGGTGCCATAGGTAGCCAAACCAGTTTTTTTACTTTTTACTCGGGTAAGTTTATTCTTTGAAATCTTTTCTGCGATGCTTTGACCACCTTCAGGCACCTCTCTGGTAAATCGTAGTGCGATACATTGTGAAGCCAATTTATGCGGTGATTGAAAGGCTTCACCCAGATTCGGGGCATTACAATAGTGCAGTACTATTAATAAGTGCTGGGAATAGTGCTGATTTTGCTCTTTGTTAATGATCCGACGCTCATACACTGCTGTATTAGTACTAATATAAGTTCAAGTCAGCACTGTTTTACTGTTGATTTAGCTCTGTGCCGTATATGTGAGCTATCCCTTATAGTCGTTTCTCAGAAAGTTGAAACACTTGCATGTTTGCAGTGCACACGATTATGATTATGGGAGGGCTTTTGCTTCTTCTGCCAAGTGATTGTGCGAGAGTGAAGACAATTATAGTTTGTAGGAGTAAATCGCTAGAAATATATATTAATTTCAATTTCTTAAGCTTACATGCAGCAATACAGGTATCCTACCGTTTTTGCAATAGGTCGTTTTGTTTGGTTTGACTTTTCAAAAGCTTGCAATAAGCTGTCAATGCTTCCGGCTTTGAAAATTTTTACATGCTTGATGACATATTTGCAGGACTGTCACTCACTCTTAAAGTTACTGAGACTATGAAACGATGGAAAAGGAAACTAGCACAGAAAGGTAGTTATAAACATGTTTGACGTGAACTGTTGAAAATAAGGGTGTATGTTCTTTTTTTTTTTAAAGGTTATTACAACAAAATTTTAGCACTAATTGTATTGTCTAAATGTTAACCATGTTCTGCCCACACCATGGAGACACCGATTTTTTTGCTAAAAAAGACGCCGAAACATTATTTAAATAAACCAAATACTGTTACGTCACACCGCATAAAAGCAGCACCGCTACACGGGAACGTGGTGGCAGGCTGTGTGCGCCGGAGCGCTGTCTAACTTGGCTGAACCGGTTTTCTTTTTTCTCCCGTGCCTATTCAACTCCTGCGGAGAGCGAGGAGGGACAACTCGAACGGCCAGCTTGTAGTGCATTGACGTCATCAAGTGGCGAAGCTCACAGCCACGCCAGCCCCCATGTAGCCTTGACTGAAGGAGAACCAGACATCGCAAATGTGATGCATATCGGGAGATCTTCTGAGACGTTAGTTTTAAATGTTTTGTGTCTTGAGCAAAAAATTGGTGTCTCCACTGTATGGTCAAAACATGGTTGACATTTGGACAATAAAATAGGCACTACAATTTTGTTGCTATATCACTTTAAAACCATTCTGCCCTTTTACCATATTTTCAATATCAGTAGTATTGATATTGCTTTGAAGAAACTGTCTTCAATTGACTTTTTGAGAAAAGTCCACTCCCCACCTGGTTTGCAAGGTTCATACGATGACGTCGGAAACATCTGTTGTGTTGATTGTGAGTACATTTTAACTTAAATGCTTGTGCTTTTTTGGTTACAGGTCCCTTCCAGCACTACGCAGGAAAGAGAATGGCCAACAGCAGACTGATTGCAGGAAGAGTAATTGCATCTGCCGCTACTACATATAACGAGCAAGCTGCGACGTCTAAGAAGGAGCAGTCGGAGTGTTTAACATAAATATGCTGAGGTGAAAAATCTGACTCATATTATGTTTTATCAAATTCTGTCAAATTTTAGGTAATTTATTTCAATATTTTAGGACTGATTAAGGAAGAACTTTGAACTTATGGTATGGTTCCATCAGGATGTGGCGTACCTCATTACCGTCTACTGGATTTTTCACATCCACTATGTAAAGAACGCACATAAGATTCTGACTTTCATTGAACGTGGTTTTGCCGACTGCTACATGAAGCCACGGGTAAAGGCACTGGAATTGATAAATTTCTACAGAGCCATTGTGGCTTGTGTACCGCAGTTAGCCTAGCGTACTCTACATTGTAAGAAATACCCCTGTCAGTCGGTCATTTAAATGGCCTTCGGAATGAATTCCTTCAGAGAATCGACAAATCAGTTCACAATCTCGGCTCTGCAAGTGCCCTTTGGTGTTCGCAGACATTTTTTGACGAGTTTGCTCTGAAGGCCATTTAAATGACCGTCTGACGGGGTATAAGCCAGTTTGCGCCCAAGGCAAAATGAGCTCTTGTTACACGACATGTGCAAAAAATATTCATAGTGCAATAAATTTATTTTGTACATGATGCTACCTGCTTATGCCTTTCCTTTCACACTTCCTGGCTTTGGAGAAACTCTTAGATGGATGCGAAGGAACACTTCCGTAGGTATACAACTCCTAGGAGGATGTGAAAGAAGACTCCCGTGGGTCCACGTACTAACTCCCAAATGGATGTGAAAGAATACTCCCTTAGGTTCCTGCAGTAACTCCCAGGTAGATGTGAGAGAATAGTCCCATAAGTGCACGTAAAAACTCCCATATGGATGTAAAAAAATAGTCCCATAAATGCACGTAAAAACTCCCGTATGGATGTGAATAAATAGTCCCATAAATGCGCGTAAAAACTCCCATATGGATGTGAAAAAATAGTCCCATAAATACACATAAAAACTCCCATATGGATGTGAAAAAATAGTCCCATAAATGCACGTAAAAACTCCCATATGGATGTAAAAAAATAGTCCCATAAATGCACGTAAAAACTCCCAGGTGGATGTGAAAAAATAGTCCCATAAGTGCACGTACAAACTCCCATATGGATGTGAAAGAATAGTCACATAAATGCACGTAAAAACTCCCATATGGATGTGAAAGAATATTCCCTTGGATCCACCTAGGAACACTCTGATGGAAGTAAATAAATACTCCCATTGATCCATGAACAGACTCCCGTACTGCTGGGAGTTCTGTACATACTCCCTTGCATCCCCCAAAAAACTCTGTCCTGCGTGGGAGTTCATTCTGAGCTCCCATCCTGCAGAGTATAAAAACCTCCCATAAGGGAATGCGCTAGAGGACAAGCGATGTACTCCCATCTGGGTATATTTTCGTTTAGTGTGTATGTTCAATCAAACTAGAGTCCCCAGGCGCAATCTCAACAAGAGGGCAAGAGAGATATATGAAGCTAAAACTATCATGACTCACGGGACCAAGTGCATAAGTGCGCCCTCTGTCGCACCGTCTCAAAAAGAGCAGCAATACCCAGACAGTTTTTCTTAAATCTAGCGGGTAACTGAAGATATTTTTAAATCATTTTTTTAGAGTAGTAATTTAAGTCGATCACCAGTGTAGATCGAAGTTTCTTTTGTACCTTTTTTTCCGAGTTTCATCGCAGTTGTCACTTCGTTTACCTCTTTCACGATACATACAGTAAGCACCTAGTTGTGAGTAGCGTTCTTTCCTATCTCTGTCTTCTTCCTGTGTTGTCTTTGCGCTACATTGTAATTATCCATACATATCCGCTGGAACTAACCTTTTTCACTGAAACATATTGCATACTGCGCTTCCTAGCAGACATACTAAAAATTTGTAAAGCAACACAAATCTCACAATATTTAGGAATGAGACTGGGATCCGGGTTGGTTTTTCCAATGCACGCGATTGCTTTTCGGGACTGCTGGCTCATATTGTGCCTCCAGAAGCTCTGGATAACATTTGACGTTGCCTGAAAGCAGCTCCGATAGAGCTTATGCAGCCACATGCTGGTTTCTCCTGAATATCACGCTCACTCCTGTGTTGACCGCAGATATCCATGTAACGCTGATTGTAGGATGCCTCTCTGAAGTTACTCCGCTCTCCCAAGAAAAAAGGTTGTAAAAGGGTGTAACGTGACGGCTGCACGACACGAGAGCGCACGACACGAGAGCGCACGACGGGAGAGCGCCGCGACACCAGAGCGCACGACGGGAGAGCGCTGCGACACGAGGGCGCGTGCCATTAGAGCGCGCGTTACGAGAGCGCATGTGCGCGCCTTGGGAATTATCGGTGTTTGAGTCTTCAAACACGTGTTTTCTCGGATCGAACGCTTTACGTCATTTTATCGGTTAAGTACGCAGACCCGCGGGAAGTCTAAGAAATACAATTCTCGCAAACTCGAAATGAAGAAGCAAGATACAGTGTTTCGGAAATATAGTTGTTTATCAATTGCCGTTCCATAATATTAAAAAAGAAAATCAATAATTGAATGACTCCGCGACACCGCGGAGGCACTCCAGCATGCACCTTTGGTCGTACTCTTCAACTAGCTTGCGCCGATTCTTTGCTACACGAACATAGGTGGCCTTGATGCTCTTTCGAGGCTCTCCACGAAGTACATCCGGCAGCTTCTGCTCTATCAAGCTCTGATCCTTTTGAAATGCGGCCACTAGCTTGTACGTGTCCGGATGATGCAGCCCCAAGGACTTCTGGGATGCATTGTAACAGGACTCGATGTGATCGTTGGTCCTGGGGAGCCCTTTGGACATCCCTTCTTTGCAGGTCCAGAAGTCGTGCGGGAAAAGGGCTGGCCTCCGCGAGCGGCTCCTTCCGATACTCAAGGTTGGTTAGGTTATTTGGAACGGACAACGACCGGACCTCCTGAAGGCCATGAGAATCAAGGAAACCGAGTGATAGAGAACCCTTTGGTGCCGTTTGTTCCTACTTTACACCTAGGGACCTTTTTTTCGGGGACATTTCTTCCGGAACCCTCTACCAACCACGCTATTAGCGGCGGTACTTACAATTGCAACATGAACCGTACAGCCATAAATTAAAGGGGTAATTAGAGACATTTATTTCATTGCCCAACATGTTTTACCATATATTGGCACCTCCAATGTCCACATACCTTGAACAGCACATATCGAAGACAGCATCGACAAAGTACAAAGCCCTACTTAAACAAATTTCGTTTTGATAAAAGAAAAAAAAAAGCACCTTGTATGTTGCATAGAATTTACAATATATTGGGCAACTAACTTACATGCAAAAAACTGCGCTATCCGAGAAAACGTGTGTCTGTAAACTCCAATGTCTATCACTCCCAAGGTGCGCACATACGCGCTCTAATGGCACGCGCTCTCGTGTCGCGGCGCTCTCCCGTCGTGCGCTCTGCTGTCGTGCGCTCAGGTGTCGTGCGCTCTCGTGGCGCCCTTCCGTATCGTTACAGCCTTTCTCCCATATAATACACCCCAAAACTTCAATTCGACGTACAGCGCCCTGTAGTCGAACAGAGGGCCCGAAAGTTTACGAGGGGCTTGATAGCCGTGTGGTACAACTCATTAAAATAGCTAATGCACGTTTTACTGACTACAAAACATAATCGGGGTTTTCTTGCCCCTACTGTAAAAACTCGGTGTTTTCTTTATGTGGTCTTCGATACGTATTTTAGCTATTGAATAAGTTATACCCCACCGTTATCAAGCCCCTTGTAATATTTGCGGCCGTCTGTTCGACTATAGGGTTCAGTACGTCGAAATGAAGTTTTGGGGAGTATTTTATGGGACAAAAGGGTGTAACGATACACCCTTTACACCCTTCTTTCTTGAGAGTGCATGCTGAGAGTAGTGAGAAGAATTGTCGTGTAACCAAAAGCAGGAGGCACTTGTACGTCCTTTGGTTTTACACCTACAGGAGATGCATTCACCAAGAGTATGAACTTCGCTTTCACTAGTACGTTGTTGCCCAAGCAACAGAAAATAAAGAAAGCAAGTGTGGCTCTATTTAGTTGCTGCAAATACTTCAGAGACGAAGAAATGAAATATAAACGGCAAGCTCTTTATAGTTGCTGCCTCTAGAGCAGCCAGGAACGAACCCACAAATAGCAAAAGATTGTTCTCAAAGTATTAGAATTCGCAGGCTTGCTCTATTCATCTGGGGTTGTCATCACTTCCCGACTATTTTGGGGTTTTTAAAAGGTGAATTAAAAAGGTAGCATACAATTTTCTGACAAATTAAACTCCAGCTTTGTAATCATACCCTGAGACCAGACAAGAAATGCCAGTATCAGGTTTTAGCCAATCGTTTTCGCGAGCCCGGTACCACTTAGGATGAGCCCTTGTTATGTACGACCAAAACGTGCGCGGGGTGCGAGCGCGCACGTCCACGAGCAGTGTGCTTGAGCGGGGAGTTCGAGACGCCATCGCTACATAGGCTACGTTTACATGAATGCGATCGTACCGCATCGAATCGAGCAGGGATCAACCACACGCTGCCTGTCTTCTTACTTCTTCCTCTTCCACACAACTGCTACCAATCGAAATCTTGGAATCTCGACTCGATGCGCTACGGTCGCATCCATGTAAATGCAGCCATAGACCGGCTGTGCAGAGCACCGTTCCACAGTATTAAATGATGTAGTTATCATCCCTCCAAGTATGTTTCAAATGGAATACAAACATCTCGCGATGGGTATATATTTAGATGAAAACAAAATCTGCTCCAACTTCCAATGATAAGGGGCTCCACATGCAACACTCGAAGAGAAGTGTCTCTATTCCACGCACACTGCCCTATTGGAAAAACCAGCATGAAAATCAAACTGGCCAAGCCGGTAACTAAGCTGGTCAATCTGCTCAATGTGGTACTCAAACTGGTTTAACTGGTAACCAAGCTGGTTTAAGCTGGGCAAGCTAGAATTTAAGCTGGTCAGTCTGGTTTAAGTAAAAACCACCATGGTCTAACTAGGATCTGGATTTATATTTAATCTGGTGTAGTTCAGACCCAGTCTGGTCCTAACTGGCCAAACTGGTTTGTCATGGAGCCAATGTGGTCAAGCTGGGAGACAAGCTCTTCATGCTGGGAGGAAAGCTGGTGAATGTGGTCGAACTAATAATCGTGGTGGTCAAGCTGGTCATGCTGGGATCGTGCACGCCAAGGTCGATTGGAGATAGCCGAACTGGCATTGCTGGGAGCGCACGCGCAAAGATCGGCTTAGGCTGGAACGAGGCCACGTCCTGTTCTTTGTCCTCTCGTTTTTGGTAGATGACCGGGCGCGCCAGGCGCGCTGCAAGCTACTTTTGTGTGGGAGAAAAGAGAGAGAGAGCCTAAGCAGCACAATACGACCGGCTCAAGCTTGAGCCAGGCTGGGTTGCCGGGGAAGTTTCACTGGGCCTAGATTGTTTTGCCCCATGGCGCTAGGCAGCCCCATCCTGGTATGCCAGTCTGGTGACCACCGGCAGTTCCCTGTCTAGCCATGGACTGGCTCACCGCTGGAATTATGGCCTGGGCCAGGCGGGAGGCTCAGTGGTACCCCAAGCTTGGCTCTTTTTGTATATATGTAGGATGGGCCAGGTTACTGGCCGGGTGGTCAGCTAAGCTTCCCAGGCAGCACACGATATTGGGCCAACATTGGAATTGATGGGACAAAGAATGGCCCAACAATGGCCCAACTGAGCCATGTGTTTACCAATATTGGAATTACCTGGGCCAATAATGGACTATCATAGCCAATGTTTTTCCAATATTGGTGATGCACTGGAATAAGCTGTCCAATATTGGGCTGTGAAAGCCAATGGCTTGCCAATATTGGATAAATGCTGGCATAACCTGTCCAATATTGGACTGTCAAAGCCAATGGTTTTCCAATATTGGATATATGCTGGCATAAGTTACCCAATATTGGACTGCCAAAGCCAATGGCTTTCCAATATTGGATATATACTGGCATAACCTGTCCAATATTGGACTGTCAAAGTCAATGGTTTTCCAATATTGAATATATGCCGGCATAAGTTATCCAATATTGGACTGTCAAAGCCGATAGGTTTCCGATATTGGATATATGCTGGCATAAACTGTACAATATTGGACTGTCAGAGCCAATGGCTTTCCAATATTGGATACATGCCAGCATTAGCTGTCCAATATTGGACTGTTAGAGCCAATGGCTTTCCAATATCGGATGCATGCTGGCGTAAGCTGGTCAATATTCATCTGTCAAAGATAACAGCTTTCCAGGATCAACTCATGCTGCCATAAGCTGGTCCCATAGTGGACTGTAAAAGCCAATTTGGATTTCCAATTTTGGAAGTATGCTGACTTGTGCAGGTCATATTGCACTGCCAAGGCCAAGGGCTTTCTAATATTGAATGTATGCTGTCATTTGATGTTCAATATTGGAGTGTTAAAGCCACAATTTCCAGTATTGGAAATACAGGCATGAAACTGGGCAAAGCAGCTTTGGAGAAATTTTGGGAGCAGAAAAAAACTATTTTCATGAGCTACTTTTAGTTTTACGAGAGTCTATCGCGCTATAAAGTCATATATTAAACTCGAGTGAAGTCTCAAGAGGGTTGCTTCGACTGCCAGTGCACACGTCATCAGTGTAGGCAGAGCAACGACGAAGCAATCGCGACGCGAGAGCATACTGCGCCTCGATCTGGCCAGCCGCGCTCGCTCTGCGGAAATGTGAGCGTGGGACTCTCGAGCCCCGTTAGCTTACTGATGCTGCAAGACGCTACTTTGTTGTCGCGAATCATTTGCCCTTCGAACGGTCGCGAAGCCGTTGCGCCCGGCGTGCCCTACGCAGCATATTTCAGAAACCGTTCGCGCAGCATCGCAACCTTCTTACTGCGAGCGTCGGTGATTCATCGTGTGTTGAAAGTCGGACGATGTGCTGTTCGAGGTGTCTTTTATGTGCAACTCTTTCGTAAAAAAATTTGAAGTTTAAAAACGCGAACCTAACAGTGTCCAAACAGTTTTAAATTTATTGATAAAAAATATATTTATATATTTATAGATATATTTGTGTACATCGTGCGCAAAAAATAGTCGCGCTTAGTTCTTCATTCTAAATTATAATGTAAGTTATACGACGCAAAACATACTGTCGTCACACTTGCCCCGTTTAGAACCACTTTTGGACTGGACAGTTTCTTTAGAAGTTCGAAAGCTGACCTTCAAAAAGCTGTCCTGTTAAATCGGTAATGACAGCAAGGTGGACGCTATGCGTGTTTAAGGCCAATCCTGTCTCCGGTTAGGGTCACGTGACTACTGTCTCAAAGCTGGCGCTAAGGCAGAGCACGGAACCTGCCTAAAGCACAAGGTCACGCATAACTTCTACTGCACTATCAACCTTGGGTAGAAGTGACAAATTCTCTCGCTCCGTTCATTGTTGAGATGCCCCTGAAGATAAGCCTTTGTAAGCGCACCCCACCCCCGTTTTGGCCTGCTTGCTTTGTACTCCTTCTCTCTTTTTTCTCTCTCTCCCTAAGCTGAAGGCGCGGTTGCTGTGCGTACTCGCCGGACTTGAATCCGCTCTCTGTGCGCGAGTAACGGCAGAAGTGTGATCATGTGGTTTGACGGATGACATATTACCCGTTGACAAACTCGGAATGCCTGCGTCGCAAGGACCGGACCTAGTTTCGCGCGTGATGCGGCCTGCGGGGTGCAGGCCCGCTGTGGATTTCGCTTCTGTGGTAAATGGTATCTCGTTCGAAAAGTCCTACCCGTGTCGATTTCTTCAAAGAGGCCCAAGACATTCTTGTGAACAGTTTAGTGTCCGGTTCGGCAAATGGCAGCGTGTGCTACATTGTGTTGAATCTTCACGGATCACTTCCTTGTAGTTTTTTGTTTGAGTGGTTGTTCTGCAGTGCCCGTGTTGACATATAAGTCGGATTACATCTTTCAAGTCCAGTATTTTCAACGTAAGTGTGCTGCAACCTACTTGATGATCATTGTCCGTTCTTGTATGGGCAATCTTCCGTATAAACTCTAGAATTGGGCATTGCCTGTCTCCTGGCAGCTGGGAGAATAATTTTCCCGTAATCTTACCGACAGTCGCCTGCCATTATCTGTCTGAAATAATGTCACAACCGCAGATAGAATACTGACTTTTTTTATTCTACCTGCGTTTTGCAAAAAACACGTTTCGTTGCCACCTTTCTGGTCGACATTTACGTTTCATCGACATTCGTTACGCGAATTGCGCGCTGTAGGGGCATTTCGTCGCGCGTGTATTCCTGAGGCGCGTGCTCACCGAACCAGCCCACCCTTTCACGCCGCTTCATGCTAATCTGAAGCGGTTCATTGCAACAAAAAAAAGAAGAAAAGAAAACATATTTTGAGTTTTTTTATGAAACATCGCGTGTTGATGAAACGATCTGTCTATGAAATGTAGTTCGATGAACTGATTGCACCGCCAATGAGGGGCGACTAGTGGTAGAATTTTGGCGAAACAATTCTGTCAGCTGCCGGGAGACTGGACACTACCCAATAATTACCCCAGTTGTTGCTTGCTTTGCAGTCTTTTTAATTGTATCACAGCTGAGTAGTACCTCTTCACATATTACGAATTGCTGAGATTGTGCTTGTCTATAGAATCAGCTGTGTGTAATAAACTGTTAGGAGATTTCAAAACAATCCCTTGTGTCTGTTTACCTTCCTTTTTGCAAACAACTTGGCGAGGGCACTTGCAAAGAGCTGGGCGAGTGCAACGATGGCCAAAAATCAGCATGACGGCCAACATTGGATCGGGTCGCGCTTCCAGTGTTGTCCAATATTACGCCGGTCTTCGCCAATGTGGGAGCACCTTGGCTGGAACCATGGTTTAGCGATGGCCCAACATTGGTACCAATGATGGGGCCGACATCGGCTGGAACGATGGCTGAACATTGGCCCAATATTGGCACCACTCCCTGGGCCGACATTGGAAAGAGTAGCGTTTCCAATATTGTCCAATATTGCGGCCGGTCTTTGCCAATATTAGGCCAATTTCGGACCGACATTGGTGTGCTGCCTGGGTTGGCTAGACCATAGAAATTCACCATGCAGTTAAACTAGATTAACTGGTGATATGACAACACACGTCGTAAATTCATAAAATTCAATTTATTTTCAGAAAGAAATAAATACTGCAGGCCGCGAAAATAAACATAAAAACAAATGTACAATGCAAAAAAAATTGCCATCATATTATTCATGTGTCCCAGACGATTGGCGAGATTCTCCACATCTTCTGGAGTGTCGCGGTTCCGGTGGTGGCTAACATAGTACCCCAGGGCATCTGAAATAAAAATAAACATCAGTAATTAGAACCACAGCAGATTTATTTGCACCCGTTTGTTCTAAAACGGTATGTAACTAATGCCTCGAATAAAAAATATGCACCACCATAAACAGAATGAGAGGGAATATGGAAGCGTGTGCCAATCGTACCTGTGGTGCTTGTCTTGCGGCAATTAAGTATAAACCGCATGTAAGCGATTTGACGAGCGACAACGATCCGCTTCACTGTCGTTCGGTCACTCGCGCGACGCGGCAAACCGTATTAAAGCGACGGGAGCAAGCAACCAAGGCGATGAGCGACGATTTCAAGAAATCCAAAAACCGAGCTACGCGACAAGCGACCGTGGGAAATCTCCGCCGCTCGTCGCTGACTCTCGTCGCTCGCTTAGTCGCTTAAATGTGGTTCAGCCTTTACGCAAAGCAACTCCTAGGAATGAAAAGATCCTGCTGTTGTTACCCCTTTCCTGCCTCTCCAGTCTCGTCCGCTATGCAACTCGCAATTGCGAGTTGCATAGCGGACGACAGACTGGGAAGGCAGGAAGGGGGTAACAACAGCAGGATCCTCCACCACAGTGGCTAACCACTGTGGCAGAGGATCTCTGAAGCTGAATGTATACACTGGCGGTTGTATTAAAAAGTTCAGTTTCACATGCACCTGATAATGAAAATGTGAAAATGAATCCAAATGGTTGAGCCTGCTTACCTGGCTCGCTGGCGCAGAGACACAGACAGCCATTGCCTGCGCTGCAATGAGGACGTAGCGAATTCCGAACACGCCGTTCTGGGATGCAGCCATTTCGCCCACGAGCGAAGGGAGCTCAGGCGGAGGACGTCATCAGCCACAGGAACCATTGGCAGAGGCAACACTCAATGCACCGGCAAACTATCTTATACAAACACAGCAACTTGTAAGTCCAGGGTTGCCAGGTAGTTTCTAGCTCAAACCGCCAAATGCCAGATGGTGTAGCCCAAAAGTAGCCAAGTGCAAGAGATTTATGTAGCCCAAAAGTAGTCATATTCTGCAAAGCCTAAAAAATTGTGCGCTCGAATGGGCAAGCTCAATGCGAAGGCCCTGCGTCTACATACTAGGGTTTAGGAGCAGCTTGCAAGATCTACGACATCTTGAAATGTTTTGAACGTTTTATGTCACACACAAAAGTAAAAAACGTTTCCACAGGCGTTTTAATAGTCGCATAGTTGTGGAGCACTCGCTCGTGCCCGGATTACTCACCTCATGCATGAATTTCATGTTAAAACGGGCAAAAGCTTCAGTAGGGATCATGTCCTTACAGCACTCGTTCTTCCCAAGGAAAGCAAACTTCACATAGAGGGCGTTTTGAAGACAGGGAGGGGACATGTTCTTCGTTAGGCCTGACTTTGTGAGGGACACGTGACTGAATACTCTCTCCAAGACGGCATTCGACATGAACAGTGTCGGGAGCGCGATGGCAAGCTCGAATAGCAACGGAAACAGGGCTGCTCATGCGCATCGATCTTGGCCTTATTCGGTATATTTATTGTCCCAAATCTGTAGTCTTTTGTTATGGCTCATTGTGCTTTAAGAAACTTCCATGTTTCACGGAAATGCTTCCTTTGTTAAATCCGTACAGCATGCGTTATCGGGCGACATAAAATTCTGCAGGATGTGTTTAGCTGCCTTTAGTATCATTTTTCCTCGGGTGAGGTGCCTCCTGTAGGAGGATGGTGGGAATCTCGAGGAACTAAGAGACGCCAGTAGGAAGCAGAAAGAACTTGGGAGCATAAAATAAGCCACAATACAAAAGCGATATCGTCGGAGCTGAATCTCGGTCACGGTAGCTCACCTGAGCTAAAAGGCTCTGGCATCACGCCCACGAATCTTCACGCAGAAAATCCCTGAAGGCGGGAATCCAGAAAGAGTGGACTGTCGCTTTGTGTCCATACTGAAGTTTTTTTTGTACATGCACTATAAAACAAGCAAAGAAAAAAAACTTGTTGCGTTAGGATTTGAAATAGTCCAAAAATAGTTTGATTCTTCTGGGGTTGCGGGAGTTTTCCCGCGCTTTTCCAACATCACGTCGGAGGCTCCCCGCCTCGGGCACTTGCGCTGGAAGCGGCTTCTCCGTGCAAGGTAGATAAAGGCCGCGGTAAAAAGCGGGAAAGTTATAGAGTTCGAGTTCGACCAATTTCGACAGTTTGATTTCCCATTTGTCCGGTACAATTCCACTCCAACCAGTTCATTTTGGGTTTGGCCTGTTCATATCCAAACTGTTTTCAAATAGTTCTTTTTTTCCTTTTTCAATGGGTAAACGTGTTCTTTTTTATGTCTCTAGCTAAAACAGACTTCTTGCACTGAAACGTCGCTTTCTAGTGCAAGGGCTCGTGCCACAAAGCACCAAATATACGTTAACAGAACGCTCATACGAATTTAAAAAAAAAAAAGTAAAGTTGAACGAACTATAGGGTAACAGTGGCTTTCAGCGGGCATTCTGGGTCCAATGAATTACGAGCTTGAGCCAAGGAACATTGCATAGCGGCAATTCCATGACATTCCTTGTCTCACCCTATCTTCGATCTGGCAACATGCCCGAACACTGACTGTTGCTTGAATTGAGTGGACCAGGGAATTCCTATAAACCACCATGGAACCTCAAAGCTTGACAGAGGCATTGCTACCTTGGCCATCTCTGACCGAGGAAAATCAATAGACAACCAGGGTACATCAAATACTGGCATCGGCCTGTTTACACTGGCCATCAGTGACCAAGGAAATCAATTGGTCAACTATTGAAGACGTTCCCTGGCAGTTCCGTGGCTTTCTGGAGCAAGGAAAGACTGTGAAACGCCAGGCTGGCATACAGACGTAAATGGATGGGCAGTGGTGGCCAAGCCATCACAGCTAAGTACCAATCCTGGCCCCAGCTAAGCCAAGCAAGTGTGCTACCTGGGAGAGAGCAGTAGGAACGGAGAATTTGAGCTGCGTTTGGCTATGTTGGGCAGATTTTAGAAGGGACGGCTGTGTGCGCGTTGTTCGGAAACTACTTCAAGGACCGTGCAAGCGAAGCGAGTTTTGAGGAGACAGCGAGCGGCAGTCCGTTCAGGGCGGGAAGATGTCGGACGTCCCTACTGAGGCGACGCTTCGTGTCTTCGAACGTGTGTGTGCTCGTGAATGACGGAGGTGCCGAGGAGTATCGCCAATGCCATTCAAGCCACACAGATTTCTACGCCTCTGCCGATTATGCAAGTTGCCGCTTCGCTACCATCACTGGCGGGACCCAGGTTCGCTTCTCTCATCCGTGTAGTATTTTCTTTTGCTATTGCCTGTTTTTGGCGTGTGTCTAGTATTTTTCTTGTCGGAAGATAAGAAATCTGGTTTTATTAACACTGTTGGTTTTGCACCGGGAACCACAGTCTGTGCGTCGGTTAGTACTGTGTCATCACCGAGGATATGTAGCGTCTGAGTTCATGTGAGGAGGCCGCAAGTACAAAAATAATAAATTGGATGCCGAGTTGAGTTTTCTGAAGAGCTTTGCTTGTTTATTCTGTGTATTAATTTAAACAGGTTAAACTGGTTGGGAAGTCCACCAGCATGACCAGTTTTACCAGCATGACCAGCATGCCAAACTGGGCATGCTGGGGCAATAACCCAGCTTGAAGCTGGGACCAGATCAACCAACATGACGAGTATAGCCAGATCAACCAGCATGACCAGTATGACCAGATCGACCAGCATGTCAAACTGGGCATGCTGGGGCAATTACCCAGCTTGAAGCTGGGACCAGATCAACCAACATGACGAGTATAACCAGATCAACCAGCATGACCAGTATGACCAGATCGACCAGCATGCCAAACTGGGCATGCTGGGGCAATAACCCAGCTTGAAGCTGGGACCGGATCAACCACCATGACCAGCATGCCAAACTGGGCATGATGGGGCGATAACCGAGCTTGAAGCTTGGACCAGATCAACCAACATGACGAGTATAACCAGATCAACCAGCATGACCAGTATGACCAGATCGACCAGCTTGCCAAACTGGGCATGCTGGGGCAATAACCCAGCTTGAAGCTGGGACCGGATCAACCACCTTGACCAGCATGCCAAACTGGGCATGATGGGGCAATAACCCAGCTTGAAGCTGGGACCAGATGAACCATTTGACGAGCATAACCACATCAACCATCATGACCAGTATGACCAGATCGACCAACATGCCAAGCTGGGCATGCTGGGGCAATAACCCAGCTTGAAGCTGGGATGTTCCCCTTCTCCAGGGTCATTTTCGTCATTCTTGACCAGCTTAAGCTGGTTTTTTTCAATAGGGTGGCGTCGAAACCTCCACATTCGCTAAACCAGCGATGAATGAAAGCCCGTTGTTACCAAACTGAGAGCTACTACATAAAATTTCACGAACATCTCGGAAACTTGCCTTCTGCCTAGAAGCAACATCGCTTAGTAGTGAAGATTAGAGCAGCTGGAGCCAGAGTTCAATGCAAATCGTGCAGTGCCTGGGAATTAAACCCGTAGCCCGTAAAAGGTGAAACCACAACTGAACCAGCGCATAGCACTTTCAAAACGTTCGCCGCACCGCACAAGCCCCACGGACTAAATAAATGTTCACTTGGTTTCGAACGACTTAAAACAATAAGTTATAACAGCTTGTCTCGGCGCAGGCCTGGCGCAATTCTTCGCTAGACGGACCATCTGGCGCAACATGCAGCAGAATTTCGTTCACTGCGCAATTCGGCGCAAATCGCGCAGGAGTTCCATTGCTGACACGCATACACGCACGCACTTACACTCAGACGCTTCCAGCAGAAAACCGTGACCGACGCCTGGCAATCACGTCCCCCATTTGTGGTCTCGCACCACACCTGCTGCTCAGTGTGTCGCGGGACTGGCGGTACGAGGCCCTCTCGGCGACTGCGTATGAAGGCCATCTGGTCACACACTCCAGCGCAGAGCCCGCTAGCTTCCGTACATAGTCTGCGAAGCACAACGAGCACGAAAGATAATTTTGAGCTGCACTTTGCTTTTCCCATACACAAACTTCCGTCTCCAATCAAGAGCCGCGCACACAATAGGGAGTTTTAGAATAGCGCACGCTAAAGCTTTGCGTACGCAAAGAATAGCGTCGTCGCCACTGCGCATGCTCCGAACGCAAACCAGGTTTCGCGCTTTGCGTGCGCAATTTTAGCGTGCGCTATTTCTCGGAAATAGCGTCCGTACGCAAAGAGTCTTTGCGCTTCTCTAAAAAAATGGCGGCTCCCAGGATTATGTCGGCGGCTGCTTTGGCGGTGTCGTGAGTGCGACGTCGGCGGCATCCTTGCGACTGCGATTTTCAATACGTCAATTGTACTCGGTTTGGCAACGATCACCGACAGCTTGATGCTTGTGACGCGCGAATATTTCTCGGCGAAGGTACGATGTGTGAAGGTCAGTAAACGAGACCTCTCTTGCCGAGGCGACGCAAGCGGACATGACCGGTCAACCGCTCGCGTCGCATTCTCATGTTTAAACAAATCTAAAATGGTACTCTGGACCAAAAAACTTGTTTTTTTATAAAGTTACAGCATTTCGTGTGTGAAATAAAAATTGTGACTGTATCTTGGTGGCGTCGCAAGCGCGAGATGCTTGGGCTTTTGCGTCGCGACGGAGAAACGCTATTCTAAAACTCTCAAGCGTCGCGTGCGCTAATACAAGCGCTAAATTTAGCGCTAGCGTTCGCTAAAATTGCGTACGTTATTCTAAAACTCCCTAATGTTCTAGTGTGCTCTTTTTTCACTGCACACAAGGGCAACACGTCATTTTATGAATAACGTGCCTGAAAATACGAACCTCACCGTACGTCACCTTTTTTTTTGACAGCTACCAGAGTCCACTGCTTCTGTCCCTTGGACCTTTTCTGCCGGAACCTTGGTTTCCCGTTCTCGTCGGGCAGCACCTTTCGGTCAGCATTGGGGTTCAAATGCAGTGCTGCGACATAGGTGCTGTAATGAAAACATGCACATATTTGAGTGGCGTTCTCATACTGCTTTCAAAATTGATGACACAAAACTGTATTTAACTCTTGCAGTTACCCTGTCGAGTTTAATTTTACTCACAGTGATTCCCTCGTAACGGAACTTCGTGGCCTTCGGAGCAAAGTGAATGAGGACAGCATGGTATGACTCCAGTCCAGAAGTCTGCTCTTTTGGGGACAGGAACGGTATGTCCCTCAGCAGGTGCGGTGCCGTCAAGATTACCATGAACTTGTTGAATGTCTCCGTATCTGCATACATTTAAAAGCAGAGATTGAATCTAGAAGGCACTAGAAGGTAGCTGAGTGAAACCAGTGTTGTGTAAAGCGTACCTGAAAGGTACTTCAATTAAGCTGCAAAATGTCTGAGATATAATGTACAGAGCGCGACACTGTTAGCGCGAACAAAGCGACCGCCGGTTTTTCCAGTTTTTTTTCTTTGAAACCAAAGGATGTCATCAAGGTTGTTATTGCTACGGAAGAGCTCATTTAGGTCTATAATGTAGGCGATAAAAAGTCGTGCTCGCTAATACTACCTAGAAGTGAAATGCGAAAATGCACCGATGTCTTGTTTGCGCTAATTGTGTCGCGATGTGTATTACAATTCAAACAAACCTAAACGATCCGCTATTTTTCGGTATGAAAGTTGGGTGCGTGTTAGAATTGGGGGCACGGTAGAATCAAGTAAATACAGTGGCTTCCTCAATTGAGACTGCCGGATGCAAGCTACAGCATGGAGTGTGTGGTTTGGCTGTTACAAGGATAACAAATGTGTTAGAACAAACACGTTTTGTCTTTTCCATATGAGTTTGGAAACCTCTGGATAAGGGCTTGTTTTCAACAAAATCTTCCATGACAGACTTTTTTCCCTTATGGGACTGCAGTCTCTGCAGAAGACCTCGTTCTTCAAGATTCAGCGCTGCTACCTGGTGCCCGCAGTCACTGAGGTACGTGAAATTTGGCATTTCTGCCATAGTTATTAGGATTATACCTGTGATTTATCGTTTTTGGTAGGTCTCGCTCTCCGATTATGTTGAATTAACAGCGCAAATACAACGAGGAAGGATAGACAAAGGAGACAGGATAGAGCGCTGAAGTAACAACTGACGTTTAATGAAAAAGGGGAAGAGGGAAAGGCCCTAAGAATGCTTTTAAAAAATGCATAATGAAAACCCGCAAAAACATATGCTATATAGCCTGAGTGCTCCCTCGCACTGCCTTTTTTATACTGGAGTTCTATGCACGTCGTCCCAGGACTCAATCTTTTTTTTTTTGTTTTTTTTTTTTTCAGACAATGAATTGGAGCGCTCAAGCTATAGAATATACTTTCGGGTCACGACAAAAGTCAGTGCTCATCTTTCCAGTTTGGGTCATGCTATTTGTGCATTAGAGGAAGGAAAGGTTTTTTTGTTTTTGCAATTTTTTCAACAGTGAAAGCCATGGACCTTAGAGATTGTATAAAGTGGGGAAGAGGGACCAGTTGAAACCTCTCTATTACTTCCTTTACTACCCTACCTCGCGCGGCAGGTTGACGGAATAGTGTGGAATGAATACAAGTTTCCCACCGACTACCTCCAGGAGTTTATTGATTTTAAGGTATCGATATTTATCGAAGCAACACCTATGTGTAACTTTTGTCGTAGGACAATTTACTATTGCCAGTAGTAATGGCACCCCCCTCAAATCCAATTGAAGAAAATATTAATGATACAATCGCGTTTTTTCTAGCATATGTTTACACTTGGATATTATTTATTTATTTTTAATAAGAAACACTGCGAAATTAAACTCCGAATTTTAGAGAATTGGGAATTAAACAAAAGTAAACTCTGATAAACTCCTAATTTTCTGCCGAAAACAAACTCCGAGAAACACTCTCCATTTTGGACGAAAAATAAACTCTGAAAACAAGGAATCCTATTTATACAGTATTTCCCAAGCGCAGCACCACCAAAGATTAAGCCACAAAAATCAATAGGTGCATGCAGAAAGCTGCGATTTCGGGTTGTTGATGAGTTTTTCTCTAGAAACTTGTGCTGCGACGAGAACGCTAGAATTGATCCCTAATAAAACTGATTAAGCCACTCAATGGCTTCAGGAGTGACAGCAGACAGTCAGGAACGCAATATTTTCGTATCTCCCCTTGTGGTGGTGATGACTACTGAAAACTGGGTTTTATTTGTTTAGGCTTACTAAGGCTCATTTTAGTGGGCTAATTGGCTTCACAAAAATAAGCCACCTTTCAGGAAGGTAGAGTCACACTTCGATATTGGCATGGCACTCGCCTTCCACGCTGCTAGCTGGGGTTATCCCGGCCAGCGCTTCACTTATTTAGCTTTTTTTACTTTACTAGAACTTTGTAGAAGATTTGAGAACTTCGCCGTTCCTTCAAGTTCAATATTTTTGAGACAAAAATGTTCCAGATAGAAAATTCTAGATAGCTGTACAGCCACAAAAGGGACTCCGCGTAGCTGCATCAAGTCAGTCGGCCCCCTGTTGCCCCGTCAAAGGACACAGCAATACCCCGATTATACGTCTCCCTATGATACGTCTCCTAATTATACGACAACCTGCATTTTACGACAGATTTGCTTAAACCCGCGAACTCCCCATAGAAACAATGCAGAAACAATCCAGTTTACACGACGGTTACTCGCCTTATACGACGATCTGGATTCAATTCCAAAAGAGTCTTTCCCATCTCGTTCTTTATCAGGCTTGCTTTTCTCCTCTCTTCAGGAGAAACAAAACCGCAAAGCTCCTCCACCTGTGTTTACGTTTACGTTTTTCTGCTGCTCTCCCTTCTTTTGTCGCGACCTGGCCACATTTGGCATTCGGGTTTCCCCAGGCGCACTAGCCGACACTGGCGGCAGTTGTTTCGCCAGTTACAATTTCCTATGTTTGTTTGCTGATGTTCTAAATTTTCTCAACATTTATGACTTCTTTGACAACAATTTTTCTTAATTTTTTTAGGAGCACAACCATGGGCCATCTTATTTAGACATATACCCACATCTCACTATCATCATCTGGTACCATGTCTGCCTCATCCATGTCACCCCTGAAAAATATAATATAGGTGACTCAAGCTCTGCGCATGTTTAAAGAAATATAAAAGTCCATCTCCGAAAGCTACAGAAAGCCTCCCAAATTGAAATACCTTCTGACACACATACCACCAACAGTTGCACAAGCAGTGTTGCAGGAATGAAATGACTGGTGGGAGTGCCAGAGCGTGATCATGCCTGCCTGACTCAAATTGCTACCACTGTGTAAGAGATGCCACATTTATACTTTTGTAGCAACCCCAATGGAAGACACATTTTCATAAATAAGGAAGGCATGTATATGAGCCTCATGCATTTATGGGTTATCCTACTATATTTCAACTTAGTCAAAACTGACAGGAAGTCACCACAAACAACAAGAGGGGCTGCTAGAGCATCAGCCACAATGCAAATGCAGAAAGTGGCATCTGAAGATGCCACTTTCTGACATAAGCAAAAACTGCTCTAGTAGATGAAATCTCCCCTGCGTAATGACAATACTAATAATTGCTTCATAGAAGAGAGCTGGCCGTTCCTCTCTAATGCAGAGAGTATTGTTTGCAAGCACCTAGCTTTTCAAATTGTGCAAGGTAAAAAATTAGCAACATTTAAATTAAGGGCATCCACAGATCTCGGTATAGGACAGTAGTGTCAAAGGTAGGAGGCTTCCAGCTATTCAGGATCGTAAATATTACAATTTACAATGCATAACTATCAAACTGTCTGCCAGTTCGTCAACAGGATGACACGATGGTTTCGCTTGAGGCGCTACAGCTTGCGGAGGTGACCCTTGTCCGCCCCCTCAGGGCTCTCTTTCTTGCTGCACATATGGCAATCTATGGGCTTTGCTTGGGTACCTAAAAATATGGTGCATTTTAACAGCCTTGAGCAAACGTATGACTGGTATCACAATGCCAGTTATAACGCTAATAATTAACATACAAGTCCATCAAAGCCTTATAAGGTGTGCATGACTATAAATCAGATCAAGTGGTGTAATGAAGTCAAACTGGAAGGACTGGTCCCAGAGTTGGTTGCTAGTTTGCTACACCATAAATGTCTGCATTCATATATACATTCAAACAAACATATCTTCAGGCACCATGCATCACTTTGTGCCCGCTTTTCAATTCAACGACAGTGCTGTAGATATGCCACTATCCTAGTTAGGAGTAATTCAGTTACTGGAACGGAAAACTAAGGTGACACAGAGGGGCAGCGTACAGTGTTAGAAGGTAGCTGAAGAGGCAATTGGATCTCACCACAAAAACAATGAGTTGGAGGACCATTGAATGGGTAGTTTGAAACCGGCCAAGTTTAATTTTTCAGCAGACTATTTTTCAAGAATTGCTGTATCCCCTCTCATCTAAATGATACCAAAAAACGCGCACACAATCCTCATTTGACTGTCAATGACACAATTCCAAATGCTCGAAGTGATTAATTTGCAGTCGCTTGTAGCTCTCAGGTGATATCTGAGGGTGGGGTACGGCACTGGAACCACAACTATGCGCATAGGCAGCACAGTTGAAGTTTCGCAGTTGATGTGCAAAAACAAGAGCAGTAAACGTAAAAAAGCTAATAAAAGACTTCTTAGCATACCTGTGCTTCTGTTTTTGAAAGCTGTCTGTGACTTCCTGCTGGTCCCAAGTAGAGCATTGGCTTGGAATCCAACCTCAACAGCCCTGAATGGCGACGGATATTCCGTCCAGTCCTCGCAGGTATCATCCGTGACTGGATCAGGGACATTTTCGGCAGATGGTCCCGGTGCTGCTGCTCTGCTCATTGCCTCGTCCCGCAGCTGCCTTTGATAATATGAGAATGTACATCCGACATAACTTTACTTACATTTTTTTTTAGTTACATACGGCAATGTATGTTGAAATGCAACACTTGGTGCACGAACAGCTTGTGCCTGTTTTTTATTGGTTCTCTTTTTCAGTGAGGCTTAATAATTGGGTTGTGTGTGTGTTTATACAGCCTAGAACTTGGTCTGCCTCAGAGGGGCGACGAGTCTCCCAGCTGTAGATGAGAAATTTAGCCAGTGCGGTACAGCCGCTAGCCTGGGGTCTTTAACGTGCACCACGCAGTAGTGATACACGACCGCACGCCGGTACGATGCTCATCCAGATCGAAACGGGCAGAGGTGGGGCTCGAGCCCAGGATCCCTGGGTTCTGCAGCGAGAGCTTTCGCTCCACGCGCGTCGAGCTGGGTGTGCGCTTTAGCCCACTTGGCCACCAATCCCCCTCAGTTTCCTTATTTTGCTTAGTGCTGCAAAGGTATGGAGGCCAAACAATAGTGAAGACCACAAGCACGAGCCCGAATACTCTTCAATAACCCCTCGACTATGTGTGCGTTGCCATGGCACAACAAACACAGCGACAGTCTACTATTTGTCTATTGTCATTTTTGTTGTCATACGCAGCAACAAGGGGTTTATATTGTGTTAAAAGTTTGAATTCTTCGTATTTTAAGAACCATAGAAAAAAAAATCACGACCCGGGTTTAACGATTTGTAGAGAATAAGATCCAACACGTAGCTGCGAAGTCAAAAAAAAAAAAACCCACAGAGCTACAGCGTGCTTTTTTTTGTTACGCAGCTAACGTAATGCGAAACGTTATAATACAGTGGCGTAAGTTTCACCGGGCGAAATAACATCGGACGTAATGTTAGACACGCGTGTTATCTCTAAAAAAAACCAAGGGCGCATAGGCACGCACTTCCGTTATTTGTATTAAAAAGACAACAACAAGCACAACAACATTATAACGCGGCAGATCTATACAGATATGTCTGTCACGGACGAGAAATCGTACCTAAAAGAGCGAAGAATCTCCGAATCGAGGAATCTCCGTATTGAGCAATCTTTTCGAACAGGGTTGTTTGCCGCTTCGATCACTCGTATTTTACAGAGCGAGCACAAAACAATTATCCGCGCAATGCCGTAATTGAAAACGCCATGAAAAGCATTGAACGCTGACGACAAAAAACTCTGCTCGTCTCTTTTCGTAAATGCTCCCGTTTCGAAGGGTGGTCGCTGGGGCTTCTTGTACTTGAAGAGCGTTGGCACGGCGCCAGGTTTCAGCTTGCAGTCTCCATGGGCGAGGTCGAACTCCATCTTCAAGAGGCTGCTCGCCTTGAAGCAGTCGGTGTCGAAATGTGCAGAGCACAGTCGAGTCGCTCTTGTCGGGGACCGCCGATCGCGGCGCACAGCTCGGAGCAATTGCTCGCGCAAATGGCGCTTCGCCCGGAAAACGACGGCAGAAGACACTCCGGGTGTTTCTGGTGCTGTTTGTACATCCCACGACACAGCAACAGTTTCCCTCACCCCCACCCACGGTGGGGGATAGAGAACTTTGCCAAGAAAAAATAGAAACGAACGCAGAACACGGCGTACACGGATTCGCCACCTACAACGCGGCTGCAGAGGCAGCGGAGGGGGTAATCCCGTGACGTCACTGTACCGTTGTTGCCAATCGAGACTGGCATGTTGGGATGGACTCGAACCGCGTCACTTGATAATTTGATAACTTAACGAAAACGTTTCATTTTGCGGAAATATTTTGCGAACCAGTTCGGTCTTGCATGCTTGTTCGTTGAGCCAAGTTTGAAGCGCATCGGAGACCATGAAAAAATTGGTAGTGAAATAATAGCATTGATTATAATTGTGTTTTCAAATGTTTGAGTGCACCAAAAGCTATAAAAGCGAGCTCAATGCTTTGTATGGTGCGCTTCTTCACTGGAAGTATACTTCAGGGCAGTATGCTCGCACTTTTATGCTCCCCTTCTCTCGCAGGACTAAACCAAATACTTTACTGGTAATGTATTAAGTGAATTAAAGCTTACCTTTTGTATATGTGCAAGGCCCTTGGTTTTCGCGCGATTTCATGCTTGTTTATCAATATTGTTTTCGTTTCCCACAGCGATTCAGTTCGTCCTCTTTTTGTGTTACATGCATTAGAGACCAAGGCAACCCAGGAGCATTCTATTTCGCGGATTGTAAAAAAAAAAAGACCTATGCAACTTGCCACGTGTGCCAGAATCAATACAAAATATTCCAAGCTTCAAATATGACCCTTGCCTAAATAAACATTGTTGTTTGTCAAGAACTATTGGCGACGTGCGTGACCGAAAGCGTCACTGTGGTCAGCCTTCCACTATTGGCCGAACGCTCACTATGACGTCAGAAAAGGATTTATCATCGACGGAAATAAGAGGAATGAAAGAACTTTAATTTTGACGGTGCCCGCAGTGTTTCTTTGAGAGAGCAATGATTTCAAGCTTCCGCCATGCTATTTACAAACACCATCGAACTTGTTATTTGCAAGGTAATGACGTCACAAGGGGGAACCGTAGGAGGGCGCCACTAAGACATCTCACCGCTAATAGACTCTTTCCGGAATTCAGTCTGGCCACTTTGATCACTATCATCATCTGAAAAATGGCATATTCGCTATACTAACGGCAGCCTTTTGTTTACTGATAAAGGAAGATATTGAAGATTCTCCTAAGCAGATGATTTGAGGCCTATACATTGTAGACGTTAGAGCAGCTTGAAGCAAGAATTGGAAGCAAGAGCTGCGTAAGCGTTCATTTCTAACTCGGGCCCAGCCAATCTGTTAGTAGCACACACTTGGCTTCAAAGCCCTTGACGTACAGGGTGTCACAAAAGAAAATTTACACGGTCTCTTTTATCGCAAAAATAAACTAGGCATCGCCGAACACTCATTGTCCGCTCAAAGGTAGCGCTAGAGGTCACAACCAGATGCCAAACTTTCACCCCGATCCGATAACTTAATCAAAAGTTATGTGGTTTTCTGAAAATTTCAATGGGAAAATGGCGGCCGACGGAGTTTTCAAATACATGGGGCTCTATGGCACCAGAAACCGAAAACGGGAGAAAATGGGCTCCATTTTCCCATTGAAATTCTCAGAAAATCACGAATAGCTTTTGACTAAGTTATCAGATCGGGCTGAAACATTGGCATCTGGCTGCGACCTCTAGCTCTACCTCTGGGCGGAGAATAAGCGTTCGGCGATGCCTAGTTTATTTTTGCGGTAAAAAAGACCATGTAAAGTTTCTTTTGTGACACCCTGTATATAACTCTATCAAGGCATCTCTGTGGGTTGGCGCTTCGTTCTGACTGGTTGCATCTATTTCGACGTCGACTCTGAAAAACATTAAAAAAGAACTGTACATTGAAGCGCACATTCTCGTTTACCGTTGACTTGCGAAAGTGACGGTGCCCCATAAAATACTGCGGACCACAACTTCATTGCCGCCATTAGTACGGAAAAAGTCAAACTGCCATTTGAGTCACCAGATGGCACTGAATTCCGGAAAGGGTCTAGTGCCATTGCATAAAATCACATGGGAAAAACTCGTTCTAAGCACGCGACCGTTGGCTTGCAGTGAATACTCATGATCGGCGTCGAGATGATTGGTAGCTTTCAGCAGGTGGAGTTTCTCTATCGATGTTAACAATCAGGGGTGCTATTCTGGGGTGCTATTCTGGGGTGCTATTCTGGTCGCAAACGGGTACCTTTCGAGTTGTGACGTATCGAGAAAGAAGGGGCGGAGCCTCAAACTAGAATGATTCTTGTTTGAGGCTCCGCCCCAACGTTCGGGTTCACGCACGCGGTCAGCTAGAATCTGACGATCCCCCTTTCTTTCCTCCGGGAGTTAGAACGAGCAAATAACGGAGAAAAGGCGACCTTCCGGAAAATGGAAGGAAGCAGAAAAAAATAATATTATCCTTTGATAAAATTCAAAAGATTATTTCAATAATTATGACGTAAATATATATCACCTTGTTTTCTCGAAGTCTTTCGCTACGGTATTTGAAAACAAACATGGCGAAAACCGCGGTAACGACCTTGTGGTGTTTGTGTCTCGTTTGCGTCGTTGCTTTCCCTGCTTCTGCACGATACGGATGGAATTACGAGAAAAAAATATTACGTGAAGGTGCGCTGCGACACCGATCATCCTTTGTGAAGCCGCCGTGAACATAAGCTGCTAATGAAATTTCCTGTTTGCGTGTGAAGCAGACTTCAAATGGATACAGAGCTGACGACGACTCTGTGGGAGTATATGACAAGTCATGAGATCGACGCAGAGTGAAACGGTTGTGAGCATTCTGTGGATGATGCAGGAAAGTTTCTTCGGGCAGTTTTAATAATGCTTTGCTTCTTTGCTCACTGCAGTGATTATGCCGGTATAGTCTCCATAAGCCATGCTCTTCTCTTTCGGCGCTGAAGAAATGCACGCGACGGCATAATCTCGGGCAGTCTTTTTTACTTATTTTTATTTGCAGAATAGCTCGTGCCAAAAAGAAAAAACGGCTTTTACGTTTTTACACGTCCCTACATAGGTACCTCGCTTTCCCTTTGGCTTCATTGCGCGTGACGATTCAACGCCATTTGCCATGGAAACGTTCGTGAAACTAGAAAGCCTCTGTTTGCCGCTAACAGTCATTTTTCGAGTTCGGGTTGTGACGACAAAATGACGTGAGAACAAGAATGCACGGGACTATTTGCATCGTTTTAACTCGAAAACCGTACCCTTGGCGAGTTAAACTCGAAAGAACATGACCGCGATGCTCCTCGGATCGTCCGCGGCTGGGGTTCGACATCCGAACAGTCACTTGATCAACGCGCACACGAATACTTTCGTGCTGTTGGATGAGCCCATTCGGCGGCAGGACCGGGTCGAAGAGCACAGTGAGGTGGCGTTTGACGTCTCCGATGTAACGCTTGGCGAGATGCAAGACTTGGCTTCTATTTGTGCCGGTGTTATGAAGCTTGAAAGTGGTGGTGTTCTTGTGGCTCGTACGGTAGCGGTGCTGAGATAACGAAGACGGTAATAGACCTTTATTCAGCGTTGCCGTGCATTAAGATTCAAAACCTCACCTTGACACAAAGGGAACCACGTTTCCGCGAGCACGGAGGCAGCAGCCAACGGTCTGAGAAAGAATTGTGCCGCCGCCAGGACCGCCAGCGATCGCCCCAACGGCAAAAAAACAAACGACAAGGTCATTGAGGTTTGTGTAGTGCTGACTACTGATTCATCGGACGACAAAGGTGAATGATGTAAAAGGCAACGTAAGTTTGCCAGCGTTTTGCAAAACGAATTCGTTTCGTTAAAAATTTAATTTGTGGAATTCGTTAACGCCTTGAAAGTTTGACGGGGACCGCATTGTGAACGCAGGCTTCCCACAAGTGTTTTCTACAGTGTGTGCTTTGGCTGCATACATATAAAGACAAAAACACTGCGTATATGGTGCATAAAATAAAAGAAATTTCGTTTACCTTGATAATGTTGACTATCTATTGAGTGCTGTTGATAGTAGTGGCGTAGCCAGGAACTTCTAAGGGGATGAAGATGGAGGGGGGTTGAGGTGGCTGGGATGTTCATGACTTGGGTTGCGGGGGGGAGGGTGTCGGAATTTGTGTGTATATTCTAGGGCCCGCCGGATTTGGGGAGGGAAGGAGCGAAGCCCCATAAACCCCCCCCCCCCCTCGCCGCCCCCCCCCCCCCCCTGGCTTTGCCACATAAGGGGAGCATCTTACATTCACTGGCTGCTATAAGCATGTGCATAGCCACTGAGCTCGTACCACAATGGCAAGATAGTTGCTGACATTCTTCACGTTCCGTAGCAGTTTTCTTTAGTACATATGCTCGCTTTTCCTTCGCACATCTACTCTGCCTCCGCTTGTCGTTTATGCTTGATGGTGATAAGCCAACAGTGCGTATTTGCTCTGCATCACAGGCATATTTCAAAAATCCAGCTCACACTACTCTTTAATTTCAATGAGTTTCTGTCACTTTTGAAACGACAATCTATTTAATTGCTATAATAACCTTTACATTAAACACACGTGTGTTGAATGTAGGACAATTCTATTTTTATTGTTTTCTTGGTCACGAAGATGACAACTATCCACAAGACACTGGCTAAATTTCTTGTCTACAGTGGGTAACAATGTTACCAATGTTACCATACTCTGTCAGACTAAACTGCTGCTGTCTAGACAAGTAACGATTTATTTTAGGACAGACCTGTTCGTAGTTTATTGCAGGGCATCGAAAAGTGTTCTTTTGACTTTCCGATGACTGACTTGCAATTCCAGCAGCTTGGCGTGAAAAGGTAAAATATCTAATTGATACAACAAAATGCCATCACCAACCCATCCAGATTTTATTGCGTGATTGACAGTAGCTACAGACCGCAACAAATTGTCAACAGAAGACATAGGAACTAAGCGTGCAGTAACTTCGAAGCGATAGAAACCCTGAAGTTTAAATGTCAACTTACCACCATATTGTTAATGGCAAAGTGGTGTTTGCGGCAAAGTGTTGGAGTCCTTCAGAATGGTGACGGTCTCCTTCAGACCGATGATGACGGTGACGAAGGTTTAGTTAGAGTCTAAGTTTAGTCAACGCACCAGACGACGTTGGTGTGCTTGTCATGGTGGCAACGAAAGCCTTTTTTCGCACATGCCTCAGCTGCCTCGGTCCGGCGTTTTGTCGACCCAACCGTCTCTTCCCAGCCGATTGACAGCGATACTCACGACGGCCGTCACGGCTCTGATCACCATCCACTGGGCATTAGCTAAGTGATCATCGGGGGCAACCGCGCCCTTGTAGTTCCCCGTTGCAAAAAATCTCAGTGCGATTCAATTAGTAGCTGCTGCTCGACGGTCATCATCTCTCATCGTCGCCGTCTCTCGTTGTCACACTGCGATCACACGGTGCTTTTCGACAAGCGGTATTGTCGTCAGAAACAGTCGTCGTGCATCGCGAAGGCAACCGGGAGCTCGCGGAAAACCCGTCATTGTACGCGTTGGTCGAGCCATCGTTGAGCAACAAGCATCGCCGCCATTTTCTACGCACTAGAATCCTGCCCAAAGCTTGTTCCCCTTCGTGCAATAGAAAGAGAGGTTAAAAGCACGACCGCATCACCCCGAACGATCTTGCACGAACGTTGGCTTGCATTGCGCAAGCGCGCCTGCTCGACAGGGGCGTTGAAAGCCCGGAGCACATTCTTGTAGCTCCTACACCCGCACTAGCCCGTACTCATAGTGAAACAGAGAGTAGGGTTTGTCGAGTAATACCGCAGTTAATCTAGTGACGCGACTTCCGCTATGTGCTACGTAGGTCGGATGTGGTCATACGTCACTTTGTCGTCACGGTCCGAACTCGAAGTGCGACAGTTAAGGCAAACGGTTGCTTTCGTGTTTCCCGAACGTTCCCATGGAAACCGCGTAAAATTATCACGCGGGCTGTGGCCAATAGGAGCGCGCGGTTCGTAGGGGGGAGGAGTTTTCGAAAAACACGAACGTGACCGTTTGTGACCAGAATAGCACCCCTGGGGTGCTATTCTGGTCGCAAACGGGTACCTTTCGAGTTGTGACGTATCGAGAAAGAAGGGGCGGAGCCTCAAACTAGAATGATTCTTGTTTGAGGCTCCACCCCAACGTTCGGGTTCACGCACGCGGTCAGCTAGAATCTGACGATGCCCTACGTCGCGGTGACGAGTCCATCCAGTTGGGGCGAAGAAATCCCTGCATTTCCCTCTGTTCTTTTTGTTATATTCTTCCTTTCCTCCGGGACTTAGAACAAGCGAATAACGGAGAAAAAGCTACCTTCCGGAAAATGGAAGGAAACAGAGAAAAATAATATTATCCTTTTATAAAATACGAAAGAAGTTTTCAATAATCATGACGTAAAGTAAATTTAGCTAAGATATCTCAGCTTTTTTCTCGAAGTCTTTCGCTACGGTCTTTGAAAACAAACATGGCGAAAACCGCGGTAACGACCTTGTGGTGTTTGTGTCTCGTTTGCGTCGTTGCTTTCCCTGCTTCTGCACGATACGGATGGCATTTCGAGAAAGAAAATATTACGTGAAGGTGCGCTGCGACACCGATCATCCTTTGTGAAGCCGCCGTGAACATAAGCTGCAAATTAAATTTCCTGTTTGCCTGTGAAGGAGACTTCAAATGGATGCAGAGCTGACGACGACTCTGTGGTAGTATATGACAAGTCATGAGATCAACGCAGAGTGCAACGGTTTTGAGCATCCTGTGGATGATGCAGGAAAGTTTCTTCGGGCAGTTTTAATAATGCTTTGCTCCTTTGCTCACTGCAGTGATTATGCCGGTATAGTCTCCATAAGCCATGCTCTTCTCTTTCGGCACTGAAGAAATGCACGCGACGGCATAATCTCGGGCAGTCTTTTTTATTTATTTTTAGTTGCAGAATAGCTCGTGCAAAAAAAAAAACGGCTTTTAAGTTTTTAGACGTCCCTACATAGGTACCTCGCTTTCCCATTGGCTTCATTGCGCGTGACGATTCAACGCCATTTGCCATGGAAACGTTCGTGAAACTAGAAAGCCTCTGTTTGCAGCTAACAGTCATTTTTCGAGTTCGGGTTGTGACGACAAAATGACGTAAGAACAAGAATGCACGGGACTATCTGCATTGTTTTAACTCGACAACCGTACCCTTGGCGAGTTAAACTCGAAAGAACATGGCCGCGATGCTCGTTAGATCGACCGCGGCTGGGGTTTGACATGCGATCGGTCACTTGATCAACGCGCACACGAATACTTTGGTTGCTGTTGAATGAGCCCATTCGGCGGCAGGACCGGGTCGAAGAGCACAGTGAGCTGGCGTTTAACGTCTCCGATGTAACGCTTGGCGAGATGCAAGACTTGGCTTCTATTTGTGCCGGTGTTATGAAGCTTGAAAGTGGTGGTGTTGTTGTGGCTCGTACGGTAGCGTTGCTGAGATTATGGAGACGGTAATAGACCTTTATTCAGCGTTGCCGTGCATTAAGATTCAAAACCTCACCTTGACACAAAGGGAACCACGTTTCCGCGAGCACGGAGGCAGCAGCCAACGGTCTGACAAAGAATTGTGCCGCCGCCACGACCGCCAGCGATCGCCTCAACGGCAAGAAAACAAACGACAAGCTCATGGAGGTTTGTGTAGTGCCGACTACTGATTCATCGGACGACAAAGGTGAATGATGTAAAACGCAACGTAAGTTTTCCAGCGTTTTGCAAAACGAATTCGTTTTGTTGAAAATTTAATTTGTGGAATTCGTTAACGCCTTGAAAGTTTGACGGGGACCGCATTGTGAACGCAGGCTTCACACAAGTGTTTTCTACAGTGTGTGCTTTGGCTGCATGCATATGAAGACAAAAACACTGCCTATATGGTTCATAAAATTAAAGAAAGTTCGTTTATCTTGATAATGTTGACTATCTATTGAGTGCTGTTGATAGTAGTGGCGTAGCCAGGAACTTCTAAGGGGGTGAGGATGGAGGGGGGTTGAGGTGGCTGGGATCTTCATGACTTGGGGTACGGGGGGGAAGGTGTCGGAATTTATGTGTATATTCTAGGGCCCGCCGGATTTGGGGAGGGAAGGAGCGAAGCCCCATAAGCCCCCCCCTCGCCCCCCCCCCCCTCTCCCCCCCCCCCCTGGCTTTGCCACATAAGTTGAGCATCTTACATTCACAGGCTGCTATAAGCATGTGCATAGCCACTGAGCTCGTACCACAATGGCAAGATAGTTGCTGACATTCTTCACGTTACGTAGCAGTTCTTTCTTTAGTATATATGCTCGCTTTTCCTTCACAGATCTACTCTGCCTCCGCTTGTCGTTTATGCTTGATGGTGATAAGCCAACAGTGCGTATTTGCTCTGCATCACAGGCAAATTTCAAAAATCCAGCTCACACTACTCTTTAATTTCAATGAGTTACTGTCGCTTTTGAAACGACAATCTATTTAATTGTTATATGATGTTCTGTTCATCATGTCATCATACCAACTCGCCCAACTTACTACACTTCTTTAATTGCTATAATAACCTTTACATTAAACACACGTGTGTTGAATGTAGGACAATTCTGTTTTTATTGTTTTTCTTGGTCACGAAGATGACAACCATGCATCCACAAGACACTAGCTAAATTTCTCGTCTACAGTGGGTAACAATGTTACCATACTCTGTCAGACTAAACTCCTGCTGTCTAAACAAGTAACGATTCATTTTAGGACACACCTGTTCGTAGTTCATTGCAAGGCATCGAAAAGTGTTCTTATGACTGTCCGATGACTGACATGCAATTCCAGAAGCTTGGCTTGAAAAGGTAAAATATCTAGTTGATACAATAAAATGCCATCAGCAACCCATCCAGATTTTATTGCGTGATTGACAGTAGCTACAAACCGCAACAAATGGTCAACCGAAGACATAGGTACTAAGCGTGCACTAACTTCGAAGTGGTAGAAACCCTGAAGTTTTAACGTCAACTTACAACCATGTTGTTAATGGCAAAGTGGTGTTTGCGAATTTGCGGCAAAGTGTTGGAGTCCTTCAGAATGGTGACGGTCTCCTTCAGACCGATGACGACGGTGACGAAGGTTCAGTTAGAGTCTAAGTTCAGTCAACGCACCCCACGACGTCGGTGTGCTTGTCCTGGTGGGGACGAAAGCCTTCTTTCGCACATGCCTCAGCTGCCTCGGTCCGGGGTTTTGTCGACCCATCCGTCTCTTCCCAGCCGGTTGACAGCGACACTCGCGACGGCCGTCACGGCTCTGATCACCATCCACTGGGCATTCGCTATGTGATCATCGGTGGCACCCGCGCCCTTGTAGTTCTCCGCTGCGAAAAATCTCAGTGCAATTCAATTAGAAGCCGCTGCTCGACGGTCATCATCTCTCATCGTCGCCGTCTCTCGTTGCGCAGCTGGTCACTCTGCGATCACACGGTGCTTTTTGACAAGCGGTATTGTCGTCAGAAACAGTCGTCGTGCATCGCGAACGCAACCGGGTGCTCGCGGAAAACCCGTCATTGTACGCGTCGGTCGAGCCATCGTTGAGCAACAAGCATCGCCGCCATTTTCTAAGCTCTAGAATCCTGCCCAAAGCTTGTTCCCCTTCGTGCAATAGAAAGAGAGGTTAAAAGCACGAGCGCATCACCCCGAACGATCTTGCACGAACGTTTGCTTGCACTGCGCAAGCGCGCCTGCTCGACAGGGACGTTGAAAACCCGGAGCACGTTCTTGTAGCTCCTACACCCGCACTAGCTCGCACTCATAGTGAAACAGAGAGTAGGGTGTGTCGAGTAATACCGCAGTTAATCTAGTGACGCGACTTCCGCTATGTGCTACGTAGGTCGGACGTGGTCATACGTCACTTTGTCGTCACGGTCCGAACTCGAAGAGCGACAGTTACGGCAAACGGTTGCTTTCGTGTTTCGCGAACGTTCCCATGGGAACCGCGTGGAATTATCACGCGGGCTGTGGCCAATAGGAGCGCGCGGTTCGTAGGGGGGAGGAGTTTTCGAGAAACACGAACATGACCGTTTGTGACCAGAATAGCACCCCTGGTCACAAACGGTCACGTTCGTGTTTCTCGAAAACTCCTCCCCACTACGAACCGCGCGCTCCTATTGGCCACAGCCCGCGTGATAATTCCACGCGGTTCCCATGGGAACGTTCGCGAAACACGAAACCAACCGTTTGCCGTAACTGTCGCTCTTCGAGTTCGGACCGGGAGGACAAAGTGACGTATGACCACGTCCGACCTACCTAGCACATAGCGGAAGTCGCGTCACTAGATTAACAGCGGCATTACTCGACACACCCTACTCTCTGTTTCACTATGAGTGCGAGCTAGTGCGGGTGTAGGAGCTACAAAAACGTGCTCCGGGCTTTCAACGTCCCTGTCGAGCAGGCGCGCTTGCGCAGTGCAAGCCAACGTTCGTGCAGGATTGTTCGGGGTGATGCGCTCGTGCTTTTAACCTCTCTTTCTATTGCACGAAGGGGAACAAGCTTTGGGCAGGATTCTAGAGCGTAGAAAATGGCGGCGATGCTTGTTGCTCAACGATGGCTCGACAAACGCGTACAATGACGGGTTTTCCGCGAGCACCCGGTTGCCTTCGCGATACACGACGACTGTTTCTGACGACAATACCGCTTGTCGAAAAGCACCGTGTGATCGCAGTGTGACAACGAGAGACGGCGACGATGAGAGATGATGACCGTCGAGCAGCAGCTACTAATTGAATAGCACTGAGATTTTTCGCAACGGGGAACTACAAGGGCGCGGTTGCCCCCGATGATCACATAGCTAATGCCCAGTGGATGGTGATCGCAGCTGTGACGGCCGTCGTGAGTATCGCTGTCAACCGGCTGGGAAGAGACGGTTGGGTCGACAAAACTCCGGACCAAGGCAGCTGAGGCATGTACGAAAGAAGGCTTTCGTCGCCACCATGACAAGCACACCGACGTCGTCGGGTGCGTTGACTAAACTTGGACTCTAACTAAACCTTCGTCACCGTCATCATCGGTCTGAAGGAGACCGTTACCATTCTGAAGGACTCCAACACTTTGCCGCAAACACCATTTTGCCATTAACAACATGTTGGTAAGTTGACGTTTAAACTTACGGGTTTCTACTACTTCGAAGTTAGTGCACGCTTAGTACCTATGTCTTCAGTTAACAATTTGTTGCGGTCTGTAGCTACTGTCAATCACGCAATAAAATTTGGATGGGTTGCTGATGGCATTTTGTTGTATCAATTAGATATTTTACCTTTTCACGCCAACCTGCTGGAATTGCAAGTCAGTCATCAGAAAGCCATAAGAACACTTTTCGATGCCCTGCAATAAACTACCAACAGGTCTGTCCTGAAATGAATCGTTACTTGTCGAGACAGCAGCAGTTTAGTCTGACAGAGTATGGTAACATTGTTACCCACTGTAGACGAGAAATTTAGCCAGTGTCTTGTAGATGGTTGTTATCTTCGTGACCAAGAAAAACGATAAAAATATAATTGTCCTACATTCAACACACGTGTGTTTAATGTAAAGGTTATTATAGCAATTAAATAGATTGTCGTTTCAAAAGTGACAGTAACTCATTGAAATTAAAGAGTAGTGTGAGCTGGATTTTTGAAATTTGCCTGTGATGCAGAGCAAATAGGCACTGTTGGCTTATCACCATCAAGCATAAACGACAAGCAGAGGCAGAGTAGATGTGTGTAGGAAAAGCGAGCATATGTACTAAAGAAAGAACTGCTATGTTACGTGAAGAATGTCAGCAACTATCTTGCCATTGTGGTACGAGCTCAGTGGCTATGCACATGCTTATAGCAGCCTGTGAATGTAGGATGCTCCCCTTATGTGGCAAAGCCAGGGGTGGGGGTGGGGGTTTATGGGGCTTCGCTCCTTCCCTCCCCGAATCCGGCGGGCCCTAGAATATACACACAAATTCCGACACCATACCCCCCGCACCCCAAGTCATGAACATCCCAGCCACCTCAACCCCCCTCCATCCTCACCCCCTTAGAAGTTCCTGGCTACGCCACTACTATCAACAGCACTCAATTCATAGTCAACATTATCAAGATAAGCGAAATTTCTTTTATATTATGCACCATATTGGCAGTGTTTTTGTCTTTATATGCATGCAGCCAAAGCACACACTGTAGAAAACACTTGTGTGAAGCCTGCGTTCACAATGCGGTCCCCGTCAAACTTTCAAGGCGTTAACGAATTCCACAAATTAAATTTTCAACGAAACGAATTCGTTTTGAAAAACGCTGGCAAACTTACGTTGCGTTTTACATCATTCACCTTTTTCGTCCGATGAATCAGTAGTCAGCACACCTCAACGAGAAGCTCCTTGAGGTTTGTGTACAAACCTCAATGAGCTTGTCGTTTGTTTTCTTGCCGTTGGGGCGATCGCTGGTGGTCGAGGCGGCGGCACAATTCTTTCTCAGACCGTTGGCTGCTGCCTCCGTGCTCGCGGAAACGTGGTTCTCTTTGTGTCAAGGTGAGGTTTTGAATCTTGATGCATAACAACGCTGGGTGAAGGTCTATTACCGTCTTCATAATCTCAGCGAGGCTACCGTACGAGCGACAAGAACACCACCACTTTCAAGCTTCATAACACCGGCACCAATAGAAGCCAAGTCTTACATCTTGCCAAGCGTTACATCGGAGACGTTAAACGCCATCTCACTGTGCTCTTTGACCCGGTCCTGCCGCCGAATAGGCTCATCCAACAGCACGAAAGTATTCTTGTGCGCGTTGATCAAGTGACCGACCGCATGTCAAACCCCAGCCGCGGTCGATCCGACGAGCATCGCGGCCATGTTCTTTCGAGTTTAACTCACCATGGGTACGGTTGTCGAGTTAAAACAATGCAAACAGTCCCGTGCATTCTTGTTCTTACGTCATTTTGTCGCCACAACCCGAACTCGAAAAATGACTGTTAGCGGCAAACAGAGGCTTTCTACTTAGAATGGATGCTTGGGCGAGTTGGATATTCTAGTTTCACGAACGTTTCCATGGCAAATGGCGTTGAATCGTCACGCGCAATGAAGCCAATGGGAAAGCGAGGTACCTATGTAGGGACGTGTAAAAACGTTAAAGCCGTTTTTTTTGTTTTTTTTTTTTTGCACGAGCTATTCTGCAAATAAAAATAAGTAAAAAAGACTGCCCGAGATTATGCCGTCGCGTGCATTTCTTCAGCGCCGAAAGAGAAGAGCATGGCTTATGGAGATTATACCGGCATAATCACTGCAGTGAGCAAAGGAGCAAAGCATTATTA
This sequence comes from Ixodes scapularis, assembly GCF_016920785.2. Classification (NCBI taxonomy): domain Eukaryota; kingdom Metazoa; phylum Arthropoda; class Arachnida; order Ixodida; family Ixodidae; genus Ixodes; species Ixodes scapularis. The sequence continues at coordinate 872,951 of NW_024610108.1, read as the reverse complement.
AAACTGCCCGAAGAAACTTTCCCACATCATCCACAGAATGCTCACAACCGTTGCACTCTGCGTCGATCTCATGACTTGTCATATACTACCATAGAGTCGTCGTCAGCTCTGTATCCATTTGAAGTCTCCTTCGCAGGCAGACAGGAAAGTTCATTTGCAGCTTATGTTCACGTCGGCTTCACAAAGGATGATCGGAGTCGCAGCGCACCTTCACGTAATATTTTTTTTCTCGTAATGCCATCCGTATCGTGCAGAAGCAGGGAAAGCAACGACGCAAACGAGACACAAACACCACAAGGTCGTTACCGCGGTTTTCGCCATGTTTGTTTTCAAAGACCGTAGCGAAAGACTTCGATAAAACAAGCTGAGATATCTTAGCTAAATTTACTTTACGTCATAATTATTCAAATAATATTTTGTATTTTATAAAAATATAATATTATTTTTCTCTGTTTCCTTCCATTTTCCGGAAGGTAGTCTTTTCTCCGTTATTCGCTTGTTTTAACTCCCGGAGGAAAGAAAGAAGAGAACAAAAAGAACAGGGGGAAATGCGGGGATTTCTGCGCCCCAACTGCGTGGACACGTCATCGCGACGTAGGGGGATCGTCAGATTCTAGCTGACCGCGTGCGTGAACCTGAACGTTGGGGCGGAGCCTCAAACAAGAATCATTCTTGTTTGATGCTCCGCCCCTTCTTTCTCGATACGTCACCACTCAAAAGGTTCTGTTTGCGACCAGAATAGCACCCCTGGTCGCAAACGAATACCTTTTGAGTTGTGACGTATCGAGAAAGAATGGGCGGAGCCTCAGACTAGAATGATTCTTGTTTGAGGCTCCCCCAAGGTTCGGGTTCACGCACGCGGTCAACTAGAATCTGACGAGCCGCCTACGTCATGGTGACGTGTCGACGCAGTTGGAACGCAGAAATCCCCGCATTTCCCCTTGTTCTTTTTGTTCTCTTCTTTCTTTCCTCCGGGAGTTAGAACGAGCGAATAACGGAGAAAAGGCTACCTTCCGGAAAATGGAAGTAAACAGAGAAAAACAATATTATCATTTTATAAAATACGAGAAAACAAACGGCAAGCTCATTGAGGTTTGTGTAGTGCTGACTGCTGATTCATCGGACCACAAAGATGATTGATGTAAAACGCAACTTAAGTTTGCCAGCGTTTTGCAAAACGAAGGCGTTTCGTTGAAAATTTAATTTGTGAAATTGGTTAACGCCTTGAAAGCTTGGCGGGGACTGCATTGTGAACGCAGGCTTCGCACAAGTGTTTTCTACAGTGTGTGCTTTGACTGCATGCATATAAATACAGAAATACTGCGTATATCGTGTATAAAATAAAAACAAAATTCGCTTATCTTGATAATGTTGACTATCGAGTGCTATTGATAGTAATGGCGTAGCCAGGAACTTTTGAGGGGGTGAGGGTAGAGGGGGGTTGAGGTGGCAGGGATGTTCATGACTTGGGGTGCGGGGGGATGGTGTCGAAATTTGTGTGTATATTCTAGGGCCCGCCGGATTTGGGGAGGAAAAGGGCAAAGATAAGCCCCCCCCCCCCCACCCCCTGCCTTTGCCACTGGATGATACCATAAGGGGAGCATCTTACATTTTCAGACTGTTATAAGCATGTACATAGCCACTGAGATCGTACCTCAATGGCAAGATAGTTGCTGACATTCTTCACGTTACGTAGCAGTTCTTTCCTTAGTACATATGTTCGCTTTTCCTTCACACTTCACACATCTAGTCTGCTTCCGCTTGTCGGTGGAAGTGATCTGGGCCGGACGCATCTCGCATCGGCTCCGTGAACTTTTCAAGCTTTCAGCGAACCTCTGCAGTATAGTTCCAAATCTTCACCACCAACATGCGGTGGAACGCGAGAGAAACCCCCGGACACCGAATTCTTGGGTGAGCGGGCCGTTTTTTTCTCAAGTTTTCACCGTTTTTCTCGACGAAACAAGGCGCCGCCGTACTCGGCCTCACGCGCCATTAAAAGACAAATGGAGGGCGGCCGTAGCCGCCGCACCGACGACAAGATGGACACTCGAAGCTTCGAAATACCTCTTTTGACTCCCGGAAACGGAGTCGTCGAGGTAGAAGGAGAAGAAATCACTCCGGAGGAGTTTTACTCTGCCGGGGGAGGTTGGATGCCGGTCTTACTCAAGGCCCGAGCAGAAAAGAAAGCTCTAAGCCTAACGGCCGGTTCTTAGCCAAACCGCACTCTTGGTGGGAACAACGGGCGGGACCGCTGAGCTCGAATAAAGAAGGCGCCAAGGCCTCCGAAGCTTCCGGAAAACGATGCGAAAATCGTTTTTCGACTTCGGAGAGGACTAAACGTGCGTCCTCTCCGAAGTCTTGGTCCAACGCAGCATTCAACGCGCGGCGCAGCTCTCATCGGAGAACGCAGGACACGACGCTTTTCGCTTCAACGAGGAACAAAATACGCTCATCGTGAGCACCCCGGCACTCGAAAACGCCGTCAAATACAAAGGAGTGCACTCTATAAGCCTCAAGGGACAAACCTACGAAGTTGTAGCGTACGCAATACCGCCAGACGACACCATAAAGGGCGTAATTCACGGGATACCGGACGAAGACTCCGAGCAAGACGTTCTAAACAGCCTAGTCACGGCGAGGAACCCAAACGTGCTCCACGCCAGACGGATGGGCCGTTCCAAGTCGGCGGTGGTACTTTTCAAGGGCCAGAAGGTGCCGTTCTGGATCATGTACGGCAACGTGGAGTACAAGTGCAACCTGTACAAAAAAAGATCGAAGTATGCGGTACGTGCGGCGGAGTCGGACATCGGTCCGACGTGTGTCCGCGACCGAAAGAGCAGCGGTGCAAGATTTGCAACGCTCTAAACCCGACAGATGGCCACGCGTGCTCCCCGTCGTGCGGCCTCTGCGGCAAGCCTCACCCCACGGGTGACACACGATGCAAGCAGCGTTTCAAGACGCCGTACATCCTGCAACAGCGGCAGTGGGAGAAGAAGAAGAAACAAGAGGAGAGCAGGTTCAAGGAAGAAGACTTCCCGCCGTTACCCAAAGGACGGTCGCGGTCGCGTTCGCGGTCACGGAGCCGAGCTTCCGTGCGGTCAACCTCGCGGCAACGGTCCGGCTCGCGGCGGAGATCGAAGTCCAGGAAGAGGTCCAGCTCCCGACAGCGAGTCAGCTTGGCCGGGGTGACCGACCACAAGGCCTCGGAGAAGAAGAGCAAGGAGGCCAAGACGCAGAACGACAGGTTAGACGAGATCCTTGTCATGATGCGACAACTTCAGGAAGAAAACAAGGCTCTACGCGTGATGGTAGAGAAGTCCGAGAAGGAGAACGCGTGGCTGAGGACACAGCTTCAGCAGAAAAGCAACGAGACGGAGAAGGAACCGGAGAAGGCTTCACCACCCGCGAAGAGGAAGATGGTCGTAAGACCGGGGCAAGAGACGGTCGCATTGGATAAGGCCGAGGCGCCGCTGCAACAGGAAGTTAACAAGCAGGTGGTCGAGCTGATGTGCAACCCCGAATGGCTGACGCAGCTGGCTAGGCACATGGAACAACTACGTACGGCACAAGTCGTTAGAAACCAAGGTGGTGAACAGTAAAAAGTACATAATTTGGCAGTGGAATTGCCGCGGGTTTGGCAAAAAGAGGGGCAACCTACAGCAATACGTGAATAACAAAGAAGAAAAGGAACGACCGGATTTGATTGCTTTGCAAGAGGCGAAACAACTGGCCAAACTGTCGGGTTACAAGTCCTACGGCATGGATACCAAGGAAAAGACGCAAGTGGTCACGTTGGTCAAAAGGAACATACCGGTCGTCGTTCATGACACAGGCGTTTCAACAGTAGAACATGTGCTAATCGAGATAATCTCGGGGAAGAAGAAAGACCAGCGCAGCCTCTTCGTGCTGAACATCTACAGCAGCCCGGCGAAACGGCACAGATTCGCTTCCCTCTTCCAAGCGACCCTGAACATCGCCAGACAACAGACACTGGTCGTGGTTGGGGACTTCAACGCGCAACATCCGGACTGGGGATACAAGATCGAACCACCCAAGGGCCGAAAACTGTGGATCGACTCTCACGAATGCGGACTATCCCTGATCACCGATCCGGATCATCCGACGAGGAGAGGAGCCGCCCGACAACAGGACACTACGCCAGACCTTACGTTTGTGCGCTATGCAAAAGATGCAGAGTGGACAAACACGTGGGAAGACCTGGGTAGCGACCACTATGTGCTAAAGATAACGATCCGCGCGGGCCCTGGAAAGCCGCGGGGCAGAAAGTGCAAGATCATGGAATAGGACAAGTTCCGAGAGCTGATAGGCGAATACGAGACGGAAGACGTCACGAACATTGGCGAGTCGATGGAATGCCTGCTGGCGATCGCCGAGCGGACGACCAAGGTGATTGCGGAAGAAGCGGACGTGGCCGCTGCGGATAGCCGACACTTACACTTACGGGAGGCTAAGGCTAGTCTGCAGGAGCGGCAGGGCATGCAACGTAACAATCGGAACCTTCGAAGAAAGATCGCTCAACTCAGCAGAACGATCGAGACATACGCTGACCAGGTTACGCGTCAACAGTGGCAGGATACCTGCGAATGGTTCGACGGTCAGCCCATTGTGCCCAAAACTTGGAACATACTGCAGCACCTACAGGATCCGGACGGTTGTAAGACGGCTCAGCGTAGCAAGATGTGCGAGATCATTCGAAGTCACAAGGGTGACGAGGACGACCTAGTAGAGGAGATCCGTAAGCGATATATTGGTGACAACCCGCCGAGAACACCCACGACATACGGCGGTGCAGACAACGAGGTGCTAGACGCGGACATTTCTGAGTTTGAAGTTGCCGAGGCACTGCGCAACTTGAAGACCAAGTCTGCTCCGGGACCGGACGGCGTCACGAACAAGATGCTGCGGAACCTGAGCAACGAAGCCATAACCGGCATCACAAAGTACATCAACGAGTGCTGGAGACAAGGCCAGCTACCACGGCAGTGGAAAACGGTCAAAGTGGTCCTGATCCCGAAACCAGGCAAGAAGCCTCAGCTCGACGCTCTGCGCCCAATCTCGCTCACGTCCTGCGTGGGCAAGATAATGGAGCACGTCGTTCTACGGAGGATCAACGACTTCATGGAGAGGAACCAATTGTTCCCTCACACCATGGTTGGATTCCGGCCACACTTGTCTACCCAAGACGTGATGCTGATGCTCAAGCACCAAATCATAGATGGCGAAAAAAGCTCTCATCTCGACACTAGGGTGATCCTGGGCCTCGACCTTACGAAGGCCTTTGACACTATCAGGCATGATGCGGTCCTTGAGAACCTGGAGAAGCTGGGCGTGGAGCGACGCATGTTCAACTATATTCAAGACTTCCTCAGCGATCGGACGGCGCAAATCTCTATCGGTGGCGTCACGTCCGACGACATCAATCTAGGCGGACGAGGCACACCTCAGGGCTCGGTCCTGTCGCCATATCTATTTAACGTGCCGATGATTGAGTTGCCTGCGAAGCTCAGCAAGATCGAGGGGCTGCACCACAGTATATACGCAGATGACATCACGCTCTGAATGACCGGCGGCTGTGACGGGTTCATCCAAGACACGCTACAAGAAGCGATACGGACGATTGAGGAGTACGTCACTCCGAGGGGCCTAACTTGCTCTCCACAAAAGTCGGAGCTCTTCCTCCTCAAACCTGTTCGGTCCCGCCAGCTGCCGTCGGACATCGCGCTCTACTCGCAAGGACTGCGTATCCCGTCGGTGAAGAGCATTCGCATCCTGGGTCTGCGGGTCTAGGCGGATGGCAACAACTATGAGATGATCGAATCGCTCAAAGCGTCAACTTACCAGATCACCCGGCTTATTTCATGCATCTCAGGCCGTCACTTCGGAATGAAGGAAGGGAATCTTGTACGCCTCGTCCGCGCTTTCGTCGTGAGCCGGCTGGCATACGTCCTTCCCTTCCTACGGCTCGGGATGGCGGAGAAAGCCAAACTTGACTGCTTGATAAGGAAGGCCTACAAGCGAGCACTTGCCATCCCGGACTCTACGTCAAACGAAAAGCTGGCGGCGCTGGGCCTACACAACACCGTGGAAGAGATCGTCGAGGCTCATCGGACGTCTCAGCTCGAACGGCTAACAAAGAGCGCGACCGGGCGTCACATTCTCGAAAACCGGGGCATCCGCTACGAAAGACAAACGGGCGAGAAGATAGACGTGCCGAGGCGGGTCCGGGAGAAGCTTACCATCCCAAACCTGCCACGTCACATGCACCCCGTGCACCATGTGGAGCGACGAACGGCGAGAGCCAAGGCCCTTCGAAGACTACAAGAGAAGGAAGAGGGCGTCTACTACACGGACGCTGCGAGGTACGACAGGGATGCCATGGCCGCAGCCGTGGTTGACAAGCAAGGGAAGATCGTTGCGAGCTGCAGTGTCCGGACGACAGAACCGGACGTAGCCGAGGAAGTGGCCATCGCTCTGGCACTCAAACTGCAAGACGCTAAAATCATTGTCAGCGATTCACAGATGGCGATTCGCCATTACGCCAAGGGACGGATCTCGCCGGTTACGCTTCGAGTACTAGGTGATCCTGAAAAGACTGCGAAGGTGAAGCTGATCTGGACTCCAGCACACTCGTCGCTCCCCGGCAACGAGGAGGCTCACGACGCGGCCCGAGGTCTCACTCGCCGGGCCGGAGCAACGTCGGACCCCTCCATCAAATCGTTGACGATGGGCGACAGACTGGTTACGTTCCGAGACATCCTCGATCATTACGCCGGCGAAAGGATGCGCTACCCTCCGGCGCATCCATCGCTGGACAAAAGACAAGCGGTAGCTTGGCGCGACTACAGACAGGCACCTACCCTAGTCCTGCCCAGCTCAGCCGATGGTGTCCGGATCGCTACAAGGGAGACTGCCAGCTATGCGGTGCAAGGGCGACTCTTCGCCACATTGTTTGGGAATGCAGCCGGCTCGACCGCAAAGCCCAGCCACTACTAAAAAAGATCACCAACCAAGAGAGCTGGGAAGCTCTTCTTCTCTGCACCGACCTTAAGGTGCAGGAACAAGTCGTCCCACTGGCCGAGGACGCCGCTGGAGTCCAAGGGATTCTGGCCGTCGCCTAAGAGGTGATTGAAAGGGGACTCCTAGATGGGCCTCCGACCAATCGCTTAGTCTTTCTGGGCGCAATTAAAGGTTGCCTGCTGCTGCTGCTGCTTGTCGGTTATGCTTGATGGTGATAAGCCAACAGTGCGTATTTGCTGTGCATCACAGGCAAATTTCAAAAATCCAGCTCACACTACTCTTTAATTTCAATGAGTTACTGTCACTTTTGAAACGACAATCTATTTAATTGGTATCATAACCTTTACAATAAACACACGTGTGTTGATTGTATCTTTATTGCTTCTCTTGGGTCACAAAAATGACAACCATCCACAAGATCGCACTGGCTAAATTTCTCGTCTACAGTGGGTAACAATGTTACCATACTCTGTCAGACTAAACGCCTGCTGTCTAAACAAGTAACGATTCATTGCAGGGCATCGAAAAGTGTTCTTATGACTGTCCGATGACTGACATGCAATTCTAGAAACTTGGTGTGAAAAGGTAAAATATCTAATTGATACAACAAAATGCTATCAGCAACCCATCCAGATTTTATTGCGTGATTGACAGTAGCTACAAACCGCAACTAATTGTCAACTAAAGACATAGGTACTAAGCGTGCACTAACTTCGAAGCGGTAGAAACCCTGAAGTTTTAACGTCAACTCACCACCATGTTGTTAATGGCAAAGTGGTGTTTGCGGCAAAGGCAGAGTATTGGAGTCCTTCAGAATGGTGACGGTCTCCTTCAGACCGATGTTGACGGTGACGAAGGTTCATTTAGAGTCTAAGTTTAGTCAACGCACCCCAGGACGTCGGTGTGCTTGTCGTGGTGGCGACGAAAGCCTTCTTTCGCACATGCCTCAGCTGCCTCGGTCCGGCGTTTTGTGGACCCAGACGTCTCTTCCCAGCCCGGTTGACAGCGACACTCGCAACGGCCTTCACGGCTCGTTATGGGCATTCGTTATGTGATCATGGGTGGCAACCACGCCCTTGTAGTTCTCCGCTCCGAAAAATCTCAGTGCGATTGAATTATAAGCTGCTGCTCGACGGTCACCATCTCTCATCGTCGCTGTCTCTCGTTGCGCAGCTGGTCGCACTGCGATCACACGGTGCTTTTCTACAAGCGGTATTGTCGTCAGAAACAGTCGTCGTGAATCGCGAAGGCAAACCGGGTGCTCGCAGAAAACCCGTCATTGTACGCGTTGGTCGACCCATCGTTGAGTAACAAGCATCGCCGCCATTTTCTACGCTCTAGAATTTTTCCGAAAGCTTGTTCCTCTTCGTGCAATAGAAACAGAAGTTAAAAGCACGAGCGCATCACCCCGAACGATCTTGCACGAACGTTGGCTTGCACTGCGCAAGCGCGCCTGCTCGACAGGGACGTTGAAAGCCCGGAGCACGTTTTTGTAGCTCCTACACCCGCACTAGCTCGCACTTATAGTGAAACAGAAAGTAGGGTGTGTCGAGTAATACCGCAGTTAATCTAGTGACGCGACTTCCGCTATGTGCTACGTAGGTCGGATGTGGTCATACGTCACTTTGTCGTCACGGTCCGAACTCGAAGAGCGACAGTTACGGCAAACGGTTGATTTCGTGTTTCTCGAACGTTCCCATGGGAACCGCGGGGAATTATCACGCGGGCTGTGGCCAATAGGAGCGCGCGGATCGTAGGGTGGAGGAGTTTTCGAGAAACACGAACGTGAATGTTTGTGACCAGAATAGCACCCCAATAGGAACTTACACCAAATCTGAGGGTAATAAAGTACTTTGAGCATTCAAACAGAACTAGCTGAGCAGTATATGTGTAGTACAAGCTTTAGCTTTTGATGCACCCTTAACTTTCGATACGCTCAACGCTAGTGTACCGAATTTTGCGCTCGATTTAAAGAGCCTGGCCACTCCTTGAATCACCTAGTATACACGTTTGCAAGAAAGGCTCCTGTGCGCTGCCATTTTGAGCAATGCTGGCGCCCTGTACCGTTTCCGCCAAGCTGGGGTGCGCCAGGGGCACGTCATGGGGTGCGCGATGACAAGATGGTGCCGTTTGCTGCATCGCCGATGACTTACGTTAGCGGCACACTTACTGTCTCGGAACGCAGGAGGAGGTATCCACACAGAATCTTAGCGTCACATATTGTAGGACGGGGCGGGGCATCTTTCAGGGTTGGAGCTGACTTTTTAACGATCGCAGCTTCTGTTCCTGCATGTTGTGGAAGCCAGAGCTGCCGCGAGCGCAGCCATCGTTGATGCAAAGGCCATGCGACTTTTGGCGCATTCTGAAGAGAGCGCCTTGAGACTTTAGATCTTTTTAAAATTTTCGATTTGTTACCGCTTTAGGCATTTTATTTAATTCTCCTTGCTATTCCGCTGTCGAAGACGACACTTGTACGTTTTATAATTATTTTTTAAAATTTCTTTCTGCGCTCAGTGGTCTACGCTTCGGCGAGAGACGCTTGGCAACATTGTACGACAACCAGCGAACATCCTGGCTGGTGAGTAAATCCGCCTCACCTTGGCGCGCGGTTCGAGGTTAAGCCGGGATCCCACTTGCAAAGGTGTATACGCACCTTCGTACTTAGATCGAATCTGGCGTAATATAGTGAGTACCTAGGTGAACATTTTCGGCATAACTTGGCTTTTTAGATTTGTACTTGTAAATATCTTAGTTATTTCAATTTGCGAACATGCATCACCCTTGCTAATTGGCGATTTCTCAGTGAATATGACAAAGTAGTATTTTATACTCTACTCGCCGTTGTCCAGCTACTCTATTGGTCTTTTTCTGACGCTCTGCGTGCTTACTCATAATAGTTCCCCCACGCGCCCCTGCGTACTGTTTTCTTGTCCAGACTAGAGACACATAAAATTGTTCATCACATAAAAGAAGGAATAACAAACTTGTATGTGTTCGAGAAAAAAAATATGTCAGGAACATGGTGTGTGTGTGTGTTTTTTTAAAATCAGCTTTAAAATCGATTTTTTTAACACTCTCCCAAATCAATTATACGTAGACATGGCTTGGAGAAAAACTTGAGGACGACGCTCTTGTGAGATAGAGCGGCTGCCAAAGTTCGGCTGTCTCTCTGAGGCCACTACGATCTTTCTTTTAAGGTACAATCTTGTAGTTATATTTATCATCAGAAAAAAGGTCACATTTAGTCATTTCGATCGTTCTATTCTCGAGGGCTACTTTTTGAAACAGTTCAACAACAGCGAAAACATGCTTGGGTGTCTCAGTGATGCGTCAACGTAAAAAAGGTCCTGCAACATTTTTTTTAACTTTCTGTAAATACCGTAAAGAGCCAATCCTTGATGTTGATAACTTGTACAATCACCCATAACTTTTCCTATCCGCTCAATTTCAGACGCAGAAAAATAAAGGAATGAAACAACTTTCCCCTTCTGAACTCGCTATAGGAAGAATGGTCACTTGATCTGACGCTAACTATAATCCTTCAGTGTTCATCGCAGTCATGCGCTCGAGTTGCCAAAGAATAAAGCATGGTTGCGTTTCAGACATTGTTAGAGTTCCGATATTCTCATCTTTAAGGGAACCCGAGTCATGATCCGAATGTTTGGCGATGCTGATTGTCACGAACCCGAGCACTCAGCTCGGACTTATCACATTCGAGTACGTCACGGCACCACGTGACTCGCGATGAGAAGTCATGATGTCATGTGACGTCACGGTGTCAACAGCTAATAAATCTAGTGATTTTCTTTATTTTAGTATACTTGACGCAGAGAGTCACGTCACTACGCCACAGAGCCAGGTAACGTGACATTTTCTGACAGCATGGCGACACCACGACGTCAAGTGACCATGTGACAAATGATTAATCGTAGTGCTAATAAAAAACACAAGGAAAACCCACAATTTCTCATACATTGGAATTCTGTATACCGCAATTGTAAAAAAATACCTAGCTGCCAATATTTATTTCTAAAACATTGTTTTGTAATAAAAACAAATATATCCGTGAACCGTTTGAACCGGTTACTGTTATATTTCTTTCGGTTCAGTTCCGCTTTAGTTCAATGATTTCGCCGAAGATCTGGATCGGTTCGGTTCCGTCTCGGCCCTCTGATTTCAGCTGTGAGGCGACACGACTCCCACAGAAGTCGTGCGGCAATCCGACTTCGTCTGTTTTTTGTTTTTCTTTTTTTGCCGGAGGGAAAGTTTTTTTTGTCAAATTTCGGCCGTGTCCTCCACGGGGCCATGAGCATGCTCACCACGTGGGTTCGGACAGCCACTCACAGCTCTGTTGGCTGTCGGTCAATCGCTCAAGGCCTCCGCTGCTCTTCAGGTCCCAAAAATGGGAAAGGGAAGGGCTCTGGTTCAAACTTTTACCTGATTAGATCTGACTAGTCTGGCGGGTTGCGTCACAAAATAACACAGGGTGACGGTGGGCGCGGGCAGGTCTCAAAACACAAAGGTACTGTACAAAGCCCTTACCCTGGTGTAAGATCGAATAGATTTTGGAGCCCATCGAAGGATGTTAGGGCCCGGGTGACAGCATCGGCAGGTGGAAAGGGGCGTGAAAACTGAAAAGCACCAAGGTCATCAAAAAATCGGAGGAAGCCAGGAGGAAAATCGTGATGTTGGCTTGGTGGTGTTCAAGCACACATCCGACTACCGGACGATTCACTTCCAAAATTTATGCCGGGGTCGTTTCGCCTCACGATTTCCAAGGTGTCCTGTTTGGACAGGCCTTTAGTAGAGGAGAGCGTGTTTTCGTGAGTCAGCGCAGTGCAAGTAGCCCCACGTGCTAAACGAAAATCGCCGAATAAACAAGGACAACGAAGTATACAAGACGAACTGCATGCTCAAATAAGGGTTTATTGAAACAAAGGCAGTTTATTAATGTCATTTTTCTGGCTATTTCTTTAGAAAGTAAAACTATGTATCTCTCAGGTAGATTGACGTGGCACTAACGCACTTGCTTTCTTCATGTTTCCGGACACAAAAGGGATCCTAATATCCTAAAGCACGTTTATGTGCGTATCTCCCGAGAATTGTTGTTTGTGCCATATCTAGGTCACATTGGCCCTTATACCGATGCGCTGCCAGAATTCCCTGCAGGGAGGATGTTACTGACCATGCATTTTATCTTGCTTCCTTGTTATCTTGTTATTCGCGGCCCGTGGAATGTCTTAACGGACTGCCGAATATGGCCTTCGTCGATATGTCGTGCGGTGGACGGCGCAAAGCCACCGATTGTCCCGCGAACAGTCATCGCTGTAATATCAAGTTTCAAGTTTCAAATTTCTTTATTCCTCTTCATACAAGAAGAGAGGGAGGAGGGAAAAAAGCAGTACAAAACTGCTTGACAGTGCCCTCTCCTCCCCCAACAGCAACAGCAGAAGAGGCACTCAAAACAAAAAAAAAAACGCTCTCAAGAGTACACAGTCAGATTTCTCACGAAACTAGTAAAGATAATATGCGTTTGTTAGAAGAGTTTTCAATTGTAATATTACGCGACAAAAAATAGTTTAACATTTTGGGCAGCTGGTTTCTGATTTCCATAGTTTGTTCTCGAGCGCGGGACCGTCCAGGCGTCGGCATGGCGGGTGGCATACGAAGTGTTTTGTGAGTGAAGGCAGGAAAGAGAAAGAAGACTGTTTCCCGGGTGGTTTATCGCAGTTTTATATGCCAGGGCAAGTTTATACTCATAATGATTCGTGATTGGAACAATTCCTAATTTCTTGAATAGTGGTGCCGCGTGGCTATCATGTGCTTCGTTGCACAAAATACGAACTACTTTTTTCTGAAGTATATGAATACGACGAATATTTGCAGAAGTAGTATTTCCCCATACCAAGAAACAATAATTAAAACAAGAGTAGATTAAAGAGTTATAAAGAAGTCGTAGTACAGACTGGGGTAAGGTTTTTCTATGCTTATAAATTATACCCACCACCTTCGATAGTTTTTTCGCTATCATCTGAACTGTTTCATCCCATCGCATGTATTCATTAAACATGACACCAAGAACTTTGACGTTCTGCACAATTTCTATACCACGTGAATCTAATGAGAGAATCTGACTTCCGCTCATTTTTACCCCCTTTGACCTGAAAACAACAGCTTTTGTTTTATTACTATTTATCACTAAAGAGTTCTGGACTGTCCACGTATAAAGTTTTTCTAGAAATGTATTACCTGTCTTCATAATGTCCGAAATATCGGACCCTGCAAAAAATATACTAGCATCATCTGCATAGATTATCATGTTTGCTTCATCGTCAATGTTAGCTATGTCGTTAATATACAGGTTAAATAAAAGAGGCCCTGAAATACTACCTTGTGGAACACCTGCATTAAGTTTTCTAGACTCAGAACGTTGGCAATTTATTACAACTCTTTGAAAGCGAAACTGTAAGTAACTCTCGAGTATTTTCAGGGCTATTCCCCGAATACCAGAAAGTTCTAGTTCTTGAAGAAGAGTTTTATGATTAATGCGATCAAAAGCTTTTGAAAAATCGATAAAGATTCCCAATGTGAGAAGTTTATTTTCAATGTTGTTTAGAATTCTCTCTTTTTGGTTAACTAACGCTAACTCTGTCGAGTACCCTTTCCGAAACCCGTACTGCCGGGGACTGAGAATTGAGTGTTTGTCGAAAAAAGTGTAAAGTCTTTTATGTATGATTTTTTCCAATCCTTTTGAAAATATTGGTAAAATGGACACTGGCCTGTAATTACTAAGATCGTTCCTATCACCTTCTTTATATATGACAGAAACTTTTGCTATCTGCATTTTACGCGGAAAAACACCAGTCTCGAGACATACATTAAATATATGAGTTAAATCGCTGTCATATCGATATAATAACGACCACAGACCGTTGCGTTGGAGTGCGTTGGACTGTGTTGCGTCGACAAACAGCCGCGAGTCGCCGGGTCACCCGTGCTTCGTGTTCCGCGTGCCAAGTCGAGGAGTAGCTCGGCAAGCAATCGCAGCGCGGTACACCGCTCTCACACCACAAAGCGCCGCTGCTGCTGCAGCTCGCCTCGTCACTCGCCTTCGTGACCACTAATATCTACGCAAACCGAGGGTCCCATCGTTCACAGCCTGTCCTTTTCAGGAGAGCAGGTATGGCGGGAAACTAAAACATCAGTTTCGGTTTCGTAGTTCTATTTTACACGAAATAATAAGCTTCATATAATTGTATGAAATGATTGAGCATATTGCTAGGTCACTATAAAATCGAAAAAAAAAATTTTTCTTTTTTTTTTAAGGAAGAAAAGTTTAAACGCGCACTTATGGTCCATTTAGAAAAAAGAAAAAAAAACGAATATGTAATGCAATACTCGCGACGCACGGGCCTTTGCTTCGTTCCTTTCTGCTTTCCGAGGCAAATGGCGGCTGACTCGCTTGACAGGAAAGCCCCGGCTATGGAGGCAAGGAAGGAGCCACCTGCGGCTCGACTGCCGCAGTCGTCGCACAAGTTATCCTTGCGGCAGCCCTTGGGTTCGCTCTTGGCCAAGTCTCTGCGGGTCACAAAGATGCTCAAGGACCGGGTACGTGAGCTACGAACGATCCTACGAACTAACCTAACCTAACCTAACCTCGCCGGACCTTTCTGGCTCGTGTTCGTCAGATTGCATGCTGTCGAAGGGCCATGTTGCGCCTTGATGTCATCCCATGATGTTAAGCAGTTACATGACGTCTTAATATCATGTGGCGTTAAGGTGTCTTGTGACGCAAAAGTCTCACTTGATATCATGGTGTTACGTGGCGTGACGTTGAAATTTCAACGTTAAATTTAGAGGGTAAATATCTGAGCTAAATTTAGAGATAAATAGGCTGCTCGTTACAATTTTCATCATGTGCTATCGCATCGTCCTAGGGTTCGATAAAACGTCGAGGCAATCTTTTACTTTAATCCCGACTCGCCGAGCGTCACGCGATGCCAAATACCAACACACAGTGCCTGCGATCTTTGACCAAGTTCCATATGATGCCGTCGTTCCCAGAAGGGTCACACATAACTTACTCCAGTCGTCCGCACTTTTGAAATTGTATCTTGGGGAACTAGTGGTCGACATCGGTGCTCCCGTTTGTAAATTCGGTCATCGTGGCAGGCGAGACGAATGTTTTTGTTGGGCCAGGATTAGAACAGTCCCTGCCAGCTAAAGCCTCTCCAGATTTGGTGTACGTACTCGCCGCTGGAGCGAATAACACCTTTGTTATTATTATTATTATTATTATTGTTATTATGTGCACCAAAGCGTTTTAAGAGTTCGTCTCTTAACGAAAAGCAGCATATGTCTAGGATGCTTATCCTCAACAAACTACGCATACTTTTTCATCATGGTGACTTAAATTGACCGATGTCGACTATACTCCCAGCAGAGCTTTGACGCACTCCCGATGTATTTCTAAGCCATCTTTTCGCTGAGCTCTTAATCCTAGATCTCTAAAAATGAGTCATTTTGACGTCTACGCGGACTTTTAAAGCATGCGTTGATTTAGAATCGACGAAAACACGGAACTATTTTAGGCTAGTATAAATCAACGCAAGATAATAAACCAGGAATTATAAAAATAAGAGCGCCCACACCGCTTTTACTGAAAACTGGGCTCATGTAGGCATGGGCGCTTGGTCGCTCAAACCGTGCGATTAACGTATAATTTGCGAAATTCTCGAGTTTTGAAAAAGATAATAGGGGGCGGCTGAACGAAATGAGCGCTTCCGCGGCATTTTGCGGTAAATACTAGATAGTGAACAGTTCCTGTTCTACTCGCAAGTTGTTTTACTGGAGCTTCTAATTTTAGTGTTATACTAACACTAGCAATCCCATTATTGATACGTTTTATTGCTGCGAACGAGGTGTAGAGTCCGAGGTGTCATCCTCAAAATGCTAAGATGTCACTTCCTTGCATGTGTCTAAGTTACTTGAACATGCACGTTTACAAGAGAAAGCTTAAGTTTCACCTCTAAGAGTGGAACGCGACAGCTAAACATGGCAACCCCCGCTCGTCCCCTAACCCTAAAAGCCTGTCTGCGTGGCTCATAATAAAACAAAAAGTGTCTGCGTGGAATATTCGGAAGCGTGTCTGTTTCGCAACCGAAGGGTCGTGGGTTCAAATCCCACCTCCAGTTAAAATTAATCAAAGTTTTCTTTAAAGGGGTGATGCAAAAATTTTTGTACTTTGCGCGAAAACCGCTTAAAACGGATCCCTGACGTTAATGACCTATAAATCACGCATTCGTTTTTCATCCCACGCAATCGAAGTTCCAGAAAAAAATTAAATAAAAGCGAGCACCGTTCACCCCCTCAACTCGCAGCCAGAACAAGCGGCCACGTGATCTTGAGCAGATTATATGCTGGGAATGTTGATCATAGCCACGCGCTGGGGTTGACAAAGCAGAGGACACGCGCTGAGTTCCAGACATTGTTATGGCTCGGCTATTGCCGCCGTTGCAGCGATTGGACGCGGGCCACTACCCGAATGCATGTCGGGCCATCGATTGTCAACAGCCCGGATCGTATTCGTACGCAGTCTTCGCGTCCACTGTGTGATGAGCGTTTGAATATCGTCACCACAAAGCTCGATTGCGCATTCCCGGGGATCGTACTGTTGCCATTATCCCCACAGCTCCGTCATCAAATTTCGCGAAGGAGCAAAAGGCGGCTTTGGAAGGAGAGACTGAAAGAAAAGCTCCGCTTTCATTCCTTTGAATTCCGCGGCGACGAAGACGCTTCTTGGTCAGTGGTGTTGTGTGCGAGTATTCTTGGGTCCCACTAGTGCCAGGAAGCTGGAGTAAAGTGAGGAATATTCCTACCCAATGTCGTTGCACAGCCCCTTTAAAGGCCGACGTTCACTTCGCGATTTCCACTTTTGCCCGCCTCCTTTTTTTCTATATCGTCCCCAGTTTCTAACTTGCCCAAAATACTTTACTAGGGGGAACACATTCCACTCCTCTCAAATACAATAGCCTCGGCGCGGGCAGGTTTTCTGGGCCTGGCGAGAACCATCTATTGTCGGGGAGGTCTCGGCTATCGGGCAATAAATGATGATGATGATGATGGTTGTTCTACATTCCAAATTCATCGTTGTGGAAATGCTCGTGACACGTGCCGCGCGCCACTTCTAGCAAGAACATGGCGTCTAATGACAAAGTCCACTGGGCGTTTTGGAGCGCGCCTGGATCAGTTGACCAGATCCGGACTAAAGCACGCGATCCGAACGGGGTCGCGCCGCCTACGGATCCCCTGTGGAACATGAGCACTGCTCCGGGATCGGCGGATGCCTTCCCGTGATTCAACTGCCCGGGAATTCCCTTTCCGCGGCCGCCGTGGTGGTTTGAAGACGTTTTCGCAATCTTGGCGCTAACACGTGTTCGACGCACGAGCGGCAGGAATGGCTCAGGCGCTTCTAGCAAAGATTGCCGGAATACCTGCAGCGCGGCAAATACCTTCTCTTCTCCTTCCTGGAAAAAGAACCGGCTGTCGAGCCAAGGGCTAAGCAAGCGGCCATTACGAATTCTTTTGATGTCGAGACAATCTAGCGACGTGCTTCTTCTTGTTCTGAGACAAGATAGGCGAGATCAGGCGAGATGCCCCACGAGAGAGGAAGTCACGTGTGTGCGCCAAGGGCTGGCCCGGCTGGCTTCCGCTTGAATCCCCCGAAATCGTGGTAGCGACTTTTCTCGGATCCAGATCGAGATCTGGAGCGGGAGCTAATCCAAAACGACCAGTGAAACACGTCGGTCTCGATCCCGATCGCCCAGTGAAATAGGCTCGCTCCAGAAAAGTCGATCCCGGCGCGCTCCAAAACGACCAGTGGAATTCGCCATAAAATCTAGCTCAGTGCTGGGCCAAATACTTCGCTGCGCAGTGCCGCCACGATCTTCCCAAGGGTTGCACATTGCACGTGCCTGGTGCATTGACGCACCTTGCGCTATTTTTGAAACATGAAGCGGCTTTAGAAGGAAGAGGAGACGACACAGCCGCGGCCGCCGCGAACATGCACGTGCACATGCGCGTGCACTGACGCGGACCTCCCCTCCGTCAGGGATGGGCTCGACGCTGTAGGCGTTCTGTCTAATGCAAATGAGCGGAGTGGAATCTATTCCCCCTAGTAAAGTATTTGCATGCCTCAACTTGGCTCCCCTCACAACTTAGGTGAGGGGGGCGCTGAAAGGATATCCGTTTTGTAGAAAACCGAGGTTAAACGCCGGCCTACATTTGAGACATGCAGCGGCCTTTAATTCTCATTTTCCGTCACGTTGTAATCACTTTCATTCCACTCATGATGTCACGTTTCACGTGAGCGGTGCGGGTTGTTTGAAATTCCCACGCGAGGTCACGTGGCTCTGACGTCATGACCCTATTGACCAATCAAGATGTTGATTGACCAATCAAGAGTGCTGAGACAAAAACAATTCTGCCTGTATGTCAATAACAAAAAATAAAAATATTTTCCGTCATGAATATAGCATAACTATTCCGTGCTTAACTGAGTGAAATAATATAAATACTTAGGTTTAACACTTACACCTGATCTACGATGGCATACCCAAAGTGAATATCTTTCGAAGGTGATACCAAAACATAGTGGTGCCGAGGCAAAGCATGGCCAGGTCAACACACGAAATGAAAATATCTCATCATAAAACTCTAGTTAGGCCTATTAATCAATATCCCAAAATCGCACGGGACCCTTACACCATAACGTATTGTTCCAAACTTGAGAAAATCCAGAAACGAACCGCCCGTTTTATCTTTAATAAATATCGCCGCATTAACTCGCCTACTGAAAGATGCGAGCCTGCCAACCTTCCACCACTTGAATCTAGAATTAAGTTTGATGGGTTAGTATTTATTTTCCAAATTATTCATAATAACGTTAAAATTAATAAATCCGACCACTTTAAAATCCGCAAGAGCGAATCATCAAGGCATCGCCATTAAAATGTTTATTTTACACCCATTTTTCATAATGACCGCTTTAAATGAAATTTGTTTTCCCTTTAACAAAGCAAAGGCCAGAATGATTTTTGCAATAGAGCGGTGTCATGTGCATCTCCCAGGAATTTTATTAAACTTTTCCAAAATATTGTTTGATGCCCATTATATGTCGGGATTTCTCAGTGACATTTCCCTTTTGTGTCTTGTGGTCGGTTTGCCTTGCTGCATACCCGACCCGGAGGGTTAACACGAAGCCAACGGTTTGAACAACAAGAAACTAGATTTAATAGGACATGAACGAGACGATTAACATGGTTACCACCAGTGCGTGAATCCAGGCAGCGACTCCCTGTGCACCGCCTCTGATGCGCCGTATCAAGGCGGCGCACGCGATGTGCGCGTGGCTGGCGTGACGTCGCAGCCACGCGGGAAACGTTCGGCACCTTTGCCTCGCAGTCGGGCTACTGGGATGGGGAGCCGCCAGGGTGCCCACACTTCCCCGCCCGCCCCCCCCCCCCCCCCCTCCCTCAAGCTTCGTCCGGCATGTCGATGACGAAGACGTTGTTGTGGGCGTCACGGGGGGTAGGCGCTGCTGGGCGGACTGACGTTTAAGTCCGGCCGGCGCCAGCTGGACGAGCGCGGCGGCTGCTGCCGAGCGCGGCGGCTCGGTCAGCTCCACCTTGTCGCTTGAGCTTGTTCTGGATCAGGGCTCCACGTCGTTGCTCTGGACCGCCTCCAGCAGGTGGCTGCTCTGCACGTGGTCCCTGATCCAAGCCAGCTGCCGTTCCATCCTGTAGAGGGTGGTCGCGGTCCATGGTTCCCTGGGCCGTCCCTGGCGCGCCAACGTCCTTGGTGGCCCGATCCACCATGAGACCGGCCGTCGTGTCGTTACGATGACGGCTGTGGTGACGGTTTTGTCCATGAGCCAGCTTCGTAGAAAAACAAGGAAGCAGACAACATGGGGCTCAGTTGAGGGTTGAGCCTGACGTTATCTTCGCATGCACCCCTTCCAGAAAGTTTGAAATAATGGATCTGAGGTGGGTACACAATCTTCTCCCCCCTCTCTTGAAAAGGGGGCAGATCCGTGGAAGTAGAAAAATACCCCCAAAATGCGAGAGGCGAAGCCAAGGAGACAAAAACAAGGTCCCTCTCTCTTTGGTGTCACCGACGTCACAGGTTATACCGCCGCCTTGGTACCCAAGCAGCACATAAACGTGAAGAAAACGTCGAAAGAACGTCGAAGACGTCTGTAACGTGACGTCGTACAACGTCGAAGGTCCGGACGTTACCTTCCTTCGACGTCAATGAAACCTTTAAATGTCCGCGATGAAAGGTGCACAGGAGGTCGAGGGGACGTTCCAAATGACGTTTGTTGCACGTCACATGCACGTCTCAGTGGGCCGTTGCGTCCTCCCTCGACGTCGATGATAGGTGTGTTTAGGACCTCCGGACTACCAATGACGTTCACAGAACTTCGAGAAACCTTTCCAAATTACGTTCCATTGCCGTTGTGGGAAAACGCTGTGGCTTTATTTTAACTTTGAAGACACGCGAGTGTTCGACGTTGCTAAAACGTCTTATCGTGACGTCGTGGTGACGATGACGACGTTAAAGTTGAAACATGACGTCGCCAGCACGTCACGGACAGGACGATAATGGGACGCCATTTATGAACTTCAGTTCAACGTCAAAGAAACGTGAGCGTTGGACGTTGTGAGAACGTCGTGCATCGACGTCGTGGGAAGTTGACGACGTTTGAGTTGAAATACAACGTCGTCACAACGTCACTGATTGGACTCTAATGGAACGTTATATAAGGACGTCACCTCAACATCGAAAAAACGTGATCGAAGTCATGCGGGACGTCACGGACGTCCGGGACTTTTTCTCGACGTTTCCACGACGTTTTGTGCTGCCTGGGTAGAGACGAGGGGGGTTCCGGAACGGGAATGCCGTCAGTGCCGTTCCGGTATTGCGAGGAATGTTCGTCTTCTGCTCGAAGAAATCGTTTAAGGTCGGTGACATGAACAGGTCCGGTTTCCTCACTAGACTCAGAGTTAACTAGTTTCTAAGTGAGTGGCGAGCACTTTTCATGCACGCGAAACGGACCTTCCCACCTGTTGGCGAGGGAGGCTGCAAAGCCTCGAGCGGCGTCACTTAGTGGGTGAGTACACCGGAGTACAAAATCTCCCACTTCGAACTGCAAGTCACGTCGCCCCTGGTTGTACTGTTCTGCCTGCTGTACTCGGGCGACGTCGAGATTTTCTCGGGCCTCTCGAAGGTTATCGGAGAAGCGCTTTCGCAGGTCCTCTGCGAACTTCACGTAGGGGCGAAGCCTTCTTTCAGACTCTGTAGAAAGGAGACTGTTAAAAAGCGGGAACGCAAGCTCCTTGCCGAAATTCAATTGAGCAGGAGTGAGACCCGTTGACCGATTAGTGGTTGTACGGGTTGCGAATGCCAGCTCGGGCAGTTTCGCGTCCCAGTCCTTGCGGCGCTCGGTGTAGGCCACTAGCATCATCTTAAAAATTGCGATTTACCCTTTCCGTGATGTTTGCTTGCGGGTGGTACGGGGAAGTTCTTTTGTGCTTGATTCCCAGTACCGCACATGCGTCCACAAACACCTTACTCGTGAGATGGGAGGCATTATCGCTTACAAGCTGTGCAGGAAAGCCAAACCTAGCGAATGTTTCCAGTAGACACTCCCAGATTTTTTGCGAATCTAGCTTCCGCAAAGGGAATAACTCGACCCACTTCGTGCAGTGGTCGGTTACCACGAATAGGTACTGATTGCCACGGGTACTACGTGGGAAGGGGCCCATGACGTCACAGCAACAAATCTGCCAAGGACTCTGATTCGCGATTGGTTGCATGAGACCGGGGGGCTGGCCACGACGTGGTTTTGCCTTCTGGCACACCGAGCAGCTACGAGCATATCGGAGCACATCCTGCCTCATGCCTGGCCAGGTAGCAATTTGGGATAACTTTTCGTAAGCTTTTCTCTCACTACTGTGTCCTGCCAAGGCAGAGTCATGCATGTATCGGATGAAAAGCTTACGTAGCTTGCGGGGTATCACGGTCCAGAATGCCGAGCCATCCGGATCGTCGTCGGCCTGGCAGATGTAGCGCAGCAGGAGGCCGTCGTCGCTCATCAAGTAGGAGTCGAACTCCTCGTCACTTGGGCGGTCGACTGGACCTTTTGCTGCCAGTCAAGCGGACACGCGTTGGCAGAGTCCGTCATTCAGCTGCGCCTCGCGAAGCTCCTCGCGGTTCACCAATGTACCCCACCGTGAATCTGGGGATCCTCGTGTCGTGGCCGCGACGGTCACCAAGCCATGGGTATCCTGCGAGTGTTCCTCGGGAAGTGGAGCACGAGAAGGCGCATCAGCAATTTTGTTAGTTGACCCCGGGCGGTATACAATGGAGTAGTCGTACTGTTCTAGCTTAAGCGCCCAACGAGCAAGACGTCCAGCTGGATTCTTAAGGCCCCTTAGCCATGATAGCGCTAAGTGATCAGAGTAAATCTGGAACGTTGCGCCATCTAGGTACATATCGAAGCGCTTCAAAGCATGAATAATGGCGAGACATTCACGTTCTGCGACACTGTAGTTGCGCTCGGCTGGAGTTAGCGTGTGGCTCGTGAAAGCAACTGGCCGAAGCACACCGCCATACTCCTGCAGCAAGACAGCACCCAGGCCACAGTCGCTTGCATCTGTCTGCAGAACGAACCGCTTGTTCAAGTCTGGGAGCTGTAAACAAGCGTTGTCAGTCACGGCTTTTGAAAGGGCTGCGAACGCGCATTGTTGTTGTTCGGCCCAACACCACTTGACGCCTTTTTTTTAGAAGGTGATTGAGCGGTTGCGATATCTCGAAACAGTGTAGAATGAAATCCCTGTAGAACGCAATCATTCCGAGGTATCTTTGTAGGCTCTTTACGTCATGTGGGCTTGGGTATTCCGTTAGCGCGCGTAACATATCTTCGTTGGGGCGGAGCCTGCCGTTATCCACAACGAATCCAAGGAGGTTAATCCTGGGCGCGGCTAACTGAACCTTTCCAGGATGAATCGTGAGCCCAGCATTACGCATTCGCTCAAGTACAATGCTCGAAGGTGCTCGACATGCTCTTAGATAGTTCTCGAGAAAACACTCACGTCATTCATGTATGCCATGGCAAATTCGTACTTCGAGTTCCCAAGTACAACATCCATCAGGCGTTGAAAACTGGCTGGAGAGTTAGACAAGCCAAACGGCAGTCGGGTGAACTCGAACAACCCTCTGTGGCAGATGAAAGCCATTTTTGAAACGTCTGATGGGTGAATCTTGATCTGAAGGAGCCCGCGACTGGAATCCAGCGTTGTAAACACGGTCGCGTTACCGAGCGCGTACATCGCAGAGGAAATGCTGGGGAAAGGGTAGATGTCTCGTACGGCCACATCGTTAAGCCGCCTGTAATCCACACAGAGTCTGGCTGTTCCGTCTTTTTTCGGGGTAAGAACAACGGGGAATGCCCAGGGGCTCTTCGACTCACGTACTGAACCGGTGTCGATCATTTCCTCGAGCGCCGCATCAAGGAATGCCCTTTTGTGGACGCTGATCGGTCGAGGGTTGCACCTCCGAGGCGGCGCGTCACCGGTTTCAATGCGGTGCAGCAGAATGTCAGTCATTCCAGGTGTTTTCGTGAACATCGGTGAGAAAGACTCCAGGACGGCTTGCAGCTCCTGCTTCTGCTGGCTGCTTGCGGGGCACTTTCGCAACGATTCTCGAACGCCGGCAGGCAAGACGTCTGGCACCGTGGTGAAATCTGCTGCGGTAGTCGAGTTAGGGATGCAGTCCTCCCTTTTGGTAAACGGAGTCAGCTCCGGTCGTTGTCCGAGCCGGTATTCACCACCAGAAAAGTCGAGTGTCATGCTTTCGCCTGTAATGAAGCTCGGCCCAAGATCACGGGTACCACAAGTCCTGGCATATAAAGAAATATGCTGACGCCGCCTCTTTCCATTAAACCGAATCTGCAGCCTCACGGCTCCGTCAGCTGTTATCGCTGTACCAGAAGCCAGCTGCAAACGGGTTTCGCACTCCCGGAGGCTTATCCTTTTTGCTTTGCAGAGTTCGAAAACGAAATCCCCTATGAGCGAGATAGCGGCCCCGGAATCCAAAAGTGCGGCAATGGGAAAATCCAGCAGTGAAATCGTCATGCGCGGTTCAATGATATTAGGCTCGGGCTGGATTCAACATACCGATGGAATCTGTGCCACGGCTTCACTGCTCCCAGGGACTGCAACGGCCGTCGGCGAGTGGCTGTCTGGTTTCAGCGTCGCCGGCCGTAGTATACTTTCCCTGGTTCTGGTTCCGGCCCTTTGCCGCCGTCTCGTGCCACCTCTTCTTTGTAGTGTCCAGAAGTCTTGGACACTGGTTTCGGTGATGGCCGGGCTGCTCGCAGTGGTAGCAGCAGTCCGACGACAGTTGCCTGCTTAGGTCACCCGCACCGAGGTGCCCGTCGGACTGCCTCCAGTGATTGGGTAAAGAAGCACTATGGGAGGGTCTCCACCAGGCTTGCGACTGGCTGTTGTGGGGAGGGCTTGTTCCGTTGCGGCGGGAGTCAATGCTGCTGGGCTGCGGGTTTGCGACCGCACCGTGCCAGTTTTCGACAGCACTTGCAGGAGCAGACTGATGAAGATGGTTCGCTTGGGTGGTGATCTCCATTGGGCCCCAGCTTACGATAGGGCACGGCCAACGACCTCCCATCTGTCGTGGCGACCCCCGCCCCAAACCCTCACGGGCCTCGCTGTGACCTCCGGGGACCTCTCGGGGAGAGTTAGGCGAACATACGCTTATCCCGCACGGGAGATCATCATGCATGCCACGCCAACTCTCCTGGTTGACGTGGTGGGGAAGGGAGGTCTCGTTCGGACAGTCCACTTGCGTGGAGACCTCGGGGCCCCGCCATGCGCATGCCGGTTCGAGCGCGTACTTGGCTGGTGGTGGCGGCACGTAGTTCCGCTCGGCATGAAGAGCTTCCTCGATGAGGCGGGCGCCCCGGGCTAGCCCTTCAAGGGTCTCAAAGGTGCGGTTGATCAGGTAGACGTGGTACCTGGGGTGACACTGTCTTCTGACCCGAGCTACTCTGTCTGACTCCGGTGACTTCGGGTCCGCCCTCTTGAAGAGCTCTTGCATGACCCGAACGTACCGGACCAGACTTTCATCCGGGTGCTGCGTCCTTGCCTCGAGCTCTCGGAGAATCTGCGTCGCGTAGCCTGCAGGCAGGAACTCTTCGCGAAGCCTTGTCTGCAAGTCCGCCAGGCTGGTGAAGGGGGCCTGTGACCCCAACCAGCACCTGGCGCTAGCTTGCGACGCAAGCGGGACAATCCGCTCCACGATGAAGGCTTCCGAGGCACCGGAGGCAAGGTGGTACGTCTGCAGCTCGCCCAGGAAGTCTGCCACAGACTTGACGTCGTCGTACCCCATGTAGACCGGAACAGTCAAGTGTGGTCGGGGCTCTCGCGGTGGGGTCTCCTGCTGGCCAGGCGTGTGGGCCGGGCGCTGCATCACGGAGTCGCACATCTCCGTGACCTTCGTGAGCAGGTTCATTTGTGCCGCTGCGGCCATCGTGGCTTCCTGCTCCCGCGTGAGCATTCCCGCAAGCACAAAAAAAGAAACGCCCCCCAAAACCCAATACAAGCGCGCAAAACGATTGCCGCGCTCACAAAAACACAGTCAGAAACACGCCAATACACCAAACACGGACGTGACGGAAGCACGGAACGACGGTAGGAAACACGGGGTATGGGAAAAAAATCTTACCGAAAGAAGAAACCAAGCCCCGTGAAATTCCTGCGAGTGGTAGCATACCACGGTTGGGCGCCATTGTAGTCGGTTTGCCTTGCTGCATACCCGACCCGGAGGAATAACACGGAGCCAACGGTTTCAACAACAAGAAACTACATCTAATAGGACATGGACGAGACGATTAACATTGTTACCGACGGCGCCGGAGTCCAGGCAGCGACTCCCTGCGCGCCGCCTCTGATGCGCCTTATCAAGCGGCGCATCCGATGTGCGCGTGGCTGGCGTGACGTCGCCGCCACGCGGGAAAAGTTCGGCACCTTTGCCTCGCAGTCGGGCAACTGGGGTGGGAAGCCGCCAGGGTGCCCACAGTCTTCAAACATGAATGTGTTACTCGCGTTTTTTTTTGGGTGTCTGATATTTAAATGTTCTCATTTTAGTACATGCTTTTACTATTCATGGCATCAAGAAAGAAAAAAAAAGATTATTCATGGCATGAATTTCGCGTCTCTTTTTTTTGGCGGCTGTTTAGTTGTAAATTTATTTATTCATGTTAAAGTATATGTTGTGGTTTTTACGTTCTGAAATACACCCCTGACAATATTATTAATCGGAATAAAATAAAATAAATGAAATGCGTGAAATTGAAAAAAAAAGCTGATTTGCACACTCCTATATTTTTCGAAAACCCAGATTTAAAATTCATGCCAGAATAAATATTGGAGGGCTGTTTTGGATGACTTCAAAATCAAAAGTGTATTTAAAAACTTTCTTTCCGTCTCGTCGATGATGGCAACAACAGGCGCGAGGGCCCGTAACCGGTCAATCGGACTCTTATGGCTAAGTCGGGTGGTCATTTCTTGGCAAAATATTTTCCCATATATTCAGCAAGGGTGTTCGCGTGATCAAAAGCTGGAGAGGGAGCTTCGTTTGGGTGGCACTTCTGAAAAAAATTGTGGCAGAAAATTGCTAGCCCAATTTTCGTCCGTTCCGTCAGAGGTCGGGCAGGTTATATGCCAAATGGTATTCATTACCGTCATATCCGAATCGGTAATGGGAACCAAAGAAAAGAATGCTCGTTAATAGTGAGTTCGAGTCTCACACGAAGACATCGAGACAGACACTTTTCTTGTGTGTTCTGAAAAAAGGCAGCAAAAGCAACAATATAAAGATAAAATGTTGCAAAAAAAGTTACAAGATTTCTTTATTTTGTTTAAATAATTCCTCCAGTTTGCGCATGTTTTACCGTATTTTCCGGTGTATAAGACGCGGCTTTTTTCAAAAGTTCTTGCTGGTGCGTCTTATACAACGATGCGTCTTATACGCAAATTTTTTTTTGCGAGTTCACGCTTCTTGCCAAGACAAGCCAGGACAAGCCAGGACAAGCCGCCTCTCTTTTTCAGTCGCCATTTTCATCTTTGTTCGCTCTGCGTACGTGCGTCGTCGTGTTTTCCTGCCATCTGCCCGGTCTTGCTACAATATGCCACCGCAGTCGCGCAAGAGCTACACAGCGAAGTTTAAATTATCTGCGGTCGAGTACGCTACCGAACACGGTAACCGGGCTGCAGGTCGCCGTTTCGACGTCACCGAGAAGATGATTCGCACATGGATGATTCGCACAGAGTTGCCGCCAGAAATTGCCGAACTTTTTGACAGCGCATCCGAAGATGAAGACTTCGCAGGTTTTGAGTAGAAATAAAATGTTATGGGCGTATGAGAGAGTTCTTTCGTCGTTATTTATTTATTTTTTTTTGCAAAGGGGTGGGTGGTTGGGGCGTGTGGTGGCTTTTTCGATCACTTCACGCCGCATAAAGGCCCAACCACATGCCGCGTCGGCGTTTCCCGGTTAACGCCGAGGTCTGTCCTGTCCAGATATGCGCGTCGCTTTTTTTCGGATGGCCTTCGGGCGATGCGAGCAGGCGCCGGGAAACGCCGACTCGTCTCAGACGCGCCCGTGTGGTTGGGTCTTACGGACTTCTCACAGGTAAGGTGCATTTCGCAATGGTCGCGCAAGCGTGCTTAATTAGTTTCGTTAGCCTACGTGGATAAATTCGGGTGCGTCTTATACACGGGTGCGTCTTATATAACAACTTTTTCAATGAAAGCCTGCATATAGGGTGGGTGCGTCTTATACAAAGGTGCGTCTTATATACCGGAAAATACGGAAAGTACTTACTTTGGAACACGGCATGTAATCACACTGCTCTAAAGAAGAAAAACGTTATGAATAGTGCTGCAGAACTGGAAGACAGCGCAAAATAAATAAAGGACAAGAACGAGAAGTGAACGGAAAGAACGCTGGATGGCAACTGAAATTTATTCTTGAGAAGAACAGAAAGGAAGACATAAAATATGCAAAATATATAAAACATAATCAACCCCCTGAAGGCACACCTCTAAACACTTAAATCAATTTTCCGAATTTCTTGATAAAAGACACTTCATTTTGCCAAAGCCATGGACGGCCCACTAACACACGTGTTTGGTCTGTCGCTAGCAATAAATAACGCCTCGTCAATTTCTCGAGTCACCTTGTTGTGTTGACGAGCCAGAATCTTATTCTCCGTGAAAACCGGGGAACACGAACACCTATCACAGTGAACTGCAAGGTGTCCCGACGGTGAAGAACGGAGGGAAAGGGAATGCTCCCTGGTTCTAACCTTCACACATCTCCCCGTCTGACCTATGTACACCCTGGCACACGACAAAGGGATCAGTCACACGACGCCCGTAGCGCACGCAACATACCGGGTGCGGTGGCTAACCACACCCCAAGACCCAGATAACCCAACACGATTAACTGCGGCACAAAGACGGGTCAACTTTGAAGGAGCTGTGAACACAACGGGCACATCAAACTTTTCAGCCACCTTTCTGAGCCTATGTGAATGGGTGTGTACATACGGCAGAACAACCGGCCTAAAGGGCCATCCTCCTCCTTTTCCTCAAACTCGAAGGGCCTCTAAAAACTTTGAGAAGTGATTCCGCAACACCCACGACCACGGCCAATGTGAAGCCAGCAGAATGCAACCTGCTGGCCTGAGACTAAAAGCTCGCCTCGCAGCTATGGTGACAAGATTTCACCAAAGAGGAGAGTGGACATGACAAGGCAATGGCTCTTTTGACAAGTTTGGAATGGGCAGAATCATATCCCAACTTCTTTGAAGGTGGTTCATACGAACAACCAACATGTGAGGCCTGAATATTGCCGCCCGCAGAGCCGAGGAAGCAACGCTTGGTAAAGGTGTTCTTGAAGATTCCCGTTAATTCTCGTAACAGACGTAACTTTCCTTCTGCTTTGTTATTCTCGAAAGTGCTAGTTCATCCTCGCCTCGAGCGCGCGACACTCGAGCCTTCTTTGCCGAACTTTCGAGATAGTGACGCACGGTAGATAAGCAGCTACCCGCGACATTGTCGAGTCAGTCTCGCTCGCGCTCTGTAGTGCCGCCGAATCGTCGCCCGCTTTTCTGCTGCCTCGACGCTCTTCCGTTACTTGTTTTTGTTTGGCACAAGTTCGCCAATTAAACCTTTATGTTTCAGTTCACTCTTCGTCTTCTCGTCGGCTTAATTCGTGAAAATATTAAGGGACAGGTCCAAAAATTTCATAACACATTCTGGCTTGAACATCAGGCCCGGGGAGTATTGATTTTGACCTATCCGAGTTTTCTAACAAAATACTGGTGTTGGAGCTGGGGCGGTTCTTCGAAACAATGTATTGTCCTGCACACTAAAGTTATCCTTTGTTGTACTACATATACATCCTAGACACGGCGTCTACTTTTGTCGGTGAATACATTATGGACACACGTTTCCTAGTTTGTATCTAGTGGCGTCTCATCGCAACGGCTGGCTTTCCTAATCATAACAGGCTCGACCCGTCATTCATGTTTGAGAGACAAAACCGCAATGTCCATCGCACACACACAAGAAAAATCTCTCGGGTGAGTTTGTTTTCTGCTGCTCGCTTACTGCATTCGAGGGCAGAGCACCCGGCGTTTCAGCGTAATCTTGCTATCCACAGCAACACAGAACCTGCCACTTTTTCACTAAACTCATGGGACACAAGAGCTTTCTTGCGTCATGACGTAGCAGGGGGAGACACCAAGAGAGCGCTGCAAAGTTCTCTTTTCTCACAAACCAGCAGATCCTTTTATCTTAGAGACGTATTTCGATTGAAGGGAAGAAAATCCCTACCACTTCCACGGAGCCGAACAAGAGCAGCACGAGAGAGCGCGCGAAGACGACCGTGGTTCATACATGTGACGTAACAACAAAGATAACCAGGTGCGACCAACATGTTTGATGGTCTCTAAAAGGCACGGCGCAGGCTTGGGGTAATTGCAGTCTACAATCAACACCGTCAAAGCTGACAGTCTGGTATCCTTATCATTTCCGCCGATAAAGCAATATTTGATGAAAAATGTTCTTGCCACTACTTTCCTTTCTCTCGTCCTTCTGAATAAATTCAAATTCAAATTCGTTTATTTTGTTACAAACAGTACATTTGTAACAGGCCAGCTGGAAAAAAAGCGTCAGACCTGCAGCTTGACGAGTGCCAGCGCCCCAGTACAAGGTAAGAGTGGCACTGGCACACACAGACAAAAAAGAGAGAATATGCGACACATACATAGGCATACACCTATACAAAGGATAAACACAAGAAAAACATCAAGAATTGAACTTAGCAATCAAGAGTATACAAAAGAGCTGACAGTCTGATATCTTGATGATATCCTGATGAATATGATCAAAGTTTATCCCGGCGGCGCTGGGTCAAAACCAGCCGGGAAGTGCTGCCCGCCAAAGGCCGGAGTTCGCCTCTGGGCAGTATTTGTAGAATATTTTTACGTTATTGTTTTGTTCGGCCAGACTCGGCGGCCCCGCGTTTCGAAAACGAAGTGAACGTCGCAAAACACAAACAGGCCTTCGTTCGGGTATCTGCGGTTCCCAGGCCCCGGAATGTGAGGGGGGTCATAAACGGAGGGGCGCTCCTGGCCTTCGGCTCGGACACATCTGGAACGCATCGCACCACCCCGCCTCTCTCTCCCCCCTTTGCTGTTGTTCTCTCTTTCCCTTGCCAGTGTCGGTGACTTTGTCCTTTGTATTTGTACAGAAATAAACCAGTGGTCTTTTCTCAACGAAACGTATCGGACGCTTCCTGACGTTCTCCTACGAACGCAACGAGTTTAAACTTAACGTAAATTCAGTCTTTTATATATAGAAGTTCCCACAATTTTGGTGCCGAAACCCGGGAGAACGTCAGGGAACTCACTCTGGCAAACAGACACTCAACGGAAGCAGCGACAGCCTCACGCAGTGAAGCCAACGAACAACGTGAACGAGCGGCTGCAATGGAGAAACTGAAGAAAAAACGAGCGGTCGTCCGAGCTGCGGTCACCAGGATTATCAACGAGATGACTACAGCAATGAAAGGAGCTCCATCGCAGCAAGGTGAGCTTGACGAAAAACTTTCTCTCCTTGCTTTAAAAGAAAAATCGCTTCGTGAGCTTGACCAACAAGTAGCCGACCTGACCGACGTGAACGATATCGAGGAGGAAACGGAAGCTAGCCTCGGTTATGAAGATGCTATCAGCATAGCCAGGACTAGAGCCTTGAGGCAGCTACAAGAAGTCACGAACAACGAGACAACCTCCTCTACCTCTAGCAACGTGTCGCGTATGGAGGTACAAAGGGGTAACGGCGCAACTGTCCCAAACGTAAAGCTACCCAAATTGGAGTTACCGAAGTTCAACGGAGAGCTGGCGGAGTGGCAGACATTCTGGGATCAGTTTCAATCGTCAATCGACCAGAACCTAGCATTGTCTCCCGTAGACAAGTTCAAATATCTCAAAGTGTATCTGGTCGGCCGAGCGGAGTCTGTCATCAAAGGTATTCCGGTAACCGGGGACGACTATGGCACGGCCGTAGAACTACTGAGGAAGAGGTTCGGCCAACCCTCCGTCATCGTCAACGATCACCTCACGCACCTGTTGAACGTTAAACCAATCACTATGTCAGATGCGGCGAATGGGCTCCGCGGGCTCTATGACGATGTGCAGACACGCATGCGGAGCCTCAAAAGCTTGGGAGTTGACTCAGATTCGTATGGGGTACTGTTACACACTGTTCTCCAAAGATCTCTTCCTCCTGAGCTCATTCTCAGATACAATCGGAGTTTGATTGTCGAAAAGCGACCACAGACCGAAGGCAGAGACGACCTCGCGAGGTTGCTTGAGTTTATTGAAATCGAGGTGGAAACCAGAGAAAAATGCCGACAGCTCACTCCCCACGCGAACCAACGAACGGCGCCCGAATCGCGCCGCCGAGAGCTTCGCTCCGAAAAGGGAGGCTCTGCGGCGGCATTGACCAGCGCCGCGAAGTCAGAAATGAGGCGCTGCGTATTCTGCGGCTCTAACGAGCACATCTTGGAGAACTGTACGTCACCCCTTACGATCCAAGAAAAGAAGGAAAAACTGAAGGCGGAGTACAGGTGCTTTCGGTGCACAAAGCAGTTCCATCGCTCCCGAGAGTGCAGGTCCGCCCAGAAACTATCGTGCGCAAGGTGTTCTAGGAGACATCTAACCGTGATGTGCGACCCCGAGTGGGCAGGAGCAGGGCAGTCGACGAGCTCTGACTCAACCCCACCTCAGTTTATTGGCATCTCGAGCGCCTGTACAACCAACCACAATCAGGTGCTCCTTCAAACGGCCAGGATGCGAGCGAGGGGTAAGACCGAGACTTCCCTGCGAGCACTAATCGATGGAGGCAGTCAGCGAACCTTCATCCGTCGAGACACCTCCGAAAAACTTCGATGTAGACCAGTTGGAGAGGAGGAGTTAACGATATTCGCTTTCGGTGAGTCGGCGCGTGGTACGAAAAGAAGATGCCGCCGGGTGGAGCTTATACTTCGAAGCCACCACGGAGACGCCGAAATCGTCATCGAGGCCTTGGAGGTTCCGGAGATCTGCGGAGAGATTTTGGGCATCACTGATGGTGATCTGATCAACAGCCTACAAGGGCAAGGGATCACACTCGCTGATCTACCTGTGGGGGACTGTCAAAGGGAGCGTGGAGTGAGCATTCTAATAGGAGCGGATTACTATTGGAGGGTCACCACCGGGAACGTGCATCGCGTCAGCCCTTCACTGACCGCCGTGGAGACTATCTTCGGGTGGTCTCTGCAGGGCCCCCTGAAGGTGAACAACGCTGCCAACGTATGCGCAACGACAGCCGTCTTCAGAGTCAACGTTGACGAGACCCCAGGGTGCATCGCAACTGAACTGCGTGCATTCTGGGATCTTGAAAGCCTTGGCATTAAGGACACCTCCCAGAGTAGCGGAGGTAATGAGTCATCGAAAGAACTGGTGACTTCTTTCAACTCGTCCCTGATAATGACTGACGGCAGATACGAGACCCGCCTCCCTTGGAAGACCTCAGAGCGTCAGTTGACGAACAACAAGGAGGTTGCTTCTGTGCGCTTGACAGCCTTGCTGAAGAAACTTCGCCGAGACAACTGCCTGCTAACGCAGTATGACAAGTCGATAAGGGAATATATGAGCAACGGCTTTGCTGAAAAAGTTCCCCCTGAGGATGAAGACGGGCCCAGTGGCATGACGTATTATATGCCTCACCGGGCCGTGATCAAGGAGGACCGCGAAACCACAAAAATTCGCATCGTGTTTGACGCCTCGTCACATGCTCCAAACTCTGCCTCGCTTAATGATCATCTTCATGCTGGGCCCAACTTGAACCCAGAGCTGCTGCAAGTGCTTTTGAACTTCCGTGAGCACCCCATCGCTCTTTGCGCCGACATAGAAAAGGCGTTTCTGCAGGTCTCCCTCGCCCCGGAGGACAGAGACGCTCTTCGCTTTTTCTGGTTCAAAGATATGCCCAGGGGTGACGAATTGGCAAACCCGCCTGAGACATGGAGAATGACGCGACTGCCCTTTGGGGCGTCATGCAGCCCCTTTCTGCTTTCAGCCACGATTCGACATCATTTAGACACTGTAAGGGGAACGTACCCCGAGACTGCGGGGATCATCGACACGTGTCTGTATGTTGACGATTTGCTTACGGGCGCGGAGACAAATGTTCAAGCTCGTGTAATTTACGAAGAAGCCAGCGCCATCATGACAGGAGCGGGCATGAAACTATGCAAGTGGAACACAAACGACAACGACCTGCAGCGTGTCTTCAACTCAAACGAAGCGAACGACAGGTCAGAAACCACAGGCCAAAACGCAGAAGTCGTAAAGATCCTTGGCCTGCTCTGGAACAGAGTGGATGATCGGCTAACTGTCAACCTGGAAAATGTACTCGGGTTCGTGGACAACACCAAGCTCACCAAGCGCGGTCTTCTCCAGACATCTGCCCGAATATATGATCCGTTCGGGGTGATCGCCCCCGTCGTCGTCACAGTGAAGCTATTGTTTCAGACACTTTGGGAGCTGGCACTGGGATGGGACGAACATCTTCCTGACAACATCGCTGGGGAATGGTCGGACTGGTGTTCCCAACTTTCTGCGCTTCGGGAGATGTCGATTCCACGAAGATACACCAGCCTGAAGGGGGACAGCGACGTCACGACTGTCCAACTTCATCTGTTTTCCGACGCTAGTCCCAGGGCCTACGGTGCAGTGGCCTATCTCAGGACAGAGAGTGAAACCGACGTAACGATTACGCTTCTCATGTCCAAATCAAGAGTCGCTCCACTTAAAAGGCTGACTCTACCAAGGCTTGAACTCATGGGAGCCTTACTGGCGGCAAGGTTGCACCACTATCTCATCGGCACGCTGAGGACACCGCTGCAGGCTGTCTACCTTTGGACTGATTCGACCATCGCCATGCACTGGATCAAGGGGTCTGCCTTGAAGTGGAAGCCCTTTGTCGCGAACCGCGTAACGGAAATTCAGCAACTGACGAATCCTGTGCAATGGGGGCACTGTCCAGGCAACGAGAATCCTGCAGACCTGTTGATTAGGGGACTGACGGCTCCTACGTTGGTTACTAGCGGACTCTGGTGGAGAGGACCGGACTGGCTGCGGGGTTCCCAAACGGAATGGCCCCAACGGACTCCGAGAGAACGACTGGACGACACCGACATTCATCTGCAGGAGCAACGGGGATCGAGGCCATGTGTCACTCTTGTTGTTATGGAGCCTCTCATTCCATTGCAACGCTACAGCAGCCTGAATCGTCTCCTGCGGGTCACGGCGTGGATCCTGCGTTTTGTACGGAATTGCCGGCGAGTTCAGAGAAAGCAAGGATCATTGACAGCACAGGAAATGAGCGACGCGGAAGAATTCCTGGTGCGACAAACGCAACGTGAAGAGTTCGGGGAGGAACTGGCCGCAATACAAGACAAGGGGGAGTGCAGCAAGGGGTCTCCGTTAAGTTCGTTGGGGGCCTATCTTGACTCTAATGGCATCCTTCGCGTCGGGGGAAGGTTGCAGAAGACGCAACGTCAGCTGGAAGAAAAGCACCCAATCATCCTGCCTCCCAAGCACCTCTTCACTGAGCTGCTTATTCGCGCGACCCACGAACGTCTACTTCATGCGGGTCTTCGTGACACCGTAACGGAGATCAGGGAGAGGTATTGGGTCATAAGGGCTCGACAAGTGACGAAGCGAATGCTGAAACGGTGTGTGACTTGCAATCGGCTTCACTGCAAGCCGGCTTGTGAACCTACAGCACCCCTGCCGGGCCTGCGGGTGAACCCGGCCGATCCCTTCGAGGTCGTTGGCATGGACTTTGCAGGTCCTCTCTTCGCTAAGGAGTGTGGTGTTGTGAAAAAGTGCTACATCCTTGTGATAACGTGCGCCGTCACGAGAGCTGTGCACCTGGAACTTGTCAGTGACCTGACAACGGAGAGGTTCATCTTGGCCTTCAGACGCTTCATCTCTCGAAGAGGAGTGTGTCGTGTTGTGCTGACTGACAATGCTCAGACATTTCGCAGGGCCGACAAGGAACTCGGAGAACTTTGGGACTGCATACGGAGAGAGGAGGTTTCTGCTGTGTTCGCGTCCCTCCGTGTGCAGTGGAATTTTATTGTTGAGAGGGCTGCCTGGTGGGGCGGGTTTTGGGAACGGATGGTGCGATGCGTCAAGACTGTTCTAAAAAAGGTCTTGGGTCATGGGTTTCTGAAATTCGAAGAACTGAGCACAGTGTTGACGGAAGTCGAGGCTGTACTAAATTCCAGGCCTCTAACGTTCGTCTACGCTGAGACATCCGAACCAGACCCGCTCACACCAGCGCATTTTCTTGTAGGGAGACGACTTACGTCGATCCCTTCATGCGAACGTCGCCTCGTCTCTGAGTCCAGCGCCGCCGACATTCAGAGGCGCTGGAAACACAGGCAGGCGCTTGCTGACCAGTTCTGGAGAAGGTGGCGTCGGGAGTATTTAAACGAATTACGTTCTGCGCACCACTCCCGACCCACCAAGTCCACTGGACTTAAAGAAGGAGACTTTGTAATCGTATATGAACATTTACGGCCACGGCAGAATTGGTGCACGGGCCGTGTTGTCAAAACTTTCCCTGGGCGCGATGGACGCGTGCGTTCATGTACAATAAGGATCCCCCATGGAAAGGTCATTAAACGACCGGTCCAACTTCTGTATCCGTTAGAGTCTTTGAACTAATGAGCAATTGTATGCTCATTGCGGGGGGAGATGTTTGTAGAATATTTTTACGTTATTGTTTTGTTCGGCCAGATTCGGCGGCCCCGCGTTTCGAAAACGAAGTGAACGTCGCAAAACACAAACAGGCCTTCGTTCGGGTATCTGCGGTTCCCAGGCCCCGGAATGTGAGGGGGGTCATAAACGGAGGAGCGCTCCTGGCCTTCGGCTCGGACACATCTGGAACGCATCGCACCACCCCGCCTCTCTCTCCCCCCTTTGCTGTTGTTCTCTCTTTCCCTTGCCAGTGTCGGTGACTTTGTCCTTTGTATTTGTACAGAAATAAACCAGTGGTCTTTTCTCAACGAAACGTATCGGACGCTTCCTGACGTTCTCCTACGAACGCAACGAGTTTAAACTTAACGTAAATTCAGTCTTTTATATATAGAAGTTCCCACAGTATTACCGCCGTCGATGGTATGAAATCATTCTACTGTTTTAGTTTTCTAAGTACTCACTTTGATATAAGACTGTCAACTTTGACGGTGTTGATTTTAGAATGCAATTACTCCAATCCTACGCTGTGCTTTTTAGAGACAATCAAACATTTTGGTAGCAATTGATGATCTCTGTTGTGACGTCACACGTATGAACCACTGTCATCTCCACGCTCTCTCTGGTACTTCTCTTGTTCGGCGCCTAGGGAGTTGTAGTGATTTTTCCCCCCCTTCAACTGAAAAGTGTCACGACGATAAACAGATCTGCGGGTTCATGAAAAAAGACAACTTCCCGGTGTTCTTTCGACCACTCCTCGTTCTACGTCATAACGCAAAGAAGCTTTGTGTTCCACGAGTTTAGACGTTACAAATAAAAACCACAAGAATGTGCCACCGAAACAAGTCGTCATCAGTATTCGGTGACAGGTTAACGCCGCAGTAAATGCTTCGCCTTCAGAGCGAGTTCTCTGCTTCAAGGGGCAACTTCGCTCAATTCCGGAAATTTCCGGATAATGAGTGATTTCACGATAAACATTGGCTTCACGAAGAATGGAATATATTTTGCTCAAATCCTACTCAAAAATGAGCAGAAATCAAAACTCAAACTTCGGCTCCGTCGGGCAACATTGGAATCGGGCCTCGGAAAGGCACGGGAAAGGTACCACTCGATTCTTTTTGTTGACCAGCCATAAAAAGGGTGAAACTATACATCGTTCCCAAAAACACTCAACCCCAGGAGCAACAAACCGTTTTCGAGCCCAGTCACTGAGTTTGAGGGGGGATCGGTGGCCGAGTGGTCTAGCGCACACCAGCTCGGAGCACGTGGAGCGAAAGCTCGCGCTGCAGAACCCAGGGATCCTGGGTTCGAGCCCCACCCCTGCCCGTTTCGATCTGGATGAGCATCGTACCGGCGTGCGGTCGTGTATCACTACTGCGTGATGCACGTTAAAGACCCCAGGCTAGCGGCTGTACCGCACTAGTTAAATTTCTCATCTGCAGCTGGGAGACTCGTCGCCCCTGTGAGGCAGACCAAGTTCTAGGCTGTATAAACACACACACAACCCAATTTTTTTTTTCACTGAGTTTGAGGCTGGACTCTCACCGGCGTCCCTCCTAACCCTAACCGAGTGGGCTGTGATTAAAATAGCCGCAGCCTGCGTAGGCGCAGTTTCAAACGCTGCTGGCGGCTAAATTCTCGTCTTTTCCCGCTATATTTTGTGTTTCATGGTACATGTATTTTCCCGAGGATATTGAGAAAGCATTGTGCCACACTTAAAAAAAAAAAAGCAAAAAAAAAAAAAAGCTGTAAACTATTTTTGTTAGGTACGCGCGCGACTGAACGTATTCGACTGGAATGTATAGTTCTAGTTTTTTTTTACGTTAGGTTTTGACGGCGCCAGAGATTCGCCGGATGTAAAATGACAAAGTGCTTTGCTGTCAAAAATAAATTTAAATTAAATAAACCAAAAGGCTTGAATTTTTCACGCTCACAAATAACGTGTTTAGCGATGGACAGGAACATTCGAACAATAAACATATCGTACGTACCACAAGATGCTGCATTATCCGAAAAGAATTTATTTGAGAAAGATCTCAAATAACACGGTCACACTCGACGACAGTCACGTCTTGACAATCGGACGAAATCCTAGATGACTTCGTTTTGGGGCACGTTTTTGGGACAGCTTCCTTTTTTCACAACCGCACCGAGGCAAAGCAATGAACGCAACTGACCCGTTTCTCACCCCAACCCGGACAACTATTTTTGGAGCCAACTGAGGATTCTACGCGGATTATCTGTAAGAGGGGGGGAGAACACTTACCGGCCCTATTTCTCATAATGGAAGATAACACAAAAAGGGTACGCAGCACGCGTAAAAAAAATTAAGTGGAAACTTTCTAGAGGGGCGACAAAACGTCGAATGCAAAACCGCAAAAAAAAAAAAAACGTAGGTAGAGAACCGCGCTGAGCGGGTCTTCACAGTCCGAGAGAGTGACAGAAAATTTCTACCTGATAGAGGGCGCGAGAGTCGCACCAGCCGCATCAGCATCAGGAAAGGTGCATACTTGCACCTACGTGGGGAGCACGTGGCCCTGCCACATGTAAGTTGGATGTTTGATTGTATAGAATCTGGGCCGTAGCGTTCCGCTCGCTTCCGCCTGGCAATGTTAACATGAACGAAGAAAAGACGAGGTTGGCGAGGCCGAGGCAGCGAGGCCCCGACGGCCCCGAGGATCAGAGAACGGACCGCGATCATCAGCTCATCGCTCTTCATTGTGCGTCCGGAAACGTTTACCACACAACACTCGAGGAGCGGGCGCGGTGCGCGATGCGCCAGCGTTGCGCGTCTGTAGAAGTGCGTCCTCGACCGGTGAGACATGCAAGACCTTGATGAGCGGCGATGGACCACGACGAGAGGACGAGCGGAGCCGCTGTGCGCTTTGGGCAAGCGAGAGTGCATGGCATGGGTGAGACCACGAAATGGCTTGCAGTATGAACGCCTGCAGAAA
The DNA here is from genome assembly GCF_016920785.2 of Ixodes scapularis. Taxonomy (NCBI): domain Eukaryota; kingdom Metazoa; phylum Arthropoda; class Arachnida; order Ixodida; family Ixodidae; genus Ixodes; species Ixodes scapularis. The sequence continues at coordinate 833,506 of NW_024610108.1, read as the reverse complement.
CCTTCCGGCGGGAAGCTTGTTTCACCGGCACGCCCTTGTTGTATTACGTCCTGAACTTCGCCTTGACGTGAGCATATATGCGGTTGTCTTAGCTGGCCGAGAATTACCGAGCTGCTCAGACGATGAATTTCAGTCCTTGGTTGGACCAGTAAGTGGACTTCATCGAAGTAGAGTTTCCTTCGCTTTAAATCTGATGGATTCGACAGTCATGTCAGGTGTGCCCCTGGAAGGCGCTCTTGGTGCTGCTTCAGTGGCTTCATCAACCCGTAGCGTTGGCTGCGCTCTGAAGTAACCTGAAACGAAGCAAATATTCTGATCTTGGGGTTTTATAAGCGAAACCAACCTAGGTCATTTGGCCCACCCCAGCGAAAAAACCGTGGGTTCTTTTCAAATTGAGTTGATCCCACGTTGGTCAGAGTACATATTAATAAAACACCCTCGTCAAACTAAGCTGCATGACTCCCAATGTTGGTTCTCTTGCATACTAAGAACATGTCCAATCGTATTGTGAACGTGTGTGAACGTTCAACAAAAAAATTGACTCGGGCGTTCACCAAATAATCGCTCTAAGAATTCGCAAGTATTTTACTTTCTGTTGATGCAGAACGCATTTATAATGTAGAATAAGGTTACGCACATTGTTGAACGCTAGTATCCGAATGCACGATGGTAACAGAGTGTAAAAAAACACGATTTCTTGAATTCATTGTTACACAACCATATAAAAGCCACCAGGCGCAGTCATAGTGCAGTCAGCTGCAGCACTCATGAATAGAACCGTGGTCGAACCTGGTGCGACTCAGTGCATACACGCAACCATGTACCATTTAATGGTCCCGTGTGGTTCATGTTTAAAAGTGAAATCGGCGAGGAGGATGAGAAAGAGGGGAGAGCGACATGAGGGGATAGAGTTGTAAATCAACGTGGCTGACGTCATGCCCTCCGCGTTGCGAAAGGCATGGCCATGAGGTGGTACGAGATGTCGCGTGATCCTCTACGCAAAGACGGGCGGGGTCGGGGCGGGCTACCGATGGGGGGGGGGGGGGGGGGGGGGGGGGGCGTGTGCCAGGCGCAAATGTCGTCTGCACCGCAGTCCTCATGACGTTGTCGTGTCTACGATTTCGGACGGCGTCTGCACAACTGCGACATCAATCTGCTCATGTAGTGCGAACGAAACATTGAGAGACAATCATCACAAACTGTGAGACGACGGCGGCGGTTATGACGCGGGGACGACGGTAAAGGCCGGACGGCTCTCAAGAAGCGCGGTGCGCAAGCGCGTTACGCCAATCACGTGGACACCGCTGAGCGCCGAGAAGAAAACCTTGCTCACATCAGCTGTATCGCTTGCCCGGAGAAGTAAAAAATGAAAGACGTTTCCAACTCCCTGTAATGCGGAATTAAAGCGCAGCTCTCTCGAGGAGGAGGGGAGGGTACGCAGAGGAGAGTACTCTCCTCCGTACTCTCTCCTCTTCCTCTCCTTCTCCCCTCCTCCCTTCCTCCTTCCCCTCCCTCGCCCTCCCTCTGTCCTCTCTCGCGACGTCACACGTAACGTCACGTGTGACGTAATTATGGGAAACGTCCCATAATGCAAAGTGCGCTTACGCCGACGGCGACGGCGACGCCGCTCAAGCCGGAAACGGGCGCCTAAGAGCAGCGGTCTAAAACAAAGTGACAAGATTGATGACGTGTAGCTCAAGGTTGGCCACAACAACGCCATGACCTTGGCTGCGCTGTTGATTGAGCCTTAATTCGCCACATAGAGTCTGCCGATTTGTTCAACTTGGCCCGTACCAAAGTTTGCCGGATCGTTTAAGAAACGTTGAGGCCGATCTAATTAACAATATTTGACGCGCGGTTTTCCGAGGTGATACAAAAAAAGCATTGCATTTTTTTTTTTCAAGAACAAAAACGAAGCGGAGTTGGGAGCCGTGTGCAGCTATAGAATCCACCGTGGTAACGAAAAACTAGCGACACGAATCGTTGCGGCACAATGGGGAACTAGGCCCGGGCACGAGACAAGATCTGCACAGAGCTGCCGACAGATCGCACTGGCGGCCCCGATCGCGTATAGGGAGGCTCTAGTGAGGGTGGGTGCAACTAAAATTCTAGAGAGCGTTTGCAATTTAATTGCGGCGCCTAAGGGAGAGGATTGGGAAAGGATATGCGCCAATGTTGTCTGCACGAGAGCAGGCGCCCGCTCTGTTGCAACTCTGTTGCTCCATGCGGCTTTCCTTCTCTCGCCTCCCATTACAAGAAACGAACGCCTTGTCGTAGCCTTTCTCGCTTCCTTCTCAACCCGGGAATCGCAAACGTCAAGAGGAGAAAGCAGGGTCGCTTGACAGGCAGCAACGTCCAAGACGGCGGAATTTACCATTTTTCGCATTACACAAATACTTAACCTATTGGAACACAACTGGTGGTCATGGAAAAGTAATCAATTATAACTTGCGTAAATTATTCAAGCATGTTAATAGACTCTTATGACCTGAGTTAAAAAATAAAACGTCCCTTCGCCCCATTTACTTCCAGCAAAATTTAGCAACTACATGGGGTCCATATCCCATGATCCCTGATCTAGCGGTTTCACCCAACCTCACTTGAGCCTCCCCAATCGCGTGTGCTGCAACAGCCTCCCCCCCCCCCCCCCCCCAAACCCTCTCTCCCCCTCTTCTGGGTATTCTATATTCTGGCCGTTTGTTACTATGACTCTTCTGGTTCAATTGCGATTTAAAAGGAATGCTTGTTTGAGCCCGGAACATTTGAATGCAGTTCTGTGCTGAACAGCTATCTTCGAAAAACGCACGACCCCGAAGAGTTGCAAGCACGCGACATATCAAACTGAAAAGAAATCATGCAATTTTTTTATTGTATCTTCAGGCGAACAACACAGTTTTGCAGGAACTTGTTCATGTGGGCTCCACGACTGGATTGCGGACTTTAAGAGTATCTTGATGAAGTCTGGCTTCACTGGGAAAGGTGAACTTCTTCCGATAAGGAGATGACCGCCTCGTTCTGCAAATATGTAAAAGAAACAAAGCCTATATCCACTCCATGTGCGGTTGCTTCGGGGCACATTTCGATCGGTTCCACGTTCAGCGAGAATAATTTGCGAAGTCTTCGGGGAGGTTAAAACTTAAGTCAAGTAATATACGTCTTTATATATATATATATATATATATATATATATATATATATATATATATATATATATATATAACGGGCATGGTGGCGGGAGGCCGAAGGCGTGGGTATATAACTGAGAAGAAAAAACCCTTAGTGAAAACAGCAACAACGGACGATTTAATCTTCGACGTTTCGGCCGGAGTCCGGCCTTCGTCAGGAAGAACTTTTACAGATGAACGCGGGTGGTATTTATACAATGCTATGGTCGAGTCCAAATTTCGGAGGGGTGACGGTTGAAGCTTTCGAGAGAGGGAAGCGTAGGGCAGTTCTTATCCGGGTGAAGAAGCTTGACGGTCGGTGCCAAGTTTCAACGATGGCGGGATGAAGGTTGTAGCTTCTTGGGAGGGGGCGCAGGGTGACTTTGTGTCCGGGCCGGCAGCGGTGACCTCTATAGACGATAGCGTACAATAGACGAAAGTTACACGCGCAATAATGTGCTGTCTCCAAAAAAAAAAAGAAAAAGGGGCGGCACGGTCACTTGTGTGGATGCAGGCATGCGTGAGTCAAACCTGGAACGGAACAATGTTAAACCTAGAAGTAAAAAGAAATACAATGGATATCAGAACCTGGAAATAAAAGAAAAGTTAATGGTCCAGTTACGGCCCCAAACACAGTACCACTGTTAACAACAAAATCTAAAAAAAAAAAAAAAGTGTTTTCTGATCGCTGGTGCTATTCGTCTTTTAGCATTTTAATCGATGCCAGAGTACCGGGGCTTTCATTTATTCCTTGTTTAATAGTGTTAAATCGGTAAATTAGGTAGAATTCACGCTGTTGAAGTTCGCGATTTGATTTAAATCCAGATTCTAGGAGCGTGACTGACAATTTATCAAATGAATGCTTTGGGAGAGCGAGATGTTTGGATAAAGGCAGTGCCGGAAGATTTATGGCGTGAGATTTGTGATTATTAAAGCGCAGTCTAAATGCCGTTCTAGTCTGCCCTATGTATTGCATTTTGCATACCGTACTCTCGAATAAGTAAATGACACTCGACGATTCACATGTTAAGTTCCCTTTAATTTTGATCGAGAACTGCGAGTGCGTGCTGCTGGCCGTGCTTGTGTGCTGCATCTGTTTACAGATTAGACATCCTGGGTGCCTGCAAGGCCTACATTCGTTGCGTGGTGGCGATGAATTTATCCGAGAGTTTACTAGCGCGTCTTTGAGGTTACGCGATCGTCTGTGGACTACCCCCGGGGCGGATGGAAACGCGCGTTTAAGGCGCTCGCTTTGTTCGAGAATGTTATAATGTCGTCTCAAGACATTATTTACATTAGGATGGTTTATGCTATAAGTTAGACATAGATTTGTGCGTTGTGTGTCGCTTTGCGTGGGGCGCGGGCTGATGAGGTCTGCGCGGTTCAGTTGTTTGGCTTTTCTGATTGCATCGTCGATTATACAGTGTGGATACTTTTGTTTCTCTAGCACTGATTTTAAATTTTGACTGCTCGGATCGAAATCTGTATCTTTTGAACAAATTCGTTTGAAACGATGAGCTTGGCTATAGGGAATGCTGTTCTTGCAATGGTGTGGGTGGTCGCTTTGATAATGAAGGTATTGCTGCCGATCTGTTGGCTTACGGTACAGGCTCGTGGCGAGTTTACTTTCGTCTATCTTAACGTTGACGTCTAGGAAGTTTATTTCGGTTTGAGAGTACGAATGTGTAAAGCGGATGCTCGGATGAGCAGCATTGTATCGACCTATGAAGTCCACCAGCTCCTCCTCAGTGTACGACCATACAATAAATATATCATCTATAAACCTTTTGTATATTAGCGGCTTTACGGGACATTCAGAAAGGAGCTGAGATTCTAATTTCCCCATGAATATGTTGGCATAGTTTGGGGCCATTTTGGTGCCCATCGCGGTTCCGCTAACCTGCCTAAAGTATTTATTGTTAAATTCGAACGTGTTTAGTTCTAAGACAAGCCTCGCTAGAGTAGCGACGACGTGTCCATCTAGGGGTAACCGGACAAAAGCTCACCGGACAAAAGCTCACCGGACAGAAGCTCACCGGACAAAAGCTCACTGGACAAAAGCTCACCCGTTTTTTGACAGACCCGGACAAAAGGTCACCCGTTTTTTGACAGACCCGGGCAAAAGCTCACCTCGATTTCCTTTTTTTTTTTCCTACCCGGGCGAAACACGGGCTGAAATAAAGTGCGGACGCAATGGACCCCTACCACAAAACAAAGGTGACATATTGAGCTTCCGGCTCAGCAACACTTCCTTTGATTTCCTCCTCCCAATACTCTGACTGACTGATTGGACCATTTTTAGCAGAACTCGTACCTCATCTACCATTGAGTTGCGAATTTTTTTAAAAAATACTTTGAAAGAACGGGAGTTTGGCCTATTGGAAAAGTACAAGACAGATGACCAATTTAGAAAATTGTGCGGGATTTTAGATAGGCTCGGGTTCCTTCCACCACAGCTTGTTCCACAAGAACTAACCACCAGAGAAAAGTCTACCGGTGACATCGGCTACCTGCTGGACTACTTTGATTGCACGTATGTCAAAGGCCGCTTCCGTTATGCTTCTGTTCCATCTGCGGCGGCACCCAGAGCAAATTCTTCCCTTCGCCTGACTCTGCGCCAAAGGCGACCGGAGTTTCCCCCGGTACGGTGGAATATGTACGACGCCACTCTTCAAGATAAAAACCGGATGAACACCTGCGAAAGATAGAGTACCGGGTTCCAGAAGCTCGTCGGCCACGCCCATCCAAGCCTCTTGAGGCTGATTGAATGCCTACAGCAAAATCAGGCGCTCGTTCCCACGTCATTGACAAAAGCCCGGAGAGGTGAGCCCACTGTAAAGCGTTTGTGAAAAATTACTCTGCACCTGCAGAATCGTCTTAGAAATATTTGCGAGGGCTTGCATGTACATCGAGATCTACCAAGACTGATGGAGCTAGTGGGGGACTGCATTCGCTTCTAACCAATCGATAAATAAACTTGTTTCTATTAAAATCAACAAACCATGCGCCTGTCATATTTAATCTATCGTTGCCTTTTTGTGTCGCACGCATGCACCTAAGTTTTCCGCACTCGTGTTAAGATCAACATGAAATTTTCTCGTGGTGAGCATTTGTCCGGGTCTCCGAAAATATGGGTGAGCTTTTGTCCGGGTCTGTGAAAGAATGGGTGAGCTTTTGTCCGGTGAGCTTCTGTCCGGTGAGCTTTTGTCCGGTGAGCTTTTGTCCGGGATTGCCATCTGGGGTATCCGGTTGTTTGTGGAACTCCACAAACAAGCGGATAGCACGAATAGCACCAGCGATCAGAAAACACTTTTTTTTTTTAATTTTGTTGTTAACAGTGGTATTGTGTTTGGGGCCGGAACTGTACCATTAACTTTTCTTTTATTTCCAGGTTCTGATATCCACTTTATTTCTTTTTACTTCTAGGTTTAACATTGTTCCGTTCCAGGTTTGACTCATGCATGCCTGCATCCACACAAGTGACCGTGCCGCCCCTTCTTTTTTTTTTTTTTTCGGAGACAGCACATTAGTTTGCGCGTGTAACTTTCGTCTATTGTACGTTATCGTCTATAGAGGTCACCGCTGCCGGCCCGGACACAAAGTCACCCTGCGCCCCCTCCCAAGAAGCTACAACCGTCATCCCGCCGTCGTTGAAACTTGGCACCGACCGTCAAGCTTCTTCACCCGGATAAGAACTGCCCTACGCTTCCCTCTCTCCAAAGCTTCAACCGTCACCCCTCCGAAATTTGGACTCGACCGTAGCATTGAATAAATACCACCCGCGTTCATCTGTAAAAGTTCTTCCTGACGAAGGCCGGACTCCGGCCGAAACGTCGAAGATTAAATCGTCCGTTGTTGCTGTATTCACTAATGGTTTTTTTCTTCTCAATTTTATATATATATATGGCCCTTCGTTTTGAAATATCAAAAATACCGAAAACCCAAAAGAGTCCGGCGTGGTGGCGCCTCCTGGATTTTTATCCTCGGAGAACATGGCGGCTCTCCAAACCTGTAGCAGAGGATAATCGGTCAGTCAGAAAATCGGACGGTCTTTTTTAGGTGCCCAACGGCCTCTCAGACTTTGAAAGGGAAATCGTCAAACGGCAGAAACAGCTGGGTTTGGTGTCTGTATCGTAGTTTTGGTTGTGACTCCTGCGGGGCAGCGTTTCAGGCGGAACCGGCGCGACGTGGCCCCTCACGTCGCTCAAAAAAGTCCACAGCTCGTAGTCTTCAACTTCGCGCCGTTTCAAAGAACTTGAGATCGCTGAAAGGGCCCTAAAATAACTTCAAACTCGAAAGTCAAGCGTCGTCTTCTCGCAGCTGGCCATTCGCGGGACGCCGGCGAGCACGACACCTCGGAGGCGTCAGAGAAACTCGACTCGCAGGACGGCTCAATATTTGACGTCACTGCAGTGGCGCGGATCGCGCGGAAACTTTAAGTTCGCCATTTGGAAATTGCTTTTTTCACTTCGCAAATACTGAATTCTCAAGTTTCGAGTTTTCGAGGGTAATGTGCAGGCATCTTTTCAGTCGTTTCGAATAAAAACTAAAACAAAAGAAGAGACTGACGTGTCAGTGCCCCTTCGACGTTCGAGGGCAACTTCATTGATCTCGTTTTTTCTACCTTAGGATTAAACATATCCACAGACAAATAAAAGTCACAGAATGCAGCTAAACCGCACCTACAGTTAACGCAAATCCGGGGTGCCACTCCTCCGCATATTTCTGATCACTGAAATCCTAAATGAATGTGCGTGCTTCGAGCGAAAACCACAACGTTGCTTGGACCTATAGCATGCTCCGATTGAACGGCCTTGTAGGACACGTGGACGGCAAAAAAGATCCCCCAGATCTGACGTGTCGACTTTGCCAACTTGGCGTCGGCGCCGTCGGCGGTCCGAGAGTCCGAGCCATCCGCGCCTTCCCGCTTCCACGTAGCGCGCCACGAGAGCAGGGAGCAGAGGAAACCGTTTCGGCAGGCACGGGCAGAAATTCATACGCTGGCGCTGCGGAATACGCAATCCCTTCGGGCGAGGGGCTTTACGATTGGCTCAGGGGCACAGGAAATGTTAACCGTATGCTGACTGAGGTCGTCTTCTACAGCAGCGCGTTGGAATATGGCGGTAAAAACAACCAGGAACATGTCGTAAGTTTTGAATTTATGTAGAAGATGAGATGCTGCGGCTCCTCACTTTGGTGAACGTAGGAACTTCGGCACTATATCCGGCTGGAGTCGTCCTTTAAGTAACACTTTTTTGAGAGCGCAGCCAATTAGAGTTGTAAGGCAGGGAGCGCGTGGTGAAGGCGGACCATCTACTGGGTTCTTAACCTGACCAAGACTAAAAGTGCGTACCGGTGTATAGAAATAACATTGGCACGTTGGGATATGTTGTGCCGCAATGCGTTCATGTTTTGCGTTCTAGCTCCCGAAACAAATCAGCATTTATCGGCTCAAACTCCTAGCTTTGACGGCAATCTGCTTTGTTCTACAATGAACCGGAGCGGATGCTACAAGCCATCGGATTCACTCTAGGGCTCTCTGAGTGTGCCATGGCCTCCGGAAGGTATGCAGCGATTCCCGGATCGCGCAGTCACTTGAGAAGCTGAAGGAGCCGAATTCGCTGGAGTTGCTGGTAGCATCCGCTGGGGTTCATTTAGTGGCGAAAAGGAGTGAAGCTCTGACTGGGCACTCTGACTTTGAACATTGCAAAGAATTCCTTGAGGTTGACACCCTGTTTTTGTACCCTCCTTGTGCTCCTTTGGTGTCGAAGTCAGGTACTACAATGCGAGGGACCTCCTTGGGAGTAGCCCTTAGGCACCTCCATTGGCAAGCTAAATTTTTGTGTCGGTCTTGGTTGTAGATTAATGAAGACGGTAGCTTAGTAAACGTAACCGCCTCGCCATGATTTTTTCTCTCTCTTAGTTTGTGCGATTGAAACGGTTTCGTAGCCGATGACTGCCATTTCAAGATGCACCAGGTAGACATAACGGAAGTATCCGCCCGAACTTTTCTTCTTTTATTTTAAGCGTCACATTTGCTCCACAAAATACAGCTTTGAACTCACACGAAATGTCGTGCCATTAAGTAATAGATAAAAATTCTGAAAACTCAGTTTCTCTTTTCTGTTTCGATTAGCTTTCTGGTTTGTTTCAACAACACTAGGCTATTTTTTTGTATTTTGAGCTCGGGTTTAGTTGTGCTTATATTGACAACCAATGTTTGTAGAGTGTTTTTAGTTGCTTTTATAGTTGAATTAATTTAGGACTTTAGCTGAATTGGCGACGCGTTAAATTTATATCTGCAGAAGCCAAAGCTCAATGCGAAGAAATTACAAGGAGGCGAATACCGTGACCAACCAGGCGCAATCACAGCTCCATCCGGAACCAGCTTAGAAGTTCCCGGAGGACACGATCAGGCGGATACCAAAGAAGCAGCCGAAGGGCAGCAAATCCTCACACCAGACGTCCAGCAGATTGCCTCGAAAGCTCGGAGTTCACGATCGGCGAGAGTCACCAAGAAACAGGAGGACATCGGAGACATCCGACATCTCGTAAGCAAGGCATGACCTAGAACCTTCTCTATGAAACAGCCTTTGAAACGGCACTATACCATGGGGAATGTGTTCCTTGTATTTGTTCGGATTTTTCCCGCGTTCCTTGACTAAGATAAGCTCTGAAGTGAGATCAAACACACTGATGGCGCGTGTAGATGTCTGCGCACAGAGTGCATAAAAGGTATCATCAAATATTAGCGCCGCACTGGCGTTGATCTAGGACACGAACTCAGTACGCGGTGATTTGTAACCGCGGTGCAGTGGCTTTTAGTATTCGAGCTCTCACTCTCACAAGCCTTGCCTTTGCATTTATATTACATTATAAAGTACTGAAATAGCTAGCCAGAGAAAAAAAAAAAGAAACAGCCAAATAAAATGTGGTTTTTATTTCAGAAATCCAACCTCCAACTTGCCAATATTTTGAAATGGTCTTGATTACGAGAATGCACTGCGTTTTTTTTTCCTTTACACGCAACGCTAAATTTGTTATCAACGGAAAGTGTATACTCTTAGCCTTTTGAAAATACTAAATATGTTGTGATATCTCAAATAGGTTACACGGAAGAATTTATCAAACTTTGACAAATATTGTCGCAGGGACACACTTTGACACTATTCATAACAAAAGTGAATATAAATAATCACAATAAAATGATTGATCATAAATAATCTCTATTTTGAGAGTGGCCTTAAAAGTTAGAATGCAATTCCAAAAAAATTCAAAACGTAGAAAGGATGTGACACATAACTTCTCCGATAGGCGAGAAAAAAGGTGAGTTTGCACCTCGGCTGCTTAAAATGTCCATAAATTAGAGAAAACAAATCGCCCGAACTTGCAGCTTGCACTCCCTGTAACAGAAGGGGTCTTTCCCAAAACATATATTTTATTCATCAAAATTTAAAATTCGACCCCAAGTCCGTGCCTGAGTTGAGATGAAACCACCCTTGTATAGTTCTCTCTCAAATTCTCTACCACACTGTATCACAAAATCAACGTAACTCGTAACGCGCCGTAACGTGTCATACTAGGACGTCTATTAGGCCAGGCACGAAGGTGCACATTTCTTTGAAGGAAATCCCGAGGCAGCAACCATCGATTTGCAAAACAGAGAGTACACAATCTCGTGACGACTGCTCTTTTGTCTCTTCAATGAGTTACTACATCTCGTAGTTTTGCTGAAGTCCGGGGGTTCAAATATCACTTTTGATGTACTTTGCCTGTATTTAACAAATACAAATATAAACGTCAAATGTAAATTAAAAACGTATTTTGCTTACACAGGCATGTATATTGAAGCAGAAACTAATGCTACATAGCTGTATACTTTGCCACCTTGTTCACTTCTGTATGCCGAAGGGGGTAGATACCTAGTCAGGCAGAAATGCCTTTTGCCACTACGTCCCTACCGTTCTTGGCCCGTGAAAATCCCAATAAACTTTAAACTTCAAATCGTTCGATTTGCTAAGTCATTTGATGCGATAAGATATAATAATCTTATTAATACGTTTACTTAAAAAAAGTTTTAGACGGTAGATTTTAGTTATTATGCTACTCACAATTTTTACCCGTCCCTAGTTGCAATCTTAATTAGGGTCGTATGCCCGAAGGAATACGGCTACAAAATAATTTCTTAATTAATCACAAAGTTGTCCACAGTAATGAGGTGTGCCAGCTAATTCAGTAATGTTTTTCTTCTCGTTTCAATTTCAAAGGTGGACTCCCCGCAGGCGGCAAGATCACCGAACAAACTGTCATGGCACGAAATGCTGATTACTAGAATTATGTTTTTCTTAACTCTGGTTGCCTTAACTTTAATCATCATGGTACTTATCTTCAGACTCCACCAATCACGCTCAGTCTCGCACTCTGATGTGTGTGACACCGAAGACTGCCTCGATTATGCCTACAGAATCACCCAGATGCTAAATCGCAACCTGAATCCTTGCAAGAACTTCAGCGCTTTTGTCTGCTCGGCCTGGACAGAAAATAATCAGAATATCGCCGCAGGAAGCGTAACAGATGGTGTCATCCAAAAATGGTTGAAAGAAATCACCAGCGCACTACAAAGCGATAACTTCAACGCTTCAGTCATCGAGGCCGGCAACAAGGCAAAAGCAGAATTCGCATCGTGCATGAATAGGACACACGAGGACCAAAGGGAGGTGCTGTCATCTTTGCGGAACTTTATGACTCAGAGAGGGCTGTCCTGGCCCGACAAATCTCCGGCGAACGTCAGCGCTCTTCACGTGCTTATAGACCTTGATGTCAACTGGCTCGTTCCCTTTTGGTTCAGGGTTCATATCTTGCCGACTTATGATTCCCGTCCCAGGGCTATACAGATCAGTCCATCAGCGCTTACGCGCATTTGGCACCTGCAACATCGAAGTGTGGCCCATTACAGCGTGACAGCCTACGCCATCTACTGGAGCTTCGTGTTCAGCCTGCTTGCGCAAGAAAAGGATGCCTCACTTTACGCAATCCAAGCCAAGCACGATTTCCATCTGCAAGAGCAGGTTGTGAGCGAGCTCCAAAGAGAACCGATTACATGGGAGCCTCACGTGACGTCAATAAAAGATTTGCTGCGATATCAAGACTGGCTGACAGGATTAAGAAAGGTGTTTGAAACCGCCCTTCCACTGCACGCGGACGTAACGGTCTATATCACCGATAAAAGGCACTTCGACAGAATGAGCAGAATTTTGGAACGCTTCAGTAACGATCAGTTAATAGCCCACATAAGCTGGTGGTTCGCTCAGTTCGGTGGCATTATTGCAATATCGGAAGCGCTGGTGGGCTTCTATGGCAGCCGAGGCGAGGCGGCCCAGAAGAGAGTTGACTTGTGCGCGAGAGGTGTGGAGTCTGTGTACTACCCCCTTTTAACGAGTACCTTCGCAAGAAAGTATTGGAAGAGAAACGACGAGAAGCGTGAACAATTTGCTCGGAAAAATAGAGGAGGCATCCATTGCCAGGGTTTCGTCTTCGAAGTGGATAGAGGAGGACGTGCGAAAAAAGATCATAACAAAAATCAAGAATGTGGTTACAGAAGTGTGGCTCGAAAAAGGTTTAAGTTCGGAGAGTGTCACGGAAATGTACAAGGAATTTCCGAACAAGGCAAATTCATTTCTCGATTTCTGGATCAAAACCCGTATCGCAATGCGACGTTACCTGTCAAGAACAAGATATCGGCTATCATCTTTCTCGAAACTGGAGAGTCACCGCTTATTTGAGTATAATTATTACCTGAACTCCATCTTGATGCACCTGACAATCTTAACACCGCCACTGTACTACTTGAAGGGCACAAAATCAATGTTATACGGAGGGCTTGGATTTTGGTACTCGGACTTGCTCGTCCGTTCTTTTGACCCGCACGGTGTTTGCATCGACGCACACGATTTGCTCGCCAACGCGTCCCAGTCGTCCCACACGGAACGGACCTACGTTGAAAAGGCGTTCTGTGGGTCTTTAAGAAAAAGCAAGGCATGTCCTCCTCCTCATATCAAGAACAGCGTCTTTCCACACTTACCTGCTCTGGATATTACACATGCGGCTTATGAAAAAGCCGTCGCAGTGCGGAACGACGTTCGTTTGAAATTTCTAGAGCACTACAGCCCGGAACAGGTCTTTTTTATTACGGTCTGCCCCAACACATGCCAAACCGATATTCAGGACCGGTGCAATGAATTTATGAAAAACTTTCAGCCGTTCGCGGATGCCTTCAACTGTCCTTTGGGGTCTGAGATGAACCCAGCCAAGAAATGTGATTTTTTCTGAAGCCTAAGCGACACCTATGGATGTTAGGACGAACTTGTTTTTCCCCTACGGTGAATCCACGTCACAACGAGGAAATTTGAAAAATTTGGAAGCAGTACAGACGTTTTCTATTCTCCATTTTTCTAAAATGTTCGCACAATATTTTTGTCACATTTTATAAAATAAACACGAAATATACTAGATGTTTAAATTTTCATTTAGGAGAAAAAAAAAACGAATGCTTCCAGGTGACATTTACTGCGCTGACACTGAAGTTGTGCATGACTGTACGCGTGCAAAAATATGCAATATATTATAATGCTATTAAATGCAAAGTTGCAAGCGAGCTGGACCAGAATGACGAAAATAATCCCTGGAGAAGACGAACAAGAGGGACAAAGTACAAACACAAATCTCCAAACACAGCTAGGTGACTTGTGCGCGAACAAAAAAATCCGCCTGGTCCGGGTATCGAACCAAGGACCTCTCCATTGCAGGGGGAGCGCTGTACCAACAAAGGTAACCAAGTTTTTTTTTTTTTTAACTGCTTGGCAGAAAAACATACAATACTGGACACAAGTTAACGAACGATCAAAAGTGTCCGGCAAGCACTATCCGGCGCGATTAGGTTAAAAAGCCCTCAGTGCGACCAGTCTGTCCAGAGCTGGCAGCCAGTCAGGCTGCTTGCTGAGCGCTCTGTACACTTCCCGTAGGTTAACAATACTCTCAATAAAGTAATCTCGAACTGGGCGAGCGTCCAAGTTAGCATGGCGAACGGCCATCTTCCATTTGCACATTTTATACAGGGCCAAGATCATTATCGTGTCATAGGACACGCCCCCGTCCCGTTACACACAGAGAAACCGGGTGCCATACGCCGACACTGGGAGGCTCTTTTTTAAAGTACGCAGCATGATATCCCAGTGAAACACTGTGTCCCAGCAGTCGAGAAAAATATGTTCTACAGATTCGGGCTTCCTGCAAAAAAGATAATGGACCGACCAGTGCACAAATATACTCCTTTCTTGAAGCCAGGGCTGAACAGGTAGCGCCCCACGATGAAGTTGAAAAAAGAAGGATTTCACTGTTATGGTCTGTTCACACGAGGAATCTTTTAGGCGCGCAACAGTTTCGCGACACTCCAGTTTCGCGAAATGTGCTCGTTCACACGTACCGCTTCACGTGCAACAACGATGACGTTTAAACTCGCGAAAATAGTTTGGGTGTTGACCATAAAGTGGCGCTTCAGTTGAAAGTCAACATCATCACCATCACCATTAGCAATTCAGCGTCGAGTTTTCCATCTCCCGCCACATTCTAAAAACCGAAGCACCTAAGGGGGCACAGCCGCCAGCATCGCCGGCAGCTCCGCCCGCCGCTGGTCCGAACATTCCTCCGTCCCCGCACCGTCCCGTTTTTGGCACGGCGCCCACGGCGCTTTCGCCGGGACGGGGCGAGACGCCGGCTGTGTGAATGAGGCCTAATTGTCTGCGTCCATCGCTGGATTTTTTTCCGATATGCTACTCACTTTTCCTTCAGTGGTGCTTGACGTGCTAGCGGAAGCGCCGGCAGTATCCATCGTTCGTGGATTCGTTTTTTTTTTCGGATTTGGCTCGGCTACAAAGTCCGAACTCGTCGACCCGCATGGACGTCAGGACATCAATTTGACATTGACAAGGCATCGACCCTGGAGGGGGATAAAAGGTGGGGACCGAGGAAGCTGCTGGAATCTTGGTTCATCCAGAACGACAAACGCGGAAGTGATTCATCGCTGGTAAACAAGAACCGTGGCCCCCTTGCCGGACGGGGAATGGCAGAAAAACATACAATACTGGACACAAGTTAACGAACGCTACCGGAGGTCGAAACCACGCCCCTGCAACAGTGTCCAATAACGTAAACATCGTCATCGACGGCCACGACGCATCAGCGCTCGTCGACACTGGAGCAGACTACTCAGTCTTGAGTGGGAGGCTCTCCCGCCGCCTTCGGAAAGTCACGACGCCGTGGGATGGACCTCAGATACGAACCGCCGGAGGGCACCTCATCACACCGGTCGGGAGATGCACTGCTCGCGTCGAGATCCACGGTGAGACGTGCCCTGTCAAGTTCGTCGTTCTGCAAGACTGTTCGAGGGACATTATCCTCGGAATGGACTTTCTCTGCGAGTATGGCGCCGTCATCGACCTCGGAGCAAATCGGCTGACGCTTCGAAAACCTGCTCCACCACAGGAGGACCCCAAAATGACGTCATCCGCGGTACGAGTTCTCGCAAACCACGTGAACCTACCGCCGCAGTCAAGTGTTTTCGTACCCGTCGGGGTCGATGAGACTTTCTGTGGCGACGTTTTGCTCGAAGGAAGCCTCCAGTTGCTTCTAGGAAGAGGGATCGGCATCGCAAGCTATCGCATGCTATCGTCTTCACATGAGGTGCTGTGTAAACTTAACACGCTACACCGTGTCTGCCTTCCGCAAAACGACGAGCCCAGCGAGCCGCGCGCCTTTCAGCCGAATTGAAAGCACACAGGGCGCGTTAGTTCTCGTTCGATGTTTTTTATACACAGTAAAGTCTCCAAGCGGCGGACGTCGCTTCTTGCAAAGGTACGTACGTGCGTTGTCGGCGGTCGGCTGTGTCGGTAGCTTCAACAAACCGCTAAACAAAAAAAAAAAAAAACGAATGCCGAACTTACATGGCTAATTAACTTCAGCAAACTATTTAGAATCGGGCGGTAACTTGCGCCACCTATCGAGATTTCTAGCGGCCTGTTTTTAAAAAAAGGCGAGTCTGTTTGCACTGCGAACGACCACGACCACACAGCAACCCTACATACAACGCAGGCAACACAGCGCACAGCTACACAGCACCGACATGTACACAAACACAACAACCGACACTACGCCTGACACTTCCTACTCGATATCCATTTCTCCCCGCGGCGCATATAAGCTTGACATGTGAGGGTAAGCTCTTTGGTCGCTGACCATTACAGATTTATAGAAGAATACACAAAACACGGCGCAATGGACAGCCGTGTGTTAGAACTGTTTGCATTTAAAAAGTATGGAGGCAAAATCTATAATGTTAGTCCGTTGCAATAAATAACGATATGTTAACAATAAATCTCAAACCGGTTATGAAAAAGTTCAAATTTTTGTTATTTTCTTGCTTGACCAGTGTTATGAGCAGTCCGACTAGCTTGAATCACATAGGAAAACAAATTATTGGGATTTTGTCATTACGTATACAATAATAAATGAAAATGATCCTTGCGCAAAGCATTTTTTTATATATTTTTGTGAACGACATCCGGACATCCCCCAACACTTCACTTCCGCTAGTTGCAGCAGTTGCAGTACGGGAGCAGACGCCTTCACTTTTGGGGCGTTTTGATGCAGCTTGTTGTCGTATGTCGTGTCGGTGTCGAGAAGAGCGGTGGGGCTTCGGAGTTTGTGACCGGTGTTATTCGTGAACACTGGTGTGGGGCGCTGATGCGTCTTTTTTTTATACTGCCACCACCCCGAACTTTGAAGATACACGGGCCCGTAGCAGTGCATTACGCTGAATCGCGAGCTCCTTCCCTGTTGACGTCGCTTTCCTGGTACCACTTGTGGATACTGCAAGCGTTTAAACAGTGTGCACCGTCTCGCCTACATCCCCGGTGACGTACTCGACCTGTTGAAACTTATTGCTTCCGTCATTTTAGAGTACGCAAGGCAGTTATCTCGTTGGTCTGGTTTCGGTTATAAAAGCAAGGCAAAACGCTCGTAGTTCCCGCCCTCAGTACACGTTGGACATCTTCCACACTTTGACACCGGACAACTGAATGAACGAGGATTTACATTCACTTCCGAGGTTACTCTCGCCGCTTCCTCACCGTTGAGCAGCAGGATGAGCTGGCGACAAGCCGCGGATGAAAGGCTGGAGCATCAACAGCCCAAGCGCACTCGGTGCCGATGCGGGCGACGCGGGTTTCTGTCAACCGGGAGGCCAGCACAAACCGTGACCGTTCCAGCTCTTCGTCATGACACGATGTTGCAGAGAGCAGGGTAAAATACAGCTACACGGATCACCGAAGCAAACGACTGCTATCTTAAATCTTGGCTTGTGATTGCGCCTTTGTAGTAGATAATCTTATTCGTTTTGCTGGAGAGACGCAAACGACGGGCATAACAAAATCGCTTGCATATTCCGCATATCTCACAAAAGCATTTACCCTGTCACCTTGCGAAAAGCGCGAAACACGGAGTCCGCACCGTCCTAAGCTTCCAGTTTTTTACCTGCTTTAGAGCAGTTTGTACCTGCTAGTATATATGCCTACTGAAATTGAAACAGGGCAGTGCCAGAGAGAAAGAGACAAAGTTGAGAAAGCTTGCTCGCTTTGCAATTTCTCAACTCTCAAGTGATTGTACCATAATAAATACACCAACGCGTCTTCCAAAATAAAAAAAGAGCACTACGTTCACAACATAAAGAATGGTCTCAGTACATGCATCTGTGGGCAGGTAGGAAACCTTGCCCTAATTTATTCACGCCGCATGATTGGCGCAACAAACTCGTTGCAGGACCGAATCATCTACTCGAGTGGTGTGCGTCGCTATGCAAACGCAGTCCAACACGAAGCATAAAAAACGGCAGATTTAAGACAACAATCCGGAGTCATTATTCAATTAAAACAACGTAATTTTGTTGAAAACGCCCGCTGCTTCTTACTCACGGTATGTGTCGGGATACTTCCACAGTTTGAAACGGAACGAAGGAAGATTTACTTTTAAAAACGCTCGCTGCGTCCTCCCGGACCAGCTGGACCGGATCAGCTGACGACGACGGGACTGTACCCGTTTAACCTCCACCACGCAACAAACAATTTGCGCTCCGTGTTAAAAACGTGGTTCAAACAGACCCGGAATACAAAGCACCGCACCACACACGACGAATGTTTCAGCTCTTTTTCGCATCGCCGGGTTGCACCAAACAGAACGAGATCGCCGAAGTCAACGCCGCGCTGTCGTGAACCTTGGCTTGTGGTTGCGAACTCGTGGACCCTGTGACTCCCTTCGCTTTGAAAGCACACACGCCGATTACGAATGCTACTTTCCGTCTTCCAGGAACATCACAGGGGCACTTCTCCGGTCACGTCTTCAACTCTCCGAAACTCTATGCGAAGCTCCTCGCGTCCCGTCAAACCAAAACAGTAGCGGCGCCATGCGTACTTGCCAGATTTTCTCCGGTCAAACAAAAACAACGAAAGCCAACCGGCGCTTGCTTCCAGCGTGCATCGGCGTTGCGCTTGCGCCGTGGCCAGATCGCTTGCAGTTGAAGGTTAAAGCAAAAACGAAACCAACTGCAATGTCACGTGTTCACATCGAGGACACGCTTTTTATATCCATTTTAACTGTTTGGAACGAATAATTAGACCCATAACTTTATTTGTGGTGTCTAAGAAACTGTTATCAGGACCCCTAAACTAAATACAAACATGGGCGACATGAGGGAACCCGCATTGCCATCGACCAGAAGATGGGGGCGAGCACGATAAGCGTCGTAAGCGTGGGTTTCGCGAACGTCCTGCGACATGGCGCAATTGCTTTTGGTGCATATCTGTCTCCGAGACATGTTTCTTTCCGCGGCATTTGTCTCGACGGTCCTTTCCAAGTGTTTCCCCAAGCATTCCGGTGCTTCAATAGCCGGCAATGCCGAGGTCGTCGCCGGGGGCGATGCGTGTTATCGAGGTCGGCTACATGGTCATGCGTGTACGACCGAACCAAAACACGTTTTTTACAACCTCGCATGATTTCTGAACGAATTATCCGTTACTCATCGTGTAAATTTATGGTAATTTGTGTAAATAGCGTGTTTTTCACCCCAAATATTCGCCAAATACACGGGACTTGCTAACAGTGTAGGAAGGTTCGCTTTTGTTCTTCGTTCAATATAACAATGGTACAACACCACCTGAGTGGGTTCAAACCTCAGACCGCAGACAAACGAAACCATCCACTTACAAACAATGCTTGTTCCGGGTCGACATCTCACATGGCTATATAAAGGACTGCTATTTCGCCACCTCCCTCTGTCAGAACCCTGAGCTTCGTCTTGTCCAAATCACTGACACGCAAATACGGTGAGTGTTGTTTTTATCGGTCGATTATTAATATGTATCTACTGCGACACCAAAGTACTGTAATTGCATTTAAAATATTGTAGTTATTACGCCTATGTACTTTGAGCTGTATACAAATAATCACTGTTAGCTATTTATGCAGAGAAGTAAGGTCTTGGAATTTGAAAATTTCAAGACACATGAGAGGCTCAAGTTTCTCAAGTGTAATTCGAAGTTTCAAGTGCCCCTCGTCTGATTGTATGTGTCGCGTTTTGATTACAGGCTGCAGCGTACTCGCGGAGCCAGCGAGATGAATCCTGGGCACCTGGGTGTCCCAACGTTAGTGCCTTCTCACAAGCGCTCAAGCAAGCCAGTCATACAGTAGAAAAGCCCTCGCTGGCCCAACGGGGTTCTTGAATTTTCGTCCAAGAGTACCAACCTAAAAAATCCTAGCATCGAGTACTATCGAAGCATCAAATGCTTTCATCTCAGCAAGCACACGGTGGCCGGGGAAAAATGTCCAGTAGCGCACCTCACGCTTAACAGCGGAGTTATGGTGTCCGATCCTGATAATCCCATGACTCCGCACAGCTGCAGCCCAGAGAAGGACTCCGATGCGACGGCAGTGCTTGCGAAGCGATTCATGTACGAAGTCTGTACGGATGTACGTACCAGCCGCAAGAGGCCCCGTGAGGCATTCGACGAGGCTGTGACGTCCATCCAGGAAAGGTTTCGTGAGTACGGAGATGAAGTCCAAGATGGCATACAAGCCAACATGAACAGTGCATATGGATTTACGTCCAAGAGGAGCCCTCTCACGCAATCGCCATCACAACAGACTAAAGGGCAACGCATTGAACGCTATTCTCCCGGAGCTTCGCGTCACCAACGACTTCCAAGAGTTCTTGCAACTGGAAGTGAAGACGGAAAGGAGACGGCTCCTGCTTTTTTATGCTGAAAAAGACCTGGAAGTGATTCTCAATGTTGAATTCATTCTTGCGGACGGCAATTTTAAATATAACCCCAGTGAATTTCACAGCCCATGGCAATTCTACACTGCACATGCCATTGTTAAACGGGAAGCGCATCCCATCGTTTACGCTCTGATGCAGTCATGCGACGTTCAGGCCTACGAGGTTGTTTTCGGCACCTTAAAGACTTCACTTGAGACCAAGTTCGAGGGAGTCGGTGGCCTCTCAACCTCCACCACGTGGCACTTCGACTACGAGTCCGCAGCTATCCAGGCTGTGATGAACGTCTTCAAGACCACCGCGCGATTTCCGAAGGTAAGAAAATTTCTGAAGTATTGTTTTTGAGTAAGTGAACGACTTAAGTATGGCGTTTTTATCTATAAAAGATAAATGAAGCCAAAGGTGGCAGAGTACTATATCTAGGATTCAGTTACCCGTTTGTTGCAACTGTGACCACACATGTGTGGGCTCCAATAGATGTTTTCGCTCGTTTTACTCCCAGGTACGTGGCTGCGCATTTCACTTTGCGAAAGCCATTAACACCAAGCGCGACGAACTGGGGCTCAGGGCTCTTTGCCGTGACGACCCTGAGGTGAACAAAAGGTTCGTCCGAATTCGTCACCTGCTTTTCGTTCCGGACCACTGCCGCGTGCTGTTTTCAAGTGACCTTCTTGCAGCGAAACCAAATCTACCCCAGCTGAATGCCGCTCGCCTGGACCAGTTCATCCGGTACTTCAGGAACTTCTGGCTATCCCATAGCATTATCAGAGAGATTTGGGGACAGTTTGGAAATCGGGGTCCAAGGACGACGAACGTAGTTGAGGGGTGGCACAACGGCCTGCATAGTCGCCTTTCAAGTCGCCATCCCGACCTGACTGAATTTATTCAGTTCCTTCAGGTTGCGCAGCATGCCGCACAGAATCGAATTCAAGCTCTTCTGCTTGATCCGCTCGCTGTGGCAAGACCTACATCAAGCTCCGTCTCGGCAAGAAACGAGAGGCTCCACGCAGAAATGGATGCCTTTGCCTCATTCACCAGCGGCAATGCTGCCACCTACCAGGACGTCTGCAATTACGTGGACAGGATCGCGAGCACTGGTGTGCTCCCAGCGGCTACTTAACAGTTTTTCAGCAGTCATTTAGTGACACATGATGTGAATAAATGTGTCATGGTTTCCGCTGATCAAGTTGTCCACTTTCAAAGACGTCGAGAAAGGTGCCAAAAGCGAAAACCTTCTCCGTAACGTTTTTGTCTAAACAGTTGCTCTGGTGTGCACCAATCACTGATTGTTGTATGTGATTACATTTTATCCTTGAAGTTTAATTACTGCCATAGCCTTTTCTTGCTTTTGCCAATAAATCTATTAGTAAAGCAATAACCTACTTAAAACATGCTTCTAAAATAAATATTGGGATTCTTTTGCAGTTAAGGCTACGCGAAGTTCTGCGTTCTTTTTTTCTTCATATTTTTCAGCAGTTTTAGATGTATCGCAAAATTAGCGAAAGTATCCGAAAGATGCAAAAACAAAATAATATAAATTTGTTTGGTCCTGATGACACGTTACGACGGTGGTAGACTTTTAAATGGCGGGGGAGTAACGTTTAATTGAAAGCGCAACAACTGCGGTACTGTACATCAGAACAACAACGCTCCTCGGATATTTTGGTTCCAAGTACCCCAGATCGAATCTTATTTCCCGCCCTGTCGCGCGACATTAAAGGTTCTCGCCTCCTCTCCTTCTGGGGCGGCCAGTCAATCATTTTGAAATCTATCGGAGTCACGGGATGTCCACCGTCCAATTGTCGACTGGGGGCCGCCCAATACGCTCACTAGAACGGCGATTATATTTGCAACGGACACGGGGTGACACGCCCGTAACTTCGGCAGCACAAACGGCCGGAGCCTACTCGGCGCCACGCCAAGCCCATTCACGAAAATTATTTCGCAACTTCGTAGTTTCGCTTTGCCGCTCTGTATTCCGTTTGCCCCAAACTTGAGACTGCGGTGGAAGCCACGTCCTGTCTCTAAGTCGCCACGTCATCACGCTCCCACTCATACCAACGCAGGGGGCCGGGTCAGGTAATAAGAGGGAGGCGGCTGATCGGTCCGGCGGGCACGCAGCTCCCACTGCAATCTGAGCCGCCGTCTCAACCAAGCACCCAGCCAAGGTGCCTCTGCAAAGGCCGAAAATGGTTGGTAGAGGAGGCACAGGGGAATAGAAAGTTTTCGTAGACCGCGTTTCCCCTTCCGCTAAGCCCACCGCAACGAAGAAGCCGCTACTGCGCCTGCGTGCCGACGGCCTTGACTGTGGCGATCCGGTTATCGTAGCGGGTTGCGGAGAGCATTGCGGGACGGCGAAAACGATCTACGAAGACTCCCTAATAACGGCCACGCGAGTTCCTCCGACAACCCCAAAAAGCAGACCCCGGCGGGAGCAAGCTATGTACCCCCCGAGACGCCCGTAAGCCGGCCAAGGCTACACACATCCCTCTCCAAAACGAACAATGGCCAGCGGTTCCTTCAAATAGGACGGCCCACATAAGAATAAACAAGCTAAAAACAAGCACAAATATGTATAAACCGTTAGGCAATTAAAAATTGTGTCGATCTTAACAGCCAAGTTTAAGCAACCTGCATCCGCCTGAGCAACCAGGATTCTTTTTAAAAATTTGAAGATCTACCAGCTCGAAATACGGAAACAATGCGAAACGCGTTGCTCAAATCAGGTATCTACTTGGTTACGTGGCGGGCGAGACTGATATCCATCGAAAGTAATGTCCAACTGAGACGGAATGTCCAACGAGTCTGAATATCCAACGAGACGGAAGATCCAACCAGGCCGGAATGTCCACCGTGACTGAACATCCATCGAGACGGAATATCCATTTGACACTGAATGTCCAACGAGTCTGAATGTCCAACGAGACGAAAGATCCAACCAGGCCTGAATGTCCAACGTGTCTGAATATCCAACGAGCCTGATTATCCACTAATGGATCTTTCGTCTCGTAGGATCTTTTGACTCGTTGTATATTCAGGCTCTTAATCAGAGAAAGGGTAGCTCTCGTCTTATCGGGACTCTTTTTTATGGGTTTCCACGTCGCAATTGTCTTTCAAACTCAACTGTCATTTATTTCTCGCTTGTGGCTTCCAAGTACTGCGCGCGACTAGTGAGAGATTACGAGATGGAATGTCCAACGAGCCTGAATGTCCAACGAGACGAAAGATCCAATAATGGATATTCAGGCACGTTGGACATTCAGGCTCGTTGGACATTCCGTCTCGGTTGGATCTTCCGTCTCGTTGGAGATTCAGGCTCGTTGGACATTCCGTCTCGGTTGGATCTTTCGTCCCGATGGACATTCAGGCTCGTTGTACATTCCGTCTCGGTTGGATCTTTCGTCTCGTTGGACATTCAGGCACGTTGGACATTCCGTCTCGCCTGTCACGTGCTAGAATAATTTGCCCTCTTAAATGTACAGACTTGTGTGTATATTTAGTCCGCGTTCCTGCCGGCATTGCCGTAGTTACATCGGTAACCGGACAAAAGCTCACCGGACAAAAACTCACCGGACAGAAGCTCACCGGACAAAAGCTCACCGGACAAAAGCTCACCCGTTTTTTGACAGACTCGGACAAAAGCTCACCCCTTTTTTTGACAGACCGGGGCAAAAGCTCACCTCGATTTCTTTTTTTTTTTCCTACCCGGGCGAAACACGGGCTGAAATAAAGTGCGGACGCAATGGACATTGGACCATTTTTAGGGGAGCTTGTACCTCATCCATCGTTGAGTTGCGAATTTTTTTAAAAATACCTTGAAAGAGCGGGAGTTCGGCCTTTTGGAAAAGTACAAAACAGATGACCAATTTAAAAAAAAAAAATTGTGCGGGATTTTAGATAGGCTCGGGTTCCTTCCACCACAGCTTGTTCCACAAGAACTAATCACCAGGGAAAAGTCTACCGGTGACATCGGCTACATGGAACAGAAGCACAACGGCCGCTTCCGTTATGCTTCTGTTCCATCTGCGGCGGCACCCAGAGCGAATTCTTCCCTTCGCCTGACCCTGCGCCGACGGCGACCGGAGTTTCCCCCGGTACGGGGGAATATGTACGACACCACTCTTCAAAATAAAGACCGGATGAGCAACACCTGCGAAAGATAGAGTACCGGGATCCAGAAGCTCGTCGGCCACGCCCATCCAAGCTTCGTGAGGCTGATTGAATGCCTAGAGCAAAATCAGGCGCTCGTTTCCACGGCATTGATAAAAGCCCGGAGAGGTGAGCCCACCGTAAAGCGGGTGCGAAAAATTACTCTGCACCTGCAGAATTGTCTTAGAGATATTTGCGAGGGCTTGCATGTACATCGAGATCTACGAAGACTGCTGGAGCTAGTGGGGGACTGCATTCGCTTCTAACCAATCGATAAATAAACTTGTTTCTACTAAAATCAACAAACCCTGTGCCTGTCAGATTTAATTTATCGTTGCCTTTTTGTGTCGCACGCATGCACCTAAGTTGTCCGCACTCGTGTTAAGACCAACAGGAAATTTTCTCGTGGTGAGCTTTTGTCCGGGTCTGTGAAAATATGGGTGAGCTTTTGTCCGGGTCTGTGAAAAAATGGGTGAGCTTTTGTCCGGTGAGCTTTTGTCCGGTGAGCTTCTGTCCGGTGAGCTTTTGTCCGGTGAGCTTTTGTCCGGGATTCAGTTACGAATATCATACTAAAATGTCGTGTTACAAAAGCCGACGTTGACGGACCGACAAAAAAACAGAGCAGACACAAATATAATAATTTCATCTATAGGAAGGCTTGATGGTTAGTTAGCTGAGTGCCGATGCGCAGCTATGTACAAATCGGTTAAAGGTGTCGATTGTACGACGCCAAACGCTCCTTTGATATTAACAGTTCATATTTTTGGAATGTTCCGATGACATAGGTCAGCCAATTTGAAATATATAATAGGGATGCAATGTACGGGTGTTCTAGTGGATCGCAATTGGGGGGCGTCTATGAAAGCCGCGCTTCAGATCCCAGGAATTTCTAGTTCGATCCTCATCCCTGCCCATTTGGAGTTATATAGATGAGCTACATACGGAGATCCGCATTGCAAACACATGACCGCCCGCCAGCGTCACTGACTATGCGCAGAGTCAATATTTAATTTTTTAAAAGGAGCTTTGGGAGCTGTGGGTGCGAGGCATCAAGAGTTTCCACAAGCGTAATTTCCCACTAATAAAAAAAATATAGATATTTAAAAAAAAATCTACATCTAACGCGCCTATAAATGCATGGGGGTGATGGCTGGTGTGACCCGACAATTCCTGAGTAAATGCAGAACAATTGTGTGAATTTGACAAATTTTTATTTTTGTTCGTTTATCCTTGGAACAGACAACTACTCATTGTACACTTCAGTCGTCAGTAGTTTACAAACACATCCATTCCCTTCCAATAGGTTTGTATGTCAGTGAGTGGAGCGATAATACTAGTATCACACAGTACGCAACGTTTTTTTTTCTTTTTTTGCATGTGACATGCGTAGTAGTTTTCAGAAGCCCATGTAATTTAACTATCATCTGGAAGCACTCCAAAGCTCGCCATTCTGTCCAGGTAGTTCATGACGTCTTGGTAGGTGGGAGCTTGACTGCTGATAAAGGAAGCGAACGCATCTATCTCGGCGTGCAGCAAAAGGTTCACACCCGGATGTCCTAATAGCCTGCATCATGTGTGAATATAACAATAGATCGTTCCACGTGGCTTTCTATTCTTGTAGGGTAAGCGTATTGCACCACCAATCCGGTCACTTCGTCGAAATTCCATTGGTCTCTGGACAACTGAAAGAAGGACGATTCGTCCCGATTCGCAGAATGAAGAACGGGGCGAAAGTCCCCGTTTGTCGAACTGGTGAAAAGAGTTGATTAGGGTTGGGTGTGTAGATTGCCGGTGACAGTGGGAGTCAACAGTGAGACCTTCTTTTCAAAAAAGAGAGGATGACAAATGGAGCTCTCAGAATTGGCAAGGGTCCGATAGAGAATCGTACCCGGGTTATTCAAAATGATAAAAGTCGAATTCTTCGTGAGTATGTTTACTCGCAACTCTAGCATTATGGAATTGGGGAAGACCGAGCGAGGGGCTGACCTCCTGATGCCGTGGTCATATGTGCACTTGTAATGTACGCATATGAATAAATAACGGTCCCACTGTCGCAGCGGCTCTGTGACAGAGTAAGAACCAGTTGAAATCCAGTCGCAGCCTTGGTATGCTACCATGGGCGCGTATCGGTGCGATTGCTGCATGCCACGTGACCAGGAAAGGCAGAAACGACGGAAGCCAACCCTAAAAAAGTATTGTAATAATTATTAATATTACCTACTTGTTGTTTAATACATGGTTCACTGCGACAGCAATCGCTTTGGTGGCCGAAGCATGCGAAACTAATCGTCGCGATAAGCGTCAACGTGCCGAATCCTCCGCACAATCACCGGACAAAAGCTCACCAATTAAGGAGATTAGCTGCACAAAGGCTTAATGGAAGCAACGTTTTATTTTATCACTGATTTTGATATGAGGATCGAATTTTCGTTTCTGGGGACCGAGAAGTCCAATCAGAGATGTCTAAAACTTTCACGTTCGTTCTTAAATAGAAGAAAACAAAGACTACAATTTAGAGTAATTACACATACTACTCCCACTTCACTTAATAATAACTATATACTAAAAATTCAATCAGGCGCTTTTCTCCCATGCAAGGGACATCATCTTTGCGGGACTAGGGACACGAATAAGAAAAATACAGCAATTCGTACAATACGGAAAAACGGTGGCTGAGGACGCTCGTGGGTCCTACATTTGTTTCCGCTCCAACGGTACGACCTTCTAAAATCAAACGCGTGACAGGTTTTCAATGGTGAACGAGTTCGGTCTTTGATTTTGTAGCATGTGTGACCTTTTAAACGTTTTTTCCTTTAATTATAGAAATCATCTTTATATCTAGATCTATAAAACGAACAATAAATGAATTGTTTTTGGGATTTTATGAAGTCTACAAAATAAACGAGCATAATTTTAATTTCACTTTGGGGACTTCACAGAGGCAACGTCAGTGGGACAAGCTCAGCGGCATACCAAAATAGTCGTGCATCAAAAATCCGGGTACTGAAAAGCCCGTTGCCGAAGCGACCATATACCGAAATGATGGCGTACCGATATCTCCGCACCGAAATGTCTGGTTCCCCATTTCATCGAACGCATTTTTCACCGCCGCAACTATCAGTAATCCTACAATTCAACAAAGAAATATCTTCTAAATTCTTTGCAAGGTTCATTCTATATCCGTTGGATATTCAGACTCGTTGGACATTCAGGCTCGTTGGACATTTCGTCTCGGTTGGATCTTCCGTCTCGTTGGACATTTAGGCACGTTGGACATTCCGTCTCGATTGGACCTTTCGTCTCGTTGGACATTCAGACTCGATGGACATTCCGTCTCGATTGGATCTTTCGTCTCGTTGTACATTCCGTCTCGCCTGTCACGTGACCGATTGGACATTCAGGCTCGTTGGACATTCCGTCTCGTTGGACATTCAGGCCATAAGCGCATCTGTAGGCCCCGCTGTTTGCTTGACAATTGGCTTCCAGCCTTTTTCTCACTCTGCACGGGGCAATGCTTGGTCTCATACAAGTTCTAATGAAACTTACAATAAGAAACTCAAAAAGTGTCATAAAGGTAAAACAGTTCAAAATATGAGAATACAGCACTCATGTGGTTGTCAAATACAATGCTTGCAGCACATTTTAATACCGTTGCCTTATCTCAAGGAAAACGTGTAGCGAACGTAAACGAAGTCTAAGTGTAGTCTGCTGGTCAGCTACAAGTGAAAAGTTCCAAAACTCGTTTCTGTCCTTCAGATGAATTACCTCAGACTGGGGCAAGAGACCAAGAAACATCCATCCATGGAAGAGATTAAAAAAGGAGACAAAAGGACTTTGCTCCATCACCGTTTTCAATCTGCCACGGTTATTTTTTTCCATTAACCATAAAACAAAATGACAGGTGACAGGAGGACGTTCCTCCTGTCACCTTTTTCACTTTTTTCCACAGTTGGATGTTTCTAGGTTTCCTGCCTCGGTCTTGGGTAATTCAACAAAATGATAATGTATACACCAGCTCGCCTGCACCCTCACCGTAATTTATCATTTGTCCTTTCTGGGTTTGTATTGTTTACAGGTCATAAAAATGAACAGATATTAATATGTACAGGGTACAATTTTAAGCAACATATGTCCTAATCCTACCGGCATGGGGCTTGTACAATCGAAATAGGGTGTGGTCAAGCTTGTTGAGTGCAGCATCACGCTCGATGGGCAGTGGTGCATATATCAGGCCATGCCCTGTCAGTGACTATGGGGTTCCATAATGAAGTTTGTAGGGCAGCCAGGAATTTCAATAATTGAATATTACCTATTGCAATGGTGCACAGGCCCAAATTGATAAAGGCCCTCTTGCCCTTGCGGCCGTAGAGGCTGAAGAGCACCTGGACCGGATGACCCATGATGCTCTTCATGATGCCAGCAGTTACCTCTGAAAGGTTCCTGCCCCCAATCTTCTGCAGCTGATCTTGCTGTAAAACAAAACAATGACTATAAAACCACAAATTATGTATAGAAGTGCCATGTTGTAATAAAAACTAATTTAAAATTGCTCTCTAGTACCACCTGCATAGTTTCATTCTACACCTGCAACAAAGATGCAAACACTCCCAAAACCTGAACAATTTAGCCACAGGTGCTGGCAGCATGAAAGTGCTTCAAGGAGCTTCTTTAATTTCATTAGTAATTAAAATCCATATTCCATAAATGCTAGTTTTATATTTATATTGTGTTACTCAGCCACGACTGAAATTCGGCAGTTTCTTAAAGACTGTTTCAAAGGTTCATTCAAATACTATGCTAGGTGTCTCTGCTAATATGCTTAAAAATCCCCATGAATAGGGTGATTGAGAAAAAAAAAACTGGGTAACAAACCGCCGGCGGACGTCAAGGATTATAAAAAACACGAATGAAAAAAATAATAACCCTTTATTAAAATAAACATATGGTTCCAATTGGAAACTTGCTGAGCGTGTGTGAAGCATGTGGGGTGCACTAAAGTTACCACTCGTGCAGCAGGCGGACGGCTAGCAATGAGAAAACACATGATTCTCTTTTATCATCTGTGATGCATGATGGTGCAACATGCGTGCACTGCCATGCATCGCACGTAGAGGTGCGTGTTCAGACGGGCACTGACATCAACAAGGCAAGCCTCAAGCGGAAGTCCGGAAGCTCTATCTAGACCAGGGGTGGCCAGGCTGACCCGGCCTAACCGCTGAATTCACAAACCTCCCTCCAATTGAGGCACCCCTCCAATTCCTCAAAAAAGACGCGAGGGCCGGTGCTGGCCAATCGCGACGACGGATTGGTGGCCTCGGCTCCTTGCGATTGGCCAACACCGGCCCTCGCGCCTTCCTAGAGGAAGTGGAGGGGCACCACAATTGGAATGAGGTTTGCAAATTCGGCGGAAAGAGCCGTAAACAAAACCACGAAACTACCAAGAACTGTGTGGGGGTTGGGGTGGGGGGTCTTGTACAGAACAATAAACAAAACTCCCAACTTTCAATCTATCAAGGACAAAAGCAACTCAATTCTACTTAAGGTAGTAGTAGCACAAGATTACCAAATTGCAACCTGTCTTTCAATTTAAAATGCGTCCTATTTCTCTTTGTGGGGAAGTGCTCGTGTGACCAGGAGGGAGGGGGGTCACGAGCCACACGCTGCTTGCGAGCCGCAGCTTGGCCACCCCTGATCTAGACACATGCGATGCGAGGCGTCACCATGCATGTTGTACATTTTGGTCACGGGGAGGAAGATTGCATTCCGATAAAAGTGAAACAGGGAAATGCATTTAAATTTATCTTTTTTAATGCTAAAAATGCTGCACGAGCCGCATATTACTGTGTGAGTGGATTTAGTAGTTTACAATAATTTACCCCTAATCTCAAATACGTTTGGAACTGAGGAGTTACTTATTAACTCCTTTGATAGAAAGCACTTCTGCATAAATGTTTAAACAACGCTAATTAAGTGTTCCACGTGAAATGTACCTAAAGATACATCAGATGTGTAGCTTTGAAACAACCTTCAGCTCAACGAGAACGTACCTGTACTTATCCTCCAAATCATTCACGTGTGCGCAACATAGGCGTCCTTAATGCCAAGCATACATGCCTATTCCTTTCAGTACATTACCACAAAAAGTTGCTTAGGTATATAGCTTGCTCCCATTAAAAAGGTTAAGAAACAACAGTTTTCCCGTTACGAAGTTGGCTCCTAGCAGCTTCCAGCTTCACACTCCTGCTGTGAAAAAATACCACACGAGTGCTGCATCGACATTTGGCTGGAATTGTAGTCCTCGACACACCACAAACTATAGATTGATTTGTCTTGTAGCATCCATTCAGTACGTCGCAAGATGAAGAGGAGTATAACATCAATCCATTTATCGTCCACGTGGGAGTGTGTGCCGGAGGCAAATGGGAAGAGAACAAGCACATGCCTCAAATAAAATGGGGTTAAGAAATAGTAGGGACAACACTGGGGTGTGTGACGGCTAGACACACATACCGCACATTCCTCTGCAGCTGGAGCACTAACTTTGGCAGGACATTCTTTCAGAAAGGCTTTGTATGACGATGTTCATGCCATGAAGTTGTAAAATGTGTACTAAGCTCGTCTGTGCAACATCACCACGCAGTGACACATATAATACATTCTCTGTTACCACTGCCTTTTCCACGACATTGTAGCATTAAAAAAGAATAAATAAGGACACACTGATATGGGCAACCTAAAATATAAAAGGCAATAACTACCAAGGCTTTGGCTACACCCTTCTCCTTGACTGCTGCCTCTGCTGCCTCCAACTCCTGAAGGCTTTCGGCTGGCAGCCTTGGGAGAATCAGGGGCAGGACCTGTGGGGCTCGTGCTGCCTGAGCTGCCGGTGCCTCCAGCAAGGCCACCCTCTCAGAGATGTCTAGGACATCCTGCCTCAGCTGTGAAAACTGATGCAGGATGTCCCTATTCTGTTGTCGAATTTCGACCAAAAGGTGTACCATTTTCAGCTGGACACCTGGAACAGAATACTTTCATGTCAAGCTCTTTGCACATTTTCATTCAGACTTCTCTTGAACCTGTCAGCATACAGCTGGTAACCTACATTTACAGGTCCTATATTTGTTTAGTGAAGATAGTTAAAAACAATATAAAAGTAATGACATGAGAGACTTCAATGTATAGCAAGCTGCCCTAAATCAGCTTCCTAATCAATCCACTACTTGTCCCACTCCAGACCTTGGCTAAGCGACTATTCTAACTGACAG
Source organism: Ixodes scapularis (assembly GCF_016920785.2). Taxonomy (NCBI): domain Eukaryota; kingdom Metazoa; phylum Arthropoda; class Arachnida; order Ixodida; family Ixodidae; genus Ixodes; species Ixodes scapularis. The sequence continues at coordinate 801,548 of NW_024610108.1, read as the reverse complement.
GATAAGAATGGCATCTTTTTCAGATGCCCGGCCTCCAGCAAGTGTTCGCTACCTTCAGGTGTGCTTTGGCTATGCGTACACGCTCAAGACTCGCAAGACGTCAAAGCATTATCGAAAGTAGGAAGCTTGCATTGGATTTGGGACATTTGAAGAGCCTTCCTCCTGCTCTAATACTGTCAGCAACTATAGATGAATGTTTTCATTTATTATGGGTGCTTCTATTAAAACTTATTTTCAGCAGACTTTTTCCCATGCAGCAATTTGTAACCAAAGAAATTCATGTGTCCAAAATAAAGGACAACAGAGACCCAACTTCGTGATATGCAACAAAATGTCCATGAGACATGGTATTTGCATTGGATATCTATGAAAATGCTGCTCATCTCCGTTCCTAAAACCACATTGTTTTTTTCTCACACTCGAAGGGGATAACAGAGCCATTATGGCACAGTAGTTTTATCACAGCAATTACCGTGAAGCTGACTGTGGCATGGAGCACACATTTTGCGGCTGTCAAACATGTTTTCATACTGGTTGTTTACAAAAGATCTGCAGCCACTGAAGAAGAAAATTTAAGTTAGTGATAACACCAAAGGTGCATTGGACAATATGCATGCACTTAGAGGGGTCGGGAATATTTTTGCTTCTTCAGAATTCCGAGCTATATGTTTGTCATCTATATATCCCACATTCATTTAGTAGCACAGAAAAGATTATTTCAGTTTCCCGACCCGCAGTTCTAAAAGTACCGCATGTTAGGTAACCAATAGAACCTCTTTGTTGCCTGCGCAAGATGTCCATGCAGATCAAACGAGATGGGCAAAGCCGGAGAGTCAGATATCGCTCCAACAGCGGCTCTAACACAAGTCAACAGATGAAATCTGACGTCTGATATTATGCTAAGGTCATTGTAAGATCGCTGACCTCACAGAGCTCTAGCGTCGCCTATTACACCGCGATAAACTAATTGCAAGCTGTGAACATGTTTTCGCTTTAACCGGACAAATTGCTGATCCGCTAGCAGAACAAGGACACAAATGCTGCAAATAGAAGCGAAATTAATCGCCTTAGCGTACTAGAGAATCAGCATGTCAAGTTACTGCTGAGGAAGATTGTGGTCAAAAATAATTATTTGAAAACTCATGACTATAAAGCTAGTCACGGGGAAAGTATAACATCCAACTTAAAACTACACAACGAAAATAAATGGTCCAAAACGGATGTGCTAATAGCCAAGAGGCTGTGCGTGGATGTCCCTCAGTGATGATGATTTTGTGAAGTCCTAGATTTAAATCTTGTTGGGAATATAATTTTTTTTTATTGCTTCACTTTTATGTTTTCGTACAATTCTATTTCATGATAAGGTTCCACAACCTCATCTCGCAATGAATGCGAGCTGTGGCGGGACACGCAGCACGGCTGCAATGGTTACAAAACGACAGGAGGTATATTCCAGTCCAGTGATGTAGTAGTGTACAACAAACATGAATACCGATAAATAACTCAATATTTTTATCTCTGAATTTATTATTTGAAAATAAATAAAGCTGAACATTGTTTCAGCTACACAGTATCTTAAAAGATTGCACAAAAACAAAAAAACAGTCTCGCCAACCGTGAAGCGTGTCAATAAACTACCCGTTCACTACGTGACTCATTTTTTGCCGCAGGAAGGAAATCTCTTTGGCTCACAGCGCCAATGACGGTTCGCTAACACATGAATGACCATGACACAAAATGTGGAAGGCCTCAATGATCTCTCTCGCCACCCTATCCTTGTGCGCGCCCAGAACGGTGACTCCGCCAAAGTCAGGCCGACACTTGCACGACGCAATGAATGGGCAAAGGCCCCCCAGCCGTAGCTCTGAGCGAATATGAATGCTTTCGTAATTTATCATTCAGACATCTTCCTGTTTGCCCCACATAGCACCTGTTACATGACAAAGGTATCTTATTTACCACACACGAAACACTAGGCACGTAGCCGGGGGGGGCCCATGGGGCCCGGCCCCCCCCCCCCCCCCCGAAATCTTCCATTTTGCTGGGACCTCCTCTCCCCCCTCCCCCTCATACAGCATCTTGTCATGGGCAAAAACAAAATCCTGGCTACGTGCCTGTGAAGCACGTACAAGTGACAAAAGGTTTTCTGTGCGCCTTGGTGCTCTTAAGAAAGCTAAGGGGGTGGAGAGGACGGGGCCGGAAAGGGAAAAGAAGCGTGTGGTAGTGTTTTCGGCGCCCCAAAAAAATGGGCCAGATATGTTCCAGGATTGGTGCAGGGGTAGTTGGTCGTTCCAGCGCAAAGTGCACCAAGGCGCACAGAAAACCGTTTGTCACTTGTGTTTCGTGTGTGGTATATAAGATACCTTTGTCATGTAACAGGTGCTACGTGGGGCAAACAGGAAGATGTCTGAATGACAGATTACGAGAGCATTCATATTCGCTCGGAGCTACGGCTGGGGGGCCTTTGCCCATTCATTGCAGAGTGCAAGTGTCTGCCTGACTTTGGCAGAGTCACCGTTCTGGGCGCGCACAAGGATAGGGCGACGAGAGAGAACATTGAGGCCTTCCACATTTTGTGTCATGTTCATTCATGTTTTAGCAAACCGTCATTGGCGCTATGAGCCAAAAGATTTCCTTCCTGCGGCAAAAAATGGGTCACGTAGTGAACGGGTAGTTTATTGACACGCTTCATGGTTGGCGAGAGTGGTCTTTTGGTTTTGTGAAATCTTTTAAGATGATGTGTATGTTTTTTTCTGTCTTTGTTTCCTTTATTAAAATTCTTCAGTTGAGAGTACAGAATTGTCCTGTCGTGTCTGTTCCTCTTCATAGTCCGTGTTTTCTGAGTCGTTTTCCCTATCACGTATAACGTCAACCAACTGGCCCAGTTCACCACCTTATTACAACATTTTCCCTTCAATGCTTGAGAATAAATGCTTTGTTGTTTAAAGGACACATGCAAAGGAAAATCAATTTGTTTTTAAACAGCATAGATCGAAAAAGTGTCAGAAAACAAATTTACAACGAAGAAAAAAAGTTCTATAGCTATATTTTCGGTGCGAAACTAATTTGTAGAGTGCACTCGCGGGAGCCGCCGCTGGTCACTAGTAGACCTGTGTGCTGCCGCTGCACACCAAGTGTGCTGCACCACCAGTTGACTGAGTGTCTCCGCGCCACCGCCAGAAGGGAAGACTTCGGCGTGCCGCCGCCATCGATTTCTGATTACAGCACAGTATTACGTGGTGCTTGCGCTCTTTCAGGAGCTTCCTTTGAGCTCTAGAAGTTCTTATTAATTTTTTTTTTGTTGCACTTCAAACGAAGATGAATAAGTGACTTTTAGAGACAATAGGAAGCTTCCGAAAGAGCACAAGCACCATGTGATAAATAGCGGCCAATCACATGATAAATAGCGACGACTTTCCCACGGGCGCCAACTACAAATTCGTTTCGCTTCGTAAATATAGCTCTAAAAAGCTTTTTTGTTCATTGTAAATTTGTTTTACAACTTTTCCCATCCAAGTTAAAAAAAAAAAAAATTTCCCTTTGCTTTTGTTGCATGTGTACTTTCATGAATATAAGAAAATTTAACTGGCAGATACATTTTTTTTTTACCGCATTAATATTTTGAGCCCTTCAGCAATGTCCAAGTACTTCAACAAAAACTAGTAAATTCCAATTTCCCAGAAATTCCCGAAAGATGGTACCAATATTTTTTTTTTCACATTGTTGAAAATTTTTTTTCTAAAGGTCAAGTTCAAGCTTTTTTATGTAACAACAAAACAAAGCTATTATCTAGTTACACCTTATCCCAATCTGTTTCCAGGACACCATTCACAACAGCATAAATACACACACTAGCAAACGGGTGCAACTTTTAAGTTCAGCTCTGAATGTTAAAAAGTATAAACTTATAAATTCTTACGACTGGGATCCTCACTGGCCTCCTGGTTGTCCTGGGGCTGGTTCACTTCCTGCGCTTGCAGGGTCTCTGCCAGGTCATCCTCGTAACCTATGGCTGACGAATGGGAACTTGATGCAGCTGAATAGCATTAAGACAGTCTTACTACGGCTCTGTTGATGCAATCTTCAAGTTGTTCAACTCTGAATGTTTAAAATTACAAGCAGACTCACAGGTGACCCCCTCATTTTCCTCCTGGCTGTGCTGAGGTTGCAGCTGAGGTTGGCGTCTGCCTGCCTGGCTGGTCTTGTGCTGACCCCCCACCAACGAGCGGGAGCTCAATGCAGCTGAATAGCATAAAGACAGTGTCCACACCAAGCAAACATGGTTAGGCACTACAATGGTTTATCAGCACACCAATTATATTGTTTGCATAAGTGATTTATAATTTACTTAATAAAATTTTATTGAGGTGGATGGCTAGCAAAGCTGCCTAGTTTGAACCATGCAGAGCGCCTCAACCTAAGAAATATTAATAGTAACATTATATTTTTAGAGAGGTACCCTAATATCTATCATAAAGATATCCTGAGAGAACTACATTTCATAGGTCATTGAGACTGAAAGTAACTAACAGATTTCACCTCTCAAATACCCAGCACCTCCAATCAGGGTTGCCAGGTTGGGCTATAAATAGCCAAATTGGGCTAGTTTTATTTGCAGTTGGCGGGAAAAAATGGTAGTTGGCTATTTGGCTAGTATTGGGCTATTTCTAACTTGTGCATTGGGCTATTTCTGACCTATGCATTGGGCAATTTCTGACCTGTGCTGGAACCAAAATGCCTGAAAGCACTTGGGTTTATAGGTTCGAATGTATTTTTAGAGTAAGTTACGTGAACATTTGGTGCTTCAGTCCCTTAACCCTGATAAGGGTTAAGGGACTGAAGTTTGCGACAGTAAAGAAATTCGTCTTCTTTTTGCGCGCCTTGTGTGATTGTTTACCTCCGAATGCCAAGCATGCGCTGTTATTCCTTCATCTCAACAAGTGACGGCGCGATTCCTTGCGGCGTTAACAGCACCTGTTCTGCGCATTCTTTAGGTTGTCTGAATTCTGCATAGTTCTCCCGTCACGTCATTCTGGTCACCAAGCACAGTGTTCTAGAGGGTGTAGTGGCAAGAGCGGCGCCCGCTTACAATGAAGCGCGTGAAGACGGTCGACGTAGATACAGCGAGTGGCGCTGGAGTTGTGCCCTAGAATTAATGGCACGTGTGTGATGAACGAAGAAGACGACGAGGGTGACGCAGTACGCTTCTCCAAAATGTAGCACCGTAGACTTTCTTTCGCAGCCTGCAGCCCAAGTGATAGCGCTGCTGAACGATGTGTCAGTACTGGGAAGGGGGGCGAGTCGATATTAATTAAATAATCTCCCTCAAAACACGCGAATATTTCAAGTAGAGGAAGCACACACTCTAAGGCATTAGTCCAAAGGCAGAACTACAATTTACTATACTTCGTTTCACCTTATGTTGTACCGCAGCGAAGGCTAGAAGCGCGAGCTCATAGCGTTGGCAGCTGCTCTTAATTCACGAGAGCTTGTGCCGCCGTGATGTGCCCCAGAGCAAGGAGCTCGCGCTTGTAGCCTTTCCTGCGGTACATCATAAGGTGAAGCAGAGTATACAGAACAACATTAGCAGTTGTTTTGCACCGCGAAAAGCTCCAGTCAAACCACAGTAGTAAGCGCCGAACAGCGCTGATGATGAGGGTGACGGGGGCGCGCTCCTAGGGCACAGAACAGCAGCGCCATGGTGTCGTCTACGCGCAAAATCTTCACAAAGCGGCCGCCGCTCTTGCCACTACAACTCCCTCTAGAACACTGTAAGTGGAAGGTATGTTGTCATGCGCTTGTACGAGCGTTTGAGGAAGTTCGCCGAACGTGCAAGGGACGCCATTTCTGGGGCATTTGATGGATAAAAATGTATTATGTGTCTTTTCCGCTCAAAATAAACGTTTCAAATGATAAGTTTTTTTTTGGCTATTTTTGGGCTATTTTTCTGGATCGACATTTGGCTATTTTTGGGCTAGATCTCGTAGACGTTTGGCGGGTTGGAGTTCAAACACCTGGCAACCCTGCCTCCAATGAGCTTCTGAATGGCAGAGAGCCATTCAGAAGCTTATTACTTGCCACAAGCCACGTAAGTGCCCAAAGCATGTTGTTCACTGAAGAAGTGTGAATAATACTGTAGACAGCCTATCATTTAAATACAGATAATGGTTACTATAACTGAATGCTTACGTGGTGAAGGCATTCTGAGGGGGGGATGCGATACGGCTGCTTCCACTCCCGGCAAGGCCTCATTTGCTAGGAAAAAAAAACAATGTATCAGAACATCCCATTATTTTACCCCAAGGTATTTTCACAAAGCCTTGGAACTCAGTAATCACCCGAAAAATCTGATGTCTCTACGGTGGAGGTCCAGACGTACTGGCGAACTTTCTTGGCAGCCTTTTTGTAGGTCCCTGTAAATAAAATTTGTGTTTGAAGTATGGAGACTGAATTTGAAGAATTTCAGCTGAATATAGTTCTGCAAGACACATTTCAGCGGAAAAAAATAACTGAGTTGATAAACAAACTACGCTGACTTTACGTAACAGATTTGGATAGCAAATTCTGTCACGCGTGTGTGAAACGTTCCAGCATCACAAACGTTTAGCAATACACTCACGGTGCTCTTTATCAGATATTTTTATGCCTACTATGTGTACTCTTGATAGTTAATTGTTTTAATTGTTCAAGTTTCAGATATGCATGACAGAATTCGTTATCCAAATTTGTCTATTGGGAGCAAACTACACCTCGTGACTGCACCGATATGCAATCGGTGCTACACAATGTTAAATTCCTACTAAATTTAGCGGGGAAGCTGAATTGGTGTATACATTACATGACAATTTTTTTTTTCTTTTTGCTAGAGAAAAATGGACTTGTGTATGTGCTGAGAAGGTGAGGGAGAGGAGGAGGCGAGAGCGTGAGGGGACGTCAAAACGCCGAGCTTTAATTCGAAGGATTAGTATGTAGAAACAAAGCTAGCTGCCTGTGTCTCCACTGCACTCGTCAGTGTAGTTTGTTTTATCATAACGAGTACTGGCTTCTGGACCATTCTTGCAATATGCCGTAGCTTGAAACAGTTATTCAGGAGCCAATGAAGTTTGTCTGCAAGCATTCACATCTTTCTAGCAGAGAATAAAATATAGTTGCAGCTTTCAAACCTAGTAGCTGCAGATAACGGCATATTTTCTCAAATTAGCTACCAAGCGAAATTGTTTCATACAACTCTGCCTGCACACCAGTACAGGTTATAAAGAAAAATACAAACTGAGTATGTGATATAAATAACATAGGAATCAGGCAAACTGATGACCTTTAAACATAAAAACCCGAATCTGGAGAAAAAAAAAATAATAGGAGGACACATGTGTTTTCTCTTTTGGTTTCGACAGTATTGAGTACCCGAGCTTGACCAAGAACTTTCAAAACTTTACACCTTAGAAATGCCTAAAAAATGTTTAAAATCACTTTAAAACTTACTAAAAAGTATTTTAGGTCCCATTGACAGTATCATGTGCTTGATGTTTAGATTCTCTTCTGGAAAAATAATGACCCCCAATCACACACCTCAAAAAAAAAAAAAGGAAAAGGCAATGGGTCTGTAAACAAATTACTTACAGTAGGTCTTAATTACAATGACAGGGAAGACCTCCCAGCCTTTGCCGACAACGCCAGGTGGAGCCTGCGCTTCAACCAGGCTTATGAGTTGGCACCCTTTCACGTGCATGGGCCAAGTGCAAAACAATTCGTCCTCCGACAGCCATCCGACTGGCACAGCTGCGAGACTGTCCTTCTCTTCAGGGAACTTCACTACTGCGAAGGGCTTGACCATCCTGTATGCAGAAGCAGCAGTTTGAAAGGGGTCAATGTTTGCTAGCTCACACATCCTATGATAATGGTACTGGAATCCAGAATAGCAAAACACCCCAAATTCTGGAGAGCTTCCTTCGAAGATCAGGGCATTACAAATACTGATGTCCTAAACTTATGGTGTTTTAACCTTTTCTTTCTGCAGAGCAGATAAGAAATTCTGGACGCAAGTAAATACCTATCTGAACAAGTTATCTTCATTATTTGCTTGTATTTAAACTTGCGACAAAGCAGCTAACCATACAAAACACCTGCTGTTAATTGTGACTTTGCCAACACCAGTGGTGGTCGAACATGATTTCTCATAATGCGTCCCTTCAAGCAAAGTGTTTCTTCAGTTTACCTAGTGATCGAAAATTTCGACCAATTCGATGAGCACCTGTTTTGAGTGTAATCTGAAGTCCTCCTGAATAAGAGTCATGTAGATTGCAGAGACCTAACCTGTCACATAAAATTTATCGGCAATGCCAGCGTTTTTCCACTGTGCTTGCCCCATCAACCCCCTCGACCTGGCTGAGCTGCAAGAATCTCTTAGTGTTATCATTCTCATACAGCTCAAGAAGCTCATATTAACTTAGGAATGCTCAAAATGCTATAAATAACCCCGCTGACTCTGAGCTAAATCCTGGTTTTGGTTGTTGTATTTTCTCTGCATTTTAAGCTATCCTGCTAAAACAACTATTCACGAGAATGGTTATATTGTAAGAGATTTCTGTAGCTCAGCCAGGTTGAAGGGAAGATTGGACGCATAGTGTAATGAATACCGACGAGAAATTTTAGAAGTGATATGAGAGATCTTTGCAATCTACACGATGCTTACCCAGAATGAGCGGATTACACTAAAAAAATTATGTAAGCATCGAATTGGTCAAAATTACCGATCACTAGGGAACACCATTCCCATGATTCCTCGAGTGCGGGCCGGGGCGCTTGGGTAATATAGCAAATGGTTTATTCCCAACTCCAGCTTGACGGTCGTCTCGCATACAAACTAATAGCGAGTTCGTTTCACAGCACTCGTGTCCACGCGTGCCCACTCGCAGCGTGGAGCGAGTTCTTTTTGGCCGGCACTTCACGAGTGGTTGCACTCTCCCGAGTTTGTTTCAGCGGCGACACCCCACGCGTACATGCACTCGCTGCACCGAAATGCAATTCTGTCATGCCTCGCTCCGGCGAGGGTTTGTCTGCTACGATGTGTCATTTGTGCAGCAAAACCGAAAGGAAAAAAAAAGTAGATTTTCTGATAGAAATCGTGTCCTGCAGGCAACAGAATCAAACGCGAGCTTGAATTGTGAGCGTCTGCTGTTTCATAAAGGAAGCAATTGACAACCCGTGCTTTATTTACAAGTTTTTAGTCGCCCTGTTGCCGTACAGATGCTGAAATATACCGGTGTGTAAAGAAATGCTCAGAACAAACAAACGCATCAGCGGCCCCCGATATCTTTATCACCATCCATATGCGGGTGAAAAATGAAACATTTGTCGACAAAGCTATCTCAGCAGAAACCTGTCTGCCTAATAAGCATCCGAGAAAGCTAGACAGTGACTTTACCCGAGGCTTGGGCAACATCACCTTTAACATTTACTTAAGTTAGCTATCTTGCCCCGGCGTATTATGTTTGGGAAAGTTTTCGACAAGGCTAATATCTGATCCACCTGTACCGACGATCGAGATCGAATGTCCCACCAAATGTTTTGCTGGATATTCCAACAGACTAGTTTTAAGCCGTACCCTTTCAGTGGTTCATGCATAATAGCATGCTAAAACGAACCAAGCTTCTGCACAGACAGCATGATCAGTTTTCTCCAGTATAAACGGTTATAAGAATTGAAAGATTGCAACCAGCTGCTTTGTAGTTGCTCGCTGATTGCGGAAATTTACGCCGGCTGTTAGCCGAGTTGCTCGAAGTCATCGCATATGTAAACTACAGGTTACAGCCACCAACGTTTACATAAAAACGTTGGCAGCGAATGCACTCTCGCATTCCCATTCATCACGTCGAACAGAAAGACGCTAGTTTCGGTTTGAAGCCTTTACTCCCTCTACAACATACAGGGTGATAAGGAGAGGCCAGGCTCTTTAAATCGACCACAAAATTCGGTTTCTTAACATATCGCGCTACGACTTTGTGCAGCGTTGCCCACAGATGGTGCATTTTTTTTTGTAAAATTTGCAAAAAACGAATTTACCCGAGGAAAAAGTAAAGAAAGAAAAAGGCTTAGCTCCTATGGAAATGCAGCGACGCCACCAGTCTTCAAACAACACGGCGCCATTTCGCACGGGAGACAAGAGATGGCGCAACGAACGAGCCTACGGCGCCGAGAGCTGGCGTCTTTAGCAGACAATCTTTTTGACTCAAAAGCGGCGCACGTTCCGCAGGCGGCGACAGTCGCAGAAACAAAAACAGGTGCGGTAACAACAAGGAACTGCAGTTCCTTGTCTGCTAAAGATGCTGGCTCTCGGCGTCTATGCTCGTTCGTTGGCGGCAGTTGGCGTCGCAACCGCTTGCGCCATCTCTTGTCTCCCGTGCAAAACGCCACCGTGTTGTTTGAAGACGGGTGGCAATGCACCATCTGTGGGCAACGCTGCACAAAGTCGTAGCAAGATAGGTTAAGAAACCGAATTGTGCGGTCGATTTAAAGAGCCTGGCCTCTCCTTGAATCACCCTGTAGATGGCGACAGCATCAGTCTTCTGCACTCGGTGCAATTGGCAAGTTTGTTTGAGGTCAGTTCTCCATGCAACACTCCGCGAGTGCGATGCATTTTGGAAGAGAACTCAAACAGTGCCAATGCGTGTGAAACAAACTCGCTATAAGAACCAGAGGAGCGGGGACGACAGCAGAGATGGTGGCAGAGACTGTCGGCATGTTGGTCCATCATGCACCAACATACGAACACGCCATATTTACCGGAAAACATGAGTCTTAATATAGAAACTGTTGAGCTTGGCTTGGCAATTTTTTAAAAATCAATATTCTGATTTTTCTTGATGTGTGTCAACATCTCCACCTGTGGTAGGCTCCTGCTCTGACCGCTTCGGATTTGTAGCCGAATAACTGTAGTTTGGCTCGCTGATCAGCGAGCAGGTGCAAAGGAAGTCCTGGAAAATTTATTCCTGTCTGTTTGGCCATCTTTGAACTATTGCCCCGCCGTCTACAGTGTGTTGGAGTTGCGAATAGAATAGGCACCGAAACAAAAGCAAGGACGAGACAAGTTGAACAAAAGTTGTATGTCAAGGTTGCTGGCACAAAACAAGAGACAAGCTGAACAAAAGGTGTATGCAAAGGTTGCTTGCACCAAACAAATGCACCACAGAGCTTCACTTTCAGTGTAAATTACAATGTTGCAGCAAGATTGATCTTTACAATTTACAGTGAGACCTCGATAAAAGTGTGGCTCTTCAAAGGGGCCACATAAATTGGAATCTCCATGTATCATGCAATGATGTACTACAAAGACACTGATAAATGGCACATTTCTCATTCAAAGAGATCGTGAACCGAAATTTGGATTTCAGAAAACAATGCAGGAGCTGCAGGCGGGACGCTACAATTCCTACAACACCACTCGTAAGGTGATATACCGAATCAACGGCCATACTTTTGGGGGAAAAAAGGTAGAGATTTAACAAGGCCGACGAGGCGCGTGAGGTCAAGATATCTCGTTTCCTCCTCTCTTTGTTTCGCCCCCTCAAGGCGGCAAGGCGGAGAAGGCGCGAGGCCGTTCCCTCTCCTTGGCTCCTCTCGAAGAAACAAGACGTGAACATATATGTCAAATGCACCTCCCTTTTTTTTTTTTGAAAAACACTGTCATCCATTTTATATATCGCTTATTAGTGATGTTTTGGTGTTTGTAGCATCCCGTTGCACACTTTTGCCGTCGTGCTTTGTGGAATCCAGATTTCTGTTCAGCATCCCTTTAAGAGTTTTAAAATATTAGCTCACCTGGGTCAAAAGAAAAATAAGATTAAATTTTTTCCTAGGGACAAACGTTCAACTAAGCTTTTTTCTGCGAAATCAAATAGAGTTGTGGGCCATATTATAGCAGAATAGATCCAGAAGAAAAGAAACAAGACAAGCTTCTCTCTCATCTTTCTTTTGCCAAAATAAACGCCAGGGTGGCTCATCATGCCATTTAATGGCTGCACTCAAAGTAGGTAAAAAAAAAAATAAAACAGTGGCCCATTGCGATATTTGATTGCCGCACGCACACCAAGTAGTAGTTAAAAAAAACATAGCTTTGCTTTAAAATGGTTTTCATTTCAGCGTTTTTTGTTTGTTTTTTTTTATTTATACTTTGTTTCATACTTAGTGTGCAACGCTGTCAAAGCTACTGGCGCGAGCTTGGGGCTTGATCTCGTTGAACATTTGCACGCGTTCTCGCGCAAACAAAACCATTGACGAAGCCACGCGCTCGCGCCAGCAGCTTTGACAGCGTTGCACGCTAAGTATGAAACAGAATAGTGCAGGTGAACTGCTGCGTAATAGTCATTGTTTCAACCCTGAGACAGGGAAAGAAACGGTAAGACAAAGTAAAAGGGAGAGAATAAAGTGGACAGACAAACTCATCCTTCGATATTTAATTTAAAAGATATATATAATACTCTGAGGTCAATTAGAACTGAATCTATTACGAAACCGGTGTATGCAGTCCTTTCGAATAATCACGCAAGAAGTAGGCCTAGGACCCGCGTGTTGCATCCCGCCGAAAAACAAGCACCAGCAACAAAATAAGAAACGTGCACATACTCACGCAGGGTTCGAGGGTTGGTGCCCGGCGCCACAGCTTCAGCGTTAACGTTGAAAGTGCTATCTGAAATGCTTATAAACTACAGCGGTTCGCTGAAGAAGGCAGATTACCGCAATCACTTTCCAAAAAGACAATGGACAGTTTGGACCTGTACTGCCTGTACTGCCTGTACCACTTGTGCACTGGACTGCTTCAAAACCTTGCAAACAGCAAAAAAAAAAAAATAGGAGAAAAAAAAAAGAGGAACCAGACCGCTGCGCCCCCTTTGGACATCGGATGCCTACATAATAAAATAAAACTTTTTAATTCCGAAAATAACTTTATATTTTAAAACAATAAAGTTTTACATGTAGAAACAGTTGTAAAATTACGTACAAGCGTGTATGCATCTCTAATTTCGCGTAATCGACACTCGGCATAGGCGCGCAGAGAGCCTAGATTGAAGAGAGGGTCCATCTCATACCATGGGGAGCGTTTTCCCCTCTCCCCGCGCCCGCCTCCCCAATAGACAAAGCTGGACACACTCTGTAATACAGGCTCTTTCAGAGAGAGCATGAGCATTTCTTGTGAGGTTGCTGTTGTCCATGTTGTCTTGACTCTGGAGAGAGAGAGGGCGGGTCGCCGCTGGCCATAGAGATCGTACATACTCCGCTGGCCGAGTGTGTTAGCACACCGCAGCTAGGGACACGGGGGCACGGGTAGCTTGCGCGGCACAGAACGCAGTCGTGTATCGCTGCTAGGCTAGCAGTCGTACTGTATCATTTCGTCGAAACTCGTTTCGTGGACAACTTTTCATGGACACACGTTTCGACGACACGATCGTTTCATCGACACTCATTACGCGAATTGCACGCTGTAGGGACATTTCATCACGTGTGTATCACTGTATATTATATGTACTAGCGTTCCGTGTTTTCGGAGCCTTTTTTTTCTCACAGTTTAATTTTTCTTAGATGCGGTGCTTTTGTTTAAATTGGTTTCAACCATAACCACTGTACACAAAAAACACCAAATCTGTAAAAAAAAAAAAATTAACTTGTAAAAAAAATAATTCCCAAATTAAAAAAAAAAAAAAAAATCAGAAAACACGGAATCCTACTTATATCATCACTAGACTCGGCACCATGGGCCTCCATGGTATGGGCTGTTGCCTTTCTGCGGTGCCGCGGCTCTCCTGGGTTTATTATCCCACGCTCCCTCCTGCGATCACGCCGCTTTGCGGTGACAGCCTGCGGCAGCTCATTACAAAAATGTTAACCCACCTAACTGACCCGTACACGCTGCTTCACAGCGAGTTAATCTGATACAGCTTATTACAGAAAAAAAGCTAATCTGATCTGTAGATGAAACATTGCGTGTTGATGAACCGATTGCCAGGGAAACGAAGCAATGAAACCGACTAACCTCCCGCTGTCACATACACAGAGCATGATTACATTCACTTGAGCGACGCTTCTAAACTATGGGTGGCGCTCTTGTAAGTTGTTTGCTCGCCTGAGACAGCTTGAACTGCTTCATGTGTGAACCACACTGCAAAAACATTGTTTAGATCGAGAGTGACAGGTGGTGGAGTCAACTTTCCGAGGGGGAAGGGGCCCGGTCAAGGTGGTGACGACCGATGATGGTGTTCGCCCGATGGTAGCCCCCCGGGAAGTCGAATACGAAAAAAAAAAACTAAAAGTTGTTCGATCCCGCTGGACACATTACGACGTTGGTAGGTTTACGGTGGCCAGTGTGGCCACGTTTATTTTCAAAACAAAACGACAAGTCAACGGTAATATACAAAACTTCCAAAATTAAAACCCCGTACTTTAGTCCCCAGTCTCAAGAGCCGAATCCCCCCGAGAACCCTCTCGGCAGCCCTTTTCTAGCCTCGTAGATGCCTCCTTTCTCTCCAGAGATGGACCAATCACTTCAAATTTCACCACTCCCACGTGGTACACTGTCGTCCAATGGTCGGCGAGCTGTCATCCTGTCGCTGTAACGGCCAAAACTAAATTCCTTGTAGGGTTGTTCTCTGCAATTTTTCCAGTCTGACTGGCGCCAACCGCTAAGTTATTGCATCGGGCAAAAAGCGACAATTTTACACTAAGCGGCGAAACCCTCTATATACAAGCACATTTGGCTAAAAGCCACAACCAGCTGCAAGAAGGGATCTGTCCGAGCAGACTACCGAAACCCGAGACGTTTCTTAACGACCGCGGGGAAGCCGCTCCCCACTCCCGGCCGCTCTGCCCCCCGCAAATGCTCCCTCCAAAACGCCGACACTCACAAAGAAAGCTAAAAAAAAATATAAAACGATGCCGACGCAACTGTAGAAAGATAGACTTTTCTAAAACAAATCTTACTTATTTCTAACAAAATCCTTCGTTACTTAACAGGTGGACTCCGCAATCATGGTCCTCTAGTCAGAGCTGCGAAAGCGAGATGTGCGAACAGCTCTCAAATTCAACCGCCTGGATGCGGATACTTGACTTACTTGATGCCTTCTGTGGCGACTAACTCCAGGTGTAAATAAGAATACCAATATACGAATACTGATTTCTCAGATTTAATAATTGCGCCACGGCTGGCACGTAGGCTAAAATCAAAATTCACTGAGGTCTTAAACGTCAATTTAAAGGAAACTTGCGATCAGCATTGGAGTTACGTATAAGCACAGATATAAGCATGTCATTAAAATATCACAACCCAGCACGCGCATGTGCGTTGCTGCGAGAAGAAAACAAAGCCAACGTCATACGCACAGACTCTAAACATAGCATTGGCTAAAATTTCGTTCCGTGCCAATGAAGCCTCACATTGAAACAGACATTTACGGAGAGTGTGACACTTTGACCGCCAATCACAGCTGTGCACGCGCTCTCTTCAGTTCTTCTGAAATGGCACGTCTCGCAACAAACACCTTAACAATTTGCGTTCTAGAAATCGTTGAATTTCGAGGCTCTTTTCTTCCTTTCCTTCATCGTCGTCTTTCTCCCTAGTCTCAAGGTTATAGTTCATCATGTTTAATATTCACCTGCTCGTTTGCGCGATAACATTCTGTTAAATAATGTTTATTTCTATATATGTGCCGTGCTCTTGTGTTTCAAGTTTTTGTACATCAGGCAGGGAAAACGCTGGGGAGAAGTTTCAGTGGTCCCACTTGCAGGGCAAAGTTCTTGCCTTTGATATCGCTCCGGCGTCTCGTGAACCTCAGGCGTGCACTCGCCATCAAAGCATGCTGGAAGGCAATTACGAGCGCATACTATACCCTGTTTCACCTTACGACCGGGTGCAGCAAATACTACAAGCCATTGGAGACAATCCAAAGCCGTTTGAGCGTAACGTGACCTTGGAGAAGGGGCACAGCAACGCACGGAAAGCGTATCACGGACTACCTCCACAGAGTGGGATTGGATAGGACAGCTCGTAGCATCTGCTTCGCTCAGACGTAAAGTGAAACGGAGTATAGAGGCCGGTTATCCGACATCCATTCTCATCCTGTCAACGACTCTGTTTTCGTTTTTAGGGCATTATTTTCTCAGCCGTGTTGTTGTGTAGGAGCAGATGGCCCATTTAGGTAACAAGAGAAATGTGGCACTTCCTTCAGTCGCAAGGAAATACACTGCAATCTTTCGGCACATATACAGGCTAAGCCATTGAATAGATTCATACAAAACATGAAACAAGCTTCAGGCAACAACTGCAGCAATCAGATATTACTTTAGAGGTCAAAGAACGGACTGCGAGTAGAGCTGAAAATGCCACAGCAGATGGAATTACGAATAAATGCAAGCAACAAGACACGAGAGACACGGGAGGGCAACAGGTGCCGAATGCAAATTCCCGATAAGACAAATTTGGGGGCCCTGAAAAGGACCATTTTGTTGTGTGACTTCTTCACATCTGGCAATGACGTGAACATCAGGAAGAGGCATCAGGAATCATCTGGCACAGGCACCACATGAAAGATGCCGCGGCCTGCAAAAATGTCAGAGGTGAGCCAGTTTTCTCGATGATAACTCCAGTCACAGCCGATGATGCTCCCAAGTCGCCTGACACAGACACCGCACAGAAGACGTCGCAACCTGCACTAAAGCGAGCAGTGAGCCAGTTCGTCTCGAAAAACTTCAACCGCAGCAGCCAATGGTCCCAAGACGCCTGACACAGACACCGCACAGAAGACGTCGCAACCTGCACTAAAGCGAGCAGTGAACCAGTTCGTCTCGAAAAACTTCAACCGCAGCAACCAATGGTCCCAAGACGCCTGACACAGACACCGCACAGAAGACGTCGCAACCTGCACTAAAGCGAGCAGTGAGCCAGTTCGTCTCGAAAAACTTCAACTGCAGCAGCCAATGGTCCCAAGACGCCTGACACAGACACCGCACAGAAGACGTCGCAACCTGCACTAAAGCGAGCAGTGAGCCAGTTCGTCTCGAAAAACTTCAACCGCAGCAGCCAATGGTCCCAAGACGCCTGACACAGACACCGCACAGAAGACGTCGCAACCTGCACTAAAGCGAGCAGTGAGCCAGTTCGTCTCGAAAAACTTCAACCGCAGCAACCAATGGTCCCAAGACGCCTGACACAGACACCGCACAGAAGACGTCGCAACCTGCACTAAAGCGAGCAGTGAGCCAGTTCGTCTCGAAAAACTTCAACCGCAGCAACCAATGGTCCCAAGACGCCTGACACAGACACCGCACAGAAGACGTCGCAACCTGCACTAAAGCGAGCAGTGAGCCAGTTCGTCTCGAAAAACTTCGACCGCAGCAACCAATGGTCCCAAGACGCCTGACACAGACACCGCACAGAAGACGTCGCAACCTGCACTAAAGCGAGCAGGGAGCCAGTTCGTCTCGAAAAACTTCAACCGCAGCAACCAATGGTCCCAAGACGCCTGACACAGACACCGCACAGAAGACGTCGCAACCTGCACTAAAGCGAGCAGTGAGCCAGTTCGTCTCGAAAAACTTCAACCGCAGCAGCCAATGGTCCCAAGACGCCTGACACAGACACCGCACAGAAGACGTCGCAACCTGCACTAAAGCGAGCAGTGAGCCAGTTCGTCTCGAAAAACTTCAACCGCAGCAACCAATGGTCCCAAGACGCCTGACACAGACACCGCACAGAAGACGTCGCAACCTGCACTAAAGCGAGCAGTGAGCCAGTTCGTCTCGAAAAACTTCAACCGCAGCAGCCAATGGTCCCAAGACGCCTGACACAGACACCGCACAGAAGACGTCGCAACCTGCACTAAAGCGAGCAGTGAGCCAGTTCGTCTCGAAAAACTTCAACCGCAGCAACCAATGGTCCCAAGACGCCTGACACAGACACCGCACAGAAGACGTCGCAACCTGCACTAAAGCGAGCAGTGAGCCAGTTCGTCTCGAAAAACTTCAACCGCAGCAACCAATGGTCCCAAGACGCCTGACACAGACACCGCACAGAAGACGTCGCAACCTGCACTAAAGCGAGCAGTGAGCCAGTTCGTCTCGAAAAACTTCGACCGCAGCAGCCAACGGTCCCAAGACGCCTGACACAGACACTGCATGAAAGACGTCGCAACCTGCGCTCAAGCGAGCCAGTTCGTCTTGCTGACAAACTTCAGCAGCTGAAGATGCTATCAAGTTGTTCGACATTCAATGCAGGTGCAGAAGTGGCAGCACAATGTGTCCTTTCTTGTAGCCAATTTTCACACACTGAACTGCATGCTTCAGGTCAGCAAGGGGCCAGGTTTTAGTTGTATGCCCAAAAGAGTCACACCGCCAGATGCCTAGCTCGGACGACTTGAGGGGCACCTTGAAGAAATCTCTTGCGTTCGGCAAGATGCATCCCTTGAAGCAGTCACCCAAAATTTCCAGGACGATGATTGGAGACTTTGCGAGCATGAAGCAGTCCCCTGGCTTGACAGGATGCTGCACACTTTTGACTTGGATGTGAGAAGAGTGCCGCATTTCAGACACCCTCCTGCTAAGCTGCGAAAGTGGCTTGTTCGAGGATCGGAGCTTCTTTTTTATCTTTCCTAAGTAGCTCTCGAACGGGAAGGCGCTGAAGCCGTCGAGAGGCCCGTGGTCGAGGCATTGCTCAGCAAGGTGGCAGAGGGAATGCACATTGTACACCACCTGCTTTTCCCCATACAGTCCGCCGAACTCTTGCACAAAA
This sequence comes from Ixodes scapularis, assembly GCF_016920785.2. Taxonomy (NCBI): domain Eukaryota; kingdom Metazoa; phylum Arthropoda; class Arachnida; order Ixodida; family Ixodidae; genus Ixodes; species Ixodes scapularis. The sequence goes on along the minus strand of NW_024610108.1, from coordinate 782,776 downwards.
TACCTGAGAAGGTTTCGTGCAAACTGGTTGAGTACCACGTGGTGCTCTGGTGACACGAGCACTCTGATTGCCACATGAAAAGCCAAAAAATGTGCATAGTGCTCATCAGTGAGGAGATGTTTGAGGACCACTGGCCCGACATAAAGGAGAAAGGTGCGGAACTCTGTTGCCTTCCACCGGTCAAGCTCCTCTGTCCCCCTTGGTTTTCGCTGGAAGTGGCTTGGAAATGACTTGGCTGACTTCCGTAGATCTTCATTGAAGCGGCTCCGTTGGTCTCTGCTCAGTCTTTTGCCATGACCCAGACTGACCCAATTTCGAAGCAGTCGCTTCATGACGCCCAGGCAGACGAGGTGCATATATTCAGTCGGAAACAATGCAATCATGTCCACGTCAAGCGACGTGAAGGGAGACAGACCGGTATGATGGCGAGGATCATCCTGCGACCGAAAAGAGTCATCTGTGCGCTCGGCTGCGTGCAGGTCTGGAAATACCTGTCTTCCTTCAATGCGTTGCCCCTTCTGGTTGCAACGTTCACAGGCATGGTTGCCGGTGTGCCCGATTGTAGCCTTCACATAGCTTCTTGCAGGGGCATCGCAGATCATTGCAGTTAGTTTCACATCCACATGGACACCCTTGTGCACCATCCCACTGCAGGACAGCTCGACGACCTCTTCCAAGAACGGATGCAGGTACTCTTGAAGGTTTGGCGGCTTTCCTGCACCACAGTAGACGCTGACCATAAACGGAACTGATGCTTGAATATTGGTGATTCGGCACAGTATGGGCCAAAAACCGATCTGGCTGCTCTTAAACAAAGGGAGACCGTCAATGTTTCCTTGCAGCTTTAGCTCCCGCGGAACAGGACCGGGCCCCAACGCTTGGCGGATGCCTTCAGCAAGTCCAAAGTGCACAAATGAGCCACTGGAGTCCAGTTGAGCCTTGCGTTCTGTCTGCATGAGGGTTCTCGCGTCTTTTGGAAGGTCAGAGATGCCTCTGCGCCGGCAGAAATCCAGCACGTCGTTCACGCTTGCGTGTGTCAGGTTATGCTTCTCGGCGATGTGGGCGAATTCTTCGCGTGCCGAAAGTGAGTGTTCGGGAGGAGCACAAGAAGAGACTTGAGCGGGACTGGACTGTCCTCCGACCTGCGCAGGGTCTACGCTGGGCTCAGTTGAGGAGTCGGAGGTCACGGGGTCACCGCTAGACCGCTGCACAGCACTGTTGTCACTTGAGCTGCTCTCCGAGGTGTCCTCCTCGTCACCTGGACCAGCCTGCGTAGGTTGCAGCTCTTCGTCGCGATCAACACTGAACGACTCTTGCCTGCTGCCACCAGCGCAAGCGTCGCCTGGCAATGCTTCGCCTCGACGTTCGACACTGAACGACTCTTGCCTGCTGCCACCAGCGCAAGCGTCGTCTGGAAATGCTTCCCCTCGACGTTCGACACTGAACGGCTCTTGCCTGCTGCCACCAGCGCAAGCGTCGTCTGGAAATGCTTCCCCTCGACGTCTCTTGGTGTTTGGCGGCCTCGGCGGGTCAAACGGAGGAGGCACGGTCGTCTGCCGCGAGCAGCCGAGCTCGGCCAGGATCTCGTCATAATCCTTCTTCACGACACGGTACTTAGACCACTTGGAGCTCATATCTAAACAAACGGAGCCGACGGAGCTGCCGACGCGCTGTCTACTGTAACTCTTTACACGTGGTAGAAACAATACTGGATTGTGGATTGGAATCGGATGCGTAGTTAGAGGTCTAGCCATTTTGTAGAAAGATAGCGAAATTAAAACGAAACCTCGTTGGGGATCTTGTTGGTTGGATCGTGGGTTCTTTAGTTGGAACAAAGCGTCTGGTCAAAGGATGTGCGAAATATCACACGAAAGACGATCCCAAAATTGGACGGAATACCAACAAAATTTTACGCCATTGTTTTATAGTGGTCTAGTATCGGTTTTTAAATTTGACTCACAAAAACAAAACTCATCACACACGCTCGTATATATGCTACAAATATTTTTTTTCCGTTCGTATTATATTTATTTTACGAAACGTAACATTATTTGCACTATACAATTACTTCAATTTTGCAGATGTTCAAAGATGCCGACTGCGGCGTGGCTGACAGGCCAACGTTCATCATTTTATTCCAGTGTTCATCCAATGTTAGCAAGCCAAAGGCACATAAAAGGCCAATATTGCCCATTTTTTGCCGGTGTTCATCTAATATTCTCAAGCCAATGGAAATGACAGGCCAATATTATCCATTTTATGCCAATGTTCTTTCAATATTCACAAGCCAACGGAACTGACAGACCAATATTGCCCATTTTATGCCAGTGTTCATCCAATATTCGCAAGCCAACGGAACTGAGAGGCCAATGTTGCCCATTTTATACCAGTGTTCATCCAATATTCGCAAGCCAGTGGAACTGACAGGCGAATATTGTCCATTTTATGCCATTGTACTTCCAATATTGGTTGGTCAGTGGATAAGCTGGGCCAATATTGAAGACTCCACATAATGGCATAGCCAATATTGGGAACAGATTGGCTAAAGTGGACCATCATTGGACCTTTCTTTGCCAGTACTCTTCCAATATTGGCCCAACACCGCGTGCTGCCTGGGTTGCTTGTCGATAATGAAAAATCAGTCTGGTGTTGCAAACAGTGCAATGTAGGCGCAATATAATATATTACTGTCATGCCGCAACCTTGTTCAGGAAGCCGCCGATGACAACAAGGTTTTACGATGCGCTAGTAACTCCAAAGTATCTGAATCAGTGGTGTCGCCATGCTGTACTACGGCGCAACATATGAGATGAGACCATAACCGTGCTCTCGCAAGCTCGTTTTTAATAAAAAAAGAAGATAATATTTTTTTATTTAATTCTCTTCTTGTGCTTGTGAGTTGCAACACAGCAAGAGCTACTCAAGTCTATTGTAATGTATCACTGATATCCGATAAGCTGAGGTGGCGTAACCTGTGCAGCATAAAATGCTTTGACGGAATCGTTTGTTCTTAGGTTCACACGTGAGGTGTGAGCTAACCTAACCTATACCTACAGCCAAGAATAAAGGCTCCGAGCATTAATTGGAATGCGACGGAAGCACTTCGACTTTCCGGACTGCCGTGACTATATCTGGAATGACTTCTCTAATCGAGGTGAACACACGCACACATATACCGGAGGCACTGTTGAAGTCTCAGGGGCTCGGGTTTGCGTATAGATTATCATTTGCGCCGATACCCGGTTTTCGCTTTGCTAAAATATTTCAACAACTGCCAGTCTTGAACGGGTCAACAAAAGAACTGATCGTTTTCACGTAGTTGGGTTAAAACTATGTTGTTAGGCTACTGTATGGGTGCACTACTAAAACCAATTATAATGACATCTAAAGCGACAATCACTTTCCTGTGTACTTTATCTTGTAAATAACACTTTTGCGATTGACATGTACTTTTGCGCGCGTGCACCGTCGGCAAAAGTCGCACCATTAAATGATCTCCCTTCTTTTTCTTTTCTTTTTTTCTGAGCGAGAAAAAAAAGGGGGGGGGGAGAGAAGGTTGTTGAGGGTAAAAAATGTTGGAGATATGTGCTCTGATTGTCATGATTGTGCATTTTTGATCACCCAACCTTTAGAGCTCCCACATGAACGCGACGTCCCATGATGTCAACCGCAGAAACAGTTTGATCACTACTCGTACATCAGCCACTGCATTCGGCTTTCAGGTTATTGTGTACCTTCGTGCGTGTGTGCGTGCGTGTAACTTTGATATTTGTATCTGATGTTTAGGAGTGCATATCTCCTAATATTTTCTAGATATAGCGTTGTATTTTTTGTATATTCTTTCCGGAACGGTAAATCATCTAAAAATATTTTTTTACTCGAGTTTTATTACTGAAAATATTTACAACGCTTCAAACGTGCTTCAATGTGAAAAGTTCCCCAACTTCAACGTGCAATTAAAAAAAAACTTCGTTTTTCTTTTTTTTTCTCGAGGAAAATATTTTACACTATATCGCGTGGTGTTCCATTATTTTGTCTCCATGCGAAATGCAGCGCTTCGAAATACACGAACTAGGCAACTTTGACATTTTTACCCAATATTTGTGAGTTGTTATCTGGCATTGTCTTCAAGATATAGCATTGAACTATTTCTAATATGTTCTTCCCAAGAGGGCCTATCACCTACATAAATATCATTACACTCACTAATAACTGGACAAATTTACAGTGCGGCAAACAGCTTCCAGGGCCGAACTCGGTCCCAAGCAATAACAAAAGTTACAAGTAAAAAAAGAAAAACGATACCGACATTTTCACAAGCTTTTATTTCTACGCCACATAGTTTTATTGTGTCCAGAGTTTGCGAGCTCAAGCAGGATTTACCAATGAACCACTCTAAGCGATCCATTATTCGCAAACACAAAGCAGCGTATTCTGTTACGATCCGTTCTATCTTAAAATGGACCGCAGCGGACGCTACGAGCCATCGGAGGTAAATCAGTTCCGAGTGTGTGACACGTGACATGCGCTGAGTGTGGCACGAGGCCAAATGAAGCGCTCGCAGCGCTGCATTGGCTATGAAGCGCTCGCAGCGCTGCATTGGCTGGAACGACTTGCAGCGTCCGGTGTGGTCCATCCCTGGGTATACAGAACATAATCTTGTACCAAAGCAGTATGTCTGACTTCTCGGATTACCCCGAAGACATCTCCAAGCAGCTCACAAAAGTGTCATTGTATATTTTCAGAATGTCGAACCGGACAAAACCATTATCACGGAGTACCTTCCGCACAGGACAAGGCGAGGGGTTAAGTGCTCGCTGAAGCGTTGTGAGAGCCAGTCCTTTGAAGACAGGATATAAAGCTACGACCATCGTGAGCCAATCGGGGCATCGGAGCAAAGCACTTGACGATGTGCCATAGAAACACGATCCTCCCACGAAGAGCTGTCTCGTGCGTCGCTCCCTTGCTCTGATTGGCCAACGGGGATCGTAGCTTTCGCCGTTTACCAAGTTATGGTGAAACAGAGATACACTCAGTCTGTGTAGCTTTTCTATCTGATCGTTTTTTCTGTTCCACGTATTTTTAAAGTTCAATGTCACGGTTTGAGCGGAGAACGTAACGTAGCTTTTCGAAGCTACTGGAGAATCCAGTGTATGTATGTTATCTGTTTCAACGGTCGTTTACTTACAAAAGCAAGCCGGGTCTTCCTGACAGAATAAAGTGCTCCTCGCCGACATTTACGATTCTGCCCCATTCCATGATTAGTTTAAGAAATAATCCAAATCCGAAAGCCCCGTTTCCATACCCCTGCCGCAAACCCCCGCGTTTTGTCACACATCTTCAAGATCCCCGGCTTTTAAAAACCAACGCCCGCTTAACAATAGGTGACCGGCGTTTGAGCCGGAAGTTTCGTCATCCGAAGCGAGGCACCACGTGACTTCACGGTTCCGGTTCGTCCGGTGCCGGTCGTGGTGCGTCCAGCTGCATCGAGAGCCCTTCTAGGCGTGGTAGCCGTGCTGTATGCGCGGTGAAAATGGTTTACAGCTCCGCGGTACGTTGTTCTAACGCAAGCCATAGAGGGCATAAGACGTTCCAGTTCCCGTGAAACAAAGCATGGAAGCAACGATGGGCCGTCGCTGTTAAGCGAGTGATGGAGCGAGGTGACCTGTGACAGACAAACGTCGGTGACCGTTTATGCGCTGCCATTATTGTTACAGGCCAGTAGAACGTGTTCTGTCTTCAGATAGGGGCCGCGGGAAATAACGATCTCTAACAGTCTTTTGGCACCCACCAAAAAGGTCTAAATTAATCCGCGAAGGGGTGAGCACTGCTTGTCGTACAAGGCATCCGCGAGAACGCGAGATGCGATCTCGCAGGCAATTAGTTCGTGGCATGACGTTTCGTCGACATACAGTGCCATCGCCAGGCCTTTTAATGCTTATATCAACAGCTCGGATTAACTTTTTCTGTAATGAGCCGCCGCAGACTGTTCCCGGGAAGCGGCGGTGAATGGGTGGCTTACTATAATATAAATAAACAAAAGAACAGGTCAGCTTGCTGTAATACAAAGAAGTAAAAGCAAATGGGCAGCACCTTCATATTGACTGATAATAAAGCGGTAGTACGACCCTGCGTAGCTCATATCAAAATCGGTGCTCGTTCATGCATGCTTTCTTACTCGACATCATTAAAAAAAAAGTGAGGGGGGGGCGGGGGGGGGGGGGGGGGGGTATGGGTAGTTCACGGTGGACAACCTAGTTGAAGTACCAAAAACGCGTGAGTGTTAAAAAGCAGCGGAGGAAGTGGCCGAGTGGGCTAACGCGTCTCAGCTCGGAGCGTGGAGCGAAAGCTTGCGCTGGGAACCTCCTAGGTTCGGTTCCCAACCGCCCCCGCCCGTTTCGATCTGGATGAGTTTCGTACCGGCACGCGTTCGTGTGATCACTACTACGTGATGCACGTTAAAAACCCCAGGTTAACGGTTGTACTGCACAGGCTAAATTTCTCATCTACAGCTAAGAGACCGATTACCCGTTGAGGCGCATCTCCATCAAGGCTGTATAAACATACGGAGCAAACCAATTTTTAGTGTTAAAAAGCAAGGATTGTCACGTGGTCAGATGTCATGGAAACTAGCTTGTGTACGGAAGTGGCGTTTCAATCGCGCGAGAAAACATATTAGCTGAGTTTGAAACGCCGTCTGACCGACTTCTTTCCCTGTCTTCAACTTTTGATTGCTTCAAGATTTTCTTACCCAGTCTCAGGTGTTCTAATAAAATGAGAAAAGTACGCCAGACCTCCGATCGGGCATTTCAGCTGGCCGCGTCCTACGGCTTACATTCGCACCTATTTCAGTCATGATGTGATCTAACGTAACCATCAAAAATAAACAGAACCCAAATGAAAACCGCTGGCTCAAAAGAAAAACGAAAAATCTAACCTGAGTTTTCATGCCAAGACCCGATAAGCGCGGTGCGAGTGCAGCTTGCCGCCGGCCGCACTCGCTCTGCGCTTTCGTGGCCGTTCTCGATGCTTCTGTGTACCGACTGCTACTTAACATATCCGTAGAAGTAACTTGAGACGTTCAGAAGTGCGTCTTCCAGCAGCAGAGGAAGGTGGCCCGGATTGATCGGGTTTCAACACCCGCACACGCTTCCATAGCCGTCCTGGGGCTGCGTCGGCTGCTAGCTACGAACCGGAAGTGAGGAATACCCAGAGTGCTTTGCGGCTGCTGCCAAACGCCGGTCACCTATTTTCCAAGCTTCTCCCCTTATATTGCTATCAACGCGTTTCTTCCTACGCATTATATACATGATTAAGCGAGGGATGGAGTTGACAACGCGACCACAATTACTACTTTTGTGTACTTGTTTATCGAATGCGCTCTCGTGGCCCAAAGTCGTTATAGAGCGGAAGGTAAATACACTGCCAAAATAGTCTGTACATCTGTAACAAATAATTACTAATAATAAACAGAAACAAAGAAGCAGGTCACGGGCCACCGCAAAAACGTCACTGATGGCATTTATAATAAAGTTAGGTCATTGATATCAGCAACCAACCAGATGAGGTGGTTTTATCCGTGGACTGAGCAAGGTAGGAAAGATTAACTCGTATTTCAAATTAATGCTGGTGATTGGGTCCGGACACTTCATCGAACGCCGTCTCATCGAAGCCATTTAATCGAACGTTATTGAATCAAACGCCATTTGATCAAAGCCGTTTAATTGAATGCTTTAAAATAGTATTTGGAGATCGTGTCTCGTTTTCGGAAATAGCTCCTTTTGCATCGAAGGACAACTATATTCTATGCCCTATTTTCAATTAAATGTCAGGACCAAGAAAAGAACTGCTTTTCTCCGGCAATATAATGGTAGTCGCATGACGACAAACACGCGTACACTATGCAGTGCTGACTACCCCGCGACAACCAGAAAGTTTCTGGCTCAGTGACTTGGTGTGTGCCGCCTATTTGTGTCACACTTGTGCTACTAAGCTTGTCTAAAATAGGGAACACCCAAGATCACAATTGTTTTAAAGATGTCATTTACGCACGAGAAAACCAGAAAGTTTTAGATTAGGCGATGAAAGGGATAAAAAAAGGGTACAAATATTTTCGGACATTTCATTATGCACGTAGTTCGTAGCTCAGGCTCAAATCAATCACGATTTGCACAAGAAGCTGTCTGGTTTTCGAAGCTTTCTCCCAAGCCTCCCCGTTATTTACAGACTTGGGCTTGAAACATTGAACCCGAACACAAGAAAGAACGCAGTGGCGACTCCTCTCCCCCCCAACCCCCTCGAGCGCCTCGATACCATGAGACATCGGAGGTGACTCAGTGCTGGGAAAAGTGACGCGTGGCATTCGGATTTGGTGCAGCGATGCGCGCCAAGGAGCGAGAAGTCATATGAAACCCTCACAGCAGTGCATCTGCTGGAACAGCTTGTAGCGTCCGGATGTCCTACTTCCATCAAGCCCCACCTCAGCGACCCGAAGGAATTCCGCAAGCAGGCTCTAAAGCGATCCATTGTGCGTTTCGAAAACCTTGAACGGGCAATAACGTTATCACAGAGTTCCTGGTATACTGAACAAAGAAGAATGATAAGTGCACCTAAAGTCCCTCGATGTTTTTTCACTGCGAAAAAATATCCAGGGACGTTAAGTGCACCTTCTTCCCCCCCCCCCCCCCCCCCTTTCCTCGCTTTCAGCATGAATCACACACACCCCGTTCCAGTATTGCTTCTTTCTTTTTTTTTTTTAATTCAATATTTCCAAGCGCGGGAGGCATGGGGTAGTGCGAGAGCGCCCTGTTTCAACGACTGCCCTTGTGAAAGATTGCATAACTTTTGTTTTTATATATTATTATGAGGCCGCCAGTCGCTGCAGTTATGGCTTAAATCTCTGATGAGCCGGGATACTTGGCGTTTTACAAATTTAGAAATATACAAGGACAGTCAAATGGCTCTCTCTTTATTCGCAAGGTTGTTGGATTCTTCAGACTGGGGATCCGAACAATTCAGTGTAGGAAGTTTCGGTGTAGGTCGTTTCGGTGCCGACATTTTGGAGCACGGACTTTTCGGTGCAGAGACTTTTTGCTGCATGGATATTTTTGTGTAAATACACGTTTGGAAGTTCAAATAGCTGAGCTTTCCAGCAGGCATTGCGGACGGCTAGTGGACATTTCATCGAACACCGTTTCATCGAACACCGTTTCATCGAATGAATGGACATTTCATCGAACGCCATTTCATCGAACGCCGTTTCATCGAATTGCTTAGGGCCGTTTCATCCAATTTCTCTGTATCGAGTTTTGAGGCATAACAGTGCTTTGTAGATGTTTTACCTTACATTTGTTAAGACTAATGTAGTCACTTAAGAAACAGTCTTTAGGGTGGAGCCAAATTACTAGAAATAAAAACCATTGGTATAAAAACAAATGGGTATGCGACTTACTGAAAAGTTTTACTCATGTACCTGTCAGAAAACATGATACTGGAGGTAAAGGACCGACACTTAAAACACTTTTGAATGTCTGTCGTTTTTTTTACCGGCTGTCCGGGGGTTTCGGTAACGTGCCATTCACACCAGCTCATTTGCACACTTACGCTTAGTTGAAGGTTTATTCACGAAAAGCATTTAACTGCCAGGGCAGCACACTTATAATAAAACGATGCTCTGCCAGGAGAGCACACGAAATAAAATATAATAATACTCTGATTATCAGCTTTATGCTCAAATTGAACGTTTCTGCTTTTTTTTTTTAGTTTTCAAACTCTACAGAGTCAAAAGCTGCACGAAGTGTCAGCCAACATGGTTTCGGGCTACACCTGGACTGGAACCAACTCCCCTTCACTGTCAACTTTATTACCGACCCTTTTGCGTATTATGAATCATCTTCAGGACGCTTTCTTAGGAAGGCCAACCCGCACCAGACAATAGTAAAGCCCTGGGTGTGCTCTGTCACCCTTTCGGATCCTCACATAACCCAAGGTTACAGGTACACGCTGTCAAACAATAAAACACTACCCGCTTCCCAGAAAGCACATCGTGCTTTCTGTTTCTTTTGTTGTTTTTGTGTCTCATTTTTTTGGGTCCGCACATTTCGTCGAACGCCGTTTTATCGAACGCCGTTTCATCGAAGCCGTTTCATCGAACACCGTTTCATCGAACGCCGTTTCATCGAAAGCCGTTTAATCGAAGCCGTTTCATCGAACGCCTTTTCCTCGAACGCTGTTACAGCCTGCAATATATTTGCAATTTATTTTGATTTTTATACACAACGTCATCAAATTCTCCCTTTTTTAAGATCACAGTATGCAATGACGAAATAAGTTCCATTGTGAACATGTCCTGCTTCGAGAAGAAAGCCTCCATGAAACAATGACCCCTCTCCATGTCACATGAAACAATTAAAAATGAGACAAAAAAAAACAGAAAAAAAAACAGAAAGCACGATGTGCTTTCTGGGAAGCGGGTAGTGTTTTATTGTTTGACGGCGTGTACCTGGAACCTTGGGTTATGTGAGGACCCGAAAGGGTTCTATCTTCTTGGGTGACAGAGTACACCCAGGGCTTTACTATTGTCCGGTGCGGGTTGGCCTTCCTAAGAAAGCGTCCTGAAGATGATTCAATGGCAAAAGGGTCTGTAATGAAGTTGACAGTGAAGGGGAGGTGGTTCCAGTCCAGGTGTAGCCCGAAACCATGTTGGCTGACACTTTGTGCAGCTTTTGACTCTGTAGGGCTTGAAAACTAAAAATAAAAAAAAACAAAAACGTTCAGTCTGAGCATAGAGCTGATAATCAGAATACCATTATTTTTTATTTCGTGTGCTCTCCTGGCAGAGTATCGTTTTATTATAAGCGTGCTGCACTGGCAGTTAAATGCTTTTCGTGAATAAACCTTCAACTAAGCGTAAGTGGGCAAATGAGCTGGTGTGAATGGCACATTACCGAAACCCCCGGACAACCGAAAAAAAAAAACGACACAGACATTCAAAAGTGTTTTAAGTGTCGGTCCCTTACCTCCAGTGTCATGTTTTCTGACAGGTACATGAGTAAAACTTTTCAGTAACTCGCATACCCATTTGTTTTTATACCAATGGTTTTTATTTCTACTAATTTGGCTCCACCCTAAAGACAGTTTTTTAAGTGACTACCTTAGTCTTAACAAATGTAAGGTAAAACATCTATAAAGCACTGTTATGCCTCAAAACTCGATACAGAGAAATTCGATGAAACGGCCCTAACCGATTCGATGAAACGGCGTTCGATGAAATGGCGTTCGATGGAATGTCCATTCATTCGATGAAACGGTGTTCGATGAAACGGCGTTCGATGAAATGTCCGCGATCCGTCTAGGACATCTTTATTAAGATTTGTCATAATTATGTCTGGATGATAGGTATGTAACGTGCATAAGCATACGCATATGAAGTTATTCGCATGTGTGGCTTGATAATAATATATTCCGGAAAGAATGCCAGTTTCTAACCCTCCCAAATACTATAACGGCCACGTATCACAAGTGAGTCGTCGTATATGTAATAAAGTCTGAGGCCAGCTGTCTTCAAGAGAAATATAATCATGCACAAAGGGTTATGTGAGCGCCTTTTATTTACAAAACGCGTGTGCTCACTGCTCTGTGACCTAATCGGCGTTGCTAGCAACGCCCCTGAGGAATCGTCGAGCACCATTGCAGTCCCTGATCCCGGCTTTCCAAAATACGCTACACGGGGGTGCAAGTTTATTCATTGTGGTCGGAGACGAGAAACACATGCTCTAACCCCCGTGAGGCGGTGGTATCTGCTAAAAAGTCGAGCAGAAAGAGAAGATGACATTTTTTAATGAAGTTCGGGCAAAAAATAATCGTAAAATAAGGACAAGAGCGACTCTTTGCGTCGCTTTGTGTTCCACGACCATGCAACAAACACTCCGCACACCAAATATTTCGAGCACCGAAATGTCCTAGACTCTTCAGACTGCTAGATGAAGCCTAAAACAAACCATTGTACTATACATGGGCTGCACCTACGCCACAGATGAACGTCGCACGCCGGTTTCGACCATGCTGGTGGTTGAGACGACCGCGATTTGCAGCGGAGCTATGGAAGACGGTGGTGCGTTGGGCTGCAGCAAGCGCTCGCGCAACAAAAAAGAAGCGGAAACTACACGGCCAGCTTCTACCGTACTCCGGCGATCGCAACATCGGTGTGCACTGCGACGGAGATGCTGTCCAGAAAAAGAAGGCACGAATGGTATGCAGAGCCGGCTCAGGACAGACGTCGATGATGCGGCCGCTCATTATTGAGTTTGCGGGGCGCATTCATTTGTTAGCGGTGTGTGACGCACTTTCATAACGTGTTTGTGAATGCTGTGAGGGCCAATACGACACCGAAGCGCTAAAGTTAGTGGCCCAAGTGATGACTTTCCACTACACGACAAGTTTGTGTGGTAGAAAGAAACAGTCAAGTGAGGTGCACCTTGTGTTGTTGAGCAGCGCTTCGCAAACATGGAACTCAGAAAATGTGGTTATGGTTGAGTTGGAAGTCACTTCCTAATGTACACAACTTCGCCATTCGAAATAACATTCAATCTCGGCTCCTGCACCCAGCCGATCGATCGTCAAGTGGTTCTGTGTGCTTTAAAGTGTTTGCGTACAATAAAGCTTCTTTTTCGGACAGGGTAATCAATCTCGTGACATGCGCTCTACTGGTCATGCGCTCTTGTGACGTCCACTCTAATGGTAAGCGCGCTCCTATCGCAGCGCTCTCGAGTCGCGCGTTCTAACGTCGGCGCTCTAGTTACACTGAACTAGAATATAGGGGCAGTGGAAAAAATGTCGGCGGCGTCTCATCGTTCGTGTGAAGCCAGAAGTGCAGACTGCCGCGAGTGGCGCTGTTGTCGAAATCCGGAGGACATGGCTACTGTAACATGGGATATGGCGTCGCGTACGTTCTCAGATGGTTTCTGTAGTGTCTATGGTCGTTTTTGCAATTTGTTCTTGTGATTATCAAGTGCTTGGCATTGTGATTACATAGGTTCGAGTTTTGTCGCTATGCAATGAAAACGAAGAGAATGAAGACGGATGCGCAGCGCTACGCGCCAGCATGCAAGACTGGTTACCCCAGTTTTCACTAAATTGTGGAAGTAAGCTTTAACCAATTTATTCATACACGTTGAAACACCCATAAAGCATTCAAAGGCCACACTAATGAACCGCTAATATCAAAAACAGCTACGCTTGGCGCGAGCTTCGCTGGCAGGAGTGCTCCGGAATCGAACACCAGCGCCACCTGGCAGGTTCTACACGAAGCGCCTCACCTGGAGGCCGGCTAGTGTCGTGCGCTCGAAAGGGCCTCTCCCGTCTGACTCCACCTTTGAAAAGCGGTAACTAAATAAATTCTGGGCCGCTTCAAAAGCACTCGGGCATACGCGTCATAGACCTAGAGGAGATTCCTTATAATGAATTACAGACTGCTGAGTGTCGCCATTGATGGTACAATTGACGGCGCGTATGCCCGAATTTGTGGGAAACGCCCCCTTTTTGGCCGATTTTGACGTCTGAGGCAACCTTTGGAGAGCGATAACTACATAAATTCTGGGCCGCTTCAAAAGCACTCGGGCATACACGTCATACACCCAGAGGAGATTCTTTATAATGAATTACAGACTGCTGAGTGTCGCCATTGATGGTACAATTGACGGCGCGTATGCCCGAATTTGTGGGGAACGCCCCCTTTTTGGCCGATTTTGACGTCTGAGGCAACCTTTGGAGAGCGATAACTAAATAAATTCTGGGCCGCTTCAAAAGCACTGGGGCATACACGTCATACACCTAGAGGAGATTCTTTATAATGAATTACAGACTGCTGAGTGTCGCCATTGATGGTACAATTGACGGCGCGTATGCCCGAATTTGTGGGGAACGCCCCCTTTTTGGCCGATTTTGACGTCTGAGGCAACCTTTGGAGAGCGATAACGAAATAAATTCTGGGCCGCATCGAAAGCACTCGGGCATAGGCGTCATAGACCTAGAGGAGATTTTTTATAATGAATTACAGACTGCTGAGTGTCGCCATTGATGGTACAATTGACGGCGCGTATGCCCAAATTTCTGGGACACACCCCTTTTTTGCTTGATTTTGACGTCTGAGGTTGTGATGACTTAAGAGATACTGGGCCGTTTCAAAAGCTCTTGGGCGCACGCGAAGCAAACCTACATAAGATTGATTAATTAGCAGTAACAGCGTGCTAAATGCCGCCATAAATGGTACTCTTCATGTCCCGTTTGCCAAAGTGTCTGGACCACGCCCACTCATTTTGGCATTTTTATTTTTAATACCATTCTTGGGGGGGGGGGGGGGGGGCGAGGAAGTGGAATAGCTGGTGAAATGAAATTTGGACACTTTGTCAGAGATAGTTCGGATCAAAAGACGCTTTGACTCCTTAATTATTCAGCGCTTTAAGTATAATGTATTTGAGCTAATTACGCGATAAGAACAAAAAAAAAAGCAACAAAAAATAACCTGCATTTAGGTTTTGTGTTTATCAATTAAGAAAATATTCAGTGTAGTTGCCGTTTTGTTATACATTACATATGTTGCTAAAAAAATGTATTTAGGAACGCAACAACGTCACTGAATCCTCGAGTCTCCTCGCCAACTGCGGATTCTTTTTGGTATTTAAAGCCCTGGGGAACCACTTTAAATTTAAGTAATCTGAAAATAAAAACTGTTTCCATGGAGCTAGAGACATTGGCTATATATATAGCAAAATGCAACTAAATTGCTCGTGTTGTTTTCTTAGGGTTTGCATCGAATGTTGAAAAGACGTATGATTTTTCTGCGGTTCGCCATAGGAACCAATGAGTAAAAGTTTGATTGCATTTTGGCCAGACTTAGTGTAAACCCAGGGCCACGAAAATTCTCGTGGAGGTTGAGGGCAGCGTATTAAAACGTGACACAAAAGTGCAAAGAGATTGAGTGATTAGTTTTCTTTGCATAAAAAAAGATCGCTTTGGTCCATTGAGTTACGGGCGCCGGAGCAGCGGCGGCCGATAGATGGCGTAAGTAGTAACGGCGCTCGCCTGTCCGAGAATCTTGGGGTTGTATCGCTGTAAAACGCCAAACACTATCCAATGTACTTTTTTTTTTTTTTTTTTCGGACATGTTGGTTTGAATATATTTACTGTGGCGGATGCTTTCAACGCGTGAGCTCTTGTTTAGTGGGGGCATTCCTTCAGTAGTGCACCCGCTCTCTCTTGCCTCGGAATTACGCAAATCATATGATTAATAACCAATCCAACTAGCAATCCGGAAAATGGGTTTTATCGACGTGTTTTATCCGCTATGGCAATGAGTTTGTTGGAGGATGCTTCATCGACAAAATCGTCTCGTCGGCACCCTGTGCTGTCCCATCGACGGTTTCATCAAAACGAGCGTTGTATCGTTTCATAACATAGCTTGCTTTGTGGTAGCATTTATGGGCGAGCCCTGCGCACTTTACGCGTCCGTAACGGTCCGCCGGTCGGTCGTTTGTAACCATACAACAGATTGGAGCCACCACGTAACCACAGTGGAAATAGCGCTCCATATAATAGTCACAAGGTCACGTGACTATAATCCATGCGGGCGATGTAAACATCCTCACTGATGAATCCATGAATCCCGAACAAGAGCTCTGCCGGACAAAAGCTTTTATGACCCGTACTAAACCTCAGCACATTTTTTCCAGAGACCCGGATAAAAGTACATCATTTTACGACTACACATGAGCAAAGGGTGCATGAAGAATTTTTTTTATTTCATTGCCGATCTTGATATGAGGACCGTATGTTTGTTTCTGGGGGCCGAAAACTGCGATCAGAAATGTCTTGATATGGGCTCATCGGGGCCGCCAAATGGGGCTGCCGATGTCCGCGTCAATGCCTCGCAGTTCTGTCGCGGCCAAATGCATGGGACCTTTCGCTCCAGATTATTATGTTGACTCTATGACCTCGAGAGAAAAGCTTCGTACTCTAACTACGGGTTTATGGACTCCATTTCGTGTCCAGTGAAGAACCCCGGTGCGATTGACAGGACAAGAACATATTCTGAAACGTGGTTATACAAGGACGGCTCTATGACTTTACGGCACTACTGCTGCCACAATAACACGCCGAATGCTTCCAACATGGCACCAAGGCACTGATAGCTGACGATAACGTCGTTTTTGATTCAGAGTTTAGCCGGAAACAACGTCAACTGCAAAACGCAAAAAAAAAAAAAAGAAAAGAACGAGCACAAAGAAGTATGAGTGCACACTCGGAGCGCTACTGGCTACTGAATTTTATTTGGAAAGCACGAACATATATACACACATTATTATACCTCACCCCAAATGAATCTGATTTCCTTGTTTGATGAAACGAGTGACGACGCACTGATGCAACCGTCATCCTTCTTTACACTGATTTTGAATGCCTCGAAAATTTTACCCACTGTTTTCGGTACCCACTTGCCCGGAATAGGTATTTTATCTAGCAAAAAATCATACGAACGCTTATCACAGTGGACTGCCAAGTTCCACAAGGGAGACCGCTTTACAGAAAGTTCATGCCCTGTGTACGATCTGGCGGTGGACGAAAGCACCCAATGTCAAAAGCCCGTGCCAAATGCCCCACGACTGACACCTCACCCTTTAGCCCCGCCTTTAAAAGGCTAGCTTGATCAGAAGCCCATGACGCGAATCCCGAGATCACATGGCCGGGTCCTCACCGTGACGGCGGAGCATTCTGCTTTTAATTAAGAGACAGCAAGTGTGCACGCGAGCGTGTGTAACGTAATCATGCCGTCATTTGTAGACGCTCAACGTATTAGCTTAAGACATGGAACAATGCTGGTTGAAGCTCGCACAGGGATTCTGCACGTGAGGCTATAATGCTACATCCGTACGATCGCCCACATGTGGTTGGTATTTTAGACTACCGATCTGGCGCAATCCACATGTTTGCGTGCATGTTTTTTTTTTTTTTTTTTGTGTGCGCATGTTTTGCTGTTTTGTTTATTTTTGAGCTTCGCTGGTGCTCCAAGGCAACGCGAAAGTGGCTGACGATTTTCTTGAAAATCATATTGCCTCTTTTTTATTCGTTGGGAGACATTTGATTTATCATTCTCTTTTTAATGTTGACATTAGGCTTCAGGCTGAGTTCGGAGCGTCGTGTCTGCCAGACTCCTTTTGTCTTCTTGCTAGAGCTGTCATGTCTAAGCAATCTCTACCACATTGGTTTTTTTGGATATCCGGCAAGCAGATACCAGCAGAGACAAACGAAAGAATTCGAGTGCCCTTCCCCCCTTCGGCGGGGGGGGGGGGGGGGGGTGAAAAGGAAGGCGCACGCACCGACGGCCTCGAAACCGGAATGCTTACAAGGTCGCTCGGCGTGGTGCAAGACCTCTATCTTTCCCTGGGAAAGGGCGAGAGAGGGTGATGAGAGGACAGTTCCCCACCCGTTTTCCCCACACTGCCCTACACCATCACCAATATCTTCAAATCTCTTTGTAAGCGGACTCGGCGTCCTTGAGGCGGAACTCCCTTCATTCCTAACCTGATAGTGCCGGGCGAGCTAAGCGCCCACCGGACCAGTTATCACCTGCCTCGCTCTCTGCGCCTGGTTACAGGAGGGAGCGTGATCACGTGATTATGGACAGACGTGCGATTAGTTCACCGGGCACCCCTTAGCTTCCTCTACACTTTCAGCTTAGGAGTGACGGAGCCCAACCCGCAAAACACACACGCTGTAAAAAAAAAAAAAAAAAAAAGAAGAGAAGAAGGCGTTGAAGCGGCGCGCAGCAAAACGCCGTCGAGGCGAGATCTCTTTGCTCTGGCGGCATTTCGCCATCGGAGCGGCGGAGGGAGACGAAAGCCGGTGCACTCAGCTCGCGGACGAACACGTCCGTCACGTGATGTTTACCGGCCGCACGGCCGCACCCGCCGCAACATCGACACCGCTGCGTGCGCTCGTTCGCGCGGGAAGCACCACAGGCGGTCCGGATGGCAGCTCTTCCATGACTTCGCTGTTGCCGCTATCACCTGTCACCATTCAACCGTACTTAAAAGGTAAGTAGATCATTTTCGCATGCGCCTTTTAGAGGTAATCGAAGTGCAGAAGGAATGAAAGACGCGTAACTTAACGCGATAGCGCGTGTTGTGTCAGGAAACGCGCTCAACCTTGTTGCTTCCGCTTTCCCCACTCAGTCGCACGAGGTCAACGCTTCCTCGCATCAGACTCGACTCGATTGACGTGTGCAGGACAAGGGCTCATTGCCATGGGAGTTTGGTTTGTTCTGGTTTCTTCCGAACACTTCCTGTTCGTACCTTTTCGCTTTCCGGCGCCGTAAGAAGAACAGAAGAAATAAACACTGAACCGCGCTCGTTGAATAATTATAATGGGCGCTCTCGCGTGCTGAAATTTAAGAGAGCATGTCATCTTTTCTTTAGTCTATATATATATATATATATATATATATATATATATATATATATATATATATATATTAAAAAAAAAGGTTCTTGTCTTAGGCAGTGGTGTGTTCGTTTCACATCGCGCATCCCCGCTCCGCGAGTGCGGCCACCGGACGGCCATGTTACATGTCGAAAAATTGCCTATTTGGAGCGTTGCGGATGCTGGCGGCAGCGTGCTGAAGATACGTGTTCTACTCGTTCGTCGGTATTCGCCGAAGAAGTTATTTAAAACCATGTGTAAGCCGTGAGACTTGCCGTTGAGAACACGTAAAAAGTTTTACGGAAGCGCAGTGCCGAAGGGAAAAGACGCAACTCGTCGAGATCAAGTTTACCGCGGCGTGATCAAAGCTTCCTTGGCACGCCGAAGCGCTGCGTCTCTCTGCCTTCGCGCGCTTGGATACCGATCAAGAATCGGCGCCGCGGCAAAGTTTTGAAGGTGTGTCGCGCGTATATGTCATTGCATCATATATCGGGCACGGAGTTCTGGGTCGTCCAAGCTGTTCCGGCGAGTTGCTATGAATAAAGGGGGAAAACAATATGGGGACGGTTGCTCTTATGCACTATTAACCATGGCTATTAACCAAGTTCCATATCTGCTCTAATGAATCACATGGCAGCACAAATAGAGCAACGCTGCGGAGCAAGTTTGGTTTTTGAAGGCAAAACCACAAGACAGCGAGAATTAAAATTTTTGAAGCGCGACCCATATGGTCGTGTGCAGTCCCTTGGCCAATCCCAATTAGGCGAGTCGCGCTCAAACGTCAAGTGCAATAAAGTAGGTTTATAATGAGTCAGCACTGATCATTATAAACCTACTGAGGAGCTGTTGTGCACAATATTCTGTAAACCGTCTAACGACAAAAAAAAGACGTACGTGCTGAGTGCGACACAATTTGTGCGAACAAGTGATCGCTGGTTTTTTCAGTTTTTCTCTTTGAAACCAAGGGATGTCATCCAAGTTATTATTTTTACGGAAAGAGCTCATATAATGTAAGCAAAAACATTTTGTGTTCGCTAATACTATTTGGAAGTAAAATGTGCCGATGTCGTGTTCGCGCTAACAATGTCGTGATGTGTACCTTCCTCTCCTCGTTCGTTGCCACTGGAGACTGGATCAAGCTCTTTCTGGACCGCTAGTGCCGGAAGTTACAAATACAGCCGTCAGAGTAAAGTAAAACGCTGCTCCAGAAGCACATATGGCTTCATGTACATTGCACTCGCAAAGCACATTTACACATTGATTCCTGATAGTTATCTGAGCATGGGAAGGCACAGAGACACATCACTTTTTTGAGCCAGGGAAGCTTTGATCACGCCGCTAGACCGGTGAAACTTGCTTTCGACCAGTTATGCCTTTTTCCTGTGGCACTCTGCTGCCATAAAAATGTCCACGTTTTCTCAACGGCAAGTTTCACGGCTTACACAGGGTTTTAAAGAACTTCTTTGGCAAAGGACGACAAACAAGTAGAAAACGTCTTCAGCTCGCTGCCGCCAGCCTCCGCCACGTTCCAAAAACAATTTTTAGACGTGCAAGATGGTTGTTCGGTGGCCGCACTCGCGCTGCAGCGAGGAAGTGGGAATGCGTGATCCGGCAATTGTCATAGAGACCAGTGGTTCGTTCGTTTCGCGGTAGGCCTACCGAGGCGAACGACGACCGTGCTTGCATAACTTACCGCAGGATGGTGCCACCGACATCATTAGATGCTGGCTGGAAGCAGACGAAGACGTGCCACCTGCTTTTGCCACTATGATTTATTAAATACTTTCAGCGGATATGATATGTTACCGCTCGATAATAAATAGGACTGAGGTACACAAACCACTTCTGTCCCACGGTGAGCTGAGCAAGCACTCTGCCATAGACGGAAACAATTTTGTCCTTTCATGAAATTAAGGAACCCCAAGTTACTCGCTTATATTTCTCTACGTAAAAGCAACCATTAAAATGTGTGCTTGAGCGAAAAGTAGCCACTTTCCGAGAAAAGTTTTCAACTTTTCCTTTATGGTTGCTTCCCTTTGGCTGGAACGATTATTGATGCCTTTCATGGGAGGAAGTGAGGTGTCAATCATTGTTTCAGTGGCCCCAATTTCTTGAGGATCACTCGTACGATTCTTCCTCGCTGTATTTGCATTTTAAAGGGATGCTGCATGACAAGTTTCCCTGAAATTCAGTATACTGAATTTCAGGGAAACATAAGTCACCACTGATATCTTCTTGTAAATGTCGTGTGAATTTGTTGCGCTTGTCATGCGGTCCGAATAAATTAGGGCAACGTTTCCTACCTGCATACGGATGCATGAACTGAGACCATTGTTTACGTAGTGAACATAGCGTTTTTTCTTTATTTTGGAAAGAAGTGTTGGTGAATTTAGTATGGTACAATCACTTGAGAGTTCAGAAATTGGAGAGAGCGAGCATGCTTTCCCAACTTTTTCTCTTTTCTCTCTGGCATTGCCCCCAGTTTAACGTTGCAGTTTCACTAGACATACCTATACTAGCAGGTACAAACTGCTCTAAAGCAGGTAAAAGACTGGTAAGTCAGGGCGGTGCGGACTCCGTGTTTCGCGCTTTTCGCAAGGTGACTGGGTAAGTGCTTTTGCGAGGTATGCGGAATATGCAAACGATTTTGTTATGCCCGTCGGTTGCGTCTCTCCAGCAAAACTAATAAGGTGATCCACAAAGGCGCAACCACGAGCCAATATTTACGATAACGCTGCATTTGATTCGGTGGTCCTTTTAGTTTTATTTTACCTTGCTTTCTGCAACAGCGTGTCATGACGAAGAGCTGGAGCGTTCACGGTTTGTGCTGGGCTACCGGTTGACCCAAAGGCGTATCGAGAACTCAGTTTTTTTTTTCGTTTTTCTTTTGGGGGGGGGGGGGGGAGGAGGGGGGAGAGGGAAAATCTAAACTCTAAAGCAAGATAAACAGGACTCCGGTTGCGCCTTTTGTTGTAACCGCCACAGAACCACACTGCGCCGACGGCCCCTAGATGTGCGCCGCTGCGCCGACTTTTGGTTCTAAGCAGTGCTTTGACATCGCCGCCGCGGACTTCAGTCTCGGTTGAAGCGGCGAAGTGGTTCTCTAATGTCACATTCGTCTGGGTCGCGTACGGCAACGAGAAAATGTCGCCCCCAAGGCCGCGCCACCGTGTAGGTGCACCACATGACGCACTACCAGGCGAACGCGAAGCATCCCGCCGTGCGACGCGCTTGGTGCGGTCACTGCAAGGCCAAAACATGAACGGGTGGACGGTAAAAAATATCCGCAAGAAGTGGGGCGGCGGCTCGCGCCATCTAGCGAGGAATGAAAGTAACAAATTGTCTTTGAAGTGGATGGTTCAAGTATGTACTTGTTATGCCGAAAATTTGCCCGCCAACGTAAAAACAAGAACACTTGTACTATGAAACAGTGTTTGCACATATGCGATTTTATTGTGGGACTGGGGACAAGCGATAGGTACACGTCCGGCGTGAAAATCAACAGAGGCGAGGGCACGCAGGGGTTAAAAGAAAAAATAAATAAATAAATTAGGCGATAAAAAGCCGCGCACGGCGACAACACTACAAAACCATCAGAAAGAAATGCGAACACGCGTTACTCCAACAACACACTGACGAACCTTCGGGCAGCGGGGCCGCGAAAAAAACAAGACAGCACTCAATAGACTACTTCCATAAAGCCCTGCATGCAACACGGCGCGCGTTGCACTCTGGGAACTAGTTGGCCAGGGAGGAGAGTAGTATGGTTTCGGTTTCGATCGACACGTCGACAAGAGGTCACACACAGAGCGTGGAATTTTACCGGATTATTATCTCATGCTTTCTGGCCCCGAGAGCGTCATTTGTGGTCTCTAAACTAACCTAAATGGTCAGATCTCGAAGCTTTAGCACAAGCCCGAGACGTACAGCTTGTCTTAAAGCATACTTGTTGTATTTTTGTACTTGAGCCTTTCTTTTAGCGTTTCGAGGTATGTGGACAAGCCAGTGCTGGGAATTTCGACGCTGCGAAGCTCGGGGATTTTGCTTGTGTGCGAATCAGCAAGCTGTAGCAACCAATAAGTATGCATACATCGAGCTCGATCCTTTACATTAGTATTTTTGATCAGTTTGTTTCGTGCGTTTATAGACGAAACATAACCTTTTGCGCTTACTGTTTTTCTTAATGCGTCTGAGTATGCGAGGTAAATCTCGGAGGCGCCATTGAAAAGCTCCATTTAAACATACTTCTCATCTGTTATCTGTACTGCCTCGCAGCACTGCACGAAGTGAATTAAGTTTCCACCCGCTTGCATTCCACTAACAGTCAACATCGCGTATGGGCATAAAGTTATCCTGAAATGATATAAGCACATTTGCACATACAAACCGTTTTAAGAAAGCAAAAGTCGAGCACTTGTGTGAAGAATGTCGCACCGTTCGCCGGAAGTGCGCCGGACGGGCATGAACCCCTATGCGGTGCGCCAAACGAACGAAATTATTCAAAGCGCATTTGACGGTTGCTAATAATTATAATGTCTGTTGTTTGTTTGCTTTCTTGCTGACTGAGTATGCCGAGATAATTTCAGACACACCGTTCAGGCACAGATCTTGGGCGTCAGGGAAAGCTAGTCTAAAAAGGCTTAGTGAGGGGTAGGGGACGCTTGTTAGGGCCTCCGTCGTAGCAAGCCGATCTCAGTGTTTTCGAAAACTTATACCTTCTATCAGCATAAAATTTGAGTGGGAGATATGTGATGACACGAGGAAGACATCATACTCACTTTTTTGCAGTAGTGAGGTCGAATTTATTGCGTTTCCTTAAAAGTTCATGCGCCAACGCTGGGCTCAACTTTGATAATCCAGTGAAGACGCGGCTTCCTTTTCGCCCAATTAAGTAACAAGAAGCGGACGTTTGGCCAACAAAATACGTGTAGGGCTCAAGGTGACCAAATTTCAGTTGTGGTTCACTGGTACTATACGGGATTACTAACAATGAGCTCAAAGATGCACTCGTGGGGTGAGGTGACTAAGCCACGTCTTACTATGTTTGCATACGCACGGACAATATCCGGTGTGTCGGGAACCAAGGAAACTGCCCCGGTCTTCGTTTTGTATCGCTCGAGAATGAGTGTATTGTACATTCGTAAAAAAGTCAGATAATCGAAAACGCAATCAGCGCGTTCGGTTGTGGCGTGATATCATGATATGAACCTGCCCACTCAAAACCGAAACTGAGTGGCCAACTAGTTCCCAGAGTGCACTGCGTGGTATTTTGCCGCGATGGGGCGCGTCGGTTTTGGAAGAAGTCCATTCCCGACACAACGCGAAACAGCTCACCGCTCGCGACACAAACTGCAGCCGGGAAACGAAGTTCGCCGGTGCAAACAAGACAAAAGTTCCGAAAAGGAAAGTCCCCACTGCGGGGCCCAAAGTCCAGGGAAAGTTTAAACGAAGTCTGAAGACTCACCGACGTCTTGAATCCGACGAACGACGAAAGCTTCACGTGCCCGGCGTGGTGGACTGGTTGCTTGGCGGCTGACGTAACGAAGCACCGCACACTCGCAGTTCCCGAAAAGGGAAAAACCGACGCCCGTCGTCACTGCTGGAATCGTAGCCAGAGCAGAGGGCTTGAGGGAAAGAAGATAGCAGCGCCGTTCTCTCGAGCTGCGGGCCGCCATGTTTTCCGAGACGAGGACGGAAGACCGACGACGAGGCGAGAGAGAGAGAGGATGTGCCGAAGGAAGCGTAGAGCGTTACCTCAAGGTCGCAGTGCCAGGACCTGCATGGTCTCCTTCCGACGGTGCAGCTGGTGCAGCAACGCACCGGTGCCGCGCGCCGCATGAAGTCCTAGGCGAACGTAGTGCAGCCGCACCGACACGACCAGGTGAACGTGACGCGTCCGTCGGTGCAGCGCGGTGCGGTGCGGCCCAGGCGAATGTGACATAAGTGTGTGCGCCTGCTAGGGTGCGACCTACCCTATTTCGAACCCTCGTCCTTGAGTACCGAGCCTCCTACCACCTGGCAGGCCGGCAGTTGGTTTTATTTCGGGGGATCCACCCAGGTCAAATCGCCCTCCAAGAAGGAGGCAGGGGGGTCGACCGTTTGAAGGGTAGACCGCCGCCCCCGTCACCCCCCCCCCCCCCCCCCCCCTTGGGTCCGCCCCTGGTTTGACAGATGCCCACGTCGCCCGCATCGGCACAGAGTGCACTTGGGCTGTTGTAGTGGCTCTAGGCTGTTGATGCTCAAGCCTTTCATCCGCGGCTTGCCGCCAGCTGATCCGGCTACTCGACTGTGAGGAAGCGGCGAAAGTGACCTCTGAAGTAAATCTAAATTCTTGTTCATCCAGTTGTCCGGTGTCAAAGTGTGCTGAGGGTGGGAACTACGGCGTTTTGCCTTGCTTTCGTGACCAAAACCACACTGTTAGTAAAAATGTAATATTACACCCTGTTTACACCCCATTTTCACTCATTAGCATATTATTACACGCTCTGCTAGTGATAAATCGTCAAAAAAATTACTTGAGGTAGTAAAAATTAGTGTTTCGGTTTACACGACTAGGCGTGTAAGCAACAATGAAAACAGGCCAGCCCAACACCGAAAGTTACTAAAGTACTCAGTTGGGAAACTCCCATAGAGACAGCTTTGAAAAAGTGGCCCCAATCTTTCTCCGAGCACCGAGCTAATGACGAACACAACGCCACCATTTCTCCCGCAGCGGCCACTCGAAGAACTGCACGTGACTTGTATTGTGGCTTTAAGAACAGATACAGCGGTAGAAGTTACAGGGGTGCCACCCCCGTCTCCCCGGCAGATGCGCCGAGTTCAACAACCGAAGTTAAAATGCAGCTAGGGCGGGACGCGCTACCTGAAAGGCCCGCTGAGGCATGGTTGTATAAAAACTATATTAATTGTTCCGCAAAACCTTGCGAACTAAAGATGATAAAAACATCACGCGCCCATCATTTGGTACTAAACTCCAATAAATTTCATACAAAAAAAGTCTTTTCCGTTTGTCTTTACGCAAAAACAGGCTTTCAAAAAGCTCGAGGTGACCATAGTACAGACAAACGAAAAAGAGTGGCGCTGTTGTCGCATTTAGCTCGGTCTCGGTGGACGCAAGCGGCCCAGGTTTCGACGGCGAGTTTCCCAACTGAGTGTTTTAGTAACGTTGCCAACACCCCAAAACGTCGAGCGCCATGTTGCTTTTGCCTCGGAGGTCGAAGCGGTACGGCGGTCGTAGGAGTCGAAGGTGAGTGTTTGATTTTGTTTATCAAGCTTGTATGGAATGTAGCACGTCTCAAGTTTTTATTACGTGCCGTTCAAGAGCGTTAGATTTGCTTTGAGCAAACCCCGATTCACACAACCGGCGTTTACCCATCCCGTCGATTGGAAACGACTCGACTGCTCGCCGGTTCTTTTGTGCGAGCTTTCGCTCGGGCGCTGTGAACCCTATGAACTGTGGTGCGCAAAGCTAGCACAATTACGCACGGTTATCGTCCCGGTGGAAGCTGCAGAGAGCGGAAACCGAAGACACCGTCGCATAAAAGCGGCGAAGCCGCAATATTGCGCTGGTCGTTGTCCCGCCGCTCTTACCGGCACTATCGACACTTCGCTGCCGGGTGTCTCGTATTTCGACTTTGTAGAGAAACTAGGCAAGCGCGAGGAGTCTCTACATCGTTTTCTCCGTCGCCTGCGTGGAGGAAACACGGTGGCGTTAGAAACATATGCAGTCAGTCAGTCAACTTGGACAATCCCCCTGTTGTCCCTCAATCCTATCGCATTCTTTTACTGCGTTTGTGACAACAACAACGTTTCCCAGTGTGGAAGCATTCAGTCAAAACGGGCTACAAACTGTGTTGTGCATTGCATGTAGCCCTGAGGGAATTCTTCGCCGGAGACACCAGCACATTAGTTTCATTGGTAAGGTGACCGGCCACTAACGTGTTTGGCAAATGAAGCGACCACAAAGTAAGTAGAAATGCAAACAATGTTGAATGAATATTAAGGTGGTCGTAGCCAGAGCCTGCCAGTTGGAATTTCTAAACAGCAACCTTTGACATTATAGTCCGCGGTAACTTCTTTTCGTACTTGGGATTGCAATTTTGAACTCACAGCCACTCCACAAAGCTGTTGCAAAATCATGTAAACATGAGCAGTCATCGTCCCCGGTTCTGCTGAGCAAAGACTTAGCATGATAAAAAGAATGGCGGTCTATACTTTGTTGCTTCAATCACAACCTCGCACAGCTGAGCACACAAACAAATCGTGGAAACACATATCCTGCACTGCCTTGCAAATCACAGCACGCAAGCAGGGTACATAGCAGAGCAGAAAACACTGGCAATGAGCACACGCAGGCATGCAGCTTCCTTTCTTTTTCCCTCTGCGTATGATTTGTTTGCTGCAGCATTCTGTAAGCACGTCGACATTCGAAAGTTGAGCCTGATCTGTCTTGCAGTGCCTTGCGGAACGGCAAGTATCGCCCACCGTTCCGCAAGGCACTGCAGGACACGCAAATGTGTGAACAGTGCTTTGCAGTAAAGGTCATGATCGGGCAGCAGGTGCCCATCTAAAGTCATTTAATATTGATTATCATTGAACTAAGCTTTGGGCTTCATCACGTAGCAAGCATGGGTGAGGTGTAAATCAAGAAAATTTAATGTTCGACGAGTTTAACACTTTGTGGTGCTTTCCCGTCTGTTTCGGTGTCACGGAGTGGGGATAAAATAATAAAAATAAATCAATGATCCACTCTGAGGATAAACGAGAAATTAAGGGAAAAGAACAAAAGATCTAAGTTCGACCAGTGGCTAGCGCTAGGTCCACGCCTGGTGTATAATCAGTAGAGAAAGACGATGACACAGGGACGATAAACAAACAAAATATGAGATTTAATAAAGTGGGAAACTAAGCTGCACACGGCAATAGAGCACTCAACACAAACCACACTTTAACCCAACGCTATGGAGCCCTGCGGGCCAGAAACTAATACTAAAAAGACTTGACGCTCATAGAACAGGAACAAGCCAACAAAACAGTGACGAAAACTCGACACTAACTAACAACGAGAGCAAACCGAGATGGAACTCGAACGTTAACGCTACACATAGGATAATCCCCCAAAACAGTTGCTACAGAAAGTTGCACTGCGTAAAAATCGTCCCAACGTTCAACAGTTCGTACTTCAGAGCCAGAGGATGAAGTAGACGACTCATAGAAAACCAGGCTTAGCTTTCCAGTAGGTGCTGAGTCCAGAGAGTCCGTAGTCTGGAGTTGTCGGCCAAAGAACGACGCCTCGGAGTCCGGCGGTCCGGTTAGAAGCTTGATGAGGTCAACACCGCGCACCACACGCTTTCCCACAACAAACTCAAACACTTGCCCGACAGGCAGGGCAGAAGCCAAAAATTAAACGTTCCAAGACTCGCGTGCAGGGAGTAACCGCGTCGGGCAGCGACCCGGCCAGCTCCGGGGTTCGACTACCCCCTTTGTTCGCGAACCCCCTTTTATAGGCTCGTCTACCGACCAACCTCCCGTTTCCCCACTTTTCGGGTCAGTCAACTTTCCAGAAAAACAAAGCTACCCGGCATCGAGCCAAATGGCAAAAGCTATCACATTTTTCCGACAACCAAACATACGTGCCCATCCATTCCCCCGAACGAGTCCAAAAACATTAATTATTGCCGATACGTAGAACACGACAATTACGACAGGCGGCAGACTGAGCAAAGTAGTCGCCTTCAAAAAGCGCGCTAGCCAGCGTAACCATTTTTGTATCCCGGCGGCACCCCCGCATGTCCAATCGGCACCATATGCGAGCTAGCATACGCACCCCTCCGTTCGCGAGGTCAAAGCCGCAAACTGTGACTCGGGAGGATCCGCGTCGCCCGTCAACAAAAGCCCATCCCGCAAACGAGCAAACCCGTTAGGTACTTAGAAAGGATCCTACGACGGGACAAACTGAGATTAAAAGCGGCACCGCACTCCCCCTTCCTGACGGTACCGACACTTAAAGTGGTCCAGAAAAAGATCATAAAAATACTTTAAAAAAAAATAAACAAAAGCCTGAATTTCTGACACCCGGTTCCTCCATCCTGTGTTTATTTTGTGCTTTTTATACCTTGAAGCAAGACATTATTCCAGCCGTAGGCACCAGATGTCATTCCCATCTGCGATCATAAGATTATAGGATCCTAACTCGCCGGCAGCTAACTGTCAATTACGTCCGGCTTGTACATACAGTGCAACATCTTTTGCTATTTAACCGATAATCACTTTACAGCCTTCTGTTCTTGTAAACGACAATAGTGCTACATGTTAAACGGCTCTAAAGCGGTGGAGCAAACTCGCATCTCATTATCTTTTAGGTGAATAAACTTTGTTTGGCTATGCTTGTTATCCAATCCTTATGTTTTAAATTTAATTTTCTCATACGGACACCTTACATTACAGAAAACAAAAAGCGTTTCTATAGTACGGAGGTGTCCGTATTAAGGAGACGTGACTGTATCATCCTTGGAACTAGTTTGCCACAGCCAGTGTTATAATATGTAATGATATTTTATGCAGTGCCTGCCTTTCCTTGTCCCTCGTGAGGACGACTGAGAAAGCGACTTTGCGCCACAACGACGGATGGCAAGCATTCCAAGTGTCGTAACCTATAGTGGTCATGTGTTATGTGTTCGCAGCATTGTAGGCCGACCGTGGAGCACTTTCAAAAGGAAGTTTCCCCGTGTGCATTGTATGAGCGTGTACAATACGGGGCACGTACAGTCAGAAGAATTATGAGAGGGATCATGCGGGCGCGTGTCACTTGGTACAGGCAGAGCAGCCTAGCAAGTGTCACGCTTGCACACTGAGGGGCCCTGATTTGAAGAGCCGAGGCACAAGTTTCAGCGGCGGTGTCACCGCCCTGGCGGCTTGTCGCCGAAGCAGAAGCGGGGTTAGCTAGCTTTGCTGGTGGCTGGCTTTGTGTAGTGTGTGTAGACTGGGAACGTAGGCTTATAAACTTCGGCAACAAGAATACTTACGTGGCTCTGGTATTTTGGTACGAGCAACAGACATGACACAATCTGCTACGACTAGCTACGACCACCCACCGCAGCGGTGAAGGCATCGAAGAAGCGCAACCTGTGTACTACGTACACAGGTTGCGCTCCTTGGCTTCTTCGCTCCCAACAGTGCTCATTTGTCATGGAGGGCTTTCAGCCCAGAGACTTTGCTCGTCACAGAGTGTTATTTCCCGTTTTTCTCTTTGTGTGCTCAGCGGCTGGACGAACCTCATACAGCTGTTCTTCAGGCTCAAAGGGACTAAAAGTTGAAGGTGGATGGACCTGCAGCAATCATCATCATCATCATCATAATGCCTTTATTTGTGCCAATTAACAACCAACAAAGGTCTACAATGTGGCACAGTGAAAAAAAAAAAACAACAAAATGCACAACTGTAAAACATGCTCAACTGATAAAACTAGCATGCAACAAAACACGACAGTACATTTTTAGCGACGGAAAATAATCTCATCTAATTGTCTACTGAGATTTACGTAGCTATCAAAAATATCAAACTTTTCATGCCCAAGATTGTTTACACTTGTCTGCATTCTTGTTGTTGGTGATGTCATGTGTTGATTGTGGGGATAAAAAGTGAGAGCTGTCCTATTTGAGCGAGTCGGTACGTTGAAGTTCACTGTGAACAAAAGTGTTGAGTCAATGTCCCCGTGAACTATTTTATATAAGAAGGCAACATCGCGCGATAATCTTCTGAGGGATAGACACTGTAGGCCAAATTTGTCGAGCAGGAGTTCATAGTTGTAAAAATGCCTTCGGCCAAGGTATTTGTCATAGATTATGCGCACAAAACGTCTCTGAACTGACTCTATTTTAGCTGCATCACGTAGTGTCAGTGAATTCCACACCACAGAGCCAAAGTCTAGTCTCGATCTGATAATGGAACAAAATAAACGAAGGAAACAAGCATAGTTCGCAAACTTTCTAGTTAATCGAGTAATCATTCCAAGTAATCTAAATGCAGAACAGGCGATATGGGCGACATGGCAGCCAAAGGATAGAGTAGTGTCAAAGTACACTCCTAGATCACGAAGCGATGATACTCTTAAAATGCGCTTATCATCAATTGAGTATGAATAGTGTATAATTTCACGTTTTTTTACTGAAAGACATGACCTTCGTTTCTTCTGGATTGATGATTAAGCAATTTTCCCGACACCAGTCTAAAATATGCGATGCGTCACTCTGAAGAAGGTCACAGTCATCGATCAAACTAATACTTATAAAGAGCTTGATGTCGTCTGCGAATAACAGCACGTTTGAGTTTACTACGCAATTAGATATCTCATTGATAAAGATCAAAAACAATAGTGGACCCAAATTGGAGCCCTGTGGTACTCCCGATGACGGATAAAAAGGATCAGAGAAGTTATTTAAAATGCGTACGACACAACGACGGTCATTCAGGTAGCTTTGAAGCCATAATAAAAGCACAGGAGAAACGCCATTACGTGACAATTTGTGCAGCAGCAAAGCGTGGTTCACCTTGTCAAAGGCTTTCGAGAGGTCAAAATAAACAACGTCAACTTGACCGCGATTACAAACAAAAGGCACTGAATAATCAAGGAAAGTACAGAGGTTTGTCTCGACTGAGCGCCCCTTGATAAAACCGTGCTGAAAAGAACTGATACAGCGCTTGAAATAAAAAGACAGACGGGTGTGCATCACTATCTCAAATACTTTTGAAAAAGAACATAGCAATGATACAGGGCGATAGTTCCCAACTTGCGAAGTATCCCCCGTTTTATGAATAGGAATCGTCAGGGTTGGTGCGTGTGACAGAACCATTGTACGGCATCAACGGGAGGACACCGTTATAAGTTAGCAAGTTGTTCAATTTTATGTTCATTATGAACTAAAATTTGAAAAATCTTGTTTAAAAGGATGCTGGAAGCTTTGATATCTTTGATAGCTTTGATTGAGATTAATATCTCAAACGGATGGCCGCATTCTTGGAAAAGAAGGGCGCAATCAAACAAGATATGTGACGTCGTACTTCTCCTGGAACACTTTAGAATGAGGGGAAACGGCCTCGGTTCTCTCATTTCCGCTTCGGTTCACCTGCTTGAGGGGATGAAGCCTAGAGGAGAGGGAATGAGAATCGCGACATCACATGTCTCGTCAGCCTTGTTGAATCTCACACGTTTCCAAAAATACGGCCACCCGTTAGAAATAATGCTCTATGAGTGATGTTTTGGGGGGTTTTGCAGCGTGCTGCCTATCGCTCCAGCCTTGTTATGCGAGCTTCAAATTTCGGTTAAGCATACCTTTTCGTATGAATAATTGTGTCAACAGAATGTTAGAACATATCAGCTCTACACAGCTACTTTCAAACATTTTTTTAGTGGTCTCGCCTGCCAGATGCAAAGGGGGGGGCAACATGTACTGTCGTGAGTGAAGGTCTGGACAACACGGGAGCGCCAACCGAATTGCATCGCCGCGCTCCCTGACGGCGCAGCGCCTGGTGCCGAGACCCACGGAATGCCCACGCGCGTCCTTTCTTATCGGCTGGCCCACTCGTACGCTCGCTTCAACGCGAGGCGCTCCTGAGCGATTAAATGGGCGCTAGGTGCCGCCCCGGGAACCAAGATTCCGAGACCCTCGCTCACCGCTCCGGACGAGCTCGCGTGCTCCGCGGCATGCGCCGTTCGCGCATATTTTTCCCGCGACTCGGCGACGCGTTAAAAACTGTCGCTTATGTTGATGCAGCCGCAAGGAATTGTAGAACTTGTATTCGCATACTCGAGGCAGCCTTGGGCTTCCTTCCGAGTGATCATGCAAGCGCGGTAAAGTGGTGAATGACGAGCACAAAGAAAACGCCAAATAAGAAAGACATATTACATCAACCCCCCTCCCAAGAAAAAACAAGAAACAAAAGGGAAGGGAAAAGAGGCGCTGGTACAATTTGGATGGCTAATCCTTTGTCGTGTTCCCGTTATCCTGAATCACTTCTGCCACACGGCGTGGCATAGAATCATAAAGTGAGGCCACCAACTCTGGCTGTGCACGAAGCGACTCCCATTCCTCTTTGACAACGTTCCAAAGCGCCTCCGACGTAGCGCTTCCAAGGCTTTGTGCTGCAAGGCGGTCTTTCATCCACCCCCACACGCTCTCGATGGGGTTCAGGTTCGGCCCGACCGGTGGCCACTGCGGCGCGCGGACTGCACGGCCCTCCAGTAGGGCGCTGACAGAAAGCGCTGTGTGAACTGGGCTTCTGTCGTGCTGCAGCCGACAGCAGTCGTCTTGACTTCTTGACCTTTTACAACGCGTGCATAATAAATTGAGCAGCAGCTGTTTGCCTTGTAGCCGGGTCAAATTTAGGATGGGAAGCTTAAAAATAACGAATGGAGGGAAGCGACAGTTTTTCACGCGTCGCCGAGTAGCGGGAAAGATATGCGCGAACGGCGCGTGCCGCGAAGCACGCGAGCTCGTCCGGAGCGGTGAGCGAGGGTCTCGGAATCTTGGTTCCCGGGGCGGCACCTAGCGCCCATTTAATCGCTCAGGAGCGCCTCGCGTTGAAGCGAGCGTACGAGTGGGCCAGCAGATAAGAAAGGACGCGAGTGCGCATTGCGCGGGTCTCGGCACCAGGCGCCGCGACGTTAGGGAGCGCGGCGATGCAATTCAGTCGGCGCTCCCGTGTTTTCCAGACTTTTGCTCACGACAGTACATGTTTTTATCTCTAGAGCACAAATTGTTCCTATCATGCAATGTAAATAGCTGTCAATTGACAGACTAGATAAAAGAGTGCGCACAAAGAAGTCCAACTACCAATAATGCCGTACATGGCGAATCTCGGGCACCATGTCTCACGATATGTGGCCTCAGCGGTCTTTGTATAGTTCTTCTCATTGTTGATGGTAGAGCGGCTACCGATAGTGGGGTTTCAAGGGCGTCAACTTTGAAATGCAGTTTCTTCACATAGCGTTTGCATTTTGGGAAGTTTCTACACATATACCTTGAAGTCGTTATTGTACGGATGAAACAACTTTATAAAAGTGTCTATGAAAACTTTGGCGGGGTTCTCTTTAAAGGGATGGTGAATCGAAATTTGGATTTCCGAAAAAAACAATGCAGGAGATGTAGGCGGGACGCTACAATCCTTAAAACACTACTCGTAAGGCGATATCTTGAATGGACGGCCGTATTTTTGGGAAAAGAGGTCGAGATTGAACCAGGCCGAAGAGGCGCGTGACCGTGAAGATACCTAGTTTCCTCCTCTCTTCGCTTCGCTCCCTCAAGGCCGTGAGGCAGAGAAGACTCGAGGCCCTTCCCTCTCCTTCTCGGAGAAACATGACATCAACATTTCTGTCAAATGCGCCTCCTTTCCTTAAAGAATACGGTTATCTTCGAGATATTGCTGTATGAGTGATGTTTTGGTGTTTGTAGCATCCCGTTGCACGCTTTTGCCGTGTGTTTTGTGAAATCCAGATCTCAGTTCAGCATCCCTTTAAGGTGCCTGACTTACAACAAGGCTGTCCAACTTGAGAAATTTCACTGGTGGAAAGCTTATTTTCATATAAGAATGGTGTACTTCACAGCGCTGTATGTAGGCAACAGAAACTCCAGATGTGTTCAATAAAAGTAGCATTTGCTAATATTGTGTTCTCTGTGTATGTGATGCACTAGGTTGTATTTGTTTTGAATGCTTGCTACGTTTAGGCTATACAAAATAGTCTAAATTTTATGAGCATTCAAAACCAGTGCAACTTAAATCCGACAAGCATATTGAAAGAGAAATGCCCTGTCTGAATAAAAGATTCCAGAAAATACACACTAAAATAAATTGCTACTTGGGGTAGTAAAAATGGTGTTTTACAGTCGACTCTTATTATTTCAAACTCCAGGGCCCGTTTGCTCGAAGCGCTAACCGCGGCTAAAGTTAGCCGCAGTACCTGCGAGAGGGATTTTGAAATCACGTGACTGGGCTCGGTAGGGACGCGGGGAAACATGGCGGTGCCCCGGTGAGTGAGCGCCGCTTCCTTCGGAACTAATATGTTGTTGTTGCTGCAATATCGGGCGCGATAGTCACCAACGAATGGTGCAGGAGGCTTTCGCTTTGCCTTACCTCACTTGAATTGCAAAGCATGAGCAATCACCTGGCCGCATTTTTAGATAGTCTTTCGAGTCGGGCCATTCCTAAGCCTAAATTAACACGGTAATTGTCGGCTTGGCAACGTCTTTGGAAAGCAGATTGTCTTGACTCAATTGGTCGGATATTGATGGCACACAAAAGCAGACTGCATCCTAATAGATCTTTTTCTAAATTACCCAAGCGTCGAGAAGAACGCTGGAAGTGTAATTCTACGGCCCGCACGCACTGGCCTTCCTCTTATAAAGGGGATTCAAAGTTAAAATCATAATAAAAAATTTGACGAGCGCACGTGCAAGACAAAATTTGAGACTTTTTGCTTTAGAACAGTTACTACTGCAGACGCCAGCACGTGCAACGCGTGTAACTACACTCGTAGCATGCACCTCGGTGCTTGGAAAATTTAGAGAAACGTCTATTGTGGTCTATTGGGACGCTGTCTGCTTTTGTGTGCTATCAATACCCGGCCGATTGAGTCAAGGCAATCCACTTTCCAAAGACGTTGCCATGCCGAGAATTATCGCGTTCATTTAGGCTTAGGAATGGCTAGAATCGAAAGACTATCTAAAAAATGCGACGAGGTCATATGCTCATGCTTTGCGATTTAAGTGAGGTATGGCAAAGCGAAAGCCTCCGGCACCATTCATTGCTGACTAACGCGCCCAATAATGCAGCGACAAGGACATATTAGTCTCAAAGCGAGTGGTGCTCACTCACCGGGGCACCGCCATGTTTCCCCGCATCCCTACCGAGCCCAGTCACGTGATTTCAAAATCCCTCTCCTAAGTACTGCGGCTAACTTTAGCCGAGGTTAGCGCTTCGAGCAAGCGGGCCCTGAAGCCACACACTTTAGTTTGAAATATCAGAAGATTGAATTATCAAAATTCATCTAAATATTGTCACAAATGAAAACATACTTCTTAATAAAACTTAAAATCAGTGTGTAATGCGCCGAACTTGTGCTAAGAAACATAAAGTAAGAAAGACCTTTAATTGTGACAGAAGGACAACTTCCTCAAGCAGTCATGCGAAGGTCCTTTTGTAAGCGCGTTGGTATCTAGAAGTTTCCGAGCTCGAACGAAAAAAATTCTCGAGTCATGTCATCATTCCAGTCACGCAAACAAAAGAAAGATAAAAATGACATGCGCTGGCGGGGTCGGCGGCATGAGAGTCGATCACGCTGCTGACTCAGCTATTTGCACACAGCATTACTCCCCTCTTGTGAAAGACGCATCGTCTCTATGCAACACGAAAAGAAATTAACAGCTTAAACAAGACTAGGTCAAAATACAGTCTCGTAAATAGCAGATTTTCACAGTCCTATCGAGCATGCCTAGTTCAGTTGAGTCGGAAAACGTGAATCACCTTCGGTTCGCAGAGGGCGGCGTGACAATGTTGATGTGCCATTGGCCAACGACTTACAACTTGGGTCTCATGTAGCGAATAACCTTGAGGTCGAAGCACCACTTTAACAGTTCCTTGCTGCGACGATGAATTGGTGTTTAGATTTACACTTGGTAGCCAGGCTGAAACTGGGCGTCGTGGCGACAAAGATTGTACCAGTCATCGTCCGGAAGATATGGCTTGCATCAAAATGTGACCGAGCTGGCAAACTTCCTCCGTTCGTTGAGTGACAAACCAAGCGTCGTCGTCCTGTTCGTCTTCGTGGTCGATACCTCACCTGTCGTAGGTGTCGTCATCGGGTTCATCATCAAGGTCGTCGTCAAGGTTGTAGCATGGTTGTCGTTGAAGTCATCGTCCGGAATGTCCTTGGGTCGCTATTAAAGCCGTAGTCGGGATCGTCTTCCATCTCATTGTTCGAGTCGTCGCCCGGGTCATCATCAGTGTCGTCATCAGTCTCGTCATTAAAGTTGAAGACTGTTTGCCGTCGAGGCCGTAGTCAGGTTGGTTGTTGACATTGTAGCCGGGGTTGGTCTTTGGAGTCGTTGTCCGTTTCATCATCCGCGTAGAAGTCGTCATCATGTTTTCGTCTAAGTGTGGTAGCCAGGGGCTTTCTCAAGTTCATTGTATGGGTCGTTTCCGAGGCCATAGTTGAGGTCGTCGTTGATGCCACATTTGGAGTCGTCCTCGGATGATTTCAAGGACGTCGCCTTCACGATCGTTGTCTTCAGAGTTATAGTGTTCGCAGAAGGTGTACGCTGCATAGGGATAGATAGCGTTACCCTGCACATCCAGCAATATGTCATGAACAAAAACAAACTTGATTAATAAAACTTAAAATCAATGTTTAATGCAGCGAACTTGTGCCGAGAGACATAAAGTAACAAAGACCGCACATACTTTGACGGCGGCGGAAGGACGACTGACTCGAGCAGCCACGCGAAGCTTTTTTTGTAAGCCCGTGGGTATCTAGAAGGTTCCGAGCTCGAACAAACAAGGTTCTCGAGTCATCTCAAACATTGTAAGCATGCAAACAAAAGAAATATTCCCCATTCCACCCAACTCCTTTCCAGAGAATTGGATTTTTTAATCCTAATTCTATTCCTTCGAACTCTTGGAAACCAAAAACTGGCCCATCCCGACTCCTGGAATGGCTGAACTGCTCCATTCCATTCCTCTCAATCCCTCCCAATTGTGAAAAATGGCACTTGCCACTCAGTACTAAGTTACCGAAAGATAATTTCAGCATAAAGCTGCCGTTGTGAAACGCGTAGACAACTGCAAAATTATGCAAAACCCTACCCGCAATCATTTATTTTACTAATTTGAGCAGTGGTCGCACATAGGGCTAGTGGCAATTGGTATGGGGGCACTGCAGATATCGATCGCACCACCAAGCGTAAAAGCCTCATAACAGAGAGGAAAACTAAGTCGCCCATCGTCTCCACAAAAGAACCGCCTATGTCCTCGACTTTTACGAGATACATAGTAAGTGAGGAGTCATGTGTATTAACGAAATGCGGGCGGTGTGACATTGTCCCTGCCTGGTGGCCTGCGACTGGTGCTGTAATCACACATGGTCCCAAGAGCCTTATGGCTGCATCTCACAGCGCCAGGAACGACAACTTGTCCGTCTACAACTCTACAGTGTGGGTTGCTTCACTGGGGTTGCCACTTTCATCCTTGAATAAACATAAGCAGTCAGATAACCAAACCGTCAGTTACCTAAGTGCAATGATGCCGTCTCAAAAGTCCCTTTAACCGCATCGACGCAGCTCACATTAGAACAAAGCCTATACCATTCCTACTTTATTCTGGGCAAAATGCAGCTACTAATTTTATTCCCATTCCATTCCAGTGCTGCCACCATTTTATTAGCATTCGATTCCCGGGTCGTGGAAGTGCGGAATCGTTCCAACTCTGGAGTGGCAACTCCACAACACTGGTGATAGTCACCAAGGCACCCAGATCAGTGCGAATACTGTCCTCACAGCCCATCCAAAGCTGTTATTACTGTAACAGACTCCAGTGCGACGAAGTAGTTAAATACGCAAGCCTTTTGTGCAGATTTGTACCTTTCACTGTTTCCGGTATTTTTTATTTCTTTTGTATTTTATAATGGACAACTCTTCTCTGTTAAGAGGGTAACAAGCATTGTAATCTCGGTATTGTTGCCAAACCTGTAGGTGTTATCATCGGTGCACTTTTAAATAAATATACGCCACAGCCGCGGATCAGCAATGAGCACTTACCCTGGGACTTGGGTGTTCCATAAGTATTCATTTTGATTGCGCGATAATGGTGTTCGTCTTCTGTTAAAATTAACAAAAAAAAACAATATTCGACATGATGGATAATTTTGGACACGCGCGGCATGTGTGATCTGAGCATTTGTTCTTTTCATCTGAAGTGTGAATCTTGCTTACTACCTATAGCGTGTACGTTGTTGAGGACGGAAGAGATGCTGCGACCGACTCTGAGGAATAAAAACATTCTGTTTATTCTCATGTCGTTGAGCTTGTGGCCACGAGTATGAGTAGCATTGTCATCTTTGGTGGTGCCAAGGCTGAACCGATAGACTGGCGCAGAGCGGTCACCCTCAGCTCTGCAGACTGCGAGGAATGGCACGATTTTGTTGAAGTGATTGCGGCTCCAGAGAGGTGTTGTTGCTGTTGACATGTACCGCAAGCAGGATGACATACTGGAGAGCAGGAAAGAGAGCGTTCAGAAGCCGTGCATGGTAGGAAATGAGGCAGCAGACAGGGGGGAAATCGACCCTTTCGTGCTTTCAGCCCGGCTCGATCAGTTCGGAGTGTACAACCTCGGACTGAAAGGAGGATGCGGCCGACTGCGGGGCCGATGCAACATCCCCCAAGATGAGGAACCGAGCTGAGAGCGAATGACTGTTGTGGCAGCGATGAGGAGACCCTGGTCGGCTAGCAACATCCCTTGTGAACAGTGTGGAAATGTCCAAGGATATTCACTTGCCGAGCCGGTGGGGCAAGCAAGGTGGTCGCAGCCCATTGCTGGGAGATGCCGGCACTAGATGCGACAGAGCAGAGGTGGTGGCGGAGGCGCCGCAGATGTGGAGGCTGTGAAAGTTGAAGATGCGCCTACTGCATTTTCGTACGAAAAGGCAGAGCCGTTGCCGTGCCCTTGGCCGCGAAGAACATTTCCCTAAATAGCAGGCGCTCGGAGTCGATCCATGTCGATGTCACCAATTTGTTGCACTTTCGATGTTGAGGACAGAAGAGATGGTGCACCAGATTCTGAGTTTAACTGTGAAAACATTCTCTCTGTTCTCGTACCGTCGAGCTCGTTCCGACAAGTAGCTTGCTTTTATACACTGCAGTCACTAGCATTATAGTTGATCTAAGTGTTTTGCAACACTATTAATACGGCGGATTGGGCGAGTTCACGATAAGGAAAGAGGGACATTTAAGACAAACAGACAAGACAGGCTTTCGGATAATTACGAACCAGCGCACAGGTAGACAGTTATTCAAAATCCAAATACAGAAAGATATACACTCGCACAGCGCTCATGTGAGTATTTTTTGTGTTTGGATTTTGGGTAACTGTCTACCTGTGCGCTGGTTCGTAATATTGCAACACTGCCGTCTTTAGGCGGTGTGGAGGCTGAACCGTTGGACCGCCTCAGGCCCATATCTGTATCTGTTTCATACACTGAATGCCTTTCTGCATGGCTCTGGGTTTACCTTTGTCTTCCCGATTTTTACTGCTCACTTGTTTTTTTTTTTTAATTTTATTTAGAGGATACTACAGGCCATTGAAAGCCTAAGTAGGAGTGGGTACAACATATGCATTCACACATACAAAACAAACAAATAACACAACATTAAAAGGTTTACAACAACTAAGCAGCGAATATACAGGATATATATATTTAACAAGAGGGGAGGGGGGGAGGGGCACAGCAAGCATCAAGCAGCGTGTAATTAAATGACTTGTAATAATAAATGTGAAATTCAAAACTGTCGTATTTAAGACTGAACATTATCAAACAAATGTGAATTTAATTATTCTATAAATTTTATATAGGCTTACTTTTTATACAATTGTGTCTAACTTTGTCACGATAAAATCTGCAATTAAGCATAAAGTAACTGGAGAGTTGAAAGAAACAAATTCGAGATTGCAAAACCTGCTTTTCAATAGATGTTTTCCCCAAATTATTTACGTGATAGTGCGACTGAAAGCTCCTTTTTCAGATTTTTTTTATTTGAAACAAACTTTAGAAATACATTGTTTACTAAGATTTTTTTTATTATTATGGTCAGAAAATTAAGTTACCGACTGTGTTCAGCTTATTCTAAACTGTTTATATGAAATGCCAGAGTGCTTGTGCTAACAGTGGCTAGATAAGGTTTTCATAATTTCGGATAAAATAAACTGACTAGTTTCTCTTTAGTGACCGTGTCGCCAAGGTGACAACAGAACAAGTAACGGATCCCGATGTCAAACTGGAGGAATTTGAGATATATGTTTTCTTAGCGAATGCGCGCCACTGTTGTGACATATTTGAATATCCTTATCGCTTGCTTGGGCTCAGCGGGCAATGCAAGTCGGCACTAGCGTGAGTATAAAGGTTGAACTGCATATAAGCGATTTAGCGAGCGACAGTGACAGCGACGAGAGTCAGCGACGAATGACAAAGATTTTTCACAAGCGGTCGTCGCGTCACTCGGTTTTTGGACTTCTAGAAAACATCGTTCCGCTTTCATGCGGCTTGCGCCGTCGCGCGAATTACCGAGCGTCAGCGAAGCGGGTCGCCGTCGCTTGTCTCGTCGCTCGCAAGATCGCGTACATACGGTTTATACTTCACGCTGTCAAGGATATCGACTCGAGCGCGCATACTTTCGCCTAACCTCTCATTTCCACGAGAGCGCGTGTAAATCAAACCCTAAACCAAGACGGGGGCTGCAGCCAGCAGCTTTGAGAGCGCCATACAACGGAGTATAGTTTGACGGAAGCAAGCACACACTTCGCTAGCGCATTCCAACCTTCAGCGCTCGAACTTCCGAAAACGAAACCAGATTTTGCTACATTTTGGCTAGCTCGAAACACTATTTGTAAATATATAGTGTCTTTTAGCCATTATCTAGACTAAGAGAAATCTGTACCTTCCCAAATTATATTTATTTCACTGTACTATATAAGTAGTAATTGTGTAATATCGTTACGTTCATGTAAAATACGGTGAGGGGCACCGGACCTTCGTCTGAAACATAAAGTCAGCTATATATACCGAGCGGGTCACAGCTGCAATTGAGTAGGAGTGTCGTGTTATTAGCGCCTTTGTTCGTTGTTTTGTGCGTGTGTATACTTGCACGTCGATCTTGTGGTATGTGCTGTACTGTATGTGTGGTATGCCGCCTTCCGCTCGAGCGTGTCACTTCCAGAAATGCCAAAAGGCCTTTCATTTTTGTAGTTTGCCGGATACTCACTAGCTGGCGCAAGCAGCCGCACGATTTTATTTTAGCTTTGTTTGTAAGTAGTCCATTTAGTGTGTAAGTAACCACACCACTCAACGAGGTAGAGGGGTTTAGAGCGATAAACCGGGGTTCCGGTCTGCACTCGAAAGTGACCCCCATAAGGAGGCTGCCATTGTACGCAAATTTGACCACACGTCACATGACCAAACCAAATACGTGACGTCACAGGAAAGATGGCAGCGCCCATGCAGCGGCTGGCCCCAGCTGGGCCGGAGCTTGTCGGATGCTTTCTTGGTTGTCGTTCGTCTCGGCGAGTTGATTTCAGACGCGGAAGCCGTCATATGAGGCCGGTCGAAAGCGAGTTCAGAGTTCAGCGTGGTGTTTGACGTAGGTATAACGTGAAAATACGGAG
The DNA here is from genome assembly GCF_016920785.2 of Ixodes scapularis. NCBI lineage: Eukaryota > Metazoa > Arthropoda > Arachnida > Ixodida > Ixodidae > Ixodes > Ixodes scapularis. Next base: position 740,880 of record NW_024610108.1, on the reverse strand, counting down.
AAACGGTGTGCATTTTGCTGGTGACCGACCGGGATATTGCCACGGAAGAGACAATCTGACCTACGTTGCTCGGACCTCAGATTGATTCGGATACCGCTAGGATAAAATTTAAGGCGACGTTTCTGTGCTCTCGTTGACCATCGGAATCTTCGAGGTTTTGCAGTGAAGCGTGTGCAATATATTTGAATACACAGTTTAGCGACGGAAATTGCGTGATTCGTGCTTGGCGGTGTGCAATCGTGGTGCAGCTTCGATCAAATGACCGAGGGCTCACTTCGGTTGTGCGGCGCACCGGAAAGCTGCCTTGAAGCTGGTAGTTCCCGTGCCGTGCTGAATGATGCTGTGCTGCTTACAAATTGTTCCGGCGTAGAAGTGCACTTTCACGGAGCACAGGTGTGCGGCGCACCGAAGAGCTGCCTTCAAGCTGGTAGTTCCTGTGCCATGCTTTAAGTGATGCTGTGCTGCTTCCGAAATTGTTCCGGCGTAGACGTGCACTTTCACGGAGCACAGGTGTTGCAGTTGGCATTGATCCCGCTGGTCGTTTCGTCAACACAAACGTTTCATCTACACTCGTTACGCGAATTGCAAGCTGTCCGGACATTTCACCGAGCGTGTTACGTACCCAGCTCACGCCGCTTTGTGCAACAGTCTGCAGTGGCTCATTACCAGAAAAGTGGTCCCACATCCATTTCAGTTCAGTTCGTCCGCGGCAGTCGCCAAACCCCGAAGGAGAGGATTTATTCGGACAGAATGCCACTAAAGCAATGCAGCTTCTTCAGTGGTCAGGATAGATTCTCTTCTGCTAGTTTTGTTATACTGTCACGGATCCTTGTTCCAGTCCTATCTTCTATCAATATTCACTATTCTGGGACACTGCAGGTCACGCTCAGCTGTAATCGTATGTTCAGGTGGAGGTGCTGGGCACTTTACCCGTAGCCCTTCACTCTGTGTGAACCCGGCGGCTCTTCAGCCGAGTTACCCGATAATGGGACACGGCTGGCGGACTATTCTGCGTCTTATGCCCCTGTCGAGCCGTGGGCAAAGTCCTGACCCGAGCCTGGCAGAACAACCCCAAGACGACCGAGTACCACAAGGAGTAACCTCGGAAATACACCACGAAGCACCTGAAATCCGAGCCAGTTGCTGCTACCAGGAAAAACCACCGGAATTCGGTCTCCTGTCAGAAAATCCGAAGCTGACTAAGCCAACAATGACAAACCTGTAGCAGCAAACCGTGTCCCCTCCCACCATTGTTTGCATGCCCGTCGCAAATCACACTCCGACGCTTTTTCACGCAAGCTGTATGAAGACGTCAAGGACTGGATTGAACAATATGACAGTGTCGCCCGCCACATTGGGTGGACAGACAACCAGCTCCTGCAGAACCTATACTTCTCGTGGAAGCAACTGCCGGCGCTGGTCTGAGAACCATGGATCCTCCTTAACGTCATGGGAAGTTTGCAAGATCAAGCTGAAGCGCGCATCCGTCAGCCAACATCAACGAAAGAGAGCCGCATTCTTGATTCTGTCCAGGACACTGCCCCAATGAGAGCGCCACCGCACTCGTGGAGGATGTTTTGCGCTTGATCGAGCGCCCACGCCCACGCCGACCTTGATGCTACAGAAGACAAGAACCTAAGAATCCCATGCGCCTCACGTGAGAGACAACACCTTCGGCAGCCTTGTCCGCAACCCCCCAACAACAGTCGAAGTGTTCATATCACTGAGGCTTCCAACATGGAATGTGCACTGCATGCCCGAGCCTGCCACTATGAACAACTTCCCGGCGTCTCGGCACTCGAGTTGTCCAGCTACTACTTCGACGCCAGCCTCCCAGGCATCCACGACATCACCCACGACATTGTCTGGGAGGAGATCAGGAAGCTACTTCCTGCCATCAGTTGCCGGGCTTTTATTTTGATTGCCGAGATTGTTCCGGAACAAGTTTGACAGATATTTCAACCTAGACTTCTGCGAGCGAAGCGGCATCTGACAAACCAAGGGCAACTTACGCCACAATGGCACGACGACCGCCACCGGCTACCCCTTAGTATTCAATGCCAATTCAATGAGACACTCTAACGCCGAAGCATTCCCGACATCGTGTGTAGGACTGTGTTCAACAAAGTACACCGAGGAAAACGTAGGTGATGCGAATGTGCGACTGAAAACCACTTTGCTACCACTGCATGAAGCCGACCATGTCGACCAAAGCAGCCCGTACCAATGAATTGGTCGGCGAGGGTTCGTGCCAAACGACCCTCGATTACGTCTCGAGGAGCGACCACGGGAGATTAAGGATTACCTTCGGCGACCTTTGTCCCTGATGCCGAAGGTGCTGAATCGAAGATTCTGAATCCCTGATTACCCCAAAGCTCCTCATGTCCATCACCTCAACAAGAGGTAAGCACGACAAAGCAGGTGAGTGGTGATGCAGTGACAGTGGATTTGGTGTCGGTTGTCGTCCAAGGACAATACCTAAAAATTTGCTGACACCAATTTTCCGTGTCCACTCCACGAAGCACACAATTTCCAACTTTGAGGGAGAATGCCCCTGAGTGACTTGAAGAAATAGAATGGTTGGTTGCTCTCAAAAGTGAACTGCAAGCATCACCAGACTTGGATAGCAAACAAAAATTGTTGCCAGCTTTCAAGTCAACGGTACAGCAAAAAGCACAGCCACGTAAGCAATACATGCCCGAGCTTGCTACATTGATGCCGAAAACTACCAGGAAAATTTTCGGATTAGAAGCCAGCCCTGCAGCTTCAGTGCACATGACGTATGATTACAAGACAGCATCAGTCGGTCAAAGTTGCCACTTGACCAAACTGAACACCGACGTGCCAGGAGCGTCATCCGACAACAAGGTCCACAGGTACTACGACTGAACGCCTGATACGAGACTGTCGCAGAAAGAACTCGTTATGGAACCATTTACTAAGAATCAATAATTATGTAATCAAGTGGAAATAAACATATTTGATACACTAACCAGATAAACATATTTCCGCTTGCCTTCATGCCTTGAGAGTCTACACACCAACAATTGTGTCCATTGTACGCTCTGGACCTTACGAGGACACTCGCTTCTCTGACCCTTCAATATTAATTAAGGGGTCATACCAGACTGGCAGACTTCTTGCAAGGGGCTGCACTCGTTCAACCTTTCCTGAACATGTGGTGCATCCGAAAACCAACTCCAGTGATGTGAAAATGTTATTTATTAATTTATTCCTTCCAGGGGCCTTCGTAGGCATTGCAGAGAGGATACTTAAAACTACACACATGATAATAGCATTAAAGCACACTGCTGTAACTTGTTAATTGGAAAAAGAAACACACCTCTGAGCATATAGTTTAATAGTATGTGTTGATGCATTGTTATATAGCATGACACTTCCTATATGTATGACACAATAGACCCTTTGCAGAACCTTATCAAGCAACACAACCGTCACCATTTTTTTCGGCGCAAAGCACACGAATGGGCCCCAGTTCACGTCGAACGCCAATGCAGCATTCGAGTCCAATAGGTGCTGAGCCGAATTCACAGGGATGGCGGACACAACATTCTTGTCGAACAAATACCCAAAGTATGAAAGCCTGGGGTAATTACAGTAGTAGCTACTGTAATTTGTTTCATCAGAATTTGGCAGACGGCAAAGGCTACAGTCTCGGTGAGTCAATACACACATTGGAGAGAGGCACATGACAGCATGTCACCAGAGTGCTCGTCTGCACAGATTTGTCACACACCTTCGCTCCGTCTCTCTGATTGGCTCGAGGGGGCTGTGGCGGTTGGCCTTTTCCAAGTTACGGTGATGCGAAGTATAGACAGCCCACACTTTTAAAAAGAGTCTATTGAAGAGACCGAAAGGAATGGTAGTCAACATTTTTCAACAAGACTGCTCTCCAGGCAAGGGATGAACACAAATATGAATCATCTTATCCAGGTAATTAGAACAATTAAATAATTGACCGACTAATACAATGCACTCTTGATGGAAAAGAGTATAGCTGCAATAAATCCTACAAAACAGAAAAAAATGCGCAGTTAATCTATGCATGCACCAAAACAGTTGTTCTTATAGCAAGTCGAATAGCTTTGAAGCAGGTGCCTGCAACGATTTATTCTTCCTAATACTCAATAAAACGCCAACCTCGTAGCTGAAAATAAGGGTGCACTTCGCACTCACACACACAAAAAAAAAGGAAGAAAAGCGATCGAATGTAGAATCGTGGATTAGCACAAAGGTTAAAATCGCAGGAGCTTCCTCGCTAAAAGTTGCTATGGTTGTTCGGTGACGGAGGGCTGAAACAACTTCCCTTAGGCCCTAACGCGACGTATACATTTCGCGTAGATTCTCAGATATTTCAACGTTCAAACAAAGCTAAGAGAATGCGAAAATTTCATGTTAAAAGCACTCAAAGTTCTATCGATCCTCGGACACATCCCGGAATCCAAGCACCGGTACGGCGATGCAGAGCTGATGCTGTCTCACAGGCGTTAATATCCAGATGATCCAGAGCGATCTTGCGCAAAAACGGTATAAGGTCTCATTCCTTCATATTTTCACATTATACTTGCGTCAGCGAGCACGAAGAAGCCCGAAGTCGTCGGAAAGCAGCTGCACATCACGGCTACCGCGCACCGAACAAACTCGTATCCGCCAGCTCTGGGCGCTGCCATCTTACCTGTGACGTCACGGCTCTTGGGAGGTCACGTGACGAGTGGTCACATTTGCGTAAAATATGGCGGCAACCGGGGGGGTGCCACTTCCGAACTTCCGGTTTATCACTCTAAGCCCCTCTACCTCGTTGACACCACTATAGCTACAGTCTAGTGCAAAAGTAACCGCGTGTTTAAATGGCGCTGGCGTTCAGTTCGTCGTTCGTCGTCGTTCGCTGGCTGTTCAGAAGCCGTTTCGTGCCCGGAAAGCGGCAAAATTCGCGTACACACGAGATATGAGTGGCTACGTCGAAACGTCGCGTACAACTTTGCTCGCGGTAAAGAGGTGAGCGGGACGTCGGAAACGCCGGTCAGGTCGGGCCGTTGTCGGAGCGATCCGTCGTCGCTCACGGCAAATGGGCTTTTTCAGTAATGTTCATGTCTGTGGTCGCGAAAAGATTCCTACTGTGGAAATTACCCGGTGTCAGTGAAAATGCAACCGGCATGAGGCCTCGGAGATCGGCTGAACCGCCACGCGAACGGGACCTGCTCGATGGGAGAACATGCTGCTGGATGCAGTCAATGGTCGCTCCAACTGTCGCGTCATCGCCGTAATGGATAAGGCGTCGGCGCTTGGGGATGAATGCCTGCGGTGGTTTAGCGCGCATGGACGACCACAAATGAACACGTGCAAACTACGCTTTCGCTGCGGCGAAAAGCCATGTAAAGCGCTGGGCCTCGCTCGTAGATCCCTTCAGACGTCAATCGACCGCCATCGTAAAAAAACGCCCCTAGACGTGTGATCACGAAACGAAGTACACGTTCAAAGATGTTCAGTTTACACGAGACCTCGGGTGCAAACGAAATACACCGAGCCTCGCGTGTAAAACGAACACCATTTGGGGTGTCCGCCCTGGGACAACGGTTTACACGTCCAGGGCTGTACATTTTCGCTGTGTGTGCAGAACAGCGAGATAACTTCCTTGCATACTCCAAAATGGTGGAAGGAATAAGTTGTCGAAAACCTGTTTTTAGGGTTTCAAACCGAGTAACACGAGACAAATATAATTAAACTTCATTGTCTGTATGCAGGAGGACTTATGTAACACAAAAATACATTCTATTTCGAAAACGAAAAAGAAAGTAAAACTCAGTCCGCCGTATATGGTAGCAACTTCTCCGCTGCAAAACCTATGCTGGCAACCTAAGCGGCTTTAATATGGCAGCCTCCGACTTGCGACGCGTTCCCTTTCCCTTCTTCCCCCCCCCCCCCCCCCCCCTTTGCCGTGGAGCCGTGGAAGGCCTCCATGTTCTGACTTAAACAAGTAGACATATAAACTCGCGACTCATTGAATTGGGCGGCGACCCGCGCCACCTAACGGACAGCGCTCAAACTAAAAAAAATAAAATAAAGACACCAACAGTCCTTTCTTTGAGCGCCTCGCCAGACATGCGCATGTACATATTCCACACCATACTTCACACATATTTAACACACAGACGCCATAGGATTTTAATTCATAAACGCGTTTACAAACAGCACAAGGTACAGCATGAGATGTTGGTACACTAAATTCCTATACACACGACTAGTTCACACCCCCAGCTTATATACTGCTGTATTTTCTGTGACCGATTAGGATGGTGACCACTGTCATATTTCGCATAAATACGAAAAACCTGTGGAAGATTTACCCGTATATAATATTGTCCTCTACTGCCCTTTGGAAAGCGCTCGTATCTCCAATGTAATACGTTGCAAAAGTGAACTGCAGGTTATAAATAAATTTGAATAGTCGCTACACGTAACGTTTTGATCAGTTTCGTTTTCTCGCTAGACTTCACTTCAAGTATACAGAAGCCTGTTGAATTACTTGTGTGAATTATCGAAACCTATTTCTGCATTCACAACTTTCTGAACACGCTGATGCATTTTCTTTTCTCTTTTTGCATATCCGAGTGACTGTTGAGTACACGTTGAGTACACTGAGCACGCGCAGGTGATTCTAGCAAGCCCGTCCGACGGTCATCCCCGAAGCGTTGTTTCAGTTTTCTTCTTTTCACTACAATTGTTTCTGCTCAAGCGCGTGCCTTTCAAATAAGCGTTCTATGCGCTCGTGCTGGCGCCAAGAGGACAGTGCAGAATTGCCGCTTTCGGGTCCGTGCCTTCATCTGTAATGAACGCGAAAGACGAATGCTAAACTATCTAAGCATCCAAGAACGCCGAGAACATAGTTCACTGCGCTGCAACTTCTGGCGTCTGCAGCAGTAATTTTTCTAAAAAAAATCTAAAACAAATAGCACTTGTATCTTTGCCAACGCCTTATGTTTGGAAATTTATTTGGAATCCTTTATATAAATAAAAGGAACGCGAGCCGGAAGGCCTGAAATCCTAGTCCCATTCAAAGTACTCCACCTGGGATGACACACACTTGTTTGAAGCATTTTTGTTCGAAGCATTTTTATCGAGTCTGCTCGATGAAATGTGCCAAATGAGCCAGTGAAGGTGAATCATATATCTCGAGACAGAAAAATACTGAAATACACGGACATGATCCCAGATATTTGTGTATGTTCGTCCTGTCTGGCGTCAGTCGTGGTGTTCAATGCTTAATACTTCACTGCACTTAAAAGAAAAAAAATTGGGTATGACAGGCGTGCAAGTTCGGCGGAACCGAGGAGGCCATTTGCAACTGATCTGCACGCAGAACTGACCGATCACACCTTTAATAAGAGCACGCTCTTTAGTGAACCGCACAATAAAAGACGACAAGGGCATCTCGTCCGGCGAACATTCAAGTCAACTCACGCCCGTCCTTAGCTTCCTGTGCTTTTCTAGAGATTTGGTTAAATTCCTGGAGCACGAGGCCAGCTGCCCGCGGTTTACTGCTGTACATGGTAAAACCCGCAACGGAACCAAAATGGAAAACCGCGATACTTTTTATCTGCCTCGGGTTTTGGTAGGTGCCTACCAAGCTTTCCTTCATTTCATTCATTTCATTTATTGATACTGTCAGCCCTTGCACAGGGCTATTACAGGGGTGGAGAAAAAAAAGGACAATAACAAACAAACATGTACGCTTACACGCAAGCATACACAAAGGTTACAGACATATTGAGAGGCTTCGTCATTTCGGCAGTTTACGAAACGAATATCACTTCGTAGTTGTGAAACATTTCTTTACACAAGCTGTAGTGGTTTTAGTTTGTAGCACATACAATAATATCACTGACACGGTCCAGAAATTCATTTAGCGACATAGATGACACAGCAGAATCAGGTAATATATTCCAATCTTTAATAGCCCTCGGATAAAAACTGTACTTAAAGCAATCGTTTTTAACAGATGGATTAGGAATGTACATGCTATGACGATGTCTTGAGGATTCGGTGGAGGAAATTTCAAAGTACTCGGATTTCCTTATTTTTACGTAATTATGAATAATCTGAAAAAGAAACTTTAACCTTTCATACTTAGTTCTTGATTCAAATGTAGGAAGATTGGCAAGTTCACATAGTTTTGTGGGGGAATGAACGTGGCTGTATTTATTAAAAATAAACCTGGATGCGAGTCGCTGGATTTTCTCCAGCTTATTGCAATTTGTGACGGTATATGGGTCCCATACAATTTTAGAATACTCGATGACGGGTCTTGCCAGTGTCTTATAAGCTAGACTTTTTATTTCAGGAGTTGCAATAGCGAGGTTTCGTCGAAGGCACCACAGTGCTTTATTAGCTTTGATGCATACGTTATCAATGTGAGTGTTCCATTTTAGATCAGGAGTAAATATTAAGCCTAAGTATTTATGTTCTTTAACTCTCTCCAACTCAGCACCCGCAATGCAATAATTATAAGCCAAAACATTTATTTTTCTCGTAATAGACATGAAGACAGATTTTTCAGGATTTAGCACCATTTGCCAATTTTGACACCACTTTTTAATTTTTTCTAAGTTGCAGTTTAATTCGACTTGATCAGCCGATGTTTCAATTTTATTGTAAATCACACAGTCGTCGGCGAATAGTCTGATTGGAACCGAGATGTCATTGCGCAGATCGTTAATGTAAATCAAAAATAAAAGAGGACCCAAGACACTGCCCTGGGGTACGCCTGAAACAACTGGGGACATAGTGGATTTGCTACCCCCAACTTTAACGTACTGTTTCCGTGATGAAAGATAAGAGGAAAACCACTTCGTGATGGCTGGATTCTTAAAAACAGCACTGATTTTCAATAGCAATTTGGGGTGAGATACTTTGTCGAACGCCTTTGCGAAATCTAGGAATATTACATCAGTTTGACCACGACAGTTTATCCTTTGAGAGAGATCATGAACAGTTTCTATGAGCTGGGTAGTCGTGGAAAGACCTCTGCGGAAACCATGCTGCGATTTAAATAATATGTCATATTTTTCAAGGTAAGCCAGTAGATGTTTAGATATGATATGTTCAAGGAGCTTTGAGCATGTACTAGTAAGGGAAATGGGGCGAAAGTTACAGACGTCATTAACACTACCGCTCTTGTGGATGGGAATAATTTTTGCTATTTTCCAAGCGCTGGGAAAAGAACCGCTACTCATAGACAATCTAAAGATGATAGTAAGGTATTTAGAAACCCACTCAGCATACCTTTTTAAAAATTCATTCGGAATTTCGTCTGGACCTGGGCTCTTTTTTGAGTCGATGTTAAGTAGAAGGTTAAAAACTCCTTGCTCACTTATATCTAAGTTATTGATGGGAGGATTGTTGGAAGAATCACTAAAGCTTGGCAAATTTCCATCATCGTTGGTGAAAACGGATGAAAAAAAAGTGCTAAAATTTTCAACGCTCTGCTTTTCATTTTTTGGGTCAGAGGCACGCTGCTGGAACTTAGCCGAAGGGTTGACGTACCGCCAGAACTTCTCAGGTGCCTCGCTAAGGAATTTTTTAAGTGTTATACTATAAAACCTTTCTTTAGACTCTCTAACTAGACGCCTCAGCTCCCGACTCAATCGCTGAATGCAAGTTTTTTTTTCTACACCTGTACCATGTGAACTCGCTCGTCTCCGCTTCAGTTGTCGTTTTGCGTGGATTATTTCCCTTGTAATCCAAGGATTTTTGTTCGCGATTTTTTTAGGGCGCTTTGGTATAAATCGCTCAATACACCGTAACGTCATGCTCGAAAAATAGTCCCATAACGTGTCTGGGCTAGCATCTGATTGGTAAAGAAACATAAAATCATCAAATGATTGTTCAAGGCAATCAAGTACGCTTACATCATCAGCACTTCTAAAATCCAAAAACATCTTTCTTGAATGACTGTGCGATTTTTCTGGGGTAACATTCAATGAGACGAGTAACATCCTATGATCGGATAGGCCTTCTTCGGTTTCACATTTCGAAAAATATGGTTTTAAACTCTCGGAAACAAAAACTAGATCTAAAATTGTTGACGTTGTTGAACATACTCTAGTGTAATCTGTTACCACCTGGGATAAGTTATAGCAAAATACAAGTTCTAATAATTGATCGCAACTAGCTACTTCCGCCGTTCCATGAGAATATGATGACCAGTCAATCCCAGGTAAATTAAGATCTCCCAGTAACAAAATGTTGTCTCCGTAACGTAAATTGGAATCCATGTAGCCCCTTAGTTTTAACAGCATTTCAACTGGCGAATTCGGGGCTCTGTACACGCCACCAATATAAACTGTACGGTTATTCAATTTTGTCTTGATCCATAATGCTTCTACATCCCGTACTTCCTCAAGGACTTCAAATTTGATGTTATTTTTAATCATAATAGCAACTCCGCCTCCCCTTCCCTCTCTATCTTTTCTTATTATTGAATAATTCGGTGGAGTAACTTCGGAGTTTAAGATATTTTCATGAAGCCATGTCTCGGTAATTACGGCCACTTCAGGATCGTGCTCTAGCATTATGCTTTCGAACGCGTCAACCTTGTTTGCAATACTTCTGGCGTTTATGTTTAATATTTTAAAACATGCTAAATCATTTTGTTTTAGTCACTCGTTATTTGCTTCCGGTGGAACGCGACACTTGTATCTCTCATTGCTGACTTCATTCCAGGCGTACAGAACATTGTTAAGCCACAGCTTATCAAAGACTAGATTGACTTTGGCACCGTTTTTCCTCTCCTCTGCGGTTGAATTCCACAGGTTCTTTCGAAGCTCAACAACCCTCTTGGAATAGTCTTCATTGATGCTAATTTGGGTACCTTTAAGTTTGACACAGTTTTTCATGATAGCCATTTTCTCTTTAAAATCCCCGACTGTAAGTATTACAGGGCGATCTCTACCAGTCATCTTTTTTCCAAGTCGATGTATAGGTTGGATAGAGTTCAGTTTTTGACCTAGTATAGCGTCAAACACCTCATTGTTGATTTTCCTCATTAGTACATCCTCGTTTTCAGAAGACTCTTCCTTAATTCCCCTTACGATAACGTTATTTCGTCGTGAACGATTTTCTAAGTCATCAATTTGTTTTACAAGAGTATTTATTTCGACATCGTAGCCACTAACAGAGTTTTCAAGTTTAGCAAGCCTGTTCTCAGTTTCACCTACGCTCTCAAGTTTTTTTTCTATCGCAAGTAGCCTGTTTTGCATTTGTAGCATACTTTCTTCCGAAGAAGTCTGTTTTACTTGTACCTCAGTAATTTTAGCAAGGATCTCCTTTTGTGTCCGAATCATATCATTAAACATTTCTTGCGTAATAGGCCCAGGGTTTTCCTACACATCTCCAGCTAGTATGAGCAACAGGCCTGCTACAGAGAAACAATCGCGTACACAAGCTGCAATTGTGTGTGGACTCTTTGGCAATGTTTGTTTTCTGCCAGTTTAGGCGAACTGAGCCACACCTGTTTCGACCGGTTCAAATTTAAATAAATGGTAACCAACGCACAAACTAAACAAGTTTCAAGTACTTTATTGAGATTTTTGAAGTGACTTTTAGTATTGAACGACTGCAAGCACTTGAATGGTTAATTCAAGAGTTTATAAATCGTGACTACCCCATGCTTGTCATCTGCCAAGAAGGTGGTAACGCTCAATGGCTTGAGCCCAGTGAGTTGTTAAGTAAGCCTGTGGGGATGTTACAGCCGTCAAAACGCATGATGACTAGCGGGGGTGCACACTTCTTCTAAGAGTGCAGTCAGTCTTGCCTCAGCGTTTGATCCTGCTGCTACGCCCCCATCGGCGCCCGCGATGCTCTAGTGTTATCTTCTATTCCCTTTTTGTTTTGGGCACAACTTTACCCTATTAAGCGTTTAGCTTGTTTCAGTTTTCGTCGCTTCATTAATTGTCATTCGTGTCAATATAGCTTAGAAGAATAGAAGAGGTCTTCATTCCTTCATTACAGTAAAATCGATTTCAGCCGTGCTGCCATGCCCACTAGCCAACTGAGAAACACAAAAATATACCTTACATTCTTTAGACGCACAAAGGCTTTCTTCACGTGCGTCGTCATTTTTCTTTTCTTCTGTCTCATTGCCTGGGACATTCGCGAACCGTCATTCCCTTGCTTTCTCACACGCAGTTGATGAGAATCATATTGATTTAAAGAAGTGGACTCTGAATGCAAACCAAAATAGACCCTATGAACAATTTCACAAATTTCAGGTGTTTTCTTAAAACAAAATTCAGCCTTTTTACTTTAATGAAGAAGGAAGGCCAGCGAAGCTTTAATATGGTGGGAATGAAGTAATGGCCGGCCGCAAGTCGGCAAGCCAGAGTAGAATGGATGAAAATGTTGCCGCCTGCTATAAGCGGGGGCGGCATCCAGACAACCGGCAGGCCGGTTGTCTGGTTACCTCTGTCGAATATAGATGGCGGGCGGTAGCTGTCCGGAGTGCTGTGCGGACATTTATCTGCTGGCGGACACGATCCTGGGAAAACGAGCCCTTAAAGGGATGGTGAAGCGAAATTTGGGTTTCAAAAAACAATGCTGGAGATATAGGCGCGACGCTACAATCCCTACAACACTACTAGTAAGGCGATATCTCGAATGGACGGGCCGTATCTTTGGAAAAAGAAGTCGAGATTGAACCAGGCCCACGAGGCGCGTGATGTCAAGATACCCAGTTTCCTCCTCTTTTCTCTTCACTCCCTCCAGGCTGCGAGGCGGAGAAGACGCGAGGCCGTTCCCTCTCCTTCTCGGAAAAACATGACGTCAACATTCCTGCCAAATGCGCCTCTTTGTTTGAAAAATACGGTCATCCGCTCGAGATATCTCTGTATGAGTGATGTTTTGGTGTTTGTAGCATCCCGTTGCACGCTTTTGCCGCGTATTTTGGGGAATCCAGATTTCAGTTCAGCATCTCTGTAACAGCTCCGCTGTAAAAAAAAAAAAAAAAAAGAAAAGAAAAAAACGATGGGATTGCAGGCAAATTTGTTACGTGAGTCCGCCTGTCTTTAGTCCCTTAAGTTTAACTTGCTCTGAAACATGGGGCAAGGAGGGTTTCGTGTGCTTTAGTGAGGCCTCCTACAGGCTCGAGGTTGTAAAATCGCAGACAAGAATCAATAATGCCCCTCTCGGCTAGACTGACTACAACCACTTTCAGTGTCACAAGAAGAGGGGAAACTGCGCCTCCCGCTCCAATTACGTTCAACCAAAAAAATGTAGTGGAAGCGACGTTTGTTGCTGCTCAATATATATTTGAAGTCTTCTCACCTTCCCTTAAATAAATAAAGTGAATTTGTTTTCGTGCTGTTTTTCACCTTATCCACTAAGACGGGAATGACTGGCACGACCCCAATTAGTATATCCGCATTTACCGTATACACGAGGCAAGTTCTAGGGTGGCTCATTCCTGTTACTTGTTTTGTGCGTCTGCTTATTCTGAACACTTTGGAAATGGCCCTAGTGTACTCGGAACATCAACAAAACATTTCTGGATGAGAACTTCCGCATGTGATGAGGGAAGTCTTCAGGTTTTGTGGTGAAACTCAGGGTGATGCTTACATGAAAATCGCCAGCCAGTGGCTAACTAACAATGTCGCCAGATTGTGCTATTTATAACCAATGTGGGCTATATTTGTTCTAGTTGGCGTCAAAATTTCGTGGCTATTTCTAATAATGCGGCCAACTTTTGTCGTACCTCAGGTTCGACGCCGACTTTTGAGGTTCAACTAGTCCATTTTCAAACTTTTAATCAGGTTTGCAAAAAAACGCTTGGTTGTTTTTGGCTAGTCGAGAGGAGAGAGAGGAAGGAGAAAGGCTTCAAACTTCTACAAACTTTCGGGTTTCCACAATGCGTAGTGAAGCAATGCTTGCAGAGTTCAAGCGGTCTCCGTACAGCGCAGTGGAGCAAACCAAACAGATTGCACTATTAACACAGACGCAGTAGCGCGTGTTCAACCCGGATGCATATGGCTCTGCCCGGACGTAGACTGAACTCTCCAAACTGCTTCGGTGCCCAGTGTTAGAATCCTAAAACACCCAAGTTTGTAAAAATGAGAAGTCCGAAGTTTCAGTGCTCTACAATTGACTACCTTCCAGTCGTCACCCACTCCAAGGTAGGACAACACAATCAGAAATGGCGTGAACCAGTATGGGGGCACTCATAATCTACACAAAACAAAAGAGACGGGTGGGATATTGGTAAGGACCTTAGATATTGGGGTTCTGGTTTGAAGGTTTAAAACTACCAGTGTTATGACTGTTCTGCTTCTGTATTTTGTCCGTTTACTGTATGATAATATCTCCCCGGCTTCACAATAAAGCTGTCTTTGCGCGTTTTGTAATTCTGAAAACCTACGAGGGACGGGTCCGTGTGGTGATGATTTTCATCTTTTCAAAACTTTTTTCTTTAATTTACGAGTAACAATGTACACAAAATTTGGTGCATCTGAGGGTTGAAAACGATAATGTAACGTGTATTGTATTAATGTGAGAAATTGTATATAAAAGGCTTAAAAATCATTGTTTTAGGTCTTGGCTATTTTGGCTCTATATATGTTTTACGGCTTTCGCTATATTTGGGCTACACCTCCCAGTCGTTCGGCAGTTTTTCGATGGGACCTTCTAGGAACCCTGGCTGCCTAGAGAACATTGGTCTGCAATACTGCCGTCCTCTGCTCCATGCGTTTATGAGCGGCATCAAGAAAGGGTTATTACGGCATACGCGAGTCTACAATTTCTTACTTTGTCGAACACTCTAATTAGTTACTTTTTTGAACGCCTTGATGAGTGGTTTATTATATCTAAAACGTAATAAGATACGAGTGGGGTACAATACGGCACAACGCATCTAGTGATTCTGTCGGAAGATTTTATTTGTAGATGATCAATTTTGGACTAGGGGAAGGAAGTATGCTGGCTGTGTGGTGAAAATCGGGGATGAGGTTTACGTAGCATTTTGCAGGCTCGTGGCGGCTTTGGTACCCTGCGAACATTGGGCTGCAATACTGCCGGCCTGTGTGTTTATTAACGGCATAAATAAATGATTCGTATGGCCGAGTATACATTTTCTTGTCTTGACGAACATACTAATTATTTATTTTGGGAGCCCCGTGATCAGTTTTATTGCTTATATTTGAGAAGGTTCAGGGTATTCAGGTGGTAAAATAATGCAGACTCCATCTATATTGATTCGGTCGAAAGAGTTTGCATTGTTTATTTAACGGCTTCGTGGAAAAAAAAAACAACTGGGTAAGATATTTAACGTGGCTATCGAGGGTTAACTGTTGCCCAAGTTCTTTGAAGTGTGACTCGTGGCAACGATAAGCACATGGACAAACCCTTCTCATTTCTTTCTTATCCTAGGGCAGTAAGGTTGAAAGTAACGCCGCAGAAGTAAGATATTGCCGCGCGCAGGGTCACGGACTTGTAGAAAGTTCTCGTTCATTCTTGCTGCGGACATAACTATCGTTCATCCTTGTTTTTGTTGTTCTAGAAAGTGCTTGTTCATTCTCGCCCCGAGCGCGCTACGCTCGAACCTTCTCCGCCGAATCTTCGAGATAGTGACTGACTCTAGATAAGAGGCCGCCCGCGACCTTGTCGAGTCAGTTTCGCCCCAGCGCTCGACTCTGCTGTCTCGCCGACCTCGACGCTCGCGACGCTTTGTTATTATTTTCTATTCTCTTTTTGTTTTGGCACAAGTTCGCCACATTAAACGTTTAGTTCTTCCTGTTTATTTATTGTTATTCTGGTCACCACCCGCGACATTTTGGTGGAGGTGCGGGGTACCGCATGCCTGTACAGCGTTACCCTCCAAGATCCCGCAGTGCAAGTCCGGTACCAAGCCCAGTGAGAAGACCACTCCCCGCGGAACCCGAAACTCGGACCAGCCGGCGCATCAAGGGAGAGGATCCTGAATACGGTTTGCTACTGGACAAGCCCAAGCCGAAGAAGACGACGATGGCCGACCAGGCGCAGGCCCCGGCTGCTCCTGCCGTCGTATACCTGCCCGTCGCACCCAAAACTCCGACGCCGTTCCACGGAGACGCACACGAGGACATCGAGGACTGGCTGCAACACTATGAACGGGTGGCCCGCCATAACGGGTGGTCAGCCGAGCACTGCTTGCAGAACCTTTACTTTTCGATGGAAGGAACTGCGAGGCACTGGTTGGAAAACCACGAGGCTTCTTTGACGTCGTGGGAGGTGTGCAAGCAAGAATTAAAGAAGACGTTTGCCTGCCAACACCGACGTGAGAGGGCCGAAGATCTCCTGCGAACAAGGACCCAAGACCTACATGAGAGCGTCACCAGCTTCGCTGAGGATGTTCTCCGCCTGAGCGCCCGCGCCGATCCTCAGGCTACCGAGGAGAAGAAGCTGCACCACTTGATGAGGGGTGTGAAAAGTGAGATATTCGGCGGCCTCATTCGCAATCCCCCGACAACCGTCGACGGGTTCGTCACGGAGGCGACGAATATGAAACGGGCCCTACAAGCACGCGCCAGACACTACCAGCGACACCCCGGCGTAACCACTCTGGCGACATCCGGATCCGACCTTGGCACCACCCTCCCCGGCATCCGTGAAATTATCCGTGAAGTCGTCCAGGAAGAACTCAAGAAGCTTCTGCCCGCTGCAGTACGCCCGGCCTCACTCTCCATCGCCGAGGTTGTGCGGGAAGAAGTCCAGAGAACCTTCCAGAAAAGGGTTCCCGTCGTCATGGCAGCCCCCGAGGAGCCCACGTTGACTTACGCCGCAGTGGCTCGACGGCCACCGCCTCCTCCTCGTCGCACCTATGTCGCGCCGCCCCGACGTCAGTCTCCTGCGCCGCAGCACGACCGACACCACGACGACCAGGTCCAGTACGCCTGCCCGGAGCCTCGCGCACCCCGCAAGACCGACGTGTGGCGAACGCCCGACCGACGCCCTCTGTGCTTCCATTGCGGGGAAGCGGACCACACCTACTGCCGATGCCCATACCGACGACTCGGGCTTCGCGGGTTCCACCCGAACGACCCGCGACCCCGTTATGGTGAACGCCCTCGGGAGATCGACGAGTACCTGCGACGACCTCAGTCCCCCGAGCCTACGTCCCGCCGAGAGTTCCGGTCGCCGTCGCCACGACGTCCAGCTTCGCCGATGCACCGACCCCGACGTGAAAGCCTGTCGCCCCTCGCTCCTCGCCGGGGAAACTAGGCGCGGCAACCCCTGGAGGTGGAGTTGCCGAAGACGACCGACGCCAAGATCCTCCACGAACGTCGGAGGGCCCCCACTCGAACGCTACCAGAGGTCGAAACCACGCCCCTGCAACAGTGTCCAATTACCTAAACATCGTCATCGACGGCCACGACGCATCAGCGCTCGTCGACACTGGAGCAGACTACTCAGTCTTGAGTGGGAGGCTCTCCCGCCGCCTTCGGAAAGTCACGACGCCGTGGGATGGACCTCAGATACGAACCGCCGGAGGGCACCTCATCACACCGGTCGGGAGATGCACTGCTCGCGTCGAGATCCACGGTGAGACGTGCCCTGTCAAGTTCGTCGTTCTGCAAGACTGTTCGAGGGACATTATCCTCGGAATGGACTTTTTTTTGAGGGGACCGCCAAGCACTGCTATGTCGCGCCGCCCTGACGTCACTCTCCAGCGCCGCAGCACGACCGACGCCACGACGACCAAGTTCAGTACGCCTGCACGGAGCCCCGCGTACAACGGAAGACCGACGTGTGGCGAACGCCCGACCGACGCCCTCTGTGCTTCCACTGCGGGGAAGCAGACCACACCTACCGCCGATGCCCATACCGACGACTCGGGCTGCGCGGGTTCCACCCGAACGACCCGCGCCCTCGTTATGCTGAACGACCTCGGGAAATCGACGAGTACCTGCGACGACCTCAGTCTCCCGAGCCCGCGTCCCGCCGAGAGTTCCGGTCGCCGTCGCCACGACGTCCAGCTTCGCCGATGCACCGACCTCGACGTGAAAGCCTGTCACCCCTTGCACCTCGCCGGGAAAACTAGGCGCGGCAACCCCTGGAGGTGGAGTTGCCGAAGACGACCGACGCCAAGATCCTCCACGAACGTCGGAGGGCCCCCATTCGAGCGCCACCAGAGACCAAAACGACGCCCCTGCAACGGTGTCCCATAACCTAAACGTCGTCATCGACGGCCACCACGCATCAGCACTCGTGGACACCGGAGCAGACTACTCAGTCTTGAGTGGGAGGCTCTCCCGCCGCCTTCGCAAAGTCATGACGCCGCGGTATGGACCCCAAATACGAACCGCAGGAGGACATCTCATCACGCCCGTCGGAAGGTGCACTGCTCGCGTCAAGATTCACGGCGAGACGTGTCCGGTAAAGTTCGTCGTCCTACGAGACTGTTCCAGAGATGTCATTCTTGTCATGGACTTTCTGTGTGAACACGGCGCCGTCATCGACCTGGGCGAGAACAGACTGACGCTGCGGAAGCCTTTTCCGCCTTCAGAGAAACCCCAAACAGGGTCAGCCGCCGTCCGAGTCGCCACCGACCACGTGAACCTGCCGCCACGATCAAGTCTTAGCTTAGTCGATGCTAGCTTCCGTTCGGCAAGGGCTGCACTGAGTATAAGGTGAAAAAAGTGTTGTAGATTATGTGAAACAAACAAAAGCAATCTTAGCATCCACAATTCGCTAGAGGCACTGAAAACAAAAATCAGAGGTTGGGTCAATTATGTTAACACAATATACTTCGGACACATACCTTGACTGCAGGTAAGATATTTGCTGCCTTCAATCTAGATCTGCTTGAAGATCTACAAGCCAAATAACAAATATTTTATAAGCTGAAATATATTTCGATGGAACTACAAAATCTGAAGACTATCTCTGAAAATATGGTGCTATCTAGTACACCAGAGATGAGTAAAATTGGATTACAGCGTCCCCCTTACAAAGATTGAAGCAAAAAAAGTATAGAGTGTGACGTGCCACTACAGTAGAACCTCGTTAATTCGGACCTCGTGGGACCGGCAAAAATGTCCGAATTATCCGAAAGTTGAAATGTCGAAAGGACAGAGAAAGCTGCGCGAAAACGTTTCCCTGTGGCATACCTTTATTTTGAGAAGAAATCTGTTATTACCGCCTGCTTTCTGGATGGGTTTAATGGGTTTAATGGGTTTAATGGGTTTCTCAACCCTGGAAAGTCCCCGGGCCCTGACGGGTTAACTGCCGCCTTCTTTAAGGCGTTTAAGCATGATATTTCTTTCGTATTAACAAACGTTTTCAACGAAGCCTTTGAGCTTAACGTCCTCCCGCCGTCCTTTTTATCGTCGCACACCTTTCTGATACCCAAGACAGAGGACATAATCAAGCTTCAACAGGTCACGTCTTATCGCCCCATAAGCTTAACTAATGTGGACTATAAAATATTCATGAAAATATTGGCCAGGAGATTACAATCTGTAATAACAGAGCTTGTAGGACCCCACCAAACATGTGGCATAAAGGGTAGAACCATTTTGACTAACATTCATAAAACGCGGAGTGTCCTGGAGTGTTGCGACGTCATGCACGCTGGTGTAGCAATGCTGCAGATAGACCTAGAAAAAGCTTTCGATCGGGTGCCGCATGACGTCCTCTTATCAGTCTTAGATCATGTTAACGTCGGCTCCGTTGTAAGCGAAGGAGTGCGAATGGCGTATAGTGGTTGTACGACAAGTCTAATAGTTAACAAAGCGTTAGGAAATCCCATCAAAGTGCGCCGTTCTGTCCGCCAAGGATGCCCCCTTTCCCCCCTCCTTTTTTGCATCTATATTGAGTCTTTTTGCCTGAGCATTAGTAGAAATAACAGTATTAATGGGTTTAAGCTTTTTTCTTCTGAGGTGCGTATCCTAGCCTACGCGGACGATATTGCTACTTCACAAATCAAGAAAGCGTTGTTGAAGTGGTGAAAACTGTAAAACAGTTTTGTGCCGTTAGTGGAAGTGCCGTCAATTGGGACAAATGTCTGGGTTTTTGGCATGGGAACTGGTGTTCGACTCCAAGCGTATTTGAAAACATAAGGTGGCAAACCACTCCAGTAAATTATTTGGGAGTACCCCTCGAGAGCTACAGTGATAGCGAGCCCTACTGGCGCGGACAGGCGCAAGAGCTCAGGGAGAAAACATAGAAATGGAGAGGTTGGGAATTCTCAATGTTTGCTCGGGCGACTGTTTGCAACCTGTTTCTCGTCAGTAAACTATGGTATGTGCTCCAAGTCGTGCACTGTTCCCGGGTGAATATGCAGAAACTGCACCGGGTTTTTGCTGTCTTTATTTGGGGCTCCGTGTGGGAACGGACGAGTCGTCTGAACCTTTTTCGGAGCGTCCGCAACGGCGGACTAGGTTTGACACATTTGTTTTTGCGTCAAATTGTGAACCGTGTTATCTTTCTGCGGGATATAGGTGACTCTTTTTTACGCACAGTATGCCAAATGAGGCTGAGTAGCGCTCTGCCCGAGTTTGTGGTTTCTTCGGCACGGGTGCCAGGGCGCATTCATGGTTATATGAAGGAGGTCGTCGTTTCATGTCATTTCCTGACAGCTCGTTTTTCGTTCGAATATTTAAGCGTAGTGTCTCGCAAAAAGTTGTACAAGGATCTCTGTGATGTTGTTTTTCCCATACCTTTGTATCGAGCACAGTACTGTGCAGGCCCAGGCCAAGACGTTTTAAAACGAGTTAAGAGAATGCTGGTTCCGTCCGGTGTTAAAACATTTTTTTTCTATTTGCACACAGGCACGTTATCTGTAAAGACATGGATGGCATCTGGAGGACTGTTCGTCCCGTGGGGCGACCACTGTTTTTTGTGTAAAAAACCAGACCATCGAACACGTTTTTCTTGAACGTTGGGATGGCGTCTTTCTCTGGGACGTTCTTCAACGGACCCTGAAGAAAGATTTACCTCTGGACGTGCACGGGATCAGGTACCTCCCCATCGAAAATGAGGCCGGTGTGCCGTTTGATACGATGATGTTACTCGGCCTGCACAGCATTTGGAGGTCTCGGATGGCTATGCGCCACGCAGATGTTGACGCCCGCGAGGCGCAGGAATATTTCCGGGAGAGCATTGCATCTGTGCTCGAGGTGTATAAGGCACAGAAGAGCGTGCCCGAGTAGATTCCACGCGTGGAACCTCTTTTAAACATGAAAAGGTTTTAATCTAGCACTACTAGCCCAAGCCGGGCTGGTGTTTTAATGTCTGTCGCTGCTTGTATTCTCAGTGT
The DNA here is from genome assembly GCF_016920785.2 of Ixodes scapularis. NCBI lineage: Eukaryota > Metazoa > Arthropoda > Arachnida > Ixodida > Ixodidae > Ixodes > Ixodes scapularis. The sequence continues at coordinate 719,579 of NW_024610108.1, read as the reverse complement.
TATGTGTCCCAATGCGGCAATAAAGAAAAAAAAAGCGCTCGTGGTCTAACGGTTATCGGGCGTGCTTTCCACGCTGAAAGCCAGGGTTCGATTCCTGGCCGCGGCTACACATTTTTGTTGACACTGTAATGTGATATTCTGGTGAATTCGAGAACCGTCTTGCTGATTCGAGGTTAGAATGTCCTACGCACCGAACCTTCTACGCCGAATGATCCAGAAACCCACGAGGGTATATAAGGGATTCCGCCAAGTGAGCGGAGTCAGTTTTTTGCCCCAGCGTTCGACTCTGCTGCTACGCCGACTTCGACGCCCGCGACGCTGTGTTATTATCTTTTTTACCCTTTTATTTTTGGCACAAGTTCACCACATTAAACGTTTATTTATTTCTGTTTATTTCTTGTTTATTGGTCACCACCCGTGACATTTTGGTGGAGGTGCGGGGTACCGCATGTCCGTGCAGCGCAGCCCTCCGAGTTCTCGCACTACAAGTACGAACCCAAGCTGACGAGGACCCAACGAAGACCAGATCGAGACTCGATCAAGTCGCCGAACCCAAGGGCTACACCCGGAATACGGACTTTTACCACCCAGGACCAGGCAGCCGACGATGGCCAACCAGTCGCAGACCCCCGCCGCTCCTGCCGTCGTCTACCTACCCGTCGCTCCTCGGACACCGACTCCATTCCACGGCGAGCAGTACGAAGACGTCGAAGACTGGATTGACCAGTATGAACGCATTGCCCGCCACAATTGCTGGACAGACGAGCAGCGCCTGCACAATGTCTATTTTTCGCTTGAGGGGACCGCCAAGCACTGGTATGAGAATCATGAGTCCTCCCTGACGTCGTGGGACATTTTCAAGAGCGATCTCAAGGCTACCTTCATCAACCACCACCGCCGAGAGAGAGCCGAGGACCTACTGCAAATCAGAACCCAGGGCCCCAACGAGAGTGTCACCGGCTTCGTAGAGGACGTCCTGCGTCTGAGCGCCCGCGCCGACCCTCGGGCTACAGAAGAGAAGAAGCTACGAATCCTCATGCGGGGCGTGAGAGAAAACATCTTTGGTGGCCTTGTCCGCAGCCCTCCGACAACTGTCGAAGGCTTTGTCGCCGAGGCAATGAACATTGAGCGTGCCCTGAAAGCCCGAGCCAGCCATTACAACCGACTGGCCGACACGTTTGTTGCTTCGACGCTGGCATCTTCCCGAATCGACGCGGGCCGCATCCGCGCTGCCAACCTTCGTGAAATTGTCCGGGACATCGTCCGGGAAGAGCTCCGTAAAATTCTGCCCGACACTGATCGCCCCGCCTCGATCTCCATCGCCGAGGTCGTGCGGGAAGAAGTGCAGAGAGCCATCCAACCAGAGGCTCCCATCGGCGTGGCAGTCCCCGAAGAACCCAGGCTAACTTACGCCGCAGTGGCCCGACGGCCACCGCCTCCTACTCGCGCCTATGTCGCGCCGCCCTGACGTCACTCTCCAGCGCCGCAGCACGACCGACGCCACGACGACCAAGTTCAGTACGCCTGCACGGAGCCCCGCGTACAACGGAAGACCGACGTGTGGCGAACGCCCGACCGACGCCCTCTGTGCTTCCACTGCGGGGAAGCAGACCACACCTACCGCCGATGCCCATACCGACGACTCGGGCTGCGCGGGTTCCACCCGAACGACCCGCGCCCTCGTTATGCTGAACGACCTCGGGAAATCGACGAGTACCTGCGACGACCTCAGTCTCCCGAGCCCGCGTCCCGCCGAGAGTTCCGGTCGCCGTCGCCACGACGTCCAGCTTCGCCGATGCACCGACCTCGACGTGAAAGCCTGTCACCCCTTGCACCTCGCCGGGAAAACTAGGCGCGGCAACCCCTGGGGGTGGAGTTGCCGAAGACGACCGACGCCAAGATCCTCCACGAACGTCGGAGGGCCCCCATTCGAGCGCCACCAGAGACCAAAACGACGCCCCTGCAACGGTGTCCCATAACCTAAACGTCGTCATCGACGGCCACCACGCATCAGCACTCGTGGACACCGGAGCAGACTACTCAGTCTTGAGTGGGAGGCTCTCCCGCCGCCTTCGCAAAGTCATGACGCCGCGGTATGGACCCCAAATACGAACCGCAGGAGGACATCTCATCACGCCCGTCGGAAGGTGCACTGCTCGCGTCAAGATTCACGGCGAGACGTGTCCGTAAAGTTCGTCGTCCTACGAGACTGTTCCAGAGATGTCATTCTTGTCATGGACTTTCTGTGTGAACACGGCGCCGTCATCGACCTGGGTGAGAACAGACTGACGCTGCGGAAGCCTGTTCCGCCTTCAGAGAAACCCCAAACAGGGTCAGCCGCCATCCGAGTCGCCACCGACCACGTGAACCTGCCGCCACGATCAAGTGTTGTCGTACCGGTCGTGGCCGATACAGCTACCTGCGGCGAAGTTGTCCTAAGAAGGCAACCTTCAATTGCTCCTGGGAAGAGGAATAGGCGTCGCAAGAGGAGTAACTGAACTTCAGGATGGACGGACTGTGGTCTTCGTGAGGAACTTCCGAAATGAAACGCAACACCTCACGAAAGCTGCAGCCGTGGGCCACGTCGAGGAACTTCGAAACGCCGCCGAAATCGCCACGATTACTGACGAAACCTCGCCACCTCAGCAAGACAGTCCGTCGCCAGCGCAGCTCGACATTGACCCTAAGCTTCCAAGCCCTAAACGACGGCAGCTGCTTAACTTCCTCGCCGAATACCGTGACTGCTTTGCGACGTCGTCGAAGGTACGCCAAACCACCGTTGCGAAGCACCGCATCGTTACCGAGGACGACGCGCGCCCTGTGCATCGATCGCCGTACAGAGTCTCCGTTAAAGAAAGGAAGGCAATCCAGGAGCAAGTTCAAGAGATGCTGAGAGACGACATAATCCAACTTTCAAATAGTCCGTGGGCCTCTCCAGTCGTGCTGATTAAGAAAAATGACGGAACGGCTTAGGTTCTGCGTGGACTACCGGCAGCTGAACGCCTTGACGAAGAAAGACGGCTACGCGCTTCCCCGCATCGACGACACTCTAGACCGGTTGCGCCACTCTCGATATTTCACATCGATGGTCCTGAAGAGCGGCTACTGGCAGATCGAAGTCGACGAACGGGACCGAGAAAAGACAGCCTTCGTCACGCCGGACGGACTGTACGAGTTCAAAGTGATGCCCTTCGGACTATGCACGGCGCCAGCAACGTTCCTGCGTGTCATGGACACCGTACTGGCAGGGTTGAAGTGGCAGAGCTGTCTCGTCTACCTTGACGACGTCGTAGTGTTTTTAACTGACTTCGACGAGCACTTTAGACGACTCCGAGCTGTCCTCCAAGCTATAGAGACCGCCGGGCTCACCCTCAAGGCGTCAAAGTGCCGGTTCGCCTATGACGAACTGAAGTTTCTAGGCTACGTGGTTAGTAACGAAGGCGTCCGCCCAGACCCTGAGAAGACTCGCGCCGTCGCGGCATTCCCAGCGCCGAAAGACAGGAAGGCCGTGCGAAGATTCCTCGGACTTTGTGCCTACTATCGACGCTTCGTTCGGGATTTCGCAAGGATTTCCGCACCGCTCACAAACCTCACGAAGGACGCCGAGAAGTTCGAATGGGACGAGGAGCAGCTGCAGGCATTCGACGAGTTGAAGCGAAGACTCCAGACTCCTCCTGTCCTTGGACACTTCGATCAGGATAAAGAAACCGAGATTCACAGGGACGCTAGTAATGCAGGACTTGGAGCGGTACTGGTTCAAGTACAAGAAGTAGCCGAGCGAGTCATCGCCTACGCAGGTCGAACATTGTCCAAGTCGGAGAAAAATCATCCACGACTGAGAAAGAATGCCTTGCGGTCATCTGGGCAATCACGAAATTTTAGTCCATACCTATACGGGAGCCCGTTCTGTGTAGTCACAGACCACCACTCGCTCTACTGGCTTGCGAACCTCAAGGACCCGTCAGGACGCCTCGCTCGATGGAGTCTCCGACTACTAGAGTTCAACACGACCGTGGTCTACAAATCAGGCCGCAAGCACAGCGACGCCGACCGCCTGTCCAGAGCTCCCGTCGAAACACCTTCCGGCAGCAGCGACGACGATGACGACGAGTGTTTCCTGGACGCAGTGAACACCGACGACATGGCCCGACGTCAACGAGGCGATCCTCAGCTGCGCGCACTAATAGAGCACCTGGAAGGGCGCGGAAGTGCCATACCACGTGTTTTTTTCACGCGCCCTGCCGAGCTTTGCCATGCGACAAGGTGTGCTCTACAAAGAGAGCTTCGGGAACAACAACTCGCCGTGGCTGCTGGTAATCCCGACCCACCTTCGGGAGGAGATCTTCCAAGCCTGCCACGATGACCCAACGTCCGGACACCTTGGTTACAGCCGGACACTGGCCCGTATCCGTGAAAAGTATTACTGGCCCAAGCTCCCCAAGACCGTCCACCTATACACACGATCATGCCACGAGTGCCAGCGACGCAAGAAACCTCCGATGAGGCCGGCCGGACTCCTGCAGGCAATTCCTCCGCCAACTACACCTTCCCAGCAGATCGGAATAGATCTACTTGGCCCTTTTCCGCCGTCGACGTCAGGAAATCGCTGGATCATCGTCGCCGCAGATTATCTTACGCGGTACGCCGAAACGAAAGCCCTTCCTTCCGGGACTGCTGTAGAAGTTGCCAAGTTTTTCATTGAATCCATCGTCCGCCGGCACGGCGCTCCCGAAGTCCTGACCTCAGACCGTGGATCCTCGTTCATGGCCCAGCTGACACAAGAAGTCCTTCGTCTCAGCCACACCAGCCATCGTCTCACCACGGAGTACCAGACGCAGACCAACGGGCTGACGGAAAGACTCAACAAGACCATCGCCGACATGATCTCCGTGTACGTCGACGTGGGGCACAAGACATGGGACGAGGTGTTGCCGTACGTCACTTTTGCCTACAGCACGGCCGCGCAAGAGACCACCGGGCTTACACCCTTTCAAATGGTTCATGGTCGCAAAGTGACGACAACGCTGGAAGCGATGTTACCTTACGTACCGGCTGTCGACGGAAGCGACGACGCCCAGGTGGTTGCCCAACGGTCAGAAGAAGTCCGTCGGCTCGCCAGACTCCGGATTCAAGCCCAACAACGCATCGACACTGGCAGCTACAACCTTCGTCGTCGGGACGTCCACTTCCAGCCCGGAGACAGGGTGTGGGTGTGGACACCGATCCGCCGCCGTGCTCTCAGCGAAAAACTCTTGAAGCGCTACTTCGGACCCTACAGAGTACTTCGTCGACTCGGGGATCTGAACTACGAGGTGATGCCCGACGGTACACGGACTTCACGCCGCCCACCGCGACCTGAAGTCGTCCACGTCGTGCGCCTGAAGCCGCGTACTACGCTTGATAGGACTGCGGACCTTATGTGTTCCGAATGACGCTTTAGTTTGCCGTTCTTCTTATCTGCTTTGTTTAGTTTCGTGTTGCATCGAGGGGAGCACTTTTTTAAAGGGGGGGATAATGCCGCGAGCACAGCTGACCAAGAAGGCAGCGCGCTCGTGGTCTAACGGTTATCGCGCGTGCTTTCCACGCTGAAAGCCAGGGTTCGATTCCAGGCCGCGGCTACACATTTTTGTTGACACTGTAATGTGATGTTCTGGTGAATTTGAAAACCGTCTTGCTGATTCGGGGTTAGGATGTTCTACGCACCGAAACTTCTACGCCGAACGATCCAGAAACCCACGAGGGTACATAAGGGATTCCGCCAGGTGAGCGGAGTCAGTTTTTCGCCCCAGCGTTCGACTCTGCTGCTACGCCGACTTCGACGGTCTGTTATTATCTTTTGTACCCTTTTATTTTTGGCACAAGTTCGCCACATTAAATGTTTATTTATTTCTGTTTATTTCTTGTTTATTGGTCACCACCCGTGACAATATATAGAGCACCTTACCATGAACAGCCTTGGCAGTCTTCCATGAAGTCTGGCCTTCAGCAGAAGAGGCTGTCATTCTATGTCGTCCCAGGACACTAAGACCAGGATGGCGAAAGTGAATGCCAACTTGTACTTGGTAAGGGCTGCAGTAAGTATAAAGATGAAAACACAGATTAAAATATTCGGTAAAAAATATCATGCACCAACTTAAAAAAAAATGTGCACAAAAAGAAAAGGACGAAAGGACAGGAACACGTAGGACGGAGACTGTTGTATACTCACAACTTGATCTATTGAACATAAAAGAAAAAAGAAAAAGCATCAGAGAAATCAGAAAGACTGTGTTCGGAGAATGTGAGCTTCAGAAACCGGGGCGTGAGCCAAAGATGTCCGGTAGATTGTTTTACAGACACTCTGGAATTAACAACAGCCTTTCCATGTAACAAGGTGTTGAGTTTATTCTAATTGAACATCTTGAGAAATAAGACAAAAATCAAGGAATAAAGGAGAGGAATACATACACTACATACAAGTGCAGACTCCCAACTCACTTAAATTGGAGAAGAAAAAAATAAAGAATGCGGAAGGAGCTTTAGCAAAAGTTCGAACAGGTCCAAGTGGGACGTGCTAATTCATCCAACACGATTTTCTTGGCAGCGCAGGTAACAGACGGATGTGCGGACCCATTGCTCGCGCATACTACGAATAATAAAGGCCTAAAATAATCCCCTTGTATGTTTTTCATGTTATCTGCTGATTATTCACGTTTTCTCTAAAAGCCTCGTCCCACTAGAGCGGCAAACACCGATTTTTGTCCGACGACACCACAAAGTTCTGTGTCGCCGATGCTGTCCCACTGCAACGACCAACACCCGCGACAATCGCCGACAAGCACTGACAAACCATCGAGACGGACGAGTTCTTGTCTGTCGTTGGACTTGAAGCGCAGCAAGCAGTCCCGCCGAGGAACATCTCTCGGATACAAACTTATCCGCCTCGCCCGCTTGTGCCCTCTGTTGCCTCTCTTTCCAACCTTCTACCGTTCCTCCCGTGGCTTGCTCCGCCGCTCGATCTTCAGAAAAGCCCTTGGCGGCCTCTCCTCGTTCCTGCAGTTCCGGTCCCTCAACTGCTCATAGTGGTCGCGGGCGCGCCACTAGCGCTAAGCAGTCGGGTTGCCCGGTGCAGCCGTTTGTCTGCGTATTTTGAACTGTTTTGTTGACAATTCCAGTCCCACTAGGAAACAAGTTTCCTTGTCCCCGTGTTTTGTGTCCTGTCCGCCAGGTGGACTGGTTTTGCTCGCAAAACTTGGTGCGCGATTTGGTGCTTCAAGACGCCGAGGTCTACGCCCCTACATCAGGATGGGTACACCCATGTTCGAGGACTGAACAAAGTAAGACCGCTCACCACGAAGTAGGACACGACGTTCCGCGGCAAGCCATTCCGGCAGACGAGAGACTTGTCATCACGTTCTGCGATAATCGGGATGCCGTACAGTCCACCAAAAAACGCCTGCCCTAAATCATTCGGATATGAAGTCTTGAACATCCTCAAAATTGGGGTGAAATTCCGTGGTGCTTAGCTAGAATTCCTCAAGCGACAAAAAAAAAAAAAAAAAGGAATGATTCGGGTATGCTAGTTCGGAAAAAAGTTTGGTGTCGATTGTCGCAACTGTTTGCGGAAAGTCGCCAACGGCAAATTAAGAGAAGCGCAAGCTTTAATCAAGAAATAAAGTAATCGTCTCCACTTTCACCGTGTTTGTCGGCGCGTCTAATGCCCAAATAGCAAAACACGAAAACCGCGTCGCCAGACTCCGTTTGTCTGTGTATGTTGAAGTGTTTTGTTGACAACTCCAGTCCCACTAGGAAACAAGTTTCCTTTCCCCCGTGTCCTGCGTCGTGTCCGCCAGGTGGGACGGCGGACTCCGACAAACAGGCGGTCTGTCGGTGTCGTCTGTCGCTCGTCGTGTGTCGCTGTCGTTTGTTGCTGCCTGTCGCTCTAGTGGGACGCGGCTATAAGGATGACATACACGAGCAGTGTAGACGGTGCATAAGTGGGTGACAATTCATCGTAGATTTTAGAGAGAGATTGAGTTGCCTTAATGTATAAGCCATCAATCTGTTGCCATAACTGACAAGGAAATTATGTTTTTAAAATCTGCTGTTGCTTATAGGTGAATCAGCGCATTCCACTTGGGCCTGTGCTTGAGCTCCTTCCGCATTCTTTATTTCTTCCTTCGTCTCTGTTTATCCGAGTTGAGAGTCTGCGCTTGCGTGTGGTTTACGTGTTACTCTGCTTGTCTCCATGACTTTTTGTGGTGAACTGTTTTTCAAGGTGTTCAATTAGTACCAGCTCACCACCTTACCACAATCATGCAACAACTAGAAACAATTACAACCTACACCATTCGCTCAAGGCAGTACCAAACGACAAAATACAGGGATTGGGTGAGGTATGTCTAACACTATATACTTACACTGTACTAAATATACCTCTCATAAACTGGCGAGACACTACCTTAATTCAGGACATGCTTGTAAATTTCCCCAGAAGCCCAGAAGCGGCATCAAAAAGTTTTTCGTGGGCACAAATTTTTGATATCAGGAGCGGTATGCTATGCAAATCACCATGGGATGAATTCATCGCGGCACCAATTTCTGACAATTCTTTTCTGATAACGAATCACGAAAATAAAGTCGTTTGCAGACGACTGCGCGGTGGAAGCTACGAACTTGCTCGATCAATCAATCTCTGCCTTTTATCTGGCCCAGCTCTCCGGACGCAAATACGCAACGCAACCACCCGTAGTGTCTACCCTAGAGCTTAGGCGATGGAGGGGCACCGCGCTCTTCCAGACATTCTAGTTTACCAGTGAACAATACGGTGGAGGAAGGCAATCAAACTCCCCCCCCCCGTTCCCTTTCCGCCTCCACCCGCCGGCCGCCCGGCCGCCGCCGTCCCCCCCCCCCCCCCCCCCGTTCTTTGGCTATTATGGATGTCTAAAGACTTTAGGGAAGCTATGTGCGCGTATCTTCAACACGCTTGCAATAAAACGATCAGCAAAGCGCATTAAAAAACTATTAAAACACACAGTATTAATAAATCATTGAGCATGTAAACATTGCCACCATATTGTAAATACGTCCTGAACACGTAGCAAAAGATTACATACGAAACTAACAGTACAATGTATTCAAACGAACTCAGCAGACATATAAGCTACTGAAAACAACATGTCTACGATTTGGCGATTTTCTCTTGCTGGTTAACGCGCGATGCTGGTGATCGTGTGGTCGGTGGTTCGAATCCCGGTAGAGCAAATTTTTTTTTTTTATGTTTTTCATTCATTCATATATTTATTGTACTCTTAAAGGAGCCCTCCGGAGCTTTCTGCGATGGTCTATTTATGGCGGTAACTCAATCTACAGGCACTAAGGATCCTAAAAATCATAAAATTACCGTCATGCGCGGGGGATTCGCCTATAAAAATTGCTACCAAAGTCCCCGGCACGCCCCCCTTTCTGAGATGACCCCGGAAAACGGGAGGGGCATCTCTTTACGCATCAGCCAATAGCAAGCGAAGGATTCCGGCGTCACTGCGCGTCACCAACGCGGCCGACCGCCGTCCCGCGGAGGGATCTCTCCGGACTTAGTGCTCGGCAGTCGCCGTTCGTCGCACCACACCGTCGCGCTGCTACTGCAATACGCGATCGCATTCCACAGATGACAAGGAAAAGTTTGACTCGCTGACGTGGAAGGATCGCAAAGCTGGCTTCGGAGTCGGGATCCACGGGAAGAAGGAACACGTGTCCCGCAAATGCACGCCTGCAGACGCCCCGGGAAGCAGACGAGCCGACGCGCCGACGCATCACCCCCTAGCAACAAGCTTGCGGGGAGAAAACATAGTTCGCTGGTTTTGGAGCGATAATTGCGGACTATATTTCTCGCACCACAATCAGTTTACGTTTTTCTCAAACTCTAATTTACAACAAGCTTAAGAAGTGTTGCAATAATAACCTTCGCATTCACCGCGAGATGCAGCATTTCCATTGGTCAGGTTTTAGCGATGGGCAGGGAATGGGGGATTGTCTTCCAAGAGAAAATAGTCCCGATATATTTCTGCTGCCATCTGCTTAATAAACGGTTTTGTAATCTCAAACTTTGTATACATACTAACTTGCACTTACTACGTAATATAACAACACAAACAGACGATCGCAGAAAGATCCGGAGGGCCCCTTTAGGGGCCGTTTTTCAAGGGCATTACATAAGGGGGGGTCATACATGAAAAAATACAAAAACAAAGCACCGGGTGTTGCAGCTAACAATGCTGAACTTGCATAAGATGTGAAAAAATACAATGATTGATTCTTAGTAAAAACGTGAAATTATAGCATTACAAAACAAGGTGGGGTCATCAATGGCCACTATATCAGGTGGCAGGTGGTTCCAGTCTATGATGGTCTATGGGAAGGAAGACTGGTTAAAATAATTAGTGCGACCAGTGATCCGCGACACATGGCGTGAGCGGTTTAGCCGTGATGATGATCTGCTAGGAGGAAGAAGCAGTGAGGAACGTAGTATTGGGTGAAAATGGTAAACGTTATGAAACAAACTTAAGCGTGTTATTTTACGTCGTACGTTGAGAGTTTGGATATCGATCTGGTGTTTGAGAGATGAAACACTAGTCGTTGGGAAATAGTCGTTTAGGATAAATCTAACAGCACGATTTTGGATGGACTCAAGATGGCTGATGAGACAGGCTTGGTGTGGGCTCCAAATGGCTGAAGCGTATTTCAATTTCGGTCGCACATATGTTTCGTAGGCCAATTTTCGTAAGTAAGAGGGCGCTTCTTTCAAATTTCGGTTGATGTACCCTAGAGTCCGGGAAGCTTTTGCCACAATAGTTTCGATGTGGTTATTACAGATTAGATCACTTATCAGCGTTACACCGCGGTATTTGTAATAATACGTAGAATTAGCTAGGTCGGAGCCAATAAAATATGAAAAGTTGCTTGTTTTTTTTTTTTTTTTCGAGTAAAGCAAACCAGCTTGCATTTTGATATATTCCATGACATAAGCCATTTGAAGCACCAAGCATAAACTGAACTTAAATCCTTTTGAAGCTGAAGATGGTTATTGTGAGAATTAATTTTGCGATACAGAACACAGTCATCCGCGAAGAGACGGATGCTATACGTGATTGAGTTAGGTAAATCGTTAATAAATATTAGAAACAGTAAAGCTCCAAGCACGGATCCCTGAGGAATCCTAGAAGTGATGCGACTGCAGTTTGATTTATGGTTGTTAGCAACAGTGAAATGGGTGCGAGACAAAAGAAAGTCACGTATCCAGGAGACAACAAGGGGGTCAATGCCAAGGCAAGAAAGTTTATCTATTAGGCGATGATGAGGAACCCTGTCGAATGCCTTCGAGAAATCAAGGAACAAGGCATCTGTTTGGCTTAGTGAGTCAGTATTAGTGAAAAGTTCATGAGTGAACTCTACAAGTTGCGTTTCGCACGAGAAGCCCCTCCGAAAACCATGCTGGCGATTGTAAAAAAAAGAGTAATTTTCTTCTAGGTGGGAAATAACGTGAGAAATTATTACATGCTCAAGAAGTTTGGACGCAATGCAGGTTAATGAAATGGGACGGTAGTTCGTGGGCAGCTTACGATCGCCGCTTTTAAAGACTGCAACGACCTTGCCCAGCTTCCAGTCCAAGGGTAAGCAACCTTGCTCCAGTGACTGAGAAAAGATCAATTTAAGACACTCACCAGATGTAACTTTGGTATTGCTAAGAATTTTCGGGTTTATATTATCGGGACCACAAGATGACGCTAGTTTTAATCTTTCCATGAGGTGAAGTATTCCATCGGCTGAAATGTCAATGGAAGCCATAGGTACAAAATCGGACAAGGGCAAACGTGGAATATCAGTGGTATTTTTACAGGTGAACACATAAGAGAAATAATTATTTAATACAGTAGCGCAATGGAAGCTCAGATACAGCGACTCCATTTTCGTCATGAAAATGAATCGAATGAGTGCCTTTAGGCAAAAATATTTTCCAAAACTTCTGGGGATTAGAGCGCAAAATTCTTGGTAAATCTAAAGAGAAGAATTTCTGTTTTGACGATCTAATACTTTTTGTATAAGTTTTGAGGCACGCAAAGTATTCATTCCAAACAGAGTTAACGTTCAGCCGTTTCGCTCTTTTATACAAACGTTTCTTTTTATTGTTCAATGAACGCAATGTTTTGTTATACCAGGGGTTATTCCTGTCGCTCCGCACAGTGACAGTAAGGACTGTCACGTGCCTGTGACGATTATTACGGATGGAAGAAGAAAAGAAGCGGAAGGGAACGAGCGCGTTCCAGAGAACGGCGAGCGCGAGCAGAGAACGGCGAGCACGAGAAGAGAACGGCGGGCGCGAGAGGAGAGGCAGGGGTGGAAGCCAGGGTCGGGCCGCGACGCCTGGCGACGACCAGAGCTCGGAGGGAGGACCAGCCGCTACGGACGGCGACGCCTGCTACGAGCAACTCCAGGGGGAGTACGAGACACCGGCTTCCGCATCATCACATCAAGCGGCGACGCTCCGCAAGGCACCGAGGGGAGAGACTTGAACTTGAGGCAAGGACTGTAGCGGGAACGGGCTATGAGTGTGTTGACGTGACTTTATCTCCCTTCAGTGTTTTGCTTTTCTTATTGCTAATTCTTTTCCTATTGTATCGCTTCTGACACGTTCCTATCTTCATTCTTGTCAATATATCAATTCTTTTCTTGATCCTCTCATGGATGTCGTTTCTCTCTTTTCCCGATTGACGATGACAATTTTGCGAGCCTGCCAGGATGCCATTAATCCACTAACCTGATCTCGTTGGTCCGGAGGAGAGAGTTCGCGACCATGACTGGGTCTGGGGTTGTAGAGATTGATAAATTGATGGCGGTTGGGAGGGAACTAGGATACACTGGAGAGGAGCTGAAGGTCTGGGTTGAGAGGGAGAAAAATATTCAAAGAGAGGAAAGGCTGCAGGCACGGGAGGCGGCAAGAGAAGAGCACGCGGCGCAAGAACGCGCATGTCAAGCGGAATGTGTCCGACTGGATAAGGAGCGGGAAGTTCTACAACTCAGAATTGCTGCCCAGGAAAGAGGAAATCGTGAAGCGCGAGGCGAAGGAGGAGAAGGCGGTTCGACTGGACCAAGTCATAGCGCCAGTCCACACAAACTGATACCGCAGTATAATGAGACGCGCGACGACCTTGACGCGTATTTGCAGAGGTTTGAGCGTACGGCCACAGGCCTCGGATGGCCACAAGACAAGTGGGCAACCACTTGAAGTCTTTGTCTCACAGGAGAAGCCCTGACGGTGGTCGGTCGCATGACCCCTGCAGATGCGATGGATTATACAAAGATGAAACTGGCGCTGCTTCAAAGATTCCGGTATACAAAAGAAGGTTATCGCGAAAGATTTCGTGAGACGAAGCCCGGAGATTGGGAAACAAGAAAACAGTTTGCAGCCAGGTTGACGGGGTATTTCGATAGGTGGATCGAAGTGGCAGGTGTCGACAAGGCTTTCGAGGCGCTCCGGGACAGAATGCTAATGGAGCAGTTCATGACGACTTGCGCTAGTAAGTTGATGGTCTTTGTCGAAGAAAGACACTGCTTGACCCTAGATGATTTGGCTGAAAAAGCCGACGTCTTTCTGGAAGCACAGACTCAGCCGAGCGCTTTAAAAGCGAAGGTAGAGGGACAAGACCCGAAAACCAGTGCAGGTACAGTCCCTAAAGCTTTCAGAGAGGACACACGGAGGATCCTCCGATGCTTTTTATGCAATAAGGTAGGACACAAAGCCGAGAATTGCAAGGGTCGCAATCAACAATACAAACAATCGACATGTTGGCACTGCGGCCGGATGGGACACAAGGCCGACAAATGCACTATGAGGGCCGGCGATACACCACAAGCTTCGTGCCTGTGGACAGCCTCCGACGAAATGGCAGGCGAACCAGATGAGACCTACCTTACGTTAAAGAACGGCGACAAAATACCAGTTGTTAACGCAGCTGTAGGGAGGCCACCCAAGTTTCTGGTGGAGAATATGCCTGTGGTCGAAGGCCGCATTGGCGAGAGAAGAGTTACGGTGCTTCGGGACACTGGCTGCAATACAGTAGTCGTAAGAAAGAACTTAGTGCCCGTTGGGTGCTACACTGGAAACTGTAGTCCCGTATATTTACTGGACCGAACAGTGAAATACTTACCTGAGGCGGAAATTGTGATCAACACACCCTTTCTGGCAGGAAAAGTGGTGGCGAAGTGCATTGACGATCCCCTATACGACTTAGTGCTTGGCAACGTTCCACAAGTGAGAGATCCCAACGATCCGAACCCATATTGGGATTCCGATCAACAACGAAGTGAGGAGATGAAGACACCTACTGTCCAGGGAGTTGGCCACCAGCTGGACAAGAGAGCCGAGGTGCCAGAGAGGAAGGACCACAAAGAGGCCTCTCCGTACGACTCAGAAAACACGGACTTGGGACTGATAACTCCGCTTTCAAGTACCGCGGGAGTGGGAGAGTCGAGGAAGAATAAGAGCGGGAACAAAGCGGAACCTCCACTGAATGTGCCACAGGTACCGATTCTCGAAACGACAGTCGAGGAGCTATCGACAGAACAGAGGAACGATGCGTCCTTAAGGAAATGTTTCGACAAGGTCGGAAAGGTGGTAAAGAGACACAAGTGTCGTACGAAGTATGAAATGGTGATAAAGAACAACCTGCTTTTTCGGAGCTGTATGTTTTCCACCGGGAGGAGTATAGAGCAGCTGGCTCTTCCAGCAAGATTTCGACCAACTGTCATGGCAATGGCACACGATGGTATCATGTCAGGCCACCAAGGCATGAAGAACACGCTCGCGCTAACGGCTGAAGAGTTCTTTTGGCCGGGAATGCAGAGTGACATCAAGATGTACGTGCGCTCCTGCGATGTATGCCAGCGCACGGTGCCAAAAGGCAGAGTAGGCAAGGCGGCTCTTGGGACAATGCCTGCCATCGAGACGCCATTCAAGAGGGTGTCGATCGACATCATCGGGCCGATCAACCCAACGGCGAGTTCGGGCAACCGATATATTCTGACCATGGTGGACGTCGCCACAAGGTACCCGGATGCTATTCCATTAAGAAGCATCGGCACGGAGAAAGTGGCAGAAGCCTTGGTGGAAATGTTCTCTAGGTATGGAATCCCGAATGAGGTTCTTAGCGATAGAGGTTCCTGCTTCACGTCGGACCTCATGAAAGAGGTAAGCCGGCTGCTGTCCATGAAGCATCTCATGACTACAGCCTACCATCCGATGGGGAACGGGTTGGTGGAAAGATTTAATGGAACCATCAAACAGATGATTAGAAGCATGTGTCAAGAAAGGCCCAAGGACTGGGACAGGTACCTACCGGCACTACTGTTCGCCTACAGGGAAGTGCCACAGGCAAGCCTGAAGTTTTCACCATTTGACCTACTATACGGCCGAAGAGTTCGGGGACCTTTAGCCATCCTTAAGGAGATCTGGTCCAACGAAACGCTCGAAGACGACGTGAGGACGTCCTACGGTCACGTACTCGAGCTAAGAGAAAGACTACGAAGAACATGTGAGTTGGCTCACCGCTTCTTGGAAGAGGCCAAGATCAAGTACAAGGAGCACTATGACAAAAAGAGCGTCAACCGCCAACTGAAAGAAGGGGACTTGGCCCTCATTCTCCTACCGAGCGACCACAACAAGTTAATAATGCAGTGGAAAGGACCATTTGTAGTATCCTGCAAAAAGAACGAAGTGGACTACGAGCTCGATGTTGGAGGACGCAAGAAGGTGTTCCACGTGAATATGCTCAAGAGATACCAAGAGAGGGTCGAGGTCGAACGGAGGCAGCCAAGCTGCAGTGCGGCAACGCAGGAACTTGGCGAGGCTACACTTGCTGGAGAGGCCAACAAAGCATCGACGCCTGATATCGTGATTGCACATGACTGGAAAGAGGTCACGGTCAACGATGACCTGGATGACGATGAGAAATATGAGGTGTGGAGGTTGATCGAACAGTATAAGAGCATATTTTCAGATCTTCCAGGTCAGACTAACTTGATCACGTGCGACCTGAAATTGACAACCGAAGAGCCTGTGCGGGTAAGGCAACATGCGTTGCCATTTTCCGTTCAAGAGACAGTCGAAAAGGAGATTTCGGAAATGCTCCGACTGGGCGTTATTGAACGGTGCACGTCACCGTATAATGCGCCGGTTGTAATTGTTAGAAAGAAAGACGGTTCTAACAGGTTTTGCGTTGATTACAGGAAGTTAAACGACGTGCTTAAAGATGACGCAGAGCCGATTCCAAGGGCGGACGTCACCTTCGCCAAGGTGGGCCGCAAGAAGTTTTTTTCTAAGCTGGATCTAGCGAAGGGATACTGGCAGATCCCGATGGAGGATTTGGCCAAGGAGAAGACAGCATTCTCGTCGAGTAGCGGACTTTACCAGTTTAGGTTTATGCCTTTCGGGCTCAAGACTGCCTCTGCTACCTTCACCAGACTGATGAGAAAGTTGCTTCATGGAATTCCGGAGGCCCATCATTACATTGATGACATTCTCATCGCCTCGGATACGTGGACGCAACACATGAGAACTTTGCAGACAGTTTTTGATCGGTTGCAAGAAGCTAACATCACGGCTCGGCCGAAGAAATGCGAGATCGCATTTACAAAGACGACCTTCCTCGGTCATGAGTTGGGTGGAGGACGAGTCGCACCCCACGCGGAGATCCTTGGAAGGATACAAGACGCGCCAAGGCCGGTGACAAAACGTCAAGTGAAGTCGTTTCTCGGGCTGACCGGCTATTACCGCGATTTCGTCCCAAACTACGCGGATCTTGCTACACCACTGCTGGAGCTCACGAAGAAAGGAGAACGAAACCAAGTTTAATGGGGGTCAGCACAGGAGGAGTCGTTCGAGAGACTGAAGGACTGCTTATCGAGACCACCTATCCTGTTGGCGCCAGATCCCTACAAAGAATTCGTTTTGAGGACGGATGCATCTGATGCATGCCTGGGCGCAGTATTGCTCCAGGAAAGTGAAGGACTGCTGCATCCAGTGGGATATGCAAGCAGAACACTGGGAAAATCGGAGAAGAATTACGCCACCGTAGAGAAAGAGTGTCTGGCAATTGTTTGGGCCGTGGAGCGATTTAGGTTGTTCTTATATGGCAGAAAATTTCGCATACAAACGGATCACCGAGCTTTGGAGTTTTTGAACAAAGCGAAGCACTCCAACAGTCGCATAATGCGATGGAGTTTATCATTGCAGGAACAGGACTTTCACATCGAATACATTAAGGGGAAAGACAATGTTGGAGGAGACTTCTTAAGTCGTCTAGAGAGCTAAGCCGTCAGGGGATATTTGTTCGTAAAGGCAGGACACAGGGTTAATGAGACCCGGCCATTAGGATTTTTTTTTTCGTTTTTGTTATTGAATTAGGTATGGACAAGAGTGTGTTGCCCAAGTGATTTGTACGAGCAATTAGGGACGCGAGAGTGTAACCACGGTTTGTTTTTGTGAATTGGGCGATACTAACTTTTGGGATGTGGAAACGGCATACGTGCGTGAGTGCTAAGGACCAAGTGTGGTGGTATTTGTGAATGTGCCGCGGCCACTACAGCAAGCCATCGAGGAGGTCGCCTTCGTGAAGAAACTTCATGTTGTGAAGTTCTCGAAGTGAGGGGGGTGTGTCACGTGCCTGTGACGATTATTACGGGTGGAAGAAGAAAAGAAGCGGAAGGGAACGAGCGCGTTCCAGAGAACGGCGAGCGCGAGCAGAGAACGGCGAGCACGAGAAGAGAACGGCGGGCGCGAGAGGAGAGGCAGGGGTGAAAGCCAGGGTCGGGCCGCGACGCACGGCGACGACCAGAGCTCGGAGGGAGGACCAGCCGCTACGGACGGCGACGCCTGCTACGAGCAACTCCAGGGGGAGTACGAGACACCGGCTTCCGCATCATCACATCAAGCGGCGACGCTCCGCAAGGCACCGAGGGGAAAGACTTGAACTTGAGGCAAGGACTGTAGCGGGAACGGGCTATGAGTGTGTTGACGTGACTTTATCTCCCTTCAGTGTTTTGCTTTTCTTATTGCTAATTCTTTTCCTATTGTATCGCTTCTCACACGTTCCTATCTTCATTCTTGTAAATATATCAATTCTTTTCTTGATCCTCTCATGGATGTCGTTTCTCTCTTTTCCCGATTGACGATGACAAGGACGAACTGCTCAGTGAGACTATATATTTTATTTTTAAAAAGTAACCAGTTTTCTTTAACCGACCTTGAAAAAAAGTTTTCTGCGTATGTTTGATAAAAGGAAGATAAGCGCTGATTGATTGCCACGCAATCAGCTTTGTTGAAGTCGCGGATTGTTTTGATTGGGGGGTTCCTCGTGAAGACGGGAATCGATAACTCAATGAGCAAGATATTGTGGTCACTTAAACCTGGAACAGAGTCAACATTTTCTATAAGTTGCGGAGAGCTACTAAGGACAAGATCAAGAATGCTATCACCACGAGTGGGCTGATTAACAACTTGGATGAGGTTGAAGTTCAAGCAGTTATCGAGAAATTTTTTAGCATCATTCGACCCGCGTGTGGTATAACTAACCCAGTCAATGTCTGGAAAGTTGAAGTCGCCAAAGATTAAGAATTGCGCTTTCGGGTAAAGGCCCTGAATGTTAAGCAAAACAGAGTGCAGATTGTCACAATAATCACTATCCCGACTTGGCGCCCAATAACATGCGCCGATTATGGTTTATCTAAATGCCGATGTAATGCAGACGAACACACTCACTAGGTCAGGACAGGCTCGAACACAGAATGAGGAGACACATTTTTTTTATCGCGATGAACACTCCCCCTCCTCGTTTCGAAATCCTATCGCATTGATAAACGTCAAACTGCAATTCATCAGGAAAACTTCCGCTCTCATTTATTTCGTGTTTCAGCCAGGATTCCGTTAGAATGACAATGCTAGAGTTATTTTCACAAATGAATGCACCCAGATCATCACGTTTAGTCGTAACACTGCGTATATTAGTAAATGTAACACTGTAGTTCAAACGTTTTGACTGCCTCGCGTGCACAGCTGGTCGAAGGGGTGTGACGTTAGGAATCTTCAGTTATCTAGAGACTTCTATAACATAGTCGGAGGTAACGTCATATTTATAGCACTTATTATTCATATGCAGCTTATCATAGCGGAATTTGAATGTTTCATTTTGAGACCGAGCAAACAAGTACAGTTTGTTACGAGCGGTGCGGACAGCGTCCGATAAGTTCCCGAATGGCGTACTCAGAATCCTTTAGTTTAAAGCCCGAAGAGAGAATGTTCTGTCTATCTTTGTAACGCAAGAACTTGACAATGATGGGCCGATTTTTGTTAGGTAAAAACTTTTCAAGCCTATGTGACCGCTCAAGGTCGTTCGGGTCAAGCTTAATTCCCAGCCTTTGCTCACAGAAGCTCAAAATAGTTGCCTCCGATTGAATCCAAGTTTCATTTTGCAAGTCAGAGATACCAAAGAACAATAAGTTCGATCTCCGAAGCCTGTTTTCGGCATTCGCACCTTGCGTTTACTTCCGATAACTCCAATGCAATTTTGTTGGAAAATTCCGAACTGCTTCCCCTCCCATCCGAAGCCGTCCTCATAGAGCTTAGATCGGCCTCTATTGCCGCTACCTTTTCTTTAAGGTTCTTTATTGCCACATCTGTTGATGATTGGGCGTCCTGGAGCTTCTTAATTTCGGTAAGCATGTGGCTTTGGCCAATCTCCATTCTAGTTACAATGCTAAAAATATTAGCCACTTGGGAATCAACACTGTCTGGTCCGGGATCGGTTTCGATATCTCCAGACAATTGCAGGGTTAGTAATGCTAGGTAAACGGCAGGCGCACTCTGCGCTAGGAGCATAAACAGTCGGCGTCGACACTCAGAAACGTCGTAGGGGCACGACACCGCAATCAAACAGCGGTCGTTACTTCGGTGGCAGTGAGAATTGGGAACGTAACCAACCTGAGCGACGGAGAAAAGGATAG
Organism: Ixodes scapularis; assembly: GCF_016920785.2. Classification (NCBI taxonomy): domain Eukaryota; kingdom Metazoa; phylum Arthropoda; class Arachnida; order Ixodida; family Ixodidae; genus Ixodes; species Ixodes scapularis. The sequence goes on along the minus strand of NW_024610108.1, from coordinate 699,548 downwards.
ACATCGTTGTTTCCAATGCGATGCCGTGCCCCAACTGGCCTCGCTGACTGACTAGCTTAAGTAGCCATGCGTCCAGATAGCTGTTCGGTGACGTCCCAGGCTGCCAGACACCATACACGTTGTAGGCCAAGCGTGGTGACTTGATCGTTGGTGCCACCGGGATAGTTGTTGAGTCACTTGCTGGGACGATCCAAAGCCCGTCGCAGTCAAAGAAGTGTCCGTGACGTCGTAGGGGCACGACACCGCAATCAAACAGGGTCGTTATTTCGGTGGCAGTGAGAATTAGGAACGTAACCAACCTGAGCGACGGAGAAAAGGATTGACATCGTTGTTTCCAATGCGATGCCGTGCCCCAACTGGCCTCGCTGACTGACTAGCTTAAGTAGTCATGCGTCCAGATAGCTGTTCGGTGACGTCCCAGGCTGCCAGACACCATACACGTTGTAGGCCAAGCGTGGTGACTTGATCGTTGGTGCCACCGGGATAGTTGTCGAGTCACTTGCTGGGACGATCCAAAGCCCGTCGCAGTCGAAGAAGTGTCCGTGGCGTGGTAGGGGCACGACAACGCAATCAAACAGGGGTCGTTATTTCGGTGGCAGTGAGAATTGGGAACGTAACCAACCTGAGCGACGGAGAAAAGGATTGACATCGTTGTTTCCAATGCGATGCCGTGCCCCAACTGGCCTCGCTGACTGACTAGCTTAAGTAGCCATGCGTCCAGATAGCTGTTCGGTGACGTCCCAGGCTGCCAGACACCATACACGTTGTAGGCCAAGCGTGGTGACTTGATCGTTGGTACCACCGGGATAGTTGTCGAGTCACTCGCTGGGACGATTCAAATCCCATCGCAGTCGATGAAGTGTTCGTGAAGATGACCGGGCGACGTTGTTGCGTATGCAGCTGTAAGCAACACCTGAGCGACGGAGAAAAGGATTGACATCGTTGTTTCCAATGCGATGCCGTGCCCCAACTGGCCTCGCTGACTGACTAGCTTAAGTAGCCATGCGTCCAGATAGCTGTTCGGTGACGTCCCAGGCTGCCAGACACCATACACGTTGTAGGCCAAGCGTGGTGACTTGATCGTTGGTACCACCGGGATAGTGGTCGAGTCACTCGCTGGGACGATCCAAAGCCCCTCGCAGTCGATGAAGTGTCCGTGAAGATGACCGGGCGACGTTGTTGCGTATGCAGCTGTAAGCAACACCTGAGCGACGGAGAAAAGGATTGACATCGTTGTTTCCAATGCGATGCCGTGCCCCAACTGGCCTCGCTGACTGACTAGCTTAAGTAGCCATGCGTCCAGATAGCTGTTCGGTGACGTCCTAGGTTGCCAGACACCATACACGTTGTAGGCCAAGCGTGGTGACTTGATCGTTGGTGCCACCGGGATAGTTGTCGAGTCACTCGCTGGGACGATCCAAAGCCCATCGCAGTCGATGAAGTGTCCGTGAAGATGACCGGGCGACGTTGTTGCGTATGCAGCTGTAAGCAACACCTGAGCGACGGAGAAAAGGATTGACATCGTTGTTTCCAATGCGATGCCGTGCCCCAACTGGCCTCGCTGACTGACTAGCTTAAGTAGCCATGCGTCCAGATAGCAGTTCGGTGACGTCCCAGGTTGCCAGACACCATACACGTTGTAGGCCAAGCGTGGTGAATTGATCGTTGGTACCACCGGGATAGTTGTCGAGTCACTCGCTGGGACGATCTAAAGCACATCGCAGTCGATGAAGTGTCCGTGAAGATGACCGGGCGACGTTGTTGCGTATGCAGCTGTAAGCAACACCTGAGCGACGGAGAAAAGGATTGACATCGTTGTTTCCAATGTGATGCCGTGCCCCAACTGGCCTCGCTGACTGACTAGCTTAAGTAGCCATGCGTCCAGATAGCTGTTCGGTGACGTCCCAGGCTGCCAGACACCATACACGTTGTAGGCCAAGCGTGGTGACTTGATCGTTGGTACCACCGGGATAGTTGTCGAGTCACTCGCTGGGACGATCCAAATCCCATCGCAGTCGATGAAGTGTCCGTGAAGATGACCGGGCGACGTTGTTGCGTATGCAGCTGTAAGCAACACCTGAGCGACATAGAAAAGGATTGACATCGTTGTTTCCAATGCGATGCCGTGCCCCAACTGGCCTCGCTGACTGACTAGCTTAAGTAGCCATGCGTCCAGATAGCTGTTCGGTGACGTCCCAGGTTGCCAGACACCATACACGTTGTAGGCCAAGCGTGGTGACTTGATCGTTGGTACCACCGCGATAGTTGTCGAGTCACTCGCTGGGACGATCCAAAGCCCATCGCAGTCGATGAAGTGTCCGTGAAGATGACCGGGCGACGTTGTTGCGTATGCAGCTGTAAGCAACACCTGAGCGACGGAGAAAAGGATTGCCATTGTTGTTTCCAATGCGATGCCGTGCCCCAGCTGGCCTCGCTGACTGACTAGCTTAAGTAGCCATGCGTCCAGATAGCTGTTCGGTGACGTCCCAGGCTGCCAGACACCACACACGTTGTAGGCCAAGCGTGGTGACTTGATCGTTGGTACCACCGGGATAGTTGTCGAGTCACTCGCTGGGACGATCCAAAGCCCATTGCAGTCGATGAAGTGTCCGTGAAGATGACCGGGCGACGTTGTTGCGTATGCACCCTTAGCGAAAACTAATACGTTTGAAATATACCACATTCTAATTTGAGTGTATTTGAAATACAGTTCATAATTTTAAGTACACGAAAAATAGACCGAAAATATAAACTTTTTTTTTTTTTACTTAGCACTAAAATATACTTCTAAAAATCATTTTGAAATACCTTTACTTAAACTACATTTGAAGTTCCCTTCATGCGTTTTGAAATATGTAAATACTAAATTAATAGGCACAAAATACCTTTCACGTATATTTTTGAAATATTTATTTAGTTCATGCAAAATATACTCCAACCCTAAAAAAATGGAGCAATCAAAAATACGTGCAGAATACTCTTAAAATACCTGAAAATCGTAAATACTGTTGTGTTATACTCTAAGTGCCTTTTGACTACAATACTTTGATAGTTTGACTTAAACTACCAAAATATTGAAAAGCTCCCCTTCTAGAAGTTCACTTCAAGTAGATATGGAGTACACTAAAGCGCCTAAATACAACATTTGATTAGTTTGTCAACTGAATTGCGGAGCATCGCACTGATAAATCAGCCCAGTTTATGTTATTGTTTCCTTTTTTCTATCAAGGACACGCCTGATCAGTTCCTTGCACACCAATCACAAACGGGGTTCGGGGACTACAACTACAACATTTGCTGATGCTGGAAAGCTTCAGCAGGTGCTGTGAACAGATACGTTTGGAGTGGTTTTGTTAGCACAATGTTAGTTCACTGAACGTGTATACTCACCATTGTACGTGATGTGAATAGTGACTTTAATATAGTGATATTAACTACCATATTAAATAGTCAACTACTAAAATGGAAAGGCAAAACAACTACTGTAAAATATTTATTTTTCGCGGGCTCAATATTTCGCGATTTAGGTCGAAGTTGGAGTTTTGGAATAATTCGCAAATTCTAATTTTCGCAACGCGCTGGGATCGCAATATAGATCTTAATATTTTTGCATGTTGCCGGAATTGTTCACGGGACCTATTTTTCGGAATTGTAGGCGATTCGCGAACTTTGCGAGAATTAGGTCCTCACGAAAATAAAGTCGTTTACAGTATTTTAAAGTGAAGATACTGCCTTGATTCGCTTCGTCCTGAGCGGTGCTACGCAGAGAAGCAATAACATGTATTTTATGAGCCGTTTGTGTGGATATTGTTTTAAGGACTGCGCCGAATTGTTATTAGTTGTACCAATGCCTTTTACTAAGAGATATCGTCCACGAACTTTAAAACACTGTTTCCCCTTTGACAGACTCCCGAGGAGAAGATCGAATACTTGGAACCTTAATAAGCGCAGAGGTGGTCACCGAAAAAATGATTACCTTCAATATGTAGGCTATATAAGGCTCTAGAGCAGTCAACAGGGCTGTGAATGAGCTGTTCAGTGCGTCATGGTGTTTGTGTTTGTGTTCGTTTCTAATGTAGCTTTGTGAGATGTATCTAGTAGTGCCTTCAAATACCACAGGGACACCATTTGCTGACAAAATCGAAAATAAAAAAAAAAAATGTGTAACCGGTTTTTAATGCACAAATGGCATCTTGAGTGTGAAGGGATAATATTTTTGGTATATCTAGAATATTTTTTGATTCATATTTATAATGTATTTTGAATACATTACGCGCGTATTTCGAATGCGGCCAAAATAATACAGAATAAATACAAAATGAATATTCGTACTAAATATATTTCAACTTCGTTTGAAGTACGGCCTCTTTTTCCTAAGGGCAGCTGTAAGCAACACCTGAGCGACGGAGAAAAGGATTGACATCGTTGTTTCCAATGCGATGCCGTGCCCCAACTGGCCTCGCTGACTGACTAGCTTAAGTAGCCATGCGTCCAGATAGCTGTTCGGTGACGTCCCAGGTTGCCAGACACCATACACGTTGTAGGCCAAGCGTGGTGACTTGATCGTTGGTGCCACCGGGATAGTTGTCGAGTCACTCGCTGGGACGATCCAAAGCCCCTCGCAGTCGATGAAGTGTCCGTGAAGATGACCGGGCGACGTTGTTGCGTATGCAGCTGTAAGCAACACCTGAGCGACGGAGAAAAGGATTGACATCGTTGTTTCCAATGCGATGCCGTGCCCCAACTGGCCTCGCTGACTGACTAGCTTAAGTAGCCATGCGTCCAGATAGCTGTTCGGTGACGTCCCAGGTTGCCAGACACCATACACGTTGTAGGCCAAGCGTGGTGACTTGATCGTTGGTGCCACCGGGATAGTTGTCGAGTCACTCGCTGGGACGATCCAAAGCCCATCGCAGTCGATGAAGTGTCCGTGAAGATGACCGGGCGACGTTGTTGCGTATGCAGCTGTAAGCAACACCTGAGCGACGGAGAAAAGGATTGACATCGTTGTTTCCAATGCGATGCCGTGCCCCAACTGGCCTCGCTGACTGACTAGCTTAAGTAGCCATGCGTCCAGATAGCTGTTCGGTGACGTCCCAGGTTGCCAGACACCATACACGTTGTAGGCCAAGCGTGGTGACTTGATCGTTGGTGCCACCGGGATAGTTGTCGAGTCACTCGCTGGGACGATCCAAAGCCCATCGCAGTCGATGAAGTGTCCGTGAAGATGACCGGGCGACGTTGTTGCGTATGCAGCTGTAAGCAACACCTGAGCGACGGAGAAAAGGATTGACATCGTTGTTTCCAATGCGATGCCGTGCCCCAACTGGCCTCGCTGACTGACTAGCTTAAGTAGTCATGCGTCCAGATAGCTGTTCGGTGACGTCCCAGGTTGCCAGACACCATACACGTTGTAGGCCAAGAGTGGTGACTTGATCGTTGGTACCACCGGGATAGTTGTCGAGTCACTCGCTGGGACGATCCAAAGCCTGTCGCAGTCGAAGAAGTGTCCGCGACGTCGTAGGGGCACGACACCGCAATCAAACAGGGGTCGTTATTTCGGTGGCAGTGAGAATTGGGAACGTAACCAACCTGAGCGACGGAGAAAAGGATTGACATCGTTGTTTCCAATGCGATGCCGTGCCCCAACTGGCCTCGCTGACTGACTAGCTTAAGTAGTCATGCGTCCAGATAGCTGTTCGGTGACGTCCCAGGTTGCCAGACACCATACACGTTGTAGGCCAAGCGTGGTGACTTGATGGTTGGTACCACCGGGATAGTTGTCGAGTCACTCGCTGGGACGATCTAAAGCCCATCGCAGTCGATAAAGTGTCCGTGAAGATGACCGGGCGACGTTGTTGCGTATGCAGCTGTAAGCAACACCTGAGCGACGGAGAAAAGGATTGACATCGTTTTCCAATGCGATGCCGTGCCCCAACTGGCCTCGCTGACTGACTAGCTTAAGTAGCCTTGCGTCCAGATAGCTGTTCGGTGACGTCCCAGGTTGCCAGACACCATACAGGTTGTAGGCCAAGCGTGGTGACTTGATCGTTGGTACCACCGGGATAGTTGTCGAGTCACTCGCTGGGACGATCCAAAGCCTGTCGCAGTCGAAGAAGTGTCCGTGACGTCGTAGGGGCACGACACCGGAATCAAACAGGGGTCGTTATTTCGGTGGCAGTGAGAATTGGGAACGTAACCAACCTGACCGACGGAGAAAAGGATTGACATCGTTGTTTCCAATGCGATGCCGTGCCCCAACTGGCCTCGCTGACTGACTAGCTTAAGTAGCCATGCGTCCAGATAGCTGTTCGGTGACGTCCCAGGCTGCCAGACACCATACACGTTGTAGGCCAAGCGTGGTGTCTTGATCGTTGGTGCCACCGGATAGTTGTCGAGTCACTCGCTGGGACGATCCAAAGCCCGTCGCAGTCGAAGAAGTGTCCGTGACGTCGTAGGGGCACGACACCGCAATCAAACAGGGGTCGTTATTTCGGTGGCAGTGAGAACTGGGAACGTAACCAACCTGAGCGACGGAGAAAAGGATTGACATCGTTGTTTCCAATACGATGCCGTGCCCCAACTGGCCTCGCTGACTGACTAGCTTAAGTAGCCATGCGTCCAGATAGCTGTTCGGTGACGTCCCAGGCTGCCAGACACCATACACGTTGTAGGCCAAGCGTGGTGACTTGATCGTTGGTGCCACCGGATAGTTGTCGAGTCACTCGCTGGGACGATCCAAAGCCCGTCGCAGTCGAAGAAGTGTCCGTGACGTCGTAGGGGCACGACACCGCAATCAAACAGCGGCCGTTACTTCGGTGGCAGTGAGAATTGGGAACGTAACCAACCTAAGCGACGGAGAAAAGGATTGATATCGTTGTTTCCAATGCGACGCCGTGCCCCAACTGGCCTCGCTGACTGACTAGCTTAAGTAGCCATGCGTCCAGATAGCTGTTCGGTGACGTCCCAGGTTGCCAGACACCATACAGGTTGTAGGCCAAGCGTGGTGACTTGATCGTTGGTACCACCGGGATAGTTGTCGAGTCACTCGCTGGGACGATCCAAAGCCTGTCGCAGTCGAAGAAGTGTCCGTGACGTCGTAGGGGCACGACACCGCAATCAAACAGGGGTCGTTATTTCGGTGGCAGTGAGAATTGGGAACGTAACCAACCTGAGCGACGGAGAAAAGGATTGACATCGTTGTTTCCAACGTGATGCCGTGCCCCAACTGGCCTCGCTGACTGACTAGCTTAAGTAGCCATGCGTCCAGATAGCTTGTCGGTGACGTCCCAGGCTGCCAGACACCATACACGTTGTAGGCCAAGCGTGGTGGCTTGATCGTTATTTCCACCTGATAGTTGTCGAGTCACTCGCTGGGAGGATCCGAAGCCCGTCGCAGTCGAAGAAGTGTCCGTGACGTCGTAGGGGCACGACACCGCAATCAAACAGGGGTCGTTATTTCGGTGGCAGTGAGAATTGGGAACGTAACCAACCTGAGCGACGGAGAAAAGGATTGATATCGTTGTTTCCAATGTGATGCCGTGCCCCAACTGGCCTCGCTGACTGACTAGCTTAAGTAGCCATGCGTCCAGATAGCTGTTCGGTGACGTCCCAGGCTGCCAGACACCATACAGGTTGTAGGCCAAGTGTGGTGACTTGATCGTTGGTGCCACCGGATAGTTGTCGAGTCACTCGCTGGGAGGATCCAAAGCCCGTCGCAGTCGAAGAAGTGTCCGTGACGTCGTAGGGGCACGACACCGCAATCAAACAGGGGTCGTTATTTCGGTGGCAGTAAGAATTGGGAACGTAACCAACCTGAGCGACGGAGAAAAGGATTGACATCGTTGTTTCCAATGTGATGCCGTGCCCCAACTGGCCTCGCTGACTGACTAGCTTAAGTAGCCATGCGTCCAGATAGCTTGTCGGTGACGTCCCAGGCTGCCAGACACCATACACGTTGCAGGCCAAGCGTGGTGGCTCGATCGTTGGTGCCACCGGATAGTTGTCGAGTCACTCGCTGGGAGGATCCAAAGCCCGTCGCAGTCGAAGAAGTGTCCGTGACGTCGTAGGGGCACGACACCGCAATCAAACAGGGGTCGTTATTTCGGTGGCAGTAAGAATTGCGAACGTAACCAACCTGAGGGACGGAGAAAAGGATTATATCGTTGTTTCCAATGTGATGCCGTGCCCCAACTGGCCTCGCTGACTGACTAGCTTAAGTAGCCATGCGTCCAGATAGATGTTCGGTGACGTCCCAGGCTGCCAGACACCATACAGGTTGTAGGCCAAGCGTGGTGACTTGATCGTTGGTGCCACCGGATAGTTGTCGAGTCACTCGCTGGGAGGATCCAAAGCCCGTCGCAGTCGAAGAAGTGTCCGTGACGTCGTAGGGGCACGACACCGCAATCAAACAGGGGTCGTTATTTCGGTGGCAGTGAGAATTAGGAACGTAACCAACCTGAGCGACGGAGAAAAGGATTGACATCGTTGTTTCCAATGTGATGCCGTGCCCCAACTGGCCTCGCTGACTGACTAGCTTAAGTAGCCATGCGTCCAGATAGCTTGTCGGTGAAGTCCCAGGCTGCCAGACACCATACACGTTGTAGGCCAAGCGTGGTGGCTTGATCGTTGGTGCCACCGGATAGTTGTCGAGTCACTCGCTGGGAGGATCCAAAGCCCGTCGCAGTCGAAGAAGTGTCCGTGACGTCGTAGGGGCACGACACCGCAATCAAACAGGGGTCGTTATTTCGGTGGCAGTGAGAATTGGGAACGTAACCAACCTGAGCGACGGAGAAAAGGATTGACATCGTTGTTTCCAATGTGATGCCGTGCCCCAACTGGCCTCGCTGACTGACTAGCTTAAGTAGCCATGCGTCCAGATAGCTTGTCGGTGACGTCCCAGGCTGCCAGACACCATACACGTTGGAGGCCAAGCGTGGTGGCTTGACCGTTGGTGCCACCGGATAGTTGTCGAGTCACTCGCTGGGAGGATCCAAAGCCCATCGCAGTCGAAGAAGTGTCCGTGACGTCGTAGGGGCACGACACCGCAATCAAACAGGGTCGTTATTTCGGTGGCAGTGAGAATTAGGAACGTAACCAACCTGAACGACGGAGAAAAGGATTGACATCGTTGTTTCCAATGCGATGCCGTGCCCCAACTGGCCTCGCTGACTGACTAGCTTAAGTAGTCATGCGTCCAGATAGCTGTTCGGTGACGTCCCAGGTTGCCAGACACCATACACGTTGTAGGCCAAGCGTGGTGACTTGATCGTTGGTACCACCGGGATAGTTGTCGAGTCACTCGCTGGGACGATTCAAAGCCTGTCGCAGTCGAAGAAGTGTCCGCGACGTCGTAGGGGCACGACACCGCAATCAAACAGGGGTCGTTATTTCGGTGGCAGTGAGAATTGGGAACGTAACCAACCTGAGCGACGGAGAAAAGGATTGACATCGTTGTTTCCAATGCGATGCCGTGCCCCAACTGGCCTCGCTGACTGACTAGCTTAAGTAGTCATGCGTCCAGATAGCTGTTCGGTGACGTCCCAGGTTGCCAGACACCATACACGTTGTATTCCAAGCGTGGTGACTTGATGGTTGGTACCACCGGGATAGTTGTCGAGTCACTCGCTGGGACGATCTAAAGCCCATCGCAGTCGATAAAGTGTCCGTGAAGATGACCGGGCGACGTTGTTGCGTATGCAGCTGTAAGCAACACCTGAGCGACGGAGAAAAGGATTGACATCGTTTTCCAATGCGATGCCGTGCCCCAACTGGCCTCGCTGACTGACTAGCTTAAGTAGCCTTGCGTCCAGATAGCTGTTCGGTGACGTCCCAGGTTGCCAGACACCATACAGGTTGTAGGCCAAGCGTGGTGACTTGATCGTTGGTACCACCGGGATAGTTGTCGAGTCACTCGCTGGGACGATCCAAAGCCTGTCGCAGTCGAAGAAGTGTCCGTGACGTCGTAGGGGCACGACACCGCAATCAAACAGGGGTCGTTATTTCGGTGGCAGTGAGAATTGGGAACGTAACCAACCTGACCGACGGAGAAAAGGATTGACATCGTTGTTTCTAATGCGATGCCGTGCCCCAACTGGCCTCGCTGACTGACTAGCTTAAGTAGCCATGCGTCCAGTTAGCTGTTCGGTGACGTCCCAGGCTGCCAGACACCATACACGTTGTAGGCCAAGCGTGGTGTCTTGATCGTTGGTGCCACCGGATAGTTGTCGAGTCACTCGCTGGGACGATCCAAAGCCCGTCGCAGTCGAAGAAGTGTCCGTGACGTCGTAGGGGCACGACACCGCAATCAAACAGGGGTCGTTATTTCGGTGGCAGTGAGAACTGGGAACGTAACCAACCTGAGCGACGGAGAAAAGGATTGACATCGTTGTTTCCAATGCGATGCCGTGCCCCAACTGGCCTCGCTGACTGACTAGCTTAAGTAGCCATGCGTCCAGATAGCTGTTCGGTGACGTCCCAGGCTGCCAGACACCATACACGTTGTAGGCCAAGCGTGGTGACTTGATCGTTGGTGCCACCGGATAGTTGTCGAGTCACTCGCTGGGACGATCCAAAGCCCGTCGCAGTCGAAGAAGTGTCCGTGACGTCGTAGGGGCACGACACCGCAATCAAACAGCGGCCGTTACTTCGGTGGCAGTGAGAATTGGGAACGTAACCAACCTAAGCGACAGAGAAAAGGATTGATATCGTTGTTTCCAATGCGACGCCGTGCCCCAACTGGCCTCGCTGACTGACTAGCTTAAGTAGCCATGCGTCCAGATAGCTGTTCGGTGACGTCCCAGGTTGCCAGACACCATACAGGTTGTAGGCCAAGCGTGGTGACTTGATCGTTGGTACCACCGGGATAGTTGTCGAGTCACTCGCTGGGACGATCCAAAGCCTGTCGCAGTCGAAGAAGTGTCCGTGACGTCGTAGGGGCACGACACCGCAATCAAACAGGGGTCGTTATTTCGGTGGCAGTGAGAATTGGGAACGTAACCAACCTGAGCGACGGAGAAAAGGATTGACATCGTTGTTTCCAATGCGATGCCGTGCCCCAACTGGCCTCGCTGACTGACTAGCTTAAGTAGCCATGCGTCCAGATAGCTGTTCGGTGACGTCCCAGGCTGCCAGACACAATACACGTTGTAGGCCAAGCGTGGTGACTTGATCGTTGCTGCCACCGGATAGTTGTCGAGTCACTCGCTGGGACGATCCAAAGCCCGTCGCAGCCGAAGAAGTGTCCGTGACGTCGTAGGGGCACGACACCGCAATCAAACAGCGGTCGTTACTTCGGTGGCAGTGAGACTTAGGGACGTAACCAACCTGAGCGACGGAGAAAAGGATTGACATCGTTGTTTCCAATGCGATGCCGTGCCCCAACTGGCCTCGCTGACTGACTAGCTTAAGTAGTCAAGCGTCCAGATAGCTGTTTGGTGACGTCCCAGGTTGCCAGACACCATACACGTTGTAGGCCAAGCGTGGTGGCTTGATCGTTGGTGCCACCGGATAGTTGTCGAGTCACTCGCTGGGACGATCCAAAGCCCGTCGCAGTCGAAGAAGTGTCCGTGACGTCGTAGGGGCACGACACCGCAATCAAACAGGGGTCGTTACTTCGTCGGCAGTGAGAATTGGGAACGTAACCAACCTGAGCGACGGAGAAAAGGATTGACATCGTTGTTTCCAATGTGATGCCGTGCCCCAACTGGCCTCGCTGACTGACTAGCTTAAGTAGCCATGCGTCCAGATAGCTTGTCGGTGACGTCCCAGGCTGCCAGACACCATACACGTTGTAGGCCAAGCGTGGTGGCTTGATCGTTGGTGCCACCGGATAGTTGTCGAGTCACTCGCTGGGAGGATCCAAAGCCCGTCGCAGTCGAAGAAGTGTCCGTGACGTCGTAGGGGCACGACACCGCAATCAAACAGGGGTCGTTACTTCGGTGGCAGTGAGAATTGGGAACGTAACCAACCTGAGCGACGGAGAAAAGGATTGACATCGTTGTTTCCAATGTGATGCCGTGCCCCAACTGGCCTCGCTGACTGACTAGCTTAAGTAGCCATGCGTCCAGATAGCTTGTCGGTGACGTCCCAGGCTGCCAGACACCATACACGTTGTAGGCCAAGCGTGGTGTCTTGATCGTTGGTGCCACCGGATAGTTGTCGAGTCACTCGCTGGGACGATCCAAAGCCCGTCGCAGTCGAAGAAGTGTCCGTGACGTCGTAGGGGCACGACACCGCAATCAAACAGGGGTCGTTATTTCGGTGGCAGTGAGAACTGGGAACGTAACCAACCGGAGCGACGGAGAAAAGGATTGACATCGTTGTTTCCAATGCGATGCCGTGCCCCAACTGGCCTCGCTGACTGACTAGCTTAAGTAGCCATGCGTCCAGATAGCTGTTCGGTGACGTCCCAGGCTGCCAGACACCATACACGTTGTAGGCCAAGCGTGGTGACTTGATCGTTGGTGCCACCGGATAGTTGTCGAGTCACTCGCTGGGACGATCCAAAGCCCGTCGCAGTCGAAGAAGTGTCCGTGACGTCGTAGGGGCACGACACCGCAATCAAACAGCGGCCGTTACTTCGGTGGCAGTGAGAATTGGGAACGTAACCAACCTAAGCGACGGAGAAAAGGATTGATATCGTTGTTTCCAATGCGACGCCGTGCCCCAACTGGCCTCGCTGACTGACTAGCTTAAGTAGCCATGCGTCCAGATAGCTGTTCGGTGACGTCCCAGGTTGCCAGACACCATACAGGTTGTAGGCCAAGCGTGGTGACTTGATCGTTGGTACCACCGGGATAGTTGTCGAGTCACTCGCTGGGACGATCCAAAGCCTGTCGCAGTCGAAGAAGTGTCCGTGACGTCGTAGGGGCACGACACCGCAATCAAACAGGGGTCGTTATTTCGGTGGCAGTGAGAATTGGGAACGTAACCAACCTGAGCGACGGAGAAAAGGATTGACATCGTTGTTTCCAATGCGATGCCGTGCCCCAACTGGCCTCGCTGACTGACTAGCTTAAGTAGCCATGCGTCCAGATAGCTGTTCGGTGACGTCCCAGGTTGCCAGACACCATACACGTTGTAGGCCAAGCGTGGTGGCTTGATCGTTGGTGCCACCGGATAGTTGTCGAGTCACTCGCTGGGACGATCCAAAGCCCGTCGCAGTCGAAGAAGTGTCCGTGACGTCGTAGGGGCACGACACCGCAATCAAACAGGGGTCGTTACTTCGTCGGCAGTGAGAATTGGGAACGTAACCAACCTGAGCGACGGAGAAAAGGATTGACATCGTTGTTTCCAATGTGATGCCGTGCCCCAACTGGCCTCGCTGACTGACTAGCTTAAGTAGCCATGCGTCCAGATAGCTTGTCGGTGACGTCCCAGGCTGCCAGACACCATACACGTTGTAGGCCAAGCGTGGTGTCTTGATCGTTGGTGCCACCGGATAGTTGTCGAGTCACTCGCTGGGACGATCCAAAGCCCGTCGCAGCCGAAGAAGTGTCCGTGACGTCGTAGGGGCACGACACCGCAATCAAACAGCGGTCGTTACTTCGGTGGCAGTGAGACTTAGGGACGTAACCAACCTGAGCGACGGAGAAAAGGATTGACATCGTTGTTTCCAATGCGATGCCGTGCCCCAACTGGCCTCGCTGACTGACTAGCTTAAGTAGTCAAGCGTCCAGATAGCTGTTTGGTGACGTCCCAGGTTGCCAGACACCATACACGTTGTAGGCCAAGCGTGGTGGCTTGATCGTTGGTGCCACCGGATAGTTGTCGAGTCACTCGCTGGGACGATCCAAAGCCCGTCGCAGTCGAAGAAGTGTCCGTGACGTCGTAGGGGCACGACGCCGCAATCAAACAGGGGTCGTTACTTCGTCGGCAGTGAGAATTGGGAACGTAACCAACCTGAGTGACGGAGAAAAGGATTGACATCGTTGTTTCCAATGTGATGCCGTGCCCCAACTGGCCTCGCTGACTGACTAGCTTAAGTAGCCATGCGTCCAGATAGCTTGTCGGTGACGTCCCAGGCTGCCAGACACCATACACGTTGTAGGCCAAGCGTGGTGGCTTGATCGTTGGTGCCACCGGATAGTTGTCGAGTCACTCGCTGGGAGGATCCAAAGCCCGTCGCAGTCGAAGAAGTGTCCGTGACGTCGTAGGGGCACGACACCGCAATCAAACAGGGGTCGTTACTTCGGTGGCAGTGAGAATTGGGAACGTAACCAACCTGAGCGACGGAGAAAAGGATTGACATCGTTGTTTCCAATGTGATGCCGTGCCCCAACTGGCCTCGCTGACTGACTAGCTTAAGTAGCCATGCGTCCAGATAGCTTGTCGGTGACGTCCCAGGCTGCCAGACACCATACACGTTGTAGGCCAAGCGTGGTGGCTTGATCGTTGGTGCCATCGGATAGTTGTCGAGTCACTCGCTGGGAGGATCCAAAGCTCGTCGCAGTCGAAGAAGTGTCCGTGACGTCGTAGGGGCACGACACCGCAATCAAACAGGGGTCGTTATTTCGGTGGCAGTGAGAATTGGGAACGTAACCAACCTGAGCGACGGAGAAAAGGATTGACATCGTTGTTTCCAACGTGATGCCGTGCCCCAACTGGCCTCGCTGACTGACTAGCTTAAGTAGCCATGCGTCCAGATAGCTTGTCGGTGACGTCCCAGGCTGCCAGACACCATACACGTTGTAGGCCAAGCGTGGTGGCTTGATCGTTAGTGCCACCTGATAGTTGTCGAGTCACTCGCTGGGAGGATCCGAAGCCCGTCGCAGTCGAAGAAGTGTCCGTGACGTCGTAGGGGCACGACACCGCAATCAAACAGGGGTCGTTATTTCGGTGGCAGTGAGAATTGGGAACGTAACCAACCTGAGCGACGGAGAAAAGGATTGATATCGTTGTTTCCAATGTGATGCCGTGCCCCAACTGGCCTCGCTGACTGACTAGCTTAAGTAGCCATGCGTCCAGATAGCTGTTCGGTGACGTCCCAGGCTGCCAGACACCATACAGGTTGTAGGCCAAGTGTGGTGACTTGATCGTTGGTGCCACCGGATAGTTGTCGAGTCACTCGCTGGGAGGATCCAAAGCCCGTCGCAGTCGAAGAAGTGTCCGTGACGTCGTAGGGGCACGACACCGCAATCAAACAGGGGTCGTTATTTCGGTGGCAGTAAGAATTGGGAACGTAACCAACCTGAGCGACGGAGAAAAGGATTGACATCGTTGTTTCCAATGTGATGCCGTGCCCCAACTGGCCTCGCTGACTGACTAGCTTAAGTAGCCATGCGTCCAGATAGCTTGTCGGTGACGTCCCAGGCTGCCAGACACCATACACGTTGCAGGCCAAGCGTGGTGGCTCGATCGTTGGTGCCACCGGATAGTTGTCGAGTCACTCGCTGGGAGGATCCAAAGCCCGTCGCAGTCGAAGAAGTGTCCGTGACGTCGTAGGGGCACGACACCGCAATCAAACAGGGGTCGTTATTTCGGTGGCAGTAAGAATTGGGAACGTAACCAACCTGAGCGACGGAGAAAAGGATTATATCGTTGTTTCCAATGTGATGCCGTGCCCCAACTGGCCTCGCTGACTGACTAGCTTAAGTAGCCATGCGTCCAGATAGACGTTCGGTGACGTCCCAGGCTGCCAGACACCATACAGGTTGTAGGCCAAGCGTGGTGACTTGATCGTTGGTGCCACCGGATAGTTGTCGAGTCACTCGCTGGGAGGATCCAAAGCCCGTCGCAGTCGAAGAAGTGTCCGTGACGTCGTAGGGGCACGACACCGCAATCAAACAGGGGTCGTTATTTCGGTGGCAGTGAGAACTGGGAACGTAACCAACCTGAGCGACGGAGAAAAGGATTGACATCGTTGTTTCCAATGCGATGCCGTGCCCCAACTGGCCTCGCTGACTGACTAGCTTAAGTAGCCATGCGTCCAGATAGCTGTTCGGTGACGTCCCAGGCTGCCAGACACCATACACGTTGTAGGCCAAGCGTGGTGACTTGATCGTTGGTGCCACCGGATAGTTGTCGAGTCACTCGCTGGGACGATCCAAAGCCCGTCGCAGTCGAAGAAGTGTCCGTGACGTCGTAGGGGCACGACACCGCAATCAAACAGGGGTCGTTACTTCGTCGGCAGTGAGAATTGGGAACGTAACCAACCTGAGCGACGGAGAAAAGGATTGACATCGTTGTTTCCAATGTGATGCCGTGCCCCAACTGGCCTCGCTGACTGACTAGCTTAAGTAGCCATGCGTCCAGATAGCTTGTCGGTGACGTCCCAGGCTGCCAGACACCATACACGTTGTAGGCCAAGCGTGGTGGCTTGATCGTTGGTGCCACCGGATAGTTGTCGAGTCACTCGCTGGGAGGATCCAAAGCCCGTCGCAGTCGAAGAAGTGTCCGTGACGTCGTAGGGGCACGACACCGCAATCAAACAGGGGTCGTTACTTCGGTGGCAGTGAGAATTGGGAACGTAACCAACCTGAGCGACGGAGAAAAGGATTGACATCGTTGTTTCCAATGTGATGCCGTGCCCCAACTGGCCTCGCTGACTGACTAGCTTAAGTAGCCATGCGTCCAGATAGCTTGTCGGTGACGTCCCAGGCTGCCAGACACCATACACGTTGTAGGCCAAGCGTGGTGTCTTGATCGTTGGTGCCACCGGATAGTTGTCGAGTCACTCGCTGGGACGATCCAAAGCCCGTCGCAGTCGAAGAAGTGTCCGTGACGTCGTAGGGGCACGACACCGCAATCAAACAGGGGTCGTTATTTCGGTGGCAGTGAGAACTGGGAACGTAACCAACCGGAGCGACGGAGAAAAGGATTGACATCGTTGTTTCCAATGCGATGCCGTGCCCCAACTGGCCTCGCTGACTGACTAGCTTAAGTAGCCATGAGTCCAGATAGCTGTTCGGTGACGTCCCAGGCTGCCAGACACCATACACGTTGTAGGCCAAGCGTGGTGACTTGATCGTTGGTGCCACCGGATAGTTGTCGAGTCACTCGCTGGGACGATCCAAAGCCCGTCGCAGTCGAAGAAGTGTCCGTGACGTCGTAGGGGCACGACACCGCAATCAAACAGCGGCCGTTACTTCGGTGGCAGTGAGAATTGGGAACGTAACCAACCTAAGCGACGGAGAAAAGGATTGATATCGTTGTTTCCAATGCGACGCCGTGCCCCAACTGGCCTCGCTGACTGACTAGCTTAAGTAGCCATGCGTCCAGATAGCTGTTCGGTGACGTCCCAGGTTGCCAGACACCATACAGGTTGTAGGCCAAGCGTGGTGACTTGATCGTTGGTACCACCGGGATAGTTGTCGAGTCACTCGCTGGGACGATCCAAAGCCTGTCGCAGTCGAAGAAGTGTCCGTGACGTCGTAGGGGCACGACACCGCAATCAAACAGGGGTCGTTATTTCGGTGGCAGTGAGAATTGGGAACGTAACCAACCTGAGCGACGGAGAAAAGGATTGACATCGTTGTTTCCAATGCGATGCCGTGCCCCAACTGGCCTCGCTGACTGACTAGCTTAAGTAGCCATGCGTCCAGATAGCTGTTCGGTGACGTCCCAGGTTGCCAGACACCATACAGATTGCAGGCCAAGCGTGGTGACTTGATCGTTGGTACCACCGGGATAGTTGTCGAGTCACTCGCTGGGACGATCCAAAGCCTGTCGCAGTCGAAGAAGTGTCCGTGACGTCGTAGGGGCACGACACCGCAATCAAACAGGGGTCGTTATTTCGGTGGCAGTGAGAATTGGGAACGTAACCAACCTGAGCGACGGAGAAAAGGATTGACATC
The DNA here is from genome assembly GCF_016920785.2 of Ixodes scapularis. Lineage (NCBI taxonomy): Eukaryota > Metazoa > Arthropoda > Arachnida > Ixodida > Ixodidae > Ixodes > Ixodes scapularis. The sequence continues at coordinate 681,753 of NW_024610108.1, read as the reverse complement.
GTTGTTTCCAATGTGATGCCCTGCCCCAACTGGCCTCGCTGACTGACTAGCTTAAGTAGCCATGCCTCCAGATAGCTGTTCGGTGACGTCCCAGGCTGCCAGACACAATACACGTTGTAGGCCAAGCGTGGTGACTTGATCGTTGCTGCCACCGGATAGTTGTCGAGTCACTCGCTGGGACGATAAAAGCACGTCGCAGCCGAAGAAGTGTCCGTGACGTCGTAGGGGCACGACACCGCAATCAAACAGCGGTCGTTACTTCGGTGGCAGTGAGACTTAGGGACGTAACCAACCTGAGCGACGGAGAAAAGGATTGACATCGTTGTTTCCAATGCGATGCCGTGCCCCAACTGGCCTCGCTGACTGACTAGCTTAAGTAGTCAAGCGTCCAGATAGCTGTTTGGTGACGTCCCAGGTTGCCAGACACCATACACGTTGTAGGCCAAGCGTGGTGGCTTGATCGTTGGTGCCACCGGATAGTTGTCGAGTCACTCGCTGGGACGATCCAAAGCCCGTCGCAGTCGAAGAAGTGTCCGTGACGTCGTAGGGGCACGACGCCGCAATCAAACAGGGGTCGTTACTTCGTCGGCAGTGAGAATTGGGAACGTAACCAACCTGAGCGACGGAGAAAAGGATTGACATCGTTGTTTCCAATGTGATGCCGTGCCCCAACTGGCCTCGCTGACTGACTAGCTTAAGTAGCCATGCGTCCAGATAGCTTGTCGGTGACGTCCCAGGCTGCCAGACACCATACACGTTGTAGGCCAAGCGTGGTGGCTTGATCGTTGGTGCCACCGGATAGTTGTCGAGTCACTCGCTGGGAGGATCCAAAGCCCGTCGCAGTCGAAGAAGTGTCCGTGACGTCGTAGGGGCACGACACCGCAATCAAACAGGGGTCGTTACTTCGGTGGCAGTGAGAATTGGGAACGTAACCAACCTGAGCGACGGAGAAAAGGATTGACATCGTTGTTTCCAATGTGATGCCGTGCCCCAACTGGCCTCGCTGACTGACTAGCTTAAGTAGCCATGCGTCCAGATAGCTTGTCGGTGACGTCCCAGGCTGCCAGACACCATACACGTTGTAGGCCAAGCGTGGTGGCTTGATCGTTGGTGCCATCGGATAGTTGTCGAGTCACTCGCTGGGAGGATCCAAAGCTCGTCGCAGTCGAAGAAGTGTCCGTGACGTCGTAGGGGCACGACACCGCAATCAAACAGGGGTCGTTATTTCGGTGGCAGTGAGAATTGGGAACGTAACCAACCTGAGCGACGGAGAAAAGGATTGACATCGTTGTTTCCAACGTGATGCCGTGCCCCAACTGGCCTCGCTGACTGACTAGCTTAAGTAGCCATGCGTCCAGATAGCTTGTCGGTGACGTCCCAGGCTGCCAGACACCATACACGTTGTAGGCCAAGCGTGGTGGCTTGATCGTTAGTGCCACCTGATAGTTGTCGAGTCACTCGCTGGGAGGATCCGAAGCCCGTCGCAGTCGAAGAAGTGTCCGTGACGTCGTAGGGGCACGACACCGCAATCAAACAGGGGTCGTTATTTCGGTGGCAGTGAGAATTGGGAACGTAACCAACCTGAGCGACGGAGAAAAGGATTGATATCGTTGTTTCCAATCTGATGCCGTGCCCCAACTGGCCTCGCTGACTGACTAGCTTAAGTAGCCATGCGTCCAGATAGCTGTTCGGTGACGTCCCAGGCTGCCAGACACCATACAGGTTGTAGGCCAAGTGTGGTGACTTGATCGTTGGTGCCACCGGATAGTTGTCGAGTCACTCGCTGGGAGGATCCAAAGCCCGTCGCAGTCGAAGAAGTGTCCGTGACGTCGTAGGGGCACGACACCGCAATCAAACAGGGGTCGTTATTTCGGTGGCAGTAAGAATTGGGAACGTAACCAACCTGAGCGACGGAGAAAAGGATTGACATCGTTGTTTCCAATGTGATGCCGTGCCCCAACTGGCCTCGCTGACTGACTAGCTTAAGTAGCCATGCGTCCAGATAGCTTGTCGGTGACGTCCCAGGCTGCCAGACACCATACACGTTGCAGGCCAAGCGTGGTGGCTCGATCGTTGGTGCCACCGGATAGTTGTCGAGTCACTCGCTGGGAGGATCCAAAGCCCGTCGCAGTCGAAGAAGTGTCCGTGACGTCGTAGGGGCACGACACCGCAATCAAACAGGGGTCGTTATTTCGGTGGCAGTAAGAATTGGGAACGTAACCAACCTGAGCGACGGAGAAAAGGATTATATCGTTGTTTCCAATGTGATGCCGTGCCCCAACTGGCCTCGCTGACTGACTAGCTTAAGTAGCCATGCGTCCAGATAGACGTTCGGTGACGTCCCAGGCTGCCAGACACCATACAGGTTGTAGGCCAAGCGTGGTGACTTGATCGTTGGTGCCACCGGATAGTTGTCGAGTCACTCGCTGGGAGGATCCAAAGCCCGTCGCAGTCGAAGAAGTGTCCGTGACGTCGTAGGGGCACGACACCGCAATCAAACAGGGGTCGTTATTTCGGTGGCAGTGAGAACTGGGAACGTAACCAACCTGAGCGACGGAGAAAAGGATTGACATCGTTGTTTCCAATGCGATGCCGTGCCCCAACTGGCCTCGCTGACTGACTAGCTTAAGTAGCCATGCGTCCAGATAGCTGTTCGGTGACGTCCCAGGCTGCCAGACACCATACACGTTGTAGGCCAAGCGTGGTGACTTGATCGTTGGTGCCACCGGATAGTTGTCGAGTCACTCGCTGGGACGATCCAAAGCCCGTCGCAGTCGAAGAAGTGTCCGTGACGTCGTAGGGGCACGACACCGCAATCAAACAGCGGCCGTTACTTCGGTGGCAGTGAGAATTGGGAACGTAACCAACCTAAGCGACGGAGAAAAGGATTGATATCGTTGTTTCCAATGCGACGCCGTGCCCCAACTGGCCTCGCTGACTGACTAGCTTAAGTAGCCATGCGTCCAGATAGCTGTTCGGTGACGTCCCAGGTTGCCAGACACCATACAGGTTGTAGGCCAAGCGTGGTGACTTGATCGTTGGTACCACCGGGATAGTTGTCGAGTCACTCGCTGGGACGATCCAAAGCCTGTCGCAGTCGAAGAAGTGTCCGTGACGTCGTAGGGGCACGACACCGCAATCAAACAGGGGTCGTTATTTCGGTGGCAGTGAGAATTGGGAACGTAACCAACCTGAGCGACGGAGAAAAGGATTGACATCGTTGTTTCCAATGTGATGCCGTGCCCCAACTGGCCTCGCTGACTGACTAGCTTAAGTAGCCATGCCTCCAGATAGCTGTTCGGTGACGTCCCAGGCTGCCAGACACAATACACGTTGTAGGCCAAGCGTGGTGACTTGATCGTTGCTGCCACCGGATAGTTGTCGAGTCACTCGCTGGGACGATCCAAAGCCCGTCGCAGCCGAAGAAGTGTCCGTGACGTCGTAGGGGCACGACACCGCAATCAAACAGCGGTCGTTACTTCGGTGGCAGTGAGACTTAGGGACGTAACCAACCTGAGCGACGGAGAAAAGGATTGACATCGTTGTTTCCAATGCGATGCCGTGCCCCAACTGGCCTCGCTGACTGACTAGCTTAAGTAGTCAAGCGTCCAGATAGCTGTTTGGTGACGTCCCAGGTTGCCAGACACCATACACGTTGTAGGCCAAGCGTGGTGGCTTGATCGTTGGTGCCACCGGATAGTTGTCGAGTCACTCGCTGGGACGATCCAAAGCCCGTCGCAGTCGAAGAAGTGTCCGTGACGTCGTAGGGGCACGACACCGCAATCAAACAGGGGTCGTTACTTCGTCGGCAGTGAGAATTGGGAACGTAACCAACCTGAGCGACGGAGAAAAGGATTGACATCGTTGTTTCCAATGTGATGCCGTGCCCCAACTGGCCTCGCTGACTGACTAGCTTAAGTAGCCATGCGTACAGATAGCTTGTCGGTGACGTCCCAGGCTGCCAGACACCATACACGTTGTAGGCCAAGCGTGGTGGCTTGATCGTTGGTGCCACCGGATAGTTGTCGAGTCACTCGCTGGGAGGATCCAAAGCCCGTCGCAGTCGAAGAAGTGTCCGTGACGTCGTAGGGGCACGACACCGCAATCAAACAGGGGTCGTTACTTCGGTGGCAGTGAGAATTGGGAACGTAACCAACCTGAGCGACGGAGAAAAGGATTGACATCGTTGTTTCCAATGTGATGCCGTGCCCCAACTGGCCTCGCTGACTGACTAGCTTAAGTAGCCATGCGTCCAGATAGCTTGTCGGTGACGTCCCAGGCTGCCAGACACCATACACGTTGTAGGCCAAGCGTGGTGGCTTGATCGTTGGTGCCATCGGATAGTTGTCGAGTCCCTCGCTGGGAGGATCCAAAGCTCGTCGCAGTCGAAGATGTGTCCGTGACGTCGTAGGGGCACGACACCGCAATCAAACAGGGGTCGTTATTTCGGTGGCAGTGAGAATTGGGAACGTAACCAACCTGAGCGACGGAGAAAAGGATTGACATCGTTGTTTCCAACGTGATGCCGTGCCCCAACTGGCCTCGCTGACTGACTAGCTTAAGTAGCCATGCGTCCAGATAGCTTGTCGGTGACGTCCCAGGCTGCCAGACACCATACACGTTGTAGGCCAAGCGTGGTGGCTTGATCGTTAGTGCCACCTGACAGTTGTCGAGTCACTCGCTGGGAGGATCCGAAGCCCGTCGCAGTCGAAGAAGTGTCCGTGACGTCGTAGGGGCACGACACCGCAATAAACAAGGTTCGTTATTTCGGTGGCAGTGAGAATTGGGAACGTAACCAACCTGAGCGACGGAGAAAAGGATTGATATCGTTGTTTCCAATGTGATGCCGTGCCCCAACTGGCCTCGCTGACTGACTAGCTTAAGTAGCCATGCGTCCAGATAGCTGTTCGGTGACGTCCCAGGCTGCCAGACACCATACAGGTTGTAGGCCAAGTGTGGTGACTTGATCGTTGGTGCCACCGGATAGTTGTCGAGTCACTCGCTGGGAGGATCCAAAGCCCGTCGCAGTCGAAGAAGTGTCCGTGACGTCGTAGGGGCACGACACCGCAATCAAACAGGGGTCGTTATTTCGGTGGCAGTAAGAATTGGGAACGTAACCAACCTGAGCGACGGAGAAAAGGATTGACATCGTTGTTTCCAATGTGATGCCGTGCCCCAACTGGCCTCGCTGACTGACTAGCTTAAGTAGCCATGCGTCCAGATAGCTTGTCGGTGACGTCCCAGGCTGCCAGACACCATACACGTTGCAGGCCAAGCGTGGTGGCTCGATCGTTGGTGCCACCGGATAGTTGTCGAGTCACTCGCTGGGAGGATCCAAAGCCCGTCGCAGTCGAAGAAGTGTCCGTGACGTCGTAGGGGTACGACACCGCAATCAAACAGGGGTCGTTATTTCGGTGGCAGTAAGAATTGGGAACGTAACCAACCTGAGCGACGGAGAAAAGGATTATATCGTTGTTTCCAATGTGATGCCGTGCCCCAACTGGCCTCGCTGACTGACTAGCTTAAGTAGCCATGCGTCCAGATAGATGTTCGGTGACGTCCCAGGCTGCCAGACACCATACAGGTTGTAGGCCAAGCGTGGTGACTTGATCGTTGGTGCCACCGGATAGTTGTCGAGTCATTCGCTGGGAGGATCCAAACCCCGTCGCAGTCGAAGAAGTGTCCGTGACGTCGTAGGGGCACGACACCGCAATCAAACAGGGGTCGTTATTTCGGTGGCAGTGAGAATTAGGAACGTAACCAACCTGAGCGACGGAGAAAAGGATTGACATCGTTGTTTCCAATGTGATGCCGTGCCCCAACTGGCCTCGCTGACTGACTAGCTTAAGTAGCCATGCGTCCAGATAGCTTGTCGGTGAAGTCCCAGGCTGCCAGACACCATACACGTTGTAGGCCAAGCGTGGTGGCTTGATCGTTGGTGCCACCGGATAGTTGTCGAGTCACTCGCTGGGAGGATCCAAAGCCCGTCGCAGTCGAAGAAGTGTCCGTGACGTCGTAGGGGCACGACACCGCAATCAAACAGGGGTCGTTATTTCGGTGGCAGTGAGAATTGGGAACGTAACCAACCTGAGCGACGGAGAAAAGGATTGACATCGTTGTTTCCAATGTGATGCCGTGCCCCAACTGGCCTCGCTGACTGACTAGCTTAAGTAGCCATGCGTCCAGATAGCTGTTCGGTGACGTCCCAGGCTGCCAGACACCATACACGTTGTAGGCCAAGCGTGGTGGCTTGATCGTTGGTGCCACCGGATAGTTGTCGAGTCACTCGCTGGGAGGATCCAAAGCCCGGCGCAGTCGAAGAAGTGTCCGTGACGTCGTAGGGGCACGACACCGCAATCAAACAGGGGTCGTTATTTCGGTGGCAGTGAGAATTGGGAACGTAACCAACCTGAGCGACGGAGAAAAGGATTGACATCGTTGTTTCCAATGTGATGCCGTGCCCCAACTGGCCTCGCTGACTGACTAGCTTAAGTAGCCATGCGTCCAGATAGCTGTTCGGTGACGTCCCAGGTTGCAGACACCATACACGTTGTAGGCCAAGCGTGGTGGCTTGATCGTTGGTGCCACCGGATAGTTGTCGAGTCACTCGCTGGGACGATCCAAAGCCCGTCGCAGTCGAAGTGTCTGTGACGTCGTAGGGGCACGACACCGCAATCAAACTTAGGTCGTTATTTCGGTGGCAGTGAGAATTGGGAACGTAACCAACCTGAGCGACGGAGAAAAGGATTGACATCGTTGTTTCCAATGTGATGCCGTGCCCCAACTGGCCTCGCTGACTGACTAGCTTAAGTAGCCATGCGTCCAGATAGCTTGTCGGTGACGTCCCAGGCTGCCAGACACCATACACGTTGTAGGCCAAGCGTGGTGGCTTGATCGGAGGTGCCACCGGATAATTGTCGAGTCACTCGCTGGGAGGATCCAAAGCCCGTCGCAGTCGAAGAAGTGTCCGTGACGTCGTAGGGGCACGACACCGCAATCAAACAGGGGTCGTTACTTCGGGGGCAGTGAGAATTGGGAACGTAACCAACCTGAGCGACGGAGAAAAGGATTGACATCGTTGTTTCCAATGTGATGCCGTGCCCCAATTGGCCTCGCTGACTGACTAGCTTAAGTAGCCATGCGTCCAGATAGCTTGTCGGTGACGTCCCAGGCTGCCAAACACCATACACGTTCTAGGCCAAGCGTGGTGGCTTGATCGTTGGTGCCACCGGATAGCTGTCGAGTCACTCGCTGGGAGGATCCAAAGCCCGTCGCAGTCGATGAAGTTTCCGTGACGTCGTAGGGGCACGACACCGCAATCAAACAGGGGTCGTTATTTCGGTGGCAGTGAGAATTGGGAACGTAACCAACCTGAGCGACGGAGAAAAGGATTGATATCGTTGTTTCCAATGTGATGCCGTGCCCCAACTGGCCTCGCTGACTGACTAGCTTAAGTAGCCATGCGTCCAGATAGCTGTTCGGTGACGTCCCAGGCTGCCAGACACCATACAGGTTGTAGGCCAAGTGTGGTGACTTGATCGTTGGTGCCACCGGATAGTTGTCGAGTCACTCGCTGGGAGGATCCAAAGCCCGTCGCAGTCGAAGAAGTGTCCGTGACGTCGTAGGGGCACGACACCGCAATCAAACAGGGGTCGTTATTTCGGTGGCAGTGAGAATTGGGAACGTAACCAACCTGAGCGACGGAGAAAAGGATTGACATCGTTGTTTTCAATGTGATGCCGTGCCCCAACTGGCCTCGCTGACTGACTAGCTTAAGTAGCCATGCGTTCAGATAGCTTGTCGGTGACGTCCCAGGCTGCCAGACACCATACACGTTGCAGGCCAAGCGTGGTGGCTTGATCGTTGGTGCCACCGGATAGTTGTCGAGTCACTCGCTGGGAGGATCCAAAGCCCGTCGCAGTCGAAGAAGTGTCCGTGACGTCGTAGGGGCACGACACCGCAATCAAACAGGGGTCGTTATTTCGGTGGCAGTAAGAATTGGGAACGTAACCAACCTGAGCGACGGAGAAAAGGATTGATATCGTTGTTTCCAATGTGATGCCGTGCCCCAACTGGCCTCGCTGACTGACTAGCTTAAGTAGCCATGCGTCCAGATAGATGTTCGGTGACGTCCCAGGCTGCCAGACACCATACAGGTTGTAGGCCAAGCGTGGTGACTTGATCGTTGGTGCCACCGGATAGTTGTCGAGTCACTCGCTGGGAGGATCCAAAGGCCGTCGCAGTCGAAGAAGTGTCCGTGACGTCGTAGGGGCACGACACCGCAATCAAACAGGGGTCGTTATTTCGGTGGCAGTGAGAATTAGGAACGTAACCAACCTGAGCGACGGAGAAAAGGATTGATATCGTTGTTTCCAATGTGATGCCGTGCCCCAACTGGCCTCGCTGACTGACTAGCTTAAGTAGCCATGCGTCCAGATAGCTGTTCGGTGACGTCCCAGGCTGCCAGACACCATACAGGTTGTAGGCCAAGTGTGGTGACTTGATCGTTGGTGCCACCGGATAGTTGTCGAGTCACTCGCTGGGAGGATCCAAAGCCCGTCGCAGTCGAAGAAGTGTCCGTGACGTCGTAGGGGCACGACACCGCAATCAAACAGGGGTCGTTATTTCGGTGGCAGTAAGAATTGGGAACGTAACCAACCTGAGCGACGGAGAAAAGGATTGACATCGTTGTTTCCAATGTGATGCCGTGCCCCAACTGGCCTCGCTGACTGACTAGCTTAAGTAGCCATGCGTCCAGATAGCTTGTCGGTGACGTCCCAGGCTGCCAGACACCATACACGTTGCAGGCCAAGCGTGGTAGCTTGATCGTTGGTGCCACCGGATAGTTGTCGAGTCACTCGCTGGGAGGATCCAAAGCCCGTCGCAGTCGAAGAAGTGTCCGTGACGTCGTAGGGGCACGACACCGTAATCAAACAGGGGTCGTTATTTCGGTGGCAGTAAGAATTGGGAACGTAACCAACCTGAGCGACGGAGAAAAGGATTGATATCGTTGTTTCCAATGTGATGCCGTGCCCCAACTGGCCTCGCTGACTGACTAGCTTAAGTAGCCATGCGTCCAGATAGATGTTCGGTGACGTCCCAGGCTGCCAGACACCATACAGGTTGTAGGCCAAGCATGGTGACTTGATCGTTGGTGCCACCGGATAGTTGTCGAGTCACTCGCTGGGAGGATCCAAAGCCCGTCGCAGTCGAAGAAGTGTCCGTGACGTCGTAGGGGCACGACACCGCAATCAAACAGGGGTCGTTATTTCGGTGGCAGTGAGAATTTGGAACGTAACCAACCTGAGCGACGGAGAAAAGGATTGACATCGTTGTTTCCAATGTGATGCCGTGCCCCAACTGGCCTCGCTGACTGACTAGCTTAAGTAGCCATGCGTCCAGATAGCTTGTCGGTGAAGTCCCAGGCTGCCAGACACCATACACGTTGTAGGCCAAGCGTGGTGGCTTGATCGTTGGTGCCACCGGATAGTTGTCGAGTCACTCGCTGGGAGGATCCAAAGCCAGGCGCAGTCGAAGAAGTGTCCGTGACGTCGTAGGGGCACGACACCGCAATCAAACAGGGGTCGTTATTTCGGTGGCAGTGAGAATTGGGAACGTAACCAACCTGAGCGACGGAGAAAAGGATTGACATCGTTGTTTCCAATGTGATGCCGTGCCCCAACTGGCCTCGCTGACTGACTAGCTTAAGTAGCCATGCGTCCAGATAGCTGTTCGGTGACGTCCCAGGTTGCAGACACCATACACGTTGTAGGCCAAGCGTGGTGGCTTGATCGTTGGTGCCACCGGATAGTTGTCGAGTCACTCGCTGGGACGATCCAAAGCCCGTCGCAGTCGAAGTGTCTGTGACGTCGTAGGGGCACGACACCGCAATCAAACTTAGGTCGTTATTTCGGTGGCAGTGAGAATTGGGAACGTAACCAACCTGAGCGACGGAGAAAAGGATTGACATCGTTGTTTCCAATGTGATGCCGTGCCCCAACTGGCCTCGCTGACTGACTAGCTTAAGTAGCCATGCGTCTAGATAGCTTGTCGGTGAAGTCCCAGGCTGCCAGACACCATACACGTTGTAGGCCAAGCGTGGTGGCTTGATCGTTGGTGCTACCGGATAGTTGTCGAGTCACTCGCTGGGAGGATCCAAAGCCCGTCGCAGTCGAAGAAGTGTCCGTGACGTCGTAGGGGCACGACACCGCAATCAAACGGGGGTCGTTATTTCGGTGGCAGTGAGAATTGGGAACGTAACCAACCTGAGCGACGGAGAAAAGGATTGACATCGTTGTTTCCAATGTGATGCCGTGCCCCAACTGGCCTCGCTGACTGACTAGCTTAAGTAGCCATGCGTCCAGATAGCTGTTCGGTGACGTCCCAGGCTGCCAGACACCATACACGTTGTAGGCCAAGCGTGGTGGCTTGATCGTTGGTGCCACCGGATATTTGTCGAGTCACTCGCTGGGAGGATCCAAAGCCCGGCGCAGTCGAAGAAGTGTCCGTGACGTGGTAGGGGCACGACACCGCAATCAAACAGGGGTCGTTATTTCGGTGGCAGTGAGAATTGGGAACGTAACCAACCTGAGCGACGGAGAAAAGGATTGACATCGTTGTTTCCAATGTGATGCCGTGCCCCAACTGGCCTCGCTGACTGACTAGCTTAAGTAGCCATGCGTCCAGATAGCTGTTCGGTGACGTCCCAGGTTGCAGACACCATACACGTTGTAGGCCAAGCGTGGTGGCTTGATCGTTGGTGCCACCGGATAGTTGTCGAGTCACTCGCTGGGACGATCCAAAGCCCGTCGCAGTCGAAGTGTCTGTGACGTCGTAGGGGCACGACACCGCAATCAAACTTAGGTCGTTATTTCGGTGGCAGTGAGAATTGGGAACGTAACCAACCTGAGCGACGGAGAAAAGGATTGACATCGTTGTTTCCAATGTGATGCCGTGCCCCAACTGGCCTCGCTGACTGACTAGCTTAAGTAGCCATGCGTCCAGATAGCTTGTCGGTGACGTCCCAGGCTGCCAGACACCATACACATTGTAGGCCAAGCGTGGTGGCTTGATCGGATGTGCCACCGGATAATTGTCGAGTCACTCGCTGGGAGGATCCAAAGCCCGTCGCAGTCGAAGAAGTGTCCGTGACGTCGTAGGGGCACGACACCGCAATCAAACAGGGGTCGTTATTTCGGTGGCAGTGAGAATTGGGAACGTAACCAACCTGAGCGACGGAGAAAAGGATTGACATCGTTGTTTCCAATGTGATGCCGTGCCCCAATTGGTCTCGCTGACTGACTAGCTTAAGTAGCCATGCGTCCAGATAGCTTGTCGGTGACGTCCCAGGCTGCCAAACACCATACACGTTCTAGGCCAAGCGTGGTGGCTTGATCGTTGGTGCCACCGGATAGCTGTCGAGTCACTCGCTGGGAGGATCCAAAGCCCGTCGCAGTCGATGAAGTTTCCGTGACGTCGTAGGGGCACGACAACGCAATCAAACAGGGGTCGTTATTTCGGTGGCAGTGAGAATTGGGAACGTAACCAACCTGAGCGACGGAGAAAAGGATTGACATCGTTGTTTCCAATGTGATGCCGTGCCCCAACTGGCCTCGCTGACTGACTAGCTTAAGTAGCCATGCGTCCAGATAGCTTGTCGGTGACGTCCCAGGCTGCCAGACACCATACACGTTGCAGGCCAAGCGTGGTGGCTTGATCGTTGGTGCCACCTGATAGTTGTCGAGTCACTCGCTGGGAGGATCCGAAGCCCGTCGCAGTCGAAGAAGTGTCCGTGACGTCGCAGGGGCACGACACCGCAATCAAACAGGGGTCGTTATTTCGGTGGCAGTGAGAATTGGGAACGTAACCAACCTGAGCGACGGAGAAAAGGATTGATATCGTTGTTTCCAATGTGATGCCGTGCCCCAACTGGCCTCGCTGACTGACTAGCTTAAGTAGCCATGCGTCCAGATAGCTGTTCGGTGACGTCCCAGGCTGCCAGACACCATACAGGTTGTAGGCCAAGCGTGGTGACTTGATCGTTGGTGCCACCGGATAGTTGTCGAGTCACTCGCTGGGAGGATCCAAAGCCCGTCGCAGTCGAAGAAGTGTCCGTGACGTCGTAGGGGCACGACACCGCAATCAAACAGGGGTCGTTATTTCGGTGGCAGTGAGAATTAGGAACATAACCAACCTGAGCGACGGAGAAAAGGATTGACATCGTTGTTTCCAATGTGATGCCGTGCCCCAACTGGCCTCGCTGACTGACTAGCTTAAGTAGCCATGCGTCCAGATAGCTTGTCGGTGAAGTCCCAGGCTGCCAGACACCATACACGTTGTAGGCCAAGCGTGGTGGCTTGATCGTTGGTGCCACCGGATAGTTGTCGAGTCACTCGCTGGGAGGATCCAAAGCCCGGCGCAGTCGAAGAAGTGTCCGTGACGTCGTAGGGGCACGACACCGCAATCAAACAGGGGTCGTTATTTCGGTGGCAGTGAGAATTGGGAACGTAACCAACCTGAGCGACGGAGAAAAGGATTGACATCGTTGTTTCCAATGTGATGCCGTGCCCCAACTGGCCTCGCTGACTGACTAGCTTAAGTAGCCATGCGTCCAGATAGCTGTTCGGTGACGTCCCAGGTTGCAGACACCATACACGTTGTAGGCCAAGCGTGGTGGCTTGATCGTTGGTGCCACCGGATAGTTGTCGAGTCACTCGCTGGGACGATCCAAAGCCCGTCGCAGTCGAAGTGTCTGTGACGTCGTAGGGGCACGACACCGCAATCAAACTTAGGTCGTTATTTCGGTGGCAGTGAGAATTGGGAACGTAACCAACCTGAGCGACGGAGAAAAGGATTGACATCGTTGTTTCCAATGTGATGCCGTGCCCCAACTGGCCTCGCTGACTGACTAGCTTAAGTAGCCATGCGTCCAGATAGCTTGTCGGTGAAGTCCCAGGCTGCCAGACACCATACACGTTGTAGGCCAAGCGTGGTGGCTTGATCGTTGGTGCCACCGGATAGTTGTCGAGTCACTCGCTGGGAGGATCCAAAGCCCGTCGCAGTCGAAGAAGTGTCCGTGACGTCGTAGGGGCACGACACCGCAATCAAACAGGGGTCGTTATTTCGGTGGCAGTGAGAATTGGGAACGTAACCAACCTGAGCGACGGAGAAAAGGATTGACATCGTTGTTTCCAATGTGATGCCGTGCCCCAACTGGCCTCGCTGACTGACTAGCTTAAGTAGCCATGCGTCCAGATAGCTGTTCGGTGACGTCCCAGGCTGCCAGACACCATACACGTTGTAGGCCAAGCGTGGTGGCTTGATCGTTGGTGCCACCGGATAGTTGTCGAGTCACTCGCTGGGAGGATCCAAAGCCCGGCGCAGTCGAAGAAGTGTCCGTGACGTCGTAGGGGCACGACACCGCAATCAAACAGGGGTCGTTATTTCGGTGGCAGTGAGAATTGGGAACGTAACCAACCTGAGCGACGGAGAAAAGGATTGACATCGTTGTTTCCAATGTGATGCCGTGCCCCAACTGGCCTCGCTGACTGACTAGCTTAAGTAGCCATGCGTCCAGATAGCTGTTCGGTGACGTCCCAGGTTGCAGACACCATACACGTTGTAGGCCAAGCGTGGTGGCTTGATCGTTGGTGCCACCGGATAGTTGTCGAGTCACTCGCTGGGACGATCCAAAGCCCGTCGCAGTCGAAGTGTCTGTGACGTCGTAGGGGCACGACACCGCAATCAAACTTAGGTCGTTATTTCGGTGGCAGTGAGAATTGGGAACGTAACCAACCTGAGCGACGGAGAAAAGGATTGACATCGTTGTTTCCAATGTGATGCCGTGCCCCAACTGGCCTCGCTGACTGACTAGCTTAAGTAGCCATGCGTCCAGATAGCTTGTCGGTGACGTCCCAGGCTGCCAGACACCATACACATTGTAGGCCAAGCGTGGTGGCTTGATCGGATGTGCCACCGGATAATTGTCGAGTCACTCGCTGGGAGGATCCAAAGCCCGTCGCAGTCGAAGAAGTGTCCGTGACGTCGTAGGGGCACGACACCGCAATCAAACAGGGGTCGTTACTTCGGGGGCAGTGAGAATTCGGAACGTAACCAACCTGAGCGACGGAGAAAAGGATTGACATCGTTGTTTCCAATGTGATGCCGTGCCCCAATTGGCCTCGCTGACTGACTAGCTTAAGTAGCCAGCGTCCAGATAGCTTGTCGGTGACGTCCCAGGCTGCCAAACACCATACACGTTCTAGGCCAAGCGTGGTGGCTTGATCGTTGGTGCCACCGGATAGCTGTCGAGTCACTCGCTGGGAGGATCCAAAGCCCGTCGCAGTCGATGAAGTTTCCGTGACGTCGTAGGGGCACGACAACGCAATCAAACAGGGGTCGTTATTTCGGTGGCAGTGAGAATTGGGAACGTAACACACCTGAGCGACGGAGAAAAGGATTGACATCGTTGTTTCCAATGTGATGCCGTGCCCCAACTGGCCTCGCTGACTGACTAGCTTAAGTAGCCATGCGTCCAGATAGCTTGTCGGTGACGTCCCAGGCTGCCAGACACCATACACGTTGTAGGCCAAGCGTGGTGGCTTGATCGTTGGTGCCACCTGATAGTTGTCGAGTCACTCGCTGGGAGGATCCGAAGCCCGTCGCAGTCGAAGAAGTGTCCGTGACGTCGTAGGGGCACGACACCGCAATCAAACAGGGGTCGTTATTTCGGTGGCAGTGAGAATTGGGAACGTAACCAACCTGAGCGACGGAGAAAAGTATTGACATCGTTGTTTCCAATGTGATGCCGTGCCCCAACTGGCCTCGCTGACTGACTAGCTTAAGTAGCCATGCGTCCAGATAGCTTGTCGGTGACGTCCCAGGCTGCCAGACACCATACACGTTGCAGGCCAAGCGTGGTGGCTTGATCGTTGGTGCCACCGGATAGTTGTCGAGTCACTCGCTGGGAGGATCCAAAGCCCGTCGCAGTCGAAGAAGTGTCCGAGACGTGTAGGGGCACGACACCGCAATCAAACAGGGGTCGTTATTTCGGTGGCAGTGAGAATTAGGAACATAACCAACCTGAGCGACGGAGAAAAGGATTGACATCGTTGTTTCCAATGTGATGCCGTGCCCCAACTGGCCTCGCTGACTGACTAGCTTAAGTATCCATGCGTCCAGATAGCTTGTCGGTGACGTCCCAGGCTGCCAGACACCATACACGTTGTAGGCCAAGCGTGGTGGCTTGATCGTTGGTGCCACCGGATAGTTGCAGAGTCACTCGCTGGGAGGATCCAAAGCCCGTCGCAGTCGAAGAAGTGTCCGTGACGTCGTAGGGGCACGACACCGCAATCAAACAGGGGTCGTTATTTCGGTGGCAGTGAGAATTGGGAACGTAACCAACCTGAGCGACGGAGAAAAGGATTGACATCGTTGTTTCCAATGTGATGCCGTGCCCCAACTGGCCTCGCTGACTGACTAGCTTAAGTAGCCATGCGTCCAGATAGCTGTTCGGTGACGTCCCAGGCTGCCAGACACAATGCACGTTGTAGGCCAAGCGTGGTGACTTGATCGTTGCTGCCACCGGATAGTAGTCGAGTCACTCGCTGGGACGAACCAAAGCCCGTCGCAGCCGAAGAAGTGTCCGTGACGTCGTAGGGGCACGACACCGCAATCAAACAGCGGTCGTTACTTCGGTGGCAGTGAGAATTAGGAACGTAACCAACCTGAGCGACGGAGAAAAGGATTCACATCGTTGTTTCCAATGCGATGCCGTGCCCCAACTGGCCTCGCTGACTGACTAGCTTAAGTAGTCAAGCGTCCAGATAGCTGTTTGGTGACGTCCCAGGTTGCAGACACCATACACGTTGTAGGCCAAGCGTGGTGGCTTGATCGTTGGTGCCACCGGATAGTTGTCGAGTCACTCGCTGGGACGATCCAAAGCCCGTCGCAGTCGAAGTGTCTGTGACGTCGTAGGGGCACGACACCGCAATCAAACTTAGGTCGTTATTTCGGTGGCAGTGAGAATTGGGAACGTAACCAACCTGAGCGACGGAGAAAAGGATTGACATCGTTGTTTCCAATGTGATGCCGTGCCCCAACTGGCCTCGCTGACTGACTAGCTTAAGTAGCCATGCGTCCAGATAGCTTGTCGGTGACGTCCCAGGCTGCCAGACACCATACACGTTGTAGGCCAAGCGTGGTGGCTTGATCGTTGGTGCCACCGGATAATTGTCGAGTCACTCGCTGGGAGGATCCGAAGCCCGTCGCAGTCGAAGAAGTGTCCGTGACGTCGTAGGGGCACGACACCGCAATCAAACAGGGGTCGTTACTTCGGTGGCAGTGAGAATTGGGAACGTAACCAACCTGAGCGACGGAGAAAAGGATTGACATCGTTGTTTCCAATGTGATGCCGTGCCCCAACTGGCCTCGCTGACTGACTAGCTTAAGTAGCCATGCGTCCAGATAGCTTGTCGGTGACGTCCCAGGCTGCCAAACACCATACACGTTCTAGGCCAAGCGTGGTGGCTTGATCGTTGGTGCCACCGGATAGTTGTCGAGTCACTCGCTGGGAGGATCCAAAGCCCGTCGCAGTCAATGAAGTTTCCGTGACGTCGTAGGGGCACGACACCGCAATCAAACACGGGTCGTTATTTCGGTGGCAGTGA
The DNA here is from genome assembly GCF_016920785.2 of Ixodes scapularis. Lineage (NCBI taxonomy): Eukaryota > Metazoa > Arthropoda > Arachnida > Ixodida > Ixodidae > Ixodes > Ixodes scapularis. The sequence continues at coordinate 665,086 of NW_024610108.1, read as the reverse complement.
GAATTGGGAACGTAACCAACCTGAGCGACGGAGAAAAGGATTGACATCGTTGTTTCCAATGTGATGCCGTGCCCCAACTGGCCTCGCTGACTGACTAGCTTAAGTAGCCATGCGTCCAGATAGCTTGTCGGTGACGTCCCAGGCTGCCAGACACCATACACGTTGTAGGCCAAGCGTGGTGGCTTGATAGTTGGTGCCACCGGATATTTGTCGAGTCACTCGCTGGGAGGATCCAAAGCCCGTCGCAGTCGAAGAAGTGTCCGTGACGTAGTAGGGGCACGACACCGCAATCAAACAGGGGTCGTTACTTCGGTGGCAGTGAGAATTGGGAACGTAACCAACCTGAGCGACGGAGAAAAGGATTGACATCGTTGTTTCCAATGTGATGCCGTGCCCCAACTGGCCTCGCTGACTGACTAGCTTAAGTAGCCATGCGTCCAGATAGCTTGTCGGTGACGTCCCAGGCTGCCAGACACCATACACGTTGTAGGCCAAGCGTGGTGGCTTGATCGTTGGTGCCACCGGATAGTTGTCGAGTCACTCGCTGGGAGGATCCAAAGCCCGTCGCAGTCGAAGAAGTGTCCGTGACGTCGTAGGGGCACGGCACCGCAATCAAACAGGGGTCGTTATTTCGGTGGCAGTGAGAATTGGGAACGTAACCAACTTGAGCGACGGAGAAAAGGATTGATATCGTTGTTTCCAATGTGATGCCGTGCCCCAACTGGCCTCGCTGACTGACTAGCTTAAGTAGCCATGCGTCCAGATAGCTGTTCGGTGACGTCCCAGGCTGCCAGACACCATACAGGTTGTAGGCCAAGCGTGGTGACTTGATCGTTGGTGCCACCGGATAGTTGTCGAGTCACTCGCTGGGAGGATCCAAAGCCCGTCCCAGTCGAAGAAGTGTCCGTGACGTCGTAGGGGCACGACACCGCAATCAAACAGGGGTCGTTATTTCGGTGGCAGTGAGAATTGGGAACGTAACCAACCTGAGCGACGGAGAAAAGGATTGACATCGTTGTTTCCAATGTGATGCCGTGCCCCAACTGGCCTCGCTGACTGACTAGCTTAAGTAGCCATGCGTTCAGATAGCTTGTCGGTGACGTCCCAGGCTGCCAGACACCATACACGTTGTAGGCCAAGCGTGGTGGCTTGATCGTTGGTGCCACCGGATAATTGTCGAGTCACTCGCTGGGAGGATCCAAAGCCCGTCGCAGTCGAAGAAGTGTCCGTGACGTCGTAGGGGCACGACACTGCAATCAAACAGGGGTCGTTATTTCGGTGGCAGTAGGAATTGGGAACGTAACCAACCTGAGCGACGGAGAAAAGGATTGATATCGTTGTTTCCAATGTGATTCCGTGCCCCAACTGGCCTCGCTGACTGACTAGCTTAAGTAGCCATGCGTCCAGATAGCTGTTCGGTGACGTCCCAGACTGCCAGACACCATACAGGTTGTAGGCCAAGCGTGGTGACTTGATCGTTGGTGCCACCGGATAGTTTTCGAGTCACTCGCTGGGAGGATCCAAAGCCCGTCGCAGTCGAAGAAGTGTCGTGTGACGTCGTAGGGGCACGACACCGCAATCAAACAGGGGTCGTTATATCGGTGGCAGTGAGAATTAGGAACGTAACCAGCCTGAGCGACGGAGAAAAGGATTGACATCGTTGTTTCCAATGTGATGCCGTGCCCCAACTGGCCTCGCTGACTGACTAGCTTAAGTAGCCATGCGTCCAGATAGCTTGTGGGTGAAGTCCCAGGCTGCCAGACACCATACACGTTGTAGGCCAAGCGTGGTGGCTTGATCGTTGGTGCCACCGGATAGTTGTCGAGTCGCTCGCTGGGAGGATCCAAAGCCCGTCGCAGTCGAAGAAGTGTCCGTGACGTCGTAGGGGCACGACACCGCAATCAAACAGGGGTCGTTATTTCGGTGGCAGTGAGAATTGGGAACGTAACCAACCTGAACGAACGAGAAAAGGATTGACATCGTTGTTTCCAATGTGATGCCGTGCCCCAACCGGCCTCGCTGACTGACTAGCTTAAGTAGCCATGCGTTCAGATAGCTGTTCGGTGACAGTCCCAGGCTGCCAGACACCATACACGTTGTAGGCCAAGCGTGGTGGCTTGATCGTTGGTGCCACCGGATAGTTGTCGAGTCACTCGCTGGGAGGATCCAAAGCCCGTCGCAGTCGAAGAAGTGTCCGTGACGTCGTAGGGGCACGACACCGCAATCAAACAGGGGTCGTTATTTCGGTGGCAGTGAGAATTGGGAACGTAACCAACCTGAGCGACGGAGAAAAGGAATGACATCGTTGTTTCCAATGTGATGCCGTGCCCCAACTGGCCTCGCTGACTGACTAGCTTAAGTAGCCATGCGTCCAGATAGCTTGTCGGTGACGTCCCAGGCTGCCAGACACCATACACGTTGTAGGCCAAGCGTGGTGGCTTGATCGTTGGTGCCACCGGATAGTTGTCGAGTCACTCGCTGGGAGGATCCAAAGCCCGTCGCAGTCGAAGAAGTGTCCGTGACGTCGTAGGGGCACGACACCGCAATCAAACAGGGGTCGTTATTTCGGTGGCAGTGAGAATTGGGAACGTAACCAACCTGAGCGACGGAGAAAAGGAATGACATCGTTGTTTCCAATGTGATGCCGTGCCCCAACTGGCCTCGCTGACTGACTAGCTTAAGTAGCCATGCGTCCAGATAGCTTGTCGGTGACGTCCCAGGCTGCCAGACACCATACACGTTGTAGGCCAAGCGTGGTGGCTTGATCGTTGGTGCCACCGGATAGTTGTCGAGCCACTCGCTGGGAGGATCCAAAGCCCGTCGCAGTCGAAGAAGTGTCCGTGACGTCGTAGGGGCACAACACCGCAATCAAACAGGGGTCGTTATTTCGGTGGCAGTGAGAATTGGGAACGTAACCAACCTGAGCGACGGAGAAAAGGATTGACATCGTTGTTTCCAATGTGATGCCGTGCCCCAACTGGCCTCGCTGACTGACTAGCTTAAGTAGCCATGCGTCCAGATAGCTTGTCGGCGACGTCCCAGGCTGCCAGACACCATACACGTTGTAGGCCAAGCGTGGTGGCTTGACCGTTGGTGCCACCGGATAGTTGTCGAGTCACTCGCTGGGAGGATCCAAAGCCCGTCGCAGTCGAAGAAGTGTCCGTGACGTCGTAGGGGCACGACACCGCAATCAAATAGGGGTCGTTATTTCTGTGGCAGTGAGAATTGGGAACGTAACCAACCTGAGCGACGGAGGAAAGGATTGACATCGTTGTTTCCAATGTGATGCCGTGCCCCAACTGGCCTCGCTGACTGACTAGCTTAAGTAGCCATGCGTCCAGATAGCTGTTCGGTGACGTCCCAGGCTGCCAGACACCATACACATTGTAGGCCAAGCGTGGTGACTTGATCGTTGGTGCCACCGGGTTAGTTGTCGAGTCACTCGCTGGGAGGATCCAAAGCCCATCGCAGTCGAAGAAGTGTCCGTGACGTCGTAGAGGCACGACACCGCAATCAAACAGGGGTCGTTATTTCTGTGGCAGTGAGAATTGGGAACGTAACCAACCTGAGCGACGGAGGAAAGGATTGACATCGTTGTTTCCAATGTGATGCCGTGCCCCAACTGGCCTCGCTGACTGACTAGCTTAAGTAGCCATGCGTCCAGATAGCTGTTCGGTGACGTCCCAGGCTGCCAGACACCATACACATTGTAGGCCAAGCGTGGTGACTTGATCGTTGGTGCCACCGGGTTAGTTGTCGAGTCACTCGCTGGGAGGATCCAAAGCCCATCGCAGTCGAAGAAGTGTCCGTGACGTCGTAGAGGCACGACACCGCAATCAAACAGGGTCGTTATTTCGGTGGCAGTGAGAATTAGGAACGTCACCAACCTGAACGACGGAGAAAAGGATTGACATCGTTGTTTCCAATGTGATGCCGTGCCTCGAACTGGCCTCGCTGACTGACTAGCTTAATTAGCCATGCGTCCAGATAGCTGTTCGGTGACGTCCCAGGCTGCCAGACACCATACAGGTTGTAGGCCAAGCGTGGTGACTTGATCGTTGGTGCCACTGGATAGTTGTCGAGTCACTCGCTGGGAGGATCCAAAGCCCGTCGCAGTCGAAGAAGTGTCCGTGACGTCGTAGGGGCACGACACCGCAATCAAACAGGGTTCGTTATTTCGGTGGCAGTGAGAATGGGGAACGTAACCAACCTGAGCGACGGAGAAAAGGATTGACATCGTTGTTTGCAATGTGATGCCGTCCCCCAACTGGCCTCGCTGACTGACTAGCTTAAGTAGCCATGCGTCCAGATAGCTTGTCGGTGACGTCCCAGGCTGCCAGACACTATACACCTTGTAGGCCAAGCGTGGTGGCTTGACCGTTGGTGCCACCGGATAGTTGTCGAGTCACTCGCTGGGAGGATCCAAAGCCCGTCGTAGTCGAAGAAGTGTCCGTGACGTCGTAGGGGCACGACACCGCAATCAAACAGGGTCGTTATTTCGGTGGCAGTGAGAATTAGGAACGTAACCAACCTGAACGACGGAGAAAAGGATTGACATCGTTGTTTCCAATGTGATGCCGTGCCCCAACTGGCCTCGCTGACTGACAAGCTTAAGTAGCCATGCGTCCAGATAGCTGTTCGGTGACGTCCCAGGCTGCCAGACGCCATACACGTTGTAGGCCAAGCGTGGTGACTTGACCGTTGGTGCCACCGGATAGTTGTCGAGTCACTCGCTGGGAGGATCCAAAGCCCGTCGCAGTCGAAGAAGTGTCCGTGACGTCGTAGGGGCACGACACCGCAATCAAACAGGGGTTGTTATTTCTGTGGCAGTGAGAATTGGGAACGTAACCAACCTGAGCGACGGAGAAAAGGATTGACATCGTTGTTTCCAATGTGATGCCGTGCCCCAACTGCCCTCGCTGACTGACTAGCTTAAGTAGCCATGCGTCCAGATAGCTGTTCGGTGACGTCCCAGGCTGCCAGACACCATACACATTGTAGGCCAAGCGTGGTGACTTGATCGTTGGTGCCACCGGGTTAGTTGTCGAGTCACTCGCTGGGAGGATCCAAAGCCCATCGCAGTCGAAGAAGTGTCCGTGACGTCGTAGAGGCACGACACCGCAATCAAACAGGGTCGTTATTTCGGTGGCAGTGAGAATTAGGAACGTCACCAACCTGAACGACGGAGAAAAGGATTGACATCGTTGTTTCCAATGTGATGCCGTGCCTCGAACTGGCCTCGCTGACTGACTAGCTTAATTAGCCATGCGTCCAGATAGCTGTTCGGTGACGTCCCAGGCTGCCAGACACCATACAGGTTGTAGGCCAAGCGTGGTGACTTGATCGTTGGTGCCACCGGATAGTTGTCGAGTCACTCGCTGGGAGGATCCAAAGCCCGTCGCAGTCGAAGAAGTGTCCGTGACGTCGTAGGGGCACGACACCGCAATCAAACAGGGTTCGTTATTTCGGTGGCAGTGAGAATGGGGAACGTAACCAACCTGAGCGACGGAGAAAAGGATTGACATCGTTGTTTGCAATGTGATGCCGTCCCCCAACTGGCCTCGCTGACTGACTAGCTTAAGTAGCCATGCGTCCAGATAGCTTGTCGGTGACGTCCCAGGCTGCCAGACACCATACACGTTGTAGGCCAAGCGTGGTGGCTTGACCGTTGGTGCCACCGGATAGTTGTCGAGTCACTCGCTGGGAGGATCCAAAGCCCGTCGTAGTCGAAGAAGTGTCCGTGACGTCGTAGGGGCACGACACCGCAATCAAACAGGGTCGTTATTTCGGTGGCAGTGAGAATTAGGAACGTAACCAACCTGAACGACGGAGAAAAGGATTGACATCGTTGTTTCCAATGTGATGCCGTGCCCCAACTGGCCTCGCTGACTGACTAGCTTAAGTAGCCATGCGTCCAGATAGCTGTTCGGTGACGTCCCAGGCTGCCACACGCCATACACGTTGTAGGCCAAGCGTGGTGACTTGATCGTTGGTGCCACCGGGTTAGTTGTCGAGTCACTCGCTGGGAAGGATCCAAAGCCCATCGCAGTCGAAGAAGTGTCCGTGACGTCGTAGGGGCACGACACCGCAATCAAACAGGGTCGTTATTTCGGTGGCAGTGAGAATTAGGAACGTAACCAACCTGAACGACGGAGAAAAGGATTGACATCGTTGTTTCCAATGTGATGCCGTGCCCCAACTGGCCTCGCTGATTGACTAGCTTAAGTAGCCATGCGTCCAGATAGCTGTTCGGTGACGTCCCAGGCTGCCAGACACCATACACGTTGTAGGCCAAGCGTGGTGACTTGATCGTTGGTGCCACCGGGTTAGTTGTCGAGTCACTCGCTAGGAGGATCCAAAGCCCATCGCAGTCGAAGAAGTGTCCGTGACGTCGTAGGGGCACGACACCGCAATCAAACAGGGTCGTTATTTCGGTGGCAGTGAGAATTAGGAACGTAACCAACCTGAACGACAGAGAAAAGGATTGACATCGTTGTTTCCAATGTGATGCCGTGCCCCAACAGGCCTCGCTGACTGACTAGCTTAAGTAGCCATGCGTCCAGATAGCTGTTCGGTGACGTCCCAGGCTGCCAGACACCATACACGTTGTAGGCCAAGCGTGGTGACTTGATCGTTGGTGCCACCGGGTTAGTTGTCGAGTCACTCGCTGGGAGGATCCAAAGCCCATCGCAGTCGAAGAAGTGTCCGTGACGTCGTAGGGGCACGACACCGCAATAAACAGGGTCGTTATTTCGGTGGCAGTGATAATTAGGAACGTAACCAACCTGAACGACGGAGAAAAGGATTGACATCGTTGTTTCCAATGTGATGCCGTGCCCCAACTGGCCTCGCTGACTGACTACCTTAAGTAGCCATGCGTCCAGATAGCTGTTCGGTGACGTCCCAGGCTGCCAGACACCATACACGTTGTAGGCCAAGCGTGGTGACTTGATCGTTGGTGCCACCGGGTTAGTTGTCGAGTCACTCGCTGGGAGGATCCAAAGCGCATCGCAGTCGAAGAAGTGTCCGTGACGTCGTAGGGGCACGACACCGCAATCAAACAGGGTCGTTATTTCGGTGGCAGTGAGAATTAGGAACGTAACCAACCTTAACGACGGAGAAAAGGATTAACATCGTTGTTTCCAATGTGATGCCGTGCCCCAACTGGCCTCGCTGACTGACTAGCTTAAGTAGCCATGCGTCCAGATAGCTGTTCGGTGACGTCCCAGGCTGCCAGACACCATACACGTTGTAGGCCAAGCGTTGTGACTTGATCGTTGGTGCCACCGGGTTAGTTGTCGAGTCACTCGCTGGGAGGATCCAAAGCCCATCGCTGTCGAAGAAGTGTCCGTGACGTCGTAGGGGCAGGACACCGCAATCAAACAGGGCCGTTATTTCGGTGGCAGTGAGAATTAGGAACGTAACCAACCTGAACGACGGAGAAAAGGATTGACATCGTTGTTTCCAATCTGATGCCGTGCCCCAACTGGCCTCGCTGACCGACTAGCTTAAGTAGCCATGCGTCCAGATAGCTGTTCGGTGACGTCCCAGGCTGCCAGACACCATACACGTTGTAGGCCAAGCGTGGTGACTTGATCGTTGGTGCCACCGGGTTAGTTGTCGAGTCACTCGCTGGGAGGATCCAAAGCCCATCGCAGTCGAAGAAGTGTCCGTGACGTCGTAGGCGCACGACACCGCAATCAAACAGGGTTCGTTATTTCGGTGGCAGTGAGAATTAGGAACGTAACCAACCTGAGCGACGGAGAAAAGGATTGACATCGTTGTTTCCAATGTGATGCCGTGCCCCAACTGGCCTCGCTGACTGACTAGCTTAAGTAGCCATGCGTCCAGATAGCTGTTCGGTGACGTCCCAGGCTGCCAGACACCATACACGTTGTAGGCCAAGCGTGGTGACTTGATCGTTGGTGCCACCGGGTTAGTTGTCGAGTCACTCGCTGGGACGATCTAAAGCCCATCGCAGTCGATGAAGTGTCCGTGAAGATGACCGGGCGACGTTGTTGCGTATGCAGCTGTAAGCAACACCTGAGCGACGGAGAAAAGTATTGACATAGGTGTTTCCAATGCGATGCCGTGCCCCAACTGGCCTCGCTGACTGCCTAGCTTAAGTAGCCATGCGTCCAGATAGCTGTTCGGTGACGTCCCAGGCTGCCAGACACCATACACGTTGTAGGCCAAGCGTGGTGACTTGATCGTTGGTGCCACCGGGTTAGTTGTCGAGTCACTCGCTGGGAGGATCCAAAGCCCATCGCAGTCGAAGAAGTGTCCGTGACGTCGTAGAGGCACGACACCGCAATCAAACAGGGTCGTTATTTCGGTGGCAGTGAGAATTAGGAACGTCACCAACCTGAACGACGGAGAAAAGGATTGACATCGTTGTTTGCAATGTGATGCCGTGCCTCGAACTGGCCTCGCTGACTGACTAGCTTAATTAGCCATGCGTCCAGATAGCTGTTCGGTGACGTCCCAGGCTGCCAGACACCATACAGGTTGTAGGCCAAGCGTGGTGACTTGATCGTTGGTGCCACCGGATAGTTGTCGAGTCACTCGCTGGGAGGATCCAAAGCCCGTCGCAGTCGAAGAAGTGTCCGTGACGTCGTAGGGGCACAACACCGCAATCAAACAGGGTTCGTTATTTCGGTGGCAGTGAGAATGGGGAACGTAACCAACCTGAGCGACGGAGAAAAGGATTGACATCGTTGTTTGCAATGTGATGCCGTCCCCCAACTGGCCTCGCTGACTGACTAGCTTAAGTAGCCATGCGTCCAGATAGCTTGTCGGTGACGTCCCAGGCTGCCAGACACCATACACGTTGTAGGCCAAGCGTGGTGGCTTGACCGTTGGTGCCACCGGATAGTTGTCGAGTCACTCGCTGGGAGGATCCAAAGCCCGTCGTAGTCGAAGAAGTGTCCGTGACGTCGTAGGGGCACGACACCGCAATCAAACAGGGTCGTTATTTCGGTGGCAGTGAGAATTAGGAACGTAACCAACCTGAACGACGGAGAAAAGGATTGACATCGTTGTTTCCAATGTGATGCCGTGCCCCAACTGGCCTCGCTGACTGACTAGCTTAAGTAGCCATGCGTCCAGATAGCTGTTCGGTGACGTCCCTGGCTGCCAGACGCCATACACGTTGTAGGCCAAGCGTGGTGACTTGATCGTTGGTGCCACCGGGTTAGTTGTCGAGTCACTCGCTGGGAGGATCCAAAGCCCATCGCAGTCGAAGAAGTGTCCGTGACGTCGTAGGGGCACGACACCGCAATCAAACAGGGTCGTTATTTCGGTGGCAGTGAGACTTAGGAACGTAACCAACCTGAACGACGGAGAAAAGGATTGACATCGTTGTTTCCAATGTGATGCCGTGCCCCAACTGGCCTCGCTGATTGACTAGCTTAAGTAGCCATGCGTCCAGATAGCTGTTCGGTGACGTCCCAGGCTGCCAGACACCATACACGTTGTAGGCCAAGCGTGGTGACTTGATCGTTGGTGCCACCGGGTTAGTTGTCGAGTCACTCGCTAGGAGGATCCAAAGCCCATCGCAGTCGAAGAAGTGTCCGTGACGTCGTAGGGGCACGACACCGCAATCAAACAGGGTCGTTATTTCGGTGGCAGTGAGAATTAGGAACGTAACCAACATGAACGACGGAGAAAAGGATTGACATCGTTGTTTCCAATGTGATGCCGTGCCCCAACAGGCCTCGCTGACTGACTAGCTTAAGTAGCCATGCGTCCAGATAGCTGTTCGGTGACGTCCCAGGCTGCCAGACACCATACACGTTGTAGGCCAAGCGTGGTGACTTGATCGTTGGTGCCACCGGGTTAGTTGTCGAGTCACTCGCTGGGAGGATTCAAAGCCCATCGCAGTCGAAGAAGTGTCCGTGACGTCGTAGGGGCACGACACCGCAATAAACAGGGTCGTTATTTCGGTGGCAGTGATAATTAGGAACGTAACCAACCTGAACGACGGAGAAAAGGATTGACATCGTTGTTTCCAATGTGATGCCGTGCCGCAACTGGCCTCGCTGACTGACTACCTTAAGTAGCCATGCGTCCAGATAGCTGTTCGGTGACGTCCCAGGCTGCCAGACACCATACACGTTGTAGGCCAAGCGTGGTGACTTGATCGTTGGTGCCACCGGGTTAGTTGTCGAGTCACTCGCTGGGAGGATCCAAAGCGCATCGCAGTCGAAGAAGTGTCCGTGACGTCGTAGGGGCACGACACCGCAATCAAACAGGGTCGTTATTTCGGTGGCAGTGAGAATTAGGAACGTAACCAACCTTAACGACGGAGAAAAGGATTGACATCGTTGTTTCCAATGTGATGCCGTGCCCCAACTGGCCTCGCTGACTGACTAGCTTAAGTAGCCATGCGTCCAGATAGCTGTTCGGTGACGTCCCAGGCTGCCAGACACCATACACGTTGTAGGCCAAGCGTTGTGACTTGATCGTTGGTGCCACCGGGTTAGTTGTCGAGTCACTCGCTGGGAGGATCCAAAGCCCATCGCTGTCGAAGAAGTGTCCGTGACGTCGTAGGGGCAGGACACCGCAATCAAACAGGGCCGTTATTTCGGTGGCAGTGAGAATTAGGAACGTAACCAACCTGAACGACGGAGAAAAGGATTGACATCGTTGTTTCCAATCTGATGCCGTGCCCCAACTGGCCTCGCTGACCGACTAGCTTAAGTAGCCATGCGTCCAGATAGCTGTTCGGTGACGTCCCAGGCTGCCAGACACCATACACGTTGTAGGCCAAGCGTGGTGACTTGATCGTTGGTGCCACCGGGTTAGTTGTCGAGTCACTCGCTGGGAGGATCCAAAGCCCATCGCAGTCGAAGAAGTGTCCGTGACGTCGTAGGCGCACGACACCGCAATCAAACAGGGTTCGTTATTTCGGTGGCAGTGAGAATTAGGAACGTAACCAACCTGAGCGACGGAGAAAAGGATTGACATCGTTGTTTCCAATGTGATGCCGTGCCCCAACTGGCCTCGCTGACTGACTAGCTTAAGTAGCCATGCGTCCAGATAGCTGTTCGGTGACGTCCCAGGCTCCCAGACACCATACACGTTGTAGGCCAAGCGTGGTGACTTGATCGTTGGTGCCACCGGGTTAGTTGTCGAGTCACTCGCTGGGACGATCTAAAGCCCATCGCAGTCGGTGAAGTGTCCGTGAAGATGACCGGGCGACGTTGTTGCGTATGCAGCTGTAAGCAACACCTGAGCGACGGAGAAAAGGATTGACATCGTTGTTTCCAATGTGATGCCGTGCCCCAACTGGCCTCGCTGACTGACTAGCTTAAGTAGCCATGCGTCCAGATAGCTGTTCGGTGACGTCCCAGGCTGCCAGACACCATACACGTTGTAGGCCAAGCGTGGTGACTTGATCGTTGGTGCCACCGGGATAGTTGTCGAGTCACTCGCTGGGACGATCTAAAGCCCATCGCAGTCGATGAAGTGTCCGTGAAGATGACCGGGCGACGTTGTTGCGTATGCAGCTGTAAGCAACACCTGAGCGACGGAGAAAAGGATTGACATAGGTGTTTCCAATGCGATGCCGTGCCCCAACTGGCCTCGCTGACTGACTAGCTTAAGTAGCCATGCGTCCAGATGGCTGTTCGGTGACGTCCCAGGCTGCCAGACACCATACACGTTGTAGGCCTAGCGTGGTGACTTGATCGTTGGTGCCACCGGGTTAGTTGTCGAGTCACTCGCTGGGAGGATCCAAAGCCCATCGCAGTCGAAGAAGTGTCCGTGACGTCGTAGGGGCACGACACCGCAATCAAACAGGGTTCGTTATTTCGGTGGCAGTGAGAATTAGGAACGTAACCAACCTGAGCGATGGAGTAAAGGATTGACATCGTTGTTTCCAATGTGATGCCGTGCCCCAACTGGCCTCGCTGACTGACTAGCTTAAGTAGCCATGCGTCCAGATAGCTGTTCGTTGACGTCCCAGGCTGCCAGACACCATGCACGTTGTAGGCCAAGCGTGGTGACTTGATCGTTGGTGCCACCGGATAGTTCTCGAGTCACTCGCTGGGACGATCCAAAGCCCATCGCAGTCGATGAAGTGTCCGTGAAGATGACCGGGCGACGTTGTTGCGTATGCAGCTGTAATTAACACCTGAACGACGGAGAAAAGGATTGACATCGTTGTTTCCAATGCGATGCGGTGCTCCAACTGGCCTCGCTGACTGCCTAGCTTAAGTAGCCATGCGTCCAGGTTGACGTCCCAGGCTGCCAGACACCATACACGTTGTAGGCCAAGCGTGGTGACTTGATCGTTCGTGCCACCGGATAGTTCTCGAGTCACTCGCTCGGACGATCCAAAGCCCATCGCAGTCGATGAAGTGTCCGTGAAGATGACCGGGCGACGTTGTTGCGTATGCAGCTGTAAGCAACAGCTGAGCGACGGAGAAAAGGATTGACATCGTTGTTTCCAATGTGATGCCATGCCCCAACTGGCCTCGCTGACTGACTAGCTTAAGTAGCCATGCGTCCAGATAGCTGTTCGGTGACGTCCCAGGCTGCCAGACACCATACACGTTGTAGGCCAAGCGTGGTGACTTGATCGTTCGTGACACCGGATAGTTCTCGAGTCACTCGCTCGGACGATCCAAAGCCCAACGCAGTCGATGAAGTGTCCGTGAAGATGACCGGGCGACGTTGTTGCGTATGCAGCTGTAAGCAACAGCTGAGCGACGGAGAAAAGGATTGACATCGTTGTTTCCAATGTGATGCCATGCCCCAACTGGCCTCGCTGACTGACTAGCTTAAGTAGCCATGCGTCCAGATAGCTGTTCGGTGACGTCCCAGGCTGCCAGACACCATACACGTTGTAGGCCAAGCGTGGTGACTTGATCGTTGGTGCCACCGGGTTAGTTGTCGAGTCACTCGCTAGGAGGATCCAAAGCCCATCGCAGTCGAAGAAGTGTCCGTGACGTCGTCGGGGCACGACACCGCAATCAAACAGGGTCGTTATTTCGGTGGCAGTGAGAATTAGGAACGTAACCAACCTGAACGACGGAAAAAAGGATTGACATCGTTGTTTCCAATGTGATGCCGTGCCCCAACTGGCCTCGCTGACTGACTAGCTTAAGTAGCCATGCGTCCAGATAGCTGTTCGGTGACGTCCCAGGCTGCCAGACACCATACACGTTGTAGGCCAAGCGTGGTGACTTGATCGTTGGTGCCACCGGGTTAGTTGTCGAGTCACTCGCTGGGAGGATCCAAAGCGCATCGCAGTCGAAGAAGTGTCCGTGACGTCGTAGGGGCACGACACCGCAATCAAACAGGGTCGTTATTTCGGTGGCAGTGAGAATTAGGAACGTAACCAACCTTAACGACGGAGAAAAGGATTGACATCGTTGTTTCCAATGTGATGCCGTGCCCCAACTGGCCTCGCTGACTGACTAGCTTAAGTAGCCATGCGTCCAGATAGCTGTTCGGTGACGTCCCAGGCTGCCAGACACCATACACGTTGTAGGCCAAGCGTTGTGACTTGATCGTTGGTGCCACCGGGTTAGTTGTCGAGTCACTCGCTGGGAGGATCCAAAGCCCATCGCTGTCGAAGAAGTGTCCGTGACGTCGTAGGGGCAGGACACCGCAATCAAACAGGGCCGTTATTTCGGTGGCAGTGAGAATTAGGAACGTAACCAACCTGAACGACGGAGAAAAGGATTGACATCGTTGTTTCCAATCTGATGCCGTGCCCCAACTGGCCTCGCTGACCGACTAGCTTAAGTAGCCATGCGTCCAGATAGCTGTTCGGTGACGTCCCAGGCTGCCAGACACCATACACGTTGTAGGCCAAGCGTGGTGACTTGATCGTTGGTGCCACCGGGTTAGTTGTCGAGTCACTCGCTGGGAGGATCCAAAGCCCATCGCAGTCGAAGAAGTGTCCGTGACGTCGTAGGCGCACGACACCGCAATCAAACAGGGTTCGTTATTTCGGTGGCAGTGAGAATTAGGAACGTAACCAACCTGAGCGACGGAGAAAAGGATTGACATCGTTGTTTCCAATGTGATGCCGTGCCCCAACTGGCCTCGCTGACTGACTAGCTTAAGTAGCCATGCGTCCAGATAGCTGTTCGGTGACGTCCCAGGCTGCCAGACACCATACACGTTGTAGGCCAAGCGTGGTGACTTGATCGTTGGTGCCACCGGGTTAGTTGTCGAGTCACTCGCTGGGACGATCTAAAGCCCATCGCAGTCGATGAAGTGTCCGTGAAGATGACCGGGCGACGTTGTTGCGTATGCAGCTGTAAGCAACACCTGAGCGACGGGGAAAAGTATTGACATAGGTGTTTCCAATGCGATGCCGTGCCCCAACTGGCCTCGCTGACTGCCTAGCTTAAGTAGCCATGCGTCCAGATAGCTGTTCGGTGACGTCCCAGGCTGCCAGACACCATACACGTTGTAGGCCAAGCGTGGTGACTTGATCGTTGGTGCCACCGGGTTAGTTGTCGAGTCACTCGCTGGGAGGATCCGTGACGTCATAGGGGCACGACACCGCAATCAAACAGGGTTCGTTATTTCGGTGGCAGTGAGAATTAGGAACGTAACCAACCTGAGCGACGGAGAAAAGGATTGACATCGTTGTTTCCAATGTGATGCCGAGCCCCAGCTGGCCTCGCTGACTGACTAGCTTAAGTAGCCATGCGTCCAGATAGCTGTTCGGTGACGTCCCAGGCTCCCAGACACCATACACGTTGTAGGCCAAGCGTGGTGACTTGATCGTTGGTGCCACCGGGTTAGTTGTCGAGTCACTCGCTGGGACGATCTAAAGCCCATCGCAGTCGGTGAAGTGTCCGTGAAGATGACCGGGCGACGTTGTTGCGTATGCAGCTGTAAGCAACACCTGAGCGACGGAGAAAAGGATTGACATCGTTGTTTCCAATGTGATGCCGTGCCCCAACTGGCCTCGCTGACTGACTAGCTTAAGTAGCCATGCGTCCAGATAGCTGTTCGGTGACGTCCCAGGCTGCCAGACACCATACACGTTGTAGGCCAAGCGTGGTGACTTGATCGTTGGTGCCACCGGGATAGTTGTCGAGTCACTCGCTGGGACGATCTAAAGCCCATCGCAGTCGATGAAGTGTCCGTGAAGATGACCGGGCGACGTTGTTGCGTATGCAGCTGTAAGCAACACCTGAGCGACGGAGAAAAGGATTGACATAGGTGTTTCCAATGCGATGCCGTGCCCCAACTGGCCTCGCTGACTGACTAGCTTAAGTAGCCATGCGTCCAGATGGCTGTTCGGTGACGTCCCAGGCTGCCAGACACCATACACGTTGTAGGCCAAGCGTGGTGACTTGATCGTTGGTGCCACCGGGTTAATTGTCGAGTCACTCGCTGGGAGGATCCAAAGCCCATCGCAGTCGAAGAAGTGTCCGTGACGTCGTGGGGGCACGACACCGCAATCAAACAGGGTTCGTTATTTCGGTGGCAGTGAGAATTAGGAACGTAACCAACCTGAGCGATGGAGTAAAGGATTGACATCGTTGTTTCCAATGTGATGCCGTGCCCCAACTGGCCTCGCTGACTGACTAGCTTAAGTAGCCATGCGTCCAGATAGCTGTTCGTTGACGTCCCAGGCTGCCAGACACCATGCACGTTGTAGGCCAAGCGTGGTGACTTGATCGTTGGTGCCACCGGATAGTTCTCGAGTCACTCGCTGGGACGATCCAAAGCCCATCGCAGTCGATGAAGTGTCCGTGAAGATGACCGGGCGACGTTGTTGCGTATGCAGCTGTAATTAACACCTGAACGACGGAGAAAAGGATTGACATCGTTGTTTCCAATGCGATGCGGTGCTCCAACTGGCCTCGCTGACTGCCTAGCTTAAGTAGCCATGCGTCCAGGTTGACGTCCCAGGCTGCCAGACACCATACACGTTGTAGGCCAAGCGTGGTGACTTGATCGTTCGTGCCACCGGATAGTTCTCGAGTCACTCGCTCGGACGATCCAAAGCCCATCGCAGTCGATGAAGTGTCCGTGAAGATGACCGGGCGACGTTGTTGCGTATGCAGCTGTAAGCAACAGCTGAGCGACGGAGAAAAGGATTGACATCGTTGTTTCCAATGTGATGCCATGCCCCAACTGGCCTCGCTGACTGACTAGCTTAAGTAGCCATGCGTCCAGATAGCTGTTCGGTGACGTCCCAGGCTGCCAGACACCATACACGTTGTAGGCCAAGCGTGGTGACTTGATCGTTCGTGCCACCGGATAGTTCTCGAGTCACTCGCTCGGACGATCCAAAGCCCATCGCAGTCGATGAAGTGTCCGTGAAGATGACCGGGCGACGTTGTTGCGTATGCAGCTGTAAGCAGCAGCTGAGCGACGGAGAAAAGGATTGACATCGTTGTTTCCAATGTGATGCCATGCCCCAACTGGCCTCGCTGACTGACTAGCTTAAGTAGCCATGCGTCCAGATAGCTGTTCGGTGACGTCCCAGGCTGCCAGACACCATACACGTTGTAGGCCAAGCGTGGTGACTTGATCGTTGGTGCCACCGGGTTAGTTGTCGAGTCACTCGCTGGGAGGATCCAATGCCCATCGCAGTCGAAGAAGTGTCCGTGACGTCGTAGGGGCACGACACCGCAATCAAACAGGGTCGTTATTTCGGTGGCAGTGATAATTAGGAACGTAACCAACCTGAACGACGGAGAAAAGGATTGACATCGTTGTTTCCAATGTGATGCCGTGCCCCAACTGGTCTCGCTGACTGACTAGCTTAAGTAGCCATGCGTCCAGATAGCTGTTCGGTGACGTCCCAGGCTGCCAGACACCATACACGTTGTAGGCCAAGCGTGGTGACTTGATCGTTGGTGCCACCGGGTTAGTTGTCGAGTCACTCGCTGGGAGGATCCAAAGCCCATCGCAGTCGAAGAAGTGTCCGTGACGTCGTAGGGGCACGACACCGCAATCAAACAGGGTTCGTTATTTCGGTGGCAGTGAGAATTAGGAACGTAACCAACCTGAGCGACGGAGAAAAGGATTGACATCGTTGTTTCCAATGTGATGCCGTGCCCCAACTGGCCTCGCTGACTGACTAGCTTAAGTAGCCATGCGTCCAGATAGCTGTTCGGTGACGTCCCAGGCTGCCAGACACCATACACGTTGTAGGCCAAGCGTGGTGACTTGATCGTTGGTGCCACCGGGTTAGTTGTCGAGTCACTCGCTGGGAGGATCCAAAGCCCATCGCAGTCGAAGAAGTGCCCGTGACGTCGTAGGGGCACGACACCGCAATCAAACAGGGTTCGTTATTTCGGTGGCAGTGAGAATTAGGAACGTAACCAACCTGAGCGACGGAGAAAAGGATTGACATCGTTGTTTCCAATGTGATGCCGTGCCACAACTGGCCTCGCTGACTGACTAGCTTAAGTAGCCATGCGTCCAGATAGCTGTTCGGTGACGTCCCAGGCTGCCAGACACCATACACGTTGTAGGCCAAGCGTGGTGACTTGATCGTTGGTGCCACCGGATAGTTCTCGAGTCACTCGCTGGGACGATCCAAAGCCCATCGCAGTCGATGAAGTGTCCGTGAAGATGACCGGGCGACGTTGTTGCGCATGCAGCTGTAAGCAACACCTGAACGACGGAGAAAAGGATTGACATCGTTGTTTCCAATGCGATGCCGTGCCCCAACTGGCCTCGCTGACTGACTAGCTTAAGTAGCCATGCGTCCAGATAGCTGTTCGGTGACGTCCCAGGCTGCCAGACACCATGCCGTTGTAGGCCAAGCGTGGTGACTTGATCGTTGGTGCCACCGGATAGTTCTCGAGTCACTCGCTGGGACGATCCAAAGCCCATCGCAGTCGATGAAGTGTCCGTGAAGATGACCGGGCGACGTTGTTGCGTATGCAGCTGTAAGCAACACCTGAACGACGGAGAAAAGGATTGACATCGTTGTTTCCAATGCGATGCCGTGCCCCAACTGGCCTCGCTGACTGACTAGCTTAAGTAGCCATGCGTCCAGGTAGCTGTTCGGTGACGTCCCAGGGTGCCGGACGCCATACACGTTGTAGGCCAAGCGTGGTGACTTGATCGTTGGTGCCACCGGATAGTTCTCGAGTCACTCGCTGGGACGATCCAAAGCCCATCGCAGTCGATGAAGTGTCCGTGAAGATGACCGGGCGACGTTGTTGCGTATGCAGCTGTAAGCAACACCTGAGCGTCGGAGAAAAGGATTGACATCGTTGTTTCCAATGTGATGCCGTGCCCCAACTGGCCTCGCTGACTGACTAGCTTAAGTAGCCATGCGTCCAGATAGCTGTTCGGTGACGTCCCAGGCTGCCAGACACCATACACGTTGTAGGCCAAGCGTGGTGACTTGATCGTTGGTGCCACCGGGATAGTTGTCGAGTCACTCGCTGGGACGATCTAAAGCCCATCGCAGTCGATGAAGTGTCCGTGAAGATGACCGGGCGACGTTGTTGCGTATGCAGCTGTAAGCAACACCTGAGCGACGGAGAAAAGGATTGACATCGTTGTTTCCAATGCGATGCCGTGCCCCAACTGGCCTCGCTGACTGACTAGCTTAAGTAGCCATGCGTCCAGATAGCTGTTCGGTGACGTCCCAGGCTGCCAGACACCATACACGTTGTAGGCCAAGCGTGGTGACTTGATCGTTGGTGCCACCGGGTTAGTTGTCGAGTCACTCGCTGGGACGATCTAAAGCCCATCGCAGTCGATGAAGTGTCCGTGAAGATGACCGGGCGACGTTGTTGCGTATGCAGCTGTAAGCAACACCTGAACGACGGAGAAAAGGATTGACATCGTTGTTTCCAATGCGATGCCGTGCCCCAACTGGCCTCGCTGACTGACTAGCTTAAGTAGCCATGCGTCCAGATAGCTGTTGGTTGACGTCCCAGGCTGCCAGACACCATGCACGTTGTAGGCCAAGCGTGGTGACTTGATCGTTGGTGCCACCGGATAGTTCTCGAGTCACTCGCTGGGACGATCCAAAGCCCATCGCAGTCGATGAAGTGTCCGTGAAGATGACCGGGCGACGTTGTTGCGTATGCAGCTGTAAGCAACACCTGAACGACGGAGAAAAGGATTGACATCGTTGTTTCCAATGCGATGCCGTGCCCCGACTGGCCTCGCTGACTGACTAGCTTAAGTAGCCATGCGTCCAGGTAGCTGTTGGGTGACGTCCCAGGCTGCCAGACACCATACACGTTGTAGGCCAAGCGTGGTGACTTGATCGTTGGTGCCACCGGATAGTTCTCGAGTCACTCACTGGGACGATGCAAAGCCCATCGCAGTCGGTGAAGTGTCCGTGAAGATGACCGGGCGACGTTGTTGCGTATGCAGCTGTAAGCAACACCTGAACGACGGAGAAAAGGATTGACATCGTTGTTTCCAATGTGATGCCGTGCCCCAACTGGCCTCGCTGACTGACTAGCTTAAGTAGCCATGCGTCCAGATAGCTGTTCGGTGACTTCCCAGGCTGCCAGACACCATACACGTTGTAGGCCAAGCGTGGTGACTTGATCGTTGGTGCCACCGGGATAGTTGTCGAGTAACTCGCTGGGACGATCTAGAGCCCATCGCAGTCGATGAAGTGTCCGTGAAGATGACCGGGCGACGTTGTTGCGTATGCAGCTGTAAGCAACGCCTGAACGACGGAGAAAAGGATTGACATAGGTGTTTCCAATGTGATGCCGTGCCCCAACTGGCCTCGCTGACTGACTAGATTAAGTAGCCATGCGTCCAGATAGCTGTTCGGTGACGTCCCAGGCTGCCAGACACCATACACGTTGTAGGCCAAGCGTGGTGGCTTGATCGTTGGTGCCACCGGATAGTTGTCGAGTCACTCACTGGGACGATCCAAAGCCCATCGCAGTCTATGAAGTGTCCGTGAAGATGACCGGGCGACGTTGTTGCGTATGCAGCTGTAAGCAACACCTGAACGACGGAGAAAAGGATTGACATCGTTGTTTCCAATGTGATGCCGTGCCCCAACTGGCCTCGCTGACTGACTAGCTTAAGTAGCCATGCGTCCAGATAGCTGTTCGGTGACGTCCCAGGCTGCCAGACACTATACACGTTGGAGGCCAAGCGTGGTGGCTTGATCGTTGGTGCCACCGGATAGTTGTCGAGTCACTCGCTGGGACGATCCAAAGCCCATCGCAGTCGATGAAGTGTCCGTGAAGATGACCGGTCGACGTTGTTGCGTATGCAGCTGTAAGCAACACCTGAACGACGGAGAAAAGGATTGACATCGTTGTTTCCAATGTGATGCCGTGCCCCAACTGGCCTCGCTGACTGACTAGCTTAAGTAGCCATGCGTCCAGATAGCTGTTCGGTGACGTCCCAGGCTGCCAGACACCATACAAGTTGTAGGCCAAGCGTGGTGGCTTGATCGTTGGTGCCACCGGATATTTGTCGAGTCACTCGCTGGGACGATCCAAAGCCCATCGCAGTCGATGAAGTGTCCGTGAAGATGACCGGGCGACGTTGTTGCGTATGCAGCTGTAAGCAACACCTGAACGACGGAGAAAAGGATTGACATCGTTGTTTCCAATGTGATGCCGTGCCCCAACTGGCCTCGCTGACTGACTAGCTTAAGTAGCCATGCGTCCAGATAGCTGTTCGGTGACGTCCCAGGCTGCCAGACACGATACACGTTGTAGGCCAAGCGTGGTGACTTGATCGTTGGTGCCACCGGATAGTTGTCGAGTCACTCGCTGGGACGATCCAAAGCCCATCGCAGTCGATGAAGTGTCCGTAAAGATGACCGGGCGACGTTGTTGCGTATGCAGCTGTAAGCAACACCTGAACGACGGAGAAAAGGATTGACATAGGTGTTTCCAATGCGATGCCGTCTTTTTAATATTTTAAATATTTTCTATTTTTTTTGCAGTTGCCGGCCCCTTACTTTAGGGTAAAAATCACGCAGAATGTGAAAATAGGAAGTGCGAGCCTAAATTTAAATTGATGCAATGCACAAACCGTGACCCTCTTGTTTTGCCTGGATAATTCGCTCACTCCGTGCTAATTTCTGGGTCAGTGTAGTAGGCAAACAGCGCAAGTCCTTTCAACGAACTAAAGAAGGTAATAATAATGGGAATATTGAGAGCAAAATGAGAAATTGTGCAAGTGGTCAAACTGCCACAGTGATGCAGCGGAAGTTTGTCTGAAGGTGGTCAACTTTACCCACTATTAAAACAGAAATACCGCTATTTTAATGCAGTTATTTAGCTGAGCTCACAGCGCGGTACGTGTTAAGCACATCTCTTATTTTTCTGACTTACGGAATGTAGTACTTAATTTTCTTCTGGTACATCAGTGATATTTCCCTCGAATGCCGCCTGATTTTACTTACCGAGGTTGCGCTCCGCAGTTTTACTTTTTATTAGGCCTAGACAGGTTTTTATTCCTAAGATTCAAGAACAGTGCGGATAATTAAACTAGTTTTCAGAAACGGCATCGTTCGGTATTAGAACATTTATGTTTCGTAGCGTCAAGGGGTCACATTCACAGACCCGGCAGTGCAAACATCCACAACTCCTTTATCGTGCTAAAAAAAAAAAAAAGTTTTTATATTTGCGTTTTTTTTTTGTGCGGTATGTCGTATGATGCCTGATTCACATGGTGCGAATTTGCCTGCGATTTCGCAATTGCGACGCCGTTCTTGCGGCACAACGCAGTTGCGGTGCGAATTCGACTAATTCGCAACTCCGTATTTTGTCAAACTTTCCTTGCGAACGGCCGCTCTTGCGAAGGGGACGGACAGCCAATCAAACACGGCTCGTGAAAGACGTCACGGTGGACATAGCAACGTGGGAATCAAAAATACGAAAAATGCGTCACCTACGTCGTCGTCTTCAAAATTCGCTGCGGGGGTGGGGCGGCGGGTGTGCTTCTTCCATGTGAATATTTTTCGCCGGGGGATGTAAGCTTCAGTACGGCATTAAAACGAACTGGCGTTTGCGTACC
Source organism: Ixodes scapularis (assembly GCF_016920785.2). NCBI lineage: Eukaryota > Metazoa > Arthropoda > Arachnida > Ixodida > Ixodidae > Ixodes > Ixodes scapularis. The sequence goes on along the minus strand of NW_024610108.1, from coordinate 643,126 downwards.
ACGAGAGGGTTGTGGTTGCTTCCTTTGTAAAATTGCAGGCGATAACAATTGACGCTTCTGTTCGATCACTTTGCGTAAGGGACTCGTGGCATAGAAGAAAGATCCTTTCTTCAAATCTGTTTGCAGATGACGCGAAGGTCTGTCTAGAAACTGAGAAACGCTGAACAGAACCTTGTTTTTTATTTATGTCGTTTCCTTTATCTTCAGTGTTTTTGTCACGTTCGCAAACGCTAATATTGTTTTGAATTAAAAAAAAAGCTTAACATTTACGTTAGCTTGTTCATGCTGACCTACACTGAGGAAGTACAGAACGTGTTTTGCACGTCCAGCGTGTCGTTCATTTCATGAAAGTCGGCCGATAAAACGAATTCTGTGTTAAGTAAAGACCCGATTGGGCAGCGTAGGTCCAACGAAAACAGTAAAATAGCGCCTTACCCTGTGGGGAATCAGCCAGTACTCTGTCGATCTACTTTGGGCTATACCTGCCACAAAAAGTGCCCGCCACTTTGTCCGTAAAAGGGGCAAAGACCACAACCCATTTTCTACAAAAAAAATTGACTGATTTGCAGGCAACAGGTCCGAGGTGGAAATGAACTGGAGAGATGACATGATGCAGGGGTGATTCAGAAATCAATTTTTTATTGCTGGCTTTAAATGTTGAAAGATAACAACTAACAAAAGACAAAAAAGATGCAATTACAAAAGAAAAAAATCAAGTACAGGCTCACCTTTTTGGCAGACATCAAACATGAATAAAGAGGACCATAACACGTTGCTGGAGTCATGGGATGCACCGGCGCCAAAAGGCAAATATTTGCATTGTGCGCCGGTGCTGCAAGGTCGCCCACTCATCTACGCACGCCGCCAACGATCCGAGTACCCCTTGTCAATGGCCAGACGAAATCGACCCCTACATTACCCGGAAGCTACAACGCAAGGCACGACCAGAAGGAAACTCGCCGTGCCTTGTCTTATAGTTTCGTCATAATCACATAACCCCCCACAGCCCACCCCACACTGCACAGAGGGCAGACGCTACGCTTCTTCGGCGTGTACAAACACACTCCCTCTCAACACTACACTACCTCCAGCACGTTGCAGATCTACCTGAACCACCTAAATGCACATACTTCCGGAGACTACTCAAATAACTCTCACACACCAAGTTAAAAGGAAGCTGAAGCGGTTTTGTATTTGAGGAAACACACTTAAGTCGTCTACACTTCACCTACAGGATCTCGAATATCGAAATTATTTCTTTTATAATTTGGGGCATGGAGGTTGCAGAAAATCATTTTCAGAGTACCACCGAAGGCCCTCCTTCCAGGAGCGTGTCGCCATAAAAGGAGTTCTCGGAATCTTCCTTCCAGCAGCGTCCACCAAAGCTATGCACGCGTACTCTTGCTATATTTTTTTTTTCAAGAAGGGCAGAAAAAGATGTTAACACTTGTGCCAGTACGTGGGAATACACTTGGCAAGCTAGGGATTGCATGTGCGGCCCTCGAGTGACACGAGCTTTGCGGCCGAAAGGCCCTCTTATGACGCCACGACGGGTCGGGTGTTTTTCGTGTTTTCTCGCGTTAAGTTACATCTTCGGGGAAAACGAACGCAATATTCATATCTACGGGATAAAACTACGCTAGAATCAAGCTCTATCTCTTTTTTTTTTTTTTAAAGAAGTGTTCCGGCTTCCCTTTAAGGACTGCGCCTCAGCTCAGGATCTTGCAGAACGTGCACTGAAAACACTCGTCCCACTTATCCAACCAAGGATCTCAGAGGACTGTTTCACTCCTCCACGGGCGGCAGAGTATAAATTACGTCCACCCCTAGTTAAGCACATTAATAGCGTACATGAACAGGGAGAGTCCCTAATTTCATCCCCCTCCAGTAGCACCGGTCTTGGTACAATACAAATGTTTCACTTTCTCTGTTCAAAGTCCTAGCGGGCCTCACACGGAAGCCGCCTCTCGCCAGAGCGCCCGTTCAAAAGTAGCGAACTCGCAGCGGCAGAATATTGTTGTAATGGTGACCTCAGCTCCCTGTTCCACCGGAAATAGGTCAGACGATCCTCACACACAAAAACTTGAAAACTTTGTGATTTGTCACCATACCGCTGACACTACTTATAGGATTTCAGTCCAGCGTGGTTCCTTTGCCATGACACTGCAGCTTCCTTTACCAAGTACCTGCGGTACATGTCTCTCACTGCGGTGGCCACTATGTTGCATTTTCGGACAGATTGGTCGACGTCCCGCGATCTCAGCCTCGGTAGACGGAGCAACGCGTTTGTCGGTTGAGAGACCTCCTTGCGCCACTGGCCATCAACGATGTTGCCGAAGTGGTCGACTTCAATCAGCATTGGCATTTAGCATGTGCAACTTGTCGTCTTGTAGGAAGTTGTGCAGTACACAAGCTGCGCGGACGACTCCAGTGGCGTGGTCTGGGGGGAGGTCGATTGGCCTGCGGAACATGCAAAATCTAATACCAAAATTTCGAATGCGTTCTGGACGCACCTTCTGGAAATGGGACAAAGACAACACTGTGATTTTTGTTATTATAATGCAAGTGCAACAATTCTAAAGGTCACCTCGCTCTACACAGTCGATAGTTGAATATTTTTAGATAATCGGTGAGGTATCAACCAGGACAGGGCCTCAGAAAGTCCGACCTCAGTTGAAATGCCTCGTCTCCAACGAAGACGGACGCGGCGATAACATGGGAAGATGGCAGCAGATTTGGTGGTGGACAATTCAAGGCAGCTTGACTGAGGCACTGTCCTATCCTTGATGCCTTGAAGACGCTACCATCACTTTGGTGGCCATACGCTCCAGCGTACGGCCATAAACCTCGACTTGCTGTCCACGACGGCCATCAGCACTACAGAGTAGGTTACCCTGAAAAGCCGAATGTTACGTCACTTCATGCGCTCTTCCAAAACATGATATGTGTTAAAGTAAATTTGTAGACCCATAAACAGCACCTTGTAGTTATAGTACAGGCTTCAAGAATCGGCAAGGGCTTCGATATGTCCGTGTTTTCCGTCAACGTTCCCCACACAATGAGGAAAATTCCGCCCTGTCTCAAAGCCCTTGGCAATTTCCCTTGGTCTGTGATTCTTGATGGGAGCTAGAAGTACAGCAAAAAGTTCACACATGGTTCTACGTTGTTATTTAAAAGCCGTTCATGTAATCTTTACCTATAGTAATACTGGTAATAAATGCATCCTCAAATATGAGAAATACTTGTTGACGCTTAACAATTGCGAATACTTTTGTAACTGAATCTGAAAAGCTGTGTGTCTGTTTTTTTTTCTCCCTCGCTCCTTTTTTTCTACGTTCACCTGGAAACTTTCAGAAGCATGTTTAGCCAACTAGCCCAGCTCCAGGCACACACCACTTACTTTTGTAAGCTATCATATTATGCCGAAGTCAGGCCGGTGTCAGACTGCTTATACAAAAGACAAAAAACAGTCTGCAGACATCGATCGAACGCGACTCACTGACGCATCTATGTTTCATAAGCCGCGTGCCAGGCTGCTCCTTTCATTGGTTGCCGTGCGACATAAACAAGCAGGGATGCTGCGGTGCCTCAAATTACTATTTGTCTGCAAACTGTATTCGTAGGATGCCTAATGTGTGACCTCGTCTTTCGAAGGTGGCGCAGTAATAGCATTGGGGCCCTCAACATCCTCAGGTCTGCAGCCCTCTCTTCCCAAGTTCGTCCCTAGAATCATAAATCAATGGCTCTCTGTTGTGTAAACTTTTTGAGAAACCATTTTTGACAGTACAGCTTTCAACATGATTCATTTAGATATTTTGGCTGAGAATAGTTAGGAGCAGCTGCAAAGGACAAGTTTGCTGCAGTGATTTCACCCGACTCCCATAATTATCTCCAGGTGGGGCGTGACACCCCCCCTCCCCCCCCCCCTCCCCAGGATGTCTTAAGCAATGTATATAAACCTAAAGCCAGCCCCTTCTAACACCCCCTTATTTATCTCCAGGTTGGGCGCGACACCCCTCAGAATTTCTTCACCAATGTATCTAGACCTAAGGCCAGCCCCTCCCAACAGCCCCCCCCCCCCCCCGAATAATTGCAACACCCCCTGATTTAGAATTCTGGATGATTCCGTGGTTTGGTAGTGTGTAGAAAGAGTACACCGGGGCAGGGGGGGGGGGGGGGGGGACTTGAATTCGTCAATTTCCCAAGACCACCACTGTGAGTCTTGTTGTTCGTCATGATCTACATCTTTAAAGGCGGTATTTAGTGGACGCCGTAGTGGCGCGCATTGTTCGCAGCTAGAGCTCAAAAAGGACTGCTACGTACTGCTGGCAAAGATAAACAATCTTGACGGTGTGAAATATACGTTGCAGAAGCGTTGTGCAAATTCACTAACAGCACGTGCTCTCAACAGCAACCGGCGCAAGCTATGGCCCCCAGTGAATACCACACGACCGGAGTAACACCTTCATTTTCAAGTGTTTTTTTTTTCTTTACGAGACGCCAGCGACTCTTTCACAGCATGCATGCGACACTAATGATACGGTTGGTTTTGGATGAGGCGCGTTTTAGAGCGCAGCTCTTAGGGGCCCGTTTCCAGCCTGAGCGGCGTCGGCGTCGGCGTCGGCGTCGCCGTCGGCGTCGGCGTAACCGCGCCCCTCCCCTCCTCCTCCTCCCCCTCCTCCTCCCTCCTCCTCTTCCCCCTCCTCCTCCTCCCCTCCTCCTCTTCCCCCTCCTCCTCCTCCCGCCTCCTTCTCCTCCTCCCCTCATTGTCTAGTATGGTGCGGGGGGGTCACGTGACCTCGGGGGGAGGGGGTCACATGACCTTGGGGGCGAGGAGGAGGAGGGGGAGGAGGAGGGCAGTGGTCCGGGGGGTCACGTGACCTCGGGGGGAGGGGATCACATGACCTTGGGCGGGGCGTCACGTGACTTCGGCGGGGGGAGGGGAGTCACCCCCCGGGGTCACGTGATCTGGGGGGGAGGGGAGGGGGTAGTCACGTAATGCTTAATTTGTTGTTTTAGGCGGTGAAGGAGAGGGAGGGGGTGGAGGAGGAGGAGGAGGGGAGGAGGACTAGCAGGCATGATCACGAGGGAGGAGGAGGAATATACCCTCCCCTCAGTACCCTTCCCTCCTCCTCCTCAAGAGCTGCGCTCCAATTCGGCGTTACAGGGAGTTGTAAACGGCTTTCACTTTTTCTTGGCTGCCTTTTCGTACCGTCGCAGCGGCGGTGGTGACGTCTCGAAAGATGTTTGACAATTGACGCAGCTCCGATTATTTCATAATCGCAATGAACCTGCCTGTTTGCCGCAACAGCGCCGTCGCAACTGCGAAATCGCATCTAAAATCGCTCCATGTGAAACCGTCCTCTTTTACTCAAGTTACCAAAAACGAAATCAGATTTCTTTGCTTACCTTCATGTGTTTTGGGCGAAGCACCTTTCATATATGCGGACATCTCTCATGCACGATGGATGCCCCTGTTGACACTCCAACCTTGAATTGCAGTGCAAGATCCTGCATTGACGTTGCCGATGACAGGTACCTGAATAAAAACAAAACATTGCTGTGTACATCAATGTCTGGAAGCCGAGAAACTAGTAATGAGTTCGTCATATAAACCTGTTTATTTGCACCCCGTATTCACTCCAAACAGTGAAGTTTAAAGAGAATACCATTTTACCTCAAAGTGATAGCAAGCCGCACCCGCGACGAAATGGGCTCTTTGACGACACATTGCTTCGTAAGCTTTGTTTCCAGGCGAGCGTGGAGTCTTTCAAAGGCGTTCCGCATTATCCGGTAATATCTTCGAAACTGCTCCGGGTCGCTGTGCAGCATAAAGAGGGTCTGAAGAGAAAAAGTATTCCAGAAACCTGCGCGCAGAAAAGCACAAGTCGACTTACCAATGAGTAAAACTCCGATTCTTTGGCTCTGTTTTGCCAGCACAGCCTGACCCGCCATCACCGCGGGCTGCCGTCTAGGAGCAGGAGTTTTTTTTCCGCAGAAGTAGGTATTCCTTTTTACAGAGCAGTCTGAACTCGTCGTCATCAGCGGCCATCATGCTCTATGAAAGTCAAGACGCGCTGCTACTTGCCATCTTTCAATATGGAACATCGTCCACGTGACGAAGCCACCGGGACAACTGTTCGCCTTGCGCGACATGCCAAGCAACACAACAACTAGCTTGCTCAAGCACTTATGAGCTGTGACCCTCCCGGTGTCCTTGTCACGTTCGTCGTACTCGTTGTTTTCGTCGTTTTCGTTGATGCGAATGCAGTCGATGCAAACGTCTGAATCGGCCCTAAATATAAGTATACGGCGTACTTTTTAACAGAAGCTAATAAATAAATCTGAAAATTTTATAATTTTGTTAAATATCGAAATTAGTATCGTCAAACGAATTCAAGGGTTTCAACCATGTGCTTCGCAAGTGCGAAAAATCGCATATGTTCTCAATCAATGTGAAAGGAAACGCGAAATTTCGCATGTGCGGTTCATCGCTTCACCGATTTCGCAGGAGAAAATCGCACCATGTGAATCAGGCTTAACATAAGGTATCGGGAGACAGATCGTCTGGCTATGTCAAAATTTGAAATATTTCTGTTAGATGATCGTAACTACCGCAGAAAACAGTCGATTCTTGCCTGAAATAGCATATTTTCACACTCAATTAAAATCACTAATAACACGATCTCAGGAGAGTTGTGTACCTCTCGTAGCGTCATAAGCAATACACACATCCCTTTTTTGTCCAGATTCTGAAAACTAATGCGTATTATTGTTTTTGTACCTCAAAGCACGTGCTCAACCATGCCACGTGCTTGTTGTTGTTGCTCTTCATTCGGAGGCTCCGCCATACCGTTTTTATTTTATTTTTTGATCATTACTTTAGTTCACAGGAGGCAAACGGCAGAGCACGAGAGGGCTCGCGCTGTCTCGTGCTCCTCACCTGCAGAGCTCCTGCGAGGTTGTCGCACGTGCAGAAAGACTAATGTTCCCCTGATGCATTGCGGCAGTGGTGCCGTAGTCAAACTGGCCGGTGAGATCGGTCTATTAAACTAGCGTCCTGAAAAAGTATCGGTCGGCGTTGTGTAATCTATTTTTCATGGTGTAGGTGGTCAGATTCTCGAATCCTGAACTGCAAATTTTCCTCACCGCATTGTTTTTTCTCGCGTTTTCGCGATAAAACACGTTAGCCTTGCCATGCTGGGGTCAAATACACCAGCGTCGGCAGTTATTGGCGAAGGATTGATCAACGGAAACATTTCCACTCGCTATTCATGAATTGCCGCAGTTCGTCAGAATCTCAATGACTTGACGGCATAGCAAAAACGGCAAAAAATAGATAAATAAAACGATGTCGGTCAGTAAACCCATGGAGGGGCTCGCCAGTCAGAACAACAAAGCACCGATGCCGGCCAGTCACTGAACGTCCATGTAAATACTGGCCATCAAAGACAGCAAAGTACCGATGCCGGCCAGTTACTGAACTTCCATGTAAATACTGGCCATCAAAGACAGCAAAATACCGATGCCGGCCAGTTACTGGAACCTCGATGGATAGACTGGCCAGCAAAGACAGCAAAAACCCGATGCTGGCCAGTAACTGTAACTTCTACGGCTGAACTGGCCAGTGAGCAAGACGAAACCCCGACGCCGGCCGGGGCCGGTAGCTCACCGGCGCCAATGGCCGGGCGCCGCTATCCTGTTACCACGACCGGCCGACGTAGTCCCGATACCGGCCTACGCGGTGTGCTACCTGGGGTGATCTTTCAATTTTTGATAAACCATAGAAAACACTCTGAAAAAATTGTAGGCGCAAATACTTACGCCTAACGGCGAGTGATTTCCAATGTAAATACTTATTTATTGCGGAGACACTGCTACGAATGTTGTAATTATTTAATTATTTTTCAAAAAATCTAGCGGCACGGCTTTGAATTCTTTCAATTTTACCCTATTGAAAAAACCAGCTTAAGCTGGTCCCAGCTTCAAGCTGGGTTATTGCCCCAGCATGCCCAGCTTGGCATGCTGGTCATGCTGGTTGATCTGGTCATACTGGTCATGATGGTTGATCTGGTCCCAGCTTCAAGCTGGGTTATTGCCCCAGCATGCCCAGTTTGGCATGCTGGTCATGCTGTTAAACTGGTCATGCTGGTGAACTTCCCAACCAGTTTAACCTGTTTAAATTAATACACAGAATAAAAAAGCCAAGCTCGTCAGAAAAGCCAACTCGGCATCCAATTTATTATTTTCGTACTTGCGGCAGCCTCACATGAACTCAAATGCTACACATCCTCGGCGCTGACACAGTACTAACCGACGCACAGATTCTCGGTGCAAATTGTCTACAATGTTAATAAAACCAGATTGCTTATCTCTCAACACGAAAAAAATACTAGACACAGGCCAAAAACAGGCAATAGCAGACGAAAATACTACACGGACGAGAGAAGCGAACCTGGGTCCCGCCAGCGATGGGGGCGAAGCGGCAACTTGCGTGGTCGGCAGAGGCGAGGAAATCCGTGTGGCTTGGATGGCATTGGCGATACTCCTCGGCACCGCCGTCATTCTTGGGCACACACACGTTCGAAGACACGAAGCGACGCCGCAGTCGGGACGTCTGACATCTTCCCGCACTGAACGGACTGCCGCTCGCTGTCTTCTCAAAACCCGCTTCGCTTGCACCGTCGTTCAACTAGTCTCCAAACAACGCGCACACAGCCGTCCCTTCGATCTGCCCTCTGCCCAAGCTATCCAAACGCGTCTTCGATTCTCCGTTTCTACCACTCTCTCTCTCTCTCTCTCTTTTCTCGCACACAAAGGTAGCTTGCAGCGCGCCTGACGCGCCCGGTGGTCTACCAAAAACGAGAGGACAAAGAACAGGACGTGGCCTCGTTCCAGCAGCCGACCTTGTCGCGCGCGCTCCCAGCAATGCCAGTTCGGCTATCTCTAGCCGACCTTGGCGTGCGCGCTCCCAGCATGACCAGCTTGACCACCACGATTATTATTTCGACCAGATTCACCAGCTTGTCTCCCAGCATGACCAGCTCGTCTCCCAGCTTGACCACATTGGCTCCATGGAAAACCAGTTTGACCAGTTAAGACCAGACTGGCTCCCAGCTACACCAGATTGAATCTAAAACCAGATTCGAGTGAGACCATGCTGGTTTTTACTTAGACCAGACTGACCAGCTTAAATTCCAGCTTGCCCAGCTTAAACCAGCTTGATTGCCAGCTAAACCAGTTTAATTACCACATTGACCAGTTTGACCACCTTGATTACCAGCTTGACCACCTTAATTACCAGCTTGACCAGTTTGATTTTCATGCTGGTTTTTCCAATAGGGTATCAAAACACTCTGAAAAAATTCTAGGCGCAAATACTTACGCCTAACAGCAAGTGATTTCCAATGTAAATCCTTATTTATTGCGGAGACACTGCTACGAATGTTGTAATTATTTAATTATTTTTCACAAATCTAGCGGCACGGCTTTGAATTCTTTCAATTTTATCAAAACACTCTGAAAAAATTGTAGGCGCAAATACTTACGCCTAACAGCAAGTGATTTCCAATGTAAATCCTTATTTGTTGCGGAGACGCAGCTACGAATGTTGTAATTATTTAATTTTTTTTTCAGAATATCTAGCGGCACGACTTTGAATTCTTTCAATTTTATCAAAACACTCTGAAAAAATTCTAGGCGCAAATACTTACGCCTAACAGCAAGTGATTTACAATGTAAATCCTTATTCATTGCGGAGACGCTGCTACGAATGTTGTAATTATTTAACTATTTTTCATAAATCTAGCGGCACGGCTTTGAATTCTTTCAATTTTATCAAAACACTCTGAAACAATTCTAGGCGCAAATACTTACGCCTAACAGCAAGTGATTTCCAATGTAAATCCTTATTTATTGCGGAGACACTGCTACGAATGTTGTAATTATTTAAATATTTTTCAAAAAATCTAGCGGCGCGGCTTTGAATTCTTTCAATTTTATCAAAACACTCTGAAAAAAGTCTAGGCGCAAATACTTACGCCTAACAGCAAGTGATTTCCAATGTAAATCATTATTTATTGCGGAGACACTGCTACGAATGTTGTAATTATTTAATTATTTTTCACAAATCTAGCGGCACGGCTTTGAATTCTTTCAATTTTATCAAAACACTCTGAAAAAATTCTAGGCGCAAATACTTACGCCTAGCAGCAAGTGATTGCCAATGTAAATCCTTATTTATTGCGGAGACACTGCTACGAATGTTGTAATTATTTAATTATTTTTCACAAATCTAGCGGCACGGCTTTGAATACTTTCAATTTTATCAAAACATCCTGAAAAAATTCTAGGCGCAAATACTTACGCCTAACAGCAAGTGATTTCCAATGTAAATCCTTATTTATTGCGGAGACACTGCTACGAATGTTGTAATTATTTAATTATTCTTCAAAAAATCTAGCGGCACGGCTTTGAATTCTTTCAATTTTATCAAAACACTCTGAAAAAATTCTAGGCGCAAATACTTACGCCTAACAGCAAGTGATTTCCAATGTAAATCATTATTTATTGCGGAGACACTGCTACGAATGTTGTAATTATTTAATTATTTTTCACAAATCTAGCGGCACGGCTTTGAATTCTTTCAATTTTATCAAAACACTGAAAAAATTGTAGGCGCAAATACTTACGCCTAACAGCAAGTGATTTCCAGTGTAAATCCTTTTTTATTGCGGAGACACTGCTACGAATGTTGTAATTATTTAATTATTTTTCACAAATCTAGCGGCACGGCTTTGAATTTTTTTCAATTTTATCAAAACACTGAAAAAAGTGTAGGCGCAAATACTTACGCCTAACAGCAAGTGATTTCCAATGTAAATCCTTATTTATTGCGGAGACACTGCTACGAATGTTGTAATTATTTAATTATCTTTCACAAATCTAGCGGCACGGCTTTGAATTCTTTCAATTTTATCAAAACACTCTGAAAAAATTCTAGGCGCAAATACTTACGCCTAACAGCAAGTGATTTCCAAAGTAAATCATTATTTATTGCGGAGACACTGCTACGAATGTTGTAATTATTTAATTATTTTTCAGAAAATCTAGCGGCACGGCTTTGAATTCTTTCAATTTTATCAAAACACTGAAAAAATTCTAGGCGCAAATACTTACGCCTAACAGCAAGTGATTTCCAATGTAAATCATTATTTATTGCGGGGACACTGCTACGAATGTTGTAATTATTTATTTATTTTTCACAAATCTAGCGGCACGGCTTTGAATTCTTTCAATTTTATCAAAACACTCTGAAAAAATTATAGGCGCAAATACTTACGCCTAACAGCAAGTGATTTCCAATGTAAATCCCTATTTATTGCGGAGACACTGCTACGAATGTTGTAATTATTTAATTATTTTCCAGAAAATCTAGCGGCACGGCTTTGAATTCTTTCAATTTTATCAAAACACTCTGAAAAAATTCTAGGCGCAAATACTTACGCCTAACAGCAAGTGATTTCTAATGTAAATCCTTATTTATTGCGGAGACACTGCTACGAATGTTGTAATTATTTAATTATTTTTCACAAATCTAGCGGCACGGCTTTGAATTCTTTCAATTTTATCAAAACACTGAAAAAATTCTAGGCGCAAATACTTACGCCTAACAGCAAGTGATTTCCAATGTAAATCCTTATTTATTGCGGAGACACTGCTACGAATGTTGTAATTATTTAAATATTTTTCAAAAAATCTAGCGGCGCGGCTTTGAATTCTTTCAACTTTATCAAAACACTCTGAAAAAAGTCTAGGCGCAAATACTTACGCCTAACAGCAAGTGATTTCCAATGTAAATCATTATTTATTGCGGAGACACTGCTACGAATGTTGTAATTATTTAACTATTTTTCATAAATCTAGCGGCACGGCTTTGAATTCCTTCAATTTTATGAAAACACTCTGAAAAAATTGTAGGCGCAAATACTTACGCCTAACAGCAAGTGATTTCCAGTGTAAATCCTTTTTTATTGCGGAGACACTGCTACGAATGTTGTAATTATTTAATTATTTTTCACAAATCTAGCGGCACGGCTTTGAATTTTTTTTCAATTTTATCAAAACACTGAAAAAAGTGTAGGCGCAAATACCTACGCCTAACAGCAAGTGATTTCCAATGTAAATCCTTATTTATTGCGGAGACACTGCTACGAATGTTGTAATTATTTAATTATTTTTCACAAATCTAGCGGCACGGCTTTGAATTCTTTCAATTTTATCAATGAGATACTGTTGAGATGGATCCCATGCAACGCAAGCATACTCGAGAATGAGCTTGACACAAGAGTCAAAGAGAGTCTGTTTGAGGAATGGTGGAGTGCGCGAGATGTTTCTTCTTAGAAAACCCAGCGTTCAACTAGCATTCCCTCTTACGTAGTTCACATGTGAAAGCCATCTCAAATCATCAGAAAAAAAGTACCCCTAGATATTTAGCTTCTTTGTGAACGAGTAAAGTTTATCCGTGTTGACTGCAGAGCGTTCCGTTTTCTTGAAAACCTTACATTACAACACTTTGGGATGCTCAATGTCGTTTTCCGATTTGAACACCACAAGCAAATTCTGTGTAAATTGCTTTGAAGAGCCGATACATGAGAGTCTAAATTAATTTCATAATACAAAATGCAGTCGTCAGCGTACAGCCTTATTTGCGAGGCAATTCCCTGGGTTATGTCATTTCCAAAATTCAAAAAAGGAGTGGCCCTTGTGGTACTCTGTACACGCGCAATGTCCACACTCGATGTGGGCAAACGCGGGCTTGTTTGGAAACGTCAGGGCGTTCCCTCGAGTGTTCTCCTTCATGTCCCGCAATTTCGTCTCGCAATCTGGACGCCGAGGTCCAGTGTTGCCAACTGCTTTCTGCAAAAATCCCTCAGCCGCCCTCGAAAAATTTACATCAACTGGGTGAGACTTCACACCATTTACAGGTACACATTGTTTACGATCGCTCAAATACTTAGTAATCCAATAGTATACGCGTTCCTATCAATATTTAGGCTCCTAATTATTTCTCTAAAATAAAGCGGTGCGGAATTGTATCGAAAGATTTTCGGAAGTTCAAAAAATGCAATGGATTTGCCTTCTACTGTTCACTGATTGAGTTAAGTCGTGGGTAAATTCAGTCAATTGGGTGTCGCAAGAATACCCGGCTCAAAAACTGTGTTGCGCGGGAGTAAAAAAGAATTAGTATTCAAGTGCGAGATCAGATTACTATAAATAATGTGCTGCATTATCTTGCATGAAACACTCGTTAGCGATATTGGTCTGTAGTTTTCAACACTGTTCCTGGCTCCAGATTTATGCACTGGTACAACATTCGCATGTTTCCAGTCGTGAGGCAATGAACCATACTGCAACGACTGGGTAAAAATAATGAAAATATGGCAACTAATAATGTCAGCACACGATTTGAGAACATGGTTCGGGATACCGTCGGGTCCTATCGAATTTTCAACTTTAATGTTATTTAGTAAATTAAGAATCCCATTGTGACCCATCACAAACTCTGGCGTTTCACTTTCGACTCGGTTTGATCGAATGGCTCGTCGGCTCCTAGCGTTGGTCACGCTCCGATGTTCGCTACGTTATGGAAAGTCTTGCACGTTCCACGATATCAGTTTTTCCGCCGTTCTTGAGTGGCTTCGACCTTCTAATAATTGGCACCCAAATTTCGAAAGAGGTCTATATGCTGAGCAACGTTCTTTATGGAAACGTAAGCATTGTTGGCCTACAATTTTAAACTGCCTGTTTGTCTCCAAAATTGTGTCTTGGTACCAACATCGCTGTCAGTCAGCCAGAAGATGCTGGTGCCTTTGTAAACGTCAGCACTAAGCAACAAAAAAATACCACTCATTAGAAACCAACACGGGATACCGCTTCAAAATGCGTTATCAGTCCTACAGATCTGTTTGTGTCAATCTCGAGTAGGAAGAGAAGAATTCCTGGCTCAGAGATAATAAGTTCTGGCATAGGCAAGGGCTGTCCGTGAATGGTGTCAGCAGCTTTTTTTTTATGTTCGTCACTACTCTCTACAAAACAGCCTCGAAGAATGTGTTGAATATATGTTTTTTTTTTTCTTTTTCTAGATACGCAAAGCGCATGAAAAGCAAATGAATGGCTCGGACGTTGACGTACTCGCGACTGGGAGTGTACGATAGTGATTGCGACGCAGCAGTAAAAGAGACGCCGACTGACAACATTGAAGATAAACGGTGACAACTTTGAAGTTAAAAGGGTGGCACTTCTTGAAACTCACACATAGCACTAACGCCTAACAAGTGCCATCAGTCAAGCGCGTCACTATTGTCCGCGACAGTGAAGAACTAAAACCATGATTGAGACCTTCGATCCAGAGCTTTACGAACGTATTAGCGAAACTGTTAGGCGAAACAGCATCAAAGCTCTGGAAAGGACGACATTCAGAATTCCTTCTAGTAGGTGCCATCAGATCCTTGACATCGGCTGCGGCATCGGAGACTTTACGAGAGACGTGCTGCTTCACTGGAATCATCCATGCCGTAAGATTGTAGGCATCGACATATCCCAATCCATGTTGAACTACGCGAAAAGAAACTACGGACATCCAGATATCTGCTACGACGTCCTTGATGCGGGTTCCTCAGACGTGTCTGCGTTTCTCGACAAGCACGGCAAGTTTGACCGCATTTACTCGTTCTATTGCCTGCACTGGATCAGAGACCAAAAGGCGGTGTTCCGCAACATCGGCACGCTGCTGAAAGACGACGGGGAATGCCTCCTCGTGTTCTGTGCACAGTTCGTGTTCTACAAGGTGTGGCTGCAAATGACCAAAACGGAGGAACCATGGAAAGACATCATTGGTGTGAGTATTTATGTCCTTAATTATGCAAGCAACCTAAACTAAATATTATTTGCAGGCAAAATTTTACAGCACCCTACAGAAAATGTTCGAGACAGTGTCTGTCTCGAGCACGCACCGACCGCAAAACCCCTACTAACCTATCATAAACACCAACTCGTACTCGTCTGGTAACATTAGGGTCACCAGTTTGCCCTGATAGCTGAAGCTGCAGTCCCATCCAGTGTATTCCCCACACACGCCCTTGCTGGGTCAGGACAGAAATTCAGCACCGCATTCTTGTTATTAAATAGGTGTTGCCATAACACCCCTTTGAACGATAATAATCCGGTGCTAGGTCGCTGAGAGTCATGATACACTTTAAACTCAGTGAGAGAACAGTCACTCTTCTCTGTCTTGACGTCTTAATTCCTTTGATATGATCAATCTAAAACAGGGGCCTTCAAACCATGGCCCGCGGGCCACCATTCGGCCCTCAGAACTCTTCCAAACGGCTCGCGGCACCCGCACTCCTTTCTACGAAGCCCGGTTCGCGGCCCGTTTCCAACAGAGGCGATGCTACGGGCGCAAAATTAAGTACGCGTAAAAAAGAAATGGCGCCGCAATGAGCGCTCCTAAGGTGCAAACGAAGATACCAAAAGGAACGAGAGAAACATTACCTCAACGCGGGTTTTCTCTTCGTACTATTCATTGTACACTGTCATCACCATCATCGCCATTCTTATCTCCTGCTTCATATCACTGTAACTATGTTAATTAATTTGCCTTCTCGCGTGTCTTGTGCCTAGTATCCTCTGTCGTAACTCTTGCATATTGTCAGCATTACTTTTAACATTCTCATGAAGCTATAGCACACTGAGCGCATGCCAAGGTTTTGAAACGCTTTGATTTATGCTTGGTGAGGTTACTAGACCACAATTGTGTATCGTCATAATTGACTAAATACTTCATCTTAAATCGAACTATATGTATTCATTTGTCTTAGAATTTTTAGTACTTATAACATTCGTTTCGTCATTTAAGTGCTCATTTAAGTTTATTTATTTACGTATTCCACCATTCTAAATACACATTTGTTTCTCCGCCGTCTAGACTTTGAGATATCTCTAATCCGACCACTTACCCAGAAATGTTTGCGAACAGCTAATCTAAAATTAAAAAAAGCTATTTTTAGAGTATTGGCAAATTTTGCCTCAATTGTCCGACTCCGCCACGATTCGTCATTCGTCAGTTCGGGACAAATTTGTTTATACGTCGAGTGGTTTTGTGGACTCCGCCCTTTTCTTGGTTGGTTGCCGTTTGCGACAATTAAGATTCTGAAACGCTTTTTTTTTTTTCGGTAGATGGGGTGCAAAATAAGAAATTGGTCATATTGCTTTGCTGCAAACCGTTTAAGGAAGTAGAACGACAGAAAAAACTTTCACGCACTTTTCGTTAGGGACGTCGGCAAAAGCTGGTTACAAAGGGCGACAATTATTCTACAAAACATACGCCTAACTTGTCGCTTTTCTCGAGCCACGTTTATTTAGTGGCTCTACATTGACCGATTGGCTCTCAACAAGTAAACGGCAAGATTTCGTTGTTGACGCTTCTATGTTACTTGTGCGCACAAAGCGACTCAGTGACTTCACTGTAGAGGTAACTATAGTTAGCGTCAACCATTTCGTGCGACATTTCCAAGGCCAGCGTACTCTCCGCAGCGCTGCAGCTCGCGCTGGTGCGAAAGTACTCGGCTTTATCTAGCGTCTTGTTCGCACGCGCTGTGAAATACTGTGCAGGAGTGCTGTGGAAGCTACACTAGTTTTGGTGACTTAGCACACAATAGTCGACGTCGAGAATACGGCCAGCTAGTTGCTCCGAAATTCGTGTTTTGTGCATCGAAACGCAAAAAGGGGCGCGTCAATCGAAGAATGACAAGGATAATACGTTGGGTGTGTGTGTGTGCGCGCTTACACGTTGATAAAACGAGCTGTTCTGCGTCTGTGTGTTTTTTTTATCATTACTGCGAAAAGCGCTGTCGAGAAAGATAATACGCCTTTCGGCTTCTGTGCATTAACAGAGTTGGAGCACTGCGGACGCTAGGCTATAGCATTAGCAGTGCATCGTACAGTAGGTGACACCGAGTATAGACTTGCCAATTTTAGTGGCTCGAAAATTGCGTTATTTATTTATTTATTTATTTATTTATTATACCCTCAGGGCCGAAGCATTACAGAGGGGGTGGGCAACGGAAGTACAAAAAACGCTGAAAATGGTTAGTCCGGCACAGATCATGAATAGTAACTTGTTAAAGCTTCTTTAAAGAGGACAAAATCGCCAATGGACGCAATGGGTGAGGGAAGGCCGTTCCAATCACGAGATGTTTTTGGGATGAAAGATTTGAAAAAAGAATTTGAAATGGAAGTGGGTATACCAACTTTGCAGCAGTGATCGAGGCGAGAGAATACGTAGATGGGAGCACTGATTAGTTGTTCTTTCAAGAGTGAATTGGCATAGTAAATTTTATGGAATAAACAGAGACGGGACACAGTGCGACGAGTGGAAAGAGGGGGCAGTGAGAGACTAGCTTTCATAAATGTGACGCTTGATGTACGATGGTAGTTTGATAATATAAAAGGTGCTGACCGGTTTTGGATGGCTTCAAGCGCTGATATGAGGCTTTCTGTACCGGGATCCCAGACCGAGCATGCATGTTCAAGTTTTGGTCGCACCAGTGTTTTATAAAGTAGTAATTTTAATGATGATGGAGCTAGAGAAAAGTTACGTCTTAAATATCCAAGCATGCGGTTACTGTTATTAACGATATATTCGGTGTGAGTTTTCCATGATAGGTCAGGAGAGATATGAACACCTAGATATTTGTAAGTTGATACGTTTTCAAGGATGTTATTTGATAGGAAGTAGTTAGGACAGAGTGCTGCTTTGCGAGAAATCCTCATTGTCTTACACTTCATAGTGTTTAGTTTCATGTGCCAAGCATCACACCAGGAAGAAATTGCATTTATATCAGATTGAATTATGTGTACGTCAGAGTCATTAGTAATTTCACGGTAAACAACGCAATCATCCGCAAATACGCTTATGGAGGGGGTCATTTATATATACTAAGAATAAGAGGGGGCCTAGGACAGAACCCTGTGGTACACCGGACTTAACGAGGGACGATGACGAGTTTTTGTTATTGACAGTTACAAATTGCGATCTGTTAGTGAGGAAACACTCTAACCAAGATAAGATATATGGAGTAGGCTAAGCTTAGCCTGAGTAGGCTAAGCTTGTATAGTAGTAGTTTATGTGTTACCTTATCGAAAGCCTTTGCAAAGTCCAGAAAGATGCAGTCAGTCTGAGATCCACGGTCCAGAGCCGAGTGGAGGTTGTGGGTGAAAACTAAAAGCTGAGTATCGCACGAGAAAGATTTGCGGAATCCATGTTGAAAAGGGCTAAAGAAGGAGTTGCACTCCAGGAAACGCGAGAGCTGTGAAGAAATTATGTGCTCCATGATTTTGCAGGGTACGCTAGTAAGAGATATTGGCCTGTAATTGAAAGGGGAGAAACGGTCACCAGCTTTGTGAATTGGAACAACCTTCCCTACCTTCCAGTCCTCGGGTAAGACGCCATGATCAAGTGATTGTTGAAACAAAGATGACAAGATGATTGAGGAGTACATTTTGGTATTTTTTAGAAATTTCGCGTTTATCTCGTCGACACCTGATGCCGACGACAGCTTGAGGTTTTCAATAATTTTAACAATACCGGGTGGATCAAACACAATTGGTAACATGGGCAAAAAATCAGAAGATGGTAGTACGGGATGGTTGGCACCTAAGAAATTACTAAAGACACTGATGAAACTTTCGTTGAAAGTCATAGCGCGATCTTCACCAGAAATCACCTCTCCGCCTGAATTTTTAAGTTGTATTAAATGTTTGTCGGCAGGGTTGACTAAGTTCCAAAACTGTTTTGGATTGTTAGTGAGCATCGAGGGTAATTTTATGCTGAAGAAGTTATATTTAGTTTCATCGACGGCCAATTTGTATACTTCAGCTGCCGAATGGTACGCGGCCCAGCGATCGGGAGACATTGATGATTTAGCTGCTCGAAACAAGCGCTTTTTCTTATTAGACAGCCTTTTTAAAGTCGTATTATACCAAGGTGATTTCGAGTTTGATTTGACAACACGACAGAGAATGTAGTTGGTGATCAATGAAGTAATTTTATCTTTGAACAGACACCAATTGCCTTCAGCCGATCGTTCTGAAAAATTCTGCATATAAGAGCCCATGAATGTACATAGCTCGTGGTTTATGGATTCAAAGTCGGCTCTGGCGTAATCACGGATGTGTTTGACACAATCAGCAGGATTGTTCTTAGGACTTTTCAGGAAAAAATGCAAGGCTAAATGGTCGCTAAGACCTGGAAGATAAGAGATCGGCTCTACGAGGTCCTTAGACGTAGTTAAAATAAGATCAAGAACGTTGGATGCTGAGGACGTAATTCTCGTGGGCTCGGTTACTAATTGCGAAAGATTAAAATCTGCACAGAGATTTAGGAAATCGTTGCTTTCAGAAGAATAAGGCACGCAAATAGGAATATCTTGTGACCAGTTAATATTTGGGTAGTTAAAATCGCCAAAAATAAATAGCTGCGAGTTAGGAAACCTTGAAACAATCCCGCTAAGTGTGTCCTGTAATAACTCCACAAAATTCTTAGCAAAGGTAGGTGGGCGGTAACATGCACAGACAACAATGTTTCTGTGACTTAGTTGGAAACGTACACACACAATTTCTAAGCTAGATGCTAAGTTAATATGGGATGACTCAATGTAATCAGCAACTGCAACCAGCACGCCTCCGCCCGTCCGCGAATCCCTATCATGCCGATAGGGATTCGCGGTTTGGTTCATCGAACCGTGTTTTAATCAATGCAGTAATGATTCGCATTACAACTGAAATGTAAGCTGCTCAAAATAGATGGCTCTTTCACAAAGTTTAAATTTGCTTGGGTTACTTTGGTTTCGGCTTTGAATCTTTACTGCAAAAGTTGCAAGTACCATGTCTCGGAATCGCGGCAATTTGACGCTATATAGATCAAATATTTCCAGGTTTGAAGATCATCCGGAAATAAATAGGTCTTAGAGTGACTTTCGGGACCGGCTTTTTTAGGGCGCATATTCGTTCTACGTGCCCTAGCATCCTTCAAAAATGCAAAAAGAAATGGAAGCTGAAACAGTTCTGTACTTAAACAAAAACATTCAAATCATCTTAATTGGGCCTCTAGAGTCAGCAATATCGAGGTTTTTATTTTTTTATTTTTTAGTTGGGCTGCAGAAATTAATTTTCGATGTACCGCTGAAGCCCCTCGTTCCCCGGGTGTGACGTCATATTAGGACTTTCCTGCGTCTCCGCTCTTGCGCGTCTTTAGCGCCCATCAGAGGTATGCACGCGCATTCTTGCTGTTAGCAAAAAAGCCCGAAAGAGACGTTACGGAGCCAGTGCGGGGAAATATACCAGGCAAGCTTGCAATGGCACGGGCTGCCCACACGAGCGACACGGGCTTGGCGACTCCAAAATCAGAGTATGGCGTCACGACTTGTCAAAAATTTTTCTTTTTTTTTTCGCGTTTAGTTGCATCTTTGAGAAAAGGAAACGTGATAATCAGATTCACGGGATAGAAATCTGCTAGAATCAACCTCTATGCAATATTTTCAAAGTGGTTCAGCTTCCCTTTGAAATCATGGGCTGGTTTTTCTCCTGAAAAAACGCGGCCAGATATTGCTGAACCTACCTTTGCCCTCGAGAACCCACAGAAAAAAGAAATAAAAGGTGTATAAAATAGCTTAAACCAAACGATTTAATCAACGAGGTGCTCTGCGGGATGGAAACCTATACTGCATGTTGTTAGCTGGCATCTTAGGAAAGCGGACGAATTCTCTTAGTGCGCCCACTTATTTCATTAAATAAGACTAACTTGTTAATATTTTTATTATTCTTTTAAAAGTCGAGGCGTGATGTAAAATGTTGTTCAAAGCGTTCCTAAACACCCGGTTACGGTGTTTGCCACATGACATGTTTTGCGCGCTTCTTTTTGTTAAACTAAAAAGGAAGACCGCGAAATAGAAAAAGAAACCACTTGACAACGCGTCCTCGAGTCGCGCTAGCAGCGCTCTTAGATAAGTTCATCTTATGACACGTGCGCTGTACGAGACAAGGCTTCGTGCTGGGTAAGGTGCCAAATATAACCGCGGGAATCTGCTGCCGCAAAGCCCAGTCTCGGACAGTGCACCAGTGATAAGGTGGACCTCGTCTCTTCAGAGCGCATCTGAGAGCGCTGCAAGCGCGACGGGGTGCGCGTTCTTACGTGTCTTTGTTTTTTTTTAATATTTCGGGGTTTTTTTACGTTAAAGAAAGCCCCAAATAGACCAAAGCGTACCATGCTTAGCCATAGCCTCCTCTATACTCGCTACACCCGGCATTTGCACGACGAAGTGCTGGGTCGCATGTTTGGAGCGCGAGGATCTGGTAGCACAGAGAATTTCTCGGAAAACCTGGTTGTCAGCGCACAGCTTTTGCAGCGGCGAGGACCCGAAACATCGGTTTCAAACTCGACGAGAAAAGAAGCGGTAGCGCGACAATCGCGAGGAGCACGAGCGGACATTCCGTCGCTCGGGAGAAGTGTGTTTCGGCGTCTCGCTGCAGCGGGGTGCCCGTCCCGTGGCTCCCATCCGTTGTCTGGCGCTCTACTTTTGCAACTTTGGCGGCCGCGTCTCGTGGCAATCTGCCAGGCTTTGTGAGTATAGAGGAGGCTATGGCATAGCAAACGCCTTATTTGAGTGTTTCTCGATGCGTTGTACAGCGTTCCACTTCACAGGGACCATAAGCGAATAATTTAAAAGTCAGTCGATTAGCCGCAATGAATTTAATGACTAGGCGCACTAAAAATATTTGTGCCCTTCCGGAGGCAACACACGGTTGATTTCCCTGCCGCACAAAGTTCCGTTTATTTTTTTTTTTGTTTGGTGCAAGTTGTTTGGGAGACCACAAATAAGAGAAAACGTGCACGACATTTTTCCTCTTTAAACAGAGCTACCAAAAGTCCCGACAAATGAACCCTTTAGGTCTCTTCTAAAAAAAGGGAGTGTGACAAAATCTGCTCTCATGTAAAACAAAAAAAGCCAAGCATGATTTTATTTTGGGCTGTCTGGGATACTAACAATGCATAGGTTAATACTTAGCAACGATTAAGGTACGACCTTACATTATTTCTATAGGAGTCCCTTTAGTCCATCTGCTGTGAAAATGTTATTTGCCGTTTAATTTTATTCTACATTAATTGAACAAAACGCTGCATCCTGGAGTGTCATGAGTGACATGCGCCGCAAGATGGTGGAAGTTCACTAGAGTTTAACAAGAAAAGGTCAACATTTTAATGAAATTTACAGAATTCCACGCCTTAACTCTCGACAGGGAACAAGTCGTAAAGAAGCCATAATCAGCTTTTGCACAAAACTCCAGTGAACATGGGTTCGGGAGTTACACAACGCTTGAATGTTACTTCGCTGTATCCATTGCAACTCCAAGCCTCGCCACCATTTTCCTGGCTTCTTGTCATTCGGGTGGCTTCCTGCCACCGCTAACCAGAATAAGAAAAAAAAAATCACGATTAAGAAAATCAAAGAAACCAGATTTGTTATATATATATCGGATCTACTGCATAAATAATATTTCTCAAGAAATAAGTGATTCTTCACCTGTCACGGGTGGTGACCAGAATAACAATAAATAAACAGGAAGAACTAAACGTTTAATGGGGCGAACTTGTGCCAAAACAAAAAGAGAATAGAAAATAATAACAAAGCGTCGCGAGCGTCGAGGTCGGCGAGACAGCAGAGTCGAGCGCTGGGGCGAAACTGGCTCCGGCTTGCCCGCGGAGCCGCTTTTGTACACACGTTGGCTTCTGG
This sequence comes from Ixodes scapularis, assembly GCF_016920785.2. Taxonomy (NCBI): domain Eukaryota; kingdom Metazoa; phylum Arthropoda; class Arachnida; order Ixodida; family Ixodidae; genus Ixodes; species Ixodes scapularis. The sequence goes on along the minus strand of NW_024610108.1, from coordinate 620,273 downwards.
AGCATTCGACGTAGAAGGTTCGACGAGTAGAACATTCTGACCTCGAATCAGCTAGACGGTTCTCGATTTCACCAGAACATCACATTACAGTGTTAACAAAAATGCATAGCCGTGGCCAGGAATCGAACCCTGGCCCTTCGCGTGGGAGGCAAGCGCGATAACCATTAGGCTACGGCCGCGCTGCCTACTTGGCGCGCGGCATTACTCCCCCCTTAAAAAGTGCATCGCCTCGATGCATCCCAAAACAAAACAAAGCACATAAAAAGAACGGCAAACTAAAGAGTCACTTGAAACACATAAGATCCACAGTCCTATCGAGCGTAGTACGGCTTCAGGCGCACGACGTGGACGACTTCAGGTCGTGGTGGGCGGCGTGATGATGTTCTTGTTCCGTCGGGCATCACCTCGTAGTTCAGCTCGCCGAGGCGACGAAGTACCTTGTATGGTCCAAAGTACCGTTTCAGGAGTTTTTCGCTGAGACCGCGACGACGAATCGGCGTCCACACCCAAACCCTGCCTCCGGGCTGGAAGTGGACGTCCCGACGACGAAGGTTGTAGCGGCCAGTGTCGATACGTTGTTGGGCTTGAATCCGGAGTCTGGCGAGCTGACGGACTTCTTCTGCCCTTTGGGACACCACCTGGGCGTCGTCGCTTGCGTCGACAGCCGGTTCGTGGGGTAACATAGCGTCCAGCATTGTCGTTACCTTGCGCCCATGCACCAGTTGAAAGGGTGTCACTCCGGTGGTCTCTTGTACGGCCGTGTTGTAGGCAAAGGTGACATACGGCAACACCTCGTCCATGTCTTGTGCTCCACGTCGACGTACATGGAAATCATGTCGGCGATGGTCTTGTTGAGTCTTTCCGTCAGCCCGTTGGTCTGAGGGTGGTACGCCGTGGTGCGACGATGGCTGGTGTGGCTGAGACGAAGGACTTCTTGTGTCAGCTGGGCCATGAACGAGGATCCACGGTCTGAGATCAGGACCTCGGGAGCACCGTGCCGGAGGACAATGGATTCAATGAAAAACTTGGCAACTTCCACAGCAGTTCCGAAAGGAAGGGCTTTCGTTTCGGCGTATCGCGTGAGATAATCTGTGGCGACGATGATCCAGCGATTTCCTGACGTCGACGGCGGAAAAGGGCCAAGTAGATCCATTCCGATCTGCTGGAAGGGTGCCGTTGGCGGAGGAATTGACTGCAAGAGTCCGGCCGGCCTCGTTGGAGGTTTCTTTCGTCGCTGGCATTCATGGCATGATCGTGTGTATAGGTGAACGGTTTTGGGGAGCTTGGGCCAGTAATACTTTTCACGAATACGGGCCAGTGTCCGGCTGTAACCAAGGTGTCCGGACGTCGGGTCGTCGTGGCAGGCTTGGAAGATCTCCTCTCGAAGGTCGGTCGGGATTACCAGCAGCCACGTGGAGTTGTTGTTGCCGAAGTTCTCTTTGTAGAGAACTCCTTGTCTAATGGCGAAGGTCGGCAGGGTTCGTGAAAAAACGCGTGGTATGGCACTCCCACGCCCTTCCAGGTACTCTATTAGTGCGCGCAGCTCAGGATCGTCTCGTTGACGTCGGGCCATGTCGTCGCTGTTCACTGCGCCCAGGAAACACTCGTCGTCATCGTCGTCGTTGCTGTCGGAGGGTGTTTCTACGGGAGCTCTGGACAGGCAGTCGGCGTCGCTGTGCCTGCGGCCTGACTTGTAGACTACTGTCATGTTGAACTCTTGTAGTCGGAGACTCCATCGCGCAAGGCGTCCTGACGGGTCCTTGATGTTCGCAAGCCAGCAGGGTGAGTCCGGCGGTTCGTATGACTTGGAGAACAGCTCGTAGTCGTCGCAGGTGCTCGTCGAAGTCGCTGGAAAACACTACGACGTCGTCGAGGTAGACGAGACAGCTCTGCCACTTCAGTCCTGCCAGTACGGTGTCCATGACACGCTGGAAAGTTGCTGGCGCCGTGCACAGTCCGAAGGGCATCACCTTGAACTCGTACAGCCCATCCGGCGTGACGAAAGCTGTCTTCTCTCGGTCCCGTTCGTCGACTTCGATCTGCCAGTAGCCGCTCTTCAGGTCCATCGATGAAAAGTATCGGGAGTGGCGCAGCCGGTCTAACGTGTCGTCGATGCGGGGGAGTGGATAGACGTCTTTCTTCGTCACCGCGTTCAGCTGCCGGTAGTCCACGCAGAACCTAAGCGTTCCGTCCTTCTTCTTAACCAGTACGACTGGAGAGGCCCAGGGACTGCTTGAAGGTTGAATTATGTCGTCGTTCAGCATCTCTTGAACTTGCTCCTGGATCACTTCCCTTTCTTTAGCGGAGACTCTGTACGGTGACCGATGCACAGGCCGCGCGTCGTCCTCGGTAACGATGCGGTGCTTCGCAACGGTGGTTCGGCGCACCTTTGACGACGTGGCAAAGCAGTCGCGGTATTCGGTGAGGAGGTCACTGAGCTGTCGTCGTTTCAGGCCCAGAAGCTTAGGGTCAATGTCGAGCTGCGCTGGCGACGTACTGTCTTGCTGGGGTGGCGAGGATTCGTGAGTAATGGCGGCGATAGCGGCGGAGTTTCGGAGTTCCTCGACCTGGCCCACGGCTGCACCTTTTGTGAGGTGTTGCGCTTCATTTCGGAGGTTCGTCACGAGGACCACAGTGCGGCCATCCTGAAGTTCAGCAACTCCTCTTGCGACGCCTATTCCTCTTCCAAGAAGCAACTGGAGGCTTCCTTCGAGCAGAACATCGCCGCAGAAAGCTTCGGTGATCCCGACGGGTACGAAAACACTCGACCGCGGCGGTAAGTTCACGTGGCTTGCGAGGACTCGGACCGCAGACGACGTCGCTATGGGTTCCTCCGGTGGTGAAACAGGTTTTCGTAGCGTCAACCGGTTTGCTCCGAGGTCGATGACGGCGCCATACTCGCAGAGGAAGTCCATTCCGAGGATAACGTCCCTCGAACAGTCTTGCAGAACGACGAACTTGACAGGGCACGTTTCACCGTGGATCTCGACGCGAGCAGTGCATCTTCCGACTGGTGTGATAAGATGTCCTCCGGCGGTTCGTATTTGGGGTCCTTCCCACGGCGTCATGACTTTTCGAAGGCGGCGGGAGAGCCTCCCACTCAAGACTGAGTAGTCTGCTCCGGTGTCCACGAGTGCCGATGCGTCGTGGCCGTCGATGACGACGTTTAGGTTGTTGGACACCGTTGCAGGCGCGTCGTAGCGATACGTGGCGTCGGGAGAGTGGGAGCGCTCCGGCGTTTTTGGAGGCTCTTTACTCGGGTCGTCTTCGGCAACGGCACCTCCAGGCGTTGCCGCACTTAGTTTTCCCGGCGACGCAAGGGCGACAGGCTCTCTCGGCGGGGTCGTGGCGCTGGAGACGCTGAACGTCTGGGCGACGGTGAGCGGGACTCACGGCGGAGCGGCGTTGAAGATGGCGAACGTCGGAGATACTCCTCGATGTCACGAGGACGTTCGTCGTACCTTGGGCGCGGGTCGTTCGGGTGGAACCCGCGCAGGCCCAGTTGTTGGTAGGGGCATCGACGGTAAATGTTGCCGGCTTCACCGCAGTGATAACACAACGGGCGTCGATCGGCCGACCTCCACACGTCGGTCTTTCGTGGCGCAGCTTGTTCTGGGCGAACGTACGCCCGATCTTCGTGGCGTCGGGAATACTGCGGCGCTGGAGGTTCACGTCGAGGTGGTGCCGTATACGGGTGAGCAGGGGGTGGTCGTCGGGTAGCTGCGGCGTAGCTCAGCTTCGGTGGTTCAGGAGCGGCGCTGGCGAGAACTTCTGGCTGTAGCGCCTGCTGCAGTTCTTCGCGGACAATCTCGGCGACTGAGGGCGTAGCCGGGCTTGTGGCAGCAGGTAGTAGCTTCCTGATTTCCTCCCGCACGACATCCCGGATAATCTCGCGGAGGTCCGGGCTGTTGTAGCTGGAAGTCGAGAGGGCAGCGACGCCGGGAAGTCGCTGGTAATGGGAGGCCCGTGCTTGAAGGGCACGTTTAATGTTTGTTGCCTCCGTGATGAATCCTTCGACTGTGATAGGCGGGGCTCGCACAAGGCCGCCGAAGATGTTTTCCTTGACGCCTCGCATCAGGATTCTCAGCTTCTTTGCTTCGGAGGCTTGAGGATCGGCGCGGTTGCTGAGTCGCAGGACATCCTCCACGAAGCTAACGACGCTCTCGTTAGGTCCTTGGATCCTCGTTTGTAGAAGTTCTTCCGCGTGTTCTCTTCGTTGTTGGTTCGAGAATGTTCTTCGCAACTCAGCCTTGAGTTGCTCCCAGGAAGTGATCGATGCTTCGTGGTTCTCGAACCAATTCCGGGCGGTTGCTTCCAAGGCAAAGTAGGCATTTTGAAGACACTGTTCTGGTGCCCACCCGTTATGACGGGCCACTCGTTCGTACTGTTGGACCCAGTCCTCGATGTCCTCGTGTGCGTCTCCGTGGAACGGCGTCGGAGTTTTGGGTGCGACGGGCAGTTATACGACGGCAGGAGCAGCCGGGGCCTGCGCCTGGTCGGCCATCGTCGTCTTCTTCGGCTTGGGCTTGTCCAGTAGCAAACCGTATTCAGGATCCTCTCCCTTGATGCGCCGGCTGGTCCGAGTTTCGGGTTCCGCGGGGTCTTCTCACTGGGCTTGGTACCGGACTTGCACTGCGGGATCTTGGAGGGGAACGCTGTACAGGCATGCGGTACCCAGCACCTCCACCAAAATGTCACGGGTGGTGACCAGAATAACAATAAATAAACAGGAAGAACTAAACGTTTAATGTGGCGAACTTGTGCCAAAACAAAAAGAGAATAGAAAATAATAACAAAGCGTCGCGAGCGTCGAGGTCGGCGAGACAGCAGAGTCGAGCGCTGGGGCGAAACTGGCTCCGGCTTGCCCGCGGAGCCGCTTTTGTACACACGTTGGCTTCTGGAGCATTCGACGTTGAAGGTTCGACGAGTAGAACATTCTGACCTCGAATCAGCTAGACGGTTCTCGATTTCACCAGAACATCAGATTACAGTGTTAACAAAAATGCATAGCCGTGGCCAGGAATCGAACCCTGGCCCTTCGCGTGGGAGGCAAGCGCGATAACAATTAGGCTACGGCCGCGCTGCCTACTTGGCGCGCGGCAATATGTATATTTGAACCATCACAGATTGCTTGATATTTTTCATCAGTCACCGATAGCGATATGAAAGAAAAAAGTATTGATTTGTGATCACGCGTAAATATATCGCAGTGGGTATTTCCTTCCCCCCCCCCTCAACACACAGAGACATACAAAGACAACAACAAACACGACAGATTGTTACTTTTTTAATTATTTTCTTCTTTACAATTTTGAAGGGAGGCAAGGTGAAAGTTACAATTATGCTTGATTTTTTTGTATTTTTGTACACAAATTTCTAGGCTCTAATATATAGGTGAAAACATAAGCACTCAGAGTAATTTTTTCTTGAGAAAGAATGATGCATGGCCTAGGTTTTCCTTTGAGCTAGACTGGGGGATTGAGCACGCCAGCGAGCTGGGGAATACTAGGCAACATAGTGAAGATACGCTGTTGTGTTTTCGTGACTCAGCTTTCCGTATTGCTGTTTCATTATTTTTTTGTGTCTCCCGATGCAGTATGTTACCTAAATAAATCCCCTATGGTATATTTCATTCCAGAAATATAAAATTCCAAACACCGCATCTTTGACGTTTTTGTAACTATTTTTATAATGTTGTATAATAGGAGTCATCATACATTTTGGTTATAAAGCAATATACGCCCATTTAGGCTTATATGTATTCTATAAAGTGGTACCGTTTTAGTTTGCACTGTTTTAACGAAATGATTTATATTAATTGTTACATTTCGTCGAATAATAAATTTAGCCATAACTTAAACACGGTTTACAAAAAAACAAACACGAAAAAACACCTTTTTTATTTCTATTTATCACAATAATGTTAACTTTCTGTTGCCATGATCAAAGTCCGCCCCTTTTAGTTCCATTTTGTTTAAAAGTGCTTAAACGCACAGTTGTAATCAAACTTAACTGACACGCTCAAGCGCGCGTCTTTTTCCGCGGGTCGCTATCCTGGCGGTAGCCGGTGGTACCAAACGTTCGCATGGCGGCGTGCCCATCACCGAGCGCTGGGGGAGAGCGGCAGGTCCTCAAATTTAGCGTGCACTGCTTGTTTTATGTTATTCTTGTCCTGAATCTTTAATCCGCACTTTGCACTACCCAGATCATTTCCCGACACCAAAACTTCAATAGAGATAGAATAAAACTGATCTGATTATTTCTTATTTTCTACACATCTTGTTTAACGTTGTCTGATGCGATACCCACCGGAGCTCGGACTCCAGTATCGTAGCTAATTTTTGTTTTTGTTTTATTGGGGGGCGGGAGTTTACAAGCATGACATCCTCCTCTCCCCTTTGCCCAGTGACGAAGCAGGGTGAGTTCGGCAGTATACGGACGCTCACGCAAAGATTAGGGAGACGTTCTTGTGATAAAACAGGTAAAACTGAATCGTCATTTTTCAAAACGGAGCAGGCTTCATTTACAGGAATACTGGTGTGGAGGCTTACTGTTCTACTGTCGTCGTAGTTGGGGCCCACCAACTTTAAAAGCTTCCTCACAGCGCACAACTCCCGCCGCTTTTTGAGGTAGCACTGCATTTCCGACGCGTGAAGGCCAAACAAAACACAAGGATAGCTATGGACCAGTGTCTGCTCTGTTCCATGGGCGCCGCCATGTTTGGTTATGCTGACGCAATGACCCGGTAGAAAAAAAAAGAGGGGGTGGGCTGCGCCTTTCACGAGACTCCACTTTTTTTAGAAGTCTTTGCAGATATCGATGTGCAAGACTGTCGGAAAGACATAGTCACGAAGTCCTAGAACAACACCAATGCCAAGAGTGCTGTAAAGAGAAGAAACCTTGTTTTATGCGCAGCCCCTCTTTTCACAAGCGCCTGGGCTTTAGAATATTATTTCACAATTTTAGCTGGTGGCTAGGATTTCGGACACTGGTCTTAGGCAACCTGCAATACTGTTTGGTTTGGTGATATCTAGTGACTGAAGCAAGAAACATCGGGTATGCCTGGGAGTGGCAGCTGCATTGATTAAACGTGTGCTATTACTCTGGTGGCGCCGCTGTAGCCAAGTGTTCGAAGTAAGAAATAATGGGTAGGCCAGGAAACCGTGATCGCATAACATGTAAGTACGGCGGAAGCTGTGGCCTGGCGGGCCAATCGGAACGTGACAACGTATCACCGGAGTGTATTTTTACTGTGAAGAAGTATCAGGCTTTTCCTTGCTTCCTGGCCCAATATGTGTGCGTTGCGCTCGCATACGGTAGCGGATATCGAAGCCGTCAGCACGCAATGTGGGCCTTATCGTTCACCAGTGTTGCGGAGTTGCCACCCCGGAGTTGGAATGATTTCGGAATCATTCCGCATTTTCACGACCCCGGAATGGAATGGAATGGCGACAACGTTGAAGGGAATGGAATGGGAATGGAATTAGGTGCCTTTTGCCCGGAATGGAATGGGAATGGAATGGGCACGGTTCTTCTTCTTGTTTTTTAGTGTTTACAGTTAGCTAATCCGAGCCAGTCAGTGAGTCAGTTGCTCAGAAATAAAATGAGCGGGAAACTGCTAGCCCGCGAGGAGCCCTAACAGACTTATACGCCAATGAAATGCAATACAAAAAAACAAGCAGCAAATGGGGAAAGGGGGGTAACGTGGCGCCTTTCACGGACGCGTAGGCGTCGGGCTTCGATGGCGTTACCAGAGAGCGAAACAAGAAACCAAGCACCAAGCAAAAGAAAAGGGAGCGGCAAAGAAAGAAACCGCCCATGCACAACTCCTCATCGTACTTCTTGTCGTGCTTTTTTTGTTGTTGTTGCGACGGCTTGTAGAATGCACGCGCGCGCACAGACTGAGGTCTGGGAGCGGAAGCGACTCGTAACTCGCAGAGCTCTTATAACTCGTTGACTTGGGCGCCGTTGAAAGATGGTCAGGTATTGTTTTCTTAAAGTTCGAGGCGCGTTGTTTAGCAGCCAGCCAGCCCTGCTGCCTTCCACGTTCATTCGTGCGCACCCCTTTTAAGTGCGAAAAGTGGGTTTCCTTCGGCACTAAAACAAAGCGAGATTCACTTCTCTCTTCTCCTCTTGCGCTTTGCTCCGAGGCTTGTTTTTTCTGCTGCATTTGTATTGTATGTCCGCCTATTACTTGGTCTTTGTTCCGATGCTTGTTTTCTGTGTTTCATGTTTTACTGGGTTGGGGTTACAAGCAAGCTAGCGGATTCCCGCTCATTTCCCTTGACTTTAGTCTCTGCATACTTTGTTTTACCTTGCTGCGGACGCTACGAGTCACCCTAGGCAATCCAGTACCGTGAGCGGGACTGCAGGGTGACGCAGCACTCAGAAAGCACTGGATTGGTTTCGATGGCTCTCGTGCTGTCTGTTGAGGTCCATCGTAAGGTGAAGTAGACTATCGTCGCCGCTCTTGGTGTGACCGAACTGACTAGACCTGCAGAAAGACCGTCCCTCGCCAGACGAGGTGCGACCGTTGCTGTGAGGGCAACTGAGAAGGAGAACTGGGTGGTAGCTGCCATTGAGGTTTTGGCTTCCGCGCGTCTCGGCTGTCCGGTCTGCATTCGTGCTCCTTGTCCTGGACCCTATTTGAGGCGGTGAGAAGTCAGTTCGATGGTGTTAATGAGGAAACACGGGGAATGTCAATTTGAACGGTGCGGTATTACCCCGTTAATTGTATCTTGATGTGAAGAGCTTTGTCAACGCTGACTTTCCGATTCGTCGCCACTACGCAAACAACCGACCCCGACGTAGAAGAATGAATCGGTAGGTACCGTCTGCTGCCTGAACCCGCCACTCGATCAGTGCGAAGAGGAACATTACAATTCGGACGAGAAGACAAGATGAATACAGATTGAGTCATGGCATCGTAGAAGACATTTTTCTACATTAGTCTCGAAGAAAATAAACAAGCTGCACGCTGTTTTGTTGCAGTTGTGCAACAAAACTATGCACGGTGCAGTCGGCGTATATCATCGAACTTTATTCGCCGTCTGAAGAGGAAACACGAGAATGAGTATGCGAAGGGTGGAAAAGGGCAGGCGAACGAGCCAAAAATTGAATTGAATACGATAAGAAATATCGAGATTCATGAAGCAAGCGTGAACTTGTGCGTTTTAAAACAGGTTTCGTGACATGGTCTATACGGTCCCTCGTGCTGCGCCGCAGGGTTGCATTTTGTCAGAGGATGTGTTCTGCCGCTGTGCATGGAGTCGCTTCCAGCAGTGTACTAGCCGTGTTGCTGTATTTGAAGCATACAGTAATATAGCTTATTCCTGCGCCACGCACAAACTGGATATTTTTTATGGTCTTATCAAACAAACACGTTGGCCGCGTATCTCTTGAAAGTCAAATGCAAAAAAAAGTTAAAAACGAAAAAAAAAATGAGTGGATTTAAAGGGACCATGAAGGCAATTTTTTTTTTTTTAAGAAGGTGTTTTCGGAAGCATTGGGGTCGTGGCATGCCACACAATTTTTTTAGAACGTTGTGACTCTTATTTTTGTACCTGCAAATAAATCTGCGAAACCGAAACAAATATTCGGTTTTTTTCCATTTTTCGCCTCTGGAAAGAGAAGTGACGTCAGGGAGCACTGTCGGCATCGGTAGGATTTAGTGCACACTCAGTGTGGTTCCCGTGGTTCGCTCTAGTGCATGGCGGTCTGTGAAGAAAACTTGGAAGAAATGGACGACAACACCGCGCTCGCAAACGAGTTTGAGCTCCCGTTCAGCGACCTCACGCCGACTGAACGGGAGATGCTGCTAAGGACGCAGAACTCTGGATTGGCGCTTTACGAGGGCGCCCTAGACCTACCACCAACTCCCCGGTTGCCGCCTACAAAGCGACTCCCCGCCCCACTTTTACCCAGACTCCGGCTGACGTGAAGGTGCTGCTCAGAGTCTTCTGGTCGGAAATGCAACGAACAAATCCTGACACCGCTGTCCACAGCTCTACGCAAGACGACGGCGCGCAACCAAATGCTGCGCGTTGCTGCATCAGTCGGCAGTTTATGCAAACTAACGTCGCCCGATCGACCGCACGTCTTTAGCCGGCCTTTCGCGCAACCTACTACTGCACATAAACGCGGCATGATTGGTGAGACACCAGTTCGCAAAGTGAACACGAGACGACGCACGAAACCAAAATCAAAAGTCCGCCGCCCCCGGCGATCGTACTTTTTTTTTTTTTTTGTTCTCCATGGTTGCTCGATGCTTTTTACGCGCCCGAGGTAGCAGTGCGGGATGCGTTCAACCAGTGACAAACAAAGCGATCGCTTCAGATTATGATTTTATACACGGTATGAAACCTATTAATTCCCAAGTACAACTTCAAAATATTATCCAACGTTCAAATAAACTTTTTTCATCACATCTCACCACCGAAATCGAAACCAAGAGCGCGTCTATCTTTTGAACCAATCGCCAGACGAGGAGCCCGTTGTCGTCACTCTTCGGCGCACTCTAGTTCACCTTTCTGCCGCAGCCTCGGTGGGGTCTCGGGCATCGTTCCCGGCGCCATTATTACCGCGCCTGTTTGCTCGATGGGTGCGGCACCCAAACTTCTATTCGGGCTAGAACTTGGTCAACAGTATCTGAGACGTGCCTGCCATTCATTTCAATCGTCGAATAAAACGTCGAAATTGCCTTCATAGTCCCTTTAAGTTTTGCTGTTTGTTGCGAGCGACGTGGTCGCGAGACCGATGTCTTAAACAAGCATTGACATATCAAGGGGCTTTCTCGATGTTTGCAGTACATTGTAAATAAAGACTTTCTGCCATCAGCGGTTCGCGTAGTAAAAATCAGTGCTTTTATGAGGAATATAGCTTTTTTTAGATTTTTTTTTGCCATTATTTTTGCATTTGATAATGTCAGCTTTATGCTGCTTATGCCGGCAACAAAATGTAGCTGTCAAGTGCCAATTTTTACGTTTAGGAATTGGAGGAATGGAATGGAGCGACTCAGCCATTCCAGGAGTGGGAATGCGCCCAGTGTCGCCATTCCTAGGAGTTGAAAGGAATGGAATTATCGAAAACTCTAATTCCCCGGAATGGAATTGGAATGGAATGAGGGTGCCCATTCCGCAACACTGTCGTTCACCCTTCGTCAAGTTACACTGAGGCAGGGTATAGCCTTGGGTTCTCTCTCTACTGGCGCCACCTGGCTCTTACCGGCAGGCTATACTGTCACAAAAAGTGAAACGGCAAAAAAAAAAAAGTCTCCACGCTGAAACTTTGGGGCAACCGTCGTCCGTGCACACACACTGTACACCGCGAAAACTTTTTTTTTTTGCATTTCCAAAGAAATGAGGAGAGCCCGCGAACAGCTTTATTAAGCACTCAAAATGGGAGCGGGAACGCGTGCCTGTACCTTCCACTGCATTGCCAAGAAAGGTTGTCGCGGAGTTTTCTTTTATAGGGGTCCATATACAGGGAGAGGGTAATTCTTAACAGCCACAAAACCAAAATCTATTATCTATTAGAGGATTAACAAATTCTAGCTACAGAACAAGATGCCGAAGGAAAGAGAGTCCTATTTTCGCTAGGCCGCTTTATCTTGCAGTGTGCTCCAAAGGCAGGCAGCGGCATAACCTCGGGGCGATTGAAAGTTGTCAGTCCGAACTCGTTTTTCCGCCACTCGGAGAAATGCCATCACACACAACAGACAAACACGCAAACCACACGCCGAACTTGAATACCCTTGCGCCTATGTGTAGTGAGAATATGAGGGCTCTTCAGAGTTTCTGATGTTCCGTGAAACGAAAAGATTAATCTAATAACGAATTGCATCGGATGTCAGCTCAACATGCAAAGCAGAAAGCAAGACGGATTTCATTGCATCCGTGAGCGACCATCGACACGGGCGTCTCGATGGAGGGAAATTCCACGAAGTGAGGGAAACGTCGCAGAAATAGAGAAATTTCGGGCTTCCAATGAAAGAGGGAGAAACGTGAAACGCACGTCACGTCTGCACTACAGGCAGTCGCCCTCTGTCCGGAGGCCCCATTCCCAACGTCACTTGTCTCCTCAAGATCCTAGCTACTCTGCGCGTAACAACGGCAAAAGCTGAGCGCTCGTTCTCTTCATAGCAACGGTTGAAAACATACCTGAGAGCGTCCACTTCAAATAAGCGACTGCTCGGTGCAGTGCTTCTGAATGTTCCCCGCGACATTGAACTTCAAGCGGAAGACATCCTGGATATTCTTTGCCGTGAATGCAGGCGGCTGCGTCTTAATATGTAGGTGCTTGGCATAAATGCAATGATCAAGAGAGCCTCTAAATTGCTTTCTGAAATAACTAGTCACAGCTACTTTTTTATTCGCGGTAATTCCTACTCGAAAGCACGTAATTCTGGCCTGTACATTAGGTGTGCGCGAGCGCATGCAGCGCCACCCGTTGCTCAAAGTGCAAGTGCTTTTACAATTCATTTAATATTCCTTACATCGCTGACATTGTTTTATATTATAACCATGTATGCGTTTTATTATATCTACTTTAGTTTTATTTAATTATGTATTTTAGTGAGGATAGTTTCGTGCACTTTGCCTTGAAATTGCTATCATTTACCCCACAAATGTTTCGAAATATCCGTTCTCTATATATCTGAGATCAAGTTCCTCAACCCACCAAATAAGCATGAATGAAGACATATTGACCATTTGTTTTTATTCCAGCCTTTTCTATCCCACAAACATCCCTCCCGAAAGCATATAAGCTCCGTGCCCCGTGCAAGACCGACTGCGTGAGCAGGGTAGCGAGCGGGCCCAGTGGCACCGGGGATGGGGAGCTTTGGCATTTTGGTGGGGGAGTGGGGGTTCGACCTCCGACCCCCCACACACAAACACACACCGCCCCGCTCTCCAAAATGGCCTCGCCGCTACGTGAGCAAGTGATACCATGGGCTGCCCTTACGCTGTACAGGGGCTTAGAGCGATAAACTGGCACCTCAAAGTGACCCCCACGCGGCCGCCGCTATGTTGCACAATTTTGACCACAAGACATGTGTCTTTATAGTTTTACGTCTCGATTTCAACAAAGCACCACGCACAGATAACTGCTTATTGAGCTTTAATAACAGTACCGACGAGATAGGTTATGCTTTTGTATTAAGTACAAAATGTGCTAAGCCAGTATGTAGAGGGGCGAAATAAAGCGCTCGAGAGTGAAAGTGAGATGGATAGAGAAAACTTTTATTTCGCTTGATATCCAAAGCTTCCGTTTCTATTTTTTTTTAACTATTCATTATTAAGCGTGGTTTTGACATGTCGAACAGGGGGGGGGGGGGGGGGGGGGGGGGGCAGACCGTCCACGTTGTCCAAGTCTGACGGAGGTGGTGGAAAGGGAGGTGTGGAAGAACTAGATTACGCGGTGTATGGGCGTTGGGGCAGTCCAACAAACAGTGTATGCTTAATGAATGATCTGTCCAATTTGTGTATGCTCCTCGGCAAGGGCGTCCTTAGATGAAGTGAGTTTAGTGTGGCGTCATGGTGGTATGTATTTGTTCACGTCCAATAAAGATAGTCATACCATCTGAATATGAATGAGGGAGGGTGTAAAAGTGGTGGTATGTTGTCTGAGTTCGAGCAGCAGGGTTGTACGTTCCTTGTGCATTTGTTTATCGTGTTCTTTTGGGTCATAGGGTTCGGACTAGAGGGTGGGAGGTCGTGGATTAGAATTAGCTCGTGACAGCTTGTGCACTTTTTGATTTCCTCCCAGGCCCTCATGACCCGGTTACCATCCTATATTGGTGTGTAGCTGCAGGTCTGCGTGAAGTGTCTTTGTGCAGAGTGAAACAAGGAGACGCCAGGCTCTTTAAATCAACCGGAAAATTTGGTTTCTTAACCTATCGCGCTACGACTTTGTGCAGCGTTGCCCACAGATGGTGCATTCTTTTTTTGTAAAATTTGCAAAGAGTGAACTTACCTGAGGAAAAACTAAAGAAAGAAAAAGGCTTCGCTCCTATGGAAACGCAGCGACGCCACCGGTCTGCAAACAAGACGGCGCCGTTTCGCACGGGAGACAAGAGATGGCGCAAGCGGTCGCGACGCCAACTGCCGCCAACGAACGAGCAGACGAGAGCCGGCCCTTTTGCAGACAAGGAACTGCAGTTCCTTGCTGTTACCGTGGCTGTCTTTTTTGTTTCTGCGACTGTCGCCGCTTGCGGAACGCGCGCCGTTTTTGAGTCGAAAAGATTTGTTGCGCCATCTCTTGTCTCCGGTGCGAAACGGCGCCGTGTTGTTTGCAGACCAGTGGCGTCGCTGCGTTTCCATAGGAGCTAAGCCTTTTTCTTTCTTTAGTTTTTCCTCAGGCAAGTTCGCTCTTTGCAAATTTTACAAAAAAAAAAAAAAGAAAAGCACCATCTGTGGGCAACGCTGCACAAAGTCGTAGCGCGATAGGTTAAGAAACCGAATTTTCCGGTTGATTTAAAGAGCTTGGCGTCTCCTTGTTTCGCCCTGTAGTAGGGAGTGTATATGGAGATGTAGGTCATTGTTTCGAGAGCAGCGGCACTCTCCCTGGATGTCTGTGCGGATAAAAATTGTATCGGTTGACTGGGTATGTTTTGTGATGGCTTCGGCGAGGGCGAGTATTTCTACGGCCGTTGGGGAGGGGACTCCTTCGTGTTCATGGGACGAAGATAATCGGGTTCTGATCACTGCAGTTCTGCTCCTGGTGGCTGTTGTGGCTCGCGTCTGTGTAGCTCACATGTGTCTATGATAGGATGCGTGAGAGTACCCGGCGGGTATGAGCCTCACGGCAGGGTTCGTTGTATATTTATTTATTTATTTTATTTCCAATAAAACTACTACCCCCATTCGAGATTTTTGTAGGGTGGTACATCATACAGAAATATTTTTTTATTACACGTTTGCAGATAATTTTATGCAAGCCTATGTCGACAGGTGCGCTTCCAAGTTAATAAGACAATGTCCTACACTAGTGGAATGTACAATGTTTCGCGGCAAGTGATTCCAACCGTTGATACCTCGGGCGAAAAATGAATATTTGAAGCAATAATTATGGGTTGATAGGTCTTCGTAAAGTTTACATCTTATTAGCCGTTTACTAGTACGGGTT
This sequence comes from Ixodes scapularis, assembly GCF_016920785.2. NCBI lineage: Eukaryota > Metazoa > Arthropoda > Arachnida > Ixodida > Ixodidae > Ixodes > Ixodes scapularis. Next base: position 605,147 of record NW_024610108.1, on the reverse strand, counting down.
AGGTAATTTTCTGTAGCAATGTTGAAGTTGGTGTTAGCTAAATCATATAGAAACTTGAGCGTTGCAATTTTTTCCTTTTTTTCTAGTGACAAGAGTTCCACTTGCTTACATAGATCGGAGGGAGGATCATGCGAACTATATGTGTTACATATAAACCTTGCTGCCATTCTTCCTCTTCTTTCTAACTTGCTAACACCAGAGGCCGTGTATGAGATCCAGACGACGTTGGCGTACTCGAGCATAGGGCGGACTAGTGTTTTGTAAGGCTAAAAGTTTTGTCTCAGTTCATCCACTTTTTAAGGTTCTTTCTAGAAAATTAAATTTGTTTAACGCTTTTTGAGTTACCGTGTCAATGTACAAGTTCCAACGGAGGTCATAACCTTTATGCAAGCCAAGGTGCTTGTACTTTTTGACTTTCGCCAGGGGCTATTGTTTATGTGATACGAAAACGATTTGGGTGGCTTTTGTCATTTATGGTCATAGATACAGTTTTATCAAAATTTAATATCTGCCAGTCGTGACACCATTGTATAATATGTTGAAGTGCACTGTTAAAGTTGATTTGATCCTGTTCGTTGTTGATTAGTCAGTAGAGTGTTCAATCGTCAGCAAAAAGACGGATTTTACATTAACGTTTTCAATTATGTCATTTATGTAAATCAGAAACAGGAAGCATGTTCCGTGGAATAGAGAGGACTGTTGTGCGTTGGAGCGAGTCCCAGGGTGGGGGCGGGTGTGGGAGGGGCGAAAGTCTGGATGTGTTGTATTGTTGATGAGCGAGAATCTAGCGCCCGTGTTGCGAAGTTACCAAAGGCCCTGCCACACTGAGACAACACGATGACAACAGCAACACAACACGTTGTTCAATAGTCGGGCAATTTGTTGCCTGATCGCCATGTTGTCTGACAAACTTGTCACATCGCGGCAACAGTAGTACAACATGGACGGCAACGAAAATGCTGCCTCGGTATGACAGCTTTCGGCATAAAATACATCAGCAACTAGTGTTGGACAAAACGTGTTGCCTTGATCACTGGCTCAGCGAATTTCGAAGCGGCAGCACGACACCACACATAGCTTCGACGGCAGAGCTATTTCCCTATTAATAACGCATTGCTTAAATGAAGGCTTGGAAAAAGTTATTTAATGGTAATTCAGGCTGGCGTGCAGCTAAAATAATTTGACGAATGTTTCTTCTGCGTAATTACGGAAAGCGATTATTCTCGATATGGTCGCGGCTATGGCCGTGAACTTTCAGAGTAGTAATTATAATGCAATTAAATTTATGTTTTCCTTTAGATTAGATTTATGTTTGTCCTTTGTCCCCCTTGTTCCCCTTCTCCAGGGATTATTTTCATCATATTTCAGAGTACTGTTGAAATTAGACCTGCTGAGAGACTAGCTCACATTACTTCAATTGAAATAAAATGGCATGCCTACTCACCCGCTAAACAAGTATAAAAAATAATCGCCTGGGAGTCGGAAACAGTCGCTACAAGACACCTGATTTGTTTAAAAAATCTCCAGGTGCGTTTTGGGGAATGAATTGATCACATAACAGGCGGTGGGAAAATAGACAGCGTTGAGAAATATTCCTTTCACCGATTGTTATGTAGGCCGAACGTGTCGGTGTCGCCGTGTTCAAGCACTTTCAGTTCAGCTCGACATCATGCTAAAAAAGGCGCTTTTGAGTGCTGCCGGTACAAACTCATTTTTACAGTAGAATTGGGAATAGCAGGAAAGAAAGAACCGGACAAAAACACTTCACACGGTGGCGGAAATCCCCAAACGTATATCAGCGATCTCACTTTCCTTGATTAAGGCTATCCGCCTTGTCAGCGAATGAAGAATACGTTGATAAATGAGAGGTGTAAAATGCTCCCCGTGCCAAGTTTTCTAATCACAGTCACTGGTTGATGTCGTCCCGTGGTAATTTCCGGCCCTTCGAACGCAGTAGCACTTTTTAGAGTCACATTTCCAGCGGCGCTGCGCCACACACGAACACAGGTAAACAATCAAGATGGCGGAGCGTTCCCCGCGTTGTCCACGCCGTCAGCGTGGTGTGACAGGGTGGTCAAACAACAAATCGGCCATTACGGTTGCCGGGTAGCATGAATATTGTGGGGTTTGACTTACCTTACTGCACCACGAGGTCGATCCCACTCCGTATCTGGATGTTGAGGACTGCTACGGCCGGGTTCGTCCGAAGGCTGCCGTGGGCTTGGAGGAGAGGAATCACTCCGAAAAACAGATACTGAAGAAACGGGTTTATTTGGCTTCTGTGCCACCACGCTGTGCCCGTCGGCAAAGCTAATATATAAAGGGAACGGTAATGTGTCGGCGCTGTCGTATTAGACAGATTCACCTGGAGGGTGCCCCCGCTGCCGTATTAGGCAGATTCGTGGGACAAGGTGCAAGCGCAAAAAGGAAGAGGCTCACGACGAGAGCTTCCCCCAAAACGAAAGTCCCGGCCGCCGTTTGCGGGCCGCTTATCTATCCAGCGGAAAGCGAACGCGACCGGGATAGGTAGTGTGGCTTATCCCGCAGATGGGCCGCGTCCACAATCATTTCCGAAGGGTGCGGCGGAGGCACATTCACCCAATTTAACTTGGGCCCAGACGGAAGAAAGAATGTTGAGCGTTTTTCGAACGTCCCTTGGCATGCCAGTTACGGGCGACTCTATTGTTCCGGCTCATCGTCTCGGAAGATTCTATCACGAAAAATGCCGACCTATAATTATAAAATTTTCGTCATTTAAACTGCGGGACCAGATCCTGATGGCAAGACAAGCATTAAAAACGCACCGTATTACGGTTAGCGAAGACTTTTCGCTTGCTACGCGTAATGCGAGAAGAAGACTGTTAGAATTTGGTAAATCTAACGGAGGAACGTTTAAGCTTAGCCGCAACAAGCTGCACATTAACAACCGGTGTTACGCTTTCAACTCGACAAATGGCGAAGTCTACAAGCTAGGTCCTTCTAGTTTGCCTATTGTTTCTCCCGCACAGCCGACAATTCCCCAGACACAGTCATCTCTTACTCAAGATTCCGCTGAGGCGCGCTCGCCAACGTAGGATTTGTCGAGGGGTAGAGCTAGGCTGTCACAGTTTTCCGACGTCTCTGTTTTGTTTACTAAAATAAGGAGTGTAATAAAAAAACGTGATGAATTGTGTTCCATCATTGATACTACCGATGCTGATGTTGTTGTTCTAACCGAAACATGGCTTTCTGGGAGGATACGGAACCGTGAACTGTTTGATGGTTCAAAAAAGTTCAATGTGTATCGGAACGATAGACAGGACAGGTGTGGCGGTGGCGTCCTGATTGCAATTGCTGACCATATTAAATCTTTTTCATTAAACATTGCGTGCGATATAGAACTAACCTGGGTCGGCCTTGTTTTGAACCATAAGAAGTGGATCATGGGAGTATGTTATCGGCCACCCCCATCTTCGTCGTCATTTGTTGAGACTTTGCATAACGCCATTAACAGAATTGTGATGCGGTATCCCAGCGCACCCATCTTCCTTCTGGGTGACTTCAATTTTCCCGCTATATCATGGTCAGATGACGTTTATTGTATGAATGCACACACTACAGAGTGTAATTCGTTCATTAACTTGTGTCTCGATTTTAACCTGTCGCAATTAGTTCTTCATCCCACCAGAGTGTCTCCGACGACAGCAAGTGTTTTAGATCTAATATTGGCTACTCACCCTGAACATGCAAGTGACATAACGTATCTTCCAGGGATCAGTGATCACTCTATGTTACATTTTCATTTCAAAACGTCGGTATCTAGGCCGACTGACCAACGAAAGAAAATACGCGATTACAGTAGAGCGAATTTTGATCAGATCAACAATGATCTTGCGGTTTTCTTTGACCAGTATTTGACAGACTTTTTGGGGTGCTCTGTTGACGAAAACTGGAATTTGTATAAAGATAAGGTAACGTCCCTTATCAACAAATACGTGCCGCTCCGAAATATACTTGAGAATAATCAGTCACCTTGGTTCACGAAAGCTCTGAAGAGACTGTCAAATAAAAAAAAAGCGCTTGTACCGTGCGGCCAAGTTTTCCCAGTGTGAGCGTCGCTGGGCCGCATATCACAATTCTGTAGAAGTGTACAAAAAAGCGATTAAAGGCGCTAAATCTCACTTTTTCACACATAGTCTTCCAGACATGTTGGTAAATAACCCCATTAAATTTTGGAATACTGTTAACAAAAAGGACCGTTTTTCAATTTCTCTTACAACTTCTAGTGGTGACAGCGTGCCCAGTGACGAATGTGCTAATGTCTTAAATAGTATATTTATGGAATCTTTCTCCGATATTCGCAACATAACTTACCCTTCGATGAGCTGTTCCTGTTATCTGCCAATGGATTCTATCTTTGTTGATCCTGCTGGTATTGCAAAAATTATAGATGAACTGAAGTTATCATCCTCATCAGGAGTGGACGGAATTAATTCCAAGTTTTTAAAAAACACTAAACTATACTCATCTCTTATTCTCTCAAAATTGTTTGAATAGTCGCTGCAAGATGGTATTTTACCTTCTGATTTGGCGAGTGGGGAAGGTGGTTCCAATTCCGAAAGGTGGCGATGAGTATTCCCCTAACAATTATCCTCCCATTTCATTATCCAGCATACCATGTAAACTTCTGGAACACGTTATCTTTTCCCAACTCGTACATTTCCTAGAGTCGAATAATTTTTTCACCTAAGCACAGCACGGATTTCGTAAATCATTATCTTGTGATACTCAGCTCCTATCCTTCACTCATGACATTCATTCTATTCTTGACCGAGGCTCCCAGGTGGACTGCATTTTCTTAGATTTCGCCAAGGCATTCGATAAGGTGTGTCACGAGCTATTGCTGTTAAAACTTTCAAAACTTAACATTGACCCTAACGTTCTCGCATGGATTCGGTCTTTTCTAAATAACCGTTCACAATTTGTAACAATTAACAACGAAAATTCTCCTCCTGTGTCTGTGAATTCTGGAGTTCCTCTAGGGTCGGTTTTAGGCCCACTACTATTTTTAATCTATATTAACGATCTTCCCATTAATGTGTCTTCATCCGTTTGTCTCTTTGCCGATGACTGTGTAATTTACCGTGAAATCTGTCACGATTCTGACCTGTCTACACTTCAGTCTGATATTAACTCTGTCTCTCGTTGGTGTGAATTAGGGCTAATGAAACTAAACACTAGTAAATGTAAACAGATGAGAGTGTCCCGCAAGCCTAACAACAGTCCCTGTTACCACCTAGATGGCAACCTCTTGGAGCAAGTGGCAACGTACAAGTACCTTGGTGTTCACTTAACAAATAACCTTTCATGGAAACCCCACATTCAGTATGTTACTACCCGTGCTAACTGCATGTTGGGCTACTTAAAACGCAACTTTTCATTGGCACCTATTTCACTAAAATTGATGCTCTACAAAACATTAATCAGGCCTAAATTAGAATATGCAGCCTCCATCTGGGATCCCGGTCACGATACTCTAATCACTGCATTGGAATCCATTCAGAATAGGTCAGCCCGTTTCATTCTTTCCAACTACCATCGTACTGCTAGTGTCACATCAATGAAAAATAGTTTATGTTTACCACTTCTCTCCTTGCGACGTAAAATTTCACGCCTATGTCTATTTCATAAAATGTATTTTCATAACCCTCTCCTACGCAATCGGATGGTTACTCCCCCCTTTTACATTTCATCCCGTCTTGACCATCAGCATAAAGTTGGAGTTTCAAGTTCGTTTACCACAACATTTCAATCTTCGTTTTTACCTCGCACAGCCGAGGAATGGAACCACCTCCCCGGTTTGATTGCTACTATAACTGATACTAACTTGCTTAGAAATTCCATCACTAGCTATTTTAGCAGTGACCCATGACCTTTTATTATTATTATTCTTTGTTTGTTGTATATTTAATATTGTTGACTTGAGTGAATGATACCTGTGTCTGTGATTAGATGTACATACGCAAATCGAGGGACTCCTAGGGCCCGTCGCGTGCAATTACAAACTACGGTTTCCAGCTTATGTGTTTGGGTACAAGTTAGTTTAATATATGGGAGGTGACACATGACTCTTGTGTAGACGAGCGCCTCGATGGCCTTGCGGAGCTCATGCTCCCTGAGGTCTCGACTTTGTCTCCTAAGGCGCCTGGGTATGTTGTGCATCTGGTTAATTTGGTGTATGATGCGTCCAATTCATGCATTGGTTTTCCCATTCTATTAGAGATGAAAGCCGAAAACTTTAACGGTTTGCTTTCGTGGGATGTGTCTGCCATCTATGTGGAGGTGCATGAGGTCTTTATATGTTTCGGTTTTCTTGCCTGTATTATTGGTAAAAACGACATACTCGGATATGTCGGGTGAGCAGGTGAGGAGTATAGTCTGAACGTACTGGTTGTATGGTATTGAGGCCTGCCCGTATGGTCTGTTCCTGTTCCGCCGTTCAGCTTGTATATCTCCAGATGGCTATGTCCTTTGCCTATAAATTGTGTTGTGGGTCGGGGATGGTTGCAATAGCGTGCGTTGGGTATCTTAGGGCCAAATTAAAAAAAAGAATGGGAGAGAGCATGGCTTTTTGAGGCACACCCACGGTGAGTGTATATTTTTGGGAAATGTAGCCTACTGATGAAAACAATTTGTCATTAATCTGACTGGGGGACCGGTCGACCCGTGTGAATTTAACGGGTCGACCGCTTACCATATCAAACGGGTACCATATCAAACGCGGTAGCCGTTCGATATGGTACCCGTTTGATACGGGCGCCCTTTCGACATGGCACGTGACCACACATTTGAACGTGCCCTTTGAATATTCAGCCAAATATTTCGTTCGCCCTTCATGGGCACCGTCTGAAAGGTTGGATATTTAAAACCTATTCAATACGTCCTAAACCTGATTAATATATTTAAACAGAGCGAAATCCTGCAAAAATGCGTACTCGCACAATTGTTTGCAATAAGGCAGGAAAAAATATATTGTTTTAAACTCCCAGAACCGGTTCCGTAGACACGTACCAACGGGCAAGCGATATGCGAAATGTGAAGAGGTTCTACTAAGCTTTTTTACAGCTCAGAAAACTGCAAGGCGAACAAGAACCCAGGTACTTCTAGGCTGTAGTGTCTATCTTCCCGGCAGCCGGAAAAATATTTCCCCTAAATTCTACCGGCTAACGTCGGTCAATGGCGGTGGCAGTCAGTTCGTTGAACGACGTTACGTCGACAGATCGTTTCATTGACACGCTATTTCATCGACAGATTGTTTTAGACAGCTATGATTAGCTTCTTTTTGGTAGCAAGTGATTCCAGGCTGCCGCCGGAAATCTCATGTATCGTGGGTCAGGTGGGTTAACATTTTACAACGTGGCGTCACAGAGTGTCGCCGCGAAGCTGCGTGAACGGGTCGCATTTGTCTTGTTGGGTAATGCTGGGTTGCGTGAAGACCTCATAACCTGCGAGCGAGTCTCTTCAGACTGAAGGCAGCGCAGTTTGGCCCTCATTTTTCAGCTTCGTCTTCTCCCTAATACTTCCCGCCGCCGGGTACAGGGCAGGTCCACCGGCCTTGGTGTCTTCAGTTGCGAGGTGCGTGACAAGGTTTTACGCGGAAAACATGCACAATGTCACGTGACTTCGTGCGGCTATCTCTAGATGGTGCTACTGGTTCCAATTCGTAGCTCTCAGTAGAGAGATGGCGGAGTAAGCGAAAAGGGCCAGCGTGTTTTTGGAAAAGTGTTTCACATTTACCAGGCCTACGGAGTGGAGTGGCGAGAATAACTTCGTCCCCGACGTTGTAGGAGGCTGCGCCACGAGTCTGTGCGAAACGAAGCTGTTGTTGCTTCTGGCATCATAGTGTTTGAAAACGCGTGAGCTGTCGAGCATGCTCCGCGCGGCAGATGTCCTCTGAAGCACACGACGTGTAAGGTTCATAGATGGAGGGTAAAATCGTCTCAAGAGTGGTAAGAGCGTAACGGGCAAACAGCGAGTAATACCGCGAGAAGCCTGTCGTTGATCGACGCTCGGTGTTGTAAGGGAAGGTCACACGTGGAACTATAGGAGTTGTGGGGTTCTCTATGAAAGTTCCACTACTAATAATCGCCGCCCGATCGGTAAGCACTCCGTCCGTCACCCAGGGAGTGACATAACGCCACGAGAAGACAGAAAATGGGTTTAGTGTACCTCCCGGTTGCCCGTCGTCTAGAGCCTCCAGTCCAGGCACGCCGACCCTTGTTGTCGCCCGTCGATCAGAGCTTACAGTCGGAGTCCGTGTCCAGGCCTGGGAATCGGCCCTTCCCACGCCAGCACTGCGTAGGCTGGCTGTCCCGGGCTATCAATGCCCGAGTCTCGCTGCGGAACTACCCTGGGATCGTCGTAGCCCAGGTCATATGGCCAGGGCTCGCCGTTTCCACCGGTCTTGCTCGAGACCTCGCTGGTGGACCGCTTCGGGGTTCGCCATGGGCCGCGCCAGGCAGCTTGGCTTCGACGTTCCTTGTCAGACTCCAGCCTCGCTCAGCACACACTGTCTCGCGCCAGCTCGTCTTCTCCGCCGGCCGCAAATTCACGTGCTTTCTGCCTCGTCTTTTACCCTCGGCTCCCACAGGGTCCAGTTCGTATGGTTTTCTGCGACATTCATTGACATAATCTCTGGTAAAGTCTGGTTGAGGTGTTCCGTTAGTCGATTGTTGTCGAGATGATAAGCTCTGCTCAATTTATGAATTGTATTATCCAGACGCAAAAGTTCATCGAGGAGCTTAACCAAAAAAGAAATGCCCCGACCGCTTATTATGACCGGGGGTGCACCGTGCAGGAGGAGAATGTTCCGCAAAAACAAATTTCCAACTTCTTTGGCTGTGGCGGCTGCAACCCAGACCATTTCGACGTATCTGGTGAAATAGTCTACGTTGACAATTATGAACCGGTTATTGTTTGTAGACAAAAAAAAAAAAAAAAGAATATGCCAAGAAAATCGATTTATAGACATTAGTGACAGGTGCGAATGTACCTGTTGATGGTGCGGTACATGCCGTTCAAGAAGTGATTTGAACGCACGTGGATGTATGCCTTTACGAAACCAAGATATCCGTCGGTATAGGTGATTGTGGTGCGCATAAACAAAATCTTTTTGGAGGTTCCAAAAAAAAAAAAAAATCTGAGGACATTTAAGCATTTGTTTAATGACTTGTTAATGCGAAAGCATGAATGTCGTTCTCCCGCTCACCAAGTTTGTCTGCGGCGTAGTAGCGCGGACTGCCGTGTGTCGCCGGTGGACGGCTGAGCGCACACTTTCGTGAAGTGCCCGCGCCCCGCTGAGGCTCGGCCGTGCGGCTACTGCTGAGTTTGCCCGGACCGGCTCTGGCTTTGCCTCTACCGCTCCCTCCTCTTACTTGTGGCGGGGACGCTGCTTGCGCTATACGCCGCCATGAAAAAGGCTGCTCTGCTGTTTTCTTCTTTCTTTTTTTAATTACGCCGCACGAGGGCTAATGGGAGTGGAGCCTCATTCCTCGATGGCGCGCGCCTGCAAATGGTAGCATAATCCATCAGAAATCGTCTTCACTTGGGAAAGGAGGTTTTAGGTGCCGTTTGGCCAAAGTTCGGCGTGGTTTCAAAGCTGATGACATCGGTTCGCTCCATGGTGCAGTTAAAGCTTTCGCATTAAAACGAGCACCCAGGGCCGCTCATGTGGCTTATAGTTCCGTCTATAGAGCACACCGTCATGAAGCGTAAGCAGACGACCGCGCTAATGAGTGTGCCGCGTGAGAGATCCAGGAAGCCCCATCAAGCATCGCATTGCTAGCCGAATATTCCGATCGGACGCTTGAGCCGCTGCGATGTCGACGTTGTTAATCAGAGCGATGGAAGAATTGTGGTCACTTGGAGTGGGATCTGAAATGTCACTGGCAGAGGACAACGGGACAGCGCACCGGCACCAAGGCTACACCTTTCCGACTAGAAAACATCGCTAAAGTAGTCCGGAGTTTTAGCGACCAGCGTCCAAAGCGGCGAGGTGGTTATTTAAAACCGGCAAGCCAGCATAGGGCGTGGTGGTCTGTAACAACTTTTAAGGGGGTGCTATAAATATAAGGTTTGAATCTCGATATAACCCAAATGAGTGATAGACATTCACCCTCTGAAGTACAGCAATTTCTCTCTAACTTACCTAGAGCTCAACTAGCTTATTTAATGACGCGTGGGTGTCTATTTACGTTTCGTGCCAGAACGGCCCCGATGCCATGTCTACTAGTATCCGATCGGACTTCCGTATCAACGACAGGTACGAAGGGGCATGTATTAGGACGCAAATGAGTGCACGTTCAAGGTTTAGGAAATGGTTTCGTCTTGGAGGGTCTCCATTGGAATGTAGTGTTATTTTGAAGCAGCTCGTTTAGTGGTCTGGCGAGATCCGAGAATCGAGGGATTAATTTCCGGAAGTATGTGGAGAGTCCATGGAAAGCCCGGATGTCTCTTGTGGTTCTGAAAATGGGGAAGTCAGCGACCACTTGGACTTTGTTGGGGTCTGGGTGGATGCCTTCTGAGCTGGCTTGGTGAGCCAAAACTTGAATTTCCCGAGCACCATACGTGCATTTTTTTTTAGTTCAGCTGCAAATTAGTGGAGGATCTGTATCGCTCCGCTAATTCCCTCCTTTTTCAAATTCGTATTTTTCCTTATATATATGTATATCTGTGTGCCTGACTTTGGCCAAAACGTTGACTGACTAAATGATTTAAAACACAAACAACGCCTTTCAAGTTCTACTTCATTACTTCATATTCTTCGGCATCTTGCGCTCTATTTTATTGGTGTGAGTGGATTCAAGAAAAGGTTCCACAGTGCTTTCAAGGAAGCTACCCAGAATTGCTGTTTACACGTGAACTACCCGTAACTAGGTCCATCAATTTCCTCGACCTCAGACTGGAATTCAAAGAGGTACAGGTATGTTGGAAGTACGAGCCAAGGTAAACGAAAATACTTCTGCCATTTGCATCTAGATATTTCAAAACTATTAAACAAAGTGTTGCCAACACCACTCCTTCATAGGCCTTAAACAAATATTCTCACCACAATATTGGGAAAGTCTTGAAAATAAAATTCCCCGCCTACTTAATTCTGTGTATCCGATTGATCTCCTGGCTTGTCTGTGTAAAAAGATCTGCTCAAAAATGGAGCACAGAACAACAAAACTAAACAAAAAATAACATTAAAATTCCGTATTCATTGCATAGCCGACAATTAAAAATAACCATGAGACAGGACATCAAAATCGTGTGATCTGCTCTAAACTAGGCGTATTATATATGCCTCAAAGTAAACTGCAATACCAACCCAAAGGAAATGTGCAACATTTCTCACAAGACATAATATGCTCCGTGTGTCACTAAGATTATAACATTCCCCTATCATGCAGCAAATGTTAGATCGGGAAGATTGACAGGCTCGTAAATCATAGGACAAGACAGCCCGCAGCATCTTTCAAGGGAAATGCAACAGGTCATCTGCCCGCTGATTGTCCTATCTATTATACATTGCAGCTTTAAACAGTACCTCTATCCTCGCAAGAAATAAAAGCACTTATGCCCAACAGATGCTTGAAACTATGGTCATCCAAGAAAACGAAGCAACATGAGGCAGCGTGCCTTCCATCAAGCTAAGCACAAAAGTAAAACAATATTGGCGGTGTTTTAGGTCCCGCTGAAATGCGGGTAATATTAAACTAAATTGCATGCAGAGCTCTTAGAGAGAAAAAGATGTAGATAGTCGAGGCACACGGAGGGGAAGAGGCATTAAACCACAGTTGGTATTTCAGAAATATTTGTGTATTTTTTTTAATCTCTGTACTTTCACGGAAATATTTGTATTTTTTTCAATCTTAGTACTTTCACGGATTCCCATTTTAAGTCCAAGCTGGCCATATCCTAGCATCACACAACAATTAGCTCAACTCAAGCTTATTCCTAAAAACATTTCGACTGAATAGGAGTTCTAGGTTGTTTTACCTGTTTTCTAAATCTGAATGTTCCAAATTTGTGTTATACACCGACTGGAAACTCCGTGGAGTCGTGTTTTGTCCGCCACCAAGGACTCCGTTATTAACGCCGCTGATCATATCACGCTTGAAAACTACACTTCGGCACAAACTTGAGCTCAACTTACTCGTATTGCACGCAGTTTTATCATGGCGTGCGACGCAATTCTGTCCAAATCCTGTTTGCAAGCTCATTTCAGCAGCCCTGTGAGGGGGCAAAGCTGACATGGGCAGATTCACGTCGAGATGCTTTTTTTTTTTTGAAAAAGCAAGATCATTTTTTGATATATCGTGTGTTTTTGCCGACAATCGCAACTAGACTTCATCAAATATACGAACTGCTGCTATTAATAAAACTGGACACAAACTACTTGGAATGTAAAAAAATGGCTGCAGATACCACTATTGTGGGTTATCTATGATTTGCGATAGCATTCGTCATGTTTACCACCTTTTGTTATGGGGCCCGCTAAATTTAGCGGGGAACCTGAATTTGTGTTTATGTCCCATGATATCAGTCCACGGGACCTCAATTTTCCCGCCAAATTCTGCAAGGAAACTGAATTGGTGCATGGTTCATGACGTCAATCTTCCCGCAAAATTTAGCGGGTACACTGAATTGGTGCATAGGTTGCGACGTCAATTTTCACCGCTCAATTTAGCGGGGAAACTGAATTGATGCATAGGTCACTTGACGTCGAATGTTCCGCTACATTTTGTGGTCAAAAGGCTGACGCGCACGTGGAAAAATTTTTTTCGCGTTGTGCGATTTTTTTGTAGGAGTTTGATTCTGTTGGTTTCAAATTTACGATAACAAAAGCGGGACATTGAAGACCTGCAACGTGCATCATTTCAGACAAAAATATAAAAGATTCGACCTTTGGGGCGTGAGTGCCCCTTGAAAAATGCTCTCGCATTAAAAGCTCGAGCAGAGGGCTGTAAGGATCGATTTAACGCAAAGACTGCCAGTCTCAGATCGTCTTATGTTTTTAACAACGTAGATAGGGACATAGTTGAAAACCCTGAGAAAAGACGGGAAAAAAAACACGGTCGTTTAACCAGCTCGCTTTCACTATTTAAGTTCTCATTAAAATTGAGACGTGATGAAAAAAAAAGCAACAGCATATATTTATATTTATTACGGCTTTTTGAGAAACCGCACAACTTTGACGGGTTTTTAAGTTTTGGTTTGTAATCGGAGCGCTTCTCGACACCGACGGCAGCGCACTCCGTGGAGAAATAGTGCAACCAACCTCTGCTGCGCTGTCCTCGCGCAACGCAGCAGAGGCTGGCTGCACTATTTCTCTACGGGGCGCCGTGCCGTCCGTTCCGAGAAACGCTCCGATTGCAAAGCGAAACTTAAAAATCATTCGAAGTTGCGCGGTTTCTCAGAAAGCCATAAAATACCGCGCGTTCTTTCTACCATTCTGCAATTGTTGATTTAAAGTTCTTCAATGATCCTCAGCAAGATTCTCATTGATACCATGCCCTTAAACTTAATATTTCAAAAATTAATAACGCAAACTTTTTTGACATCTTAATTATCCCGAAATTTAATAATTTTTTTTAAATGGGCCCCTGGCCTCGGACCGAAACGAGCCTTTTTTGGTGCGATTCGTAGTTTTCGCAATATCGAATTTCTTCACCTTTCGTGAAACACACTGTATATATATACTATCAGGGATGGGCAGTATTTCAAATACAAGTATTTGAAATACGTATTTCAAATACTTTGTGTATTTTGCATTTGTATTTAGTTACAAATTGGGTAATGTATTTTACGTGTGTATTTAAATACTAAAACGTGGGTATTTCAAATACAATTGTAATTAAATACAATTTTGTGGGCAAAAATACATGCCTAAAATATATTGCCACGACTCATTTTGCTCATCCTAAGACGTGTCCAGAGCAGGATGAAAACTACGTTCTGCACCGAGTGCAGTGTCTCTCAATCACGCACAAGTGTTTAGTGACTTTGTGATTACGGTGCTAGTCCAGGGCAAGAATAGTGACGAAATCGACGTTCACTGGCAGACTGGCTAAATAAGTGCCTGTGAGAACTTGTGATGCTTTCCAGCCTGATTTCCATCCATATTTTTTCCTGGAACGTTCTAAATGCGCGGATCGTCCAGATTTTCGTAACTGATGCGAGTTCGAACAATAAAAAATTCTCTGGCTAGTGCTACGGTTCTTGGTCGTCTCGGTTCTTTGTTGGTCTATACCTAAATGTAATCGACAAGAAAAGCTGCTTGAAGCTCTGTACTTTTTTCACCTATTACGTCCAAGCTGATTACATTTTTTGTGATTATATTTCTATTACGTTACTACAGCCTCGCACACTAACTCCCGAGTGTGCGATGCAAAATTAAAATGAGATATCCAGAAACCCGTTGCAGGTGCCCTGAAGTCGCTGACGCAAATTTTGAGGAATGTATTTGGAAAAGTATTTGGAGGAGACCAAATACATTTGGTTGTATTTGTATCTTGTATTTAAATGCTTTTTTTGGAAATGTAATTAGATTTGTAAATAAATACATTTTTGACGAAGTATTTTGTATTTGTATTTCAATACATATTTGCATGTATTTTGCCCATCCCTGTATACTATAAACTAACTAGAGAAAAAATATGCAGCCGAACTTAAATGTCCTAACTAAAATGTCCTACCCCAACAGACGCATACAAAAAAAAAGGCATGCGTAGCTTGTGGCGTTGAAACAGCGGAGCAATGGCAGACAAGTGTGCCTACGGGGGGCGTGTAGCACACTCTCCTCGCTCTCCCCTTTCTACTAACCACTTTCCGTTGTCCCTTCACATCCCAAACACTTCCATCTCCCTGCCCTTAGCATTTAGAGGCCAAAAAAACTTGCAGAAGAGCCAACGCTCGAAAATACCCCTCTGCCGCTTCAGGTGCATGCATCTATGCCTCAACACTTCTAGAGAAAGCAGAGCAAAATGGGGAAGTTTGATTATGCCCACAAAAAGCTAACATATTTTAAAACAATCGGAAAACTAATAAACAATTACAAATTGTACTTTTAATAAAGAAACTTCATATTATTGTTGTATAAAAATTTACGAAATTTACCATGTAATATAAATTATTCCCTGAAAATAAATTAAGTTAAAGTGGTTCAAATCAATAGGACATATAGAGGCCTACATGCGTATTGTATATACTAAGCAAAAGGCATGATAAATTGTAAGAAAGAAGGGAAAAACTATGTCACCAGAAGGTTTTAGATTCGAGGTTTGACTTTTTTTATCTCTGTCTTCAAAGACGCCAAAGCAGTTTAATTTCTAGGATGAAAGGCTATGCATCATACATTTATATGAGAGATAATTGGGAGTGTTCTTGTTTTCACGTACTTATGACAACCGACAGAACTGGGTACGAAAATCGAGCAGCCTAAATGCTGTATTTTGTTTTTGTTTCTGCACTTGAAAACTTTCGTAGAAAAACCTTCTTTTGGTGTAAACAAAAGTTCAAATGTGTTTTTTTTTCTTGCGGAAATAGGGTATAATTTATAATCCAGGATGCAAATCAAAATACCCACCTAAGCAAGCCTATTCGATTTCAAATGAAACCGGCCTACTATTACAATAAAGTCGTTTAATTAACAACGTCAAATTGATCACATCCGTCTCATTCTAAAACATTTTATTTTTATTTTATTTTATTTTTCGTTTGTGTTCTGACCTATGTGGAGTAAAACATTGCTTTTATATTTTTCCTTTCTTTACGTTTTGATTTTGTTGTAGTAGAAAGCTTCGTAACTGACCAACGAAGTGTGAGGTCGTAATAAAGGTCAAGGTTAAAATTTTTTTCGAAGAGCACTTCATTTTCTTGTGTTTAGTTCTATTTAAAGTCTTCTTGCGGAGGGTTTACTTGTAAAAATAAAAACAAACGTACATAGGAAGCATCAATCGGTAGACAGACAGCAAACGACAGAATGTTATCGGGATTATATTTGCGGAAAAGGTTCGATTTAAATTAGAGTAAATCTTGTCATATTTGAATAACGACTAAAATCATGATTTATATCATGATTTAAGTAATATTGATTTGTATTCTCCACTCTGCTGCTAACCGACGTTTGAATTCGAATGTAAAATTGTTTGCGAGTTTTAAGATGTGACCGATATTCACTCAGATAGAAATCATATATCGGTATGTGCATCAACATAACCGTTTAATTTCATTTCATGTGCAGGACCCAAGGGATACTTTTGCAGACACCTGGTGTGGCGAGCCGCCTCCGAGTTTGTCCGCTCTCGAGGGAACTGTGAGAAGTCTAGTGGAGGACGCCGGGATGTCGACGATCGCTTGCGAGGTCTACCCAACAAGAAGCTACTTCCGCAACGATGACGATCTACTCGGTAACAAATAATTTGAAGTAACTAAGCAAATACTTTTGTTCGTAAAAACAAAAATTAGGAAGACGTTTACAAATCTCTGTAATGTGAAATTAAAGCGCAGCTCTTGAGGTATTTTGATTTTGCGATGTACCGTGCTAAAACATTTGAGGTAGAAATACCTATATATATACAAATATAGATCTCGTACTCCCATATCCTTCTAAAAAGAGTTCATTTAGTAGTTTTCAATGACACTCAGCAACTTGCTAATTGGAGCCATATGTTTATTATCAGTAACTAAAAAGTTAATTAACGAATTTTATTTAATTATCCTTCTGATTGCTCCGATCAGCCACCTGCACTCTGTATCCCTGGTCGTATAACTCACCTGCACAAACCACATATGTGTTACATTCGCGGCTTTTTTAAAACATCTGTTAAGTTAAAAAAAAAGAAAAAAAAACCCGGTGCGCGCGCGCACACACACACGCACACGCACGCACACACACATACACACATACATACATACATATATACGTATATACATATATACATATTAGTAATTTCTTATATTATCTATAAAAGGAGGAAGAGGGCGGGGAAGGAGGGGGAGGGATTTGAAGAGCGTCTTCTCCCTCCCCCTCTCCTCCTCCTCCTCCTCCTCCATACCCTCCCTTCCTTCCAAAGTTTCCCCGCTAAATTGCGGTTTTATAGCTAAATTTAGCGGGGAATTGAATTGGTGTATAGGTCTGTGACGTCCCATAATGCAACGCGCGCGGTTACGCCAACGGCGACGGCGACGCCGACGCCGCGAATCGAAGGAACGAGCGCGTAAGAGCTGCGCTTTAAAACAATTAACGAGTGTTTCTCTGCTTTAGTGGAGTAATCGTCGTCCGTCTATGAAGCCAGCGGGCTGCCATTTTATTATTGTGTGTTTTCGCTCAAGCGAGCTGATCATTGTAAGTTTTATGTGCGTACTTAATCTCTACCGACGTAACTGGTTGCTACACAAGTCTCGCGGAATCTAAGTTAATCGCCAAGTGCCATTATGCTACGTCGCCAAGTGCTATTATGTGCAGGTTAAGGCAAAGAAGAGCTCGACCTGCGCCGCGCAGGCCGGGGCAGCCCGAGAGCCATGTAGAAAATCCCGCGTCTGTGAATCCAAAAATGTAAATGAAACGGACTGTCAGATTTGCGATTGCAGCAATCTGGCAGTCAATTTCATAGCTTACCACGCTGGAAACACCTCATGCGGCATTTGACTGCTTTCGGTCAGCACGAAGCTGGGTCTGCACATACCGCAGCCGATTGTACCTTTCACAAATTTTTCGCTCGAGAGGTGGAAATATTTTTAAAAAGCTCGAGAGTTCGTTCCCAAAACAACCCGTTCTAAAGTTACCTACTGGCGATATATCACCCAATAAAAGAGTAAAGAGGTGGGCAGTATACGGGATGAGCGCTGAACTTCAACTTATCCTGTCTACTTCCCATCGCTGTCCTTGTTTATTGCGCGCTCTATTAGCAAACTGTATAAGAATCACCCAACTCGCCTTCATCGCCACTTTGACCAATGGTACCTGGAGAGACTGAAACTTCTTTATAAAAGCTCCTTTGCCTTTTAATTTAGTTTTAATTGCACCGATGATCGAAATGCCTTCTCTACGTTTTAATTGGAAACATTTTGGTACTTTCTCGGAATCTAATTTGAAACATTATTTGCATTCTGAAAGCACGTCTTTCGCTCAAAAACACTTCTTCTTGATCGCTATCCTAATTTCCATCAAATTCCCTAACGTCGTGTACACCCTTAAAGGGGAATCGTTTAGCCAGGCATGACCTTAGTAATGACAGCATGCCTAAAGTTACTGGAACACGTGACTTACTAGGATATTTAGCGTACTAGCTATATAACCTGTGTGTCGTAGTATTCCTGTAGCAGGGTCAAGCATACGTTGTATGTGCTCGTGGAGAAAGCTACGGGTTGCGGCAGTCCTTGCATTCAGTCGATGAAGGGCCGACGGAAAAGTAATGCTTAAACTTATTCCTCGAGACAACGTCGGAAGGCAGACGCTTGTTTTGAGTTGGACTGTACTAGCGTTACACAAAAAGAGCGTCACGTGACGCAACACCATGATATAATACGGCGTGAAACAACACAGTCCGCCAAGTTTAGCTGAACTTACATCTTCCCACAAAATGTAGCGTAAGTCCGCAAAGTTTGCGAACGAAGGAGGGGTCTTTGTTACGGTGTTTTATGGCGAGAGCTTCTTTCTGACAATGTTTCGTAGAGAGACGGTATAGCGTGACGTCCAACCACAACGTTTTTTTTTCTTTTTTTTAATTTTGGTTATGAAACAGACTGTTCATTAAATTGAGCGAACACAGATGCCACTGTCGTCGCGGCGTCCCAGCGCGTGGTTCCTGTTGTTAGCATGGAATACCCGACTGCATATGCACCAGCAGATGAACAGGAGTCTGTGCTGAAACCACAACTGCTGCTCTGTCACTGCCAAGATCGCAGGGCATTCAGCTTATCTTGGGTCTGAGGCCACCAGCCAAAAAGCGGATTAAACAATATAAAAGTAAAATCCTCCAGTTGTAGACCCTTTCTAAGTGCTGGTGCACTTACCCTGGAGCGTTGCACAGTCGATCAACATTGGCTAACGCCTCCATCCTCGTGAACATCTTCCTGTGGCATTTTAAGGGTGAATAGTGAGCGGACATAAATTCCATAGACACTCAAGAATTCGCAGGCGCCCCCTGGCAGCCAATCATTGACGGCTGTGTTGTGTTGCTACTTAAGGTGACCGCAAGTTTGGGAATGTTTTCTCGTCTTTCTCGCGCAGCCCTGCTTCTCCCCCTTGTCACCGTGAAGACTGGCACTACTGAGGAGGACAAGGATCGCATGAAGAAACTGCTGTCGGCAAGGCTCCTGGACGGCTGCCGTCGGACTCCCGAAGGCTCCAGTTACGCCTTGGATCTCTTTTTCCTACATGTTCAAAAGCGGCCTAAAATGTAGTCGCTGCATTGTCATTTCCTTCGTTCACGTGCTGATATTGCTGTCAAGGTTCGCGCTGCGAGGTTTGTTGCTATTCCACAGAGCTACACTATAAATCTGATAGCGGATGCGTGCGCCATTCATCCACCACTTATTTCCAAATAAGTGCTGGATATATTTGTAACGAATATATCTGGGTCCGCTTGAAAATATTTGATCTATGTAACGTTGCATTTGTTTTTTGTTTTGTTTTTTATTTGATTCACTTTGGATTTTTTCTTTGGGTTTCAGTAAATGCTTCTTTATCCGACCTATCTTCCACAATCGTTCACCGCTATGGATCTTATTCGATACACTTTGAATATATTTTACTGCTACTACTGTCCTGCACTAGAACTTTAACATCTGTCTTTTTAGCTTTGCAGTCGACAGCGGTGTAAGCAAGCATTGAAAGTCTAGCGGACGACGGTGGTGGCGGTAAAAATGATTGAAGCTTCAGTTTATCTATATCTTAAACTTACCAGTCTTTCTGCTGCTTTTTTTGATGTGTAGAACATGTGAAAAGCAAGGAACAAATAATACGTTGTTCTCTATCTAACATTATGACAGATGAAAGAAAGCTCCTTGGCGTTAGCGAATCCCCATTGATAGGCAGTTAGCGATCCCGATCGTTCGATGTAATCTCTGTCACAAACCGTTGATATACACTGCGGGGCACAATAAGCGTGATCACGATGTCAGCAGTGACGTATTTTGTTTGGAAAGATGTGGATATCGAATTTACACGCTTAGGTTGTTGTCGCAAAATAAAAATGTTTCACCGTTACGGTCTTATGGCTGATTTTTTTTTCGTCTTACTAGCACCACTAATACAAACGCAGAAGGGTATCAACAGTTCTACAAACATTTACTAGGTACATAGCGCGACACCTTGCTCGAAAGCACCATAGTTCTTTTTTAATGTTTGTTTTATAATCAAAGGGCTATCTTCAAAACTAATCTAAAACGTATTTATTTGATTGCTAAATATTGGCACCTCGAATCCTGGTGAGATTCCAGCTACTTTCTACTTAGATAAATAAACATTCTGATTGTTCCAAAAAAATGTTAGAAGTTCTGTCCGGTATGTTCATGTTTTCAGACCACCACAATTTGAATTAATGACAAGAGCTATGAAAACGCGGCTGCGTAGGTTATGTTTCTTTCAAAGTAGACTCCCAAGCAGGGAACCAGCTCCAGCTTAATTGGCGTAATCTTCATGATTATATTTCGGTCGCTTCTAAGCCAGATGATTCTTCGTTCAGCGGTAGAAAAATACTTTCGACCTACCATCACGTTGCCCTCTGGATATCCTAGCTACAATATCGAATAAACATTGACACTCCCTTACGCCATATGGGAAATGACCTTGTCAAAATTGATTCCATTCATAACGTCCAATTTGTTTTTTAACTAAATTGCGAACAGCGTGACTTACAAGAGGAAGGGGGGAAATGGGGGGGGGGGGGGGGGGGTCCCGCTCACTTCACACCAAAGCACTTTAATCCGGAACAATTCATCGCGGACATTTTGCACAAAAATCCTCACCCCCGGACGTTTCATCACAAGACACTTCATATTGCAAGGACGTTCCATATTCAGATATTTCGTGCCTCATACAAGCTGTACCCAGCCTCATCGTACACCACTTAATGCCGAGGCAGTTATCTCAGATTTCTCATACCAACATGAATTCGTCCAGGAGCAGTGGATCCTAATGGCACTTGATCCTGGGAAGGTAGCCTTCCTCCCCCTGCTAACAAGACGCAAACATATATCAACGTACAGACGACCAGAACTTCGCAAGGTGATTGCATAGCTGATCAGTCTCTGTCGCCATGGCGATCGCCATTTGGGTCCTTTCAAATCTTTAAAGCTTCGAAAGGGTCGTTTTGAACAGCAGCGCCAAGATCGCTATGGAGCTGCGTTGAACTGAAAGCGTTCCTGGCCAATATAATACCTCTGTCAGACGGTGCCTGAAATGCCATTTGAGGCAAGATCATTCAACGCAAGTGTCATTTAGGCAGTGCCACATGGCAACTTCAGTGCCATTTGACCTAAATGCCAGTTTAAATTAACTCGGTTCTCGAAATTCCTTTACAGGCTCGCGAATCGAACTCTCGTCGGCACCGCTTGACACATGTTATGGGATTTCCAAATAAAACAAAAGCGAAGTGATTATTTTCAGAAACAATTTTACATTTCACACCATGCCAGACGATCGTCTCAAGAATTTTCGGTGGCAGGGGAGGAACAGCGAGTCATGTGCTGCCATACGGGCGTTTTTAAAAGCCCCGGGGACAAATGTGCAGCTGTCTATCATAGCACCGGAACCTCAGAAAACACGTTTTGGAGGGACATAACTCTGATGAGAGGGCAACCTGCTAGGTGAACGCAAGCACGCAAAAAATCGTAGAGGGAGGAAGGGCCGCCTAGTATTCGTTTTGCGCATGTGGGTCGTCGCAGCACCACATACACTCTCAAAAAAGGGGGTGTACAAGGGTGCTCCCCTTGTCCCATATGCAACTCCCCAAAACTATAGTCCGACGTTCTGTCCACCGACGTCGAGCTGACGATACCAACTTTTAGGAGCGGCTTGATAGTCGAGTGATACAACTGATTAAAACAGCTAATGTACTCATTAGAGGCTACGGTAAGACAATACTAGTTTTTCTTGCCCTGCTGCAAAACCTCAGCAATTTTGATTTCTAGTTTTTGATACGCACATTAGCTATTAGGGGCGAAGCTCCTTAGGGTCCAGCCTTGTCCGTCCGGCGTCCGTGCTCACATCGATATTGCTTGTGCTCGTGCTCGTGAGCTCACATGCTCACGTGCTCACAAGCACGTGAACACGTGCTCACGTGCTCGTGTAAAGGAAAAAATGAAAAAAAGACATTTTTTTTGCGCAGTCGACAGGATTCGAACTTGTGCGGAGAGAACCTAATGGATTTCTAGTCCATCGCCTTAACCACTCGGCCACGACTGCGGGACGACTACGGGGCTCTGAGATGTGGTAGTAACTCAAGAGCTGGGGATGTCATGGATGAAACGTTGCATGTAGCCGCTCAACGTCTATACAGGAGAGGGCGCTGCGGTCAAATGCGTATATAATCGCGTTAAACTTTGCGTGCATTGGCTCAACCTTTATAGACGAGAGGGCGCTGCGGTCAAATGCTCAAATGCGTATATAACCACGTTCTATACCACACGTTCTCTTTCTGACATGGATGAAAACGAACGAAAGGCTCGGCATGCTGCGGCTCAGCGTCTACGCAGACAAGCACCACCAGAGCTTCGCCCCAATCACCATCATTCACCACGTGGAGACGAGGTGATTTTTTTAGTACGCTGTATCCAACAGCGATCAACCGCTCGCAAAAGTTGGTACCCCTAGCTCAATGTCAGTGGACGAAACAACGAAATATAATTTTGTGGGGTTACATATGGGACAAGGGATGTAACCCTCTACACCCCCTATTTCTGGGAATGTATGCACTTCCTCGAGCGAGCTCATAGCAGGACGGGCTTGGTCGTTGTTCACAGGAGCACTCTCCGCCTAGCAGCGATTTAAATTTTTGAGCAGTTTTTTTTTTTTCCTTTTTTTTTTCTTGCATAGGCAGAAGCTTTAGCGATTGGCTCACGGGGATTGTAAGGTGCAGCACCTGCGGGTAGGGGTTCTGGCCAAAAATCAACAACAAACAAATATTTTTTTTTAAGTTGTACAAATCACGTCAAGTGTGTGTTGTTTTAATAGACGAAGATAGTGGAGGTATTAGCTATCGTGACCCCTTTCCTGCTTTTATATTCCCGTTGATATACTCTTAGAAATAATAAAAAATGTGCTCCAACAAGTAAGTCTCTCAAAGGTTCTATTTGTTGCCTTCTTAAGTATGAAGTAGCATAATCGTATATTTCTAGAAAGCTAAATACGCTGCTTATGTTGACATGTAAGTATAATGTTTCCAGGAATATACTCAATGCACAATTTTATTTTAAAGTGTTCTAAAAATGGTTTGTCGTACCGAGGTATCGCATGTACACTTGTGCAGTGAATACGGTTGAAGCACAGTTGCCACTTACAAGATCTGCATGTTACAGGAAGCATCTGCTGCTGGCGATGAGTATAGAAGTGGTCAGAGTGAGCTGTCTATGTTACAGAAAAGTCTTTATATTCCTGGGATCACTGTTTCTGAAGAACGAGCTGCAGTTTCTTGATGCCATAGTCACTTGTGTGACATTCTTTGCACTTATGATACGAAGACTCAAAGTTTATTGATTCACCACACAGTTACATGTGGTGAATTGGAGGCCGAAGAAAAAGCTGAAGGAATGCAGCTTGACCGATCTCTGGTGAAGTGACTGTAGACCATGGCACGCTGACGAACAAGAAGTGCTTTATTCCTGAGCGCAGCGTTTTTATCACAGACATGACGTCACGAGCCGGGCGGCGCTTCCGCGATGACTCACTCGCGATAACTCAATCAGCACGCTACAACATCTGGGTCCCCCAATCATCAGCAGCGACAAAGTACGTTATGAAACGCGTTCAGTAAAATGTGTGCACCTGTTCATACGTATAAAATGAACAATTTAAGGAAACAGTTAGATAATTGCGTGGCATCTCTATTTGTATCAAAATAACCCGGTCCAAAAAAAGGTAAGGAATAAATTAGTTTCTATTTTTTATAGTTTTTTCGTCACTTCAAAGTATTGCAAGGTTGGTGATGTCTCGATGAATATTATTTAGTTTCATTGCTTTCAAATCAAATAAATCACGAATTGTACTAGATAATGCATATGCCGCACTCTTATAAGCGATTGTTAAGTTATAATTAAAATTTGGTGTATGTTACGTGTTTTGATAAATTGACACGGTGATTGCGTATGATGAACGTAGGAAACATTTACGAATATCCTTATCATTTTTTGGAATAAATGTATTTTATTTAAATTCGGGTAAGATGTATTGCCCCATACTAGGTGGCAGTAACACGATGAGAAAAAACAACAAATTATTTAGGATCTTTTTTTTACGTTTGTTGGATATGTCTGTGCTTATGAATTATTCCTTCGGATCTGCCTAGCTTAGAGATTATTCCACAGAATATTATCACAGAAAATAACTCCGAGCGTTTTAATGATTTTTATAAATTCAATGTTGAATGACAGAAATATCAAAGGACCGTAGAGCCTATCACCCGAACCAAAAAAAAAATGAATGTTTTCTTTCTTTTTTTATAGAGCGCCGCCTTTAGGCGCCCATTTCCGGCTTGAGCGCCGTCGCCGTCGCCATCAGTGTCGACGTAACCGCGCGTTGCATTATGGGACGTTTGACACAATGATGTCCCCCGTGACATCACGTGTGACGCAACGAGGGAATACTTTCCCCCCTGTACTTTGCGGGAAAATTTGCCGCTAAATTTTAGGGGAAATTTTCCCGCCAAATTTAGAAGGAAATTTTTACCCTCGTAACGTCCCGCGTGACCCTTCCCTCCGTACCATCTCCTCCTCCTCCTCCTCAGAAGCTGCGCTCTAATTCGGCGTTACAGAAAATCGTAAACGTTTTTCCTTTTTTTATGCGTTGATTTTGAATCAATTTATTTCAGCCCAAGCTTTTAACTTTAAAAGAAACGCATTGACTCTTTTATAAGGTCTTCTTCAGATTCGTCTAAAAACAATATGATCGAGTCACCCGCGTAGATTGTGTATTTCCAGTTTGAATCAATGATCACTATACTATTCCTATATAATACTAAAAGAAGTGGCCCAGGATACTCTCTGGCGCAACTTCAGATGATATGTTCAGAGGAATTGATATCCGGTCAATTGCAAAAAATTGAGAGCAAATTTGTAAATTCGATCTAATTAGCGCTAGAGAAATATCGCAAATGCCATAAGCAAATATTTACTTAACGAAATATAATGATTAGAATAATTCAATAAAATGCTATACTAAAGTCTAACCTAAAAATACTCCAAGCATCAGAGCTTTTTCTTCGAAGTTTCTCAGTATCTCTTCTTTTTTAACCCATAACGCTGTTTCTGTTGATATATTGATTTGTTATTCAAGTAGGAATTTCGTAATTAGGCAGTGTTTATCCCAAAAATTTATGGTGCAGCAGCGAATGTTTTTTTCCAAACCTTTTGATAATACATGATGTATAAACATAAGACGGTAGTTTCCTAATTCATTTTCGTTCCCTGCTTTGAAGAAAACCAGAACGTTTGCCGTTTTAATTTTTTTTGCGAAAATATCAGGTGGCATTGCGAGCTTGTATATGTGAGATAGACATAAAGCAAGAATGTATATTTCATACTTTATAGGTTTTATTTGTAAGTCATCCACATTACATGTACGACTATAATTAAGGCAGATAACAGCGGTATAAACTTTGATTTATAGAGTTGAAGAGAGAAACAATGATTCCGGTATTGGCCTTATATATTTTTAACGCTTCAGGGTTGTAAAAGATGCTACGTATGTTAAAAAAATAATTGTGAAATAAAGTTCAAAATTTTAAACACTTAAATTCTCGCGATTATGTCTTATAATTGCGATATTATGCGTCTCATAAAATGTATTAAAAATGATGTTTATATGTTTCCATAAATAAAGTAATATATTTTTTTTAGATTGCCTAACGTTCATAGTAATTTGTTTCATTAAACTGGGGTATTGCTGTTGCCTCACGAGTAGCGAGAAATATTTAATGGAACTGATATTCTCAATATGTTTCCTTTTCTTTAAACTCCGAAATCACCTAATATTTCGGCAAGTTTAAAGGTGTTATAACAACATTCATAATAATACCATCCTTTCCATCCACTATGATCGAATGCTTCCCCCTTCCCCCCCCCCCCCTCCCCCGCCCCCCCCCCCCCCCCCAATAAAAAAAAAAACAGTAGTAGGCAGCTTGACTGTCCTCGGGCCCTTACACTGGTCAACAGCTTAAACGTTTCAAGCTTAAATATTTAAAAAAATGTATAGTACGCAATATTCATGTCCACAGAATGAAATAAATCAGCCCAATTAGTTGCCATGAGTTTCTTTCTAAAGTTATCTAATGCGGGTGGTGTGATGTTTTCAAAATTGAAAGCAGTTGAGTCCCGCTTACGTGCTTCTCGTTTTGTGGGAACTCGCATAAATATGGGCAGATGGTCACTAATACCTGAACTTAAAACACCAGTCTTGACCTTTTTCTTCTCATAGTTTGTGATGAATAAATCAATTAAAGTTGAAGTAAATAGTGCAGTGCGCGAATGTTGAGTAATCACGTGAACAAAGTTATTTGCTGCAAATAGTAATAACAAATCGGCAGTGTTAAGGTTGTCATCTAACAAAGATATAGTTAAATATCCGGCTTCAAAAAGATAATATACGCGTTTGTTTGCATAGCGAAGCAATTCACCGAGAAATAAAAATCACTCTACATTTTCAGTGGTGAGACGGTAAATAAAAGCAAATATCTAAATGTTCTGGTTTATATGCACAATTTCATAACCATATGTAAAAGACATATATTCATAGAATATTTCAAGGTCATCACTTGCGACCAGAAAGACGGTTTTGGCAAAAATGATTATATCGAAAAAGAATAAAAAAATCAGTAAATCTCGGTATCAAGTTTTTGGGAGCATTATATCACATCGAACCAGAATTTGAATGAATGAAAAAAATAACATAGTTTTGTCCAGCTTAGACCCAGCTGACCTAACATTCCCGTGAAAACGTTTTTTTTTTTTTAAATTACACTTTGTCTTATCTCTATCATTACAGACGTCTTGTGGCCTAAGCAAATAAAATGCTGCCATTCTTCAGCAAAAAAAGAAAAAAAAAACACTGTACACAAATTATTACTTGGCAGTTTTATCTCAGCAGATTTTGACAACATCGTCGTTATGTTCAATATACACACTATCCGTAGTTTCAGATTTCCGGGCGAAGATCTTGCCGTTTCTTACCCACAGATATTTCCATCCGACGTCGAGCTTCTTTGCGGTGGCCTTACTAAGCGGTTTCTTAGGGGTGGGGCACAGATGCTCGTTTACAGAAACAGGGGTGTAAGAGAAGAATCCTAAATCTTCATGCAGGAGGTATCGCAAAACTAAATACACTCAAACTTAAAATACATGCACACCGGAAAAAATATCAATCACGTAGCGCTATTTTTTTCCAGTGTGCTTGTACTTTCTGAGTAAGTTTAATTTTCCTTTATTTCCTACCTGATGAATACCCAACTCGGCCAAGCATCCATCCTAAATGATCGTTTGTTAGGCGCTTCTTTCGTACTTTCGCAAGCACCTTGTCATTTTCCTCCCTACGAATGAACTGCAGGATAACATTTTGCATGTTAAATAAAGTTCCTAAATAAGAGCTTCCAACAAGTAGCGACATTCTTTGAAGCGCCGACTGTTTGACGGTGCCGGTTTTAGGAAGCGAATGGCGGCGCGCCGCACAGCGTTAAACTGGTTACCGCCATTTTGTTACAGCAGAATTCGCTTTTGTCATTTGTATTGGTTTTCGTTACTTGTACAAGAAGTATCAAGGGATTTAAATGTTAAGCTTTCGTACGCGCACTCTGACAGAATTCGATGTCGGTCTTTTCAATCGACTCGCCAATGACTTCGCCGAGCCTGCATAGTATTGCATCAAGGTTCTCGCGTTCATGCACCGTAATTGCTTTCAATGCAGGGTTACAGGCTGGAGAGTGTTGTTCACACTGAACAATGCTCGTCTGGTTAGCTTTTATTTGCCTTTCAAGCGCAATACACCTCGCTCGCAGCTCTTCGCTTTCTTTTTTAGAGCGCAGCTCTTAGGGGCCCGTTTCCGGCTTGAGCGGCGTCGGCGTCGCCGTCGGCGTAACCGCGATGTCACGTGACCCCCCCGAGGTCACGTGACCCACTCAGGTCACGTGACACCCCTAGGTCACGTGACCCTCCGAGGTCACGTGACCCTCCGAGGTCACGTGACCCCCAGAAGTCACGTGACCCCCTGAGGTCACGTGACCCCCGAAGTCACGTGACCCCCTTGAGGTCACGTGACTGCCCCTAAGGTCACGTGACCTCAAGGGGGTCACTTGACTTCAGGGGGTCACGTGACTTCTGGCGGTCACGTGACCCCCTGAGGTCACCTGACCCCTAAAGTCACGTGACCCCCTTGAGGACACGTGACCCCCCTAAGGTCATGTGACCCCTTCAGGTCACGTGACCCCCGAGGCCGCGTGACCCCCAAAGGTCACGTGATCCCCTGAGGTCACGTGATTCAAGGAGTCACCTATCCCTCTGTACGCTTCCATCTCCCTCCTCAAGAGCTGCGCTCTAACCGGCGTTACAGGGAATTGTAAACGGCTTTCATTTTTTAATGCTTTGTCTTCCGCGATCCGCGTGCAATCGTCTTTTTTATGTCCTCAAACTTTGCTTTTAAGAAGTTCATACTGAACTTTGCTGCGCGTATGTCTGAGCGAACATCACGCATTTGATTAACAAAGTCTCTATCAAGCGTGTATCGCATCGATTCCCATTGAGCTTTCATCTCCCCCCCGAAGCTCAGCGATATATCGCGTGAGGTATTTCGCCATAGTAGAGAAACATCCTATCGCAAACAACAATATAATTGGCAGCAGCGACAGCAATTTTCCCAGATAATGGGGTTATCAATACAACGAGAACACGCCTCTGATGGAGTGTAGTCTTAAGACGACGTGTCGACTGCCGTCGCGGGTGCCAAGCGGCTGGTTATGCAAACGCTTCTCCTATTGTACTAAGAGGAGAAACTGTACTGATAAGAGATAAGATACCTGAGACCAGTGTTAATGTCAAGAATGATGCCATGAGCTTCCGAGCAGGCCAACGAAATGGTGGTACAATGAAGGGCGCAATCAATAATATACAGCTGACTAGAATAAACAGGAAGAGGCCAAAAAGCTGTAGACGCTGCTTTAGCCCTGTTTTGAAAAACTCGCCATGCTCCAGTAGAGTGTCGAAAAGATGGCAGAGTCAATTGTAGCAGCAATGATGGCCTCCATAAATAAAATGGCTGAGTAGGGAGCTCCAGAATATGCATCGGTCAAAACAAGTTTCTTAAAGGGGTACGGACACAAAAATCTGGACCTCACTTTTTTGCTTCGACATGACGTTGGTAGTAGTAAAACCTCGGTCACATTAATATTTCATTGGAAAGCGCAAGAAAACATATTTCAAGCTGAGTTATATGACAACCAAAAACAACCTGGTAGTTGATTATGAAGCGGCAATGGAATGCCGCGACGGCATCGGCGCTTGACGGCAGTGCCACTCTATGGGAAGTACATTCGCTAGTACAGATTACCTGGAACAGAACGTAAGACCAAAGGTTTGGTGAAGAAAGCCGAAACACAGTTGACCAGTTTGGACTCACACCGCCAGCCAATCATTTCCACTCATTCTTTGACGTCACCGATGTCAGGGGCTGATGAACTTTCAACATGGCGCGTGCTGCTTTCAATGTCGCTTGACGACCTCTCAAAGTTACGCCATCGAAGAACTGTGCCGGTATTCAATTTCTTGCGTGGTAGTTTCTGTGCGACGATGTGAAAATTCAGCGATCGTCTCGCTGTCCAATTTAGTCGCCGTCGACGTGCTAAATCCTAGGGATGCGTAAGTCTTGTTGGACGAGACGGACGAGAAAGACGAAAGCGGTGCCTTCTCTTTATGCGGAGTGCAAGTTCATCTGCTTCTTGCCCAGGGGTTGCGGTGATGGCAGAACGCTAAGATCTTATTGGCCGATTGAAAACAATAGTGGGCAGACCTCACGGCTTCTAGAATTGAGGTCTACCTACTCTCAATCAAAGTTAATCCGAGCTCGACGCCGTTCCGACGTCACCGCAACTCCTGCGCAAGAACCAGACGACTGCTTTCCGTATTTGTTTATTGTTCGCTATTGAGAAAAGTCGCATTGCAAAAACGTGGCGATGCGAGCGTTCTTTTTTTTCTTGTAGTTTTTGTGTGACGATGTGAGAATTGTACATTCGTGTTCTCTGTACCCTGTGCCTTCGCTGCGAAATCGCGTCTCGTCGACGCGAGCGCAAGCTTCCTCTACGTCTCCCCTTCCTAGTCGGGGTGGAGTGTACGCGTTTCTTCGCGGTGGCCTGGTAATCAGGGACCCAAACTGTAACCGAAACCAAAAACCGGTTGGGAACGAAATTTTTTCAGTAACCACAACCGGAACCAAACCGCAATTTGACTTTTTTTTTAAACCGTAATCGTGACTGTGAATTATTTACCGGTAACCGATATTAACCGAAAATAAATTTAAAAAAAAAGCGAAAGCCGTTTACAACTCCCTGTAACACCGAATTGGAGCGCAGCTCTTGAGGAGGAGGAGGGAAGGGTACTGAGGGTTATCTGTTCTCGGGGCAGGGGGGCGTCATGTGACCTTGGGGGGTCACGTGACCCCCCAGAATATTTTTTCCGTTAGATTTAGCGGGGAAATTTTTCCGCTAGGTTTAACGGGAAAATTTTTCCGCTAGACTTAGCGGGGAATGTTTTCCGCTAAATCTAGCGGGGAAACTTTTACGCTAGATTCAGCGGGTTAATTTTTCCGCTGGATTTAGCGGGGCATTTTTCCCGCTAGATTTAGCGGAGAAATTTTTCCGCTAGAATTAGCCGGGAAATTTTTCCGCTAAATCTAGCGGAGAAATTTTTCCGCTAGATTTAGCGGGGAAATTTTTCCGCTAGATTTAGCGGGGAAATTTTTCCGCTACATTTAGAGGGGAAGTTTTCCCGGTAGATTTAGCGGGAAAATTTTTCCGCTAGATTTAGAGGGGGATTTTTTCCGCTAGATTTAGCGGGAAATTTTTTCCGATAAATCTAGCGGGGAAAATTTTTCCGCTAGATTTAGCGGAGAAATTTTTCCGCTAAATCTAGCGGGGAAATTTTTCCGCTAGATTCAGCGGGGAAATTTACCCATAACGCACCGCGCGGTTACGCCGACGGCGACGCCGCTCAAGCCGGAAACGGGCCCCTAAGAGCTGCGCTCTAAAAAAACGTCAGTTTCTCTCAAAAATTACCTGGAGGAGCGATCCTGAAATGTAGTGGCTATTTGACAGAGTTACCGTCAGCGAGTGGTGCATCTGGTAATACGTTTCAGTCCAATCAAAACTTCGGATTAAGTATGCTTGCTTGGAATCAGTGGTGGAGCCTATAATTAAAAGTCTCTGACACACCGCTACAGTCGGTACATGTATTCGTACGTGTCGCTTTCATGGTATTAACTAATAAGTTAGAATTCTGAGATATCCAACCAACTCGGTTCTTCTAAAACCGCCGATGTTCTGACCTGCAGCAAGGGAGGTCGTGAACCGCTTGAGGTTCGAGTTCCACCAGGTTCGACGTTCTTGAGCATTTACGGAAAAGTTTGAGAAAGTTCGATTGTGCTAATTTGAAAAAGTGGCTCCGATCGGTTCTCGAGAACTAAACTAAAGGCGATCGCAACGCCACAATTCTTCCCGCAGGTGCCATTCCGGGAACTGCTCGGCTAAACGCATTGATTTAAATCAAGTCGCGCAAGGGCTGGTGGCGCCATCTCGCAGTGCCATTTCACAGTAGCTATGAAAATGAACTCACATGTTTTGACTCGTCGCTAGAGGGCGGCATGTTATCGTATTTAGTTCGGCCACGGTGGACGCGAGCGTCCTGGTTTCAAGGGTGAGTTTCCCGACTGAGTGTTTTAGTAATGTTGACTTTTAGTAAGGGCAGCACTGTTTGGTTGTTTATAATTTAGCAAGAATAAGTGGGAGGCACTCACTTGACCGAATGACATTTTAGCGAACACCCACGTTTCACCGAATGGCACTTGAGCGAATAGTCGGACGCCGCGAAGCGGCGTTTTCGGGTGGGCCAAATGGGTTCACATTTTTGTAATGAGCCGCCGCAGATTGTCGCCGCGAAGCGGCGTAAGCGCAGCGCGGCGGATCGGTTGACGCGCGCCCCGGTTATTCGCTAAAACGTCGATCCGCTCAGATGTCGCTGTTCGCTAAAACGTCATTCGCTCATGTGATATCGGCCCAGAATAAGTAATGTTGTTAACTTTTACGTTATTAGAATCATTTTTCGTTGATTGCATATATTCATAAAATAAAGCAACCTATTCCGTACAGATGTTTTCTACAAAACTAGATTTGCTTGTATCAAAGTCTAGCCACACTGTCCACAAAGTCCAAGCTTGTAGAACCCGGTTAAAAGGTGAAAGGTTCGTCGAACCAGTCGAACCTTTAGTTTGAACGTAAAAATCTGGCTGGATGGAAGTTTGTGACATCCCTAGTTGCAACATATCTGTAGGAGGTGCTCGGCATCCAAATCACGGAGAAAAATGGCGCTACTACATAAATGCACAATTTGTATAGCGCCGCAGAATCTGACAGCGAAAAACGTGCGCTTCTGTAACCTCGTCTATTTGCTTAGAAATAGCAAACATACGTAGGTGTAACAGTGCACAGTAACGAAGACTAGGGAAAGGAAGGAACAGGACAGGACATAATTTTTACAGCTTCTGTGTTCTTCGATCCCTTCCTTCTTAGTCTTGCTTGTTTTGCGCTCTTTCATTAACATTATGTTTGACTTTCACAAACTAGTCCAGCTCTCATTTTATTACTTATTCCACTTAGCAGTATTTTACATAAGGAGGGCTATAGTTGTGTTCCTTCCTTCAGTGTATGCAAAGCCTCTTCTGCATATCTTAGGTTGCAACAAACTATAGCGACGAGGAGGTGCGAATGGTTCTTCCAGCACCGAGTGGGAACTTTCTGAGGGTTTTTTTTTACAAACGCTGCCGAACAACAAAATAGTGATGTTAATTTTTAGTTTTATTATATAGAATGCGATGATCACCGAGTAACGGGGGTGATATGTATGCTTGAGTACCAAAATATATAATGCGAATAGATGTAGTGAACAAGTCTTGGAGTTAGAAACGTGTGCGTTTTACCAATTAGAAGTACTAAGACGTTTTTGAGTTCTTATTTTGAATGTCCCGCTGTTGAATATCTGCCACTACTTTAAACCATTTATTATAAAACGGCTGTATAGCATCTGAATAAAGCAAATTATTAGAGAAACCGAAATAAACCGGTTTTTAGGAACCTGTAGGAGGTAACCGAAACCTTAAAAATTAAAACCGTAGAAAACCGTAAGGAAGCAATATAAACCGGAAACGGTAACAGTAACTGTAGCCGAAACGTTATATTTTTCGGTTTGAGTCCTTATAATGGTAATGTTGCTGTCTCACCACTATCTATGTGATACGCTGCGTGAAATACTCGAGTGGTGATGACACCGCCGTGCTGCCTCACCGGACTTGGCCTGCTTCCCTGATAGCTTTAATATATGAAGGACGCCAACAGGTATGGCGAACTCAAAGCTGTATTTATTTATCCTTGAAGTTGGCGCCCTCGCAGAGCCTGGTCGTTGTCATCAGTCGGTTGTAAATCAGGTAAGCAGCAGTTGCCTCGTCCTAACAATATCACGCATGCCCCTACCGTCACCTTAGACAGCATGAGGTGGGGAATCTACCAGCATCTCGCCTCGTGCGAGATGACAGAGATACATTGGCCACCTCGCCACAATGTCGTCCCGTCCAAAGAGCATCGAGCTCCCGCCCGAAATCGACGTTACCGATCTGGCAATATTGTAGAAGTCGAGGAGCGAACGACGTACTATGTGGTGTCATAGAGCTCGCGAACAGCACGACTCCACCGGAGCCATAATCTTTCGGTGATATGTTACAGCTTTTGGGCACTCTCAGTAAGCGAGGTAGCAACGCGTTGGCGCCACCAAGTGTCAACGCTCATGACTACGGTTGAGGTCGCCCTAGGGAGGCCGATGACGTCGCGGGCGAGACGATATCCCGACACACACCGCACTCTTCGAAGGCTGATTTTGAAGTGCTCGCTGGAATCGAACATTTGGAACGAAGAATACAGCCATTCGCTTGAAATACAAGTGTGCGATTGTCATTGGCAGATAAAGTAGCTCTTTTTTATCTTATTTCTGAACACGTGATGCATATTATAGGTTTCAATGCAGTACCCCTTTACGAGTAATATGTGATATTCGTCAATATCGTAACGTTCCATCGAAACGTTTCTATGCCACAAATCTGCAGTAAGACCTGGGCGGATTCAGAGGGGCGGGGAGGCATCAGAAGGTAAAATTTTTAATGAAAAACTTTAAATACTTAAGTCAAAATTTTAGCTTTTGTTGAAAGAAACTATTGGGTCACCTAAGTAGAACTGGGCAAGGTTTCGACCGTAATGTCCTCTCTCAGCAAACCCCCTCCCCCGCCAGCTTGATTTCTACCCGCCCCCTCCCCCCCCCCCCCCCCCTACCAAGCGTGACCCATAAATCCGCCCCTGCAGTAAGGTCCCCTTAAGCTGCAGGGTTCTGTCTATTATCCTCTATCAAGGCAAAGCAAATAAAACGTTTTAATTTAGGCTGTGTAAGGTCTGTTTGTCCGAGGTATTTCGAAAATACAGTATAATGTACAGGAAAAATTTAATCAGTGCGGTGTAACTGCTGGCCTGGTGATACACAAACGCACGTCGGTAAAATGCTCATCTAGATTCAAATGGGCATCGGCGACACCACCGCGGTGACGCCTTGTCAAGTTGTCGGCGCACGGCACGAAGCAAAGTTTATTTTCGCACACAAAGCAATGACATAAGACACGAAACATACGAAATATGCTTCTGTTTCTCAAAATGACTGGATTCAGAGGGCGAGATGCGCCCGCAGCTAGCAACGTGCAGTCATAACTAGAATACTAGACGGTGCCTACACCGGGAGTGCCTCATACGCCAGGGCTGGGGCGGTCGAAGTGCAGACGCCGAGCGCATAGCATTTTGGTGACATTTTGTATTACTACTAGTCGCAAAAATGACAATGTATTTGGACTGTGCAAAACATTTGTTAGGAAATATCAAGAAAAATAGTTATAGAAGTTACAAAGTGAGACGGATGATGGGATAATATTCTAAGAAAAAATGGGATTGTGCGTGAATGGAAGTTACTTTATAACAAGAAATGAGCTTGAGATAGTCTAGAGCTCCTTTCCTGAAACATAGATAAGTATGAGACTAACATGCTTATGGAAGTTTCTGAGTGTCAGTCAAAATCTAAAATTATAGCGCGTACAGAATTCGGAATTTTTATCAATAGAGCCATTTCGATACACTGCCCTCTGTTGGCAGCTCTGGCATCCCTGCACGATGGCGGACTAAAACCGGAACGCCACGGCACACTTGATGCGTTTGTTTGGAGCCGAAGAAAACGCATACCACAGAGAAAGGTGATGGGCACCGTGACGCTGCACTTTCGGCGCTGTTTAATTGACTCGGCTCCTAGCGTTAGCCGCTCACTGACGTTCACCCTCTCATAGAATGACTTGCACGCTCCATGATTTCAGGTGTTCAGCCATTGTGCAGGAGTTCCGACTTTCTAATAATCGCCACGCGAATTTCGAAAACGGTCTTATGGTTACGTCTACATGAATGCGACCTTAGCGCTTCGAATTAAGCTAGCGCATTGAATTCACTTTAACTGGCGCGTTTTTCATGGATTCGAATCGACCGGTGGCGTCACCTCTCATCGTATGATTGCAGCGCACCCCACGTGACATGTCGGGGGGATTAATGGAGTCCACCGGTGACTACTCGGTCTGGACGTTGGTACAAAAGGAAGAGGGGAGCAAAGTTTGAAGGTCATCTTAGACTTTCTCCACTCCCTCCTTCTCCCGCTTCCCCCGTCCTTCAGACACCCGATTCGATTCGCTAGGGTTTACATGGAGGTTTCTATTGGGCTTGAAAATCTCACACGAATCGAATCGGTCTCGATTCGATTCCCTTGGCTAGCAAATCAAGGCGTTTACATGGGATGATTCGATACGCTAACCCGATTCGATACGCTACTGTCGTATTCATGTAAACGCAGCCTATATTGCGCTATGGTGGAAGAGGAAGTGTGACAGGCGCCGTAGGCGCGCAAAGATAAAGAGGGGAGCGAGACGCGACGAAAATATCTAGAGAGCCTACAGATTAGAGAGGGTCCATCTCAAACCATGGGGAGCCTTGGCGGTTTAATGGCAGACGCCACCGGTGAAGAGTGGTCGCAAGTGCGCATGACGCTGCCTTTTTGGGTGGCAAGGAGGAAAGCAGGCTGAGGCGGACGATGAACGCGTTCGTCGCCTCCTCTCAGCTCGTTTTGCCAACACCACGTAACCCCGGTCGAGCAGTTGAAAACTCTGTATAATCTGGGCTCTTTCAAAGTTTTCGGCACCGCTTAACTCGCCTGCTTGCTTGCAGCACCCATTGGGGTCCCCAAATATTTCTCCGCGGAATTTTTTTCGCGCGATTTAGGCGCACGACCCCATTTAATGGGAGAAACGTGCGCAGTTTATTTAGTTACAATTGGACAATTTTCAATTGGAGCAATCGGAGTTCATGAAGCTACAAAGCAATTCATGTCGATACAAAAACCCGAGTCAAAATATAAATCAGCTATGTGACCTTTCAACACAAGCGCTGCGGGCAGCGCTGTTGTGTTGCGATGAGAATCTTCACCACCGCAATGGGGCGCTGCAGTCTGCAGGCGAGCCGCTTTCATCGCAACTATGTGCAGCCCTTAGCTCACGCCCGGCGCACTTCCCTTTCCAGCCATCATAATGGCTCTAACACCGACCGGCCGGTGGATCAGCGCCTTATAGCGGCGTGAACCAGCATGCGAGCGAGACTACCCGCATGTGGCAGAAGACACACGCCTAGCCTCGCTGACTTGATGTTTCACACCGGGACAAGGCGCTGATTTCCCGGAAGGTCGGCGTTCGCGTGATATTCTTAAACAATCTGCAGGCTGTGCATGCAAGGCTTGCACTACTTTTACATGGTCGACATATTCGGGTGGGAGCTTTTTACGACTGTGCTTCTTTTGGATACTCTTGGTCTTTCACCTCTTTCGGAAGGATGACCAGTTGGCGACATGGTGTCTTCCTGTAATTTGCTCAACGCTCTTACTGATTCCCTCCTGTTACTGTGTAAACATTTATTCCATCTTCCCCCGCGAGAAAAAAAAAAGATTTTTTCTTACCCTTGTGACTTAGTGTCAGATCCTCCGTTCACACGGATGCAGCTCGCAAATGACAAGTTTTTTAACCGTTGACCTCGAGCTTTTGACACATTAATACCTTAACCCCCCAAAAAAAAAAAAAAAAAAAAAAAAACTGCTTACGGTTTTCGCTTATCGCTAACATTTTTTTTTTTTTTTTAATGGTACGCAGATAAAAGAGTCAGTCGCGCTGTTCGCTTCCGAAATGCGGAACTACAAAACGGCGTCGGGATTTGACGACGAAACAACGCTCACTCACCTTTTGCCGGTCGCATTGACTGAGGGCGCAGCGCTCTGGAGAAAGAGACAATGAAGTTTCTCGAGTATAGCGGATTTTGTTTAGCGATTCAGAGTGGAGTTCCTGCCACCAGATTACAATATCCGGATGCAGGACGAGCTGTGTGCCCGCACACAACACCTGGAGGAGTCGCTCATAGAGTTTGTAAAGGCCTTCCAGGGGCTCCATGCCATTGCTGACGCGGCAGTCCCAGACGCAGAAAAAGTAGCATGGGCTATCCATCAGAGCCACCCACGCTTCTACCCATATCTCAGAGCGTAGTTTTAAGAGTCTTGACGACATGGCACGGGCCGTGACGTCGAATTAGGCCGACATCCTTGCTGAACGCCGGTACCGGCCTCCTCCACCAGGAAGCACCACCCTTGAACCAACATTTGCTTCGCCTGAAGATCCAGATGAGTACGAAAGGCACAGTGAGTCTTACGAATCGGCCAACTGTGCAGCTCCTCGAGCCCTTGATCCTCGCGCATACGAATCTCGAGAAGGCTAGGGGAACAAGCGCAGATGTAGAATATCTTAGCCAGAAGCATACTCACAACCAGGGTGTCGAACCGGAACCGAAACGAACCGAAAACCGGAACAGAACCGTTATTTTTAGCCGAACCGGAACTGAACCGAACCGAAATCTTCGCCGCCATTTTGGAACTGAACCGGAACCGAACCAAAAAAAAGATATAACGGAAACCGGTTCAAAACGGTTCAAGGTAATATTTTTTTTCTTTTTTGTTAGTATCACAAAATGAATATATGGGAATAAAAAAATGGCGGCTGTATTTCTATCTATTGATCAAATCGTCATATACAGAATTGCAATGTAAGATAGATTGTGGGTTTTCGTGGCACCTTAGTATTGGCACTATGATTAACCAAGTGTCACGTTGTCACGTGACGTCATAGTGTCAATACATGTTGTCAAGTAATGTCGCGTGGCCTCGTGACGTCACGTGACTCACTGCATCAACTCGATTTAATTTGAGGAAGTCACTAGATGTATTAACCTTGTTGACAGCATGACGTAACACGACATCACGATTTCGCACCGAGCGTCACGTAACACCGTGACGTAAGCAATTTTCATAACCCCTGGTCGAGTGCTCGGGTTCATGACAATCAGCATCTCCAAACATTCGGTTCCGTAACGGCTCATGTCAAATAAATATGATAATTAATAGCCGACCTCTAACAATATCTGAAGCTCAGCCCAAGCTTTTGCTTTCGAAACCCTAGCCGCCTAGGGCATGACTGTGATGAACACTGGCGGTATATAATTAGCGTCAGATCACGTGGCCGCTTGTTCAAATTGCGAGTTGAGGAGATATCGACAGCTGTCTCTGTCCTTTATTTTTTCTGCATCTGTTATTAGGGGGAAATTAATGGATGTTTACTGAACCTATCAACGTCAGGGGTAATTTCTTAACACTATTTATTGAAAGTACAAAACAAAATATTGCAAGACCGATTTTACATTATTCAGGCACCGCACTGCGCGGCATCCAAAAGATGTCCCTGAGAATAGAAGTTTTGAAATGACTAATTGCGACTTATTAATATGACGCTACATAGAACTACATGTGC
Organism: Ixodes scapularis; assembly: GCF_016920785.2. Lineage (NCBI taxonomy): Eukaryota > Metazoa > Arthropoda > Arachnida > Ixodida > Ixodidae > Ixodes > Ixodes scapularis. The sequence continues at coordinate 565,693 of NW_024610108.1, read as the reverse complement.
TTACGGAAGGAATTCCTTAAAAAAAGAGAAGATATTTTAGTGACCTATGAAGAACAGCCGAACGTTGGCAGTCGCTGTAAGTCTCACATGAGCGTCGTTCTCAAGTTATTGCCCAAGTTTCGACCCCTTCTGCATTTTGCTTAAATGAGCTATAAAAAAATTTCTGTATTACATTACTAAATACTACTCAGGATAACTCCCTAACGTTAATAACTGATTGAATTTGGCTTTGCTCTTTTTTCTAGGCAATGGCAGTCGCCAAAAAATTAGAAAAATATCGACATCGTTCATCCCCTCAACTCAGAGCCAGAAGCGGCCATGTGGCCTGTTGCCTATCTTATGCCGCCAACGTTAATCATACCGCCGCGCTGGGGTTTTAAAAGAAGAAAAGGCGTGCTGTCCGCAGCACGCGTTCCAGGTATTGTTAGAGTTCGAATATTCTCACAACCGCAGTGGTTGGACACGAGCCACTACCCTAGTGTCCGCCGAGGCATTGATTGTTACGAGCCGATGTACGGTGCTCACGCAGTGCTCCCATCCAATCCACGAGCCGCGCTCGACTGTCGACCAGGCGGGTGGTTTTGATCCCACAATTACGACATCAATCTTTGGGAAGGCAAGACTAAAAGAAATAGTCACGTTTAATCCTCGCAATTTCACCGCAACAAAGAAGCTTCTGAATCACTGGTGGCCTGTGCGAGTACACTTGGACCAAAGGATCAATACACCTCGGAAAAGTCATGAACATTCCTACCCCATATTGTTTTATGACCCCTTTAAAGGGTGCAAAATAAAAGCAACGAAAGGTTCCGGTTAACAAGTGTCAAATAAAATTGTCGAATTAACAAACACAGACGAGGGAGGCAATTCCTCAGGAATACTTTTAGCCTTTCCACTCTGGTGAAGAAGGAAGACCAGTAATGCTGTACTATGGTGGGAATGAAGTAATGGCCAGCCGGAAGTCGGCAAGCCAGACTGGAAAGGCTGGAGGGGTTGCCGCCATCTATGAGTGACGGCGGCAATCAGACAACCGGCAAGCCGGTTGTCTGGTCGCCGTCGTCATTTATAGACGGCGGTAGCTCTCCAGAGTTTAGTATCATCATTTCTTTGCTGACGGACACAACACTGGGGAAACTAGCCCTTAACAGCACCGCTGTATAAAGGAGTGCGTATGTGTGTGTGTGTGTGGGGGGGGGGGGGGGGGGGGAGGGGAGTTTTAAAAACATGTTGTGCTGTAAAGGTTCCTCTTCCCCGCATCTTTGCCGCAGACCTAAAAGCGTGACCCAGGAAACTACTTTGTTTGCAAAAACGCTCTTGTCAAAAAACACGTTTTTGTCGTGCCAGACGCTCGCGCCGTTGTTCACGAAGAATAATAATACGTGCCTTTCAAATACTTCGCTTTCACTGAGCTTTGACATCCTGCAGCGTGCCTTTTGCACCGCCAAATTCGATTTTCTCAGCAAGAAGAAATCAGAATGACCACCAGCCTACAGTGTGATGACGTCACGTACATACCATGCTAAATAGTAAATAGTTCAGCTTTCTGGTGAAATGTGATGTTCGCCACACTAGGAAGAGATGTCCTAATTATAAAGTTGTGCAGTATTTATAGCAGTCTCGCGATGAGATATGGCAGCCTAGAGAAATGTTAGAGCGCATGACTATTCTAGCATATAGTGTTGTAAAGTGAGGGCCCAAAACAAGTGCAGGTAAAACCGAACATAACATTAGCCTCCGGAGGCAGTATTTCACGAAGTTTCGAGCTCATGCAAGCTGATAGAATGTCATTTATACTAAGATTTTAAGAATCTTTGTCTGTCCTTAGCGCTATTTATGTGAAATCATGAATTTCATTGCGTGCATCTTTCTTTACACATCTCTTTTTACAGTAAGGCGTTCTGCAAGGGATTATTTGAAACAAATAACATTAATTATCTCTCTCTTTTTGAACATTTCGTGCATTTGACTTCCAATCCATCATGTGAGCACAGAGTCCTTTTTAGCGTACCCTGCAACCCGATGCTTCACCACTGCCAATCATCAAACAGAGAAACACTTTTAAGCAGACTCCAGAGCTCGGTTAGTTTCGAGTATCGTCCTTCCGCGTCGGTCTCAAGCGGTTATCTGAACTTTATAAAGTAAAATTTATTGATCAATATAAAAGATATTTAGTTACAAACTGAATATTTGACAACATAAATTGAGGGCAGACCACCCGAAAACACTGCCCCCTTAAATTATTGGAAAAATGCTCTGCCAATCTTTTCTGGCGTTTTTATCCTCGACAGGCACGTTGTAAGTGATATGGGACAGCCGTTCATACATTTCTGATTTTGAAGCTAATTAAAATAACTATGTGTTCCTCACACATATAACTTCTCAAACATATAGAAGTCTGCTATTGCCTCTTTTATGTGGTGAGCATGACTTTTATGTGTCTGTGGGCTGGACAAAATAAAGTAAACAGGGGCGCGCGGCGGAACTATGACATACGCAAGCAAACCGTCAGAAAGCGTCCAATTAAGTAGTTGCCGTCTCGAGTAGAACGTGAAATACTACTTCGTTTTACTTAACAAAAAAAAAAGAATCTTGAAGGACGCTTAAGCTTCGTCTTTAAAAGTGGAACGCGACAGCGTCAACGGGCCTCGTTTGCATCGCATTCTCATTTGCCTCGCTAGCGTGCCTCGCGTGGCCTAGTGAAAAGCGTCTTACTCGCAACTAAAGGGTCGTGGGTTCAAATCCCACCTAAAATACTTTTTTTTTAAGGCAAAGGAATTACTTTTAAACTTGAAATCATTTGAAACATACGGCGATCTTTAATTCGCATTACATGTCATGTTTTAAGGCTGCGGTCCCACGGCAGCCATCTTGAACAAGGCGTTAGTTCAACCAATAGATGGCGACACGCACCCGTGGGGTGGCCGAAACATTGGTTCACAGTGGGATGGCTCGAGCACCATCACGTTCCCCTCGTGGCCTTGCTCGCGCCGCTGCCAGCTGTGCTCAGCTAGCTCAAGTAGCGTGGCCCAGCAAACGGATGTATGCGAGAATGTCAGGCTGGGTATAAATCGTTCTCTGATATAGGGAGATGCGGTTCGGCGGTTGTAACGGGCTTTCGCAATAAATCTTACCAAGAAGGAATCAAATGTTGATTGACGTGTCAATATTCTATCAATGAAAATTTCCTCTGCAGGAATGCACGCTCAGTAGACTCAACCAGTGGAAGCGGACGTCAAGTAAACTGCTTCGCGATTTACGGTACTTACCTCACCATTTTAATGGCGACTAAAATAACGTCACGAAATATTGTGTTTCACAGGGTCCGGAAGATGTTGTAAAGGTTGTTACATTATAGTTCCCTGAAAACAAACGCCGTTGCAATATTTTCGGAAGTACCGACACACATAATGTTGTAAGCACAGCTTAGGAAAACCATCAGAAGAAATAGGAAGACGTTTATTTGCAATGAAGACGCTATGAATGAACGGCGTTTAGCGACGCCAAGTTATGAGCGTTCGGGAATTTATAAGTTGACGTGATTGCTAACTATGGACATGCGAACAATGAAGACCAGTTTTGTCGGGAGATGGTGTTGCGGTGATGACCTGATATCGGACGACTCATGGCAGATGAACAAGTAAGTTTCTTCTCAGCGAATGGTAAGTGTCCAGTGTCAAGCACAACACGTGGCTACCAACGTTGTCGACATTTCGAACACTTGCCGCTTTCGACAAAAGTCCTGGCACCTGGGCTAACTTTGTGGAAAGACTCGAAGTCTTCCTTGAATCCAACGCCATCATACACAGTAACTGAAAACGATCCACTATTAAGTCGGTGGGTGGCGAAACGTATCCATCTACGGAGTCGTGGGTGATGCGTGATCTAAGTGGCTAGAAGTCTACACGATGCCTGCCACGACGTCCAAACACGTCATTGACGTTCTACGGTCTCTTTTACCTACTTTTGCCCTACCGAAAATACTTTTCTCTAATAACGCGCAAAATTTTGCTTCAAATAAAATAAACAAGGTTTTGAAGTAAAAAAACCGGCATGAGGCATCACATTAGCGCACCATACCATCCTGCAACTAACGGGCAAGAAGAATGGACGGTGTGCGAAATGAAAAAGAGCTCTTTCGAAGCTTACGGAAGAAGCAGTTCAGTGAAGAATCACCAGGTTCTTGTTCCGGCAGCACGCGACGGTCTCATCTTACACGAAAAAAAAAACCCGCCGAAGCAATATTCGGCGGACGAAGAGCCACACTCCTCGATCTCATATTACTGTAGCCTACGAACAAAGATCGAGAGATTCCCAGATAGAGAGTAATGGCAGTTTAATCGGTCGGACAACTCGTCTACGTGAGGAATTTCAGCGGAAGTGGGGCCTTCCATGTAAAACTTGAGTAGAAAATTCTCTATGTTGGTTGACCAGGAGGTGTCATCTCTCTGAATACGTTGGATATCAATGACCTTCAGTGTAAATATAACTAAATCACAAAACTCTCTTTGTGTATTGTTTAACTGCCCTTGTATTTGATAGTAGAAGCTATAGTGGTGATATGGACCTTTCACACCAGGCTCCTTTTTCTTATTTTTCGCCTCATACTCCTTTGCGGTTTAAGTATGCTTCAAGAATCTTTTCGAACGGGGACACTTTACGTCAACGAGGCCATTTGTTCCAAGTAGTCAATCAGGGAATGCTGCTAGAAATCCGTCCCTCATATTAACGAATAAGCCGCACTTCTGCACAGTGCAGTTGTCCTGTTCAACGTACAGTTGTAAAGCAGCATCCTCGTTGATTCTACCTTATACTGTTGCGGGTGAAGAAAGTCTTTAAATACACGATACTTGAAACAAGTCTGGCACTGTACGTTGTGGTTCGACACCCACTAATGTCGCCGTCCTTATGGAGCCTCATCAATTAATAATTACCTCGTCACCTCATATTGCTCTTCATCAACAGTAAGTACAGTAGGCTATCGCCATATTACAATCCAAGAATTGAAAAATTTAGTCGTTCAGTCCTTCAACAAGTTTATTATTTATACATTGTTATTACGTTTCATTACCTCGAGACGATCGACGTCCATCGTCGATCTTCAAATACTTCTACCTGTATATAAATTAGACGCACAAGAAGGGGGAGTGGGGGGGGGGGGGGGGGGCATGGTCTAGCGCACACCAGCTCGGAGCACTTGGAGCGAAAGCTCGCGCTGCAGAACCCACCCCGCCCCTGCCCGTTTCGATCTGGAAGAGCATCGTACCGGCGTGCGGTCGTGTATCACTACTGCGTGGTGCACGTTAAAGACCGCAGGTTTGCGGCTGTACCGCACTGGCTAAATTGTTCATCTAAAGCTGAGACACCAGACGCCCACTATGGCAGACTAACTTCCGGCTGTATAAACATACACACAACAATTTGCAATTAGACGCATAATAACAAAGAACACAGCGTGCCGCATCTTTTATTTTGGTGCCTTTTTTTTTTAACCAGCGCAAGCTCGTGCGTTCTTTCTTTTGAGACGGTTAGAACGGTCGCACATAAAACCCGCGTTTCTCCTACCCGCCCGCTTCCTCCTCTCATTATGTGTATTTTCTTATAACTAAATAAGCTATAATGATGGTGTATTATTCATATTTACTTTCAGTTTCAGTCAGGAAAAAGGAGTTTCGCGGGAACTAGAGCCAATAAATGAGCTGCGCTTCGAGTATCGGCACTCTCTTCCCCGACAGTGCTGTGAACGCCGCCATTTTGTTGCTTGTGCAGAGCAGGCGCAACTGGCGATCGTCATGATTCAAAAGTGCGACGTCCTCAGCATTAGATTCGGTGTTAGGAAGCTCATGTAATGTTGCTTTGCTTTGTCGAAAACTGTTTAAAGTGGAGGACGGAAAAGCGTTTCTTGTGATTTTAGATAAAGCTTCAAATAACTGGCAACCATGATTTTAAGCCACAATAAGGCCAAGTGTCGCTACTCTGAAGCGTAGCTTATTTAATGACACTATTCATGCTCTTGTTCAAGAGGCTTGTAATACCTGGAGGGGCCATGACTAAGCACCGTGGATTCCACAAGCCACTACCTTTTGACACCTGCCTCTTCTTCATTGTTCCCGCTTGTGCCAGTAAATAAGCTGTTGTTCCGAGTAACGACACTTGGCTTAAAATTGTGGCTTAAAATCATGGTTGCCAGTTATATGGAGCTTTATCTAAAATCACAGGAAACGCTTTTCCGTCCCTCACAAATGTTTAAACAACCCGCGACAGAGCATTTCAATATTGCATCAGCTTCCTAGCACCGCATCTAATGCTGAGGAAGTCGTACTTTTGGATCATGATGATCGGCAGGTGCGTTTGCTCTGAGCAAGACCCAAAATGGCGGCGCCGAAACCAATTTTGGGGAACTGAGTGCCGATACCAACACGGCCATTACACCAGTTCTACGAAAGCGTTTTTACAAACGAACATCAGAAGACGACCCGGGCCCTGACCCTAACTGCACAGAATGCCATGTACCGGCTACCTGTAGACACCTTATATGGGACTGTCAAACGACAGCGAGAAAACGACAGGAAGCGATCTCAAGACTTGCCGCCGAACTCACACCACAAAACTACGAAGACTGGGTTACCCCCAACAGAGGTCCTCCAGAGAGGAAGCTAATCCTCGACACCCTTCTTGACTTCGTCAAGAAGGCGGGCCTAGCCCAGTATTTATAACCACTTCCCTTTTTCCCTTTTTCCCAACCCCTACCCTCCACATCCCCCACCGGATAAGATGACTTTCGTCAAGGTATCCGGTGTCCCCTTTCTGAAATAAACGTATTCTCACTCATTCATTACTTTAAAGCTCATGTAGTGACTCTAGGCATAAAGTGAACTCGGGTGTATTATTTTCCTCTTTGTCTTTATTGTTTATTGATTTCAATCATATCGAATAATGAACGCATTATATCACGCTACGCTTGTGTAATTATTTGTCTTAGATTTATTAGCCTGACCCAATACTTAAACCATTCATTTATCGATAGTAAATCTTCCAATATATTTTGTAAATGTGAAGGTAAAAAGACACGGAGATTGATGATGATACAGATGCCAACGCCGCCCTCGGAAATTTTTTGAACACTAGAAATCAGCAGTTTCTCTGCCATCCGCCAGGTGGCGCAACAAAACACCCAAACAGTTTTTAATTGATTTTAAAATTAGCTAAGCTCTACACCTATTAAGAAACCGAAGCAAGATCATTGGGAAAATTTAATACATCGCAATGTATATCTATTCCAAACAATAAATGTTATTAAATGCCAATAAATCTGTTAGATGTCCAAAACAGATATGCGTCAAAAACAGGTAAGTTTGAAGGGCTCCTGGAGCGTTATGACTTTGAAAATGAAAAAAAGCCATCGTCCACCTCTTGGGCAACCATTGTAGCTCTAAATGTTATAAAAGATTTTATCATAGTTTAATTATTTCTTCAGCGGCATTTGAACTACCATGTCTCGAAGCACAAAAAAGTGCTACGTTTGATATAAAGTCTCGAAGCACAAAAAAGTGCTACGTTTGATATAAAATATCTAAACAAAAAAATTTTACACAACATTAAATTTTTTTCTGCATATTACCAATTATAAGCACTACATCTGTAGCTAATTTCATTGCCCTGGCGCTTGTCATTAAAAACATATTTGTGCTGAAAAATGTCACTTTTATGGCAATATTTGGAGGGATGAAAAAAACAAAGTAGTGCAAATATAAAAAAAGTGGATCGTTAGATTCCGCTCCGACATCATCTTAACAAAACTGCTATATTGGAACCGTGCTATCTTTAATGGATCGTTCATAAAACATGAGCTAGCGGAGCAAGTGAGGGTCCGTGTCATCATATTCGCAACGCTACAAATGCGCATGAACAGTAAAAACCAACACATACATAATATCAAATGAAAGAGGATTGCATTGCCTTTCGAATGATATCAATCCCACAAAACAGTATTTAAAAGGAGATGAGTAATGACCTGCCAAAAAGTACCTAAACTACCACATTCAGTGGGACCGTGGCCTTAATCACTCTCATTCCACGCGTAATGTCTCGTTTCACGTAAGCATTGTGGGTTGGAAATTCTTGCGCGAGAGTATGTAGCTCTGACGTCATGAACCTGTCGACCAATCAGGATTTTTCAGTCACGGCACTGACATCGGCTTTTCTGCGACATGAGCCCCTTAACGCTATCGTGTCAAAATCATCAATTAGCAAGGGCGATGCTCATTTGCAAATTAAATTGTCCAGCATCTCGTCAAGAACAAACCTCAACAGCTAGGCTATGCCAGCTTATTCTGTATAAGAAAATGTTCAGTTGGGCAAGCGCCATTTTGGGCCAGATTCGATCTGAGTGCGAAGGTGCGTATATATCAGAGTGAACAATTGCGATGACTTCTTGCTGCATGATTAGTCGCATGCATGCGGTGCTGAGTGTAAACAATGTTTGGTTAGAACAACAGGCATTTGGATTGCCGCTCGGTGTCTCTATAAAAAATAGACTGAAAAAAATTTTGCTACATTTTGGAAATTTCATTGCTTTTAGCTCAGTTGGGTCGTCATCATATACATATATATATTGTGAAGTGTATTTCGTAAACATTATTTCATAATATATATGGCCACGAGGTGCTCATTTCATAATTTTATGTGATGTAATTATTTCCTTAGTTCAAGGACACGATTTCACTTTTAATACTGCGACACAAAGTTGTACCAATCACGGGTATTTTAGACGACCTACCACACTTCAGGGCAACATTTTATACCGCGTAAATAGATCAGCTTGAACATTAGAGTTTTATTTAAACACGAAGAAAGGACAAGAAAATACAGTATAGTTCTAAATTAGAAGGTGATCTATTTATACAGGTATGTACCAACAACTCAACTCTTTACTCTTGTACTTAAAGATTTTAATTCAGGTAAAATATAGTTTACTGGTAAACAAAGGGATGTTGAGTCATATGAACACGACGTTATGTATGTTAATGTCGATTTTCTTCTACTCTTGCGTCGAAATTAAATTACGGAATTTAATATTTTTGGTACCTAAAACACAAGTAAATTGCACAGACGTTCGAAGAAACTATATAGTTAATCGTTTCACGGCGTAAATAGTGTATATTGCCAGAACAACGCGGAAAATATATTATCAATTTAGCGGTTCAAACCGGTTCGAACCGGTTTGAACCGTTATTTTTTGCTCCCCGGAACTGAACCGGAACCGAACCGAAAGCCGTTAACCTGAACCGGAACCGAACCGATAAAAATTTCGGTTCGACACCCTGCCCTCAGCAAGTACGCGGGTGAGGTACGCAAAGTGGGGACAGATCACGCCGCCCTTCTTACACGACCCGTGCAGATGATGGGAACCAGACCTGGCTCCGCTGTTCCCGCTGCGGCCAAACAGAACACGTGCCACGGAAGTGCAGCGAATGGCCCCGATCCTGGATGCAGGGAAACTGCAAGATTTGGCGGTGGTAGACTTCTGCTATCCGCCGGCAAAGCGGAAACCACGACCCACAAGATGGAGCCGTCGCAGCCGCCTCCGTGCCTCCCGCAGGCCCACACAGACTCTGGGGACTGACGCTTTTCCGTCGACACTCGGTCGCCTTTCATCAGTTTCTTTCGGTCGTGAGAGACTAGGCGCGTCCACCGTCGAGGCGGCGGACGGGATGCCCTTGGCGGCTTCGATTTCTCACGGTCATGAGACTCCCGACGTGTTCGCTTTTGCATTGATACCCAAGCGGCCAGCTCACAGCCTTATTGGTCATGAGACTCCCGGCTTGTCTGCTTTTGCATCGACATACGGGCGGCCAGCTTACATTGTTTTTTTGGTCATAAGCTACCTGAAGCAACTGCGTATGAGTTTGACTCTAATGACCTTTCACCTTTCACCTTTCAGCCAAACGCCGGCCCTGTCAGATTCCTTCCCGATCTCAAGCGCCGGAGCCGGTTTGAAATTCTCACCACCAAGGATTGTCGCTCTGGTTTTCCGGGCGCCCATGGACTCGCACCAGCCGACGGGGATAAGAACAACCTCTCCAGTGTTGTGCACGTTCCTCACCAAAAGGAAAGAAAGCTTGTTCCTTGTGGCTTCTAATTGTTGGAACACGTTCCCGTTACAAGTTTGATATGTGAAAAGGGAACTCTTTTCCTTTACAGTTAAAAAATATGAAGCGTATCGTTAAACATACGTTACATTTGTATTTCGCTCATTAACATATTTAATCAGATCGAGCAAAGCTTTCTTTTAGAGCGCAGCTCTTAGGCGCCCGTTTCCAGCTTGAGCGGCGTCGGCGTCGCCGTCGCCGTGGGCGTCGCCGTGGCCGTCGGCGTAACCAAGGTCACCCCAAAGTCACGTGACCCCCCAAGGTCACCCCAAGGTCACGTGACCCCTTAAGGTCACGTGACCCCTCCAAAGGTCACCCCAAGGTCACATGACCCCAGGTCACGTAACCCCCCGAGGCCACGTGACTCCTCCCAAGGTCACCTCAAGGTCACGTGACCCCTCAAGGTGACCCCCACATGACCCCCAACGTCACCCCAAGGCCAGGTGACAACCAGGTCACGTGTCCCCCAAGATCACGCGCCCCCCCGAGGTCACGTGACCCCTCCCAAGGTCACCCAAGGTCACGTGACCCCCAGGTCATGTGACCCCCAAGGTCACGTGACCCCCGAGGTCACGTGAACCCTCCCCCGATCACCCTAAGGTCACGTGACCCCCGAGGTCACCTCAAGGTCACGGGACCCCCAAGGTGACCCCCACGTTCCCCCAAGGTCACGTGACCCCCATGGTCACCACAAGGTCACGTGACCCCCCCTCCCCCCGAATCACGTAACACCCCTTCCCCCGAGGTCACGCGACCCCTCCCCCGAGGTCAGGTGACCTCCCCGGAGCATATTAAAGAAGGAGGACGAGGAGGGGTCTACCCTCCCTCAGTACCCTTCCCTCCTCCTCCTCAAGAGCTGCGCTCCGATTTGGCGTTACAGGGAGTTTCACTTTTTTTTCATCTATCCCAACAAATGGCGACATCCCTATTCGAATGCCATGATGGAAGGGTACCAGGTGAAGAAAACAAGCGGAAGCAGTGTTTCATTTGTTCATATATTCGCCTTTAAAATCTTAACTTTACGATATTCATGTTGGTGGCGGGCGATTCAGACGAGCCAAAATGTACTGTTGCCTCACATTGCTCGAGCGTTTTACAATAACCTCAAACGTTTCAATCTAACAAAGTTCCCTGTTTGAACTCAACAACAGTTGCTTTTCGATGTTGCTGTTAACAAGACGAGCAAGTGAAGAAGAGGGTTGGGCTTTTGGAAGGTCATTCTTGAAAACTTCAAGTTCTTCTTCGTGAAGGTTGGATTGGCTGTCCGGTTTGAACGTGAGGGACAAAGGGAGGATAAATAAAGGTTATTTTTTGTATCTTTTAAGTGAACAATGCTCAAGATACAAGGGTGCTTTTGATGTCTGGTAACCTGTTCTTTTGTTGTAACTGTAGATTTATTTAAGGAAATTCAGTGGTAGCTGTATTCTGGCTTAGATTTCAGGATGTATGAGGTTTTGTGCAAGCAAAGAAAATAGCCAATGTTGAAGTGCTCCTCTTTTTGTGTCTTTTCGTCTGAATAAAAGTCTTGCTTTGCAATACGCAATGTCGGACACTGAAAAAAAAAATCACCGTCCACCAACTGCTTTGCATCCAAAAATTTAAAAAAAAAGTTTCGTTGATTTTATGTTGTTACAGCCTTGGTGGTGGTACACCTCGACGGCGGACCTCTCTCTTAGCTATAGATGAAGAATTTAGCCAGTGCTGCACAACCGCTTAGCTCAATTTTTTAACGTGCATTATGCAGTAGTGATTACACGAACGCGTGCTGGTACAAAACACATCCAGATCGAAACTTGTGGGGAGCAGGAATCGAACCCGGGAGGTTCTTCAGCGCAGTTTTTCGCTCGACAGTTAACAAGCAAGGACCGCACGAAATAAACCCTAAGTTAAGCAAACAAATTGTAAGGGAATTCCTGCTCTTCGTGAAGATATTGTTTTTATGCTTTTAAATTTTCCTGCTATAAAAAAATAAAAATTACCCATCTGAACCAAAAAAAAAAAAAAAAATTACCCCACTGGACCAAAAAAAAAAAACAACGGCATTTTTTCTTCTAGCAAAAATGTAAGGAGTTCTCGTTTCAGTTCCACCAATACCAAATGAAACGGCGGCGTTCCTTCGTTCCTCCTATAAAAAAACGCGTACCAGGAACGCCGTTCCGTATAACACTGACCCTTTATAATTGAGAAACCGACAGTGCTCACCCCAGCTTCAAGTAAAATCGAAACTACACCCAAGTCTCTTGAGCCTTGTATGACTGTGAATCTATCAGGTACTCCAGTGGCCGCTCTTCTACACACAGGTGTGAACAAATAGCTTTTTGGGGATGGTATAACTGCGGAATGTAACAAGGAAAAGGTACATCTCCGGTCAACAAACGTAAAATTGCAGGTAGCATCGGGGTCCGTACTGCCTGCTGCCGGCGCAGTGAGGTTACGCATTTTCTTTCATATCAGAAAACGAAGACAACGTTTCGTGTACCTCCCTGGACTGCCAGTGCCTATGATCCTTGGTCTGGATATTATTGTGGCGGAGAGGGTTTCACTAGGCTTCGCGCGAGCGGGATATTGGCTGGGAGGCGAAACGGAATTAACACCGTTTACCAGAAGGCAGAATTGTCTTCGCGGCCAAGCGTTTCCGTTAAACTTTGCCGGGCAGGCGTCTTTACTTCCAGACAGCGTGCTCAATGCCGTGCAAAAGTGTTCCGGTGAAATCAACCAGAACAAGCAGCTCCAGCACCTGCTGGAACCCTTCTCGCCGATGTTCACGGAAAGACCTGAGAAAACCCATCTCCTACGGCACCGAATCGAAACCGAGGTTGCACTCCCTGTAGCTGCAATCCGAGACCCACAAATTCTTACATGCGCGAACTTGTTGATGTGGCGCTATCGGAAGCACGTCAGTCAAAAAGCCCATGCGCTTCGCGGGTGGTCCTTGCTCCAAAGAAGGACGACACAGCAAGGATTTCTGTTGATTACAGGCGCCTCTATGAAGTGTTAGTAAGAGACAGCCGTTTCCCAGAATTTCCTCAGTAATGTATGCCCTTGGAAACGAGACTGTTTTCCCAACCCTCGACTGCAGCCCCGTATTTCTTCAAATCGAAGTTCATCCGGCTCATGTAAAGAAGATTGGATCCATTTGAAACAGGGGGTTGGTTCAATTCACTCGCCTTCTCTTTGGTTTGTCCAATTCTCCCTCCAGCTTTGAAGGCCTAATAGTCGTTGTTTACGGAGACGCGAAGTACAAGTTTGGGATGGTGCACATGGATGACGTAGTTGTGTTTTCACGAACATTCGAGGAGTATCTCGTGCGCCATCGCATCATACTCGAATGAATGCATCAGGTCGGTCTTCCGATTCATCCAGATAAACTTCAGTTGGCCTCGCCTGTAATCAACCTTATTGGCTTTATTGTAGATAACGGCACGCAGCGCCCGCATGAAGATAAATTGCGTGCAAAAACAGTCATGACGTCAAAAGCCTACCAGGGTTTCTCCGGATGATAGTGTTCTATAGAGATATCATTCCACACAGCGCCAAGATAAAGGAGCCCCTAAAGGAATTTCTTCGCAAAAGAATAAAAATTTGTTTGTATTTTTCTGTTATATCAAGCCGGTGCTCTTATTTTAATTGTGACGCCTCTCGGATTTTAGAGTATGTTTGCATTTATTCGTAACATCTGCGGTTCCGGGGCACTAAGCGATGTCAGGGAATACCTCAACCTGTCAACCGACATCGTGCGACTGGAGCGTTGACTTGAGGTTGAAGCTTGCATTTGCTTTCTAAGTACTGGAGATGCCTCCCGCATGGGAGGCAAAAAGTCTAACGAAATTAGTTTCTCTGTTGCGTCCAGTCGGTCGTCTCCCAGTTTTTGGAGTAGTTTTGGCATAAACAAAGTAGTGTTGGGAACAACAGCAGCAAACCACATTAACGCGTCTTTCATAGGCTATAACTGAAAATGCGTGTCTAAATATGCGCGACTTGAATCCTCCGTTCACCTTGCAGACCGAGGCAAGCGATTACGCACTAGAAGCTGTTCTTCTGCAGGAACATGACAGCGTTCTTCGCACCTTAGCATTCGCCATTCATACGCTAACCGTAGCGGAGCGAAACTGCTCAACAACCAAACAAGAGTGCCTGATGATTATTTTCACGCTTAAGAAGTTTGTCATGTAGCTTGACGCTGCTTCGTTTTGCATTCAAGCTGATCACATTGCTCTCTCGTGGCTCAAGGGGCTTGAAAATACTGAAGAATGACTCGCTCGATGGGCGGTTTCGCTCCAGCGCTACAAATACAAAATCGGGTTCAACCGTGAAGTGGCTAACCACGTTTCAGATGTGTTGTCCCGCGCTCCACTTCCCGGGCAGGAAATGCATGTAGATGTAGACTTGATGGCACTGACCAATGTGGCGCCCATCACACCGGATTCGCGGTGGGGAGCCCTGGTGAGCAGAGAGGAGCTTCAGGCGGTTCAGCTGTCCGATAGACTTTTTCAGAAGGTGATGCACCAGCTAGCAGGAAAAAACACAGTGACGCTGACAATCCCAGAGACTTGGACTGATACCTGCAAAGTAGCGACGGCATCCTGCTGCGGTACATCCCCCAGGCGGACAATGGGTCCAGCGGGCCGCCATTCCGGACGGTAATACCACGTCAACTGCGTAAGTCATTTATAATATGCATGAATGATCCTGCCAAGGCAGGCCACAGCAGTGGGAGAAAAACTTACGAAAAGTTTCCCAAATTGTAACGCGGCCATGCAGGAGGCAGGACGTAATGAGGTACACACGTAGCTGCGCGGTCTGTCAGAAGGCGAAACCCCGAAGTGGCCAACCACCAGGTTTAATGTAGTCGGTCGAAAGCAAGTACCCCTGGGAGTTTGTTGCCTGCGACATTGCCGGTCCCTTTCCCCGTAGTCCAGGGACCAATTCATATTTGCTAGCAGTGACCGACCTCTTCACCAAATGGGTGGAATTTTTTTCTTTTTTGCGCAATCTGCATTCTTGAAAACTTTGGGACTGTCTTTTCGAGACGTTCGCGCGCTTTGACTTTGCTGCAACGCTTATTACAGACAACGCTTCTTATTTTGTTAGCAAGGTGTTCGTGGATTCGTGTAAGGCGCTTTGGATAGGGCACAAAATGATTTTACCGTAGCATCTACAGGCGAATATTACGGAAGAGTCAAGCGTGACCGGAACTGATATTTGTAGTGAGTACAGAGCGTCACAAAGATTGGGACGCAAAATTGGCAGAAATCGCATTCGCTACCCTCACAACAATCAAACGGTCCACGGGTTTTACTCCAACTCAAATTAACTTTCAGAAAGAGCTCGTGTTTCCCCTGGGAAACGGGGTCTTTTGCACAGATCCTGCAAGCATGAAGCGTACTACCACGCAGTCTGCAGAAGATATCCGGAAGCGTTTCACGGAGAACCTACGTGAAGCTCGAGAGAGCCTCGACGTCTTGAGATGGCAGCAGGCAAGCCAGTAGAACAAGGGTAGGATAAATCTGAATGTCAATGTAGGAGATCTGGTACTTAGGCGAACTCATTCGCTGAGTAAAGCTGCTAGAGGCCTAACGGCCTCTTTAGCAAGCGTTAGTAAGAAGTTCTCTAATCTGGCTTACAAGCTGGTGCATTGCAAATCTGGTGGGATGTGAGGGTCTATTCACGTCGCCGACCTAAAAGCTTTCCCTGAACCCGCGGATGTATATGGGTCGCAGGTTCCATATGGTGCCGGTCCGCACACACCACCTCTCGGGAAATTCCACGCCATCTCTGCCGCGTTACACTTTGAGACGGTGGTGACGACGACGAAAAGTAGCACGAGCTCTAAGTTCATTATAGACGCTTTCAGCGCGCGCCAAATTCAGCCGCCATAGCCGACCTTCTCTTGTCTTACCGAGATGTCGAGCAACTGAAGCGGGCGTTGACGAGTCTCCACAAAGGCCTATGCTGGGGAGAAGGACACGGTAGAATCTGAAATGGCAATTACCTGTCCTGCTGTGGTAATGATGAAGTGGATCGAACGGAATAAGAGGAAACAAAAACTGAAGGTCGGTTATGGCGGCGCCCATGCACAGCTGCCTGAAAGCGTCTGTATTCATGCCCTCATCGGTGCTTTAGGGGAGAAGAGAAAGTAGCCAAGCTCCCGTGTACGCAGTTAAGCAGGTGTCGTTCGTGGGCGTGGCCACTTATTGCTGCCGCGCCATGGCCTCATGTTTTTAATTTCTAGTTCCTCGTGCCAGACAGTGGCGACGCACCAGACTTACCCCAGCCGTATTGGAATTGTCCGGAAGTACTGACGTCGGACCCGTGCTCGCCCATCTGCAAAAACCATGCTGACCCTAAGGCAAGGCCCCGAAGACCTTCTAAGACGTCCCTTATTTTGTTTTTGTGAGGGGGGAGATGTGTGACAAACCTGAGGATACAAAGTGTTGGTTGCCCCTTTGACAGATGGTCAATGTTCATCTGCACCGCAAGGGGATGAAGGTCAACTGGCCACGAGAGCGGTGCTCCGCCGCTGAAAAAGGGCCGTAGCGTCGTATGCGTGGAGGCTTTTGGGATCGCGGCGCGGTCGATAACGGTAATTAAATGTCTACGTGTTGTCGAAGCGGTGTGCTGTGTTATTCGCTGAGATCGGTAGCAGCAAGGACATTCTCACAAGTATGTAAATATATTTTTGCCCTATACCTGTTTTACTTCGTCCTAGTGTATCCCTCCTAAGGTCATACAAGCTGGTTGTGTCAATATGAAACATGAATCGATTAACAAAAACATGATTAGAGTGCTGACGAGCTCGTGGAAATCGAACACGATGGTAAACCTGAGACTCGGGTAGACAACGAAAAACGCAAACGAAAACATAAAATGAACAGGCAATGTCTCACACTCAGCTTCAAAGTTTATTTTGTATATGCCTCGTATACCACGTCTCCCACGCGTTTCCGGTTTTTCTACCAGAGTCTTATGTTTACCATCATCTTCAATGGATCGATCGATTGATCTATGCTTTAAATTATATTTTGAAGTGTTCTAATATGTTTTGATTTTACTTTAAACGGTTCTACTCCTTTTGAGATACGCTAATTTAAATGTTCGTATGAGTTGACATATTATATATTCGTTACATCCTCTTTGAGTTAATTTAAAACTTCCTTCTATAAATTCTAGGGGCATAAAAATATTGTTCAGCAGTTTCGGCTTCAATGTTTTCTACTCTCTGTTCTAAAGGTATCCTTATTCGAATGCTTCCTTTATCGCCTTTAGTTTTCGCCACGTCGTCTATAAAGGAGCTAAATTGGAGACTTCTTTCGAATGACCTTTTTGTTAACTTGGTCTTCCGAAACCGGGAACCCATCAACAAGCTCCGGCTATGAGTTATGTGGCGGTATAGCTGTGACTTCCGCAATCGACTGTGCTGAGGGATTTACCTGAACCGAACGTTCTCCGGATGTTCCGTAGTGAGGCTTGTCGGATGACTCGGTGTCCGGCGATGACTTCTGAGAACGATGAGGAGAGCAGAGTTCCCCTGTGGCATTAGCAATATCAATGACGTCCACAAGGTGGTCTGTGGCATCGTCGTCACAGATGGCTCCCTCTCTTTGAGGAAGCCTGTCATGATATGTCAAAACGCAGTCCCTCACAGAGTGTCCCGAACGGTGGCAGTCAGAGGGCCGAGGCGTGCGACATTACTCAGTCAATCAATCAATCAATACTTTATTTTCTTTCACAAGAAAGATGGCAGCCGGGACAAAAAATACAACGAGTGCAGCTTGACGAGGCTCGAGGTCCGCGGACGTGGCCCACTTTGAGCACAGGCACAGTGGAGAGCATCCTGGTATTAGAACCAGGCTCTGGCTCCCGAACACGCCAAGCACTCGACCAACCGGGACGTTTTCGCGGAGCGCCAAGGCCTCCTTCAGATTCAGAATGTCATCGTGTTCCAGACCCGGACTCCTCCAATCCTACCGAACTACGGATTTTACGGTTCCTTAAGGCTCGAGAACCTCAGCAATGCGACGATCTTCAAGATTTGTACAGGGTGCGGCCGTAAAAGCTTTCACATTTGGGACGCCTAGCAAAAAACGGATTTCAAACGTACATACCTGAAATTGGGCACACGAACGTCGTTTATTCCAAAGTTTTTTGCCTATTTTTTTCAGACGTCAATTCTGGAGTAGCGAATTATTAGAAAGATAACAAAAATGGCAGAGGTGCATTTCCTATGGCCTATACCCGCCCGTTCGCCGTCTGCTATCTAATTCGCGGCGCCGCTCCCAGATGGCGCACTGAACGCAAAAACGCAGGAAACGCCGCACGAAAGGCTGGTGTCGGGCGAGATAATCGCGATATAAAGTGATTTTACCGAAATAAGTAAACGATTTCGCCCTTTTACTTGAAATTTAGAAACTGGCGGACGCCCTCGTTTAATAAAAATATGTTCTAAAGCAGACGAACGTGTGTCTTCCTTTGTCGTCTGCTTATCTGTTGACGGGTCCGTTCCCGGTGAAAGCTCAACTTTCGAATCAAGAGTGACGCTGCTCAGGCATCTTGATTGTTCCTATTTATTGTTTTTGTTGCACTGCCTTCTGTAGTTATTATCAAAATATTTTCCGCGCCGCCCTGCGATGCCGCAATACTCGGCAAGTGACTGTGCCCAGGCAGTCAAGTGGTACGTGGAGCGGAACTCGGTGGCCACAGCACAACGATAATTTCGCACTGCATTTTATATACGCCCGCCTTCACGCTCGACTGTTTTGAGCTGGGCGGATCGTTTTGTGAGTCGAGAAGACTTTAAAAAGAAGAATCCAGTCAGTGAACGTGAGAGCCCGCTGAAAAAATGAGGAGCTCATTGAAGCGGTGCTTGCTGTCTTCGAGAGCGACCCGTAATTGTCAACAAGACGAGCAGCTGTAAATAAATGATCTCGTCGCATCATGGTGTCGTCTTGCTTGCATGGCGATCTGTCAGAACTTGACTTGAAACAGGTAATTTCAACAATCGTTCATATATTTCGTTCAAATCACTTTTTATCGCGATTATCTCGCCCGACACCAGCCTTTTGTGCGGCGTTTCCCGCGTTTTTACCTTCAGTGCGCCACCTGGGAGCGGCGTCGCGAACCAGATAGCAGACGGCGAACCGGCGGGTATAGGCCATAGGAAATGCACGTCTGCCATTTTTGTTGTCTTTCTAATAATTCGCTACTCCGGAGTTGACGTCTGAAAAAAATAGGCAAAAAACTGTGGAATAAACGACGTTCGTGTGCCCAATTTCAGGTATGTATGTTTGAAATTCGATTTTTGCTAGGCGTGCCAAATGTGAACGTTTTTACGGCCGCACCCTGTAGTAGGCACAGTAAATTCATCTTAACGTCCTCTGTGTCGGGATCGATATCGGACACCTTCTTTGTCCCACCAGCACCTCATCTGTGGAGATAAGCCTTTTATTGGCAAAGACAGTGGTGCACGTGAGTCATTAGGTAATAACCTAAGCCTATGAGGTCTTTCAAACCCATGACTTCCTTCACACTGCAACTCAGAAGCCAAGTGCGAGCTAGAGACGGCGCCAAGTTGGGCGTGCAAAGTTACAAAGTTGAGAGTTATGTCACTAGATGGCAGAAATTCATTAAGTTACCGCAGTCATTTGTGGACTCGGTTAGAGATGAAATAGATGTGCCAGTTCAAGCGGTGAGCATATTGAACGTAGCCGTTTTGAACGGCGTCACCTTTCGAATTCGGCGCCAGGGAAAAGCTTTTGAAGCGCTGTTTACGTAAGAAATGCGGTAACATTTCTTTCGCCAACTGACACCGAAAAACATTCGTCCCTTTGTTGTACTAGCGTGCCAAGGGCAGTGCTAACACAAAATTGTATGCGTTAGTGTGGACACGGTGTGAACGGCCGAAAGATGTAGGCTGTCGGGGATTAGCGTGTGCACCGCCAGCCCTGCCACATGCGGTACTAAGAGAAATCCGATACCACCAGAAGGTTGCAGCTTTACTTGTAATATCTCATTCGCTCGGTTGAAAACCCGGGTGCAAACTTCAAAAGTTTCGAGCGCGCGGATGCCCCCGCAGCCCAGTATCGTGCGAGGTAAGCGAGTGAGCGTTTCGTTGCTGCTTTACTTGTTTGTTACCACCTTCTGTGGTGGCAATGTGAATGTGGCCCTCTCAGAGCCTGTTGCAGTGTGAGATACAGCAGACAGAGCGTGCGGAAAAGAGAACATTTGGAGCGCGTCAGCACCGTAGAGAGCCCAGATTACAGAAAGTTTCAAACTACTCGATCGGCGTCACGAGAGGTATGCGCCGCGCTTGATATACAAACTGCAAGGGGGCGGCAAAACCGTTGATCGGCTGCTAGGATCTTCGCCTCTCCTCCTGCTTTCCTACTCGCCAAGCGATTACGCAGCGCATGCGCACTTCCGACCAATCTACACAGGACACGTTCGCAATCCAATTGGGTCGAGATGGACTTTCAGATCAATCTAGACGTTCTACAGCATCGAGCTAACGTCCCGCGATATAATTCACGCTTTCAAGTATCGCCAATCATTGTTGTAAAAACACGCAAGACGCGTGATGGGAGCAGGTGACGTGCCGCCATTTGCTTCCAAAGGCCGCTCAACCTAGCGCTGCACCGCCGTTTGCCTCTAATGTCCGCTCGAGACAATAGCCTCGTGCACTGGCACGTTTGATGCTACTTGCAAGACCATAGCCCCCTACTCTATACTGACAAAATCTGGAAAATTCTCATGTGACGCGGCTGGCGAAAGTTAAAAGGTAGAGAGGCAGACGAGAGCCATGTAACAGGCGCCCCGCTGCGGCGAGGCGCCAAAACACACTTGTCCCGAGCGATGGAATGTCCGCTCGTGCCTCTCGCGTTCCTCGGGCTACCGCTTCTTTTCTCGTCGGGCTTGTAAACCATGTTTCGGGGCCTCGCCGCTGGCTGTGCGCTGAATACCGGACTCCACGAAAAATCCTCTGTGCTACCAGATCCTCGCGCTCCAAATCTGCGACCGGACACTCTATGGCTCCGTTATCAAACTGCAAGGCTTTGGGAGTATAGAGGATGCTATAGCAAGAAAAACGCAAACACATCGAGAGGGTTAACATCGAGCAGAGTCATGGCGCCCACTCGCGGAAAAAGGTAGCGAAACACTCCAACTACTTCAACCCGTTACGGCAAAGGAATGCGAACAGCGGAGCGCGTGGCCGTTAATACATGTTGCGCCTCTTCGCAACTTGGGTTGTGCTGTGCGAGGGTAAAACACATCGGAGCAGGACACAGACTCTTGCAGCTCCCTACTCTGCAACCCGTGGTTTTTGTCAGTTTCAGGAGGCCTCCAGGTGGCGCAGCATGTACCGACGGCCTAAACGACGGCCACGCGCTACGATGTTCGCATTTCATTTGAGGCCGATAGTACATCTAAGTTAGTGTTTTTTTTTCTATCTTTGCTCTGCTGTCGCTCTGTCTTGCGTACTTTCTTCGTGGAAGCCTTGAGCGCTCTCATTTGACGCAGCAGATGTCCGCTGTATTTCTGAAAGCGCGACGTGTTTTCCCCCCTCAGGGATGGACACGGATGCTCTCGAGGAAGAGGCTCAACTGGCACTGCTATCGAATCAGTGCGGAGACGTGCGCAGTGTCGGTTTTAGACTGACAGTCGGCCTGTCGACTTTCGTTGCTCGCATTCAAGCGGATATTGTTAGGAGCCAACCATATAACACATTTTGCGTTAAAATGTGTGAGTAGCTCCAACTCCTGTTGCCGCTGCACGAACACTGGCGCAGTTAAGCCGCAATCGAACGCAAGATGCCGCGTTTGTGAGGGCCATTGCGCAGGGACTTTGCAGCTGTCAAAAGACGTTTTTTTCTCTCCTGTCGTACCCAGTCACCTGGGATCCGTATCTGGTGTGCGGGACTAAAAATAATAAAACATTTCAACTCTCAATTATGCGGAAAAAAATATACGTGAAGCAAAACAAGGATGTGTTCCCCTATAAAAATGGCTTCCGCCATTCAATATACATCTGACTGACATTCTATTGCCCCTATCGCCATTCGATTGCTCTCGCTTGAAGTTTATAGACACGGTATCACCCCTTTATTGAAGTTTGGCACTGACGTGGTAGACGCTAAAATGGCAATCAAATGTGTTTGTTTGTTTGTTTGTTTTTATTTTTGACACAATTGTCAGGGAGGTTGGGACAAAAGGCGAAAACGAATCACCTGACTCGGTCCCAACCCCCGTTACAGCACTCAGCAGCAGGGCACAGGAAATGAATCAGAAACAGCACAAATCAAAAATAAAACAATATCTGAGAACATAAAATATGAGACACAAAAAATGTACAATCTATTTTGATGTGAACTATACTAGGAATACACACTAGGCACATTGAAGTATACCGTAAGGTATTTTTTGAAAAGAAACATGGATGCTATTGTCAGGGCTAATTCGAATACAGAATAATTTCTGTTAAGAAAATCGGTTATCTGGTAGGATATTTTTTGTGTACCGTAGTTCTTATTTTAGGTTTTGGAAACTGCTGGTGTCTCAAAATGTAATTTGTTTGCTTGGATAAATATGTTTTGTAAAATATGGCGGGATTCGTGTTTATTTGAGTATGAACAGAAATTGCGACCTTTAGGCAAAAAAGCTTATCTAACGTTCATATTCCATGTTTCATAAAGATAGGGGAAGTCGATTCAGTGCAAGGTAAATTGTCAATTGACCTAACTGCGCGTTTTTGCAATGTAAATAATTGCTTAATATTACTTGCTGTAGTCGTCCCCCAGACCAATAAACAGTAATGCAGCCTCGAGTGAATCAGAAATATATACAGTTGTTTTTTTTAACCAGGCTGGAAGAAGGTATTTTAGCTTACAAAATACACCAATTGATCTAGAAATATCCATTTGGAGTTCGTTTACTTGACAAGTCCAGTATAGATTTTCGTGAAAACGAACACCAAGAAATTTAAAGGATTCTACGCGCTCAATATTCGAGTTTTGAAAAGATATACTAATTTCGCTAGTTATGGGCTTATTTTTTGCTCTAAAATCAATGTACTTAGACTTTGCCATATTCAGCTCTAACCGGTTTGAGCCTAACCATAAATGAAGTTGCTCCAGCCAATTATTTGTTTCTCTTTCTATGCTATCTAAACAGCTACCAGTAAAGAATACATTCGTATCATCTGCATATAAAATTATGTTAGGTGTTTGTGGGATATTTACTATACCATTGACGTAAAGACGGAAAAGAAATGGCCCGAGAATCGACCCCTGCGGCACACCGTATCGAATTTTTGCTAAAGGAGAGCGCATATCATTGAGGACGGTATATCGAAAACGTGAGGTCATGTAACTGCTTATCAAGTTTAGCACACTGCCTCTTATTCCATACTGCGGTAGCTTTCGGAGTAGGATGTCGTGTTTTATAGAATCAAAGGCCTTCCTGAAATCTAAAAAAACACCCAAAGTATAGCACTGATTTTCGATATTGTCTATTATTTTGTTTTTGATATTTAGCAGTGCCATTTCAGTTGATTTACCTTTTTGGAAACCATACTGCTTGTTTGTAATAATATTATGTTTATTACAGAAATCACTTAAACGTTTGTAAATAACGCGTTCCACTACTTTAGAAAAGACCGGAAGTATTGATATTGGTCTATAGTTATTCATATTATTCTGGGGACCACCTTTCTGGATCACACAGACTTTCGGTATTGTCATTTTTTCTGGAAAGATACCGGTACTTAAAATAAGGTTGCAGATACGCGAAAGCGGAGTAGACATGAAAGAGGAAACTGCTTTGATTGGCTTAGAAGATAGCCCACCTTGTCCACAGGCACCGCTATATCCTGAGGATTTAATGATAGTAGTTATTTCTAGTTCAGTGGTAGGTGCCAGAAATACTGAGTTATGTAAAGGGTACCCAACATAAGACTCACATGTAGGCGTTCTCGCTGAGGGCATAGTAGAAGAACCGGATTCTAGAAAGTGAGAATTAAATTTATCTACAAGAGACTGACCCGAGTAAGTAACCCGCTCGATTGTAAGTTCTTTTAGAGCATGTGCACGACGCGTAGAAGCAAGTTTATTTACTGCTTGCCAAACTTTCCGCGGATTGTTATATATTGCATTAAACTTATTTTTGTAGTATTGAGCTTTAGCTTTCTTGATATCAGCGTTGAGCTTGTTCCTCACTTTCCTAAATTCCTGTAATATTGAGATATCTCTTGTCTTGACGAACTTATCATATAATTTATTGCGCTCTTTTATACGCTTATATAACGGACTTGAGACCCAAGTTTTTTTTTTTTACTTTTTATATTTTTTAAAATTTTGCCATGGAAATGACTCCTCATAACACTTTTGTGTTATGAGGAGTCGAAATGGCGAAAGAACCCTTTAGCGTCTTTTTATTGGCAGGTGTCCATACAGAATTCGGGTATCGTCTTTTTATACTCATCCTATTGTCGATCTAGTGCCCCCGGTGGCAGTTAAATCGCGGCCAATTTCTGCTGCAAGTAAAGCAAACTTTAAGTGCAAACCATAGTTATAATGTACGCTAGAGCTAGTTCAACTCGCTGTTGTGTTCCGCGGCAAATTGAAGAAGACCATACATGGTAAATGTCTTCCAAAATGTAATTAAATTACAATTACAATTATTTTGCTCCAAAAATAGTTTAACCTTAAAGGGCAACTCCGGTCCATACTTTCGATTTTGGGATTATGGCTGTTTTTAGTGCTGTCAGCGCCCCTGAATTGCAAGGTTATTTTTTTCTCGTTATTGTGCGTAGTTTTAAAGATATCGACGTCTCAAAGTTTTGTGTGGGGCGCGGCCGACGAAGCCGAAACTAGCCGCTCGATGTTCCGGCAACACTGGAAATCAGCAGCTATGTGGACGTGACGTCAAGATCGTTCTCATTCAACGAGTACGCAGGCCAAGCGGCACCTACCACTGTTGCGCTAGCCGTCTAAAGATAGAAGGCAAGCTGATTTTGTTTTAATTCTGTATACGTGGTAGTTATCCAGCATATCTAGCAAGAGTTAGTGCGTATACCCAAAAGCTAGCGACTGGAAAACCCGTGAACTCGTTCCGTGCCGTACAGGCGGCCGCCACCGCGCGTGCGCTATGCCGTGCCGTACTCGTTGCTTGTATACCCAAAAGCTAGCGACTGGAAAACGAGTGAACTCGTTCGGTGCCGTACTCGGCAGCTGTCGGCGTGCGTGCGGTCTCCCGCACTCGTCGCTAGGCCTAAATTGTCATCGGGGCTCCATGGATGGAGCGGTGGCGTGCTGCCAGTGACGTACAGTACTGGGGCCCTCTCGCTTTCGCGCTGCGGGTCCGTCCCAGACACGAAGCTTTGAGGCTCTCCGGCGCGGGCCGCGACGCCCGAACAGGCGTGTGCTAAGCTGTAGACGTCTGTTTTTTCGTTCTCTTTTCCTCAGGCGCGTAAAAGCCAAATTTGTAAGCTACGACATTAATTTACCACATAAGTTCCTCCAGGTAGCAAACCTTTGTAAAAATAAAAAAACTTGCGGCACTAAAAAAAGAAAAAAA
Source organism: Ixodes scapularis (assembly GCF_016920785.2). Classification (NCBI taxonomy): domain Eukaryota; kingdom Metazoa; phylum Arthropoda; class Arachnida; order Ixodida; family Ixodidae; genus Ixodes; species Ixodes scapularis. Next base: position 539,979 of record NW_024610108.1, on the reverse strand, counting down.
AAAAAGGCTTTTCGGGCAGTCATTTTCTTCTCAAAGCTAGCACAAGTTTTGGTGGGTAATAAAGGAAAACAGAGAAAGTTAGCAAGGTGACAACACTTTCTTTCCCTTCCGCATTCCCCCCCCCCCCCCCACACACACACAACAATTTGTTTTATTCATTTATTCATATACCCTTAAAGGCCCTCGTGAGAGCATTACATTATTGGAATACATAGGATTTTAAGTTTTCCTTCGTAACTTTTGACTAAGGCAAATGTTGTTTTTTGTATATTTTTTTCCCATTTTTATATATTATATTTACCTCCAGCCGAACTCGGGTAAATTAGAGAGTTGTAACTTACAAATCCGAACTTTTGCGATTTCTTTAAAGTCCCTTGTGGTATTCACAAGCGCAATGTTAATTAATACTGCTGCGTAACGGGTTCGAACGATTGGGAGGCGCATGTTTATATCGCATGAGCTTCACGCGCCGGCTGTTCGCTAGTAGTCGTTACGAACCTGAATACTACGCACGAGATTGCGTAGTAAACAAGCAGTGACGCAAAGCAGAACATTGTTTTCCTTTTCATTATAAATTTCAGTGTTTGGAGCTAGTTAGTGGTTGTACTCTACATGCCCACCATTCTTCATTCAACAGACATTCAATGGAGCGTGAATGCTCAATATTCGACACTGCACTAGACAATGACTGTTTTATTTATTGATCTGGATACTTTTATCCTGTTTGCCTTTTCTGTACATGTACGGTGGGCAAAGAGCGACGGCACGGCATCCTTTTTAAGCCTCGATCCCTTCGCTGACAAGCCACAAGCAACCAACACCTGTAGGTTTCGTTCGTAACTCTCCGGCGAAAAATGATCGGAGCAGAGCTTCGATCTGGGGGTCGGCGTCCAAGGCTTTCCAAAGTCCACTCGTCGAACAGCGTTCACCCACACCTTCTCCAATTTCCGATCCGTTGGAAACTTGTGAAAAAGCACCTCCGGGCTGCGCAGCGGGTTGTTTGAGCAGCCCACAGCGATACAAGTTGTACTCGGCATCTTTCGAGGAACAGCTGGGCAGTCTTGGGCGCACCGAGTTGCTCGCTAAAACGAGTCTTGGAGTCCTCACAAGCAAATAAACAAAAGGCTATACAGAAGCTATACGGGCTACAGGTAAAAGCAACGGCTAAACACGCAATCGCAAGCCGAAGTAGCGGTGGTAGCGGCACAAAGAAGCCCGCGCGACGGCTGCGCCGTGCGCCCGTCCGGAACTAAGGAAAAAAAGAGAACGATGTTGACATCACGGCCCAATGTTGCTTTAGCGATCGGCAACCCGCTGGCCGCCCGCTAAGGAGCAGCGGGTCGCATTTTTATTATCGGCATTAGTTGAGAATGCGGCGTCCCACGGACGTGCAATTTTGGCTGGGGTCGTATTTTGTGTCAGTACAGCGATACCAGTAATTTATCTCATTTTGAGTTTTGGGCGGAGTTGCCCTCAACTACTACAATATGAACTATAATTCATTACAATTACAAATGACATCAAAAAGTAATGCAATTACTTTACAATTACTTATTCCTGGGAACGACCATATTTGTTTATACAGCTTCACACAACATGTTAAGAATGCAACGGATTTCTTCATTCCTCGCCCAAATGTATGAGGAGGCTTAAGCATCGCCGAATATATGTCACGAATTGTACATTTCTTTTATGAATTTTCTTAAATTAATGAGAGAACTTAACAATTTGGGATAATGAAATCCTACGTTCTTATATTTTCAATAAATAATAATAAATTACTTTATACACTCGTAGACACCAGATGACTAAAATAAAATTGGTTGACACACTTTTGTTAGCCAGGCAAATAAAAATGTGACAATTAGCCATATCTGAATATTCAGTAGTGTTAATATAAGGCCATAATCTACATCCACACGCGCTGATACAACCATATTTACAAACAAACGCTTCATTTTTTCCTAAATTATTTACATTGAGTTGAAATTACAATGGCTCCAAATTTATAAGACCCGAATATGGGCTCCCGAATCACTCGTGACAATATCCACAGGTGCGAAGTCAGCTCCAAAATGCTTATGCAAAAAATGTTCGAGGTAAAACCAACAGAAAATGAACTTGAAAATAATAATAAAAAAATGCGACAGTACTCAAAGGGCGCACAAAACTGGCAAACAAATAAATCAAAAAATTACTTCATAACCCATAAAAACCTCAACCTCGGCTAAAAGCTGAACCTCAATTTTGTTTCTTTCAATATTTTAGCATGTTTGTTCTACTGTTTTCTGCTCGCAACACCGACGGCGCCACATGGCGCCGTTGCGGTAGGCTCCAAAGAGGATACTCTCAGCCCGCAGTGTAGGCATCAAAACAACAAACAACGCGACTGTTTTTGTTGTGCGTGTGTGTGAGTTGGTGTCTATGATTGGCGAGTGTGTCACCGAGCGCTGAGGCTTTCGGAGAGGTTCCGTCGTAACCGTAAAGTCTTGCAAAAGTAGTTGTAATTACTGATTGTAATTGTAATTACTGACGCTAGAAAATAATTAAATTACAATTCCGTTTGGCCGAAAGTAATTAATTACAGTTACAACTTAAAGAAAGTTATTAAATTACAGTAATTAAATTAATGTAATTGAACCACTACCCACGTATGAAGCAGAGAGCGACCAGTCGGAAATTAACTTCCGGTAATGCATTTCAATGGGAATAAAAGAGTGCATTTTCTCCTTGCGCTTGCTTATAAGAGCAACCACGAATAATTCGCAATGCAACCAACCTCTGTTGCTCTGTCATCGCGCGACGCAGCAGGGGCTGGTTGCACTATCTCTCCACGCGGCGCGGCGCCGCCCGGGCCGAGATGCACTCCGATAGTAAACCGAAACTTAAAAATCTGGCGAATTTGTGCGGTTTTTCAGGAAGCCGTAAAATGATGCGCGTGCGTTCTATCTTTCTGCAATTTGTTGATTTACTGCTTTTCCACGATGCTGAGCCATTTTCTACTTGAAACCATGCCCTTAAACACGACATTAAAAAATAATTACGCAAAAATAATTAACAAGTTTATTATCCCGGACTTTAGTAATTTTTCTAAATGGGCCCATGACCCAAAACCAAAACGACAAAAGCCTCTTTTTTTTGGGGGGGGGGGGGGGGGATGAGTAGTTTTGCAGGAGCGATTTGGCCTGAGTCCTCTGAAACACCCCGTATATCCATATATACAGGATGTTTCACGAAAGGTGGACAAATAGACCCTTTCCAAAATTCAGTGCCATCTGGTGGTTTGTAAAGCAGTTTAGGTTTTGCCATATTCATGGCGGAAATTGAACTTGTATCGGCACCACCACTTTCGCAAGTCAACGGCACGCGAGGAATTGTCCAGTGTGAGTTTTTTCTCGATCACTTTCAGTTCGATGGTGACCAAGAACCTGCATTCAGAACAAAGCTCCAACCCACTCAGATGCCTCGAGAAAATTCTATACACCAAAGTGCTTTAAAGCCGATTGTGTGCCGCCCACAGATTGACTGAATCTGAGCTATTAGAAATAAACGCTTACGTAGCTCTTGTGTTCCATTCCCACGTCACGTCGTACTAACCCCCCGAATGTACAGGCCTCGCAAGATCCGCTTAGGAACATCTTCAACGTCTTCCTTTATCAGTCACTAGAAGGCCGCCATGGGTATGGCACAGATGCCGTTCCACAGATGACGATAGTGATCAAAGTGGCCAGATTGAATTTCGGGAAGGGTCTATTCGACATTGCGAAAAGAACGCATCATAAAAGAAAAAAGGCTCGTGTCTTCTTGGTCCTAGGCCAGGGGCCTACTTAGGAAAATTATCAAAGTTCTCGATGATTAAGTTGTTAATTATTTTCCCGTAATTAATCTTTTAAATATTGAGTTTATGGGCATGTTTTCAATTAGAATCTTGATGAGAATCATTTAGAAACACTGAATTAACAAATTGCAAAACGATAGAAGGCGCGCTCGAGGTATTTTATGACTTTCTGAAAAACCGCACAAATTCGACAGGCTTTTAAGTTTCGGTTTGCAATCGGAGCAGTTCTCAGTAGGGAGGCTCCAGTGAGGGTGGGCGCAACTCAAAACGTGGAGAGCGTTTGCAATTTAATGACGACGCCTGAGGGAGAGTATTCGAGAAAGGATATGCGCCAATGTTGCCTGCATGAGAGCAGTCGCCCGCTCTGTTGCAACTCTGCTGCTCCACGCGCCTTTCCTCCTATCTCCTCCCATTGCAAGCAACAAACGCCTTGGCGCAGCCTCTCTCGCTTCCTCCTCGCGTCGAGAATTGCAAACGTCGAGAGGAGAAGGCAGGGTTGCCAGACAAGGAGCAACATCCAAGATGGCGGAATTTACCATTTTTCGCGTTACAAAAATACTTAACCTATCGTAACAGAACTGGTGGCAATAGAAAAGTAATCATTTCTACATTGTGTAAATTATTCAAGCACCTTAATGGGCCTTTATGACCTGAGTTAGGAAAGAAAACGGCCCTTTGCCCCATAGACTCCCAGCAAAATTTAGCAATTGCATGGCGTCCATGCCCCGTGATCCCCGATCTAGGAGTTGCAGCCACCCTCACTTGAGCCTCCCTAGTTCTCGGCACCGACGGCACATACCCCTTGGAGAAACCGGGCGACCAACCTCTGCTGCGCTGTCCTTGCGGACCCCAGAGTCAAAAATTGGCGGCCCCGTAGCAGTAACGGCCCCGGAGTCAAAAAGGCAAAACTTTTTTAGGCAAAACTTTGCCTAAAAAACTCCCTCAAGAAATCCTGCGTGCACATGACCGACATGAGCTTCAAAACGCAAACAACTCGCTTGGTTTCAGCAGGATACCCTTTGTCGATATTAATTTCAGTCTCTGAATGCCTACTTAAGGAGGTCAAGCAAGCCGAAGCTTCTAACTACCGAAAAAGAGAACGCACTACAAGGCCTGTTATAGTGCCCTATATTCACAACATGTCACACAAGCTTAAAAAAGTAGCTAGCAGAGTCAACGTCGACGTGGTTTTCTCAGCTCCGCAGAGACTTTCCAGCCTGTGCAAGCGGGTGAATGGGCAGCCTATTCGAACAGAGTGCTGCACGAAAAATCACAAGACCAAGTTCGTTTCCTGTGCAGAGGGAGTGATATATTCGTTCCCTCTTACGTGCGGGAAGCGTTACGTTGGGCAGACGGGGCGCTGTCTCAATGACAGGCTCCGGGAACATAACTGCAACGCCATTAACGCTAACTCAGGCCATCTGGGCATTCATTGTAGAGATTGTGGATGTTCCCCCCTTCTGGGCAATTGCACAGTACTGGGACGAAGCAACAACAAACTAACTCGAGAAATCATCGAAGCCGCGAGCATAGACCTGCTAGACGGAGTATGCGTTAGTACCCCGTCGATTAGCTTATCAAGAAAAGAGTTATATTATTTAGGAAAACCTCCTCAGTAATTTTACTGTAGTAGGACTAGATCTTATTTTCTTCCATTTCTTTCCATCTTTCTTTTCTATATTAATCATTCCCCTTTCTTTTTATTTTTATTTTTCTTTCGCTGTTCTTCCTTGGTTAACATTTAGTTCTTTTTAGTGCGTAAGGGTGAAAGATAAGAACGAAGATTAATATATCCGAGAGTTGACAGTCAGCGCTGTGTGAGTGTTGTTTCTTTGTGTGTATCTGTTTTGATGGTGTGTTGTCTGTTGTGCGCTGCGAAGAATTAGCAAAAAGGCACACCGCGTTAAGTGCCGTCCGAAAGTCTCGTAAAAAACGAACTGTCAAAATGTGATTTCTGGACTTGTAGCGTGGCTTAGCGGTTAACATGCCTGCCTCACGTGCTCGCGGTCGTGGGTTCGACCCGCAGTGGAGGCCTCCTTTTCTTTTTTTTTAACATTTTGTCTTGTTGGGACATTTGGCGATATTTACATTTCTTTTTTATGACTAAAGGGCCACCCACACTAGCGAGAAAACGCGCGTGGCACGCCGATCGCGGCAAGTAACAAAATGTCGCCGAAGCACAGTCAGCGCCACGAGCGCGTGCAGAGACACGCCCTTTATCTTGCCGCTTAACCGATTTATCGGCGCGCCGGGCGCGTTTTCTCGCTAGTGTGGGTGGCCCTTAACACTGAAAAAAAGGCTCTCGACGACAGTGCTAAAAGCGCGAGCTCGTTGCTTTGGATCGCGCGCCATGAGCGCTCCTGCAGCGGGTGCAGTCATGCCAGTCAAGGCTACTTGCTCGCTGCTTGCACGGCCTTTGCAGCTATTGTATGCAAGGGTGATAATCCGCCGTATTGCACACAAGTACAGCTCCAGAAAAATGCGTACAAAATTACTGCTGCTGGGCTCTGTCGCCTCCGGTACAAATGGAGAACGCTTATTTTGATGTTCCTAAGAACGCGACGAGTACAGGCGGCGATGTTGACAACACGCACCAGCGCGGACACCGCCAAGCCGCCGAGCACCCAGCCACACACACGCCGAGCGACCGACATTTCACATGCAGCCAGCGGCATTCAAAGAAAACGTGTTGTGGACGTAAAAATAGCTAAGGTGTCAAAATAAAGGCTGTTATTTTTACGTCCGTGACGTCATTGTTCACGCCTCCTGGACATTCAATCGGTGTCGAAAATACGCAGTTTCCGATTCCAAACCGAAACTGAAATCCCGCCGTAGCTGCGCGGCTAAGCGACGTTTTGTATCGCATATAAAAATTTTATTTTCATACATTTGCTTTGGTTTTTTTTAATTTCGTTAAAACGTTTTATTGTTTCGTTTCGCCACTGTTTTGCTAATAATGTTAGATTAACTTTTTATTTCCGCATTTATTATGCACCTGGAAGCAAAGTATTTCACGAGCCAATCCAATCCACCCTGAACTTCATTTGCTTCAAAGCCGCCGAAGCTTTGTTTCGGTTTGGTGGGTCTTTTATTTTTACGTACAACTCATATCGATCCGATATGCCGCGTCTGAGAATGGAATTTGCGACTAATAAGTGGCGAGGCACCACGCGAGCAGGGATGAGCAGCCCCGGAGGTTGTGGGCACAGCTCAATTGGCTCATTCCTCAATGCTTCTCGAAAGTAAGCCTTTTTTCTCTGTGTCCTCCTAAGCTTCCGTTCCAGCATCTCGTTGGTTTGTTCCCCTGCCCTGCCTTTGCCTAATCGCGTTCGAGAAATGTATTCTGACAGGTATTTCCCCTTGGCGAGCACCTCACCTCGCGCTTTTCGTCAAACCGTCCGAGGGGCTGCGAGTTCTAATCGCGAGGCCATGATTCGGTCACCCAACACGTCGGTCGACCTGTCAAACGTTTTATCGCACGTAGGTCGTCACTTCGCGTCGGCACGCATCGCTGCGTACCCATATCTGTACTCGCCAGGTTTCTTTGTCGGCCCGCGCGTCTTATCATTGTGGGTGATCTCAAGCGACGCGAGCGAAACACATAAAAAAAGAAAACATTGTGGTTGGAGCTGTTTCATCTACTGCGCTATATATATATATATATTTTTTTTTTTTTTTTGGCGATTTGTGTAAGGATTGTGAATAGTAATTTCGGGGAGGGGGGGGGGGGGATTCGGGTCGGGTGCACAAGTATAACTAAGATGTATATCCCACTTGAAGCTGTGAATGGCGCTCGCTGTCATAATCCTTGTTTTATATGTAGTATCGCGGACAATATGAGCTGAAACAGCGCTCCGGCCTGTGCACACGGTACTACTTGCGCCGCCTGTCGCATCGCTGCGTAAACACGCCGCTCCCTGAGGCCGAGATAAATTCTCACTTGCGCTCACTGCGCCGCTGCGCTCTTCCGGCCGTCTGCTAGCGAAAATATTCTCCAATGGAACCACCATCACGATGCGTGTGCCGTGTAGCCCAGTGTTTCCAGCTAACATGCATTTCAGTGCCTTTCAAGAAAGCGCACAAGTGTAAAATGCGTTGTCACGCTCGTATCTCCTCGAGGAGCACTGCCTGACGGGGCTGCCTTGGCCCCCAAAAGGTGCCGATCTGAATATCATTGAAGACGTTTGGAGGCGCATCAAGGTAGCCATGTCACAGCGTCCCCTCCACCGCGCCACTGCTGACGAATTGTGAGAACCGGTTAGACGTGAATGGCTCTGGGCCGAGCCGGACCTCGTGACCCCGCTCCAGAATTCCTTAGCAGGGAGGATGAGAGCCGTGGTCGCGGGTTAGGGGAGAATGACGTGGTATTCATTTCTTCCGTAAGTTTCACTGCGCCTCGGGACCCCCTGAACCGGAATTCTGCCGATTGGAACAAAGCTTGCTGCTATGGTTGCGACACACTGTTTGATGCCGTTCACCGGCCCATACTTAACTTCCACGCCGACTATTAATCTTTTGTATCTCACATTGTCCTCTGCAAAAATTCTTTCGATGAAGTTTCAGGCTACTTGTCATGACCAATATATGACTATTTGTCACACATTATTAAGACTAGAAATTTATAAATAAAACACTGGTGTCTTGTCGTCAACTTTTCTTGTTTGAAAGAAACACGTGGGCCCGGTAATACTAAGATAATATTCTTTAACATTTTTATTCCAATCAAGGTTACAAAATCTTCGCATTAACATGTCTTGTTACCGTTGTTTTTAAACAGTTGTGCTCGATAAAAAAGAGCAAGAAGGAAATACATTGGAGCCGGCCTAAATCCGGTAAAAAGAGTTTGGTTAATATTTTGTGATGTCCTACTCTGTAGATGCACCTAATCACATAAAAACAACCTGCAACGTAATTTGATGGGACTTTGAAAAACGATAATCGCAGCGGCAATTTAAGATAGCGCAACATTTTTTCTTCCCCAGTCAGCGTTTCTTCTACTTCATTCTACGCGATAGAATGAAGTAAATGAATTGCAAAAAAAAAAGACGGCAACGGTAATCTTCTGCCCCCCCCCCCCCTCCCACCCTACCGCACACACGCCCTCTGTCGCACACGCCGTCTGGCTAGCAGACGGCCGGAAGAGCGCAGTGGCGCATTGAGCGCAACTGAGAATTTATCTCGGCCTCAGGGTGCGCCGTGTGTGCGGAGCAAGGCGACAGGCAGCGCAGGTAGTACCGTGCGCCGGTAAGAGCGCTGTTTCAGCTCATATTGTCCTAGATATACTTCGTTTCAGCTACGGTCCGAGCGCGGCCGATGTTATGAGCCGAAGGGCCAATCAAAAAGTGAAAGAGGCACAACGTCATGGCGTGCTCTCTGCAGTTGATAGAACCAGCCGGTATTCGCCGTCTCTCTGTGCGTGCTCCTCCGCCGGCTAGTCTTATCACGCGCAGAGAGCACGCCATGACGCTACGCTTTTTTTTTGTGTTTTATTGGCCCTTCGGCCCATAACATCGGCCGCGCTCGGACCGAAGCTGAAACGAAGTATAGTACAGTCGGGGCAGAATGGTGCTCGGGCGGCCGGTCGACGGTTCTCGGGGCACCGCCGGCGCTCCGCTGGGGCTTGCAGCGCGCCGGGCTGGGATCGAGCACATTCGAGTTGGGTGTGTTCGGCTCTAGCTTGGCGGGCCCCGGGCTTCGGCGTGGCGCTGGGGGCTGTCGGCCTGCTGTTCACGTTTCACTTCCATTTCCGACTGTGGATAGTGTTGTTGTTATTAGAGTTGATTGGTTATCTACCCCTCTATCCCCCCCCCCTTCTTTTTTTTTTTAGTTTGTGTGTTGCAGGCTACCTCGTATGGGCCTTCAGGCTATCTATATGCCGCACCCCTGTCTCTCCTGAGCCGAAATGAATGGAATGAAATGAAAATCACGCGCGACTAGCGAGCCGTGCACTCTCGAGTACATCACCATATTTGTGTCCGTGATGGCAGGCGGCCGCATATGAACAGCTGCACAAGCCACATTCGACGAGATGGCCCATACTATGCAAATTTTTCTTGTTTTTCAGATGATGTCACGAACGAAAACAATGTCGCACTCGAAAGGAGAAAACCGAGGACAGCAGATTTTGCAGACACCTGGTTTTTAGAAATCTTGGGAGTCCGAACAAACAGCTCTAAGAAGGCGTTGTTGCTCTCCGTGAGGAGGCAACGCAAATGATTCACAATCTCCTCAGCGGAAAAAACCCTGGTGAAGATTTCGGCAAGTCGAGTATGTTCAAGGTACTTCGTCTCGAGTAAGTGTCGGCACGGTTGGCTTTTGTCCTATATTATTTTGCTTTAGTATGCACTTCGTCTCGGGTAAGTGTGAGCACGATTGACTTTTGTCCGACATTATTTTGATTTAATATGTACTTCGTCTCGGGTAAGTGTCGGCACGGTTGACTTTTGTCCGACATTATTTTGATTTAATATGTCACTATAGCGGGCTCAACCTATTCGAAGCCAAAGTTCCATTGTGACAAACGAGAAGGTCAAGAGACTGGAATGGGAGTTCTTTACCGCAGGAATGTTGGAAAATCGGCATCGAAAAAAATCACCCTTTATGATCACACGTGTCTTTGCCTCCCAGCAATTTGAAGGTTGCTGTTAACTGCCACTGTGAAAATTCTAACGCTTTGTCCATTCTCTTGCTCGGCTCTTTCTTTTTTTATTGATTCGGCATTGTGCAGATGCTGCAGCAAATTAGTTTGATGACTACAGTTTTGACTGGGTAGTCAAGAAACATCTTGGCCACACACGCACGCTTGAGAGACCTGACCCAAACAAAAAAAGCCAACCGTGATGCCGACACTTCCCCGACATGAAGTGCCCTGAACATAATTCTTCTTCCCAGTGTTGGTGGAGGAGGGTTCAGCCCCGATCATTAGGGGCTTGGTGGCAGGCACGTTGCTGAGTGATGTGCCAACTTGCACTGCTTTACTTCGACTATACATTTATTTACATAGTTACACGAATCCCAACTTAAACGACCATCTCAAACCCCCCCAGAGCCTCAGGTGAAGTCCCTATTTTATTCCCTCGTTCCTCTTTTTGACATTTCCAACTCTCTCCCTCTGACTAATGAACAAACCAATCGGTTAAAATTCCACATCGTCCACGTGCTCCTATATGAACCAGTCGACGTCGAAAACTGCCCACGACTGCTGTAAACCACAGCAGTGGTCGAACCCTTCAAAGTAGATGCCAAGTATCCCGTTGGAGGTATCGCACCAGCGCTAGCGATATTTTATTGCAGTGTCCCCTGCACTGGGCTAAAAACTACATCATAGAAAAAATAAATAGGCTGCAGAAACCGCTATTGTTGGTTGTCGAATTGCGATAGCATTCATCGTGAGACGCCATAGCTCATTGTGAGTACGACGACACAAAGTTTGAGTAAACACTTATGAATGGTTTACTACAACCATTGACGTCAGTGCGCCGCTTTGAAATTGAGTGATCGCTTCGTAGGATGGGTGCAAATGTATACTGCCGCTCCCTTGTGCGCCACTTGACCCGCCGTTCGCCAAGTTGACGCACCACATTTAGGGGCTGGCTGTTATTCGTCTGCCAGCTAGATAAGGAGCGCCCCGTCCCGCGTCAGTTCTTCTTGGGCTCTCAGCGCTGCTCTAGCCTGGCGGCCCAGCTATGTTTCTCTGTCCTGGTCGGAGGCATTTTCTGGATGGTGAAAAACCCCTACGGGTTGTCTGGTCGATCGCCTGCGGTGGACGATGGAAGTCAAAAGCCACATCATGTATGTTAGGCGCGGATTTACCTCCTTCGCCACAGCCAATCGGGTGGAGTTCGCATCCATCCTGTGCCACCTTCGAATAGGGTGCACATGTGAAAAAGTGTGTACTGCCGCTTTGCATACACTCGGCGCAGATTTACCTCTTCCTCTTGTTACGAGGCCAGATACCATATCGTAAACTCCGGGTGAAGTAGCTAAATAATGCTATCGCATTAAAAAAAGCAGCGTCACCGCAAGTGTTGGCAGTCCCCCACACAGATTACTCGATTCTTGCTTCCTCAGGAACTCTACGCTCCGTCTCCGCATCCGAAGTCACCTCTATGACAGGGCGTCGCCCCAACTCCACGACGCCAATTTTCCGTGGCCCGAGGTGCTGCCATGTGGAAATTCACAAGCCCCACAAAAAGAGACAGGCACTGACCAACTTCACTAACATGCTCACATACTCTCCACTTGTCATGATTTTTGTGTGGGCTTTGCCCGATGATGCAAGTGAGTCATTCTCGTTTCAAGGGGAGTGTCCAAACCATTTTGCACGCATCTTCGGATTCGGGATTTGCAGAAACTGTGAGTCTGCAACGCCTCCTGTCCTCGTCTTTTTTTATTTAGTTTCAAATTTTTTCCTTGTGCAACAGCAGACTGTTGCACAAGAGTGACATCTTTTTCATGCGTGGTGTCACCTGAACCGTAGAAAGACTCGCTGCATAGCGTGGCCCGTGAGGCTGTGCGCGCTCCGCTGTCTGCTTTCACGAACACAAATACGGTGATGAACCCAGAGTGCACCGCTCGCTAGCCTTGCGTGAGTACACTCTATATGGTATATGTTGTTCAAAGTACCTTTATGCATAGCTGATCCAACCTGCATTTTCTTTTGCCATTGCCGGTAGCAAACTGTCTTTTTAGTATTGCATACCTGCCAAGTTCCCAGTATTACCCAGAAGTCTCTTAAATTTTGATCAGTTTGTATGATTGACAGAAAAACATCCCGGAAAAGAAAAATTACCCTCCCCCTCTCTTCTGTACTGAGAGAAGAGTTTTTGCCATCAAAGTGGACGGCTGCATTCCCATGAGCATAGGCAGTGCAATATATAAATGTAATGAAGTTGTCTCCATGTAAATTTGTTGTCAATATTTCTTTTTAAAACACCAGCTAACCCCCCCCCCCTCCCTCCCCTGCTTAGAAATTATCCCGAATTTGGTGTCCCCAAACTTGGAATGTATGGTATTGTTTGTGCCTTTTCTATCTTGTGTCATTTATATAACATAATATATCTGTTCTTCACATTTATAATCGCTGCAGGCCTGGTCAAGGAGGAGTTGCTCAGTGAACTACTAGTTTGACTTCCCTGAGAAGACACCACTGACATCACCTACAGTGCCGAGGTACAGGCTTAATGGCAGATATGAATAGAAGTTGATGGTAAGCTGTCCTATTTATTTAGCAGTATTGGAGTAACTCACTTGACCTTTCATCACTGTTTTCGTTGGCAGTTTGTTGCCTGCACACAAAAATTGTCCATTAATTGTCCATGTCCATTAAAATTGAGCAGCCTTCAAACTTCTGCGGTTTAGAGCGATTCGCAGACATATGTCGATCATAGTCGAAACAGCGTGGCTCATCATTAGAGTTGAATGTTGAGTTTTGCTTGGCAGCTTTTTGGCCACTTCAGTTACTACCAAACATTATTTGCCTTCTCAGGTATGCGTCACGTCTGCTTGGTTGGACAGCCACCGAGTTGACTCGGATGTCAGCGGCCGTTGTCGTTAGAACCTGGTTCTTGTGCTGCCACATCATTTTTGGTGGTGGCGCTGTCGTCACCTCCAACGCTTGCGCTCCCCGTGTTCCCATTCAAGATGGTGAGTGGTATACTCGTGGGGGCCTCGCCGCTGCAGGTGCTGCCATGTAGCTCTGGCTCGTGGTGGCTCTACCGCCATCATTTGTGCTGCGTGTTATCCCAGCTGAAGTGGTGACAGGGATTATGGGAGGGCTCTTAGTCGCAGGTGCTGCCACGGACTTTGGCTCGTGGGGGTATCGTCGCTACTGACAAAGCTTGTGCCCCCTGTCGTCCCTGCTGAAATGGCGGCTGGAACTTGGAGAGGGTTCGCTGCCACAGCCGGTCAGTTGAAGTTCCGCACATTCTGTCATTGCCCTTGGGAATTCGTTCCTTTTATGTTGGGGTTCTGGTAGGAGAAGTCCACCGCTGTTGAGTTACATGTCACCACAGCAGTTAATCTGCAGAGGGGCATGGCCACATGACCACACTTCTGAAATGTTACAGCCTTGATGTGGACATGGAGGCCGGTGTGAGAGACTTAATGTGCCTCTGGCACACCTGCCCGGCGAAAGAACTCATGGATGCGCCACATGGAAAGTGAGCAGACTGTGCAAGTCTCTTTTACAAAATGGCGCTAACAATAGGTAATGTCTGAATCGTTCTTGTCTTACGTAAGTGATACCTTCTAGGCGTAATGTGTTAATAGATAGCTACGGTGTTATTGCTTAACTCTGAACAAGATACACAGTATGAGAAATTTTCAGGCCAAGTAAAAAATTTCTGCTCACTTTAATCTTGAAGAGCTCACAGAGTTGCAGATCATCCAGCAATCCTGAAGGCGATGCACCACATCTAATTATAATTAATATTCTAGCTCTTGGTTTACCATAAAGGTGTCCAAGAAATTGTAGGTAGTGTTAGTTGCTTAGAAGAGCGGTGTGTTTTGCATTCAGTTTTGCACCTTGGCGTTCCATTCACTTTGGGATGAGGTGCTTCATCCTTGTGCGTTCTTGGTTGTTTCGTTAGCCCCTAAAGGTGTTGGAGGTTTATATGTTTTATTCTTGGGGAAACCATGTGATGTTTGTATCTGGAATTTCTTTTTATTGCTGAAAGCTGTTTGAGGTGAGCCTTTTGTCCACCTAAGAGCATAATGATTGGGAGCTTCACTCAAGTGTGTTTTGTGGCCACACCGCAGAGCATGATTGAAAGCATCGATGCATGCTATCGATTCCAACATTGAGACTTCAGACAGGATCAGTCAAGTCTTCCTATTTTTATTTCCATTGATTCTTTGGCATCTTAGATCTCTTTGTAAGCGTGTTCACGTAAGCTTGTTCAACTTTCTGGGTCATAGTATCGGGTCGTTCTGTAAGTATCATATGCTTTATGCATTTGTCATTAGTCTCATCTGAAGTTGTCATGGGTTCATGGCCGACACATTTGGTGCTGCTTTGATTTGGAGGGTAAATATTGTCCGCCATAGGTCTAGCAAACTTCATATATCCCACACTTCAAAATTTTCTCATGGACCTGATTAGGCAATAAGCTTCTTTTCAATATGTGCATTTACTTAAATTGAAACGCCAAAAGGCTTTCAATAATCAGCCACATGCAGAATAAGACCAGTGTTTCTGCCACCTAGTGTGGGAGAAAATGGGGGGGGGGGGGTGTTGGATGCCAGAGCAAACGCAAGCACTGTGAATACAACTCTAGGACTTATAGCGGGGTAACTGAGGAATTTGAACTGTCTATCCCTTAGCGAAAAACCAGGGCTCTTAGAGTATACTTTATTTGCACTTCCAGAAGTATGCTTGATGCTCTAAATTGGCCGGTTTTTAGTATACTTCTGACGCACTTCAAAAGTAGCATTTCGCCATACTTTTAGTACACTTCTAAGCATACCTGTAAGAGGCATTTTAGTATACTTCTTACGCACTTCATAAGTAACATCTCGCTATCCTTTTAGGATCCCTACCAAAGAAAACGGTTTAAAAATAAACCGGAATGAATCCGGAATTTTAATCCGTCATATGGGCCCCTAAGCAAACCGGATTTCTAGAAACCGTAACTGAACCGGAAATACCCAGTCCGGAAACCCAACCGCAATTGGTCGAAGCGGAAGCTGAACCGTATCTGGCCAATCCGTAGAGCTTCACCGGAGTGGGTCTAACCGTATATTAAACCGTATCAGGCAACACCTGAATATAATAGAAGTAGTTTAAAAGAGTGACACACCTACTGTTTCACCTTCCGATGTACTGCAGCTGATGCTACAAGCCATCCCTTACAAAAATGTCATATCTAGACTTATAATGAAAATACAGATATGGATATATAAGGAATTGGGCAGATATGACCACATCTGCCCAATTCCTTATATACCATATATAGACTGCTTTATATTATCCCGTGTTTGGGCCTGGCAAATAGGGTACCCACCTCATATAAAGCAATTTTCATGTGATGCTCCTTCTAGCATCACATTAAAATTATTGCCATGGGGCAGGTACCATACTTTCAGGTCCAGACGTGGGATCATATAATGCATTTCCATGAATATCCACAAAATATACATTTTACTGCTATCCCACACTGCCAAACGTGTGTTTACGTAGATACATCGGCAGAATAGGCCACTGACCAATCTTTAGTGGCCTGGTTCGAAATTTGTAATTCCGACAAATATGTATGCTACAAAAATCAAATGCAGGCGATCGCTAGTTAGCAAACATTGTAACATATCATTCGACGTCTGAAAGTCACAGCCCTTTGGCGGGATTGGTTGTCGATGGAGCAGACAGATATGGTTTGCAAAAAAAGTTTTATACATAAAAGCGCCAAAATTCCAAACAAGCACTTCCGCCGTTCAAGAAAAAATAATAGTAATATCATACGAACAACCATTAAAATAAACTAAAAATGTAATAGCACACAGACTCCTATTAAAATAAAACAAAAGGAAGGTGACAATTAAGCTGTAAACTATACGAAATTTCCAAAGTCGTTGATCCTTACTCACAGGGTAAAGTTCTGATTACACTCTCCGGTCGAGCACAGCAGTTTTGACATGGGCTTGCTTGCTAGCCTCGTCGTTGAAGTCCTTCCTTGCACCGTGCGATGTTCAAAGTCCCCCAGTCGCTCCTTGCTGGCCTTGTTTTTCCGTTCAGTCCCGAAATCATCCCTTGTGACCAACACGTCGCACACACACACACGCACAGACACCATTGTTCGCCAGAAGCAATACAAGATGAAAAGTTCATTACTGCTCCTTGAACACGACGAGGTCACCACCGTTTCCCGGACTGGAAAATGACGAGGGCATCATATTTTCAACTAAAACTTAATAAAGAAAAAAATTAATAAATAATGAACACATAAGTAACAGAAACCCGGACTAAATCATAAGAAAAAGTGAAACAACGAACACACAAATAAAAAAAGAGTAAAAACACAAAGGACTTACACAGAAGGCCACATTTGTTCAATTAAAAATGACGTTTAAGCCTGATAAAAAATATTCCTGCTGCGCTAACAATAACCAATATGGTGTGTAAACTATGCGACTTTGAGCAATGCAGGGATATTTGTGATCATAATGAAATGTCATTGCGAACTCAAAATGTGTGGCTGCCTGCCTAGGTCCTTCATATTACTATTTTTCTGAATTCTGTGTTCATTATTGTGGCTGCTCGGGACCAGGCGGAACTTGGACAGCTTTGTACCCATAGAGAGAAGCACTAGCTTCTCTACATAATCCCACCCCTTCTCCTTGGAGATACCCTCCGTGTATGCCGTAATTGGAAGAAAAAAAAACAATAACCAGCAGATATACACATTATTAGCTACATTGTTTTGTAATAATTTTTCTAAATAGGCCCCTGGCCTAGGACAACACAAGACCTTTTTTTGGGCGATGTAAAGTTTTGACACAAACAATTTGGCCCGCATTTTGCAGAACATACCCTGTAAAACCTTAAAGTGCATCATTACGATTTCGGCATACTTTACATCACCATTGTGCTTCCTATGTGCATGACATTTAAAAGCCAAATCCGCAAACACTTCACAATAATTGATGTGTATTAAACAGTGTGCTTTATGTGGGGCCTTTAAGTGCAAAGCATCCAAAGTGCGCGTCCGTCTGCATTTGCACTGTATACAGAAGAGGGGAGAATGCGGGCGGACTGCTGTTTTCACTCCTTGCAGCATGTAGCTCAAGGATTCTCTAATTTTGCTTATACAGGGCATTTCACCGCACAGAACGTACAAACACAAGCTTGGAGATCGCACACGCAGTCTCAAAAAACGATTACATCGCGTTTTTTTTTGCACCATAAAACGTTGTGTAATCATAATCATAACATCAATGGGAGTACAAAAGATTGCATTAAAGTTCCCAATTGGGTCTGTTTTATACCGCACAGCCACTGTCTATACACAAGTCAACTAGCTCTACACATACCGCTCAGCACACCACTGCTAAGCTGAATCAGATAAGTGTCACGCTTGCCGAGCTTGAAGTACAGTCGTGATCTGTACAAAGGTGAACAAGCAATCGTCGACTGCTCAGTACTGGGAGCATCATCCAGCAGCTGACTTGCTTTCCTTTTCAAATGCCTTGCGAACCAAGTGTGGTAAGTCGTCGGATAAGGAGAGAACGTCACCACACACAGAACTGAGCCGTTGATACTCGCCTGTTTACCTTCATATGGATCAAGTCTCTGTCTGGCCAAAGTAGCCAGTGCGTGTGCAGCACAAGCGGCTGTATTGAAATCTCAAAAGGATGAAAGTTCCGAACAGGCTTGGTAAAGTTTCACATAGCAAGTATGCCCATGCAAATTTCACTTTCTAGAACATAAAAATGCATTTCAAATTGTCACCCAAGACAAGCTGCATTTAACAGCTGTATATATAAGGCAGCTTACCCATCAACAACTTTTGCACACTGCCATGGACTGAACCTCGGCCTGGTCGATGCTAGCTTCTGTTCGGCGAGGGCTGCACTGAGTAGAAAGGTGAAAAATGTGCCGTAGATTATGTGAAACAAACAAAGAAAAGCAATCCTAGCATGCACAATTCGCTAGAGGAACTAACAAATAAAAATCAGAGGTTGGTCAATTATGTTAACGCAATATACTTCAAACGCGTGCCATGAGTGCTGGCAAAATATTTGCTGCCTTCGATCTAGATAAGCTTGTAAATGTACATGCCAAATAACAAATAACTTAAAAGCTGAAATATATTTCGGTGGAACTACAAAAACCGAAGACTAGATCTGCAAATATGGTGCCGTCTAGTACACCATAGATGTGTAGAATCGGACTACAGCGTCCCCCTTACAAAGACTAAAGCAAAACCAGTATAGAGTCTGCAGTGTCACTACAACAGAAACGATGGTATTGTGATCTCGTGGAGATAAAAGTTTGGAACAAGTGTGACAGGCTTTGGCATGACAAATATGCCAATGGCATTATTCATTTTTGGATATTCTACGGTGACAGTGCAGGGAAACAATCACACAACAGATACTCAGAAAGACAAGCACGCGCGCTAAACTTATAGCTCTTGTGTATTCGACTACTTCATTCTTCTCTTCAACGTCTGGATAGACTTTCCAGAACGTGATAAGCAGAAGAAATAGCGCAAAATACAAGGGAAAAAGCGAAAGACAAGACAAAAGAAGAAAGAAAGCCCTTAAACATCATCATTCTCTCTACCGCTATTGTTTAGATAGAAATTGAAGCTCTTTGGTCAACAGTGCTATAGAAGGACTACTTACACACTTGTCCTTCAGATGCTCTATTCCAGGGGTGCCCAGGATGGCCTGGCCTAAGAGCCGCAAACAAAACCACGAAACTTCCAAGAGCCGCGGGGGGGGGGGGGGGGGGGGGTGCAAGCTTGACTTTTGTTCAGAGTCTGACTGTAGGTATGTGGGCACAACAGGCTATATGACTGTACATATGGGAAATGCTGCCAAACTGCAGGCTGCAGTGTGCTTTATTTTGAAATCTTTTATTTTTTTTTCCTGGGGAGAAGGGGGGGGGGGGCGGTCCCCTTACGAGGGATCCGCGAGCCGCACTTGGACCAGCAAAGAGCCGCATGCGGCTCGCGAGCCGCGGTTTGGCCACCCCTGCTCTATTCTTTGCGCTTTCATTATTTCTCTTGTCAATTGGTCTCAAATAATATCTATTATGGAACAATTTTCAAAATGTGCTATGCAACCACAATCTTGAAAGCAGACCAGGGTGTAAGATAGACAGGTGGGGAAACGGCCCACAGAAGCCTACCGCAGCGCCGTGACCGGATTGTGTACTCGTCTGCTTGCGGTTACTCCCCACTTGCGACAGATGGCGCTGCGGCGAGAGGAAAAAAATCGGAATTGGATTTGCGTGGAACTCTATGGGGAGAGTGCGCAAAAAAACCGAGAGCACGGCGGTCTTTCATTAAAAATCCACGAGAAGTCATCTCCGTCAGTTTAGCCGGTCGCCATCGGTCGCCCACCCGGAGTGAGAGTTTGCGGTGCTCCACATAGATGGCGCCCCAGAAAAAGAGAAAACCGAGGGGGTACACAATGCGGTCACTCATTTGGCTCTCGTTTCCCCACCTGTCTATCTTACACCCTGCAGCAGACTCCCAAATGCTCAGCGATGACTCGGTGGTTATTATAAAAATGTTCTCTTAAACGATCATTCAAACACCTGCCAGTCTGGCCTACATACGTCTTACCACACTACTTATGTAGACCAGACTGGCAGGTGTTTAAATGATCGTTTAAAGGAGCATTTTTATAACACCCATCGAGTCGCCGCTGGACATTTGAGAACCCACTGTCCGGAGTGTGGTTGTGTAGCACATTTTGAAAAGTGTTCCGTAATAGTTAAGAGTCGAGACCCATTGCCAAGGGAAATAATAGAAGCGCAAAGAATAGAGCATCTGAAGAACAAGTGTGTAAGTAGTCCTCCTATTGTGTTGTCGACCAAAAAGCTCCAATTTCTATCTTAAGGATAGTAGTGAGGGAGAGGGATGACTTGTAAGAGCTTCCTATTTTTGTTTTTCCCCCGTTTCTTTTTTTTTTCTGTTCTTTGCTTCTTTCCTTGTATTTTGTGCTATTCTCCTTATCACACTCTGAAAAGTCAATCTAGACGTTGAAGAGAAGAACAAAGTAGTTGAATACACGAGAGTTGTAAGTTCAGCACGTGTGCTTGTCTTTCTGAGTATCTGGTGTGCGAATGATTTTCTGAACTGTCACCATAGAATATGGTTCATCAACTCGCCCAAGCATCCATTCTATCATTTCTGCAACATTAAAATGACTCTGAAAGTGCGAGCACCTACAGGGTGTATTCACGCAAGTCTTGCAAGTGTTGAGTTGTAGGTACAGTGCCCTGGTTGTGTCCATGTGCGATTTATGACCAAATACCACAAGGACTAACACTGCAAACTTCTCCGAAAACCAATGGGCGCGGCGGCGAGCAGTAAAAGTGGTGGTGTTCACCACTCTCGCTGTTTGTTTGTGTTTGTGTGTTGCTACTAACAAGCGCACCAATGGGAAGGCTTCAGCCATTATTGGGAACATTAAATAAACAAATACAAAATACAGATACAACACAGCAATACTGGATGCAATTAGTGACGCACTTCTGTTGGGGTTCTGTGGATATTTTTACAGCGTGTAGTTGGTGAGCCATTTCAAAGTTGCGATGAGTTGCTCGCTGTAGGTGAGCAATTTAGCCAGTGCAGTATGACTGCTAGCCTGGAATCTACAACCTGCACCACGCAGTAGTGATACACATGCCAGTACGATGCTTTCTAGATCGAAATGGGCAGGGGTTCGGACTGAACCCAGGATCCCAGGGTTTTGCAGCGCAAGCTTTCGTTCCACGTGCTCCAAATAGTGTGCGCTTGCCCAGTCGGCCACCGACCCCCAACGCAAGGCAACGCAATGCACTTCTGTTGTAAATTCAGCATTCCGCTTACGAATGAAATGCGCAGTTTCCCTAAAAACTTTCATTCCACGTGAGTGGCAACAGAATTGCAAAAGGCCGGCCCATAAATGCAGTCTGTGTCAAAAACAATCCTAGCAGCAATAAGTTGCTATTATATTGCTAACCTTGCCATAAACAGCCTTGGCAGTCTTTCATGAAGCCAGGACTTCAGCAGGGGAGACTGTCATTTTGTGTCGTCTCAGGTCACTTCACATCAGGATGGCGAAAGTGAATGCCAACATCTAATTGGGAAAGGCTGCAGTAAGTACAAAGATGAAAACACAGATTAGAATATGTGATAAGAAATATCATAGACCAACTTGAAAAAGTGCACAAAAAGACAAGAACAAAAATATAGAAACACGTAGGACGCAGACTGGTGTACATTCGCAACTCGATTGATTGTACACAAAAGAAAATAAGAGGATGAGAGAAATCAGAAAGGCTTTACTCGGAGAATGTGAGCTTCAGGAACCGGGATGTGAGGCAAAGATGTCAGGTATATTGTTTTACAGACACTCTAGAACTAGCAACAGCCTTTCCATGTAGTAAAGTGGTGAGTTCATCCTGATTGAACATCTTGAAAAATAGTACCCAAAAAACAAGGAATAAAGGCTAGGAATACATACACTACATACGAGTGCAGACTCTCAACACACATACATTAGAAAAGAAAAAAAAAGAATGTGTTAGGAGCTTTAACAAAAGTTCGAACAGGTCCAAGTAGGCCGTGCTAATTCACCCATATGCATAATGCTGTAAAAACAATTTCCTCGGCAGCTCAGGTAACCGACGGATGTGCGGACACCATTGGTTGCCCCATAGTATGAATAAGAAAGGCCTAAAATAATTATCTTCTATGTTTTTATAGTATCTGCTAATTATTGACGTTTTTCCTAAGGATGACATACACGAGTAGTGTAAACAGTGCATAGGTATGTGAAAATCCATCGTAGATTTTAGAGATAGATTGAGCTCTCTTTATGTACTAGCCATCTATCTGTTACCTTCACTAACAGAAAAATTACGTTTTTTTTTTTTTTTTTTGTTTTAGTCGGCTCTTGCTAACAGGTAAATCAGCGCGTTCCACTTGGGCCTGTGCTCGAGCCCTTCCGCATTTATATTTCTCCCTTCTCTGATTTATGCGAGCTCAGTTTGCGCTTGCATGAGGTCTATGTGTTACTTTCCCTGTCTCCTTGATTTTTTTGCGAACTATTTTTCAAGATGTTCCATTAGTACCAGCTCACCACCTTACTACAATCGTGCAACAACTAAAAACAATTACAACTTGCACCATTCGCTAAAGGCAATACCAAACGAAAAAACAGGGATTTGGTGAGGTATGTCTAACACTATATACTTACACTGAAAAAAATATAGATACCAAAAACTGGCGAGACACTAGCTTAATTCAGGACATGCTTGTTGTAAATTTCCCTAGAAGCTTGTAATTAATACTTGATAGCCTCTAAAAAACAGCAGTAGGAAAAGAATAAATGCTTCACCATTTAAAGCAGCCCGAGTGTTTCTGGAGCTGTGAAATTCGTTGCACGTGCGTTGGATCATAAAAAAAACACGTGTACAGCAAATGATATTTAGAGCTCGACATTTCGCGAGGAATAAGTGCCGGCGTCAAAAATTATTTCGCGGGCACAAATTTTTGCGATCGGAAGTGGTATGCTATGCATTAATAACCATGGGGTAAATTCATTGCGGCACCAATTTTTGGCAATTCTTTTCTGATTACGAATCGCGAAAATGAAATCGTTTGGAGACAACTGGGCGGTGGAAGCCACGGGCTTGCTCGATCAATCAATCGCTGCTTTTTGTCGGGTCCAGCTCTCCGCATGCAATGGCGTCGGCGATGGAGGGGCACCGCACCGCGCGCTTCCAGACATTCTAGTTTACCAGTAAACAATACGACAGAGGGAGGCCTTTAGGGAGGCAATCCTCCCCCATCCGCTTTGACCCCCACCCCCGCACCCCCCGTCTCCCAAAGAGTTCCACCGCTACTGATGAACCTTGAGCGAGTAGTCTCTGCATCGGGGAAAAAAAAAGAAAAACAGCCTCGCATAACACCATTCACGCACAATTAATAATACTGGTAAAAGCAAGCGATCTACAGACAATAACAAGCTTTCTGAACGCAGGAAATAAGCTAGCCCTAACGAACAAAGAAACAAACTTACTTCGGTTCCCGTACCATGATCTTGGCTGTTGAGCCGATTTGACGAAGTTCCACTTCTCACAGTCGGTTCCGTCTTTTTTCGGACACGTTTGCAACTAAGGCAAACTCCACGCATCACGACTAATCGGGAAATTTAACCGTTATCCGGTCGTGAACGCAGGCATTCAAACGCACACGGCCGATACGGCCGGCAAACCGTGCGAAACATAGGCCGTTGATTCGATGAGATTGTTTTCGTATCTTCAAAACGTTTCAAATAAAAGGATAAGCAAACCGCATTATAAAACTCATATAAGACACAGCAATAATAAATTATTGCAGACGTCATTATTGCCATAATATTATGAACAAGTCCTGAACACGTAGAAAATATTAAAAACAAAACTAAGTACAACGGTTCGAAACGAATTCAGCAGACATGTATTCTTCCAGAAAACACTCCTGGATAACCGGGCAACTTAGCCTAGTTTGCTAACGCGCTATCTTGCAGAGCGTGCGGACGTTGGTTCCAATCCGGGAAAACGCTCTATTCTTATATTTTTTGTTGTATTAGTTTTTATTATTTTAAATCTTTTTTTACCTTTTGTATTAGTTTTTATTGCTTTAAATATTTTTTCTCGCCTACTTGTGTTAGTTTTTATTATTGCTAATATTTTTTTCTCGCCTTTTTGTATTAGTTTTTATTATTTCAAATATTGTTTCTCACCTTCTTGTATTAGTTTTTATATTTTTACATATATTTTTTTTCTCACCTTTCTGTATTAGATTTTATTATTTTAAATATTTTCTATATTTTTGCAGTCGTCGGCACCGTTCTTTAGGGTAATAATCACGGAGAAGGTGAAAACAAAAAGTGCAAGCCTAAGTTTGAATTGTTGCAAAGCACAAACCGTGGCCCTCTTGTTTTGCCGGGATAATTCATAACCGTAGGCAAACAGTACACTGTACAAGTCCTTTCAAAGAAGAAAGAAATGTAATAATAATGAGCATATTGCGAGCAAAATGGGAAAATGTGTAAGTGGTAAAACTGCCACAGTAATGCAGCTGAAGTTTGTCTGAAAGCGGCCATCTTCACCCACTGTCGAATCAAAAATACCGTCATTTTAAGGCAGTAATTTAGCTGAGCTCATAGCGCGCTACGTATTAAGCACATCTCTTAATATTCTGACTTCCGGAAAGTAGTATTTAATTTGTTCTCGTAGATCAGTGCTATCCCCCGCGTGCCGCCAGGTTTTATTTATACAGGTTGCGCCCCGCAGTTTTATTTTTTTATTAGGCCTAGACACGTTTTTATTCCTGAGATTCAAGTGCAGCACGGATAATTAAACTAGCTTTCAGAAACGGCATCGTTCAACGTTGTAACAATTATTTTTCGTAGCGTCAGGGGGTCACATTCACAAACCCGGCAGTGTGAACATCCACAATGCAGTGGTGTTTCTCGCTTTTTTGCGTTAAAAAAATAAGTTTTTATATTCGCGTTCCTCTGGAGCGGTATGTCGTATAAAATAATTTATCAAAGCAACAGATATCGTTTGGCTATGGGAACGTTCGAAATATTTCTGTTAGATAATCGTAACTACAACAGAAAGCAGTTGATTCCTGTCTGAAATAGCATATTTTCGCACTCAATTTCGTAGCGTCATAAGCAATAAACACATCTCTTACTTTTCTAGTCTCTGGGAAGTAATGTTTATTATTGTTTTTGTAACTCAAAGCGCGTGCTCAATCAAGCCACGTTTTTTTTTTTTTTCTTCATTTTTAGGCTCCGTTATACCGTTTTTATTTTTTATCAGGGCCAAACACCTGCGTATACCACCGGACCTTAAGTATAGTACATCAAATTAAACTAGCTTCCTGAAAAAAGTGATGTTCAGCGTTGTAAAATTTATTTTTCGTGGCGTAGGCGGTCACATTCTCAAATCCTCTGCAGCTAATTTTCTTCACCGTATTGTTTTTTCTTGCGTTTTCGCGATAAAACACGTCAGCCTTGCCACGCTGGGATAAAATACCCCAGCGTCGGCAGTCATTTAGGAAGGATTGATCAACGCAAACATTTCCACTCGCTATCCATGAATTGCCACAGTTTGTCAGAATCTCAATGACTTGACTTCATAGTGAAAAAGGCGAAAAAAAAAAAGAAACGATGCCGGTCAGTAAACGGATCTTCCATGACGGGGCTCGCCAGCTTGAACACCAAAGCGCCGATGCCGGCCAGTCACTGAACTTCCATGTAAATACTGGCCATCAAAGGATATATTAGCTTTCACTTCACAAAATAATTTTAATTTTTGTGATTGTTTTCCGTTCAGATAAATTCTGGATCACGGTTAATATGAAACATACACTTAACGCCAATGTCAAACCGGTCACATTGTTTTTTCTTTCTGTGTTGTCTCAAAATCGTTACTAACGACGTTTCAGACTAAATGAATACCATGTTTTCTTTTCCGCCAGCTCTGCATGACAGTCAATTTACCTCGTTTCTTCATACTGGCTACTCATGTCAGGAACATTGGTGGTTTTGATAGAACCGAATTGGATGGACATCTGAGAATTCGAACTTATTAGTTATTACACTGAAGGCGACACGTACTGACACATGTAGCGATGTAGGAGCGTGATAGATTTAGAAATAGACTTTTTTTATTATAAGCACGACTAATGATTCCAACCAAGTATCCTTAATCCTAAAGTTAGATTGAACGGAAATCGTATTACCAGATGCACCACTCGCTGAAAGTAACTCTGTCAAATTGCCACAATATTTCAAGATCCGTCCTCCAAGTCATACATGAGAAATTTTTTTTTCTGCTAATATTGGTTAAAACCAGTTACCGGTAAATACTTTGCGGTTACGATTACGGTTACGTGTTTTTTTTTAGATCTCAAGTAACAATTTTGTTTCTGTTACGGTTACTGAACATTTTCGTTCCTAAATGGTTTTCGGTTTCGGTTACGGTTTAAATCCCTGCTTTGCGTACCTAAATTGATAAAAGCCCCTAAAATTGCCTGCATGTGCACCATAATAGAATGTTCAGCATGCAGGCATAAACAAGGAGACCGCAGGAAAGCTGTCAAAGATACTGAAATGACACTTCCCGATTGTGTGTACATCTAGCTGTGGCATCGAATTAGTTCTTGTTTTTGTTTGTTTTTATGTGGAGAAAATTATATAAAAAAATATTTGACGGTAATCAAGCAATTATTAAAAAAATAACTAAAAAATACCAAAACGTTGTTTAAGCATAATAATGAACAAGTATTGCAGAGTGCATAAAAATTCTAGATGGAATCAGATGGCGATGACTTGCACAAAAATCGCAGTGATATCGCCTTTTTGGCACCGCATATCAGCTGGCTGTCTTCTGCGGTCTGAGCTTTGATCGACGCAGCAGCCCGTACGTACGGTATCGGGATGGATTGTTTGCAACTTGATATTTCAACCATACGCTTGAAAGTCTTCGGTATCAGGCCGCTGATCCGAATTTCTTTGGAACAAGATATGGCAAAGTATGGTTTGTGCAAAGCAGATATTTTCAGTCTAGACTTTGTCCAATTTATTTTTTAACCGAATTTGACAAAAAATGGTTTGTTCGAACCGCATATTGTGTGTCTGGAATTCCTTCAATTGTACTTTGAACCGGACTCCAAAAATCACGGTTTGTTCGAACCAATTAGGAAAATCACGGTTTGTGTGAACCGGAATTTGACTGTCTGGAATTCCTTCGATTTGACTTTGAAGCGGATTGGGAAAATCACGGTTTGTGCGAACTGGAATCTGTCTGTCCGGAATTCCTCCAATTTGACTTTGAACCGGATTAGGAAATTCACGGTTAGAGCGAACCGGAATTTGCGTGTCAGGAATTTCTCCACTTTGACTTTGAACCGGATTAGGAAAATCACGGTATGAGCGAACCGGAATTCGCCTCTCCGGAATTCCTCCAATTTGACTTTGAACCGGATTTGAAAATTCACGGTTTGTGCGAACCGGAAGCCCCCTCTCCGGTGTGACTCCGGTTTGATCTTAGTCCGGATTTCACTTTCCGGACTGATTTCAAACCGTTATTTTTGCTAGGGATACTTCTAAGCATGCCTGTAAGAGGCATTTTAGTACACTTCTTACCCACTTCAGAAGTAACATTTCGCCATCGTTTTAGGATACTTCTTCTAGTACACTTCTCAGCAGAATTTTAGTATGCTTTTATGCAGGCCTTTAGTACTATAAATTGTACCCGGATGAAACTTGGAAGCAGGCTTTCAAATATAATCGGGGGTACACTTAATAGAACTTTTAAAGCATTTCACCAATTTATTCCTGACCAATTCCAGATAAGAAAAGTAGAAAATTATATTGATTTAGCAATTGCAGTGGTTTGCACTTATCGAAACTGAAATGCATTATGTTACAGGCTTTAATGTAGACGAGTTCAAAGTGATGACAAATTAAAGTAAGAACTTTTTATTAAACAAATATTTGTTTTCAATAGAATGAACACATGTTGCCTACAACAAACACTTACGATGGAACAAAAAACGTAATACTTTTAGTGGCTTACAAATATCACAGATGCACTTAAAGCTTTATAAACAAGCTCTTATTAGAAGAAAAAAATAATTACAAACTATCATGCTGAAGAAAGACGAGTAAAATAGTATTGCACCTGTTAATATAAAACCTACAATATTTATCATCTACCATGACTGAAGTAACATCACCTACATGACTGAAGTAAAATGAAAGAAAAAAGTTAATGCACTTGTTAAATAAAATCTAAATTAATCGCTAATCAAATTTAAGAGAAAAAAAAAGCCAATGCACAAAATAAATAAAAATGAAAGCTAGTTTTTTTTTCATTCTGCAGTTTTCTTCTGTGTGTTGGAGGCTTTGTTTTGAGTGTAGGAAGCATTGCTGCACTTCCTTTACAGGTATTCTTTCACGAACTTCCGAGTTTCTCCAAGGAATTGGCAGTAACAAAAGCTGAAAAGAGAAGACAATAGACAATTAAGAAACTTGCCTTAAGACTCCATATTTACTTAATACTACTTAAAATTATACTTCAGGTCCACATAATTTTAGAAAATTTCACAAAGAGAAACCAACAACAAAAAGTTAATCATCTAAATATATTAAGCACGGGGACCAATGACTATGTTTATTGGCAACTGTGAAATATTGCTGCTGTGAAATAATGTAAAACAAGGCATTTCGTCAATTTGCAATGCATTAAAGGGATCATGAAACAAGTTTACTGTGGAAACAGTCTGGAGCTCGTTACTTTTATTTCTTTTACCTTATCACAAGTACGAGAAAACACACCGTGATCCCTCAAAATGTCGCGAGTGCACTGCGTAATCAGAAAGGAAAAAAGGGTCCATTTTTCATCATGCAGCTTATGGTGGCCACAGGAACTACTGGCTTGGCGCCAATAGTGGTCGAGTTTGCGAGTTGAGCAGGTATCTGCCCAATTTGAAGCTAAGGTTTTTATAAAAGTTGTCATTCACTCATTTGGCCCCCAATTCATGTCACACGCACGTGACCTGGAAAGGACTCTAAAGGTTGAGGGGCCCCCCAAGCTTGAGTCTATTTAATTTTTTAAATAAAACTAGTGCACCTTGGAAAAAATTGTTTTCTGATCTTCACTGTACATGCGATGGTGAGATACTGCCACACTTACTTGGCCGAAGTCTGAAGACTATTTCATAACCCCTTTAAAAGCCTGCAAACGTAACATTCTTTGTGACAGGGACTCTCAAACTTTCTGACATCAGCGAACAAAAATTTACTATTGTTATTGTTAGCCGAGGAGCCCCTTCCACTCTTGGCATTGTTGCAATTGAGTGTATGACAATGGTGTAGGAACGATTGAGGAAGTTCAGGTGCTGAAAGAACCCTCAGTATACTGTACTAGGAACCCTGTTCGAGAACCAGTGCCTCAGGATATTTGGCTAGAAAGTCGGAGATAGCGTAGCTAGACAATAATTTTAAACACAGATGACCACATTTTTTAATTTTGATTCTGACATCTATTTTATATTATAATTCAGGGTTTACTGATATAAAAACAACTGAGGCCATACTGTACCAAACAATTACTTTAAAAACAACTGAACAAGCTGAAAGTTTTTGAAAGATTCAGCAGCCTAAAGCTGGGGTAAACAGTCAGCTATGTTCAGAAAATTGTACACAAAAGTAAACAATACTGAAGTTTCGTTAAGTTTAATCGCTGATATAAATCGACAATCAAAATTAAGCAGAAGGAACATCAGAGTGAATTATAATCTAGGCAAAAATTAAAGTATGCTTCAACTGGGGCACATTATTGGAAACCAGAGGTGTAGCGCAAGACCCCAACATAAGCCAAAAAGAAACAACCATCCATCAGTACCGAGACACAAGTCCAATGGTGACCAGACAAAAGCTCACCGGACAGAAGCTCTCCCGTTTTTTTCGTAGACCCACACAATAGCTCACCCCCTTTTTCTTTGGCTACCCGGTGAATCACGAGCTGGGCCAAAGTGCGGACGCAATGGACTTTTCACTATTTTTAGAAGAAGTGGTACCCCATCTCATGCAACGGTGTCGACAGGTAAGCCATAACAGGCACAGAAGCAACGATTTGGGACAAAAATTTAGGTCACCAAACTGAGTGGAGCTGAAGCTGATAAGATCAATCTGGGTTGACTCAGGGACGGCCACAACCGTCTGGAAAATATTTGCAAGGGGCTCCAGGTACACCGAGATCTACCAAGACTGCTGGAGGCAGCCTGTACCGGACTGCATTTCCTTCTAACCAATCGATAAACTTGTTTCCAGTCTTATCAACAAACCATGTGCCTATCAGATTTAATTCATTGTTGTGTTGTAGTCTTGCACGCATGCACCTAAGTTGTCTGCACTCGTGTTAAGACCAACATGAAATTTTCACGTGGTGAGCTTTTGACCGGTGAGCTTCTGTCTGGTGAGCTTTTGTCCAAGATTTAAGTCCAATATATGTCAAGAGTAGACTTGGCATTTGTTCCTGTTAAGTTTGATTGCAATAGTGCCTTGCCATTTCTTTTTTACGGCAATTTACTCACCTATCATGTCCTTAACTCCCTTTTTAGGAAGCTTTCCCTTCATTGCCGACCCAGTAAGGCAGCAGTTTGTCAGGGCCTCAGTTCCAAATACCATGACCGCGAGTTCCTGAACGTAAATGGATGGCTGCTTCGTGTCCACATGCTTCAACTGCGCTTCAGGAAGCGCAATGTCTCCAAAGGTTATCTGAAACAAAAATAGAACCAAATACGGTCATTACATCCATATGAATGCCTTTTAGATGAGCGCATGTGCACGAATGGCCGTGACATGCTGGTGGTAAGGAAGTGTTTGATGAAGAGAGCTAGCTAATAGTAAAGAGGGTAATAAGGCTAGTTTGAACATTTACTATATAAAGTCCACTGGTCAGGCTAGTCACCATCACATTGGCGCAAAGCATTTTTGTAGGGCGATTGATGCCTCACTCACACGCTTTTTTCCTTTTTCCCAAATTTCATATGCTTCATGCAGTTCTCTGCTTGTTCTGTCATTGTATTTGCGAGAATCTTAACATAATGCAATACCGAGGAACAGAGGCATATGCTACAGTGAATGGCGAGGTGGCCAGACAGGCTGGCTCGCGTGGCAGCCACATGCTCACGGGCAGGGTCATTCACACATCTGGCCCATATACACTGCCCCTCACAATATTGGTATCTGATACACAACGCCCAAAACACACCCAGCAATTTTATACTTGTGTTTTATGCTGCAAGGCTAAGACGGCGGGCCTTGGGCCTGTTGATTCTGTGGCAGAGCCAAGCCATCCTATTGTGTGCCGAAGACATCACAGTAGTGCGGTACCGCTGACCGGCTTCCTTGAATTGTGTGACACTGAGTGTACATACCTGCCAACCTGTGGACTTTCAAATTCGTAAAAGTCGCACGGCTGCGGCCGGGGGGGGGGGGGGGGGGTTACGCGAAGCGATGTGCAGCTTAATGGCAGCCTGGCCAGCGTGCGAAACGCTTACATCACACGTGTACGTGCTGCACAATCCAAACTTCTCTTGCTTTTTGGGCGGCATGAAGCACGAAAATTTCGACGTGTAGGACTTCAGGAACACCTGAAAGTACCTCTTTTGAGGTTTCGAGTTCGGCATTGCGCCGCGAAGCCACAGTGACCAGGAGAATGCTACAGTTACACGTGCAACAAACACAGACGCCATACTTTTTGCCTCGAAACTGGCCGAAACGACGAGGCCCCACAACGTCTGAACACGCCGAACCAACGTGCACCTGTGCACCGCCGAACACACGAACAAAGGCTTTGAGCTTTGGATTGGTTTTCGATCCGTGGCCATCGGATAGACGGATAGTAAAAACCACGACGCTGCTGTGGACGGTACCTATCGCCCTCTTGTGGCAATGCAAGATACCACCAACAACGAAATTACAAAAACATCAACAAAAAAAATTTTTTTCTGTAAGATTTGAAGCAAGATTCGTAAAATCGTAAAATTAGTCCCAATTTGTACATTTTACGAAAAATTCGGAAGAGTTGGCAGGTATGAGTGTAAGTATGGTACCACATCTGGTCTCACATTGGGCCTCTCACGAGCAGGCTTGTTTATGCCTCAACTTTATTTAACAAGCTTTTGGCGACCTGAATTATACACATCTGCAGGTAGCTTGCTTCTGGATAAACAAACCCACTCGTGAGAAATCCAATGTAAGACCAGCTGTGATACCATACCCTCAGTTTCACACAATTAAGGGAAGTCGGTCAGCGCCACCGCATTCCTGTGGTGCCCTTGGCATCCAATACGATGGCTCGGCTCTGCCACAGAATCGACAGCATAGAGCAGCCGTCTGAGCCTTGCAGCATAAAACACAAGGATAAGTTTGTGGATGCATGAATGAACATGCCCATGAGCTCGTGGCTGCCACGCGAGCTAGCCTGTCTGGCCACCTTGCCATTCACTGCAGTAGATGCCCCTGTTCCTTGGTGTTGCACGATGTTAAGATTCTTGCCAGATACAATGACAAAACAAGCAGAGAACTGCATGAGGAATATGATATTTAGGAAAAGGGAAAAGAGTGTGTAAGTGAGGCATCAATCACACTATTAAACAAAAATGCTTCGCGCGAAGTGATGATAACTAGGCTGGCCGAAGGGGCCTATATAGTAAATTGTCTTTCCAAATAAACAACAGTTGCGAGTGTGCCAAGACTAATGGTAATCAATATTATTGATTACTACTAGCTATATCCCTAACAGCCATGCAAGTGTCCCTTTAAGAGAACATGCACATGGACTGTAGTAGGTGCCTCCAACTATAATTACGCTTCTCCACTCTGTGATTGCAGCCTCCGGAAGTTCTGAATTGGTAATCTTGCAGCATGCAGCAGTCGACTGGGGAAGTATTATCGAAGCTGAAGAAAACATCCGCTGTCGAGCACATTCCAGGCTTGATCTGCGTCGTTTATTAAAGCAGTTTCCTTTTTTTTTATTTTGAAAATGCTAGTCCTTAAAGGCAACACCCAGAAATTTTTAAGAAACTTCTACACATTATGCGATCGAGCATGAAATGTGTCCCACAGTGCATACAGTAAAACCCCAATTATGCGTCCCTGGTTTATGCACGACTGGACGAGTCAGCAGAAACTCACTGATTTCTTTTGAAGTTCCAATGTGATAATAAAGATTGATTGGCACCTCTATTACACAATTTCTAGGTTACATTCATAGTTGCATGAGGGTTCTAGCTTCTTCGGATTCCAGCAGATTATCAGCTTAAAGGCTGTTTGGAAGTTCTGCATATCTTTGTCCCGTAATTGTTGTTTTTTGGATTATCCAATGTTGTCGCGCAGTCTCCTGAAAGTCATATAATCGAGGCACCACTATACCCTCCAGCTTTGAGAACGCCTCAACCGATTGAATGCTGCGTGCCCTAAAGTGGCTGAATGAGAACTTCCGCTGGCCGCATTCGTGGAGTGTGGCAGCATCACTCGGAAAATCACCGAAAGATAGTGGTGAACCCAATACACTATTTCCATCCAGTTCTCAGAATTTATAAGGCGTGCGTAGAGGCAATGAGGGATATATCTGTTGCAAAAATTGTTCCCTGGGTTCTAATAGAATTATATTTAGGTTATGAAAATGATCAGCAGAAAGCAGTCCTGACATTGTTGGGATGGCCTAAGCCTGCATGAACAGACACCCCATATACAGCATCTAATTAAAAAAAAAAGAACCTTTTAAAAAAGAGGACGGGTCTGCTGAAACCTTGCAAACCACGAACAAAGCAAATCACTGAGATTTAAGGACACTACAGAAACAGAGACAACACGAAACAATTCAGAAATGAAACCAACAATACAGTTAGCGCTGTTTAAAGAACCATTACCTTTCTATGCCTTAACATTGCTAAGCTTCTTCCATAGATTCCAATGCCTACGTCTTCGCACATCCTGGTGGAATGTGGAAACTTAGGCCTCACATTATAAGGTCAGTAAGTATAGCTATGGTTCTAATAGTTGAACCTCTCTAATAGGCACATTTTTTGCTAGACCCTATGGTTCGTTCACACTTCTAAAAAGCAGTCTTGCTGCCGACCGAATTTGGTCACCGAAAAAAGACCGAACTGTTCAGGCTGAGCAGAATGGACAATTGGGCGAGTTTACGGTAGAGATCATTATAACTTACAGTGCGACTAGGATAAAGAGAGACAGAGGAGAAAACACAGGCCAAGCGCTTAACGAGCAACTGATTCGATTGAAAAGGAAATACATATGATGATGCTGCTGCTCGTCCAGGCATGCCCCTCCGTGGTCCTGGCGCGTTTTCTTTCACTCAACGCGATACCAGCCGAATTATCCGAGATCCAAAAAGCTTCACTAATTATTAATCTTAAATCTGTGCTCTGCTCGGTCCCCCTTTTGGTCACAGAAAATCCAGTGCGTTGACTTCCCAAACTCTTCTTTTTCTCGCACTGACAGGCAACATACAGACAACATATTTGCACGCCGTCTTTTAGCTCCTTCACTCTCGCCAAGACGAAAATCAGACCCCGTGCTGTGGACAGCTTTCGTTCGGTGCTCACATATTTCTTGGTTGTGACTGAGCAATGAGCATAGGCAATGAGCACTCAAAATAATGCATGGTGTTTGTCAAAAGTTGACCTCCTAACTTCCTCCGCCGACGCACACTGGCACAGCAGGGTTGTACTAAGGAAACTGATTTCCCAGATACCTCATATGGGAACGGCAGGGAGTAGTAAGCCTCAACATTATAACTTTCAGTGCGACTAGGACAAAGACAGACAGAGGAGAAAACACAGGACAAGCGCTGAACCAGCAACTGATTCTATTGAAAAGAAAATACATATGATGCTGCTGCTGCTCAGGCAGGCATGCCCCTCCGTGGCCCTGGCGCTTCTTCTTTCACTCAACACGATACCAGCCGAGTTATCCGAGATCCGAAAAGCCGATCTTGCTCTTCATCAAAGTCACTGTGGGCTGGCTCACACACAAGGATCCGTTTTGTGTTATGTAGTACGTCTGCATCATTTCTCGGGGTAGTTTCTGGTTGTGTGGGAACATCACTGTCGTGTTGTTCAAAAGGGGTTGGCATCCGCAATCCCGGCAATGCATTGTGAGATGTGTGTGAGAGGTTCCTTTCATAGAACTGTGGTGTTTTCGTAGTCTTATGTTGAGGCAACTCCCAGTTTGTCCTATGTAGGCACGCCCGCAGGTAAACGGGATCTTGTAGACCACACCTTTTATGCAAGGCAAGATCCATCGGGATCTGGAACCTTGCTTGGAGAAAAACACCAAAAAAGTGCTTAGGTACGTAGACGATTATTTGGTGTTCGTTGAGAGGGTTAATTTCCACCAAAAGCTTGACGATGTGCTGAAGATCTTCACGAAAAAAGGGCAAGGGCTTCGATTCACCTATGAAGCCCCAAAAAAGAACCTTATTCAGTTCCTGGATCTCCGCATCAAAGAGGGGGATGATCATGTTCGCTGGTATTACAGTCCCAGAACAGCAAAGGCTCTTCTAAACTTTCAGGCAGCCCACTCTAAACTCGTCAAACAAGGCATCGCATTTCCCTGTCTGAAGACAGATTTAACAAGCACATGCATCCACAAATTGAGTTCCCGCTTCATTTCCAAAATTCAACAGCTCAAGGATTCGGGGTATCCTAATTCGGTCATTACTTCAACTTGCGAAAAAATTGTGAAATACCTTAAAACAGATCCAGAGATCGAGCAATGTGACCTCGAGCTGAAAGAGAAAAGGAAAACTTCAGTCATACCATACATCCACCGCCTTTCCCACGGACTCAAGAAAGTCGCCTCGAGATACAATGTGAATGTTGATTTTTCCGCCTACCACAAGCTCGGCTCTGTGTGCTCCACAGTCAACAAACGTGCGAGAAATGACGATCCTACATCTCAGCCGCAGCAGCATCAAACACGGAATGCAGTTTGTCGCCTGCATAAAAGGTGTGGTCTATAAGATCCCGTTTTCCTACGGGCGTGCCTACATAGGACAAACTGGGCGTTGCCTCAAGAAAAGACTACGAGAACACCACAGTTCTACGAAAGGAACCGCTCACACGCATCTCGCGATGCATTGCCGGGATTGCGGATGCCAACCCTTTTTTAACAACACGACAGTGATGTTCCGACACAACCAAAAACTACCCCGAGAAATGATGGAGACATATTACATAACACAAAACGGATCTCTGTGTGTGAGCCAGCCCACAGTGACTTTGATGAAGAGCAAGATCGGCTTTTCGGATCTCGGATAACTCGGCTGGTATCGTGTTGAGTGAAAGAAGAAGCGCCAGGGCCACGGAGGGGCATGCCTGCCTCAGCAGCAGCAGCATCATATGTATTTTCTTTTCAATAGAATCAGTTGCTGGTTCAGCGCTTGTCCTGTGTTTTCTCCTCTGTCTGTCTTTGTCCTAGTCGCACTGAAAGTTATAATGTTGAGGCTTACTACTCCCTGCCGTTCCCATATGATGTATCTGGGAAATCAGTTTCCTTAGTACAACCCTGCTGTGCCAGTGTGCGTCGTCGGAGGAAGTTAGGAGGTCAACTTTTGACAAACACCATGCATTATTTTGAGTGCTCATTGCCTATGCTCATTGCTCAGTGACAACCAAGAAATATGTGAGCACCGAACGAAAGCTGTCCACAGCACGGGGTCTGATTTTCGTCTTGGCGAGAGTGAAGGAGCTAAAAGACGGAGTGCAAATATGTTGTCTGTATGTTGCCTGTCAGTGCGAGAAAAAGAAGAGTTTGGGAAGTCAACGCACTGGATTTTCTGTGACCAAAAGGGGGACCGAGCAGAGCACAGATTTAAGATTAATAATTAGTGAAGCATCATCAATCAGGTGCGACTCGTGTTCTCACCGAATGGGCAGTCAAGGCTGACATGACACTCGTGTTCAATCCGCGCTTCACACTGACTCCTTTTAGGTGACATGAAAGATCGGTGCTAAAACCTCAAGCTTGTCTAAATTGTGTTGGTTTCGCCTGCCATGAAGTGTCAATCACCGACGAAAACACAACAAAAAAGACATTGATGTATCGTCTGCTAAGCGAGATTTAAAATGATCTGTGAACGTCTGCTATATTACAAAGGATGCAATAGACCTTTTTTAAAAGCTGCACCTACCTACCCTGGCACCAAAAGGCAGTGTGCTGTCGCAAACCAACTGTAGCTGAGGACAGAAAAGGCCGAGCAAGACAAGGAACGCAAGCGGCAAGGCCATTGCAAGCTGAGGAGGCATGTGACAGAGCCTTGCACGAGACATCCTCGCGTCGCCGAAATTCATTTTCTTGCTGCACATAAGCTGACATTTCCCTGGTGTGACATATGGCAATACAATTCCTGCCTTTTGTTGTAATTAAAACGCTTTCTCCAGCAAAAAAGAAAAAAAAAGATCAAAAGGTCTTTGATCGATCCGCCTGCCACAGGATATTCCACAGAGTTGTGACACCCAGCGTCAAAAGTCTGCGATTGTGGTTCGAGCATCAAAATAATCCGATCAAATTTTGACGCCCAGCGTCAAAATTTCGTGTGAATGAGCCATTACGCTTAGGAAAAAGACAAGATAAAAGATTCACACTTTTAACTGCGATGTCAAGAAAAAAACTTGTTACATACCATATTCTACATAATATCCTCTTGAACCACAGGGCCTGCCACTCCACGAGTCTCCATAGCCGCAACAAGGGGTGGCACACCTGCCGGTAGGAAGCATCAAATTATGAGAAAATTACTGGTTCAGCAGTCAACACTGAAATCACAGGCACTTTGAAGTTACACACATGTGACACCTGGTTTAACATCAAGGAAAATTAAAAGTGCACACGATTAAAGCAAACACTGCACCAAACTTGCTTCTAGACTTCAAACTTTTAATATGAATGGTGGGAAAGCATGAAGCTGTGAAATCCAAGCCTGAAATCCCATGCTGGACATGTGTATACTCACCATAAAGAAACCATTCGTGGAATTATCCGAGCCCTTTAACTTGCACTAGAAATATTGCTCTCCCTTCAGACTGCTTCGCCACCCCAATACCCCTCAAATCTCATTCCCTCACCTTAGTCAGCTCAGTTCAGTGGCTGTCACTTTTATTTTCAAAATTTCTCTCCTAGTGCACATTCAGTATTTTTGTGCGTATTTCGTTGCTTTCAACACGGGCGCTCACTGTCAACACGCCGCTTCACAAACCGCTCCCAAATCGAGTAAGAATGCTGCTGCCACTCTATATCATACTATGAGTGGCCCCATTTCACCTATGTACAGCTGCAACTTTAAAGAGAAATGCACAAGCTATTCCTGAAGGAGAACAGCAAATTGAGGCATGAAAATTGACACTGTGTGTAAACATAGAGACAGTCAAACTCCAAACCCAAGCAGGGTCAGCTCTCGCATCACGATTCAGTGCTTTACCATCACAGATATTGCCTACCCTGATTTTGAAAAAGTCTTTCCTGTATCAGCATTCAGAATCACAAAGAATGGTAGCAGCAGTAGTACTCATTTTGGGATATAAAGAAGCTTGTTGACCATTTAACGCAGGGAATTAAAGCAAAGTGTAGATAAAAAAAAATGTTTTAAACTTTATTTTTTTGCTTTGTATGCATCTTTGTAAGTATGGCCTATGGGCGCCGCCATCTTGCTTGCTGGGGGGTAATTAGGTACACTGTGGGCCGCGCCATAATCTGACTACAACGTCGTCTCAAGGCATCGTAATTAGGTTATGGCGCAGCTCACGCGCTCTCCAGCTAGGAAGATGGCGGTGCCCAGGGGACGTACCTGCAAATGTGTATATGTAATCGATCACTAAAGTTATTTTTGATGCAAATGAACTTCTAAGCAAAAAATCTTTTAGGTTGCGAATTTGCGACATCGAGCAGTTAGGCCTGG
This sequence comes from Ixodes scapularis, assembly GCF_016920785.2. Taxonomy (NCBI): domain Eukaryota; kingdom Metazoa; phylum Arthropoda; class Arachnida; order Ixodida; family Ixodidae; genus Ixodes; species Ixodes scapularis. The sequence continues at coordinate 500,935 of NW_024610108.1, read as the reverse complement.
ACAAATAGGTTACACTATTTCACCTTACATCCGAATGCAGAGGACGCTACGTTACAACCTCGACCTCCTGTGCTCTGGCCTCGGCCGCCCTAGCCTCAGCGTCCCCCAGTCAGGTCGGTCCTGGTCTCAACCTGCTCCATGCTGGCTTCAGCCTCGGTGGCCCTGCCCTGGCTTCGGCCTCGTCGGCCCAGGCTTTGACCTGATTAGCCCTGGCTTCGGCCCCGGTCTGAGGCTCACTGGCCCTGGTCTCGACATTGTTGGCCCAGGTAGGTCTCGCCCTCCTTTATCCGGGCCTCCTTGGACCTAGCAGAGGCCTCTTCAGCAGAGGCCAGGGCAGGTACAGCGAAGACAGGTCCTCGAGCTTGTGATGCAACGTCCTCAGGATCCCCAGAAGATGCACAGAGCTATAAACAGAACATATAAGCAGTAATGATAGATTATCAGAGTTGTACAACAAAGTATAACATTGGAAGTCCTAAGCAACTGCTTCCCAGAAGTGACCTCTGACTGACCCGCAAAGTTGCATTCCCGTTGCCCACCAACTTTTTGTAATGCTGAGGAAACTAACATCATATGTCATCTGCCCTCACAGTGCAAAGGTTACTGAAACAGTATATCTACAGTCTCCAATTACTTCAGCGTTCTGAACAGCTTACAGTTTGCATGAATGAATAATTGATAAGTACACTTGAAAAAGCAATAATGACATTGATTAAATATATCTAACCAAGCACCAAAATGGCAACATTATATAAATCTGATGTGCTCACCATAAAGCTAACACTTTCTAACAAAAATGTTATACATACCCTGTGACCTTTCAGCTCCTGGCGAAGCTTTTTGAGAAGCTTGTCCTCCACAGTGTCTTTTTTTTTTTTTTTCTTGTGGGCTGCTTCTTCTGCAAGGAGTGATTTCAAGAAAAAAAATCAGCAAGTTTTTGCAAAATGTCGAAAGACGTTGCGAACGTCGCTGTCGAAGCCGCAGGATCCCAGCGTGGTTCATGTTCCGAAGTTCCGCAATTATAAGCTGCGCCATTGTAAACTCATTTCCTTGACGTCACACTTCGAGCAGAAGAAGCTCTTGTCGAAAAAATAATCAGCGACGGACTCACCCGATCTGTGTTCGCCGGAGCATCATCTCGCAGAGTGCGAATCGTCATCATCGGGGAACACCATCTGTAGTTCTTCAGCCCATTTCGACCAAGTTTCCAGTCGCTTCCCGGTCGTTGGATGCCACTCAAGCCGTCCCGCTCACCTTCGATGAAGCAACAGCGAGCGTTATTTCATCGCTCCACCCGGACTGCGTTGCACCGCCACCGTGTTGATATGCGCCTCCCAGTCCCGCGCACTTCATGGCGCTCGCTGCCGACGATGAGTCAGAGAAGGCGGGAATGGACGCCGTCAAGTCTGGCATCGCGGTCACCGATGCGAAGCCCGGTTGCGACGCTAGGGTCCGTACGAGCTCACGGTCCGCGGCCATGGCTGTGCTTTCTCGTCGAGTCAACGGGAACACCGAACGGCCTCTCCTCGGTGGCGGAAACAATGGACGCGCATCACCGCCCGTGAAGAAGACTCACGTTCGTCGGCGTGAACGTGGCTGTCGCAGCCACCACTGTTCCGGGAAGGCTCAGCGGTAATCCCACTTCTGAATGCTAAAGTTTTCGAAGTAACATCATCGAACGTTCATAAAGAAAAACTGGTTTATTTAAAGACAACAAAACTGACGGCTGATCGATCCGGCACCATCTGGATGATTGTATGGGTATGGATTAGAGCACTGCACGGGCCGGAATTTCTAGGCCCGGCCCGACCCGGCCCGGTAGAGACACGGCCCGGGCCCGGCCCGAGCCCGATAGAATTTTAAATTTCTAGGCCCGGCCCGACCCGGCCCGAAAGAGACACGGCCCGGGCCCGGCCCGAGCCCGACAGAATTGTTAATTTCAAGGCCCCGCCCGACCCGGCCCGATGGCTGTAGCCCGAAGCAACCCATTTCCGTTTGAACCCGTCTTGTTTCGACCCACTCCCGAAACGAGCTCCCCATTTGAACCCGTCCTGTTTCGACCCATTCTTTAAATGCCCTTCCCATATGAACCCGTCACGTTTCGACCAGTTCCCTAAACGCCCTTCTCGTTTGAATTTGTTTTGTTTCGACCCATTCCCTAAACGCCCTTCTTATTTGAACCAGTTTCCGAAACACCCTTTGCGTTTGACCGTGTCTCGTTTCAACCTACTTTTATAAGGCCCTGCACATCGCAACCTCTTCGCAAAAAGTCTCCATCGTTCTAAGCCTGGTATGCGCACCTTTTCTGTTTAAGAATACGTTCTGAAGTAGCTTTACATGTCAACGCGTTCTTAAAATATACAACCCTTTCAGGCAAGCTTAAGTTTAATATATTCCTAGTTAACCCCTTAAAACGTTTGTTTCAAGATGGTTCCCAAAACGTGCAAGCGCGGGACGGACTTTGTACACTGCGCGACACTGATACCGCGAACAGGACGTTGGCTCTTTTTTCGAATTTTACTTCGAAATGGTTTTAGTAGGCACCAAAGTATACCGCTTAGGTCTGTGGCCCAGATGAGCACTTCTAAAGACACTAATATTTTTGAAAACAGCGTTTTGATTCTATGAGATAAGCATAAAAACACGACGATCGCTTGTTCGCGCTAATATAGTGTCGCGCTCTGTGCAATAAGGGAGTCTAACGTACTCAAGCACTTTGGGGAAGCTAAAATTAGCATCGCCATAGGTTTTACATCGCAACGCTATTTTTACGGTACCCAAAGCGCTTGCGTACGTTTTTCTAAATCTTCCTAATAGTGAACTAGATATTTTTGAGAGCGATGAATCAGACAGGTTGACAAGCATATGACTTGGACTTTATTTCGTTTACAACTTATAACCCAACCCTTGCTCACACGGAAAAAGCTTGAAGGCTTTCTAGCTTCAAAATGTATTTTAGTTATTATTTTTAACGACGCTGTAGTGAATTTGTACTTCGCTTTTTTTTTTGTATTCAATGAACCTAAAAGATTAATGAGCAAACTTATTGCTATCAACAACAATTTATGATTTACGGCACAAAATTGCCCAGGCACGACTCGGGCCGGCCCGGGCCGGCGCGGCCCGAGAACTTTTTTGTTCAAGCCCGAGCCCGGCCCGGGCCCGAGGAAATACGTGCTACCCGGCCCGAGCCCGGCCCGCGGGCCGGGCCGGGCTCGGGCTTTCGGGCTGGCCCGGGCCCGTGCAGTGCTCTAGTATGGATACTACTGCGGCACCTTGCAACGCACTTTGTAACGGGCGGTAGCTTGCGCCTCCTAGCTTAAGTCTAAAAAGCGACGTATTTGCAAACGTGGTCGGTCACGCTCACGACTGATAGAAATACCAAGAACTCAAACGCGTCACGACAGCAAGAGACCCCAAATCATTCGAATTTTAACACTGCAATGAAACCACGTGGAGCTCTCAGACGCAGACACGATGGAGCTTGTTTTTTCTGCGTCGACGAAACTCAGGAGCATCGATTTCGCGACCCGGTGCACCACTACACAAACTGCACTGCTTTATAATCCGACTGAGGACTATCGACGACAGAATCTTGCTCGTCGATGTTGGTGGGGCAAATAACACGTAGCACTGATGATTAAACGATGGAATCACAGACGTAGTCGGTCATGCTCGCATATTTGTTGATTGTCACCAAGCAATCACTTTCTTTGTACGCGGTGTTCGGATTCATCCGCCAAGCTCCTGACTTTTGCGGGTTGCGATCTGATATCAGCCACCCGAAGCTGGTGGATCAAACGGTAGATAGCGTATCTCACTCGCTGTTGCAGGCTGTTCACCGCGTCCCTGTAACCAGAGCGAACTGAAAACGACAACAACTACGCTGAGACTGCAGTGGCTACCTTTCACATTCCTGAAGATATCAACTGAACGTACCTTTCACAGTTTTTCTTGCGCTCTTGTGAGGGGTAACCACTGCGTCAACGCAACTATTGTTGTCGTTTCCAGGCGGCTCATTTCTTGATCGCCACGCCGGGAAGCTACGCGTCCACAGCGTGTGCGCAACGCATAATGGTCACTACACTCATTCTGGGACGGTGCAATCGCAGACGTAGTCGGTCACGCCTGCCACCGGAACGCTGAGAACTTGATCAGGGGGCTCACGTACAGCACTGAAACGCCACAGCGCTCGAAACAACGCGAGCTGCTGACGCCATTTCATGACACAGACACAGCGACGAAGCCCAATGTTGTCCTCATTTCATGGTGAGCGCAGCTAAGCATACTCGGTGCATCCTCCGATTATCCTTTCAGCGCACTTCCGTAGTAAACTTTTCGTTCACTAAAAGAAACCTTAGAGAGGCAACTTCCAGCTTACTTCCATAACGTTCTTCGAGTGCACTAAAATATACCCAGGGCAGGCTACTAGTAAGACGCTTCGCATGAACTTAGAAGCTACTTAGGTCTCAGCTAGTTTACTAAAAGTATACTATTACAGTACTTACTTCAAGCATACTAAGAAGAGACACTAATAGTACAAGCCTACTTCTGGCTAGCATCCTTTAAGGACAATTTTAGTATACTTCTTGAGAATGAGTATCTTAAAAGACCGTAAAGTATACTTAAAGTAACCTAGTTTTCGCTAAGGGTACCAAGACCATGTGACTCACACATTTAGCAGAGGATAATTGGGTTTGGTTTAACAAGCTATTCGGGTGGTTGTAAAGCTCCTACATGGAGTCACCCTGCATGCACTGATCTAGACTGCTCGTTTCACATATATTTGTGTGATCTATTGATCTACCTGCTTCTTTTATTTGCAATTTTTTTGTGTTCGGGATAATTGGGAACCCAGCAAAAGGTTGGCATGTCATGGAGTAAACAGGCCATCGTACAGTGTGCTTCACTCTAAAATATAATGGATGAGCAGTGGCCAAAGCTGATAACACTTGTCTAATGAGGAAATCAATGATACTGCAAAAACGGAAGCATATCTTCCTGGGACTGTTGCCACTCCCCTATACAATTATTACACGAGCTCCTTGTTTTTTTCTTTAATGACCTCAGTTAATTTCACAAGGACTGGATTGCTGTTATCCTTAATAGGTCGGCGTGTCACGTTTATCTTGAGGTCCCATTAACGAGAAATTTGTTTTGATAAGTTAAATAAGGGAAACAACAAAATATTCAGAGCAATGTCTTTTTTTTTCTTTTTTTTTGCATCACCGAAAGATTTATTGGTCACCGCATTGAAACTTGGAGTGTAACGCACGAAGAGAACTGCAGTGTGACCCTTCAGTCTGTGCTGTCAGACGATGCACACATTCTGCAACATAAGTGCAGGATCAGCGTTTTTTTTTCTTTTTTTTCGGGGGGGGGGGGGGGGGGGGGGGGGTTGGGAGTTGGGGCGATTTTTGTGAGATGACATGAAAATGGTGTGGTCATCACCATCAAAGTGGTTTGTTGTCTGCGTATTCCCTGCTTTAGTGACGAGGCCACTGACAAGCCGCTTCACTGGTACTAAATTGAACTGCTTGACAAGTTGCTTAAACTATAGTGATACACAAATGGCAGTACGAAGACAAGTTGAAGAACCACGAGTAGCGCTTGGCCTATCACTTCTTCGACTTGCCGTGGTCCATAGCACTATTTGTGCTTGGCTCCTCTTTACTGCTCTTCATCTGCTTCATAAAGAGCAAATAAATAAGGCTGCCTAAGGAAATGACACTGTCCGTCAAATCGGTAAACGTTTCTCCGTAAAACATATTGCCCTGGCCAAGTCCAAGTCTCATCGTCACGATAGTGAATCGTGACGACGAGAGTTGGACATAGTGAATCGGCTAACAATGGTTGATGAATATGATGTAGTTCTACTGAATCAGTAGCATACTTCAATCTCTCTTCTGCAAAAAGTCTATGCTTCGGAGCAGTTGACATAGTGTTTTCTCGACAGCCGAGGGGCTTGAAGCAGGTGCTTAATGTCTGTGAGCCTCCACCATTGAAATTTTAACTTGTCACTTACTCTAGAACTTGATAATGGAGCAATGGCAGATTTTATGAAGTTTGCGAAACCGACGTCGGAGACCTTCGACTTGGGAGAGGTTTACAGGGATAAAAAAATAATGACAGCACGTCCTCACTCACAATTATCTGTAATAAAAAGACGGTGCCCAAAGAACTGTAGCTAGTTTTAAGTGTCACTCGCTGAGGCGGTTTGTATATTCTGTTAATTCCTGCATTTTACTGTTCTGTTTTCTGTTTCAGGATCCAGTGTTACATTCCTGTGGCTTTTGGTTGTTTCTCAATTACTGAAGGGAGTTGCAGGCTTATCATGGGTGACACAGTGCTGTGGTGAGTGTATCTTTTATTTACTGCTTGGCCCATCAAATCGAGTGGCTTTCCAGGAAACTCTACAGTTTCAGGATGTTTAAGGGTGAGTTCTCCTTCAGACATTCTGAAATGGCACAAATTTTTTTTTGTGCTGCATCACTATACTCTGTTGAATGACCAGCTGAAAGCGTGGTAGAAGCTACATGCTCGTTGGACCAGTCATATGTCTACCTTTCGCCATGTGTTACACTCCCGCCCATAACCATGTGCAGAAGGCGGGGTCGGGTAACGAGAGGGTGGTGGTTGATTGATCCGGTGGGTGTGTAGTTACCAACGCAGTCAGCTTAGAGGTGAATGCGAAATACTCGAACTATAAATAGGTCACATTACTCAAAGCTTGAGGAACACCTGAGAAGTTTTTAGAATGTTTTTATTTACCATGTCCACTCTCTCCATGAGTCTCAAACTACGTCTAACTCGGCTAGCAACCAAGCCAATTTTCTTTCGCCGCCAAGCGGTCAGGCAAAGCATAGCAGTACATGCTTTCATGGCTGCAAGTGTGTAGTTGCGGATGTGATCAAGAGTGAAACCGAGCGGCGCGTACACGTAACAAAGCTGGGGTCGAGGAGTTGCCCAGCTTTGGACATGTTTGGCCCACCGAATGCATTGATGTCAACAAACACGCGGTCATCTGTGGTGCACTTTCGGACAGTGAAATCGGGAAGGTGGTTAGGCCTAAGGACGGTCACGTCACTCTCCATGCTGAGTGAGCTTCCCTAGTAAGCAAATCTTAAATGTATAAAAAAATTTGATGTCCAACAAACGCATATGATCCAATAAGATCATATAAGAACATACAAGAACCTTATACAAACATATAAGAACAATATAAAATTATATTAGAAGTTATAAGAAACTTCTTTTCAGCTTCTTAAAACTTCTTATATAATATATATTTCCTATATTGTTCTTATAAGGTTTTTGTATGATCTTATTTCGTCATATGCGTTTATTTGACACAAATTTCTCACACATGGAAGATTTTTTTACTATTCACTAGCAGGGCGCTTTTTCTTTGACAGAAGGCACACCGAAAGCACCCTAAAAAGGTTTTCAAATGATAGAACATGGTTATTGTAACGCGCCCATGACTAGCCGTCAATGCGCCTCCGTCAGTGGAGACATGCCACAGTACTTTGCCGTTTCATACTGGCACCTAAAATTACATTTTTGCGAAGTGTAATTGCAGAAGTTTACCCTGCATAATTAACGCACCCCCGAAATGTATATCAATTTCAGGAAAAAGAACTGTGTTCATTATGCGGGTAAATACGGTAAAAAAGTGAATGATGACTCAAACAATTGCAAAACACCTACATAGGAATTTGAAAAAAATCACCAACCACATCCTACAACAAGGTCCCAACGTTTCAAAAACAGCTTGTTTTTTTCTTCAGGGGTGACTGCTTCCAGATAGGGGACAACAGTTTCGTTTTCTTCTACGATGGTCTCTTTTTTTCACTTTGTTGGGTGGCTGAGTCCGTTCACGTAGCATGATGGCAATGTGCCAGTGGACCTATTGATGTTTCCTGGTGTTGTTTGAATACGCCGTGATAATAAAAAGCTGCTGGCTGAAGTTTGTCTCAACATTTATGAGGGTATTTGCGAAGTCAATGCGATGTTCATTGTCCTCACAGTGCTCTGCATTAGCGCTGCGCTCGTGGTTGAATTTGCAGACATTGTTTTTGTGTTGTTGAATTCTTTTTGGGAAGTTCTTTGTTTTTACAGTGTAGGTGGCATGGAATTGAATCTACAGTGCCTTGCGCTTTCTCCCGACCAGGCAGGCCTCTGCCGAAATGTTTACACTCAAAACTTGCACTGCATGTAGTAATGGCTCTTGGTCTGCTAGAATTTTTGTTTCAGCTTTGTGTTTGTTGAGCATTATTGAGCAAATGACAATGGCTACGCCACCTCATTATTACCACAGTAAAAAGAGCTATACATTTGATAACATAGTCCTGGCATGTTTTTGCTTTCAAAACATTTTAACACGCAAGATCAATCTATTTCTTAAGCCCTTGACTGGGGATCCATGACCAGAAAAGTTTTTTTGTCCCTATTTTGTCTATATTTTTTTGTACGAAACTTTTCTTGTGCTACCGTCATTGCTTTAATCTCTAAAGGAAAATTATTTCCGATGTTAGCTGATAGATGGTGCTTCCTCCCATACGATAAAAAGAGTGAGCGTTTAAAGACGCACTCCCCAAACTGAGTGAAGTCTGGTGGATCTATGAGTGCACCCCCCAGGCTGCTGTTAAAATCGCCATGCGTCTAAAGATCTTATCAAAAGTAATACATAAATCTTTGTCTAGTGTGAAATGAATATTTACATTAATTTCAAGTAATGACGTAATAACAACACGACAGTGCCCACAAGCTGCATGCGCGTGAACGAATTTCACCATCCAAATGGATGAATGACCGTTTTGGCAGAACTGGAGAATGAGAAAAAGGGTACCAATACTTGAGTGTCGCTTTCTAGGGGCTATTATCATTTTAAATTGAAATTCTCATTTGCTCTTTTACCTCGCACCTTCACGGAGTACGGCAATGTGGGGAACCAAGTCAAGGGCAGCCTCTCTCGTTCTCTGTCCCGGGGGCACTATGCTCTTTCAGGTAAGCTGCTTTCCTCTCTTAAGAGACACAAGTAGACCCTTTTATTCAAGACAAGAATGACGATAATAATCACTGAAGATGGGGAACAAGGCGGATAAAGGTGATTCCTCTTTGTCCTTTGTCCCCCTTGTACACCTTTTCCAGGGATTATTATTGTATTCATACTTATTGCATTATTGTGAAGTTCACATTTTGACAACCTGTGGTTGGCTGGTGTGTTGTGGAAGTTAAAGCTATTGCACATTCAAACATTGTGTGAAATACAGTAGAATCCTGCTGCTGCATCTTTATGCAGTCACAATAAAGGATCATGACATGAGTGAAGATGTAACAACTGATAATGCCCTTGGGATAGCTATAGATGTTTCAGGAACCTATATTTTCTGTTTATTTCACCTTAGCTTTTATGGCTGTAAAAAAGATTGCCTTGTTTTATATGTTGACATTTTTTTCAACACTTCTTAAAATAGTGGTTGAACTATAAGTAATACACTGTTTACAGACAAGCTTGTATTTACCCACAGAAGCTATGGGCACCCACGCAGGAACTAGATTCGTGTGAACAGACATGTCTGCACATGTGCTGTGCCGACAGCCGCGCCATCGCAGTGATGCGTTGTCTATAGTTGCAGTTAAAAATATTGAAATATAAGGATGTAAAAATTCTGAGCCCATCGAGCTAAACCACAGCTTCCTCAAACAAATCACTGCACCCCGCATGCCAGATCAAAGCACTGGAGCTTGATGCAATCATCACTTCTTGAACATGGTGGCATGAAGGTGGTAAAGCAAAATAGGGTGTCGTGAGAGCCTGAATCTCTTAGAATCATACATGACCAAACAAGAAACGCAATGCAGAGAGGCAAGGAGGTGAAATAAAGGAAGTAAAACAAAAGGAACAGGGTATGTGTTCCTAGTAGTCATACCGGCCACCTTGAGTGGCAGTGTTTGGGTATAAGAACCAGGAAGGAAATTCATGAAGCCTATAATTCTAACACATATACACTTTTGGACGTCCGATAGGACCGGTGTCCGTGAACATAACAGCCGAGAAAACTTGAGAGCAAGGTTCTTCTGTGCATATTATTGAATGTGCTGCAAGAATATTTCTGGTTATATGCCCACTTAATTTATAATGTTTTTCTTTTTTCAGCTCACACCTTACAGACATGTCAGGAAGCAAGGAAAGGTCATTTTTTTACTCATTGTTTACATTTGGGCAATTAACTCAGTCTTTTGAAAAAAAACACTAGTCATTTTAATGACATTTTGATAAATAAATTTTGGTTCTTTAGATTGTTCTTCAATCTTTGTTTTCTTCCCATATTGCAAGCCGGCTCTGTGTATCAGGCATGAAATCAATGGTAGGCCATGTAAACTATTGCAGTTTTTTGGCTGGCCAGCTGAAAGTTTACAAGGAGTTTACAGTGGCGAAATGGTCACGAAGTTCGATCAAATGACGTCTATGTGATAATTATGCACTTATAAAAATGGTTAATGCCATTTTGTATTATTGCCAAATGGCAACAGGTGTTTACAAGCAGTCAATCAGCAGGCAACAGATGTTAATCGTCATTGAGATGTCATTCTGTTGACCCGGATAGCCATTTCGCCACCGTCAACTTTTTGCCGTTCTATTGGTTATTGTCAGTGCATTTCCAGTGTATCTACATGCTAATGCTAATTGGCTATTGGAGGCAGTAAAAAGACTATAAAATTTATGGTCCTTTGATTACCTCCTTTAGCCATTTAGCGTTACACGTAGATACACCGGTAATACACAGACAATAACCAATAGAATGGCAAAAAGTTCACGGTGGCGAAATGGCTATCCGGGTCAGCAGGGTGACGTCTCAATGACGATTAACATCTGTTGCCTGCTGATTGACTACTTGTAAACACCTGTTGCCATTTGGTAATAATATGACTTTCATATGGCATTAACCATTTCCATGGGGGTTACGATCACGAATTTTTCGTAAACGCCTTCCAGCGGTGTAGAGATATCAAAACGGTGTTTTACCGCGTACGAGAAGCGACGACATTCAAGGTGGCTGCGGTCTTGTGGAAAATGTGTACAGATAATTGTCAGCATGGTGCCCCGATTTGTGCTCCATGCGTGGAAGCACGTGCAGCGTGCTAGTGAACTTAGCTTTGGCAAGTGTGAAATTGCGCAGGCTTTCCAAGACGAGCAGAGATATCGCGGCGCCCAGTTGCCTTGCTTGCAATGGTCTATAAAAGACGCATTTTCGAAAGGAGTGGATGATCAGTAGAGTCGATTGCTGGGCTAGTTGGTTTTGGAATTTGGAATACATTTTAGCGCTCAAAAAACAGGGACAAAGAGGCGAGAAACAGACAGCACAGTGCGCTACTAACAACTGATTTTATTACGTGAAACAACACTTTTATACCATCCGAGTTTCTGATTTTGCTCCGTCACTAGCCAACCCGGTGCCAGGCCGCGTCATTGAGGAACGCAGGCTCCTTGTCCAGTAAATCAATTGAGGCCACGCTGACACATGCTGCATGTGTCAGCGTGGCCTCAACTGGCCTCAAGTGGATGATACATGCAATGAGCATGCTGAAAGCACTCCATTCATTTTCACGCTGATTTGCAAGGCAAAAGAGACGATCCACTGGTGATTAGAGTGATCGTCGCGGGCCAATGAGACGCCGGGAAAGAGACAACAGCTTTTGGCAACGGACAGAGAGACAAGGTGGGCTAGGTTTTATGTGACTTATTGGTTTTGTACTATGAGCGTCATATATCGCTGACTAAATTGAAATAAACCTCATTTCTTCACTCAGCCCTGGGCCTCAGCAGAAAAAGCACAACTGGCTTCTCTCCCTAGTCAAACGCTGTTCTTTTTTTTTTCGGCGTGTCATTGGCACGAAAATTCGGCTGAGCCTCCATACGCCGCCGCTGCTGTTCAGCCGTGTCCTTTTCAATCCGTTCCTGCAGCAATATAAGATACTTGATTGAACATGGGTTATGACAAACATATTTTACGTTAAACATCTGAAGACTCGTTCATAAACTTCCTTGGCGCTGAGGTTCCATGGTGGCCTTCTGAGCGCGAAGCCGAGGGTTCGAACCTGTGTTCTCTTTCCCAAGGAGATTTTGGCGCGTCGCTCATAACCTAAGTACAGTGTACTGGAATACGGGGTAGTGTTTTGACCGGCGCGGCTGGGCAACGGGAGCTTGTGAGACTGCGTAAGTAGACAGCAAAGGCGGCGCGGTAGTCGGCAGGGCAGCAGAAAGTCGCTGCAGTTCGCACGTGCCGCTGCACGTGCGCGTGCACCCGGTGCACGCGTACAACCACCACCATCCTGACCCCACTGCCTATGCGGCGGTTTCGACACCTATCACAATGTATACCACAGGCCTCACGCGAGGCGCTCCGGTCCCAACGCTACCCGGTATTCTAGTACACTGTAGCCTAAGTGCCTCGCAACCTAATACTGCTTCCCCCTTTTTTTTCTATATATAAAATCAACAATATGTAAACCCCTAAATACTATGACATTTTTATACTTTTATACAACAGATCATGTCACATAGAACTTAAAAAAAGCTTTAATGACAACATAACATTATTTTGTCGTCATAGAATACTGCAAACGTGTGTACAACCCTGAGCGATATGAAAGTGAACAGCACTCTTCTTGTTTTTGACGCTCCTGCAAGTTTTGGAAAAAGCTCCGTTTCAGAACAGGGCTAGAACGCAATGTTTAGACCCCAAGCCACGTACTATTTGAGACGTTGAGAGTTAATATAGCTTTAGGAAGCCGTAAAACACTCAAGAAACCAGGTAAGGTGTTCACCTTCATATTGCCGGCGGGTACATCCTCAAAATATTTTCTCTGAAATATTTATATATTTTTTGAATAAACTAAGTTCCCTTGCAGACCTCTCGACCCGCCCCCCCCCCCCCCCCCCCCCCTTCACGCGTCAGAAAATCGTATCACAAATATTCGTGAGATGTTCAGTGACTCACTTCTTTGTATGATAGCAAGTCAATAGTAAAAAGAAAATGAGCAAAAGACGAGGAAGGAAACCTTGCTAGAGAGCGGAGCCTTTTTGGCTATATGCGAAGTAAATAAAATTTTCATGGCCGACTGGTCACGAGATGGGAATAGTGAAAACGTCAAGAATTCCTCTTTCTTAATGCGAAGACCGCTATAAATAAGCCTGCATTTTTAGCGTACCTACAAAAGCTTTCGCTCTCTTGTAAAACTTTAATTCGCCCTTTCTTAAATCATCTGTGCTGATTTTTGGGTGAGTTGGTAATGGATATTAAACGACATGATAGCGCATGTAGATGGGGGAAAAAAGGAAGAACAGGACAACACAGTGCGCAACTTGTATTGTGAGCAAGTTAAGCACTGTGTTGTCCTAGCTTCTACCTATTTGTCCCCGTCTACAAGCGCTATCATGTCGACAGACTCCTCGGCCTGCAAATGTTTTTACTCCTGGCGTGCATTAACTTTAAATAAAGCCTGGGAACACTTTTCGTTCTTTTAATATTCTGTTTTCGTTCTGACCGTTAAGACCCATTATATCGTTCTAACACATTTTTACAAATCAACTTTCGGTAAGCTTTTCACTCATTACTGTGATTGCGGCAAACCGGCCGGCGCTCCCGTACGAAACCTCCGTCTAATTCAGCGGGCGCCCATTGAAAATGAACTGTAAATATTTTGTTACTGTAATGCATCACTATTGGTGTTGTAAAGATCAATAAAATGACTTTTAATGGGTGCTCGCTACGATACGTTGTATTGTTGCCTGCACCACTTAAAATGCGTTCGCGTTTTTTTTGCAGTTAGCTTAGTTTTTTATACTTCTTTTACAAGTAATGACAACCAATAGAAATGACAAAGGACAATCCGCTAAAACACAAAGGCGGCACTCAGTTTAAACCTATGCTGTGCGCCGCCATTCGCTTCCTAAAACCTGCACTGTCATGCAGCCGGCGCTTCAAAGAATGTCTCTACTTGAAGGAAGCTCTTATATAGGGAGTTTAAGCCTGCTTAAAAGGGCCAAGCCAGATCACGTCTGATTGTCCGGATAAAAAAAATATCTTAGATTAAAAAAACGTACTTTTCTATATCTTTTATATTTCATTGCAGAACCCTGGAGCTATACTTAGATTAAACGTATTGATCGAGCAAGACTGAGGGCTAACATTCTGTCGCATTGCTCCGAACATTGCCAATTTACAAAAATTTACGTAATTCATACGTTTTTCAAATAAAAAATAATGGTTTCTAAGATTTAGGAATTTTTCACATTTAAAAGTAGAAACTTTCGTCCAAAAAAAGGTTTCAAATCCTTGTCTAAGAATTAAGGTGACTTGATAATTCTGCGAATATGGCATGATGTGCGTTAACTTTCTTAAGCCTAAAACTATATTAAAATATTTTATCTTATTTTGATAGTAAAAGAACATAAGAAGCATTACATTGTAAGTCTTCTTCCGATATCCTAATAATTTTGTCGTATTTCTACTGGTTTACGCAAAGGTTTAAATGTCCTATAGCAGTGGTTGCCAAATAGGGGTCCGCGGACCCCAGGGGGTCCGCGAAGCCACTTCTGGGGTCCGCAAGACCCTCAACAAAAATTTTTTCTTTTTTTAGTTGGCACGTTTTTTGTAGTTTGATGCGCGAGTGTGCCACGTATTGATGAACTGACCAGAATGAAGTGATGTGGCACCTTTGTTTTATGTTTTTCTGCTACGTAGCAATAAAAGGCGCCTGTTTCATGCTCCAGATCTGTTAACTTACTAACGTCCCCCCCTCCCCCCCCCCCCCCCCCCCCCAGCTGGAAGGGGTCCCCATCACTGAAAGCGGTCCGCAAGGGGTCCCCTACACATCCATGGCTGGGAACCACTGTCCTATAGTATAAGCCCTTTTTCTCAAATTAAAAAAAATGGTCCCAAAAAATAACATATATTTAGAAGAAATACTTTGTCCGATTACTTATGGGGCAACTGACTACCACTGTGATATTTTGGTGAGGATCTGAGCAGATCGAGCCACCTCGTCGTGCGGTTTGGCGTGGAACGACTCGGCCGATAAAGTTTCACGGCCTAGCACCCTTCATATGAAAACATACCAAAAAGCTTGCAGAATGAACTGAAGACATGGTCGCAGATGACCGAGCTATCGATGGTTTTAACATTAAGCGCCATCTCCCGATAAACGCAGCAAGCCGGTGATGGACATTTTCGCCTGCTCCATCGGCTTACCGGGAGTTGGAACCACAAGTTGCAAAGTTCGTGACTCGGTCGTCTGCGAACACGTCTGCAGTGTTCCTGGCAAGTTTGTTTGCCTAATGTATCCTGTGAAGAGAACTTCGTCTTGAAATTTCATCACGTGAAAAGTACATTCTGTTAAAGTCTGAGATTTCCATGTGCAGGCACCGATTTGTCAAGCTTAGTTCGCTGCGCGAAGGTTAATGGTAGGCGCCCTTTACATGCTAGTCATATTAAATTGTTGGAAATCCAGTTATGTACCAAGAAATCATGGCAGTGTTTTTTTTTTGCATGCTTACTTGATATATTCGGTAATAAATTTATATCCTATAATTTTGACATACATTGTAGTATCAGAATGCCTTCATTTCCACAGCACAAGAGCCATTTTTTGCTTGCCGACTGATGGTGTAACCCTATTTTTAAACCGCATTACGGCCTAATACAAATTTGCCTCAATGCTCTAAAGGCGTTGTTTTCGCATGTCCCCACATTCGACAGACATCATAATCATTTTAAATGGTTGATGACAGGGTGCAACCTGCCTGGCATCTCGCACCCCCTTCCACCAAATAATTATGCGCGACTTTTAGGAATACGCACCTCTTCTGGAGACCCGCAGAACCTGTTCTTTAGGAACAGGAGAGCGGGGAATGCCGCAAAGAGTTTACTCGCATTCCAAGTGGAAATACAGCACCACAAAAGTAGATAAAAACTACCAAAAAGAAACACCATTATGCGCCGAAGAAATTTATTTATTCCAGCTCTAAAATTTTCAACACGATTCTCAAAAGGACAAAGGTTATTTCCTTATAACAGTAAGAAAGCACAAAACAAACAGAGGGACAAAAACAGACATGTACAAGTCCTCTTATTTCCTTACTTCTGTCAAATTCATCTTTAAAGGTGTCAAAAGGATGATTTCATCTGAAATCTTGCAATAATAAGCGATGTGTTCTCTAAATATTCAGGAAAAAATGACTGTTTGATGAAAATGTGCGACTAAAATAGAGCTGCAGACGGAAATGTTGTTCTTGAGTTTTTGGCTTCGAAATGGCAAAAGGCAGGTCTTGCGATTTTTGCAGTTTTCTGACACATGTAGGGGGTCGCGCAACGTATAGATGGTATTTTTAACAACAATGATGCGTTTTTAACTGCTTTAATGCTTTATGAAAAGACATAAAGTTCACAAGATGTGCTTATTTTTATAAAATAAAAAAAAATTCTTGAGTCTTGCACCTTTGACAATAATGGGCCATGTTTGAATCGAACTGGCTTTCGATATACAATTATTGAGTACATAAGAAACATATCAAATAAAATCTTGTATATAGGCCTATTTAAAACTTATGATACTGTCTATTTAGGTTAAGTTTATACAAAAACCAACACCGCAATTATGAGAAGAAAAGCTAAAAGTGCAAAACTCGACGTCATTTTAAAGAAATACGTATATTTTATTTCCAATTTTTTTTTATATGAAAGGCTTTTTGTGAGCGTTTATAAATGCCTTAAAATTTCTTTGACATATATTTTATCGCCATATTAAGCAGTGCTTTTGAAAAGAAGACATACTTGTACCTTCATTGTACGACGCATATCTCTGCCATTTTGTTTTTACCTTAAATATTAATAATATTTGTATCATGATCATAGTTCATATTGGTTCTCCGGTCCACACACAGTTCGGCAAAACTTATACATCAATAGTATTTATATTATAATAAAGCAACGGGTTCTTCCCCACTTTCAATTTGCTTATTTTGTAAAATATAGAAATTGAAACTCTCTTAAAAAATCTGCAAGCTTTGTCATATGAGAAGAACAAATATATATTGGAGGCTTTAAATTTTTCCGTGAGTTAATAGAGCACTTGTGGGGAAATCATTTCAAAGCGACGGCCCGTCGTGCATGTCAGTAAGCGTGCATGAATTTTTTTCTTTCTTCAAACCTTATTTACACAATAGGTAAGATGGGCTTGTTGAAACCTTCCAATCTCCGTCTTTAGTATTGGCCCTTCAATGTTTGCAAAATTAAACGTATGTTCAAAATCTCATTAAATCATACGAGGCGAAACTATCAATTTTAATAGCATCACTCCGCTTCGGAGCTTGCTCTCGCTCTTCTGTAAGGTGCATGTCTTCCCTAACTTCGCCTTTTTTGTATATTTATTCGTGTTTAGATGTAAGTATTTTAAAATTCTTCAACGCAAAATCGGAACGAAAGGGCCATCTACGGGCCGAGGAGGGCATAGACATGCCACTACCCTTTTTAACTCTATGGGTGTCGCATCCCCTTTTTAGAAAGCTGTAGTGATTGTTTATTTAGTAGAGACAAAGCCACTATGAACGTTAGACACCACTACCATATAACAATCCTTGCACGTGATAGAAAGGACGAAGCTATAGACAACCTGTGATTACCGGTAGGTGCTACCGGAGCTACATATCATGTGCCGTCACTTACGACAGCGACAGCCTTTCGCTTTCGTTTCGCTTCGCTGGCAGGTTCTACGCTGTCCACGGGCGGCGGAGAAAAGCTCACCGGAGAAAAGCTCACCGGAGAAAAGCTCACCGGAGATAGGCTCACCGGAGAAAAGCTCACCGCAAAACCGGCAGATGCGGAGAAAAGCTTACCGGCCTTTCAGCGGATGCGGAGAAAAGCTCACCGATATTTTTTTAGCTTAGCTTGATTCTGCGTCAAACGTGGCAATTTAACACAACTCGCATTCGTCACTTCATTAGAAATATGTCTTCTTTTTTGAAATATTCTTGAAGTTCATTCGGCATATTTACTAATTCCTCAGAAATTAGTAACCACCCATTATTAAAATTAATGAAGCCGCAAGTGTAAAATCAAAACATCGTTCACCGATAAAAAAGGCAAGAATTTATTGTCAGTGTGCCGTCGCTAGCTCCGTGAGATAAAGAGGTTTGTTCTTTGCTCACAGATAATTTTTCTTCTTTTTATATGGAGGCTGTTAGATCATGCGTAATTATTAATTTGGGAGCAATATACCCAATAAGCTTAACAAATATTACAAAAGAGGACATTTTCTTTTTTACAAAGCTGACGAATTTTAATGATTATAAATTGATATATGTTACGCATGATCTAACAGCCTCCATATAAAAAGAAGAAAAAATATCTGTGAGCTTTTCTCCGCATACGCTCAATGGCCGGTGAGCTTTTCTCCGCATCCGCCGGTTTTGCGGTGAGCTTTTCTCCGGTGAGTTTTTCTCCGGTGAGCTTTTCTCCGGGATTCGCTGTCCACACATCTGGTTTCTCACCTCAGTTTGCTAGACACAGTTAACCGAAACCTAGAGAGAGAGCAGCTACTCTTTGCCTGGCAGCAATATTAAACATGGACGACCATGAATTCAGTCTTGAAGAAATTCAGAGACTTTACCTTTGTGCTAACCCCTTTAAGAAGTTCGTTTTGCTGACCTTTAGGTGTGTCCAAAAGGAGACGGTTTAACCCTGGAATCGTTGCCAATAAAGGCAGACGAATAAATCGAACTAGCTTTGTGGGAGTCTAGCGAAATGCTGAAGAAGCAAATGGGAAGTAACGCATTTCACAATAAACTCAGAAAGTGCGTAACACAGAACTTCCCACAATAATTTACCCAACACACTCAGCGGCTTGCTATAAGCTCAGAAAGTCCGCATCGCCAGGCTCGTACCATTGCATTGCATTTTGATTTTGCGGAAAACCGGAGGGTCGTCCTTCGGCGTGTGGTACAATGCTTTAATTTGACAAACTGAATCGTGTCTGTTTCAGTGCTGTGGAAAGGGCACTCCCGTTGAATTCCAATGCTATTCCGGGGAATTAGAGCTTCAAACCATTCCATTTTTTTTTACACTCCTCAAAATGAAAACATTGGGCCCATTCCCACTCCTGGAATTGCTGAACTCCACCATTCCGTTCCTTTAATTTCTAAACGTGAAAAAATGGGGATTGACAGCCACACCGTGTTGCTGGAAGAAAGCAGCATAAAGCTGCTGACGTGATCCAACGCGCAGACGACTGAAGAAGTATGCTAAAACTTCTTAAGAGGGCGCGGTACCTCTATTCATTCGTCCGTTTCAGCCACCAGATGGCGCGCGGCTCGAAACGTGGTTGAACGCGCAACTTCTAGATGGCGCCAGTATCGAGGTGTGAAAAGGCCCGCGTTATCCGCTGCGTGAAATAGATCCCGAAATGTGCCGTGTTCTCCCGGCGGAGGAAGTTTCTCCCTCCCTCGCGCGCGCTTGGTATGTACGCGCGGTGGCCGAGTCCGGCCTCTGCGCTGTGTGATGCAGTGGGTGGCGCTCGTTTCTGTTCGGAGGTAGGAATAAAAATGCCGTTCCCCTCTTTTACGACGCTCGTTTCTATAGCTTGTTTTTCTTTTCTTTTTTTATCTCAAGTGACCTACAGTATCGCCTGTTCGAAATCGTCCTTTGCGGTGAGCGATTGAGAGTCAGGTTAGCATTTTATTTGGGTCAGCATTACACGTTCAATGGAGACCTCGGGCGGCGATGTAAATATGCTTTGCTCCCCAAAGTGTGTCCAAGGTGCGCAATGACAATTGGAAAGGGTATTGAAGGCGCGCGACCGTCGGTTGGTAAAATACGTGCGTTAGATTCACTTATTTTTGCCAACGTCTTTTATCTGTTTCGACAAATGACATGGTCGAGTCTATTGATAACCTTAGCTAGATTAGACGTACGGAGTGTCCGGGCTTTAAATAAATTTGCTTCGTTTATGTGAATGAATAACTGTTTTCTCTTTTCCGTGCTCGGCGCTATGCAAAAATCGCTGAGATGTTATGGTAGCTCAGTGTGGCGGCGTTTTGCACGCTGACTCGCTATTGCATTCGCTTGTCACAATATGTGTTCAGATGGAATGTGCCAAATCGTATTTCCGATCGATATGATAGATTTACTTTGCTACAGTGTTAATTATATTTTCCTGATTTAAACTGGTTCGTCCCTGATCTGAGCCTAAGTTCAAATTCGAAGGGCAGACAGACTTAGCGTCGTAACAGCCGTAATGCGCAGAAAGAAATTAGTACCATGAAAGAAAAACAAAAGGATACGAGGTGGCTCAGTGTTATAGAAGTAATGAGTGTGCAAAGGATGCCATCGTACGTGATTTTTTTTTTATCTCCGCATCGCTGGGAAACGCTCAAGGTATCAGCAAAGACAGCGAGCTGGCGTGAAATTTCCATCGAGCGGAAAACGAGTGTCATTTTTATTTCATCATGCGCTTTCATTTTGATATGGCTCAATATGGGCGCGAAATAGTAACACGTAAGGCAACAAAATTTAGATGTTAGGTCTGGAGCACCGCCATACTCAGCCGTGTTGGGGGCATCTCTCGCGAGTCAATACGGCAAAGGTATTGCGCGTCGAACTGTACGTGAGAGTTATCCATTTCAGCGAAACCTTGATTTCGCAAAACTATTGTGGCTCGAGTCGTGGCTTCCAGTACTTGGAAGCCACGAGCGAGAAATAAATGACAGTTGATTTTGAAGGCCAATCGCGACGTGGAAACCCATAAAAGAGAGTTCCAATAAGACGAGAGCTTCCCCTTCTCTTCAAGTGCGTGGGTTACGCTCTCAACCCTGCACCTGTAGTAACACTGCAGGCTCCTAAAATCGCTTTAAAAACGTTCCTGATCGCAACAACTTTTTTTTTTTTTTTTGTCGGGGCGTTATTTCATTTTTTTTTTCTTTTTGTCTATCTTGATACCCCATCAGCGCAAAAACTACCATAAACTAAAAAAAGAAAATAGTGGGCATACAACGACAACGCACCCACTGGGACCCGAGTCAAGGCAAGAACAACTAACTACTAAAAGGGGAAAAAAAACCATGTTCGCATACACAGACAGAACGCCCCCATCGAAAGAAATGAATTATGCGCTTGTTCTGCCAGTCTCGTTGTGCGTCTGTCAAAAGCCACAAAGGAGGAAGACAATCAGCGCCTACACCACTCCCCCCCCCCAACCACCCCTAAAAAGAAGAAAAGAAAGGTGTCTTGGGCGCGCGCGCGGTCGCCCAAGCGATGACCTTGCAAGGGTATGCGATTGTAGCACGTTTGTCCCCCGGTTGTGCCCCTGTCTCAAATGCCACGGTCCGTTTCTCCCAAGTGCCCGTCTTATCTTCCCGAGTATCAACTCCGCAGTGATTCTGAATCATTCCGATGCTTTCCAACGTTGCAAAACTGTTAGACGAATATTTGCACAGAAGTATACACTGTTCTCAGAACTATCTACGGCGCTAAAATTCAAAAGCGCCGTGTTGGATTCGGGAACTCCTGTAGGTTTAGCTCATTGTAGGAACATTCTTATTCGCTCGATGAACTCCACAAAACGTGTAAATATTAGAATGAACTTTCCAGAGAACGATAGTTGTTGTCGGGGTTCCAGGCGACCGGACAGGTCGCAATTATTGGCTGATTAAAAATTTTATTTCATAATCACAATCGTATCATCAAGGGCACGCCATTTCCTCATCACTTCTTCTACGAAAAGAGTTGCTGTATTCGTAGCACACACAGACGGAAACGGTTGAGACTGTGCCCAAATAATATCTTCTTTTGGCAGGTACTGCGCAGCGATTACACACAATGCCTCTAACATAAACATGCTGCTCCACATGTCTATTCACAAGATGCAATACATCGTTCTCCCAACTTTATTGAAATGGGCATGAAAGCGCGTAACCGTCACTTTTTTGAAGTTCTACTTAGAGGTGAAGTGTTTACCGCAAAAGTCGTTAATTATTTATTTCTTTCCGTTCCACTACAAAGCTCGATTCACTTAAATTTTTGTTTTTATATCGTCTCTACAGCGCTTTTACGTCGGTACTTTCGTGTTAGAGGACATCACATAATGTGCGAAAAAAACAACAAAAGAACGGTAGGATGGATGCTGCATAGCCTTTTTTTTGTGGACATCAAGAAAAAAAAAGATAGTAGTTGTCTTCACTTCGCACTGCATGTTTTACCACGAAAGTTCCTATTTGGTTATGATGTCTTTATTTTCTTAAAAATTGTATACAGTAATTTAAATTATCGAATTACAAAAACGTCGAAATTGTATAATTGCTTTTCGTTGGGACGCCATGACGACAGCGACACACGTGTTCCCCCGTGGTTTTCGCCAGCATTTCTACGATGAATTGCCAGGATCGCGAGATGCAACAGCGTGACACTCTGTCTTCTGTGACGTCATTTGTTGCACTTCGGGACCACTTTTGATGTATGGCCAACATAAGACGCTAAACACACCAGTCGGAGACGCGCTGCAGGTGCCATAGTACTGCTCCTAAAAGTAGCTGTCACGTGCTTTGCTCCGCGACTGTGATTCCCTCACAGCAGCTCTGACTGAGGGTTGCCAAATTACGGTGAAACGGAGTATAGACAAAACAGACCGGAAACGAGCTGCCGGCATACGTTAGTCAAACTCCAACAAAAAGGATTAGTTTCTTCCCAAGCTGGACGACATTTACCGGGCATCTTTAGAGCTGCGAAGCTCAAAATCACGCGTGCTCATAAGATTTTTTTTTCTCGCGTGTTTGTGATTTTTATGATGTCCTGCAAGCAAGAAAAAAATATATATGGTGAAGTCACTCCGAGGGGGTACCGATAACTGCGAGCCACGAACATGAGGGATTCGCTAACATCCGTCAGGAGTGTGAACGGTAAATCGTCACGCAAACATATTCTCACAAGCTGCAAATATTTATTTGGCTTGGCAAGTAGAATACTAGTATACTAACGACATGTGATTATTGTACACAAGATACCATTTCTCGGTTCTTCAAAACCATTTCCCTTGTCTGAACGGTCGCGCTACGGGCCGCGGCTAGCCGTGCCCTCGATAGACTACGGAGCTGCGTTGTGTCGTCTGCTACTGTACCGCCAACAGGAGAGCGATAGCTCTGTGTGCTCCACAGATGCGTGTTGCGGTATAACTCTGTACGTCTGTCCTAGAGGAAGACAAAAAGATAGGCTCTGTGACCCCCTCCTAAGCTAACAAAAAACAAACAGAAGTATACTCGTTTGAACTGAACGGTTTACAAAATAGTGACCAGACATTGGAAAAGCATATGTCAGAGAACTTGGTTTATGAAATGGCATCATTGTTTCGAGCAAGAAATCACCTGCTCACCACTGGGACGATGAAATCGTCACTATTTATTGCGTCAGGTATATTTGGGCTCATGAAGAAAAATCTGAACACATCCTTCTCCCAAAGTTCTATGTCGAATAATAAACACTTTTTTAAACATCTATGCACAAATAACTCATTTTTTCTACACTTGTATATACACGTTAATTAAACAACGTCAAACCGCATTTTTGGTTAGATCTTGATGTCTACACCAACTACATTCATATTTTTAGGACTTTATTGAACGATAACTTCAACTATGGTTAATGGAACACGATCGCTCGATCTCAACAAAAACCTCAACGTGCGAAGCTTCCACAGACGGTCGCTTGCGAGTATTCTCAATGTGAGACTTCAGAAGCTTTCGCTTGCCATAGGGAGCTTGCTTTCGACTACAGCACTGCACAGACCCGGAAAGCGCGGAGCACGCTGCTGTGGGGAGAGGTTGACTTACAAGATGACGTGTTACGTGGTCACGTAAGATGGCGTCATTTCGTGCAGCGTGATCACGTAAGATGACGTCATTTCGTGTAACGAGATCATGTAAGATGACGTGTTTGTGTCACGTGATCACGTAAGATGACGTCAGTTCGTATGAACTGACGTCATCTTACGACAACGCCAACAACATTAGTGCCGTCCGGAACCATTGACCTTAGAAACGCGCCTCTTCGCTTGAAGAGCTGATATGCGTTGATTGTTATTTGTTTGTTTTGCCTACTACAGACCATTCAAAAACTCGCCTTCTGGGTGCCACCAACTTCGTCTACTGGGCTGTGAAGCGCGTTCGAGCGTGCGCAATACCTCTCTAGGCCGAAAGATTGTACACTGAGTATGCGTTCACAGCTCAATGACTTAGGCATTTTTCGTCAGGATAGATGCTCCCACGAGAAGAGCGTAATGGATATGTGAATAGAATTGGAAATTTGAAATGTTCTTGTCCAATCGCATTTTTCTTTGGTTATCAATGCTTTTTAGCGTCATCACAAGACGTTCAACCCATAATACACTGGTGATTAAAAAATAAGCACCGAAAAACATGCACCGATTTTCGCTCAAAAATAAACACCGGAAAAAAACATACCGTAATCATTACCCATGTCACCTTTTTGGGTGATATGTGAATTTCCAGAAGAACAGCGAGTTACCACCCTCCCCTAGGAATACCCTGACTACAGAGCAGGCGACCCGTTTTTCCCCGCGTTAGATTGCGGTGACCACGAACCGTACGGAGGTCACAGGACGTCCGTGAAAAATAAAAAGGAGGCAAACAACGATCTACTGTGTGCACGCTTCATCCCCGATTTCCACGACCCCAAGGCCGAAGGATGTTTGTGTGAAGGATAACAATAAAATAAAACTTTGCGTCAAAAAAAAAAAGCCCGTTTTTAAAAGAAAAAAAAAAGTAGAAACAAGCACAACGCGTTGACGGACCGCGAGGTTGTGGAATACCTCGCGGTCCGCTTGCCACAGGACGGTTGTCTTCGACCCATAGCTCCAAGGTGAATTTGCCACTTGCGAAAACACGGAGACCTACCCAGCGAGAACCAGGAAAGCAAGACACGCACACTGACGCCTCGGCGTGCTGAATGAAACACGATACGGGCGCGGAATACGGCCGCGGAAGAACACCTCGCACAGTGCCGGTCCGGCCGATCTCCGAACGGACGATTTCGCATTTCGTGGACAGCGAGCGCCACCGCACGGGAGAGAGAGGTACCTTAAAAACGACGAAAACAAGCACCGACACCTTGGTTCTTTATATTTGCTGTAGTTACGGAACAAATCGACTTACATGAATAATTTGAATATTATTCGATTCCGTAATAAATTTAGAAGACCTTAAGCACAATACTTCTTATGTTTGAATTTAGATAATTTTGTAAATTCGCTCCGAACGCAAGAGTGCCGAATTAGCCGATTTTGACCATTTTCATGATTTTTTAAAGAATATAATTAAATTTATGATGAAACATTTGTTGCGCTTAGTGTCTCGATAATGACTCAATGTCTTTAAAGCCGAAGTTTTCAAGAAGATCCGCGCAGCCGTTATTATGTGAGAATTTTGTTAATTTGGTGAAAAACCTCATGTATTCTCTATGGGGCTCTGAGGTGCGCCCCCTCTTAAGTTCATTCCTTTTACTAAGCCGAAGGGTGGTCGCACAAAACGCTTCGTGGCACTTGGTGTCACTGCAGACATCGATCGCGCTATCAAGCGTAAAAGTCTTGCGAGTCTCATCAGAGGCCAACAATTACCCCCCCCCCCCCCATGTTGAATTAACCTGAAACATCAAAAGGAAGAAGGGACAGAAAATAGACGGGACGACATTTCAAACTCAGCTAAAACGCTTATTCCACCTCCTTATATAGTCTCAATCTCAAGGTCATCCCCACCAACACAAAAGCACGAAGTATATACAGTCCAAGCGCCACAGTCTTCATCACACAATGGAAGAACGTTGACAACCTTTACATGACGACGCGATAAGGCAACATCCATCCACCTTCAAACTCGAACAAAAGGATCTCTTCCCCTACTATTCTAAACACCGTTCATACTTCTGAATCATAACGCGCCCTCTCCACATAATAGTAATAAAAAAAAAGAAACACTGAAACGGAGTTGGGCCAATACACGAAAGAACCACACAAAGCAAAAATGTTTTACAGGTTTTTTTTGTAAAGTCAGAAGCAGGTCGCACTTCAAACAACTTAAAAGGCAAATAAAATAATAAATAATAAATAACAAAAAATTTACATTTTATAAAGCTTTTTGAATTGCTTCCAAAGTCTAGTGAAGCCTGACTTATGCAGTTGCCTAGAGACTTTTATCCGAACAGTCTCCCTTATAGCCTCGTCCCACTAGAGCGACAAACACCGGTATTTGTCCTACGACACCACAAAGTTCCGTGTCGCCGATGCTGTCCCACTGCAACGACCGACACCCGCGACAATCGTCGACAAACGATCGACGACGGACGAGTTCTTGTCTGTTGTTGGACTTGAAGCGCAGCAAGCAATCCCACTGAGGAACATCTCTCGGAGACAAACTTATCTTCCTCGCTTGTTTATGCCTTCTGTTGCCTCCCCTCTCACTCTTCTTCAATTCCTCCCGGAACGAGAAGCCCTTGGCAGCCACTCCTCGTTCCGGGCCCCGCAGTTCCGGTCCCTCGATTTCACGTAGTGGTCGCCGGCACGGCTTGTTGGCTGGCGCCGGGCGGTCGTGTTGCGAAAGGAAATTTGCTGTGGCTGCTTTTGCTCGCGAAAACTTGGTGCGCGAGGTGGTGCTTCAAGACGCCGAAATCTACGCCCCTGCATCAGGATGGATACACCCATGTTCGAGGACTGACGAAAGTAAGACCGCTCACCACGAATTGTGACACGACGTTCCGCGGCAAGCCATTCCGGCAGACGAGAGACTTGTCATCACGTTTTGTGATGATCGGGATGCCGTTTTGTCCATCAAAGAGCGCCTGCCCTCGATCATTCGAATGTGAAGTTATAAACATCGTTAAAATCAGCGTGAAACTCCGTGGCGCTCACCTTGAATGCCTAGAACGGCCCGAAAAAAGGAACGATTCGGGTATTTTTAGTTCGGAAAAAGTTTGGAGTCTATTGGCACGACTGTTTAAGGAAAGTCGCCAACGGCAAATGAAGGGAAGCGGAAGCTTTTATCAAGAAATAAAGTAATCGTTTCCACTTTAACCGTGTTTGTCGGTGCGTTTTATGCCCAAAGAGCAAAACACGAAAACCGCGTCGCCAGGCTCTGTTTGTCTGTGTATTTTTTGAAGTGTTTTGTTGACAACTCCAGTCCCACTAGGAAACGAGTTTCCTTGCACCCGTGTTTTGCGTCGTGTCCGCCAGGTGGGACGGCGGACTCGGACAAACAGGCTGCCTGTCGGTGTCGTCTGTCGCTCGTTGACGTGTGTCGCTGTCGTTTGTTGCTGTCTGTCGCTCTAGTGGGACACGGCTATTACTACTCCCTTTGCATCATTCCTCTCTTTATGTATTATTTCCGCCTTTGACCATAGAGCGCCGTGCAGTTGTTACATTCTTGAACATGTTTTGTGCATTGTTCTTTACATTTCTTTTATGTTCGTTTAATCTCTATTCTATGCAGCGTGACGTGTGTCCTACATACTTAAATCCACACTCCAATGGTATCTAATACACTACACCAGTCTCGTAGCATACCGATTTTTCCCGATGAGCTTTTTTGCACTCACTCACACCTGTTTGAAATGGCGTCAGTTTACTTAATCTAAAATCTGAACTAAAAACCTTGTCTGCTCCAAACTGCCACGCACATGCCTTCAGGTTGTGAGAGATGTCATGAAAATAAGGGATTACAGCAAAGCAGTTCCTTGATTCCTGCTCGGTTTCTCTCCTGCCTTTAATAAAAAATTATAATTGCCGCTTTATAAAACTTTCACCATAACCTACACTAATCAACCTTTTCCACTGCCTTTCTATTGATTCAGTGATAAAATGGATAGATGACCTTTCTAACGCGTTCCTGACCAATGACTTTACAATCCCCGCCTTTACGGTCTTCGAATGACTGCTCGTTCTTGGCAAAACCGGTTTCGAATTTTCTTTAGAATATTTCCAAAACAACCCTTTGATTCACGTGAATACGTAAATAGAGAAACTGCAGAAACCATCCTCCAGTTTTTCCTCTGTAAACTTAAATTCTGGAGCCGTTGACCTTATCACACCTTCTATGATTTCTGTTCGGCCGTCCGTAAACGTGCATATTAAGATGTCATCTACATATCTTCTCCCTAATGCCGTACCCGGGGATAACCCCTGTAGTTTATCGTGCACTGCACGATCCAAAGAGTTTAAGTAAACTTCTGCTGAAATCGGTGCGACTGATGACCCTATAAAAACACCTTCTTTTTGTATATACTTTGGTCCTTCATACTCCACTACCGTTGACTTCAGATAAAACCCCAAAATTGTTAAGAATGTTTCTACCGATATACCTGAGCCCGATGGGAACTTAACGAGATTCGTCTCCAATGTCTCCCTCACTCTGCATTAACCGGGTATTTTCTAGAGAAAATACAAGTCCTTAATGTCCGTCGATAACACTGAACAACGCCTCCCATGATGAGTCTCCAAACTGTCAATCAATTCATTTGAATTTCTAAGTGATAATGCATATTCTAAGCATGCATAACCGAACCCATTTTGTAGAAACTTTGACACCACTTTCTGCCATGTCCCACTCTCATTGATGACCGCACGAAGGGCAATTTCAGGCTTACGGTGCCCAATGTATCACATGCCCAATGTATCACAAGTGCAATGTCGAATTCATTGCACTCGTGATACATTTTGCTACATCCTTCAATTCATCCTCACTCAGTACTGCACAAATGTTTCTTTTCAACTTCCCAATGTTCCCTACCCATTCCGAAAACAAGGTATTCATTTCCGTTTTTGTTTTTTTCTTGAATACTGGCGCAGGTAAAACTGCAAACCGTCCGGACTTATCTGTTTCAAACAACTTTAAGGACTTCGCTTGCGACTCCTTCTTAACCGCATTGACTTCTCTGAAATTTCATTTGTCCTTTGGGTACGTACCTCCATTACTCTTTCCGTCCTACTGATTGCATGATCTATAAAAGCGACCTTTTCTTCTGGGTTAACCAATCTGGCTACAGTATGAATGAAAGACAACACGTCGATCCTCGAAGGCTTCAAATTCAGACAACACTTCGGTCCCTTTGATAAAACTTCCTCCGTCTTAGGTGATAATGCTTTGCCACATAGATTGACAGCAGACTGCCGGGGCTCACACCATACAACAGGTCGAAACCACGATTTTGAACTTCCATTAACACGAGACTTCAAGTCTTTGATACTGTCTAGGACGTGCCTTCGCGGCAGATTCCATAGTCGGTCCAACAGAGTTCTTCTGGTGCTGCTCCATTGATGACACTCACGGTAGTTATTATTCTGATTTCCTAGAAAATACCCAGCTAATGCAGAGAGTAAGGGAGGCATTGAAGCTGAATGTCGTTAAGTTTCAATCGGGCTCACGTATATCGGTAGAAAGTTTCTTAACAATTTTGGAGTTTTATTTGAAGTCAACGGTAGTGGAGTACGAAGGAAGAAAGCATACACAGAAAGAAGGTGTTTGTATAGGGTAATCAGTTGCACCGATTCTAGCAGACGTTTACTTAAACTCTTTGGATCGTGCAGTGCACGATAAACTACAGGGGTTGTCCCCGTGTACGGCAATAGTGAGTAGATATGTAGATGACACCTTAATATGCACGTTTACGGAAGGTCTAACAGAAACCATACAAGGTGTGTTAAGGTCAACGGCTCCAGAATTTAAGTTTACAGTGGAAAAACTGGAGGATAGTGTTCTGCAGTTTCTTGATTTACGAATTCACGTGCATCAAGGGTTGTGTTGGGTTAGGTTAGGATAGTTTAGGTTAGGTTAGGTTAGGTTACTGAAAATAAGTAAGAAATGCCATTTACAATTCCTCGAGGCTCATTTGTAATTTATTACAATTACAATTACCCTGCCATAAAAGTAAGTGACCGTTACCCTAAAAAGTAATTCGTTACTTTCAACAATATTGTCTTCAAGTAAGAAGCAAAGGGAAAAGGGTTATTTAAGTGCTTATTGTTGCCACCTGTTTCATTTAATGACCTTTCGTAGTTTGAGCAGCAGCTGGCCCTCGAAAGTCTCGTCAGACATTTTGCGTAATTTCTTACGGAAGATGTCAACTGCTACGATGAACACCCTTTGAACTGAAACACTGGATGGGAGTGCCATGTTGTGCTCACGAATGCTTCGTGCTCTGCATTGAGCTACTTTGGCGAAGCAGTGCAAATACTATATTCATCTCGAAGATAGAGCAAAGTTCCTCGTTGCAGCCGTCGTCTGATATTCGAGAGTTTTAGTAGATCGTTTCGATACCTCCAATGCCCTCGATGACGATATGATGAGTGCGCAAAAGCGGCGGCGTGGTATCGGGTATCGCTATAGGAGTCATCGGACGGATCTGCTAAAATTCCCCATTGTTGAAATCGCGAAGCTGTAGAAGTCGTCATAAATCTAGCCAAAACTAGAAAAAGAATTGACGTATGTTCATCTTACTATACCGGCATATATTGCAAGACAATAGCAAAACACAGTTGTAGCAGTAAGGTGATAATTATATAATAAATAAGGTTTGGCTCGATATTCTCCTTCCTTTGGTTCGGAACAGGTCGAGCCTGGGTTGAGACGTTGGTGAATAAAAAAAAATGTTTCTTGTATATAAATATAAGTAATAGAAAAACGGACATTTATAACAACAAATAATCAGGACGTCGGTTAAAACAAGGAAATGTAAACGCGCGTTTGTCGTGTGTACCTTTCTTGGTGCCGTACAAAAACGTACGGAGCACGAATCGACTGCAGTTTACTCTGGTGTTCTCCAGATAAACGTTCGCTGATGCCACAGGCAGCGAAGGGGAAAGTACTAAGCCGCGCTATGGCCCCACCCACGAATTTCACTCTGCCCTCAAGCTCAGAATATCAAGTCTACGTCATCCACCATCCATTGCTTGAGATAGGATGCGTCCTGCTGGCGTAAAAACAGGAAGAAAGCAAGGCTATTACCATTTTCGAAGAGCTCGCAAAAAGCTGACTCGCAAAAAGGGTGACTGAGAGGCAGATAACTTGGCTGGAATTCACAAATAAAGTGGGCCAACCCTAGGAATTGGACTAGTAAAAAGTGAATAGCTTTTAAAACAGGGTCAAATAACGTAAAAGAAACAGAAAAAAAAAACATCCTGCTTTCTAAGAGAAGATGAGAAGTGTGTATCAGCGAATAAAGATGCTTGTGGCAATAACACCTTCACATGTCAAATATCTTTTAGTAGATTTTAGGCTAGACGGAGCGTTGTCTCGTGTTATGACAATATAAAAATAGTCGTTGTCACTATAATCGAGAAGGACATTGTTAATTCTTCTCTGTGCACTTACCGCCTCGAGCTTCTCGAAGAGGCACACAGTCACTTGGTGTCCTCCTTTCCCCCTCTTCGACCGTAAAGAAAAACAAAAGAATTAAAGAAAAGAAAACGAATATAACTTGCCACCTTCTTTTTTTAGAAGTGCCCATTTGGATTTTTCGACATTGTTGTTAGTGTCTAAAAAAAAAAGATTCAGTGGCTTGGTGTTGCAAAAAAACGCTTTGCGGAACAGAAGAGTGCCAACCCTCCCTTTGTGCTGGTCGATTCGCCGGACAGTGTCACTACGCTCGAGATTACCAAAATAAAAACAACCCTTCCTTTAGAAAAAGGGGGAGGGGGGTCCTAAAAAAAATGTAACGGATTACAAGGAATACGTTACGTAAAAAAATGTAAGGAAATCAGCTTAAAATTACTCTAGGAAATATAAAAATATGTGGCGACAGAAAGACGTTGGCCGGTCTAAAAACAAACAAATCTTTGTCACCACAGTTATGAAAGAAAAAAGAAGAGCTGCTGAAAATCCATCCTGCTGCTGCCGCGATCCCAGCCAGTCTCGATGTTCGGGCAGGGCTCGTGATATCTGTCTGGTACGCGCCACACGTGCGTCACGCGGCGTTGCATCACTGCCACGCGTCCTGGCATGGGAGACATTCCTATGGTTATCGTTTGTCCGCTACAAGAGCTCCCGCCCCTAGAGGATCCTCTAGGAAGATGTTTTGTCCAAGAGGCGGAGCGATTTTCGTGGCACTGGGTGGGTTTTAGAGGTGGTGTCGAGTGTGGGCGGCGGAGAAAAGCTCACCGGAGAAAAGCTCACCGGAGATAAGCTCACCGGACATAAGCTCACCGCAAAACCGGCAGAAGCGGAGAAAAGCTCACCGATATTTTTTAACTTAGTAGATTCTGAAGCGGTGTGTGAACCGCTTCAGCTCCAAATATTGTGTAGTGCCCAACAGATAAGTAGGTGTTTGTTGATGTAATCAGTGTCGGCTACGCTGTTTTCTTTCTGTTAATTTCACTAAAAAAACTTTAGTTGCAAGAACAGCTTGGCCCTGTCGTGTTTGTTGCCTTCACTCCGTCTTCGTCGTTTGATCGGGTTTCATCATGTATAATGTTTACCAACTCGCCCTATTCGCTGCGTTACCGAAGACTACTTCTTATATAGGTCACGAGTAACAACGGTGACAATGTGCACCTCTGAAGGTCATGGGTGGCTCACCGTAGAAGGGCACTATCACATAAAGGTAACGTGTAAAAACACCAGCACGAACGGCTAGAAAACGTGCGTGTCTGTGGAAGAAAGAAACTTTGAATATCCTACTGACTATATTATCCTACCTGTTTTCAAAAATTAACAAAAGTTCAAATAGAATTCCAGGCACCACGTTGTTGCGCATGCACTTTCGGATTTTCGGCATTCACAGTTTTGATTTTTAGGTTTTAGGTAGACATTATTAAGTTTTCGAACTTTGCCCTGTTCTTCAAGTATATGAAGTTTTCAGTTTGGCTTTTGTGGCCTACAGGGTAAGCCACAGAAAACACACGCCCGCAATTATTAATTTGGGAGCAATATACCCAATAAGCTTGATAAATAATACAAAGTAGGACATTTTATTTTTATAAAGTTGACGAATTCTAAGGATAATAAATTGATATATGTTACGCATGATCCAACAGCCTCCATATATAAAGAAGAGATAAAAACGGTGAGCTTTTCTTCGCAGAGCTCAATGGCCGGTGGGCTTTTCTCCGCATCCGCCGGTTTTGCGGTGAGCTTTTCTCCGGTGAGCTTATCTCCGGTGAGCTTTTCTCCGGCATTCGTCGAGTGTCGGGCAGAGGAAGGCCAACATAGAGGCTGGACACTTGAAACATCTGTTGGCTCAAGGTGGGTAGGTTTAAGGCAATCAATGGAGATGGTGTCTCGTCGCCCGTTTAAGTCTAGCAGAAATAACTTTTCTCGTCTGTCCAGCATTTTGAAGGGACCGTCGTAGGGTTGGTCGAGCGGTTTCTTGACTGCGTCTCGACGTACAAAAACATGTGTGGCCGAGGTTAACTCGTTACACACATAGGTCGGGTGGCGGTCGTGGTGCCTTGTTGGTGTGGCACGAAAGTTCCGCATCACTTCTCGAAGCTGTGTGACATAGCTGAGTGGATCGGGCACGATGCAAATAAGCGGAGTGGCAATCATTTCAGCTGGGAGGCGAAGCGTCTGTCCATAGACTAGGTCTGCGGCAGTGTATCCGATGTCTGTCTTGAGACTGATGCGCAGACCTAGTCTATGGACAGAATGGACAGACGCTTCGCCTCCCAGCTGAACTGATTGCCACTCCGCTTATTTCCACCGTACCCGTTCCACTCAGCTACGTCACACAGCTTCGAGAAGCGATGAGGTTTAAAATGCCGATTTAAAAACAAACAAATCTTTATCACCACAATTATCGAAAAAAAAAAAGAAGAGCTGCTAAAAATCCATCCCGCTGCCGCCGCGATCCCAGCCAGTCTCGACGTTCGGGCAGGGCTCGTGACATGTGTCTGGTAGGCGCCACACGTGCGTCACGCGGCGTTGCATCACTGCCACGCGTCCTGGCATGGCAGACATTCCTATGGTTATCGCTTGTCTGCGACAATTATTCCGTAACTGAATTACTGATAAGGGTAAGGGATCACAAGTAATTTTATTACTTGTAACGCGTACAAGTCTGGTCTCAAGTAGCGGCCAAGCCCTTTAAATCAACCGCAAAATTCGGTTTCTTAACCTATCACGCTGAAATTTTCTGCAGCGTTGCCCGCAGGTGGTGCATGTTTCTATAAAATTTGCAAAGAGCGAACTTACGCAAGGGAAAACCAAAAAAAGAAAAAAGGCTTTACTCTGATGGAAACGCAGCGAAGTCACCGGTCTTCAAACAATATGGAGCCCTATTGATTAACGACATGTGGCTTCGCTGGATTTTTAAAGGAGCTAAGCCTTTTCTTTCTTTACTTTTTTCTGAGGTAAGTTTTCTCTTTGCAACTTTTTTTAGAAAAATTGCACCTCCTGTGGGCAACACTGCACAAAATCGTAGCGCGATAGGTTAAGAAACCAAATTTTGCCGTCGATTTAAAGAGCCTGGCCGCTATTTCGAGCAGCCGATAAAATGTTTGGAAAAGAGCTAGGGCGGAGGCTGACTAGACAACGTCCTTCTGACCTCCTTATCGTTTACGCTGGGGGTAAGAGTGTACGCGAATCATCGAGATGAACAAAGAAGCGTATCGTCTCGATCATGCAAGCGGCAATATTGACATAAGTGAGCTAATGCGACAGGTCAGAGTATTTATTTTTAATAAGACGGATTATATTTACGGTGCATCTTCAACACATTCGCCAGAAAAAAAGAAGAAAAAAAAAAACCCTTTGAAGTTTTATGCTTCAGGAAGTGCCTTCACTTAACTTTCGCCTTTTTTATATATTGACAAGCGTGGTTGCCATCGCCAAATAAAGTCAAGTCAGCGTTTAGGTACCGTACGTCACTTCCAGATTGCTCTTCGGTATACCAGGGTCGTGCAATGAGAAAAACACCCAACTCGCGTGTGTTCCTCGCAGATATGGAACAGCTGCCTGGGGGCAGCAATTGATAACCTTACGACGCCCATGACCGCGGAATCAGCATAAACGTATATATAAAAGGTCCAACGTGCTATCGGAAAGGTGAACGCCGGAACGCGTGGCTTTTGATACATCTGGCGCTACCTGGAGGTTAGTAGAACCGAGGAGTGCAGGGGGGCGGTGAGGGTGTGCACGTCCGATTCCGATTAAGCCTGCACTGTATCGGAACCACCTCTACATTCCGCCGTTTCATAAGCCTCCAGATAGCGCAGCATGTATCGAAGGCCACGTCTTCCTGCGTTCGCGCTTCGTTTTGCCCGAGTAGTGCGCGTCTTTTGGCACAAAAAATTCTCAGAAAGTCTATGAATACAAATGCAGGATGAACAGATTTAGGTATTCTCTTTCGATAAAATTTTAAGATTGGAACATCTCTCCAGTCGGCATTGTCCCTGCAATTCTCACCTCTATTTAAAAGCTGTAACTTTTTATATGAAAATTATGAATCCACTTACTAATCTGCTTAGTGTTGTTTTTAATTCCGTCAGCCTTTGCAAAAGTGTTGTATTATCGTTTTTTCACGTTCGTGTTATTTTGTTTTATTACGAATCTCACCGCATAGTCCAATATCTTATGCACGCTATGTATCGCTATTTATACATGTACGCGTAATATATACCCCTCTATAAGAATAGCCCAAACTGCCGCCGTACTTATCGAATGAACTTGTAAATAAATAAATAAAAGGCGACAGCGAAGTTCGCGGTGAGCCCTATACAGTTTGTTTCACGTTTTATGGGAAAGCACGACAAATATAGTTTTCAATTAGTTCTTCTTAAATACAACAACCAAGTTTCGAAGACAAAAAAAAAAAAAATGGAACGTTATTGCCAGTTTTGTTAATAAGAAAGTAGAGTCCTTCAAATGTGTGCTTTATTGTTTCAGGATTATTATATTCTCTTTAACATAGATTCGACCGCACCCAGAGTTACGGTTCGACAATCAAGCGGCGACAAAACTCCATCGTCACGCAGCTCATCAGCTTTGTGCGTTTGCGATTACCAACTAAACTTACTGGACACGTAAATGAAAAAAAATCCAGAACCGACATTGCTATTTCTGTGCGTGGTTGGTTGAACCGGGGGTAGCTACAGCGCAACTTTCGACCAGCGCCGTGAAGATGAACTTTGGGTTGTTGCAGCTTGTTTCTCTCGCATGGATGGTGTCCTTAGTGTTGCGTATGAGCGTCGCCGCCATGCGTCTATGTAAAACCGCGGTGTGGGCTTCGCGCACCTGCAGTGTGGAACATGCAATGCCAACGCAAACACGAAGTGCTCGCGTTCGCTCTCATACGTGATACTGAAGCACACTAATGTGAACCGGTTTATATCACTCGACAATTCATCCTAATTTGCCGGCCCTAAAAAAAAAAAAAAAAAAAAAAAAAAAAAAACGAAAATAACTTTTTTTTTTGCCTTGCTTGCAAAAAAAAAAGGCACTTACAGTCGATGAAGAGTCCACATGCCGCGGCTATAGCGAGGTAAATTGCAAGCGAGAGGAAAAGTGCGGTTACAGAGAACTGGCTCTCTGTTAGGCATTGATGGTGAATAAAAAATACGAACGTACCAGGCACACTCAGCTTTCTAATGAAACCTGCTGTTAATTCTAATCTAGAGACCTTACGAGATGCGATCAAAAAGTTTAAGGAACTCATTTTAGAGCGAAAAAAAAAGCAGGATGGAGCTGTGATACCTTCGCGTCTTATTATGCCAAAGGGCGTCGTTGTAAACATTCGGAGCAGCGCTACGCGAGTGTTTGGGACCAATAAATATTTCATCATAAATTGCAAATCATAGCGAGAGTCAATATAAGTTGTGTGTCGAACGCGGCCAATATTATAAAGATACATTTGAAACGTTCCAGCAGGCTTAGGTAAAAATACAGTGAATTGTGGGAAGAGTTTCAGTGGTTCTCCAGCTTCAAATATGTGTTCCGGAAGAAATGTTCCCATAAAAAACGTTTCCGGAAAAAAATTATCCGAAGAAAAAGTCCCCGGAAAATATGTCCCCGGAAAAAAAGGCCCCAGGTGGAAAGTAGAAAAAAATGGCCCCAAAGGGACATTTGTTCCACTGCCGTACGATCCGCTTTTCACCTTTGTGTATAAATCTAGAGTGTGTCATTTCATTCCTGACTATGTATCATTGCATCTCAACTGCTTTATTTGTTTTTATTGCGAAATAAACATTTATAACAATTCCAGCCAAAACCAAATTATTGTGCTTGGAAAATTGTCGAGGTACTTGTGCACCATTTCCCCAAATAGGGTAAAAAGCGCGACACTTAAGACGAACGAGCGATCGCTAGCTTTTTTTTTATCTTTTCTTATAGGAACGAAAGGTTAATTGTCAACAAAGTTATAGGTACTGAGAGGGCTTATTTGTGGATATTATGCAGACGGTAAAATTTTGTTCCCACTAATACTCTTTCTGAGTAAAATGTGAAAATACACCGATGTCGTGTTCGCGCTAACAGTGTCGCGATGTGTGAGTGAGTACTTTGCTGAATCGTATATTTCGTATATTTCCTTATTTGTTGGGGCCGTTTTTTCCTTTTGTCCATAGGGCATATGACCGGACCGTCCGAAGGCCATGAGGATCAGGGAAACCCAGAGATAGGGAATATTTTGGGGACATTTTCCTCCTACTTTCCACCTGGGGCGTTTTTTTCCGGGGACAATTTGTCCGGGGACTTTTTTCCGGGGACATTTTTTCCGGGGACATTTTTTCCGGGGTAATTTTTTTCGGGGACATTTTTTTCTACATCCTTCAAGTATGGCTGAATATCACTGCGAAAGACGAAGAGAAGTTTGAGAAGGTCACCCTGCCTCTCTTCTTTTCCAGCAATGTTCTGGCATTCATGAAGTGCTAGTGCCACTCAAAACAGTTTGCGCAATGTACTTCGTTTTTTACGTAGAGTGCTGAATTATTTCAAAGGTTTCTGTTTTAGACTCGCTGGGAGTTTGACGCAGAATCGATGTTCGCTATCGCTCTGGTTGGCAGTCTGTGGTGATATCGCCATTGTGATCGTGAACGTGGTCACAAAAACTCGTCCAGCGCAGCTGGAACTGTGGGCAGGGTAGCACGGCAATGAGACGGACGTGCCTGAACCCGCTTCTTTTCCTGCTTCAGGTGCTTGCCTGCGGCTTCGCCCCGGAGTCGGATCGTGGCTCTTGGTACGTGCCAGCGCGTGTGAACTACACTGACTACGAGGAAAGATTTCTTGTGCCTGGCTCCGTCTACAGCGCTACCGGATTCGTCAGCGACCAGTGGTTTGCGGCGACGATGACTGCTCCTCGGGCTTTGCCAGCCGCCTTATCGTCATCGACATCACCTGAGACACGAACGCACGCCCCCCGCCGGCTTTTCGTCAGTGGGCAGGGTAGCACGGCAATGAGACGGACGTGCCTGAACCCGCTTCTTTTCCTGCTTCAGGTGCTTGCCTGCGGCTTCGCCCCGGAGTCGGATCGTGGCTCTTGGTACGTGCCAGCGCGTGTGAACTACACTGACTACGAGGAAAGATTTCTTGTGCCTGGCTCCGTCTACAGCGCTACCGGATTCGTCAGCGACCAGTGGTTTGCGGCGACGATGACTGCTCCTCGGGCTTTGCCAGCCGCCTTATCGTCATCGACATCACCTGAGACACGAACGCACGCCCCCCGCCGGCTTTTCGTCAGTGGGCAGGGTAGCACGGCAATGAGACGGACGTGCCTGAACCCGCTTCTTTTCCTGCTTCAGGTTGGTGAGCCTTATTGCATTCCCACATTCAAGAGCAATCGTCTATGTCTTGTTGTGCTGCCCTGCCCAAAAGTGTTGTGTGCGAGTGTTACGGGTTGCTTTGACACATTCTGTCTCTTAGTCTTACTCCTAAGTGGTGATGTCGAACTAAACCCCGGTCCCTCAATGCAAGAACAGCTCGCTGCAATTCTGGAGAACCAAAAAGGCATTTCCGCTGATATAAGCTCAATGCAAGCAAAGCTTGAGACGCACATGGCCGATTCCAACAGGCGATTGGAGGTGATTGAATCCAGATTGAACGCGTTAACGGCGACTTCCCAAAAGGCAGAGCAGTGTGATAAGAACGTAAGGCAACTCCAGGATATTGTAGCGGCATTAACGGAAAAAGTTGACGACCTGGAAAACAGAGGAAGGCGAAATAATATAATCATCCACGGAATTGAAGAGTCTCAAGATGAAAATACAGAATCGCTGAAAGGACTGGTGCTTACCGAAATTTTTGAGAACAAGCTAGGACTTAAGGTTACCAGCGTCGAGCGTATTCACAGGATTGGGAGAGCTGATGGTCGCAGGCCACGACCTGTGATCTTGCGACTCTATGACTTTAATGAAAAACTAAACCTGCTCCGCAATTCACGTAGGCTGAAGGGTACGAGAATATTCCTATCCGAGGATTTTTCCCGTAGGGTTCAGCTTGTGCGTAGGCAACTCTGGGACAGTATAAAGGGCACACGTACATCAGATGATAAAGTCTTCTTACGGTACGACAAGTTATTTATAAATGGTGAAGCATTTACGTGGGATGAAACAACACAAAGCCGAATTAAATTACAAAACTCTGCACCCGCACTACAGGGAAGCGCATAACTAGTTCCGCGGAAAAGGCTAAAGTTAAGGGATAACCAGTCGAACCTCGATGTACTTCTAATCAACTGTCGGAGCATAAAAAACAAAATCGATGAGTTTGCAGAACTTGTATCAACAACAGAACCGTCCATTGTAATAGGTAC
Source organism: Ixodes scapularis (assembly GCF_016920785.2). Taxonomy (NCBI): domain Eukaryota; kingdom Metazoa; phylum Arthropoda; class Arachnida; order Ixodida; family Ixodidae; genus Ixodes; species Ixodes scapularis. The sequence goes on along the minus strand of NW_024610108.1, from coordinate 461,144 downwards.
CGAATCTTGGTTATCAGAGGCTATAAGTGACGCTGAGATCTTCCCTGAGCAGTATGTTGCCTATCGCAAAGATAGAAATACGCATGGAGGCGGCGTCTTTGTTCTGGTCTCCAGTGCCCTTCAGAGCTCGGAATTAAATGTATCCCGCCCAATTTGTGAATCTGTCTGGTGTAAAATTTATCTGTCCTCTGGAGAGACTCTAGCTGTTGGTTCATATTACCGGCCACCTGGATCAAACAATGAGTCACTAATGTACTTATCCGAAATACTATCCTCTATTGCAAGTGATTACCTAGTATTGGGGGGCGATTTTAACCTCCCTGATGTTATCTGGCGTGATGGCCAAGTTAGTGACTGCAACTCTTCAGTATTGTACTCCACATTTTCCCATCTTGTTTCAAGCTTTGGACTGATTCAACACGTTACGGAACCGACCCGAGCTGACTCGAGGCGCTCGAGCACGCTTGACCTTCTTTTTTGTAATTCCCAGACAGCTATATCCTCAGTCACCCACCTTCCAGGAATCAGTGATCATGACATAGTAACTGCAAGAGTGAAGTGCAAGCGTGTTATGGCGGTACGACCATGCCCACGGAAAGTACATTTTTATAACCAGGGCAACTATGCTGATCTTGCAGATGAATTGTTCGACTTTTTTGCCGAATTTGAAATGAGCTCCTACGAGATGGATGTTGACAATTTGTGGAAACTCTTTAGGTTTAAGCTCATAGCTCTAATGGACACTTATATTCCGAACAAAGTAATTAGACCCAAGAAGCGAAACCACAAACCATGGATAGATAAAAATCTGCGCCGTTTATTACATAAGAAGCAACGTGCATATCAAACACATCGCAGAATGTCTAATGCAGCATCACTGGCAAGGTTACGTAACCTAGGGAAACTATTTAAAGTCAAACTAAAAATCGCTAAGAGGATTTTTCATAGCACTCTAAGTGACCGCCTAAAGAGAAGTCCCAAGGAATTCTGGAAGTTGGTAAAGAGCAACAAGAAGGACCAAGTTGGTATCCCGCCGATTGATGTATCTGGTCAGACCCTGCACGATGGCCAGGAGAAGGCAACTTGTTTCAGTAGTTACTTCCAGTCGGTATTTTCTCCATCTCCTGGCTCAAATGATTGTCCCGTTATGGCCCCTACCGCCACCCCGTTACACGATATGAAGGAACTTGTGCTTAACTCTGATGGTCTAGTTAAACTTCTACAATTACTTAACCCCAATAAATCAACTGGTCCTGATGGCATACCAAATAGGGTTCTCAGAGAATGTTCAGGTGTGATTGCAATGTTTTTATATGTCTTGTTCACTAAATCACTCTCTGATTGTACTTTGCCTAGCGCTTGGAAAGAAGCATATGTAGTGCCCGTACATAAAAATGGTCCCAGAAACAAAGTAGAAAATTATAGGCCTATCTCGCTCCTTAGCACGTCCTCCAAACTGATGGAGCACGTCATTTACACCAGCATTGTACAGCATTTAAACGCTAACAATTTCTTCACCCCTTTCCAACATGGATTTCGCCCGGGATTGTCTTGCACAACCCAGATGGTAGAATTTTTTCACGAATTGGCACAAGCATATGACAAGGGCCTTCAGACAGACTGTATTTTTCTTGACTTTCGGAAGGCCTTTGATCTTGTACCACACAAATTTATTCTTCATAAATTATCAGCCCTCAAAATATCTCCTAACGTTTATGGATGGCTCGTTGACTATCTTAGATCTAGGACTCAAGCAGTGGTAATTAACGGGAAATTGTCCGATTCTACCCCAGTTACCTCCGGTGTGCCCCAGGGCTCCGTGTTGGGACCGCTTCTATTTTTGATATTTATTAATGACATTGTTGAAAACGTTTCATCTTCTATACGGTTGTATGCAGATGACTGTGTTATTTATCGCGCGGTAAGAGATTCCGATGAATGTGCTGCCCTCCAGGAGGACATCGATCGTATAGCGACCTGGTGCTTCACTTGGGGAATGGAATTGAATGTAGCGAAATGTCACTTTGTGAGGTTCACGAAGAAACAAAAACCTGTAATTACCACGTACAATATAAACAACACTGTAATCAACTTGTCACTCAAAGTAAAATACCTGGGTGTCTACTTCTCTCATAATCTTTCGTGGAATCACCACATAGAATATATGACAGCTAAGGCAAACCGGATGTTAGGTTTCATCAGGCGTAACTTTAAAGATTGCCCACGCGAAGTAAAAAATACCCTTTACCTCACGAACATCAGGCCGATTCTTGAATATGCCTCCGAGCTATGGGACCCTTACCAACAGTACCTCATCAACGACATAGAAAGTATTCAGAATAGGTCTGCCAGGTTCGTTCTTAACTCCTATAATTGGCGTCAAAGCGTGACCGCCTTAAAAGAGGAGCTCAAGTGGGAGCTCCTCCAAACTCGCCGTAAATGCCTTCGATTAAAACTACTACACGCGATCCATTACGAACTCTCTGGAATTGATAAAGGAACATACTTACTTGAACCACATTTCATTTCCCAAAGACGTGATCACTCGAGGAAAATTAGACCTTTCTCATCCAAAACTGACATTTTTAAACATTCTTTCTTCCCGAGCACTATTCAGAGCTGGAATGAATTACCGGAGGAATTAGTGTTAGAGAAAAACAACTCAAACATTTTTCAAGCTCTGCTAGGCCTTTAGCACTCAATGTATGCTGTCTTCGTTATGTGTTATTCCTTGTTACGTGTATATTGGTGCAACAATGAGCGCGTTTCTCTGCGTTACATTTTCGCAGGGCTGGTTTCATGTTGTTCTATGCCTTGCTGCAGGCTGCGAGTGCTTTTACTTAATGTTCTGTGACGCCCTTTGTTTTTCTTCTTTTTGCCCCTCCCCCACTATAATGCCTTCACGGGCGCTGTGGGGTACATGTAATAAATAAATAAATATTCAATGAAAGAAGCCCCTTGGCGCAATGTGACACTAACGTTCCTGCCCTCAACTACAGTGCGCGCATCCTCCGGCTGCCTTTTTTTTTTACATTAGAGAGTCAGGCTGGGTACATATTGATGGCACGTCGTACATTTAAGTGACTGCAGTCCAGTGCAAAAAATGTGCGGTGCTCTCAGTCAAACAAGTCATGATTGAGAGCTTTGACTATGTGAATTAGAATCGTGCGAGCAAAAACAATGTCAAAGTTTAAATAGATCGACGTTCAACATTCTTGGAAGTGAGTTACCATAAACTTTAGATATTGGTTGCTGCCCCGGTGACTTAACGAGAGATCTGCTGCTTCTCTGGTATCATTCATGCATTAAAATTGTAGGCATTGACGTATTGCCAACTATGCTGAATAACGCCAAGAAACTACGGAGATCCGGATATCCGAAGGGAGTCGAACTGAACGCAAACACGAACCAAAACGTGGATCAAAACCGTTATTTTCGATTGAACCGGCGCAAAATTGAAACCGTAATATAACGTTTGACAGTAGAAAGTTGAAGAGAACGGGAATAAAACACGGTAGATTGACCGAAATATATTCACCTTGTATCAGAAGCTCGCAACCGATCGTATGACATGAGAACGCTTTTAAAGAACCGCGTTTACAGACGATCGGTGCAGGTCGCTTCTCCTGGCAACGGAAATGCGCAATGGCTTCGTAATGTGGGTAACGAGGAGGCTTGTTTTGGTGGGGTCGGGGTTGGGTGTGGTCGGTACTTTCACAAAATTGAAGGGCAAACATTTCCATGTTCAGATATAACCTGAAGCCAAATTTATGAAACTAACCTTATTTTCGTCTCGTTTTGCTAGAATGGGAGCGCTAAATGTGGCGGCGGCGTCCTTACCGTGACTGAACTTTTCGTCTGCTAAAGGAGAAGGCGATTTTCGTGGCAATCGTGGCGCTGGAACGCTTTGACGTTGAATATGAATTGGTTTTAGTCGGCGAGAAAACCTGACGTAGCTCATCTTTGCTCAGCGCCGCTAATTTCAGACACCCTTACCGCTAACTGCTGGGTCATCGGATAGGGTATTAACCCCAGCCGTCGGCGCATTCATCGAAATGGGAGAGCGAAGTTTCAACCGACTAAGCTCTGCCACATCTCCGGAAACTGAGCCAAAAAAAAAAACACAATATGATCTAAGGCCCGCTTCAGACAGGGCAACTTTTCCAGCAATTTTTAGGTTGCTGGCTGGTAGTTCACTACCTTTTCCTAGAATGACACGAATTGCTGAGATCGGGTCCGGCTCAAACAAGAGAGCAACTCGGAGCAATTCAGAGACGTTTAAAGCGGCTACAGTCAATTAGGAACGCGATATTTTCACATGACACCCCTGTGGTAATGATGATGACAGCTGAAGACTTGGTTCTGGTTTGAAATGGATCGTTTTGGGGAATAAACCTTTTTAGAAAGATGAGCTAGTATTCTCAGCGCAATTTAAAGATATAAAAACATTTTTTAAGGAAATAACTGTGCGTCTAAATTCTGCAAGAAAAATAAAATTTCATGATGATGATTGCAAGTCGTAGCAATTCGGTTGCGGCGTGTGAACGGGGCCGGCCCGTGTTGCTGGTGTTGCGACGTCAAGTTGCAGGGTGAAATTGCCCCGTCTGAAGCGGGCCTAAGGAAGCGTTCGTGCCTTGTTCGAATTTCCTTTCTTTTTTTTTTTATTTATCGTGAATACGATTTTATTATCTTACCGCCATCATGACATTATTACCAGGTGGAACCACGAATGCTTCCACACACGTTTGGAGCTTCAGCAAGGTTCTTCCCACCACGATACAACTGTCCGATAAACGACTCGAGACCCTGGTGACGACAGCCGCTTTGGCCACACGAGCACAACTTACGGTTCGGACACTGAACTACGATGAGGCAGTACTAGCCTAGCGCATACGCAGTCCATACCGGGGAGCCAATCGTACCGTATCGTTTGCGCGAAAACAGTTCCCTATAACCCTCTATGGAACCCGAGTCTAGCCGAAACCGCAACCTCAAGTGGCGGTTACCTGTTCCTTGTAAAAAGCTTCAACGCAAATAAATCGCAGCCGCGCGTGTTTTCTTTTTTTTTTTTTTTTTTGCGTGTTGCGGTGTGTGGCGCCAGTGAACCAGTGTTGCCGAAATAAACGGCAGGACATGGAGACAAGTAACAAATACTTCAACAAATAAGTAAAATTTGGGTGTACGCGCATCACTAGAGGGCGTCGGCGACGAGTCGGGTCGGACGTGTACACCTCTACCAATGGTGCCTGGCGCGTGTCTCCGACTGGTGCGTTTAGCGTCCTATGCCGCGCATACATCAAAAGGGGTCGCGAAGTGGCAACAAATGAAGTCACAGAGGCAAAAAGGGCCACGCTGTTGCCTGTCGCGATCCTGGCGGTTGGCCGTAGAAATGCTGGCGAAAACCACTAGCGAACGCGAGCGTCGCTGTCGTCCCGGCCTCCCAGGCGTCCCAACTTCAGGTTGTTTTAGCTTCCGTGGGCTGTCACAGTGGAGACCGACCTCCAGGTGAACAGTGTATATGTCGCTTGCCATATACACCACAACTGTTGGGACGCCACCAGGATCGCGACCGGCGACAGCATGACACTCGTATGACGTCAGCAGGCGGAAATCGAGGGACCACTTGTTAGGACGTGGTCAACACACCGGTGGGAGACGCGTTCCAGGCACCGAAATCTAGCTGACTGTGTCAAAAGGCGAAAAATATATTTTTTTTGTTTGTGTTGTCACTGATCAACAGTACTCCACAAACAAAGTACAAAATATGCACGAAAAAAAATGGACGGGTTGCTTTTGTGCGTTTTCTTTTTTTGCGGTGCCAGAAAATTACCGCAGGACCCGGCGCCGAGAAGACTGGCTGGAGCGTCGGCAATACGGCCAGGAGTGGCGCGTCCCGGAGAAGTCCGTTTCACCAAATACGATATAGCTTCGCCAAAACTAGAAACTCCTCCGAAAACCTAAGGGAGCGGTGGCGAACGCGACAGTGGCGCCTCTAGGGGACTCGGAGTCTACGGAAGCAGACGACGCAATAGAAAAGTATAGGCTCCGCGACGTCCCCGAGCTTTGCCAGCCCCGTTTCGTCAGCTCAACAGAAGAAACAATTCATTACGGTCAGTCCGCTTGCAAAGCGAAGTCCACTGATCGGAACTGCAACGACAATCAAATAACAACGCGCGCATAAACAAAGATTGAGCAGTTTATTTAGAGGTCTCAAACGCCACTCAGGGGGATCAGACGCTTTTGAATCGCATCTGGGAAGCGGAAGAAGGGCGTTTAGCTGCTCGAACTACGTCGTAAGAGGTTGCTCTTGGTCGGTTACAAACCGCGTTGCCACAATTTCTTACCTGACTTAATAGGTGATAATTAAAACGTGCGAAAACAACATGTTAAAATTGCCAGGGCGAGCGCACCCGCCTATGCAGTATTTAAAAAAGAAGTAACGAGAAAATGTAAACAGTTAGAGAGTACAGGCTAGCTGGTAATTAATCGACATCTTGTAAACCCTGAGATGGGGAACGATAAAACAAAATGGACGAACACAACAAAATCTCAAAATCTCTGTTGTGTTCGTTCGTTTTTTTATCGTTCCTTATCTCAGGGTTTACAAGATGTCGAGAAAAATGACCGTGCAAACACTTTCCAAACTTTGTAGAAAAGTTGGGGTCTCCATCCCAGACGAAAATAAATAGAAATGGGGAACAGTCACGAACGACGGCGAAAGAAACAAAAAAGTCAGCAGACGATACAAAGATACAAATCACCCAGCAAAGGCCTCCTTCAACGACGATGATCTCACGGCGCGTCGGTGGGAGCATTGAAAATTAGCACGTGGTGCTCGCCGTCGGCGTTGAGTCCACAACAAACAAAGCAAAAGCAACACGACGAAAATATTAAAAAAGAAAAAAAAAACCTTTTTTTTTTAACTGCACGTTATTCGTTTGTTTATTTTCTTTCGCGGCGTTGTTAGGAACTAAGCACAAAACAGAGAAAAGGAACAACGGAATCCAGCTCACACTGCGCCCGGTAAATAAAAGTCGCACGCTGCAATCTCCTTCGTGCTTGCAGTGTGTAACCTTTTTTCCTTTCGCATATACTTTTCCAGTGACTTTGGCAGGTTGTTTGTTTACTCGCTTGGCGGATCAGGTCGAACGTACACTCAAGTACTTGACGTACTTCGTACATGTCCAGGCAATCCTTGCACACCGTGCCTTTGTTTTGAATGTCAATCAGTGGCCTCAACTGCTTTTTTTGCTGAACTTTTGTTTGATGAAATGCATAAGTGAAATAAGTGTCGAAGGCACGGCCAATGTTACCGGCTACGTGTCGAGCTAAGTCTTATATATGTGGTGTCATTTTGGCATGCGAGTATTTTTTGTTTTTCAACAGAATGTATTTCTAGGTGTTCCATATTTCTGATAGCAAGCATAATGACAGATCTGACGGACTGCCCACCCGGCTACATATGACTGCGTGGTCGCTAGTGCATCTCACCTGTCGTCCGTGAAGTTCTCAGCGATCTCCATGAAGTGTCATAATCGTCTGTTGAGGCGTCAGTGGCGATTTTGAAGCCAGACTTGGATAGCTCTTGCAGTTTCATTTGAAGTAACTTAATTACTCAAGTTTGTTCTTCCTCCGGGAAGCGGAAGAACGATTTTTCACCACATCACGGAAGCTTGTTTTTGCTGTGGTAAGCAGCACATACCACGCCTGCCATCTCCAAGTATGCGTTGGTGTATGCCCGAAGGCGGCCGGTCGATCAACCGATGATGACACATAACAGACGTGACCGCGTATACTCAAATGAAATCCGAAGAGAAATGTATAACGAGCTTACTCTTTTTAATATATTTATTAAGTATCAAATATTACAGATGAAGACTTTGCTTCAGAAACTCAATCGAAGGTGAATATAGGAGGTTATCACAAACGACGGCAAAAAAACAAACAAAAGAAAAAGTTGCAGCTGTCCGGGCATAGCGTAGCAGACGAACCGGCGGTAGTAAGCGACGAAGCGAAGGAAAGTAAAAACTAAGCCAAACAAGGCTAAGTCAAAATACGCAAACGTCAAGTAAACACACACAAAAAAGAAAACATAAACGCAGGAGGAAGAAAAACCGCGGCGGCGTAGCGTCGCCTCAAACATAAAAAGAAAGGAAATGGTAGGAGGTGTACGACCGTACAACGAGTGCTTTTTTAATATTATTTTGCACCTCCGTTTTCGCTAGTTTTAGTAATAGCGCCATATTTGCATGTACACAGTCGACTTCTTCCAGAGCATACTGACATCGTAACGTACGTGGTTTGAAATTGCCTTTTGCTTCTTCATCCAGAGACGATCGGGATATAGCCAGCTCGCCTATTCGACGAAATGGCTTTAAGCAATACATTCATGCGAAATTGAAATTGCACCAAGAAAACGAATTTATCGATAAGAACAGTAAAACTGAAACTTAGCAATGTTCTGAAATTTTTTTGCATTGCCCTTTTTAAAGAAACAGGGAGAAGGTACATTCGTGTTTCGCCTGGATTACGTAAGTTCTGCCAGTGTGTTTTTTTCATGAGAAAAAAACACACTGCTAGGTTTTTTTCCGCTAGGTTTAACGGGAAAATTTTTTAGCGGGGAATTTTTTCCTCTAAATTTAGCGGGAAATTTTTCCGCTAGATTTAGCGCGGAATTTTTTCCGCTAAATTTTGCGGAAAACTTTTCCCCCTAAATCTAGCGGAAAAATTTTCCAGCTAAATCTAGCGGGGAACGTTTTCCGCTAGATATAGCGGGGAATTTTTCTTGCTAGATTTAGCGGGAAAATTTTTTCCGCTACATCTAGTGGGGAAGTTTTTCCGCTAGATTTAGTGGAGAAGTTTTTCCGCTAGATCTAGCGGGAAAATTGTTCCGCTAGATTTAGCGGGGAAATTTTCCGCTAGATTTAGCGGGGACATTTACCCATAATGCACTGCGCGGTTACTGCGACGGCGACGCCGACGCCGACGTTGCTCAAGCTGGAAACGGGCCCCTAAGAGCGGCGTCGCCGTCGGCGTAACCGTGAGGCCACGTGACCCCCCCCCCCCCCCCCGAGGTCACGTGGGTCACGTGACCCCCCAGGCTCATGATAGAGCGCAGCTTCCGCTGCGCTCTATCATGAGCTGAAGCAGAGCTCGAACTGAAGCTGCATGGGAAGAACTTTGTGTTTTCCGTCGGGTCCTTTTTTCTTTATTTCTTAACCCTCTTTCTGCTGCTTTTCGCGGTTGTCTTGGTCTTCGACCCAACAACTCAGTTATACAAAACAGGTGTGTGCGGTGTGTGCTGGTTGATTGGCACTTGCCTGTCAATTCTTGCAGCAGGGCAGGGAAACTGAACTTGGTTCTGTTTCCCTGTCCCAATATGACCACGCAGTTTGAATAAGGTAGTGTGTGGGATAAATAGTCAAGATCACCGAACATATATAAGCATACACTTGTTCTGCTCTCCACGTTTCCGCCGCACGGCTTCCGATGTTTCGGATGGTCGGCGATCCGAACAAATTGAAAGCATGGTTTTATTAATTTCTTAATAAACATCTTATATAAGTAAACACTTTGGAAAGAGTGTGGAAATTGTTGACCTTCCTGTCTGCAGATTTTCTTTTTACTCTAATAGTGAATTGAATGTGCAAGCTGACAACCCCGCAGAAAAGAATGAACATAAAGTTTAATAGGACAGGCCGTTAATCTATTGTCTATAAATCCTCTTTATTGCGAAAGTTTAGTTCGAGGAAAAAGTTCGTCACAAAGACGAGTGGCGCTGTTTTGAATTCAATTGTGGAGGTCTGAATGCGACTGAAAAGATCAAGGTGAGGTGACTGTGAAGGTCAACGTAAACGACAACCGTAAATCCAGAGGCGCGACATGCGCAGGGTTTCGGTTTCGTCTTTCTTTTCGCTCAGTGATGACTTTAAAGTGAGCGACGCGGCTGTGGCTCGAGCGAGACATGGAAAACGAAGAAAAAGGGAGACGCGCGAGGGCCGTGAAGAACGTCGGTCGGGCAACGATTGGATGTGTAGTGTAAATATACTTGTCTTTTTATTTTTCGCTATTTGATGGAGTCCTGTCAGTCATTTCTATGACCACCGACATCCGCAGACCATCGGCGTTCTCACTAATCGGATCCCTGACGCAATCGTTAGAAAAGAACGAACCTTCACTGAGACTGAGCATGTAACTGCCATCATGCAGCAGACAACGTTAACCGCTACGGCGGGTTCGAACGCTGGCGGCACGCACTGTCCGCACTTTTTGAATGTAAGCAGACAGACACAAACAAGTGGATGCGAAACACCGTGGGTGTTTACTGCTTCGATAACATGAAATATATAAAGCACTGCTCTCCGCTTTGATATTACGAACGACGCCGTCGGAGGATACGAGCCATTGGAGCCTATCCAAAGCCGTGCGTGTGTCACGTACGACCCTCCGGAAGGGATCAGCCACGCTTAGTCGCCTGATACTTTTACAGCGCTGGATTCACCGAGATGGCTCGTGGCGTCCGCTGCGGTTTAAAGTAATAGGGAACTGAGTACAGTTACGACAAGGGAAACAGAACTTACCTCGTAGCACTCTCGTTAGAGCCCCGGTGGAGATGGTTGGCAGAGCGCGTCTGTCACACGTTCGAAAGGCTGCAAGTACCCACAAAGCCCCCGAGAGCGGACCCGCTGCCTGTATTTCTCCCCCTCTCTCATTTTCACTCTTTCTCTCGATTTCTTGAAGGCGAAGCAGCGGCCTAAACAAACTGGTAACCGTTGTGGTGAAACTGCTTACCGGTTGGAAGAACCTGGTGAGCAGTTTCAAACCGGCTCACCACGCCGTTGTGCGCTGTGAACAGGTCCGCATACCACCACGCTCACAAAGAAAAGCGGTTTGATCAAACCTGTGAGCGTGCAGTTTGACCATTTCCGGTGAGCATTTGGTCAAACCTTAAGAAATTTGGTAGTACCACTAAGCAAAGGTTCGAACCGGTTTCAGGTGCCGGTATGTACCCGTTCGAAGTTCGTAAGGTTTCTTTTCAGTAGGGTAGGGGCGGGGGGGGGGGGGGGGGGGGGGGGGGGCGGAAGCGTTTTTACTGAAAAGAAACCTTATGAAATTCCTTATTTTCTGCGGCTACAGTAACATGGCGCCAACACTAATTTCGGGTTACGAATGCACTCCCGAAAATGATTGCTGACTGAGCAGCTATTTCCTTCTTAGAGCGCAGCTCTTAGGCGCCTGTTCCCGGAATTCCCGGCGTCGGCGTAACCGCCCCACTTCATTTAGCAGGAAATTAAATTGGTGTTGAGGTCACGTGACGTCCATTTTCCCACTAAGTTTAGCGAAAAGAGGACGTCACAGGACTTTGTGTCACGTCACCCATGATCAAATTCAACTTCCCTGCTAGATTTAGCGACAAAATTGACTCCAGTGACCTCAACACCAATTAAGCTTCTCCGCTAAGTTTAGCAGAGAAAAAGACGTCACATGACTTCGTGTCACGTCACATACTAAAAGTTCAGTTTCCCCTGAAAATTTAGCGGGAAAACTGACGTCACTTGAACTCGAAACATAAAGGAGGAGGAGGAAGAATATACTCTCCCCTCCGTACCCTCCCCTTCTTCTTCTCAAGATCTGCGCTCTAATTTCGCGTTACAGATATTTGTAAACGTCTTTCATTTTTTTTTTGTATTTTTAATGTATAGCCTCAGTTTTGTTTCTCGTCTGTTACAGCTTCACTTACCCCGCTCGAAAAACCGTTAAATGCTAATTTAGAACAATTATTTCCCAAGTTTTCAAGGTAGCACAGTGTACGCTTGCTGGAAATAATTGCTCCAGCGAAAATGTAACTTTCGTTCTTACCGCTTTTTTTTAACTCGCGCGTGTGATGAAATTTTTTTATTTTTTTATTTATTGATACTGCCGGCCGCTAATACGCAGCCAAGGCAGGAGATATACACAATAAAATGCACTTGAAAATAAAATACATAGGTGTGGTGGCGTTACAACTCGTAGAGGAATAAAGGGCCAACGGATGCCCTTGATAGGATTCTTCCCATGCAAAGAATGACTACGCAAAAGGATCTTTTACAACTACCCGTCACAAAAACACACGCAAACATTAAAAAAAAACACGGTACAAACCTATAAAAAAAAAGAAATATCTAAAGCATGACTAGTAGAAAAGCACAATCACAGACAATCAAACCAAATCATACGCATGTAATATCAAACAACATCCGATTCCTTTAACTTAGCTGTGAACGACAATACGCAATCTGTGGAGGCGATTTCTTGTGGGAGCAAGTTCCATTCATGAATCGTACGTGGAAAACAGGAATATTTGAAGCAGTCAGTTCTACACCTTATTTCAGTGAAAGATTTGCAGTGCTTGTTCCTTGTTGGCCTACTAGTATTGAAATGAAGGTAATTGCTGTAGTCCAAGTTGAAATTGTTATTTAATAGGTTGAAAATGAACTTCAGTCGGCTAATTTTTCTACGTGATTCGATACCGTTTCATTGTTTGTTAAAGAGAAGGTAAAATTAAATCAATTTATCTTAAGGTAAATAGATCAACGACCTCTGTATAATGACTCAAAAGGAGGCACTGCTCTGAATCCGTTATGCAGAAATAATTAAGAGATTTTGCAATCAAGTTTACTCCTGTGGCGGGTATGGAAGAAGTCTGAACATTCACAAATCTTAATTAGGAGGCATGCCTCTAATTGTTAGAAGGTGATACCACCTTGACCATATTTTTGTGAAAGAACTCGAGGCTTCGTGGCAGCGTAAAACGCAGCCAAAATTTAAATTCAATCGAGGACCCGTCAACCCTCAGAATTGAGAACAGTTTTATAATTAATAACAGGACCGCTTTGTTAAATACATAAAATCGGCGAGATTTGTTGGCACTCCTGGTACATTTCTGTCTACAATACTCCGTAAGACATGTTATGGGAGGGTCGGGCAGTGGCCTCGAACCCTCGAGGAGGAGGGGATCGGGAAGTCTATTGTCACCTTCAATTCAGCCGAGAGACGTGGGCCTTGATTTATTTGTCCAGAGCGGAGGACACTCGATCCCTCTGGTAGTCATTCTAGTGGCCGCGGGAATTCTTATATATACGGAATCCAAAAGGTCCCTGAAATAAATTAAGGGTTACCACGACTCACTATAAGAAGATTACTGCAGTTTGTACCTGTGGAAAAACAATGGCATGATTTAATTCTGTTTTCCTGATTCACAGTATCTTATGTCTTGGCTATGTACGTGATCTTTCTGGCTTGTACAGACATTGTGTAAATCGCCGTTCAGTGTTCATCCAGGCTCGCTGGGTGCCCTTGCGGTGTTGTTAGAGACGTTGATAGCTCCCTGAGCCCGCCAAAAGTTCTGGATATATTTCAGCAGGCTTAAGTAATTAGCGTGCTTAAATGCAGCAGAGTTGTGGAAGGCACATGCGGATAGAATCCGTGATTGTCTCATTCACTAGACAGTCATGCCCCAGTGAGGTCATGGCTTAGCCCCCAATCTACCGGGTGGATAAATACGTCCGATATTCTAACAAGTGCAGACAATGCTGGAGGTTCAGCGACATTGAAAATAATTATCGGCCGTCTGTTCGCTGTTGCAAAAGTGGCACGGCGTATCCCACGTCGAGTGCCCAAAGCGAAGCACCCTCTATTACTCGAGTAGTGGCACGCGCATAAAAATTCTCGACACCGCCCTTTCAGGACACAAGAGCAAGACGTGATCGAGAGAATAGACACCAAAATCAAGAAAGGCTTCCGATAAGTTTCTGACATCGTTGGTTGATTCCGCTGTTGAAAAAGCAGTTTCTCACGCAGTCTAGTTGATTCCCGCTCTCTGTGTGTATCCATAATGAAATTATTTATCAGCGAAGTAAAAATGTTACCAATTCCCTCCCGTCAACGCCACGCACACATGCGGTAGAAAAGGTTCCTCCAGATTTCACAACGGTTAATTCCTCCTTTCTCCCTGATTCTACAACTCTCACGCAGAGAGTATAGGGTGGTTCAAGTCACCAGGCTCGATCTAAAATGGACCGTAAAAATCGACGCCTGCACGTAACCTTCTAAACTTTTCGTTAAAGGTGTATTTCACAGGTCGGTTTTTTCTTGTAACATTACAGAGCGTAGCTCTCTTTTAGTTAAAAATAGGGTCAAGATACTTGCCAGGGTCTACGGCGGGTGGTGACCCAGAGGACCAAGTGCAGTAGCGGGGTGTGTTTTCCGTTCTTATTGATAGATGGCGCCGGGAGCAGCGTCCGAAGGTGCAGCCCACCAGCGAAAGATAGCAGACGACACGCAGACTAAATCCGTTGGCAACATAAGCGCCGCCGTTATGCAGACGCGTTTTTTTACTTTAAGTTTTGCTTTTATTGTTCGCATTCATTTTTTAACCGAATATTATATTAAGATTAACCAAAGATCAAAAAGATTATATTCATTTTAATAAACCACGGTGGTCGCGAGCCGTCGCGATTAGGAGGTAGCGCTATCTATCAATACGAACGCCAAACACACCCCGCTACTGGACCCCAGTCGTCTGCGTTGCTGCCCGCCATAGACCTGGCAAGTTTTTTGGCCTCATTTCTTACAGAAACAGAGCTACGCTTTGCAATTTTACAAGAAAAAACCGACTTGTAAAATACACCTTTGACGAAACGTTTAGATGGCTATGTTCAGGCGTCGATTTTTGCGGTCTATTTTAGATCGAGCCTGGTGACTTGAACCACCCTATATATAAATGACAGTCAACAATCCGAAGGATTGCCGTTTGGTAGCAACAAAAAGAATTATGTCAAAACTCCCGGATCTTCGTCGAGTGCTAAACACACACACACACACACACACACACACACACACACACACACACACACACACACACACACACACACACACACACACACACACACACACGCACACGCACACACACACACACACACACACACACACACACACACACACACACACACACACACACAGAGTGTTTTACAGAACACCATTAGTGCGTGGGTAAACACCCTAAAATAGGATGGAGACAATATTAGCAACATTTTATTGATTATTTGCTGCGAGCAACACGTTTACAAGCAACAAGCAAAACATACAGTTCTCGCATTGCGGGAGTAGCAAGTCAAGACGTAATGAATCACGTACGACATACAAATCACGACCCTGTTCAGTTCCCCACTGCGCTACGGTATATTTCAGAATTGAAAGACACTGACACGCAGGCGACCGTCGTCTATATTGCGAAAGCAACACGTAAAGTCAAAGCCAAATTTGGAAGTCTTACGTTAAAAACAAACGAAAAGCATCTGGCGTGCTGCAGCAGAGTATTGAGGATGAATTCCGACCACTTGGAGATTTTTTTGCGTAAAATCTAAAGCACGGTTACAAATTACATGCCGCCTTCTCCGCAATAAACCACCGTCAGATTGCGAGTACCTTGACCGGTATTCGAACCCGACACCTGGGTATCCGTATGCCAGAGCTTTGTTTCGGAGCCACTGTGGCGATGTCGTCAGTCTGTCACGTAGAGCATAATATATCGAAGTACAAGGAATGTATCTACAATTTAAAATGAATGGTACGGACAATAATTGTTTGACACACTCGCTAATTTCGAACAAAAAAGGGAAGGGTGTTTTCTCTTCACTGTAGTACCCTATTCCACGTCCTTTTTGCATTCTTCGAATATAAATGGTATTTCATTTAATATCAACTTATTTCATTATAAAAAGGGAGTATTACTCAAAATTATGGTACTGAAAGGGTGTATCCATAAATATAAGGCTTCGGAACATCCTTTCTACATCCTTGAGGGCTGACAATCTTATCTTGTAAAAACACAAAATTAAAAGAAAAAAAAAAAAAAAGAAGGCATGTTCGGAGGTTCCCTAAGTCAGGCAAAATATAGAAATTACGTGAAAACTGTCATTTGAATACAATATATTAGGCTATTACAATAGAACGGTCGGTTTATTGTTTTAGGGTGCATCAACCTCAGAGAATTGATATCGTTGGCACACATAATATTATTAGACTTTAGGAATCGTGGCTAGCTTCATCTTCCCGTTTTTTCTTTTTTTTTTCGGTTAAAGTACATCCGGCTAGATAGATATCAGGTGTCGCTGCAGAGAAGGTGGTCTACTTATATTATTTCGGAGGAGATACTTCACAGTGCTTGAGTGGGGTTTGGATACATGGAAGCTATTATACTGACATTTTAGCGATAATTATGATTTGCCTAACCGACTTTCACATTTAGCGTCCAACGTATATCCGCCGAAAAGGCTGTAATAGCTTTAATGGTTTGAATAGTCTTCTTAAAAGTTTCCACGAACCCTTGTTATGAGGACTTTTTATTTTCATCACATATCCTGGGTATTTAGAACTGATGCTGGAGGAAACAAACACAAGAGCTGGTTTTGCCGTAGTAACATAAACATTGGAAATAAACAAACAATAACTTTTATTCAGCTAACCCGCGCGATCTCAATACACTGCTGTGAAACACCCAGTAATGAATGGATCTAATCTTATTCTGTATACACTGTCATTACCTCCGGGTGCGCTTCATATGTTTATATAATTTTTTTAGACACCGAAAATGGCAATACAACTAATGTGGGCAGTAAATCAGGCATGCAGCGACGCACAGATGTAACCGACTATTCACTTGGTATCAGCTCTAAGTAAGCCAGTACATATATCGACATTTCAAATTCGCAGCTCAAGTACGCCACTTCTGTCTCTTGTGGAGCCCTGCTTTCTTGTCTGGGCGACAAGCCGCTTTGAAATCTCGTATTTAACACATGCCTTCTTAAATGAAGAATTTATTTTGTCACCTGAACAATTTTTAAACGAACGGTTATAACTGGGAGGGCAAATTGCACAATTTAAAAAAAAATAGCATCTTCTATGACCTCAAAAATATTAACGAGCGTCATGTCGGCGCCTGTCTTCCACCATAAGATTTACACGGGCATCAGCTTGGCATTTCGACACAAGGACTGATGAAAAACGAAATATATAAACAAAACAAGTGCAACAACTCAGGAAGTATGGAGAAAAACTCACGAGTCCTACTGAACGCAGCTCCTGGACCTATTGGCATCACTTCAAAGGTGATCATATCACTAGGAAATTCACACACAGCTGAGTTACTAAATATGAGAAACCTTTGGCTTTCACTGGAATATATAAGATAATCGTAGTAACTTTGATTGTAGTTAAATTTGTTAAAATTATATTGTACACTGGCATATCCATGTATTTAGAGGAACGGAAACGACTCAGGCAGGGCTAACCTGGCTTCCGTGCTAACTACTAAATCTGGTTTGCCCTTGTGCAAATTGAGACGAAAATTGGATTCACTCAGAAATCCCAGCGAGTGTAGGCTTTGATGACTTTTGATATTACTAAACTTTTGACAACGTATAATGTGCGATCCTTTTGGTAGTTCTTACTTCCATCAAAATCGACCCATATTCAAGCATGAGCCTAAAAGCCCATTCACACTATTCCCACCTCTTAAAACTGGGTTCCTTAATGAATAACTGCAAAGAAAAAAATTTTTTTTAACAGTTTAGTTGGGACAAGCATGTTACAAATAAAAAAAATATCCCGCGAAAAAAAAAAATTAACAATATTTGCGTCACAGGGCGTAATTTTGTCGGAGTCACAACCTCTCTACATTTAAAACTCCCGCTCTTTCGCCGCCCCTTGGCGAAGAAGATCGCCCCCTCCCCTTGCTCTTGGATTTGCTGTTGGATTGGCTTGGCTGCGGAGTTGAACGTACGCAACGTCTCGATTTTCGGTGCGTCTTGTGTGCGTCCACTGTCCACCGCCTTTAGTAGCTTCTGCGTCCTCGGGCAAAATGGACCCTGAATTGTAGCGTGAGCTTCTTGGCAGCTGCGAGCAGCTTGGTCTTCGGCCATTCGAAGACACGCCGCGGAGGACGGCTGCCGACAGCGAAGACGGCGCAACAACCCGAACCTCCCGACCCTTCGGCGCGCTTCGACGACACCCGCTGGTAATTTAACCTCCAGCTGTTCTTCGTTAGGTGGGACAAAGGACTGCGTCGCTGCTACCTTTTCGCGCGAGACGTCGCATGCTTTGGCGAATTGGCCACTGAAAGGCTCGGGCGGTACCCAACTGCATCGATTTGTCAAGACTGAAAGAAAAAAAGTTTGTCTACTGCTGCTATTGACTCTTGCGATATGCTTTTGTTCTAGATTCAGAACAATTCTGATCTTCAGAGCCGTCTCTTCCTTGAGTTTTGTTTTGTATTCTCATGTGTCATCTATGTCATTCTTCTGGTTTTTCAACAGGAAGTACCGGTATGTGGCGTACCGGCAGTTTGTCTGGTGGATCTGGCGCCGCATTCGCAGAGATAACCGGACGGTCTTGCCGGCTTGTGTTGTACAGGCCATTCGAAACACGTATCCTTCTGATGAATACCAGGGCTTTGAACCTCTGTGAGCCTTGAGATTTACGAGCACATAACTTCATTCCCAAAGTTACGTGAACAGTGAATGGGTGCTTAAGGGTGCTCCTCTGTCCGATGAGCCCCGTGTCGTTTAGCTTCATCGCCCTCATTCGGTAGACGATCTGGAGCACAACTGGTTTTAGGATGCCACGAAAACAGTCGGCGTGATCCGGGATACAGCGGCTATCTGCATGTGAGGCGACCATCGGAACGCGGGCCGTCGAACGAACTTCACCCTTTTTTAGAGCGCAGCTCTTAGGCGCCTGTTTCTGGCTTGAGCGGCGTCGGCGTCGCCGTCGGCGTAACCGCAAGGTCACGTGACCACCCAAGGTCACCCCAAGGTCACGTGACCCCCAAGGTCACATGACCTTCCAAGGTCACGTGAATCTCCAAGTCACGTGACCCCCCCCCCCCGAGGTCATGTGACCCCCCGGAGCATATTCAAGAATGAGGGGAGGAGGAGGAGAAGGAGGCGGGGTCGACCCTCCCCTCAGTACCCTTCCCTCCTCCTCCTCAAGAGTTGCGCTCCAATTCGGGGTTAGAGGGAGTTGTAAACGGCTTTCACTTTTTCTTCCGAAATGAATAAAACCAGAGCCAGGAAGTGCGTTTGACGATCTCTGTTACCTATTCAAGTTGTTTTCCCCCCAATTCGAACGGCCGCTGCTCGACAGTAGAAACGATCGCATATAATTGTAAGGGACCGCCGAGGCACTCGGAATGTGTAAAGGATCACGTTGGAACGGTGAGGCAATGCTGACGTGGAAGAAATGTACGAATGACAGTTCCGGTACTGTCATTCGTACACGCGACACCCCCCCCCCCCCTCCAAGGTGTCGCGTGACCTTGCGGGTCACGTGACCCCCCAGAAAAATGTTTCCGCTAGCTTTAGCGGGGAATCTTTTCCGCTAGATTTAGCGGGAAAAATTTTCCGCTAGGTTTAAAGGGAAAAATTTTCCGCTAAACTTAGCGGGGAATTTTTTCCGCTAAATCTAGCGGGAAATTTTTGCGCTAGATTTAGCGCGGAATGTTTTCTGCTAGATTTTGCGGAAAATTTTTTTCCCTAAATCTAGGGGAAAAGTTTTCCCGCTAAATGTAGCAGGGAAGTTTTTCCGCTAGATATAGCGGGGAAATTTTTCCGCTAGATTTAGCGGGGAAATTTTCCGCTAGATTTAGCGGGGAAATTTACCTATAATGCACCGCGCGGTTACGCCGACGCCGACGCCGATGGCGACGCCGGCGCCGACGCCGCTCAAGCTGCAAACGGGCCCCTAAGAACTGCGCTCTAAAAGTAGTTCCCAAGCTTTAGCTCTTAAGAATGATCACTACGTAGCTAGTGTCTTCATGCTTTGTGTTAACTTTTGAGTTTCGTACTCATTCATACCATGTAGGTTTTTTCTGTGGTTCCCAGTAACATGAAACATCTTGCGAATTGTGGTCTTCGTTTTTTTTTATTATTTCCCAGTAACTTGACACATCCCTTATTGTATTAAAGAGGTTGACTTTGTGTCCAGTGTTGTATGCAAATAAAGAAGTTCTGGGAAAAACGTCAGTGGAGTAAACTTTTATAGATATTTACACATGCAGTGAGGGAGGAGAATGATTAGTAAACATGCATGTTATAGAAAGCCTCAGAACATGGTGGCGTGTGGTTTGTATTACACAAATAACAACATTAATATTGTTTTTTTATTAAATATTGTTTTCAAAATCGGCTACAGGCCACCATGCCAGGAATGGTCGTTCGATTAGAAGGGTTGTTTAGCTCGCTTCCATTCCTTCTGGCGTAAATGCCCAGGACTTGGAGGCGAACCCTATCAGTACGCTGTTGAAAGCTTCCACGGAGGAAGTCGGGGACCCGGGGGACAGATGACTGATGTCTTTGAGGAGCCGCGGGCTTGAAACAATGTTTCGGAGCTTGTTGTAAGCTGGGGCTCTGGAATAAGCACACAGCTATGATGAATGCCATTCAGAAGTATTTTTATTTCTCCTACGTGAGAATGGCAGGAGAGGTGTACTGGACAAGGAACGGTGCAATGAACTTACCCTCAGTCAACCATGCACGGTCAGAAAGTGGCTGGTGCAGGCACTCGCTGAACGGTCCGTCGTGGCCATCGTGCTTGTCCACCACGTGGTTCATCAAACTGAGCCCCATACTTACTAGGAGTGGGCCTTTGCCATCACCCAGCGCTGCAGTAGAACAGGTGGTTGGTGATTGGCTGCACCCACACCTGCAGTTCCTTGGACTCACTCTTCCGGCTCGCTCCTTGGAGCTTCTTCTTCAAGCCTTGAAAAGTGTACAATTGTTAGCTATACATCAGAAGTGTCCACTGCCGTATAGAAATTTGTCGGGTAGTCGGGTATGGCCGTGACTATTTCAAAGTCTGTAAACATACTATGTCTACGACATTATTTCCGGAAGACATACAAATAGCTTTCAATTAGTATTTTGAGAGCTTCAGGTATCATGTCGGCTTTTACGCTTTTCCAAGTCGGGGTGCTTCACAAGTTCTACCTGAAAAAAATCATTCTATGTTCGACGTGTGGGGTGTGTGCTCAAGATTCCAATGTGTATGGTTTGTGCTCCAGAGTTTGACGGGTGACGGGTGGTGGATTTTGAACTGTTGTTCTCTCGTAAAGTTAAGAAACAAACTTTAATTTGAGCATTGTCTTATTCTGTATGTAAGCAAGGTATTTCTTGACCGGTGTCCTGTGCACCAGACTGGGTATGGGTTCAGGCGTACAATGTTTGGTCTCGTTCTCATTCCCACGGTGATAGTAGCACCAAGGAGCAACTCTTCACGCTAGTGACTCACTATTGCTGTGAAATAATCTATGAAAAGCAACGTTTGAATATCTCTATTCTAATCCCCAGTCTTGATTCAAACCATATTTTAAAGGTTCCGTTTCGCTGTCTTTAAACAAAGTGTTCCACAATGCCATGGGCGTACAGGTCGTAAAAATGACCTTTTGTGTCGGAAAACGCATTAATTTTGTTGTATCAAAGACCTTAAAATGGTTATCTCCTTTTACTCCATTACATCCAGTGAGAACATCAATATTTCTACGAAGGATGTCAAAATAATAAATAAAATATTTTGACGGGTGAAGCCTTTTGGAATCACCGTCATACACATAAAAGTAATTTATAATGTTATTTTGACCACGGATTGTCGGATTAGTCACTGCCTGTCAGTAAATAAAATGAAAAAAATAAATAATAGGAAACCAACATTTGTGAATATGCCACGTGTCGAAGTAGTGCTTTGTGCCCGTTTCTTCGGTCCTCACGTGGTGCTCGGCGCCTGGGTGGCGGTCTGCATATAAGGGGTTGTGTTGTAAAGAACACGAAATAACACGTAGCTGGTTAACCTTACAGAGAGCCAGAAAAGAACAGTTAGGTGGGTAGCCTATGTTGAACGTTTCACATACCCGAGATGAAAGAGCCAATAGTGAAGTCTTCCTTCTTGAGCTTGGTGAGCCCACAGACGAAGGCCACCTTTTCCATGGCGTTGCTGGAGGGCACCTCTTCTGACTGATCACAATGTGTATGCATTCATTAGTTCAACAGTCACCGTACTGCGGTCTGATCGCAAGGTTCTTAGAAATATCACGCTTAAGGGGACGATAAAAATGATTTTAATTCTTCGAAACAAAGGGGTGTGTGCCGCAGAGAGGCCTTTTGTTTTGGTTAGTAAATCTTACCTCACCGACTTGCACCTGGTCAATATGAATGACCCTTTTAGTGAAAAACCCGAGACTGTGGTAAAGACAAACGACGACAAGGAAGAGAAGGAGAACGTCTCAAACACAGATAAAGTTTTATTGAGGAAAGAACCCTTTATAATAGGGTTGAAAAAAAAGGAAGGAAAGGGAACCCTTCTTCACGTCACCTCTCTCCACAAAAGACACGACACCACCTCCCTCCACAAAAGACACGACACCGGATTTCTAACAATGGGGTAAAACCAACAAAAGAACTGACAGCACCAAAGACGACACATCATTAAAGAAAACACGCTGAGAAAATTACAGATTGCAGTGGACCTTTCACTGAGAAAGCCAGCTATAAGACTGCACATACACAAAAAAGAAAATAATGTTGACAATACCATTAGAGATTTAGAAATCGCTTCCATTCCGCATCTAAAGACAAAGGAGGCTTGTTCACTGCATTCCCATGCTACGTTATTGCGATTAACTCTTTCAGCAGGCGCTTGTGGTCGTTTTTTTTTTTTTTGTTACAATTGTGGCTGTCGAGTTCCATAAAGGCACGCAATTCCTACACTCCTGAATATGCTTCGAAACCTCGGAATATGGATGCTTGTTTTTGACACATCGTTTTTTTGTCCGCCTAGTCTATCTTTTAGACAACGCTTCGTTTGATCTATAAAGCACAAACCACAATCAAGAGGGATGTTGTAGACTATACCTGAAATACATCTAACACACTTTTCCCTGTGTTTTTTTTTAAAGAACCTTTCAGGGCGGGAGCGATATCAAGGATTTGTATTATTCATTCCAACCAGCCATTTTGCTTCGATTTGATATCAGATGTTGAACCGTTTCATCCCAAAGTTTGCACGATTTGTTCCCTTGATATCAAGGATTTGTATTATTCATTCCAACCGGCCATTTTGCTTGGATTTGATATCAGATATAAAGAAGTTTCATGGTAAAGGTTGCACGATTTTTTCTCTATATATCAAAGATTTGTGTTATTCATTCCAACGTGCCATTTTGCTTGGATTTGATATAAAATGTTGAACCGTTTCATCCCAAAGTTTGCACGATTTGTTCCCTGGATATCAAGGATTTGTATTATTCATTCCAACCAGCCGTTTTGCTTGGATTTGATATCAGATATACAAAAGTTTCATGGTAAAGATTGCACGCTTTTTCTCTATATGTCAAGGATTTGTATTATTCATTCCAACCAGCCATTTTGCTTCGATTTGATATCAGATGTTGAACCGTTTCATCCCAAAGTTTGCACGATTTGTTCCCTGGATATCAAGGATTTTGTATTATTCATTCCAACCAGCCATTTTGCTTGGATTGATATCAGATATAAACAAGTTTCATGGTAAAGGTTGCACGATTTTTTCTCTATATATCAAGGATTTGTATTATTCATTCCAACGAGCCATTTTGCTTGAATTTGATATCAGATTTTCGACCTCTTCATGGTAAAGTTTGCACGACTTTTTCCCAGGATGTCAAGGATTTGTATAATTCATTGTAACCAGCCATTTTGCTTGAATTTGATATCAGATATTCAGCCGTCTCATGGTAAAGTTTGCACGATTTTTTCCCTGAATATCAAGGATGTGTATCATTCATTCCAACCAGCCATTTTGCTTTCTTGGGTCCGCTCGTTTCAAGAGGAGCATTTAGTTCGGTTTCAGTCCCGGTCTGGTATAGAGATCAATGATTTTCTAAGGATACTTGAACTGTATCTAAAGTCGACAGTGGTAAACTATGATGAGCGGAAATACATTCAACGTCAAGGCGAATGTATTGGTTCGGCTGTCGCCCCGGCCTTTTCAGAAATATACCTCCGGAGATTACACCTAAAATTGCATGAGATGATCAAACATTATTACCCGAACTCAGTACTTATTATAAGGTCCATGGATGACATATTGGTATGTGTCCGTGACTTGGCCCTTGCTCGTTTCATTGAGAATACTGTGTACAGGGAGGCACCGGAGTTGAAGTTTTCTATTAAAAAGCCAGCCAATAACGTACTTCAGTATTTAGACGTCCAGCTCAGATTGGTCCCCGGTTTATGTTGGTTGTATGGCAAAGAAAAGGCTATACCAGTACTTCCCTTTGATAGTTGCCATTCAAAGCATGTCAAGGCAGGATTGGTTTGAAACATGAGTAAAACCGCGCTTCAAAAGTCATGTTTACACACCATTATGACGTCGATTCAAATTGTGTTTTCCCGGCTAAAGGGTGGAAAGTATCCTCAAGATTTTATTTGCAAGCAGCTTTCGTTCATTGTTGCAAAAGACAAACAAATTAGGAAAATGCCCGAGCACAAAAAGCTTGTAGTCGTACCGTTTTTTCATAAAATTTCACACAATTTAAAATCAGTCGGTGATAATTTTGGTTTACGCATGGCGTTTAGCACAGATAGCAGTTTGAAGCGGTTAACTCTGTTCGCTTCCGCCCAGGAAGGTTGTTTAAAAACACAAAGGGAAATCTGTGTTACATGTATTTCAGGTATAGTCTACAAGATCCCTCTTTGATTGTTCTGTGTGCTATATAGGTCAAACGAAGCGTTGTCTTAATGATAAACTAGGCGAAGATAAACGATGTGTCAAAAACAAGGATCTATATTATGAGGTATTCAAGCATATTCAGGAGTGTAGGAATTGCGTGCCGTTATGGAACTCGACAAACACAATTGTACTAAAAAAGAAAAAACGACCACAAGCGCTTGCTGAAAGAGTCAATTGCAATAACAAAGCATGGGAATGCAGTGAACAAGCCTTCTTTGTCTTTAGATGCAGAATGAAAGCGATTTCTAAATCTCTAATGGTATTGTTAACATTATCTCCTTTTTTGTGTATTCGTAGTCTTATAGCTGACTTTTTCAGTGAAAGGTTCAGTGCAATCTGTAGTTTTTCTAGCGTGTCCTTTTTTTTAATGATGTGTCGTCTTTGGTGCTGTCAGCTCTTTTGTTAGTTTGACCCCATTGTTAGAGGTCCGTGTCGTGTCTTTTGTGGGGAGAGGTGGTGTCATGTCTTCTGTGGAGAGTGGTTGTGTCGTGTTCTGCCGTTGGTAAACCGGGCAAGCAATTATGTCCTTTAAGTTAGTAAGGCTATGCCATTTTTTTATCTTTAGAGCCCATTCCTATACTAGCTAACATGCTTCACAGCGGCTTGTAGTAGTGGAAGGTGAGCTCCGAGAATGTTGCGACGTTGATGGACTTGAGCAACCTCAGGGTAGTCGCAACAGCGGCTCCTGAAAACAGAATTCGCGCACAAATCAAGATATTTCCTGCTGCTTTGCCACTCACCTGAAGTTGGCTCCACCACCGCTCCACGTGGTGCTGTGCACATGTGCTCGTTATCTTCACTTCAGTGGACTGGATTACGATGGTGTTTCGGCAAGGGGCAAGGGAGGTGAGACACACTTTGGAGAGCTCCAGGAGGCGACCCTCAAATACAATAAATTTGCGCTCCTTCTGGGGTGGCACCAGTTCACGGTCACTGAAAATGAAAATACAACTGTAACACACACTTGAACTTCCCTAAAAGTGTTACCTCATGAAGCTTTCTTCTGTAAAGAGCACGTAGGTGGTGTCGGGTTCACCAGGACCATCAGGCTCACCCATATCTTCGTCTGCAATCTAAGGACGTTTGAAACGGTCATGAGTTTGCATAGCATAGTATGGACACACTTCCGACTTGGCTGTGCTCTTAAAGACAGCTTTGAATGCTAAGTGAGGGCCAAGCTTTCGTCTCGGACCGTCCCACCAAAATAAATGTCCGGTGTGACTGTTTCTTTCCGGTCTAACCATCTCATTGTCTTTGAGGCATGTGCAGCTCTTCACCTGGGTCAGTATCGTACTCGGCTTCGAAACAAATGTCCGACTCCTCCATATCGGTACTCGTGTCGCTCTCTCCGTTGGTGTCCATGTCACTGTATGAGGAATCGTCCGACGTGTCCTCCAGCTCACCATCGTCTGCATTCCATGGCCTGTCCAGCCGTTCACTGGGGCTTACCTGTCCTGCGCTGTGGTTGCCCTCAGGTGGTATGGGAGTGGACCTGCGACGGCTGTCTGAACATCCCTGCTGAGCTCGTCCGGGGCTCGCAGGCCGGAGGTCGTGCTGGGGATTGGCGAAGAGTGGCAGGTTGCACTGGACTAGGAAGCGCTCCTTGGGACTTTCCGCCTGGTTGTGGTGTGGGGGCACCGAAGACAAATGTCCGGTGGACGGTTCCCTCTGGTGTAACCATCTGATTGTCTTTGAAGCATGTGCAGCTCCTCACCTGGGTGATTGCTGCTCTAGGCTTCGAAAAGAATGTCCGACTCCCTAATGTCGGTGCTCATTTCGCTCTTTCCGTTGGTGCCCATATCGCTGTCAGAGGGGTCATCTGACGCATCCTCCACCTCACCATTTTTGCCGGCATTACAAGGCCTATCCCGCTGTTCACTGGGACTTACCTGCCACGCGCTGTGGTCGTCCTCAGGGGGTATAGGCGTGGACCTACGATAGCTGCCCTGAACGTCACTGTTGAGTTGGTCCAAGGCTCACAGGGTGGAGGTCGTGCTGGGAATTGGTGAAGGTAGTCGAGCTCGCAGTGCTGTGGCAGGTTGCACTGGACTGGGAAGCGCTCCTGGGGACTTCGTGCCTGATTGTGGTGTGGGGGCAGCCGCATTGCACCCAAGGTTGACCTGGCACCTGGATATAGAACACATAACTTAAGCTCAGTAAAACTTTCGCATGAAATGCTGGTGAGATTGCGGCGTATTCCTAAAACACCTACTTTAAGTATTCAGTTATACTCACACACGGGTATGACAGAATCTGCAGTGTCCGCATCTGTCGCCTCTGTTTATGTGCCAACAGTTGCACGAGGGGCAGAGCACCTGCAGCAGTGAGCCTACAACACAGATTGCAAGAAGTACTAAGTACGGTCTAAATCTCTAGCATGCAGTGGCAACTGTACACATAGTCAGCTGAACAGGAGAGCATCCGACAGCCTACAAACAAATGCCATGGTTTCAAACACTTGAATGTGCCTCCTGCCTGACATAGTCATCCACAGGTGCAGCCGCTTGGTCTTTGTTTGGTTCTGCCAGTTGCTAAGTGCAGAGGACATTATAGTGAAATATGCAATTTACGCCTAATGTACATGCGCACTGGGGACCAAAGTAGCGGCAGCAGAAAACTCGCTGCATAGGGGTTTCCAACTCGGCTGACACAGATAGGCACAGGTGCTGGCCTTGTTGTTCCGGTTATCAGCTGGTTGGATTGCACAGAAGAGAATGCGTTCTAAATGTTTGACATTTCTTCATTCAAATCTTGGTGGCGTGGGTGGACAAAACTGAAGGCAAGTGGCCCATACCCGTAGGTGCTAATCACTGGCCAAAGTGATGTAGGATGTTTGTAATTGCTGGATGCAAAATATTAACTTATGAGCTGGAACTCGCTTACCAGCGTTACAACAATTTTCAGTTAAAATAGAACATTTCTTAAACGATACAATGCGCCACCAGAAACCTAAGCGTAGCATAGTGAACAATTATCCCTAGAAGTTTGACTTACCGATGATGCTGCACTTGGTGCTGTTGCACTCGGTAGGATTAGCGTCGGGACCGTCCCGCGTCTCAGTCGTGGACGTTTAGCACACCCGGTGCGAATCTCGAAGGCCTCCGGAGCAAAATGACGAGAACATACCTGGACACGTTTGTCGCTACGCGAACGCCCGATTGCCTCCAGCCAATTAACATTCAGCTTGTCATCTTTTAGGGCGGCCATGGCTGCTGAACGACCACTAATCCGGTAACGACGCCAGTTTGCAGAAGCTGACATCTCAAAAGAGCCGGCATTTGCACGTACAAGCAAAAAAAAAAAAAAAAAAACACGCTAATTAAGCAAAGTTGACCCAGGAAAACAAAACGAAAGTTACAAACTGCGCTATAAAAGCAAAAATCCTGCGTCACTTTTTATCACTAACACTTTTGACAGCTGCTAAACACATACTACTTCACGTCTGGAAGTCTCGCTCAAGCACGTGGGTCAACAAAAAGCACTCACTTAGACGAAACGAACGAAGTAGGCGCGACAGCCGGGAGTAAACTTCGGCTGCTTCGGCGGCCACGGAAAGAATGGCGAAGCTTTTGTTTGTTGTGGTATGGAATTAAAACCGCAGTGCCCGTCTTGTAAATCTTTTGCAAAAAATGATGATTCATTACACGGGTTATTCTTTAAACGTAAAATATGCGCTCAAAAGGAAACTGTAACGTATAACAAAGGTTTAACAACCAAGATCTAAGCTGTCAATCAAACTCTTAGCCAATGAGATATATAGCAGCCAATTTGGGCTAAACGTCACGGAACCCCACCTTCGTGGCGCTCGATTTAAAATGCACGAAATAGCCTCAAACTGAAATCAGTCTCACGTAATAAATATTGCTGTAAAAATTTTTTTTTTTTCTGGAGGAAAACTTGCTTTTTGACATGCTTGTACCAATTGGTCTGTTTAAAAAAAACGTGTTTTTCTTTGCATTTACCCTTTAGAACCTCTAGAAACGAGAGGACACATTGGCACCCTCTATTGGGTAGCAGTGTATACTTGGCCAGTCCGGCATATTTTCTATTTCTCTCGCGCATTATCCTTTCTTTCTTGGTTCGAAAAACTTGTCAAGGTTATAAACGAGAATTTCTTGTAGGTGTTACGCACATTTGACCTCGGAAATCCCGCAAAACCTTCGCTCTTCTGAAATGCAGTTCTAGGGTCACCGCATAGATGGCGCCAGCGTGCCAGTGTGTTCTCTCGTCCTAAGAAATTTAAAAGGTTTTAACAAATCTGGTCTCTTTCGGTCGTACTCGGTTGCAAGAGTGTAAACGGGCCTTAAATATTTTTGCCAAATAGCTCATTCCATTGTTCTAACGCCGCCTTATAAAAAAAAAGATTCAACCGGGAATCGGTATTATTCGTGCTGATGTTTAATGTTATGTTAAGATCGATTGCACTATAGACAGAGATAAGAGCGTTTATATACGCAAATTAGAACGCAATTTTGCACCTGACAACTATATTCAGGCGCCTGTTCGAAACTAGAGCTATATTGTAATGTAATATTTGGACAAGTATCGTACTTGCACCCCACTTTCAATGCTTCGGAATGTGCAATTTCTTTGCTTTCTCGGTAAATTCTGACATAACGATAGAGCGATACTATCTCAACAGTTGATCTCCGAGGCAGGCATCTTAGGTACTTGGGAGTGATGAACGAACTACGTGTAACCAACATATCGAACAAGTAGCCACTGTAGGCACAGAGGCTGTTGGTTGACTCCTTAAAGGGATACTGGACCGAAATTTTGGAGCTCACAAAAAAAAAAAAAGGTCGTAGGGATAGGGAGGGGGATGCAAAACCCAAAAGCATCAGTGATGCTGCGATATCTCTAACGGCTGGCCGTATTTTTCTCGCAAAGAAGCGCGCGATTAACTCGGCCGACAAGGCCGACGAGACGTGTGACGTCACGCTTCTCATTCCCTCCCCTCTTTGCTTCGTTTCCTCGAGGAGGTGAACAGAAGCGAGGAGGACAGCAGCAAAGCCGCTTCTCCCGATTCTCAACTGTTCCAGGAGGATTGTGACGTCACAGTCCTCGACTTGATCGCGCCCTTCTTTTCCAAAACTACGGCAATCCGTTTGAGATATCGACGTGTGCGTGTTGTTTTGGCGTTCGCAGCGCCCCGTTCAACGCTCTTCTGAGGCCTTATTTTGCGAAATCTAAATTTTGGTCCAGCATCACTATAAATGCACTATCAGACGAACCAGACATAGGTAATCGGCGCTTAGCCTCTTGCATAAAATCTGCTAGATACATCTATATATATCGTGGGTGTGTCCCTTACCGGAATACACATGAACATTTCTAGTACTTCTTGAAAAGCATGCCTTGAAGTTGTGCCCAAACTTGTATGTAACGCGTTACTTGTATCTAGTTACTTGTTTTGCTATGGTTACTTTTTTAGGAGAAGAAACGACTAACGTACATTTGATACTTTTTGATGGAGTAAAGATTAACAGTATTTATTTCCTCATGTAGGGGAACGAGTGCAACAACAGAAATTCTATATAAACCATAAACATATGTGCAGAATGTATGTCAGTACTGCCACAGATATCCCTGAATGGACGTATTAAAAAGCAAGGAAGTATTAACGTCGACATGTATTGAAAGTGTCTACTCATCCATAAAAAAGACGCATTCATGCTAGCGAAGAAATAACACATTACTTTTAAGCTGAAGTAACGTGTTCTTTTTGAATCTCGGTAACAAGTAAGGTACTTACTTATTGTGCATGTAGCGACTAATGGTGTTCAGTCGCTTTGTTTCAGTGACGTGTAACACATCTGGTTGCGCCTACAGGACCGCCTCATTATGTTTCCAGTAACGTTATATACATTAAATCGAGAATAAAAACGCAGAGGACGTTCACAGACAACCGCGCTCGTTCATTTAGTAATGACGAATGTTTCTTCTCCTGCATGACACATTTTCGCGTCGAGCAGAATCCAGATTGGTTGTAACTGAAACAGTGCGAATATCTGTGAATGTTAGGTATTTTTTTTAATTTTAAGTGCTAGGAAACTACAACACGCACATTTAGCCAATATCATCTACTTGGTGCCTTGGCTTAGCTACCTCGGTCCTCGCTTTATTCTACTCACAGCAATATATATATATATATATATATATATATATATATATATATATATATATATATATATAAACGACCTTTTATAACATATTTTAACTCCGAAAGTCAGGCGGTTCTTTTTGCTGAAATAAAATTTTGTTTTGCCGCGACGGGTACAAGCTGTTCCACAACTCAGCTATGTGGAAACGCTGCAGATATTTTAATTCTTACCATTCATAACATCCAAAGTGTGGGACCTCTTATAAACCCAATTTCTCGAATATCAGCAGTCTTTAATAACTGACCAAGGTATTTATACCGCTCATTCATAATAGGTGTGTTAACGAATTATCCCCCCAATTTTAGAACGCACTTACTAATAGCTACTAATGAACCTGTCGTAACCAAAAAAATCAGGAGTGTGTATTTATGAGCCCGCTTTAGATTTCCAATTATTCGTCTGTCTATACTAGCAGTGCAGTATATGGCGAGGAAGCAGAGGCTCGTTGTACGTAACAATTAGGGAAGGTATCTCACGGACCATTGTACGCGTTGCGGTTGCGAAGCGCTTTAACAATCAACGAAGTTTGGAAAAATCGCGAATCAAAAGACAGAGAGAAAAATCGCTGAAACTTTCTCGATTGAAACGCGGGTTAGAAGTGTGTAAGAATGCCATCAACCTTTCTGCTTAAAAGTAAATGCATTCTTAAAGTGGCTTCATATGTGACTGTAGATATATCATCGATTTATGGCTTGTTATCGGTATGGAGAACAACAGACTGGCTGAGTATGTATGTTTCTTCAGTAAAGTCAACTGTAAGTATAGCGCCTCTCCTGGTCGTACATACTCCTTTTTTCGTCCGCGTTTCAGTTCCCGCTTTTAACCTTTTAAATTACATGAGCCAAGTAGACCGAAACAGTTTTATTGTACCAAACCCACAACTGGAGCTCTGCACCAGGCGAGTGTACTAAACCGCGATTTCCAAGAGGAAAACGTCCAAACTACTATGAAAATGAATATACAAGCCTGACGTAAACCAAGATTAAAGTGTGTTTTCGGAGATAAACTTTTAGCGTGAAATATTTCCTGGCTAGATGTAGGGCATTTCGTGAAGCCTAGATAAATGCAAAGCCTGGATGAAAGCGTGGCCGCGAGGCTCGTCACTGATTGGTTGACGGGTGGGAGAGAAGGAGTGAGGTGCTAGGTGCTCGACCAAGAAACAGCTCCTTAATAAGAAAGTCTAAATGAAGATTTTTTTTTTTCGTCAATAAAGAAGGTCACTTTCGCTCATAGGTTGGACATGACTACGCCATCAGCGTTCGGCTAGGAGTCATGTCCAATCAGAAGCTTGGTTCCATTTACCTGCACCTCCTGCATCGGTACAGAAAAGTGTAGGGCGGTGTACTTCCGGTATGTGTATTAAGATACAACCGGAAGTGCACCGCTCTACACTTTTCTGCACCGGTGCAGGAGGTGCAGGTAATTCGAACGAAGCTCCTGATTTGCGCATGGCTCGTAACCGAACGCTCATGGCGTAGCCGTGTCGAATCTTTGGGCAAAGGTGGCCTTCTTTAGTGACGCAGAAAAATCAGCAATGAGGCCTTCTTATCGCGTTGCCTAGACGCTGGTCGGTTAACGGGGAGGTCAAGTGACCAGAGAGGTTGGCGAAAGGGAGTGAAGTAGCGAGGAGGACATCGACCACTGGTGCACAATGAGGGAGTGCAGCTCAAAAGTATGGAAGGCTCTGGAAGATCGCCAGGTTTAACGACCCTGTTAACGGTGCTATCGCTTTATTCTTGGAAGAAGTATAGACCAACTGACGACACTGACGTCCTGCCACTGAGGTGGCGCTGCTGTCGGTACCGCGCGTGCGCAGAGGCTTCACTCCTCCCAAATTTGGTTTCTGCGCACGCGCAGTGGCCACACCTGGTGCGGGCAAAGCGGGATTCCTTCGTAAAAATTGTGCTGAGGTGGTGTATAAAGTGTACCCGTGGTGCGCGGTAAACTATCCGATGAAGAGCGCCGTAAACGTAGGCGTCTGTAAATGTGGACTATCGCTAAACATTTGTGAGGCTAGAACGCTTCAGGTGTGCAACACACTTGCCTAGCAACTTTGCCGTAAATGTTTTATTATCAACGTTTTTCTGTTACTATAGATGGCAACACGAAGATATTTTTCTGGAAATATTTTCTGAGTCGTAGAAACGACGTTGGCATTGGAACCCCTTTTTTTTTAGGCCAGCTCATCTGCAGCTCTCGTTGGCGCCTTTCAAAGCGCTCGCCCGCTGGTCGCCTTTCTACTCTGTTGCTCGAACTGATATAACTACGCCGATTTTACTTAACATGTAATGTTACGTAAATTCGGAGTAATTATTGCAGTTACGACGTCTCCCAGCTTCTGCACTCGTTTTACATTGTGGTAATGTCGGTTTGTTTCTCTACAGCTTGTGGGAAGCCGAGGAGGACGACGGCGCGCGAGGGGGCAGGAGCGGTGGCCGGCGGCCCGGTGCTCGTGACAGAGGGCACGAGAGGTTCCGCCAGGCACTGGGGCAAGACACACGGACGAGGACTGCAACGGCAAGGCTACAGCAACCAGCCGAAACAGTAAAACGTTTTGAATTCATTCTTGCTCGTGTGACTTCTTGGGAGGGCGGACCAGGCAGGGACCGATTGGGCAGCAGTATAGTAGAGCGACCCACACAACTGGCGCTTCAAACGTGGGGCCCGATTGGTCTGCTGCTTGTTCTGTTCGTCCCGGGGAGTCACACAGATCTATTGAGCGTTCAGCGTGGTGTAGAAGGGTAAACGCTAACGATGCCCCCCAAGACGAGGTCGACCCCCAATAGGGACGAGGACGACTCGTCTGAGAGCGGAACTCAGGAACCGTCTGACGCTGCGGGGGCCGGAGAAGGCTCTAGTACGCGAGCATCTCCAGATGCTGGGATTTTACCACCAGCTCCAGCTGGAGGCGCGGCAGACGTCGGCGAGTTTATGCGCGTCATGACGGCGATGATGGAGACGTTCTCGCGACAAATCGCGACGACTCCAGGAGTCGCGAGTGCCGCGCCTATGTCTCTGCCCCGACCGCGGTTGTCCGTACCGACGCCGACCTACGCGGGATATTCCGACGGGAAATCGGTCCACGATTTCTTACAGGACTTAGACGCGTATGTAGGCGCGTTGGGAGCATCAGACGAAACGGCCTTGGTGCAGATCGTGCCAATCGCGTTAACGGGCGACGCGTCGCGCTGGAGACGGTTGCAACGACCATTTCTATCCATGGCGGACTTCCGGACGCGACTTAGGGAGGAATTTTCGCCCCCTGATTACGAGATGCGGATTAGGGACGAACTAGCTAATCGCACTCAGCACCCCGACGAGAGCCTCGTGGAGTACGTTCGCGCGCTCCAGGAGCTCAACTCGAGGGCCGAACCATCCGCGTCTGACGCAGAGAAGGTAGCTAGAGCGATACGGCAATGTCACCCTAGATTCAAAGCCTATCTGCGCGGACGGGATTTCGCGGATCTGGAGGCACTTGCCAGAGAGGCGCGAACGGTCCAAGCGGGCTTGCTCGCTGAGCTGCAGTACCGCCCCCCTCCCAGGGCCGAGGAGTCCCTAGAGCCAAGATGCGCGTGGGCAGGACGCGCCGCAGACACTCACATTGAGTCGCGGACAGCGTATACGGCCGTTGCGGAGCGCGGTCACGGGGTAACTATAACGCCCCGGGCTTTGGACCCCTTCGCTTACGAGCAAAGGCGCAGGGCAGCCAACGCAAACTCGGCCCGAGTGCAGACCCGTAGGGGTGGCGCAGTGGTCAACCACCGCAGAGGCGCGACTGGTCACGACAGTCGCGGGAATCATGACTCACCGCGGTTTGCCACAGATGAAGTGTCGCGTGAGAGTAACGATGGACAGGTTGCGCGTAACGACCGGCCACAAGCCAGGTGTTACAACTGTCACCGTCTTGGGCACATCAGGCGGCATTGCACGTGGGTAGCGTCTGGTTCTCAGGGTTCCCAGGGAAACGCCAGAGGCCGGCGCCACTAATCAGGTCCTCTGAGTTGAGGTTGCCGGCCGCTGCCGAGGCCCAGTATCAGTGTGGCGACAGGGCTGAAATTGTGGCCGGCGACCGCGTGGCGATGGCCCCGTCGGCGTGTTGGGCTCAGAGCACGACACCTGAGAAGGGCCCGTACGTGCGTGTAGAGATCGGTGATAGAGAATATTCGGCACTAATTGACACCGGTTCTACCCTTTCTCTAATTGGCGATAATGTGTACGAGGACTGCCGTAACAGGAACCTTTGCGCGCGGGAACTTGTAACTCCGCTGCGTTTAGCGACAGGATTGGCCGAAGCGCAAGGGGTGATGCGCCTTCACCTTGGCCTTGACGGCAGACGAAGGAGGCAACGTTTCGTTTATTTGCCCGGTATGTCAATTCCTGTTATTTTGGGACAGGACTTCGTCTGTCGTGTGGGCATAATCCTGGACTTGAGGAACAACGGGTATCGTTATAGTGCGTTTTCTCCTCTTATTCCCTTTGTTGCCCCATCATCTCTGGTGCAGGGAATGGAACGTTCGCTCGCTGCGTCACTCCAGGAGCAGGTATTAGCTGCGCGAGTCGTGCCCGGGAGCGTCGAAATGATAATTGCGTCTTTCGATGGGCCCGCCGACCAACGGCGGATGCTAGCGAACGCCTTGTCCCAACACGCAGCTATGTTTACCGGGAGACCGGGGCTAACGACTGTTTTACAACATAAGATAGATACAGGAGAGGCCAGGCCGTGGGGGTGTAATCCTAGACCACTAAGCGTACATAAACGGGCCCTCCTAGACGCGGCTCTCGACGAGATGCTGGACACAGGGGCGGTGCGGCCATCGCAGAGTCCCTGGGCGTTCCCAGTAGTTTTGGCGCCAAAGAAAGACGGCACCGCGCGCCTTTGCGTTGATTACCGAAGACTTAATGAGGTCACTAGGAGGGACGCGTATCCTTTTCCCTCTATTGAGTCTATAATGTATTCGCTTGGAGGCGCGAGGGTTTTCACCACGCTGGATTGTAGCAGGGGCTTTCTCCAGATCCAGGTGGCGCCAGACGATGTCCAAAAGACGGCGTTCACCTGTTACAGGCGGTTATTTGAGTTTACGCGTCTTCCGTTTGGGTTGTCGAACTCGCCGTCGAGTTTCCAACGGCTCATGGACATCGTGCTGGGCGATGCGAAATTTAACTTCGACATGGCCTACATGGATGACGTTGTGGTATTCTCCAAGTCGTTCAAAAAACACCTAACTCATCTCGAGATCGTCTTAAGGCGAATGAGTGAGGCCGATCTAACAATTAATCCAAAAAAGGTGCAACTGGCCGCCTCAAAGGTAAATCTTTTAGGCTTTGTCGTAGACAATGGTACCTTGAAGCCGAACGATGAGAAATTGAGGGCCATTCTCGATTATCCACCACCGCACGATGTAAAGAGCCTTCAAAGGTTTCTGGGGGTGGTTGGCTTTTACCGTCAGTTCATCCCGATGTGCGCGGAGCTGGCGCGGCCATTCAATCTGCTGCTCCGGAAAGGCTCGAGTTGGGTCTGGGGTCCAGAGCAGGGTGCTGCCTTCTCGTCTCTCGCGAGTGCAATAGCAAGCACCGTTAGCCTTCGGTTACCAGATCTTAATCGGCATTTTGTTGTGCAGACAGATGCGAGCGACTACGGTGTCGGAGCAGTATTGCTACAGGAGCACGATGGACAGTTGCGCCCTGTGGCATTCGCTAGTCGAACGCTCACACCGTCGGAACGCAACTACAGCGTGACGGAAAAGGAGGGGTTGGCCGTCATGTTTGCTCTGAAGAAGTTCGACCTCTATTTAGACGGTACGACTTTCGTTATTTAGACTGATCACGCAGCACTTACCTGGATTCAGAGGCTAAAGGAGCCCGCGGGAAGGCTGGCCCGCTGGGTACTAACCTTGCAGCGCTACTCGCACACGGTTGAGTACCGAAAGGGATCGACCAACAGGGTCGCGGATGCGCTCTCTCGGGCGCCCCAGGATGGTGGTTGGGAGGAGGTGACGCAACCAGAGTGCAACGAGAAGCGCGGGAAGAACAGGAGAATGTCTCCGGATGCAGGGGTGAGGTCCCTCACGGACGGTTGGGAGGAGGCGAAGCAACCGGCACTCGTAGCAGCCTTAGCGCGCGGCACGAAGGAGCAAAGGATCGTCGCTTGGGGTGAAGTGGTCAGCAAGGAAGAGCTTGTCGAGGCCCAGAAAGCAGATGGTTTTTGCCAGCGGGTGTTGGGTAAACTGGCTGAAATTGCGGTTGACACCGGGAAGGCTGGCGGTCGAG
Organism: Ixodes scapularis; assembly: GCF_016920785.2. NCBI lineage: Eukaryota > Metazoa > Arthropoda > Arachnida > Ixodida > Ixodidae > Ixodes > Ixodes scapularis. The sequence continues at coordinate 423,915 of NW_024610108.1, read as the reverse complement.
TTAATGACCAATTTGATTCATATCTGCTGGGCGAAGACGGCTTATTGCTTCGCTACATCCCAACGATCGATGAAGGGGAGGGTAATGAGTCTCCCTTCAGGGTGGTGATTCCCAGGAAGCTACGGAAGAGTTTTATCGGGTACTTCCACGACTCGGCTCTGGCAGGTCATGGCAGTGGCAGCAAGACTTTTCATAAGTTATGCCGCGCCGCGACCTGGCCGGGGATGAGGCAAGACGCACTCCGATACGCCCGCAGCTGTCCAGCCTGCCAGAAAGCGAAGCCGAGAGGGGGCAAGCCTCCGGGCTTGATGCAGTCGGTGGAGAGTCACTAACCGTGGGAGATCGTCGCTTGCGACATCATCGGCTCACTGCCGAGAAGTCCGCGGGAAAACCAGTACCTCTTGGTTATTACCGATCATTTCTCAAAGTGGGCAGAGCTGTACCCACTGAGGAAGCTGGTTTCAGAGGGTATCTGGGAAAAGTTACTGGATACTTTCCTACGCTTCGGCACACCCAGGTGTCTCATTAGTGATAACGCTAGTTACTTTACTAGTAAAGTGTTCGTGGACTCCTGCTTGGCGCTGAACATAAAGCACAAGAGGACAACACCGTACCATCCCCAAGCCAATATCACTGAGCGAGTGAATCGGAATGTCAAAAGCATGCTGATCGCGCTAACGGAGAGACACCGAGACTGGGATGAGCACATCGCTGAGATGGGTTTTGCCATCCGGAATACTGTGAACAGATCGACTGGTTTCACGCCAGCGTTTCTGAACCTGGGTAAAGAGATCCCGTCTCCGCTGGAGAACGAGTTACGGAGCAACCAAGGAACACCAGGACGCCCGCTCTCTAGGTATGCGGAACAGCTAACGAACCGCTATCTGGGGCGCTGCACGATGCTAGAGAGAATCTTGATGCCGCAATGATCGAGCAAGCGGCGCAGTATGACAGGAGCCATAGGCACTTGGAATTCAAGGTTGGTGACTTGGTCCTGAGAAGAACCCACCGTCTGAGTAACGCAGCTAGCGGTTTCGCCGCATCGCTTGCTCATAGATGGGAAGGGCCCTATGAGGTAAAGACGCGAATGTCACGGCTTACTTATAAACTCACTCGGTGTGATACAAATGAGGAGTTGGGTCCAGTTCACATCGCGGACTTGAAGGGGTATTACCGTCGCGATGGGGAACATAGTGAATAAAAACTACCGCCGCCGCCTAATTCGGCCACAGAAAGTGATGATTTTCCGGTGTCTGACAGTGTTCTTTCTACACAGGATGCCTCCTTGGAGAAACCGCCCCAGGGGGCCATACCCAGGAGGCCCACCGGACGGGCCAGGCCCCGGGCCGGGGCGGCTGGACCCCAGTGGTCCGGTCGACCAAACCCTCGGGGCGGCCGCCCAGGGAGGCGTCAACACCGGGGATGGCCGAACGGCAGAGCGGGCCAGCGCCGCCCGGGCTCCGCAGGTACCGCGAGCCCGGCAGCCGGCAGGCCTGCGCGGCACGGGGCAGGGCCGTCCGCAGCAACATCGCGGCACCAGGCAGGGCCGTCCGCGACGGAGCCCCCGCACCACGGAGCGGGTCCGTCTACGACCGGGGGACCTGCCTGGAGTCGGCCCCCCTGCCACACCGTGGCCACGTGGACGGCGTGGGAGGAAGGAGGGGCGGTCCACTTCGTTTCCCGCCGGCGTTGGAAGCATCAACCCAGACCAACGCCTGGCCAGCCCGACCACCAAGTCCCACTCCCGTCCCGTGGCCACACGCAGCCGGCGGCGCCACGGGTCTTGGGAGCGCCTGACACCTGCTGGCTGTGCGGGGTCCCGATAATACATCTGGAAACCCACGAAGCAGGTCGACTCCATTCTGACCTGCTGGAGGCACAGCCCCTCCCGGACAACGTGGCGGCAGCGGTCCAGACCCTGAGGGCAAGCCGCCCGGACCTCCTGGCTCCCGCTGCCTTGGCCTCCGTCCAGCCAGCCCGGCCTCCCGAAAACCGTGCCGCCGCACCGGCTGCCGCAGCCGCTGTTATCGAACCCGCCACCACGACGGCCCCCACAACATCGGCCGCCACCACATCTTGCGGCCCAAGCCATCGGGCCAGTGTCGTCCACCAGCCCCTTCCGTCCCCCTCGACTTCCGACGATGCCATCATGGCCGAGGTGGAGCAACTCCTCGGCCAAAACCAGTGAGCACCCGGGGCCCCCCGAAGACCGGGCCTTGAGGGGGGGGAAGTGTGGGAAGCCGAGGAGGACGACGGCGCGCGAGGGGGCAGGAGCGGTGGCCGGCGGCCCGGTGCGCGTGACAGAGGGCACGAGAGATTCCTCCAGGCACTGGGGCAAGACACACGGACGAGGACTGCAACGGCAAGGCTACAGCAACCAGCCGAAACAGTAAAACGTTTTGAATTCATTCTTGCTCGTGTGACTTCTTGGGAGGGCGGACCAGGCAGGGACCGATTGGGCAGCAGTATAGTAGAGCGACCCACAAGCTTTAACTCTGCCCGTGTGAGCATGATGCTGAGGTGGGCAGCTGATATGGCATGTTTGGGGTGTCGGGGTGACGGCCTCTTGTCCGAGCCGCTACTGTCTCAGGGTGACGAAATTACAGTTAATTTGTCTTCAAATAAACTTCTCTTGCATTGCCTGATACGGTAAAAATATAACTAAGTTATATTAGAAATTACCATTGAAAAAACGTAATTACTTACCACTGCAAGTTACTTCGAAAAAGTAATTAATTAACTTACCACTGCAACTTACTTCGAAAAAGTAATTAATTACCATTCCAAAATAGTCATAAAGTAACGAAATAACTATATATTACTTTATATAAAATTGAATAAAAAAATTAAAGGAAGATTCCTTGGCGGATCCTTAAGGAATGCGTTAGCAAGACCCTCGATAAACGCCACACACGTCCCACTTTAGGAAACGCTAACGTTGACCTCTTCACTTTTCTGTTGTGGCTTTCACTTTTGGAATTTTTTTTTTTGGCTTCCTTTATTCCTTGCTGCCTCGTTTTGCCTTCGTTATGGGGTCAGTGTCAACGCTTCCCAAAGTGGGACGTTTTGGCGTTCGGAAGGGCCACGCTAGCGCATTCCCTGAAGATCCACCAGGAGATCTTTTCGCGTACCTGGGGTAAGGCAAATGCTCGGTTCACACTCCATCTTGTAGCACAAAAGACGGCAGACACGCTCAGCACACCTGCAAGTTCAAACTCGTCCCAGCACCCGCTCGCACATTGGCTTCCGCATCGTAAAGTCTCCTCTCTGTCGCCTTTGACCTTCACTCATCTGCTCCTCTCTATACGGTGCGCTTTCCTTTCCAACGGTTTGTACACAAACGGGCGCTGTCACAATTTCCCTGTCATGTAAACCTACGCTAAGGCATTAAAATATTTTCTTAATATGAAAAAATTATTTGTATTGGAAATACTTTCAAAGGATCAGACGTTGTTTGAAGTATACCATACCGCTCCCGAAGCATTGCGAGGTTGATTGTGAAGAAAAAAAGTGAGTTTTACAGGAGAGAAATGTCGGAGTTCAGCTTTTTCGGTAATTGATCCACGTGTTAAAAATATATGATGTTTAAAATTTGTAGAGTAGGGGCGCTTGCCTTGGTCTTTTTTTCCATTTCCCACGATTCTCCCTTCAATAAAAGAAACAACAAATTTACAAGTCGCGCTATTACTAAAGCAAGAGTGGACGTTTTAACGCCACAATCGACCACATGTCTGGTTGGTGGTTGCCCTATTCTGAAGACTTTTTATCTGCAACCTCTCATACTGCACCTTACTAATCGTCTTGTGAACGGTTGATCATGTTCTGGGAAGAGAACGCGCAAATGTTTCATTATATTAAAGGCGTACTCCGGCGATTTTTTAATGGTCGCTGGTTTGCCTCAAAATTGGCTCAACACATCGATAGACATGACTCTACGAGTTCCCCAAGTATTTTCTGAAAAGAAAAAAAAAAAATATTCGCGAAGTTATTGAATTTTCGAATTTCGTTTTCATCGTGTTTTTCAAACCGGGAGTCCCTACTGGCAACATTGAAGTGTGACGACAGAAATGGTGCAAAGTGGGCAGTAAGCCATGTTCTCAGCTGATTACAAGAAGTTTGATTGTGGGAAAAGAATGTTTGGTAACTGATTCACTGAGAAGCACGCAAAAAAACAGTCGACATACTTTGTTTAACTTTGTTTAAAACTACATACACGACCTGAAAGTCTGTATCATGTGTGACGTCGCACCACTGAAGAACGCGTGAAAATTTCAATGCTGGTTTCGGCATCATCTTCACTTACGGTTTTCTCGACTGCTATTTTGAATTTAGAGAAACTAAATAGCATACCATGACGACTGAAGTCCGCGTAGTGAGGAAATTCAATTTGTTTAGGTAGCTCAAAAAAGCCGGAGTACACCTTTAAGAAGACCAACCTCACAAGAAAAGCACCATAATTGTTTCGGGAAAACAATTCCTGCCTCCTTTTGAGGTTTTTCTTTCATTATAGTCGTAGCGTTGGAGTGATTCTCATCTATTGCACGCTTCAATCAACTTCAAAATTTTTAATTCGCTAAGGCGCGTCCATGACTAGATTGGTGATATTTCTTATTAGAGGATCCCCCCCCCCATTGTGTCCTTTTAATCGACGTTGAAGTTTGTATGCACTCGGACAAATATCTGAAACCAAAATCTTAATTCAGTCTTTTCATTGCCCTTACGATTGCAGAGTGACAAATTGCATTACGAAACTAGCTACACAAAAACAAAAGAATTGCATTGCGATATCGCAGGAAAGAAAATACTTGAATTACTGTAATTTGCTACAGTAGTTCCATTGCTGCGACCTCAGTTGCGGAAACGCTGACTCGCCTTCTACAAGCAGTTCCGCTGCCGCTACTAAGGCTCGCGCTCGTTAGCGGGGGCCGTCGGCAGAGCATTTGTGCCCGGATTGTGATTATCAAAGTCTATTTCACGATACATATCACATTAGATGCGTGATAAGCAACTTAAACTGCCAATACACGGCGTTGGCCGTCATATCATTTGAAGACGTGCAGCCTCCGCTGACGTTAACCCATCGGACCATCGGACGCACAGAGCAAAGATAATTCGTCGTCATAGAATGCGCAATGTGCGCATATTGAGCGATAAAGCAGATTAGCACTTGCACTTGGTGGAGTCCTATATTATCTTGTTTGGTCAATTTCAGCTTTGTGGCTATCTATGCCAAAGGCTGGAAGAAGAAAAAAAGAGAGGAAAAAGAACAACGATTGCATCAAACTAAAAGGGCATTGGATCAAACGACACCAGAATTGCCGCGGTCACTGTATCGTATTCTTTTATTTGTACTTATGCCAATGTCCCCCCTATAACACAGGACTTCAAACGTAGCTCTGACATTGTGTTTTCGCCTCTCGTAACTAGAAAGAAGGAAGTGGCAGGAGCCGCCGACATTACATTATCAACATTCGAGTGAAATTCTATTGACGACTTGCCTGTGGGGCCCAATATTAATAAATGACATGTGTTGATGGCACCGTCAAGGCTTTCCGTGGCGACTGAGTAGTCAACTTTTTTTTTTGTAATTAATTAAAGAAAAACAAATTAGAGGACGACGCCTAAACTTCGTCTTTAGGAGTAAAACGCGAATGCTAAACATATGAACCCCCGCTCGTTCCCAAGCCGTACAAGCGTGTCTGAGTGGCCTAGTCGGTAGCGTGTATGACTCGCAACTGAATGATCGTAGATTCAAATACCGCCTAAAATTCTTTGAATTGTTTCGTGAAGGCAAATGAATTACTTTATCATGGGAAACCATTTGAGATATGCGGCGACTTTTATTTCGCTGTACATGTCACGTATTTATCACTTTCATTGCACGCGTGACGTCACATTTCACGTGAGCATTGTGGGTTGTCTGAAATTCCCGCTAGAGGTCATTTCGTTGTGACGTCAGGACCCTAGCGACCAATCAGTAATTCCCTTTCCACGCCACTGACGCCGCGCCGCTTTGTTTGAGGACACGAGAAATCTAAAGTCTCTTTAAAAAAGCTATTTGTTGCAATCGCGTTGAGCCCGTGTTCCTCGGGCTTGTCCGAGTGCACTGATTTCCGTTAAAGTAGACTCAGTGTGGTTGCTGACCTCTGAATATTTGGTACATTTTGTACTCCCGTGCGTAGGGATAAACTTTGCCAATGCCTCGCCCACATTACAGGGACAATTGGGAGCGACCCAGCTCTAGGTACAGCTGAGTAATGCTGATTCACGGGCGATTTGGTACCGTAACTTTGAGAACATAATAGCGTTTCAAGACAGGGACGAGAGTAGGAACGAGACAACACATTGCGCTAACTTCAACTGGTTTAATCGTCAGAAAATCAAAGGTATAAATACTTTGCATCATTGTACCATTCAACCGATCTTACGCCACGCCAATGTTCGCAAGAACTGTGTCTCTTTGTCGCCCAAATGGATCGACGCCATGGTGAAACATCGATCCTCGTAGTTTTTTTTTATCAGATCTGCCTCTATAATTTCCCTATCATGTTCTCAAAGTCTATGTAGTGGTTTGACCCGCGGGACGCAGGGGCATAAGGTTTATCACAAGCAGGAATCTTGAAATGTGTGCTTGTCCCCGCTATCTCCGAATGTTTGAGTTAAGATGTTTTACGTTTTACCCTGCTTTGTCATAATTTCAAGCGCATTTAAGTGCACAGTTATCTCTCTTAAATAAATCTAGATAGGAGACATGTACAAGGAACTAAAGAGAATATTCCAAGGGATTAAGCAAGCGAGTCACGTTGTGTTCGTTCTTGGGGTTTATAGGGTTCGAAAGAACTACTCGACTATATGGCGTTAAATGGACATGATTAACGATAATTTAGAATTACCTTGTGCACATCTTTTTTTTTTATATCTGGGCGTTTCCTTCGTGAATGTCACAGTCGCGAGCTGGCATGAGAACCAAGTTTGATATTCGTGTTGTGCACGTTCCTCTCCTGAAATAACTCCATGTTGTTACTTGTTAATTAATCAAAAAGTTACGAAAATAAGCTATTCGTTCCTTTTTGTGTGTACGTGGAGCACCACTACCAGTCTCACTCTTGGTTTGCACTTCTCTGGGACAACTGCAGTCTCCCGAAGACCTTGCAGCAGTGATTCACCCACTCCTGTAAAGAGTGCAAATGAATAGCCCCTTTCTTCAGCGTCTTCGCCTGGAATGTGAAACACTCCATCATCCTGTGTGGACCAGACTTCGCCAAGGATTCTCTGAGACAGGTAAAGATAGTGGTGCCCTACGTACACAAGGTCAGCCATAGGAGTACGAAGGTGTCGGAAAGACACCAACTCCTGGTTATTTTCTCCGCTCCCATGAAACTGAAGATGTTGTGTGGTAGAACTGCTAGAAGAGCAGCACACGTCACATGATGCGAAAAGAAGGATTAAAAGTATTTCGTAGCGTGCGAGTTGGGAATAGTGTATAGAATACGGCTATCGTGTGGCAAACAGGTATATTGGACAGTCTGGTAGATGCGTCAACGATAGACTGAGGGAGCGTGCATTATCTGTGAGATCGTCCCATGCCGGTCATTTGGCGATTAATTGCGACAGGTGAGGGTGCACCCCTATGTTTCAAGATACAGTACTTAATAATAATGCGGCACAACAACAAAAGGACGAGGAAGATAACGGAAGCATTTTACATACTACGATGTAAGGAGGCCACGTGTGTCAGTGCTCCCTTTGTGACCCTCCATCCAAAAGAGATACGATATATCGGCTAATGGGAACGTGGTGTTTTTTTTTTTTTCGCGGCCTTCATGTTATTTCTTATTAAATTTCAGTTGCAAGTCAGCGCCTTCTCTGTGTGCACACTCTTCTTCTGACCCGTCGTCTGTTTGAGCTGTATTCTTGTTCCGATGCGTCACCAACTGGCCCAAATTTCTACGCTGCTATATTTCCGAAACGACGCTTAGCAATAACCGAGGTCAAAATGCGTTCCACGTTTTAAGTTTATCTGTCAGTGGCGCCAATATACTTATCTTCTGCATTGGCGAGCAATCCCCGGTATAAAAGGGACTATCCTATCTGCAGGGTTTACACGCGAATCTCATTCTCCAAGGTATCAGATATGACTCCCTACATCTTGCTTCTTCTGGCAACATGCTGCTACTCCCGTTTAGTAAGTTTGCCCTCTCTATATCTTGTCTTCTCACACTTCTCTATATATTGTCTTCTCGCACTATGTCTCCTAAAAAAAAACAGAAATATTTTCTTGCTAAAGCTTATATTCGTACGCTACGTGTTCTCGCAAAAAGATGCAGTTACTTTTCAACCGCGGTAACGGACTATTTTGTCGCTAGCCTCAAAGAACAAATGCAACACAAGACAGACCCCAACATGGATCAGTCTGACTGCGCATGATGTTAGAAGTTCCTAAGCGAACGTCGATGGGCGCCATGCGCGATGCTACGATTCAAGCTTAAAGTGATATATAGAAATACATCAACATTATACAAATAAATGCATCTGGAAATGCAAACTCCAAAGATATAATTTTATGCAGAGCGAATATTTTTACGAATAGAATCAGCAGATGAATGCAAGATAAAAGATAAATGTTTATAGAGGTGAAGAGGCGCCTCGATCTAGAACAAAGAACAACAGTACATTCTACGTCGGCGATAAAAGGGCGACTGGTTTGTACTTGCTGTACTATCGCAAACAATATGAGCGTGAACGCGCCTCCGCGTGTCGCAGCTACCTGAGGCGCCGTCCTGCGGCGCCGTTGTGAAGTTTTGCGCATGCGTGTAGAAATCCTGTCGGTGTTCTCGCTTTTGACTGTTAACCCCCGTTTGTCGTCTGCTATGCGCGCGCTGGCGGCCGCTCGCGCTGTCGTCTGCTATGCGACTCGTGTATTTCCGTCACAACTTAGAGAAACAACTTAACATGATTCACGAGTTTCCTGCGCGATAACGCAATGCCCACATTTGATACGTAATAAGTAGCTGGATTCTTTCATTGGGTCGAGATACAGCGACAACAGACAAATGAAAGAAAGACAAAATATCTGCAAAGCTTAGCGTTCAACTACGCTGAGCCCGGAAAACATTCTGTTGAGTGAAAAATGCCTAGAGTTCCTGACGACGAACAGATCAACATAGTTGAGCTGTCCCTTCGAGGCTACTCTCAGAGGGCTATATCTAGCATGGCTGGAAGACCGCTGAAAACGGTGAACCGGATAATACAAGCATATAGGCACGAGCTGTCCAGAGCAAACACAACTCGCGTAGAAAGCGAGTGTGTCCGCCGGAGCACGCAATGTTGTGTGGCAGACGACAACACGTGCGGACGCCAGCGCGAACACGAGTCGTCTAGGAGACGACAGCGTGAGCGGCCACCAGCGCAAACAGGAGTCGCATAGCAGACGACAGCACGAGCGGATGCCAGCGCGAACACGAGTCGCATAGGAGACGACAGCGTGAGCGGCCGCTAGCGCGCACAGGACTCGCATAGCAGAGGACAGCACGAGCGGCCGCCAGCGCGCGCATAGCAGACGACAGACGGGGGTTGATAGTCAAAGCGAGAACAGCGACAGACTTTCTGCACGCATGCGCAAAACTTCACAACGGCGCCGCAGGGCGGCGCCTCAGATAGCGGCGACACGCGGAGGCGCGTTCACGCTCATATTGTTTGCGATAGTACGTTCAGGGAAGTTCTGAACTGGAAAGCACGGTGTCAACCGAGAAGGATCTGGAACTTTACTGAGGAGAAAAGATCGGGGGGGGGGGGGGGGGGGGGGGGGAAGAAATGATGAGCCATTGCACCCTCTGAAGGTGGATGAGCAGCGATGCTGCTTAGCACACGACACAGACCCGCACCGAGGAGCCGGAGGAGACTAGACACGCGCGACTGGACCGTTACCATGGGAAAGCGGAAGGAGAGGAAACTGGGGACTCAAGCGCTTGGAATGGCGATAAAGAGAGGGCGGTGCGAGCGTAGGCATAGCGGACACTGGTCGCGCTGCGCAAAATCTTTAAAAAAACTCGATTATCTGCGTAAGAGTCTACTGATCACGAAAATAGTGCCGATTGAGAAATCCACTGAAAACACCAATTTCTGAAATCAATGAGAATGCAGGGAATGGTGTTATACGCACCGCAGTTGCCGGCGTCTGCACGAGTAACTGTTCTAAAGCAAAAACACAAAATAAATGACAGCTTGCACGCGCTTTTGTGAAAGCTTTATTTTGGTTATTTACTCGGAATATTTTTTACAGGGACCGCGTGCGCGTGCGGCGGTACGAGCGTAGAGATTTTGGATACGAACACCAAAAAACAACGAAACCCAAACCATAAACAGCTTCGCTGTGAAGAAAAAATACCAAAAATACCGGGTTTGAACTTTATTCTACGGTGTGTGGCAGCCGTGTGGGTTGCCGACTGCGCCAAGCAACGCGGCAGTATTGTTTATCAAGTTTCGTGCTTTTGTCACCTGTTTTTAGCTACCTCATAACGATTCAGTATATGACTTGCACGTGACGCCGGTCTTCCCTTCTTTCTGGTGGTCAGAAGCACCTCGATAACGCAGCGAAAGCTGCCCTTTCATGCGCCCTTTTCCCCCAGTGGCAAGACGCGTATCGCTAGTGCACAGAAGCTACCCTGTCACGCGCCGTTTTCCCCTATATATCTGATCAAGTGACGTCAGTGCAAGCTTGTATAGACGTTTTGCCTTCGAAGACAATGTGCTACTCAGAGATTTGTAGAGCTTCCCTGGAATTGCTGACCACATCTCGTGTAACAGATTACGTTCATCTTTTTTGCTCAACGCAGCAAAGTGGGGAACATTAAATGTGGAGTAAGGGTAATAAAGTCTCGTCAAGATAGAGTTCTTATTTGCAAAAAAAACGCATATTATTTGTTGTTCCATATGGTGCGTCTAATTCTGTTGTTTCCCTTCGCCCCCACAGGTGCTTCAGGACGCTGGTAAGCATAAGAATCCCATATCTAGTCACCTTGTTCACTAAAGAGTCAAAAGTGCAATGTCGGTTTTCTTAAAGAAAAATCCTGTTAGCGTACTTGTCTTCAAAACTACAGCGATTCAAAATGAGAAAATGAGAGGCAACCTAAGGAAGGTGGTGAATGCTTTAGGCCATCTATGCTCACAGGGAAGGGGCATAGAAACACTTGAAGGTACAGCGAATCCCCAAAAATTTTAACTTCCGAGATAGCGCAAGTCCTATACTATCACAATTTTTTTATTCCAAAGTTATATATTTGTCTTCAAATTTGGAGTTTTAAAAGTCCCGAAAGTGTCAAGGTAGAAAAAAACTTGTCTGACCAGAGTCTTGGTATATTGGCCTCAATGTGACAGACAGTCGCCAAAATTGGGCTTCACCGCTGGTTCTTCGGTTGACGTTTTTGGCTCAAGTCTGCCACCTTGCAAAGTATATGATGAGCCAGAGAAAATCCAGAGAAACGCCGAAGGAAATTATTATGCCACTAATTAACGCCTTATTGCAAAATCGTGTTACTCTAAGTTACACCCAATGGAGGGCTACTCTTGAGCCAAGTTAGCCGTTTCTCTGGCGTGATGGCTTGGACATGTAATAAAAAACATGTCTAAAGAGAAGATAAAAAAAATAAACCCATTTTTTTACTTCGCGAGCCACATGTTGAATAAGAACCGATTCCGAAACAAGTTTCTATTTTGAGACCCTGAGCCTCGAGAAAGAAGCACGTTTCCGAATCGCTCTTGAAGCAGAGGACTGCCCCGTCTCCCAGAAAGAAAAATAACTACTTGGATGGGACACGTCTGTCACGCAATAAAGAATTGCCCTAGAAATAATTGCAGAACAATGTTTACATTTGTTTTATTCTTTCCTTAACAGTGTATGAATTCATAACGCCAAATTGTGTTGTTTCAGGGGTTGTACTTTTTGTGGCATAACAGTTCTATTCGGCATACGTTTATGTGTAGACACGAGCAAAACAAACTTTTAATTTATTGGCATTATCAAAAACAAATTTATTTTTGGAGTTCAGTAGACGAGGGATGAAGGAAGAGAAGGTAAATGGGACGAACGCCAACTTTGCAATGCGAAATGCACGATGTGTTCGTAGCTTGGGGAGAAACCTTCTAAATTAGGCATTTGGGTCGACGTCTGCATGCTTCAATCCAAAGCGCTTAGGCGGAAAAGAGCGGGTTGGTGAAAATACAAAAAATGAATGAAAGAATAAAAACACGTGTGGTCAAGACGATGCAAACCAGTTCTTTCAGAAGAAACAGCACAAATATTTGAAAGAACTGAGCTCTCTTGCTCTCGGTCCTTGCCCCTAGGTGTTTTGTATTCTGTCATTGATTCTTGTATAGGAGCGGAGCGGAAGCACCCAATGCAGATTCACAGATCGACTTCAATCACGACTGCGCTTGTAACAACATTAATCATTGCAATGACCACTGAATGGTGCTCGTGAAAGTCGTCGCGTGAGCAGAACTACTGGGCTTGTCAAAGTTATTTTTGTAGCGGTGACACGAAGCGCCATGTTTTTTTCATTTCCTCGTGTCTAAATACTTTTACGTTCGATATTCAGCGCAAGAGAGCTACAGCGCATGCGCAGAACGCGGTCCAGGGCTCAGTGGACGAATATTTCAGAGCGCCGAAGGCGATTGTACAAAGGGTCTACTGAACTAGTCGACATTATCTAGCGGAGCGGTCCTTGTAGTTCAGTGAACCGACTGACCCGAAGAGGAGACGTTAGGCAACTTAGATACAAGCTATGGACCGACAACGTTGTCTGATAAACATGACATTACGCTAGAAGAATTGCAAGCAGGCCGATAGTCGGAACACCACCTGCATCGGAGTGCGTATCCAGGAAGGCGTGCCTCCGGGTTATCGGTACCCCCGTACATTACAAATTACACAAATTAAGTATACAAATTTTCTAGTTCTATTAGAGTAAAAGTATATTTTAAGTATAGATTAAGTATCTGAAGTATAAGCTTAACATAGCATTAGACTATTTTGTATTTTAACACAAGGGTCCGCGCACCCGTGTCTACTCGCTTGTGATTGTCCCTTGTGTCGCGCAAAAAACCTCTGAACAAAGAAGTAGTGTACAATCTAGTGTTTAATTAACTAATTGTTTTTGTTTTCGCGCACGGAAACAGCTGATACCTTGCTAACAATGCAAAAGAGAACGTTATCCTCATACACGCTTAGTAATTTAACTAAATCTATATATACGTTTAGTGCATTACTTTTTACTAAAGGTAGGCTTGGCCCGCACACGATGAAGGTAGAATAAATCAGTCACCCTTTGTGCGTCGTATACACTCCGTGCGGGAACTATAGGGGGCGCTTTGAAAAACGCGCGCAGCGCCGCTAGCGGAGGAGCTGGCGTTCGACAGTGAGGCGCGTTCAGCAGCCTGCGGCGCCTTTTCGCATGCCAAGCTGTGGCGGCGGAAGCGCGCACGGACGAAACTTTTGCTTTTTGAGCCGATACGTTGAGGCTGACGTTGCATGAGTGCTGGGGCAGAAGGGCATTTAGCTGTTCTCTACTTCTTATATATTGAGTTTGAGTCGTTACTAAGGGTAATTTCTCTAATTGCAGCCGAAAAAGGACTTGGAGCAATTTTCCGAAAAGCAAGATGGCCGCCACCAAAATTGCTCTGAGTGGGAAATTTATTTCGCTCGTCGCTGTAAACGTAGGACTGTTGGAACGATAATATTGGAGGCGAGTGAGATGTTCACTAAGTTTGTGCACGAAGGGTGCCAAGTTTCATTAAGACAGCAGGTGTGAAAGTTATGTTTCTAACGAATAAAGAAATAAAGCTGTACGGGATATCCAATATTGGACCCAAAATGTTGTGTTATAACCGGGCTCTGCGAAGTGCAGATTTGGGCACACAGGTGCTTGGACTTGACAGTAACATGATACAGCACTTATTGTACCAAAAAGAGGTGGCAGCGGGAACCCAGGAGGAAATTTGGTTTGGGCGGCGTAACTCAATGGTAACAGGTTTTGACCATGAAAGGGCTGTCAAGAGAATACCACTCGTTGTTGGAGGTGGAGACTTTACCGGTAGGAAGGTACTAGTGGACTGTACTCCCAATTGAAGCAACTTTACGAAAGGTGGTTCCAAAGCCGAGAAAACAAAGTTGTCGGCCAACAGACGGTTTGGCCGCCAAGGGCTTTTGCGGTCAGCTGTTGTGTAATAACCTGTTGTGCGAGGTGCTGATTTTCGGCGCACAGGTACTTTGACATGACCATCACTTGGCACAACACTTGTTATAACAAAAAGAGTTGGCATAGCGAAACCTGTGGCGGCGTAACTAAATGGGAACTGGCTTTGACCGTCAAAGGCTGTCTGATAATATCACTCATCGTGGCAGGTGCACGCTTTAGAGGTAGGAAGGGACCAGTGGACGGTACTCCCAGTTCGAACCACTTTGCGATAGTTGGCTCTAAAGCCGAGAAAAAAAAAATGTTGTCTACAGAACTGGGGATATCAGCGTTTCGTCATCTAAAAGGAGGCTGATCAAGAAAGAAAGCACACCACATAAACTTCCATACTCCAACGTCGATTCACCAGTGATATCGAGTTTCATTGTTGTTTTCTTTAGACTTATATTTGTCACTTTTTTACCGTTCGAATCTTTCTTCATGAAGTACAGATTGCGTGCCATACTTGTCCGGAAATATCATCGACACGTACGATGGGGACGAAACTTCTTTGGAGGGCATTCCTCCAACGAAATTGGCACTGCATACCCGCGAGTGTGGGATGGCATTTCAGTTCGTCCCATCGGCGCTGATACATGTAGGCGTTACTGGTACGAAAACAAACGCAGAGCGCCAAGCGGCAGTGTAGAATATGTCAGCCGTGCCGACACAGTGGCAGACATGATCGAGAGACCAAATTTCTCGCGTCGTACGGCACGGCTCCATCGTTGTCGCTGTCCCACAAAACCTCGGCAAGCTAAAAAACTGTGAAACTTTGTCCCCACGAGATACGACGCATAACTATTGAAGCACTTAATGACGCAGCACAGGCAGCACTTCATGCTGTGAACCCAGCGCAACCGCACCGATCGGACTTCAACGCGTACCAACGTGCGTGGCGTGGTTTCGGTTTCGTTTTCTCTGGGGTTCTCACTGCCTACCTTCGGTACCGGCCGCGCGGCGGCGCGCCAGTCGCGTCGCACGGAGTGTATATGAATATTCCTTTGTGGAGGAACTTAGCCTGCTTTCTTGAAGTTAAGGTATTCGCACGATGATCTTTCGTCATATCAAGGCCACTCTACAAGTTTAGGAGCATAATACAAACCAAGCTTTTCTTTCTCTGACCACCGAGGAGGCCAACACTGAAAAATACACTCGGTTGTCTCTCGGCAACGTTCTAATAGACCAAGTCAATGACAACTAGCACCAAGAGGCAAACCTCCTCTGCTCTTCCACTTTTAGCGATAGCAGGCCGTTTACTGATTGACAAATATAAGAAGGGGGAATGGGAACGGGAAGTATAGAGCGCCAGCGTCTATGGACAGTTCCACAATCGAGTTGCTTTCAGCTCCAGTGTTTTCAGATTTTTTTCTGAAGATTCGCAGTCGTGAAAATATCTACTAATTGGTTTCTCGGGACATTTTTATTGAAAGGAGAAAGGGGGCCAGGAACAGAGACCTTTTGAAGAAAGACAACAGAAAAAGAAAGTCAGAGCGAACGAGGCGGGGCGGAAGGAGTGCGGGTTTAAAAACAAGACTCTAAACAAATTCCGCAAGTAGCCTTTCCTACTGGACGCGGAGGAAGACACACCAGAGCGAGCGATGAAGGGTCCCAGCAAAACACGAAGCTTAGAATTCGATTGAATCTGAAAAATGCCATATGCGCGCAGGGACAATGAGCGAGTCAAAGGTATTGCTTATCATCCATGGGGCACATCGCAATTTTAGGACATAATTTGTTTTATCAGCCGATTTTCATGAAGTTCTGTAACCTATGGCTTTAGCATCGAGCTGCAACGAAAAAGCGACACCGAAAAGGGCTATGCCCACAGAAAACCATACAAAGCCACCTCAGTGCCCCGGCAGGATTTTAGCTTCAGGTTGTGAGCCGAGTGCTTCGCCGATTCAGCTATCTGGTGTCGGGGATCCGGGCATATATAAGATAAGTCCCTCGCGCGAGCACGCAATCTTGCGTTTTGCGGCCTTTCCTGTCACGCTGCGCTATCTCACGGCGTGTTTCAGAAATAAAAGCGCATTGTTCTTTGGCGCTGCCGATCAGAGGTCATTCCATTCTCATTTGAAAGGCCTACCCACATTCTATGCTTACCAGTAGCTTTGAGCATGATCACGCTTTCTTCCAAGTTTATTCGTATTCAAAGCTTCGTCATTCGCTCAGGTTCGTTTATTGCTCGCAGTGATTGGCTGTATACGTGTTCTGCAGGAAAGTCAGCTCAGTTTATTTTTTATAGAGAACAATGCTAAATGACATTTGTTCGTGTTACTTGCGAGATGGTCAGGTTAATTTATGGAATCGACCGTATTTTCCGTAAACCTTTGTTTTTTTGTTTTTTTTCTCACAATATACCAAAAATATTTCTTAGCGCATTATCATCGCCTGAATGTAAATTAAATTTGTGGACTAATTTTAGATATAGCCGAAAAATAACAGTCCTTTCTTACTTTTTGTTTTCGTCAAAATTACACACCAGTTGGTTTCACTAAAAAAAAAAAAAGCGATCACATGAGCGGAGGCTAGTAATTTGCCCGTAGGTTACTGGGCAATAAACTATGGAGTATATCCCGCATCAATATACAATGGCATGCGACGTTTGGAAACATTCAGATGCTATTCCAAAAAGTTTAAACGCTGCTTGCCTCTCATAAAGTTGTATACATGATTCGGGTTCATTTACTTCATCGTGGTTCTTGCATCTTAACCACTTTTTATTTTTTTTTATTGTGGAAGAGATCGGACTGAGACATCAGTTACTTTGTGAAAATTCACACTATTGGACTCACCTTTTGTTCTTACTTGTCGTAAGGACATTTTTTTAACAATAAAAACATATGGAATTCGCAAAAAAAAAAAAAAAACCTCGATTGCCATAGTCTATCAGTGTTCTTAAAACAGGTTTGTGACACGTATTCGTCGTAAAGAAGAACTCCGCCGATTTTTCGGTGGACTTGGATTTTGCTACAAATTTGCAGACAACTGATAACCAAAATATTTTATAAAAATGAAACTTTTGCGTGAAGTTATTGAATTTTCAAGTTACGCCGGCCGCGAGGGTTCCAGGAGGCGACTCTCCACTGGCAACAATGAAAAATCCCTGCTTTTCCCTACCCGTGTACGTCATCGGTGGGCAGGCGGACGAGCGACTCGGGCAGCCGCCAAGTAGCTTTCCGGGGGCCAGAGATTTGTTTTTTTCATCGCAGTTTCAAGGTTGAAAGTTTCTTTGCAATGGACAGTAGTCTGTGGTCCGCGATAGGTTGTAGAAACAGTGCCGGGAAAAAGCTTTTTTTTTAGCCTTGTTTTCGTTGAGGAACAAAAAAAAAATGCGTTCTCCGCAGCAATGGAGGCCAGCCACATCAAGGTCCTTTTGGGCGAGCAGTGTGCCGAGAGAACTAGTGTCACGTGAAACATTTTCACTTATGCTCGGAATACTTTATAGCCGCGTGCTGCGAGTTGAGTGTCCCACAGCAACGGGAACAGCTTCAAGAGCGGCAAGCGCAAACTCAAGCCGGTTGTGACCGCTACGACATCCGTCCAAAGGCTCATTTTCGTCTTCTGCGCATGAGAAAGGGAGTAGCAGTGACGTCAGAACGCCGAGCCCTCATTGGCTGATCGCGACTCCCTATCTGAGCGTCGTCTGCTACTTCGCAACGTCGTCTGCTCGCAGCATCGTCTGCGTCTATCTTACCTTTCTTGCGACTTTCGGAAATCGAGCGAGCTCGACTTCGCCTTTTAGAGAGGGCAGACGAAATAACTCGAGCGGTACGTTGTTTTTGTCTAACAACTAGCAGGCGCGCATTAAGGAGGGAAGTCAAAGGACTCACTGGCGAGGTGTCCCGAGGCACCGAGGTTTGTTTGCTAAGAACCGAGAGTGAGCGTGTATGTGTCCGCAAGTTCCCTCCCAAATGCTTTTTCTCGCCTTTCGTGTGCGGCGAGACTCCTCACTGTTTAACGGCGTCGGCGGGTTGGCGCAGTTAACGTCGTCTGCTAGTCAAAGCGACGGCTGCTTTACCCTTCCTGCGTCTGTCGGAGCTTCACCGCTTTTTTACCGGCAAGAGTCACCGTTGCCTCGGAAAACAAGGAGATGACAAGAGGAAGAGATTGACCTCTTAATATAAAATTGAGGTCAGCGATCAAAGTATAAGACGGGAAGGGTTCACAAGGGTCGCGCGAGCATATTCCATTCAGCACGCCAGCCGGTCGTGGGCAGACGGTCACCGAGTCGGAGTGCCTGCTAGGCCTATCTGCCGAGCTCACTTGGTCGTTGCCGTTGGAGCTTTTCCCCGGTGTTTGTGGGTCCAGCGTTCTTGTTCGTCGTGGTTTGTTTCAAGTACTTTTTACTTTTTTCTTGCTGCTTGAAGTCGGAACGCGTGAGAAGCGCGCGTAGAAAAATAACCGTCCGTTGGTCGTCGCGACCGCGACACTGTCTGTCATGATGATTTGATCGTAAGAAGTGCGTAAGACAGCTTCGGAGCTGTCGTAGGGTTTCGTCGTAACCTGCGCAAAACTTACGAAAATTTTGTTTTGTGAATACGAATTTGTTCTCAAGTTTTGTCTTACGCATATTTTTGGCGTAAGATCGTTTTGTGAACCTAGCCTCTGGCCTCTGCACTTCCGAAAGTCGAAGGAAAGGTAAGACAGACGCAGACGACGTTGCGAGCAGACGACGTTGCGAACGAGCAGACGACGCTCAGATAGGGCGTCGCGATCAGCCAATCAGGGCTCGGCGTTCTGACGTCACCACTACCCCCTGCGCAAGAAGCAGACGAACTTGCCCTCCGCATAGCTTGTGCTACTCTCGGAGTTGCACTCGCGCAGCCGATATGTTAAAGACGAAAAGTGAAACGTCTAAACAGGGTTCAAATCTGAATTTTGACATTGTCGAAAAATTGCTATTCCTGTCTGCTATTACAGACGTTTATGAAGCAGATGTTGAGCTCGATAAATATATTATAGATCCTTTGCCTGGTTTGTAAAAGGGTTGGCGTGCAATGTTCTCTACAGAAGAAGTGATAACGCCTTTAATTTATTGAACTGCGGAGAAATTTAACATAGGGCTGAACATATTGATGTGGTTGAAGGGAGGAATGCATTTTACGGCTGATGAAAACTGTGCTATGCCAAAACTTAATTAAAAAGAAATCTGACATAAAATTACCCCCTTCCCATATGCTCTCGTGGAGGGGTGTTTGAACGTGTTGCGTTATATTTCAAGAATAAATAAAAAGGTAAAAAAAAATGCGGGTACATATTTTTCTTTGGTAACTTTTGTTAACTGAATGATTTTGAATTAAAAGTATATTGACGTCTTTCTGTACCTTACGCACTATTGTATCTTCAAGCAAATTTTCTTTATTGGAAGATGAAGAGTGTATTTCTGTATTTTACAGGCATTCAATTGCAGCTTGACGTTTGGCTTGGTGGTTCCGGAGTTCTTTAATTGTCATTGTAACACGATCTTCATTACCGGTAACATGCCATCTGGTCCACACAAATTCAGTTAACTTCGTCCTATACATTTCATTGTTTATTAGAATCACAGTCTACATGTGTTAGTTCCCAGCCCAGCGTGTACATGTTCGTCGCGGAGTTCCCCTTGAAGGAAAGCATATTTTTTTTATTTACGCCCACTCATTGTTTTTACGAAGGCCTGGACCATTCGGGTTTACATTCCCTCAATCGCTGAAGACGTCCGCTGCTGTGTTCAAGTCCTGAAAACGGCAAAGGGAAGGATACGAGGAATTCCTGGGAAGGGGTGGGGGACAGGCAACGTGCACGCCGGGCACACCATCGCAGGTGTCATGCGACCTCAAGTTTAAGGAGCACCGACGTCAAGGAAAGACGGCAGTGGAGGCGAGGAGGAAAACCGAGCTGTTTTCCTGGTGGATGTCCGAACAGGAGACAGACATTCGGACTTGAAATTTCACTTCCGATGGGGAAAAGTGTCGCTTCACGCATTTTGAGAGTATCAATGTTTGGCCACACCTTTACAATCGTTATAAGTTTTAGCATTAATCGAATCACTGAAAGTATAAATCTGCCAATATAAACATGAGCGAATCATGTTGAGAAGTACTGAATAGTACAAATATTTGTTTCCGGCGCTTATGTTTGGTCGTGCCTGGCCAGGCTTACGAGGTGACCCCCTATTAAGAAGAAACTTATACCAATTTCTTGAACTTAAAGAAAAATATTCAGCCGTCGCCGTTTGTTTTAAATAGTGCCTCAATGTGAGCTAGATACCTTAAGACAGAAGATAAAAGGCGGCACTCTTTCGTTCACACCGGAAAAAATTGTAAAGTAAAAAAAATATAAATAACAAGTTGCAGATATTTGATCATATTTTTGTGTTAGTCCTTTGCACGATCGAACACAACACACTGTTCGCTGAGGTGCCAAAACGTAGCAGCATCTGTTCACAAAACCAAAGTGTTCGTGAAGAAGGTGCACTGCGGAGAACTGCTCGGATCGGTAAGACGCACGTACGTTTAGTTATATCACTGAGCGAACTTATTTAGTTGAACGTGTCTACTGCGTCCAATGAACGTTACTTACGCTGCGCTTTCCTCAAGAACTCTCATTTAAATGATGTCAGAGTGCGGGATAATTTCTTGTTTTGTTTTTTTTTGTGTATTTGTTTGCATTGCACCAACAGCGGCTAACCCACTCCTATTCGACCTCGAGGAAAAGATTCAGGCGTTTGTGGACGCACTTTCGGTGAAGCACGGCGTCAAGGTTTCCTGGTGGGACATATACGGGAACAACTCGGAACTCAAGTGGTTCAACGTTAGAACGCATCCGTAAGTTGACAGCACGCCTATCTTGCATTTGTTTGTTCAATTTATTGATTGAGCATTACGTCTGTCTCTACGTACTTAAAGATAATTAATCAGGCATTTCGACACCCCGACGCTTCGATTTACTTTTACTATAGGCGATACTTTTCATCGTAATCCAGCTCAGCGGACAAAATGAAAACGCTCGCGCTGCAGAACTCAGATATCAAAAAACGGTGCAGAGCACCCGTTTTAATCTGGACGAAGATCGTACCGGAGTGCGATTGTATATGCTACTGCCATAGCCTCCTCTATACTCACCAAACCTGGCAGGTCGACGACGGAGCCATATATATGCATAGAGTGTGCGGTCGCAAATTCTGAGAGCGAAGGTCTTGGAGCAACGAGCATCAAAGAGCCATTTCTCGGGGAGCCTGGACGTCAGCGCGCAGCTTTTGCACCGGCGAGGACCCGAAACACATTTGTTCGCTCGGGAGACGTGTGTTTCGGCGTCTCGCCGCAGCGAGGCGCCAGCCTTGTGGCTCTCCTCTCATTCGTTGTCTGCCGCTCCACCTTTCCTTTTCGGCGGCCGCTCCTCGTGGCGATCTGGCAGGCTTTGTCAGTATATAAGAGGCTATGCTACTGCCTAATGCACGTCCATTGCTAGTGCAGTAATGCTGCCAGTCGTAGTTCACTGTCTAAATCTTTCTGATGCAACGGTGACACCAGACGCACATTGAGGCTGACTAACTTGCCGCTGTGTAACAGCAAATGTACGTTTACATCAATATATCTTTTATGGGCTCTTCCGCCACTCAAAATGCCGATGTAGGAAGAAGTAGGGCGTCCGTTGCGTGATATCACGGCCTCAGGTCACAACACGTCGTCTGACGTCGGAGTCACGGGTCGTCACGAGGCGCCACGGTGTCACTTCACGCTACCATGTCCCAGGAGGCCACGGTGTCACGTCAGGCTCCCACGCGAGACCGTGATGTCACGTGACGCCATGAGATCGCGTGACATTATGATGCCATGCGACATCGCGCGCACCCACACCACAACACGCGCACAATCCGTTAGCAACGGAAAACAACAACAGTAAGAAAGAGACTGGATTTGGAGTCCGCTGTGTTTCTCATTAAATACAATTAGGCACATGACGGCTTGAGCAATCGCAAAAAAGCAGCAATTTCGGGAGAATGACATCGCCAGTGTCACTCTCCGAGCGGACATTCTTGACGGCTTTTCCTCGCAAGGTGCCCTCAGCGGCAGAAAAAGCGAAGCGCGAAGCCTGACTTGCCGCTGTAGCGAGAACGTCGGGCTTATACATCAGTGAAAGGATACATACTTAAAAGTCGGATAAGGTGTCGGTGGATTCACACAGGTCTGACCTGTTTTTTTTTTTTTTGTATCAGATTTGCTGAATTGACGCGGCACCGCACGGACGCTCCTCAGAAAGTTTCTAGTCCAATGTCGACTGAAAATTAACTACAGTGCCCATGCTATAAGTTCGCCTAATTGTACTGCAGCGGACAGGAATAAAAAGAAAGAAGCTCGGTAATATTTTCAACAATGTTGCAATGAACGCACATAATCAGATCAGAAAGTCACCATTAGTCGGCGAGAATAGTTGTTGGGACGTTGTAGTCATCTTAAGAACCCTCGGACCGTATTTGAATAGGCCGATCTCATTAAGCGTTCGCTGTATTCGAGACGGTTTAATTCACAGGAGGTTGACAGAAGTGCAAGGGAGGCTTCCTGTTGTCTCATGCTCTACACGTGCAGAGCTCCGGAGAAGTTGCGGCGCGTCTAAGAAAAACTAAAGTTCCCTGATTCATTGCGGTAGTGGTGGCGTAGTCAAACTGGCGGGTGAGATCGGCCTATTAAAAACTTGCAAATTTTCAAAACCATTCTCCGTAGCATTTTTCAGTCTTTCTTTTGACCCGCGTGCCCTTTGCTGCAAGGCTACAATCTCGACCTCCCGAATACTCTCTTTAGCGAGAAAATGTAACTATACAAGACTCTTTGACCAGCTGTTTTCCCACAGTACATGGTGTTTAGTATATCCAACGAAAGGCCTGTAGACCAGACTCTTGACGTCATCTTCACGATCAAACTCACAATACAAATTGACAAAGGATGCTCAGTCAGCTTTCTGCTGCCACTCGTGTACTTTGGTTCACCTTAAGTTCAGATGCAGCCGCCGCTGATGCTGATGGAACTCTTCAGCGTCAAAAGTGCACCAGTATGGTGCTCGTCATGTTTCTACACGGGATATATAATGGCCGAACTAATCACAAACAAAGCACACCTACTGAATTTCGCTTCTGACGCTGCTTGATTGGTCCCATTAGCCCGTAGCGCGGGCTGGGCCTGCACTTAAGCTGAAACGAAGTTTTCTAAAAAAGTGCTTCACTCACTCAACAAGATCCTCAGCTGAACGCTGTCGCAACTTCAGCGGGGTGATGCGTAGACAAGTCGAACAAGCAGTTCATGTTGTTTATGTCCCCATGGCTTTGGTTCTGAACTTGGCCTCTAGGAACGCGACGGTTAGAGATTTTCTTCCTTGAATACGGTCTATGTTAAAAGAAGGAGGTTGCCAGACTCCCCTTTGTTTCGAATTTGCCAGACATATTATGCTTTTGTATTGAAATAAATAGAGCGGAGATTTATATGAATATTTAGAGGCTTTTTTTTACTGACCTTACTTTAATGAAGTCTACCCTCGACCACCTGCAAAGTTCTTGACACATTGGTAGGTGCCATGTTGCAGGAACAAGATACTCGTCCGAGCCAGTGCCATCAAGTATGGCGAGGTGAAGATAAATTCCCTCCAACCAAAGGTGATCTACACAAACTGGGCCCACAACGAACAGCCCAACACCTCAACGACAACCACGGTGAAGAGATCCACGATGCACAACACGACCCACATGCACAGCACTGAGAGGGCGTTCAGTTGCGGCTTTAAGTTATCCGTCGACGCCAAACTCCCCGCATCTGCGGGCATCACCGCCAACGTATTCACAAATTTCAACCTGAGAAACCTCAACAGCGAATCTCACACCGAGACCGAGAAGTACTCCGTCAAGCAGGTTGTCACTGTGCCTCCGATGAGGTCCGTGAAGATCGAGTGGCTGATCACCGATGTTTCCAGGGTGAGTGAACGAAGTTTTAGACTTGTCGCGTAGTTTTTAGTCTCGCGTGCCTAGTGTCAATATGTCTTTTCAATATGTCACTGATATATTGAAAAAACCCGGGCGTCTTTTTGAGATGCCCGGCCTTCAGCAAAGCTCACGTCGTCTTTCGCCGTGATTGGGCTCTGCATCCACGATCGAGTCCTTACAAAAATATTTACCCACTTTCTACAGAATTTCTATAACAAATAGTGTATACAAGTTATAAATATAAAGAAAGTGGATCCATTCTCCTATCCACTGTCTGTAGCGTTCTGGCGCTTCTATGGAAATTAGTGTATGTGCGAAGATTGAATATATAAATTGTATAGAACGCAGATAGAGATTCTAATGGCAACTAACGAAAAACGGAAACAGGTCAGTTTTGTTACGACAAAAACCATAAACAAACACTGAACAATCATTCGAGTTTTGTCATGATACATATATAGAAATATGCACTCGCCACTTGCCGCGTGAAAGTACCCAGACATCACAAATAGGCACGCCACGAAGCACTAATAACACTGGTAATTCGGTGGCTTTGACTGCTCCGCGTTTGTATGTACTCAGCTTTAAAAGTAATCATTTGACCGACGACCATCCCGGAATTTAAAGAAAAAAAAAAACGATTACATGTAGATTGCTCTTTTTTTTTGTCAATAATTTATATGAAAAGTAATTTTAAGTGTTGTTGAACTGCACGTACAAATATAAAGCATTGCGAGAGGTGATAATTATTTGACACAGTCGAAACAAAAACAGCCTCCGCAAGGAGGCTCGAACAGGGTGCGACCTGTCTTCACCGTACTGTATTTTATTATTCTGTCGAGTTTAGTCTATAATAATTCTATAAAAGTATGACGAAAAGTGTATTTAGTCGTGGCGATAGAAATTGGACACAATTTTTTTTATCTTCTGTACTCGATAGATTTGGGTTGAAAGTAAGCCTATAGAAAGTGTTTAGAAATTTGTCGGTACGACGCGACTGGATAGGAAGTTGAAAGAGTTGTTAAAATGTGAATAGGATGTCTATAGGCTGCCAGAAATATTTTTTTTTTTTGTAAGGGATGACCTGCATGTTGTCCCCACCCTTTCGGCGACAATCGTCAGTCGATGCCAGTGGCAGATTAAGAATAACAACTAATCGGGCAGCCAAAGTTTAATAAAAGTGCCGGGGAGGTACCAGAACTCCGACGCGCATTGTGGAAAAATTTTGCACGCTACTAATTCAAACGAATGACAGCATGGAGGGGCATTTTGCAAAAACAGCTTACATTTATTTAACAAAATGATCATATTTCTGAAATTTTATGTTGCTCTCAGTGTGTGGTTTGCTGAGTCGATTTTTCAGTTGTGTTTGGCACAAAGCGCGACACACGCGTAAACAAAGGAAGATCTTTTCTTTAACGTGATAGATTGCATTGAAAACGTGTAAGGTATAGTAATGATCTTACATTGTGCGAGAGCCTGGGAAGCAAACTTTGGTGTCGAACACTGGCTTATAAAAATATATAGAATCAGTCGCTGACGTCCTGTTAAGCTGACTGTATCACGAGGCAACTGTATCAACAGCTGTTGCGTGCCATCTCTATTGGCTAGTTCGTAGGCTCTAAAAACTTTAAGAAAACATTAATAATACTAGTATTATTATTACCCTGCCGCATCCTATATTCATATGCTCGAAGATCAGCGACGGTTCAGGAATATGCAAATCAGCACAACCCATATAGAATAAAGGGGACAGTAATTAGAGTGAATGCCAAGTAGAGAATAAGGCTGAGCTTACCCCCCCCCCCCCCCCCCGCCCCCCGCCCCCCTTTTCCCCCAAAAGAAAAGTAAAAAAGAATATTTCTGATAGTTCTTTGCATTTCCAGAAAATCGGCGTATGAAGGCTCACCCATTATATCCATAGTTTTCTCTGACATTTAGCCAGCGAAAGCATGTATGACCCCGTGTCTTAGGTATATATTTAACTTACATAAGAAATTTCGTATGATTAGTGTTTAGCAAAGTTTAAAAAATGTTTCTAATCCTACTATGGTCACTCCTAAAAGCAGGTTCGAAACTCAAATGTTCATTGTTTTGCCCAGTCGGCTGGTATCAATTTAACGGAATGTCAAAAAGAAGCCGTGTAACCGACTTTACGGTCAAGCCACCCCACATGGTAGTCGATATTGATAGTCAATCCTTCGCTGCGACTGGTCAGATGTCCTTCGTCGTTTTGGCAACAAAACTTCGACTTTCACCCGTATTCACCAGGCGCGAGTAGGGCCTGTTTAACCACCAACTAACGACGTCGTCGACTAAAATGATCACGTGGCGTGCGATAGTCGCCGCTAAGTGAGCGCTTGGTATTCACCGGTCATGTTTAGGTCCTAGTCGCCCAGCGAGACTAAGAAGTCGACTAACAAATTTTAGTCTTGGAGAAGGGCTAGTTTAGCCGGTGTTACGCGGGTGACTAGCCGCTCAGCGCCATGGCCGCCTCGTATCACCGCTGACCGCCAGCGCTAACGAAGCACTTACTTTTTTCTGAACGCTGGGGGACACATGTACAAAGAATTGGAGGAGCCAATATTGTGTAACTAGCCATGTTCAACGGCCAGAGATACCACTAAAGCGATCTCAGCAGGGCGCCGGACGGCGAGAAAAAACGCATTTACGGGAGCTTCCATGCTTGTTTATGCCGCTGGCAATGCGCCTTCCGTATTTCTTCCTTGCGCTTCTTTTAACTTCTCTTCGTAAAACTCTGTCTCGGGCAATTAGTCTCTCATTGTAACTTTTTTCTTCCTGATAAACATTTATATATTGGCTTTTATACGATAAAAAACCCATTTGCGCAGCGACGTTCAAGTACGCGTGCGCGTGACATCTGTTTTTATGTCATTTCCGCTTGTTAGTTCTGACTAGATAGTCACCCGCGCGCTTCGCGCTCGTGAATACCACAGAACTAGTCGATCCTTAGTCGCTGATTTTTTTCTCTTAGTTCGAGACTAATTAGTCGCGATACTAACTTTAAAACAACGCTAGTTAGTCACGACTGATGAGAACCAATGTTTGAGTTTTGACATACTAGCGTGATTACGATGATCGGAAACACATTTTAAATACTTGTTTTGTGGCTTTAACCAGGATCATTCAGAAATTTTTATTTGCAAAATTAATTCGCTTTTAACTTTTTCCGTGACAAAGTAACTGACAGCTTGAGAAAAGCGGGACGTGGTGAGTCCCGAGTTGTCTGAAGACTGCTTCGTATTGCGTAAAACTGCGGCACTCGCCGATGAGAATGCCCGGAGACGAATCACCGTGGAAGAATCAAAACTGACCCTGCGTTCCTAAAGCTGTTTATGTCTATATTATACAATGTCTTCTCCTTCCAGGAAATCCCCTGGACGGCCGACATCAAAGTGACCGGATCTTTCGGGGTTCGATTCGAGAGGCGAGTCAATGGCGAGTTCCTGTGGTACTACCCCGTGACCAGACTGCGGGATCCGCTCTTAAAGCGCATAGGACCGAAGGTGATGCAATTCACCGCCAACGGAACCTTCGCCAGCGTCTACGGCGTCGACGCTCACCTCAGAGTGTCCGAATACGAGCTGATGGACAAGAACGGGGAACCCTTGGTAATCACCAACCGAACACTACCTCTGAATGCACGCCAAGGGAACGCCGCTGCACCCCAATAAATTGTTTTATTTTTGAGATGTCGACGATGGTTATCTTTTGAGTCATGGACAAGTTAATAAACGCATGGCGTGGTTTTTACAGCGAAATCGGGCTCTTCCTTCCCCTCATTATGATGACGTAGGCGTTTATCATCGAAGGCCTCAAGTGACACCGTGACGTCATAAAGTCAAGTGACGTCGTTACCTTTATGACGTCGCGGTGTAACGTAACATTAGTGTGTCACGTGCCATCCCACTGTCACGTGATGTCACGTTGTTACGTGACTAAACGGTGTCACGCTGTCATACGACTTCAGGCTGTCAAGTGCCCTCGTAGTGTTTCTTGACGTCATGTTGTCCAGTGTTGTTATGATGTCCGATAACGTCAAGGTTGCTGCGATGGGATGTGACGTCATCATATCGCGCGGTGTCATGATGTCAACAGCACGGCGACGCTTGGCGAGTATCGTACCAGTGCTGTCCATAAATTGGTAAAAATTCCGGCTCAATGTCCAGGTTTGCACTGCAGCCGGCAGGTATTGGCGAACCATCGCTTCCGCCCCGGCCTAGTATCGGCCCGATATCATGCGAGTACTTTACGTAACTTCGAATCGGACTGTCGCTCACGTATCGACCGGACGTTGCATATACAACTTATATGCATCTGCGGTTACATATTAATCGTTGCATATCAATCGCAAGAACGGACAAACGAATTTGTTTTCCATCGCAACGAACCGTTTATTAGACTACAATCATTAAGCACAGTCATTTCTCGATAGATTTACGGAAGTAATACTGTTCTGTGGAACGGAAAGCATATTATTGATTACAATTACACCAATCTCAAGCAAAGCAAAGCTCATAAATGAAACACCAAGTACCGCGGAGATTGCGAGGTAAGCAGGTATACCTTCAACAAGCATGTTTGCAAAGTAGTTAACAAGAAACCGGCGATCTTCTGTAATCCGTGATAGATTCAGTAGCCGACTTAGACAGTAAAAAAAAGAACGAAAACAAATGGTAAAAAAAATTAAAAAGGTCGTTCACTCTCAACAGGAATGTCACTGGCGACTATGAGCAGCTCTTTGTTGAAGCACGTTCATATATAAAATAATAAGAAGGGACAATAATAATAATACTTTATTTACTGAAAAGAAATATTTTACACAAGATAGCGTACTGGCCCGCGAAAGCAGAAATGCTTGTGTGTGGGTCCAGGCAGCCAACAAAACACTGCATACATCATTACACATAAGGAAGAACTGTGCACTATGCAAACGATATCAACCTTTTATCCACAGGTATTACAAGCGAGCGTTTGACACCATTTTTTTACTTTTAGTTTCACCGCGCAAATGGATGTTAAATTACTTAAAGTTTCAGGCAACGCGTTAAATAATGCAGGGATGTAATATTTCCTTTCTTTTTTATCATAATTTGTTAGAACTTTCGGCAACATAAATCTCTCTGTACGCCTTAGACTTCTTTTCTTAACCTCGTATTTGAAATCATTTTTCTAATAATTACTTGTTATTGCTACATATTTATGAAATTGATCGAATGAGAGTATGCCAGGCGCCTTCATTTTTTCTTCCAGTTCTAAGCCATCATGGACTGAACCATATGAAACGTTATTCGCAATATGCTTTATGACCCTGTCAATTCCATTTCTTTTGTACCCTGAACAATTCCCGTATATCGTTATTCCATACCGTAAGTTTGACTCCCCTAGAGCTCTGAAAATAGACTGTCGTAATTTTACACAGCATGCACTTTTTAGTTTGTGTATAGACGCTTTCAGCGAGTCAGTTACTCGAGCTGCCACCAGTCGGCGCGCCCTTCGCGCGCTCTCCGGGCCGCCATAGCCGACCTTCAGTTTCTCGCCGTTGCTCCGCGTTGTGTGCTACGCAGGCCACTACCGGAGCTTCTTTTTCGTGTTCATTTACGTTCCGCGTTGAAATCTTGCACTTTCTTTGGGACTTTCCGCTATTTAGAACTTTCATTTAATCATTTGATATTTATATTTTGATATAGCTCTTGTATTTTCTTATTTATGGAATGGAATCGGACAGCAAATGGGTCGACGATACTTATGAGGCTTCAATGACCATGTAAGTTCATCCCATTCTTACGTTTTTGTCGCTAATAAAGGGCAGCCAACACTATTGCGACATATGTGAATTGCAACTGACGCAGTAAGGCTATCGCAGTCGTGCTTCTCGCTGCATGTGCGCGCTCGTTTACGTAAAGCCGACCCGCATGTCAGCGATTTAGCGTGCGACAAAACGAGCAACGGAGATTTTTTTTTTTTTACTTGCAAATACTGTCGCCTGTTGCTTCGCTCGTTTTTTGGGGTTTTTAGAAAACGTCGCTCACCGTCTTGGTCGCTTGCTCCGTCACTTCCATGCGGTTTTCCTCGTCGCGCGACTGACAGAGCGACAGCAAAGCGGGTCGCCGTCGCTTATCTGGTCGCTCGCCAAATCGCTTACATGCAGTTTATACTCAATTAATTTCCATGCACACAGCAGTGAACCATTGGCGCCTCGATATTAAGTATAAACCGCGTGGGAGCGATTCGGCGAGCAACGAGACAAGCGACGGTGACCCCCTTCGCTGTCGCTCGGGCAGTCGCGCGCCGAAGCAAACCGCATGGAAGCGACGGGAGCAAACGACCAAGACGGTGAGCGACGTTTTCTAAAAACCGAAAAACCCGAGCGATGCAACAGGCGACAGTGAGAAATCTTCGTCGCTGACTGTCGTCGTTGTCGCCGTCGCTCGTCTCGTCGCACGCTAAATCGCTTACATGCGGGTCGGCTTTACGGAAACAAGCGCGCACATGCAGCGAGAAGCACGACTCGATAGCCTTACTGCGTCAGTTGAAATTTGCATATGTCGCAATGGTGTTGACTGCCCTTTATTAGCGAGAAAAACGTTAGAATGGGATGAACTTACATGGTCTCTGAAGCCATAATCGTGTATCGTCGATCCGTTCGCTGTCCGATTCCATTTCATAAATAAGAAAATAAAAGAGATATGTTGAAATATAGATATCAAATGATTAAATGAAAGCCCGAAATATCGAAAAGACCTAAAGAAAACACACGATTTCAACGCGGAACGTAAAAGAACGCGAAAACAAAGCTTCGGTAGGGGCCGGTGCAACACACAACGCGGAGGAACGGCGAGAAACTGAAGGGCGGCTATGGCGGCAGGGTCACGTGACGCCAAGATGGCGGCGCCCATGAAATGTTGCCTGAAAGGGTCTATATACGCGGATACTAAACGGAGCCTTTTAGTAATATGTTCTAACTGCTGTTTCCAATGTACGTGCTCATCAAAAAATATACCTAAATATTTGACTGAAGACTCATATGTTAATGGCTTACATCTGCAGATTGATTGATCTTGCTCATGAAGGTGGAGATATATGTTTGTCTTAAGTTCAATGCGCTTATGAGGGTTATGAGGGTAAAGAAAACTGTCATTACCCGAGCGTTCAAAGTTACTTGGATCGTGGTGGCTTGGTGCAGTAAACTTGCACTTGAGATTACGGAGCTGTAAAGCGCGAAATATTTTATATCGAGCGCCGATTTTAAAGAGCCGCAATTTAGAATGGCGAACTTGAAGGAAATTGGAATGAACGGAACTTCCTTTATGACGAAAAGGCACGGTCGCGACTGCAACGCACGAAAGCAGGAGAACATTAAACAACGCATGCCGAAGACCGCGCTTATGTCTCTCTCTACTTTTTACCGAAACTTGGCAAATGGAGAAGACTACAGTCACAGCCCCAATGCGACGAAGGGAGTCACGTGACCAATATTCACCCAAGCTGTATGTAGTGCGAATAGCTGCCAGGTGTGTCGCTCCGTCCCTCTGATTTCCTCACAGCGAGCGTCACGCTCACTCACTTCCACACGAAGATACAAATGACGGGGCGCAGTAAAAAAGGGGCAAGGCCAGAGAGGGATGAACAAAACAGCTGAACGTCCTCTGGTTGCTTTGTCTGCCCTTCTCGGAGTAAAAGCAAGCGCATGTTGGTTTTCCTACTCTTTTTTTTTTCCTCATTTATTCAACTTTGGTTTTGAGTCTGACGGGCAATGGGAATACCTCACCCGTATAACCAAGTCTCAAGAGCCACTCAGGTGACTCAACAAAAAAAGGCTGAGGATACTGTATGTCAGATGGCGTCGGCGCGACCTATCCATCACATCACAAATGTCGGCTGCATCAAAATGGTATCGGCACAAACTCTCCGAAATGATGCCAACATCAGCGTAATACTATGCTGCCTGGCTAGGATCGGCATCATTCATCATCACCGTGACATCTACCTATGGTTGGTGAGGAGCTATGAAGCCAGCGACGAATGTTCCTCAAAGGGACTCTTATCCCTTCGCGAGTCAATCGTCTCTTATATTCTTCGCGTCACTGAAGTCAATACTTGAAAAACTGTATATATATATATATATATATATATATATATATATATATATATATATATATATATATATATATATGTTTAATTTGGCAGCTAATGCGGTTACGGATGACGAGGGGACTCGGGAGCATAGCAGGTTTCTCGTAATTAATTTACAGCTCTTTGCCTTGATAAGTTTACGTCGAGAAGTTCCACCGGTATTCGCTTTTCTTCGTTCTAGTTTTTTTTGTGCGACCACGTGAGGATCCAAGGTCGTATCGACAACGAAGCGTGCAATGTGTTCGTCAACAACGATGCCTTCCTTCTCTTCGTAGGTTTGATGCTGACCCGTTACTCATGAAATTGTACACAGACAAAAAAACATCCTTAAAGGAATTGTCTGGTCTAACCCGGAAGTGCTTAAGTATTTGCGCTCGTTAGGTCTAGGGAGACTTCATACAGACAAACGTCATTTTTATTTTGATATATAATGTCCGGATATTGAATAAACTAGTCCGGGGCGTGTTTACGAAACAGCACACCGAATCACGCCATTGTCAATAGAGAGTTTTAGGGAACCGTTTTTGCACATCCGATACGGTACGATGGGCCCTCCGGTACGAACTGCGCATGCGCCTGTCTTCTGCGATCTTACCGTAATACGGTGTTGGAACCGTAAGGCACGACCGGCACGACCAATGGCCGACGTGGACAGTCTCGGTTCGTTAGCAAAACGGCTATTTCGCTGGCGGAGAGAGCGTGCCGTGGCTCCAAACATGAATAAAATAAGTCGTGGCAGTGCCTGGCAGGAGCGCCATGTGTGACAGAAAGTCCATAAAGTTTGAGTCAGCAAAAAAGAAAAAGAATAAAGGACAAAACGCAATAGGACTTTTTTAATAGAAATAAATTGGTGTTTAGCGAAAATGAAAATCGTCTGCACGGTAGCTCAGTGGATTGGAGCGCCGATTTTTTGAGCTCGTAGAGGACCGGTAGTGGAGAGTTCAAATCCCGCTGACCCACATGCCGTTTTTTTTTTTTTTTTTTTACATATTATGAGTCTTTTTTTTTTCTACAAACATTGGATGTGCATTTTGAGCACTTATCACCCGTTTTTTACAGCTGCTGTTATGACAGGATTATCTGTAGTGGCAACAGAGTGTGCAACAGCCTTCTGCATCAAGGCTCTGGATACTTTCTAGTTTAAAAATGTTGCATGAATTAAAAATTTCTGTACAAATGCTAATCACATATATCCTATAAAACGAGCCCTTTGAATATTTGGTGATAGTTTTAATAAGTGCACAGGAGTAAAGTTACAGGTTTTTCTTTATATTTTCTTCGTGATCGTACCGTACACGGCGCAACGATCGGTACACGGGCGTACGACCGTGATCGTCTGCTACCTGTACCGTAAGAGAGCAACATGAGCGCCGCATCTACCTCCGTCCCTCCGCCTCCTCCTCGCAAGCGATTTACAGTAGTAGACAACATCTTTCTACTTCAGGAGCTGCTAGGCGCTACTCCTTTTTCGCTCCAGCACTTTGGAATGACGCAGCGTTGAAAAAGAACTTCTCGTTGCGAGGAGCGAAGGAACGGATTGACCTCCTCGTAAATAAAAATAGAGATTTAAGACGTACTGAAAGATACGTCATTTCAAAAATATACACACTGTATGGAAAGTAACGAATTCCCAGAGTCCCTTATGAATATAGAATCCACTAGGGTACTAAAAAGGAAACTAAGGAATTGGTGTCAAGCATTTGAGCTGTAGATATCGTAGCCTAACCGTTGGAGATATTTCGTACTTTTATTTCATGGTTGCGTGAGTAGACTTGGCTATAAACACCTATATTTCATGCTCTAAAGTGTTCCTTTTTGTATTTATTTGTGCTGCCAATTTTGTGTTCCTTTCATTTTTTTTTTTTTTGTGCTGCGGAGTGTTTTTTTTTTTTTTGTAACAACATGTATTGTAGTTGGTCGCCTGGCCCCACATACAAACAGAATGCTGCTTTTGTGGGCCAGCTCTTTATTTTGTATGACTTGATCTTAAAATAAAAATTGAATTAAATTGAAAATTGAATTGAATTAGCTTTGTACAAGAAAAATGACCGCATCAACTTGAGAAAGTGAGTATATTTTGGTTATTTTTGTATTTTCTTCGAGATTTAATATTTCTAGTTTTATTTGTCCATAGCTTTCTTAATACTCGATCCTGCACTGGGCCTCGAGGGAAAAAGACAGGATCGCTAGCAGACGACTTCGAATGTTGATGATAAGCGCGCGCGAGCGTGTTCTTGTGCCAAATCAAGTTTGCTTTCGGCAACGTTTCAGCATATCAGGACGTGGTTGGTGTAAACATCATATTTGTTGATGTAAAACACCGAAGCTTGCCCGCTGAGAACGCATGATTTATTAGAAAACAAGTTACCATGTACGGTCGAGGCATTATTTTATTCCCCAAGTATATAAATCTGGTAAACTGAAAGAAAAAAAAAAAACAAAATACGCTGGCACATCATTCGTGGTATCCGCACATCATTCCTGGTATCACAACTTTTTTGTTTACTCAAAAGCTACGCCAAGTTTAACGTCCTATGCCTTGCCGCCAACAAGCGCCTTCTCTTAGTGTATCGGTGCTCGGTGGCATCCGAAAGAAATGCGACTGACTCCGTGTCACGGCAAACCAAAAAGAATGTTTATTCCCTCGTGCCCCTGCACAAGTCACGGGCCCCACGGCACGCGCGTGCGTGCCTCGCTTATAGAAAGCGGGAAGTTCAAAAGAGACTCACGCCACACTTAGTGCGCAGACAGTCGTACAAAATCACTTTTTCTAAATTGCTTTCGCTGAATAGAGCCAACTCCAAGTCATGGTCAAAAAGATCGAGCGCCATTGTTGTCGGAAAGCTCGTCTGCTTCTTTAGCAGACGAACATTTTAGAACTTCGCTGTGCTAGGGGCGACACGCCGTGGTGCGCCAGTTTTTGTATTACGGAAGCGCATTCATTCCAGTAAAAAAACGAGACGAACTATAAGTAGGTATACTATTTTTTTGGTTCTCTATATATTTAGGGTGCGATCTTTATTTACTTGAGTTTCTGCGATTTGTACAAACAAACGCAAATTTGTCTTTTCTCGATGAGGCGGATGCAGGTTTCCGTTGCCAGGGGGCGCGACCAGTACCGATCGTCTGCTATCGTCTGCAAATACGGTTCCCCCAAAGCCGTTTCAAGGCACACGATCGGTCCACACGCCCGATCCAAGGTATCGATCGTTTTTGTTTATCGATCGTATTTTGTTCCGGTTCCCTAAAACTCTCTAATGGTTGACATCCTGCCGCTAGGCGTGACGTAACATAAGGCATAAGTTCGTCGGCTAGGCAGGCGCTTCATGAACGCGGGCGTTGAAATATGTTCTTCGATGAGTGCTTTGTATTTTATTTCTTCTTATACTCTATTTTACGTTGTTCTGAGTTCAATAGAGTTCCTTGTCATAGCAACAAGAAAAAAAAAAGTGACTTTTATTCCAAGATGGCCGTGAGCATGGAGCAACTCTCCGTACGTTCCTCAGATTGACATATCATTCTTTGTAAGGAGTTACCACACCTTTGCGAAAAGGATTGCCGAGGCTGTCTATGTTTCTAGTGGTATCTGTAGCCGAGCATTGCCATCAATAGTAAAGATAATCCGCAATTCCAAGCCTTTATATGTCTGGCGGTCTCACCGCTGCGGAAGTGTTCAGGGAACGTTTTGTGACTATGTCGTGGGAAATGTGGTCTCCGAACGTTCGCGTAACCGCCTTGTATTAACGTTTATTTCTGAAACAAATTTTGGGAACCGGTAACCTCCGGGGGAGCCGCATTTGCCCAAAGTACACGTTGTTCACGCATCACGTTTGCGACGTCACACCAACCCACTGCAATGTTTACAGAGTGATGTCGCTGATCGACTCTGAATTGAGGAGGACAAGTTCCTCGCTTGTAGGTTTTGGGGAATGTTTAGCGATTAAAATCTTTAATTTTCTTAGAAACTAAAACCTTCAAAACGCTAGAATGGGAAGTGCTCTTCAGACCTCCGGAGAACGCTTCCCTTACTGTCCTTTGGAACATGAAAAATAGTTTTCTTTGAAACTTGATGGTTGCTTAAGCGTTCCACAAGCAAGTTGTGAAATGAACTTTTTCTTTACATATTTTCGTGGCTGGAGGACTTCAATTTTTAGTTATAAAGTTAGACATGATGTTGATCAGAAAAATATATGGCTGAAATGTTCAATGTTCCAGCCCTGATGAGTTGTATCGAAAACAAAAGTGTTGAAACTTGACAAATATGACGCTGCCTGTTAAATAGTTCCCAAGACGTCTGAAATGTGGGAAAATTATTAACACCTGTTTGTTATAGGAACATCAGCATGCCTTCAAAAAATTAAAAGAAAATATATAAATAATGAAGGGGCACACCAATCAATGGACAATGTAAATTGCAGAAAACCATGTCACCCAGGCCAAAGGCCTTGATTCTTCGAGCGTATTGAAGGGTAAATAAACGAACGAGATGCGCTCAAAATATTTCCCTCGGCCTTGCTTACTAGCAGGCGTACTTGCAAACCATATAACTTAGTGTTGAGTACAAAGCTGGAGTCCACAAGATCAGTCACATCGATTAGAGTCATCTCTGTGGGAGACAGAGGATTGAAAACATGCTCTACCGTCATCGTAGACATTTGAAGGCAATGTCTTGCGAGATCATGACGAATTGAGCGTAGAGCAGCCGCTCCACACAGAAAAAAAATGTAAGCGGCGTAACTAAAACCGAAACCATTTTGCATACGAATAGCATCAAAGGTGAGCTTTATCGTGAAATTAGACGTTTACACAATTTAAATGCCTTGGAAGTTCCTGAAAAATTGATGCTAGAAATATATTTATATATTTCTAGCATCAAAAAAATATATTTATGCGGCGAAACCGAAACCAATGTGAACCCTTCATAGGTCACGGCCACATTCGCACGCGGACAGCTCGATTCTTTTTCACTCGGCGGCAGGTAATCCTTTGTCTACAGTCGGAGGGTTGTTTCAACCAATCCCACAACAAAAGTACCCTTAAATCCACCAAGATCTAGTCTGACAGAGCAACAAGGGTAAGCGAATACAGTTACTCTTGTTGTTACAGTGCAGTTACAGTGCAGCAGCCGAAGACATCCCAACGCGGTTCTGTTCCTGATGTTACGTCACAGCTTGCGCGGTTGCCAATGTTGCCAACGGAAATGCCATTTTTTGAGGACGCGTTTCGGGAAGAGTTTAAAATTGAATTTCTCGCGTGGAGGAAGATGAACAATTCGCATATTGCGCGGAGGGTGTTCCTAAACACAGTTAAAACAAGATTTAAGTGTTTTCTTGCATACAACAATTGACCGGACAATTACGATTTTGCTAACTGATCCACGCCTTCTATATTATCACGAATGACAAGTCACGAGGAGATAATAACTGAATAAACTAAACGTTTAATGGGACAAACTTGTGCCCAAAAATAAAAAGGAAACAGAAGAAAGCAGAGCGTCGCGGGCGTCGAAGTCGGCGTGACAGCAGAGTCGAACGATGGAACGAAACTGACTCCGGCTCGCCACGCGGAGCCCCTTTTGTACCTGCGTGGGATTCCGGAACATTCGGCCTAGAAGATTCGGCGCGCAGAAGATTCTAACCTAGAACAAGCCCAGCACGGCTCTCGAGATTACAAGAAATCTAAATTGGAAGAATAAAAAAAGACGCGGCGCTCCCAGGGATTGAACCCTGGGCTACCGCGCGAGAGTCAGGTTTAAAAAGGCATCGACTCATCGAGACGATGCCTTTAAAAAGCATCGTCTCGATCCCTCATGAAAACCAGAGCCAGACGAACAAAAGAAAAGGAAAATACGGAGGCTGGCAGAACACAATCCCAACAAGCGATGCACACGATCACAGTTCACAGCCTTATCGCGCGTAGTACGGCTTGAGGCGCACGACATGGACGACTTCCGGTCGTGGAGGGTGGCGTGACGAAGTCGGTGTTCCGTCAGGCATCACCTCGTAGTTCACATCCCCGAGCCGAAGAAGCGCTTTGTAGGGTCCGAAGCAGCGCTTCGGGAGTTTCTTGCTTAGACCGCGTCGTCGTATCGGGGTCCAAACCCCCACACAGTCTCCGGGCTTGAAGCGAACGTCGATCCGGCGAAGGTTGTTCCCGGTAGCGTCGACAAGTTGTTGATCTTGAATTCGGAGTCGTGCAAGCTCGCGAACTTCTTCGGCTCGTTGAGCACCCACCTTTAAGTACAGGTGAACGGTGTTCGATAGCCACAGCCAGTAGTACTTTTCTCGAATCCTGGCGAGCGTCCTGCTGTAGCCAAGGTGTCCAGCCGTTGGGTCGTCATGGCATCCTTGGATGATTTTTTCTTGAAGACTGGCAGGAATAACCAACAGCCATGCTGTGTTGTTGTTGACGAAGTTCTCCTTGTACGGCACCCCTTGTCGGATGAAGAAGGTACGCAGGATTCTTAAGAACGCACAGGGAACCGTAATCGCTTGTCCCTTTAAGTAATTGATGAGCGGTCGCAGTTCAGGCAGGCCGGCGCAGCCGTAGCCTTGGCTATTGTAACCAGGGTATCGAACCGAAATTTTTATCGGTTCGGTTTTAGTTCGGGTTCAGGGCTTTTGGTTCAGCTCCGGTTCAGTTCGGAGAAGCAAAAAATAACGGTTCGAACCGGTTCGAACCGTTTCGAACCGGCTTGAACCGCAAAATTGAGACTGTATTTTCCGCGTTTTTTTGGCCGACAGGCACTAGTTCAACAGTAGAACAAGTAGCTATATATATTTTTATCATTCGTAGTACAATGAAATTGCCTTATTTAATTTAAATGAAAGAGTAAAAGACTCCTGGGGTACATATATGACTCAACATGCATTTTTTTTTACCACAGTCGCATATATTTTAACTGAATCTATAGGTTATCAGTCAGGTAGGTCGCCTAGAATACCCGTTAATGCTACAACTTTTCGTCGCAGTATTAAACGTCAAATCTTACTATGCTCTTGAACTTACGAATTAATTACAGTGCATAAATTCTGAAATGGGAACATGTTCACCTTATACTGTATATTTGCGTTTGTTCGCGAACGCCAAATTCGCGAACACGCCCGCTTCCACATGCGATCAAAACATAACTACAAGTCCGATTCGATTGAAATTTCGATAGTAGCCGTCTACGAGAATG
Organism: Ixodes scapularis; assembly: GCF_016920785.2. Classification (NCBI taxonomy): domain Eukaryota; kingdom Metazoa; phylum Arthropoda; class Arachnida; order Ixodida; family Ixodidae; genus Ixodes; species Ixodes scapularis. The sequence goes on along the minus strand of NW_024610108.1, from coordinate 384,392 downwards.
TACTACACGACAGTAAATTTCTCTTGCGACAGTGGCGCCATCAGGCGGTGAGGCTAAGTACTTATTGGACCGCCCTAGTATTTATATTTTAAATCACATTTAGACATCGGATTGCACGAGCTCGAAACTTCGCAGAATACACTCTCGGGAGGCTAAATTTATAATCGGTTTTACGTGTTCTTGTTTTGGGGGCTCATTTTACAACTCTGTGCCTTATCAGTCATGTGCGCTGTAACATTTTATTCGGCTGCCGCATATCATCGCGAGACTGCTACACTGCGCAACTTTACAATTTGGACATGCCCTTTTGCTATACTTCGTTTCAGCTTAAAGGGACAATACAAAGGGACGAAGTTGACCAAATGCTGCATCGAAAAGCGTGCCTATCAGTGTCATACACGAGCGTTCTTTGACGACATTGGTCTAGAGCATCAGATAATGACGACATAGAATTTGAGAGGAAGGACTGGCTGAATAGACGCAGGTAACTTCTTCCAATCCCTTCAAGAACGTGACTCTCACTCAAATGTTAACTCGGAACACCCGTTAATTTGTGGGGCGTTCATATCTTCATAAGTGGATGTTGATTTCCAACATTTAGGAAGATCGCGCATGGTTGTTGTACGCTCTTGTCGTTTAGGTCGTCTGTTGGTTCAAACCAAGTACGTTTTACACAAAAGAAATTGTGCTCCAAATTCTTAACTTATTTCGCCTATTATGTGAAAAATACGTCAGACTTTTTTTTCTCTTTATTTTATGTTTAATGTGTTGCTAGAGTATAGAGCCTCTCGCTAGTTGAACGAACGCGATGCAAAAAAAAAAAGGCCAGACTTTTTGCAGGGCCTCTTCAAGCCCAGACGCAGCCGATGCTACAAGCGCGATAATGTGGTCCTGACCAGTGCTTGCACTGCACGAGCGCGCGTTCTTGGCAAGAGCGCTGAAAGTCCGGAGCTCGCTCTTTTAGCTACTGCTACGCTCACACTTGAAGTGAAACCAAGTATTGTGTTGAGAACATCACATTTCACCAGAAAATTAAACTGTTTAACATGGCTTGCACGTGACATCATCGTACCATATGCTAGAGGTCAGAGATTTCTTTTTGCTGAGAAAAGCTAATCCCGTGGTGCACAATGCACGCTGGAGATGGTTTGCGCTCAGTGCAACTAATGGATTCAGATACAAAAAAATATTCTTTCTTGGTGTAGCGTCGTCAGCAACGGCGCGAGTGTCTGGCACCACGAAAACGCGGTTTCTGGCAGGAGGGATCTTGCGAATGAAGTAGTTTTGTGGGATCACGCAGTCTGGTCTGCGCCCAAGATGCGGAGCAGAAGAACATTTACAACACATGGTGAATTCGGGTGGTCGCCTCTCTCCCCTGACCTCGATTCAGCAGAGCGCCCCCCCCCCCCCCCCCCCCCCCCCCCTCGCCGCCAAAGCTACTCGGGATCCTTTTCAGCCGATCACAACTGCTGGCTTCAGAGGGCTCCGAGATTCTCAGACCAGTCACGGAATTAAAATTTCTGGACATTGGTATTGCATTAAAAACAACACGATCTTACAGCATACGGGGGACGATTGAGCAAAATTTACGCTCGCAACGTGATGAAATAACGGTTTTGACTTAAATTGTTTTACTCATCGGCATGTTAAAAAAGAAAACAATAGGATGCGGATTGATTTTTGCAGAACGGAACAAAAGCCAACGCTTGGAAACAGTTGTCAACTCATCGCGCTTTCGACAGTGCACGCGCTGCGATAACGGTCATGCGTACGACTAAGCAGGCGAATATAAAATGGCTAATAAACCGCATTTTTCTCACGGCGCATTTTTTTCACGGCAAGTATCGCAATCCGAAACAAATCACAGTGCATTATATTCGACTCTCCCTTTATTTTACAACACAAACCCTTGAACGCACTTTTACCAAACCGCAAAAATTTCTTGAAGCGACTACAAAATCCAATAAAACAGCGGCGAGCTCTGCGAGCTGTTTCGTCGTCGGTTAGGCTTAGCGGATTCACCGCCATGAGATGAACGGTCTTGTGAAAGCACTGGGAACACTTCACACGTCGGCTTTTCCTGTTACGGTCGCAAACGAATGTCGTGCCGTCCGTTGTAATCCTCGCAGCGTCGAATGCACAAGCGCTTTGTAGAACCACACGTCAATCACCTTCATGCCGGACCCCGCACACCACCACAGACCGCTGCCGGCCATCGTCAACAAAACCACGTGATCACTGTCCAGCTACCACGTGACGCCTGCGCCGCTCCGCGCTCCGACGGCTACAGACGGAGTGCCAGAGAGCGCTCTGAGAGGGAGAGGCGCCCTCGGAATGAACCACCCGATCAGGCAACAGCACTCCCTTTCAACCACCGGTTTCGCGCGCTCTGGAAAGAGCGCTCGAGAGCGCGCAGGAAGAACCACGTGAATTCGCCAACAGTGTGTTTGTAACCCCTCCCCCTTTTCATTGCACGATGTTATTCCAGCGAATACTTTTCATGTCCGAGGGACTCCCTCCTCGGTTTGGGGGTGCCAATTCGACAATTATATTTGTGTAATTTGTTAACAGTAATCCTCCATTTATTTTATTTTGTACCCAAAAACTGTGAAGTTTAAACAAAACTGCGAGAATTTAAGCGGCTGCCTCTATGGCCACAAAGATCTTTCTTTTAGGTATCCCTGCCAAACAAACTTCTAGTTTTATTTATCGTCAGATTAATAAGCCACATTTAGTCCTTCCAATCCTTCTATTCTCAGGGACAACTTTCATGAGAGAGTTCAGCACAACGAAAACATGTTTACCTGCCTCAATGATGTGTACATGTAAAATGGTTCATGCAAAAACGTTTGTACATTTATTAAATACCACTAAGAGCTAATCCCTGACGTTGATAGCTTGCAAAAACGCCCATTAGTTTTTCTCCGCTCAATGCCAGACGTAGAGAAAATAAAGGACAGAAATAACTTTCCCCTCCCCAACTTGCTATGAGAACAAGCGGCGATGTGATCTGACGCTAATTGTATACCGCCGCTGTTAGAGTTCAGCTATTCTTATCTTTGATTGAACACGAGCCATTTCCCGAATGTTTGGCGATGGTGGTTGTAAAGAACCCGAGCACTCGACTCGGGCTCATGGCAATCAGGTACGTCATGGTGTCACGTGACTCTCGATGAGAAGTGGTGATGGCATGTGACGTCACGGTGCCAACAACACTAATACATCCATAGTTCGTTGCAACTCAAGAATGTAGCGCGAGTGTAAGGAAGGCCGGGAGCAAGAGGCAGACGGAACGCTGGAGAAGAAAGGGGTAAACCACCTTCTTTCTCCAGCGTTCCGCCTGCTTCCTCCTTCCCGGCCTTCCTTTCCCTCGCCCTACCTTCTTGAGTTGAAACGGACTATAGGGACGTACTCAATTTAAGTCGACTTCACGCGGTGAGTCACGCGACTACGTCACAAGGCCACGTGACGTGACATTATTTCGCAGCACATTTTGACACCATGACGTCACGTGACCACCTGATACATAATTAATCGTAGTGACAATACAAAAGCGCCACGAAAACCCATATTTTTTCATGCATTGCATTTCGGTAAGTTGTCACATAAGAATGGGGCATTTTTAGACTCCGTTCGATTAGTCCAAATAAAGATTTATTAAACAACTGACATAACGTTAAAGATTAGAATACACAGATCAGAAATGAGACTTTTGGGGGAAATAATTTTAACCCAAGGAAACTTTCCCTGCCGTCCTCCCCGACCACACACACCCTCAGCGGGGGCCCCGACCACAGCCAAACTCGACAAAGACAGTTCCACACAAAGGCGGGCGAGGCGGACTCCTCTACAGCCGTAAGGGGGACCAAGTTTGCGAGCTAGCGGGCGGACGGCTCCACAGCCGAAGGGGGGTCGGACGTGCAGGTTGGTTTCCCAGAGGCAGGGAGATGTCCAAGGCTTAGTATCCAGGAGCCAAGTGCCTTACGGCCCCTCGGTGGCCGCTTATATTGGATTCAGCAGCATTGAGGTCCTCTATTCCACCAATCAGAAAGTTTTGGAAGGATCAATCAAGAGGGGTTTTCCTACACAGTAAACTTTTTTACACCCTTAAGGGTTTTTTGAGTGTCTATAACTCACACCCCTACACCCTCGCAAAAAGGTGTGTTGGACACTTGAGCACCCTTTTGATGGGGTTTTTTGTCAGCATTACACCCTTGCACCCCCAGAAACGTGAGTATGGGTGTAAGGGTGCACATGCACATCACAAGCACCGCATGCAAGCACCGAGAAAAACACTCAGATTAACTTGGCTGTATACAGTCAAGTTAGTCTGGTTTTTTTTCTCAGTGCACATGGGCTGCTTGTGATGTGCATGGGTTGTAATAGCCAAGTTAATCTGAGTATATGTACATACCTTTAGAGACATTCTATAACATCCAATGTCTGGAATGTCTGGCCATATATGATGTTTATCTTACTTGTAATGTTTACAGTACCACAATTAAAACATGTTTGTGCTGTTGAAAACTATCGAAAACACTTCATATATTCTCGCTTAACTAAGCGATTGCCTCATGCATGCATCCACTAATGAATAAAGACAAAAAGTGTACATGGAAGTTGAATACACTTTTTATTTGTGCGTCTTGCCCATACAATCGTTCAGATTGTTAAAACTCCCAGCGTAGAGTGTTTGTTGCCCACTACGCCTATATATATATATAGCTTCCTCGGCGTATACAAGAACGAGCTCATCCAATGTCCATGCTCCTTAGAAAGCATGGTTTGCGCACTTGCGCTACAGGGACAATACAGTATGGATGATTTTAATGCGTACAGATGTAAAAAGGATGATCAGTACACGAGTAACATCTTCACTTGATATGTGTCGGGCTCAACGGACATCATATCGCATGATAATAATCTGTAGTCTAATTAACTTAAGTTTGCTGTGTTTAATTTAACGATTTTATGCGTTTTGTTTCCATTGCAGCGTTGAGCGAAAGTAAAATTAGAGACTAACCCAATCTTAAGGTTTTGAATGAATGTAAAGTGCTTTGGAATAGTAAGAGATCAGTTTCCGCGTTTTTGACACGCGATTCCGAAACCATAAACTAAAACGCCAGAGGTCCTCTACGATTGTTCCTAGAAGTGTAACACACACGGCTCTGGTACCCTGTCACTCTCTCGGCAGTGTGTCATTGGCATATCCATATAAGATGCGCTGCCCAGATATATACGAGGAAACCGAAACGACTATGGCACACCTCTATAGGCATCATCGTGGACAGAGCTTTTTTACTGTGTATTTACTTTTGGAATCGGGCGACAAAAATAAAAAAAACGGATCTATTAATATATAAACCCTCTTACCTTAGAAAAAGCATAAGGTTCTAGCTCGAACCATATGCTTATTTTCATAGTATGGAAAGTTAATTAGTAATTTGTAATTAAGTACCGAACAAATTAGAAATTATCGCGCATTTTCTGACGTCTGCCACCAAGAGTAGTGCTGTACCAAAACAATTACATTTTTGCCTTGATTACGATAATTTTATGAATTTTGTAAGTCTTCGCTGAAACACCCGCTATATTAACCGGTCACCCAATCTTTAAAGAAAGATCTGTTCAAATTAAAATCAAACATCCTGAAACAGACTTAGGCAGTGAACGACGACTTGTGTTTCGCAATAAAGCGTTGGGCGACGCTCCTGGGCCTTGAAATGGAAACCCCTAAGAATAGGTGTTCCAAAACGCAACAAATATTAAACGCTTTTCTGTTGTACCTTAAATTAAACATCCAGTGGGCTGCCATGATTGCTGTGGTCCCTTCCACTGCATCTATGACGCGCAGCAGTCGTCTTTTCTCGATGTAGAGAAAAAGCGCTTCGGCCTCTTTGAAACTCGGGCCCGAAAATACGATGCAAGGGGTAAGTGGCATCTCTGCCTCCTAAAAAGAAATAGGACACAGCATTTTAGATATACAGTTCGCAGTCACATGATGTAAACCTGTATTTCTAATTATAAAGGCAGCATGTTCTAGCTGACTCAAGTCCTTTTGTGATGTGATCAGCATAAGCCGGAGCAGTCGGCCACATAATGGAGCTCGACTAACACTCAATACTTAGATATCGCCTTCATCTTCTGTTGAGATGAGTGAATGCTTACTGTTTTCGATCATAGGTATGTTTGTTGAAAAATGATTTCAGTTGTAATATGATAAAGTATCTATGCTAAAATCACAAGTATTAAAAAATATTCGTATTTTAAAATATTCTTTTGGTTCTCAGTAAAGTACTGTCAGACATCTGATTTCCTGTAAGAAATGTTTAATTTATAGCCCTATAAGTTTTCTTGTTTTTTTTTCTGCAAAAGCCTTGCGAGATATTCTTGAGGAGGTAAAAATGGCCTTTGCATGGGGTGCCTCCAGACCTAACAATGTCATAGGGGATTTTCATTAGTTACACCACAACCAAGCAACTTTAGAGTGTGTTCGTTTTTTTTTTTGTTTTCGTTTTTTTATGTGATCATGGGAGGTCTAGGAAACTGGAACCTTCATGGGGGCCATATACATATTTAAAAGTTTGTTCTAATGACCGAAGTATGTTAACACTTATATATCATTTTGTGCAACGCATACAATGTTTTACAATGACAGCTTTCAAATAAAAACTTACCGAAGGCAAAAACATCATGTGAGTTGCCCTAGGCTGCTTAAGTACTCTTGCCAGTAGTTCCAGGACACGCACGGCCTGAACGTCTGCGACAGAAACGCATAACAAAACTGAGCCATACGTTACTTGTGCTAAATTGGAAACAAACACATTGCACGTCTTCATTAAAAACACGATAATGAAGGAGAGCAAGGTTTTAAAAAGCCCATAGCATGCAAGTGAAACCGACGCATTCATAATAATGTAACAGCGCCTTTTTTAATGAATGGCTTTAAAACTAAGATTTCTTTTCTTCAAACCTTCCTAAAGACAGTTGCAGGCGTGGCATCCAGCGGGTGCCTCATGAGTGCAAGCGCATCCAAGGTGTGAGTGAAGGTAACTTAGACAGGCATCTAATTACATATACCTGCTCACATGTGCACATATGGTGGTGACTACGTGCCTTGCTTGCAACTATTTATAAGGAATCAGTTTCTTAGCTTTGACTAATGTACTAAAGGTTGAGAAAGCTACAAATTCTTACATCTGCTTTAAAAGATAAACTAATATGTTAAACGAAGACAGATATACTCTGTCCTTCAGAAACGACAATCTGTAAACACTGAGCGAGTGTCCATTTAACATTCGGTGATTTTCATTTAAAAACAGGAGGATATACACTTGCTAGTACATGACATGGCGGGCTTTAACCACTTTGCAGCGACGTGCTCGGAGAAGCGGATGGCACGGAGGAGCGTTTCATACACCAAAGGTGGGCTCAAAAGCCTGGGTTGAACATTTATTACGTCCTTTGCTTAGCTTCGAAACGTTTCAGATGCTGCGGGTGGGCGTTTATTGTGAAGTGAATGCATGCTTGGTAATCCATGGTACGTTTAAGATCCAAGGACTTAACAAGGTGACTTCGATACTATGCATTTTTGTAAGCAAAATATACCTTTCCAGGTATGCTTCGTCCAAATATTGATATGCTGCATAAATCACTGTGCAAAAATAAGTAATATGATTAAATAAAGGGAACTGTTCTTTCTGTCCTCCAACTGTTTGTATTTTTTTAACTGGCGTAATTACATTCACACTCAGCTTGCACCATTCGAGAAATTTGTGTGTAGTAGCAACTCTGATTTAGCTCAATTCACATAACTCGCATACTGTTATAAAACATTGCTTGGTTTTACTTATTTTGAGCATACCGTTATAAAACATTGCTTGGTCTTACTTATTTTGAAGCAGCACTGAAAATAACGGATGCGTTTAAAGCAGAACAACAAGCATGTCAAATGACTTTAACACAACAGGTATTTTCGTTCAAAACTGCACCTTTGAATAAATTTAGGTCATTAATTCAGAAAAGCATTTCCCGTGACAGAAATATCCTGCACTATTCGCAAATATTTAAACAGCTGCCACAGAACACTCCTATTTTACGGAGGAAAAAAAAATGCTAAGCACTCACATTTGTATCTAAGGGAACAATTAGTCCGCAGTGCACATTGAAAAAGTTATATTAAATGTAACCATTCTTACCATAGCACTGCTGTGTTTTGTGTAACTATTCACATGAAATCAATGACATACTTTATTTAAATGATTAATATGTAAATCAAGCTGCACCCATTTAAGTTACACAGTAATTTACACTGTACGAGCTAACAGTAAAAGAGACAACATTTTAAATTAAGTGCTCAAAAAATATATGAGAAAAACAATGTGTGTTGAAAATAGTACCCCAACAAATCGTATGTTTTACAGAAACACACAATTATTAACCTTAAGAGCAAAGAAATCCAATAAAGAAGGCACATCGTTTCAACACTAATTTGAACATCTGCGCATTTCCAAACATACAAGGCAACATATACCATCCTTCTGTTGGTATATGTTATGCTCAAAGCGGTATACTATTGCTTTGAGCAGATCATAGACATGCCATTTATTTCTAGTATACACGAAAGATCACTTACGTTTTTTGCGTCTTGCACCGGTTCCTGGCTGGTCAGCTTCCAGTAAAGGCTTCAGATCTTTTTTTGTAGCCCCTAGGTCTCCACTTAAAGCAAGTTCTACAACCTTATTGAACGCCGCCTCGACCGCTTCATTCCCATCTTTCTTCAAAAGCTGCTTGAAATCCTCAAGGAACTGAAACATTGTGGACGTTTTACATAAAACCCATGCATTTGTAAGAACAGTGAAATTCTTAATGTTTTCTTTCACGTCATTATTAAATGCCTTTTATTAGACTACTAACAGATTTGAAGCATTCTGTCACGCTGTATAACTACGGTAGAATCCTTTACTTCGTGCCCTCATTTTTTTACAAATGTGATGACAGACATAACCATGACCACAAACCTATGTGTATAAACGTTGGAATTCGAAAACTAGACTGGAGACATGAATTCAATTTACGCAACTCATTGGCTTCGTGAATATTTCGGCAATATGGAACTTGCAAGCGTTAAAGGTTGCACTCTATTGCCGAAGTAGATTTTAATAGATATAGTGCAGCTCCGAAACGTAAAAATGAACGGAAAATTGTCAACCTTGGTTCAGGCTATAGTTACTATCGGTGATATTAAAGGCAGAAACGTCATAACTAACATGGTGGGCGACTGAACAAATTATGCAAAACATTAATTCTGATAAGTAATTTCGTTGTACGTCAGAAACCGTTAAGCGACAACTTGTGCTTACATTAACCTAAAAAAAAACAATTTGCTGAACCACTCTCTGCCCCTGTTTTAAAGTTTTCACAAATCTGTTACGAGCAAAACGTTAGGACGCAAAGTAGCTGGTGATGGTTGAACATAATTTAGGACAAAACTGAGACTCAAGAAAACAGAAGGACGACAGAACTCACAGCCTTGGAGTATTGTCGTCCTTGATTTTTTTTTTTTCTTTTTCAGTCTTGGAATAAAATTTTACATTACGTTAAAAAAAATGTCTGTGGCTTTCAGAATACAAGTTTGTAAAATTACAGCTTTTTAGAAAAAAGAACAGCTCTGTCTACTGGATACAGAAGAAACTTCTCACCCATTCAATGTCCCTGAGATATGGATACTTGTCTATTGCTTCAGCAATTGATAACTTGCACAAGTCTTTGACCCTTGCGGAATGCGTCAACTCGAGCCTGCAGCACATTTGTTGTCTGTCGGGGTTTGGTTTGGTCCACTCCGTGACTAACCAGGCCTCATGCTGTGCGAGATTGTATTCGTCTTCTCCGCTGGGTGCCAAGTCTTGGGACTGCATATGGATTCAACAAGGACGATTATTGTAATTTTAGTTTAAAAAAAACATGTGACGTTACATTAAGTTCTGAATCACCAACCAGTGCTGCGCCAACTTTGCCCCGCTGCAACTCCATTGATGCGGTGTCGACAGCCGCCCTTGGTTGTTTCCCGCTGCTGCCGAACTTTAGTCGGTTTGCGCACACACGGTCAGTCTCCAGCTTCCGTCTCTCATTTTTGAACTTTTGGCGGATGAGCATGACCCATGAATCCTGGAGTATTGAGATTTGTTTATTTATTCAAATTGTCTCAAAGGCCTTCCGGCATTAAATCATCCATACACTTTTCAATGCAGGTAATACTGCAATGAAAAAAGGAAACTCAGAAAGTGCCGAATAACAAATGATGTTTTATTTTCATAGTGAAGTTTAATTTCATTAACATTGACAATGACTCAGTGCAGCACCTATGAATTTTTTTTCTGCTTTTTTAAATTCAAATAACATTTGCATATAATAAATGATTAAAAAAATCGCATAAAGCAGTCACCATGCTAATTGAAATTACAAGACCTCGTGCTCGTTAGTCAGCCATTTGAGCTTTGTTTTTTTTCCTGCGGAGCGTAGATAGCCGCCACGCTTTACAACTTGTTTTGTGTGCATGTTAACTAAAACCGATTTCTGCTACTTTATTTTTCACGTCACTCAAGCAAAAATAAACCAAATATGTTCTCATTCATACCAAGCTCATTACACATATCTGGAAAATAAAATTGCCTTCTGGCTTTATGAGGCCAATGGTGGTTCTCAGGTGCCAGCACCACCACGTCATGGCGAAAACCAAGCCAGAAATGTTATTACATTATAATACTCACATGCCCACTTCCGCAGGTGTCGGCAAGCTCATGATGGCGCTGTACAAGTGCTGTGCCCACCTTCCGATAAAACTGCTTAGATGGGTACCTGCATAAACAAGCTGCTATAGTGTCATGCTAAATTTTAAAATCATTTAAATTAAAAATTTTAGAGACACAGTAGGCACAAACACACAGGTCAGCATGCATTCTCACAGTGTAAATCGTGTCATCTCCTGAAAAAGGACGTCCACAATTCTTGTTGTGGCGTAAGATCCGAGCGGGTTGTTTCCGGTCACAGCATCGTGGAGGATGCCCAAGTCAGGAAGAGTGAAATCTCTGCCGTCGTCATCTTCGGAACTAAACAGAGTAAACATCTGCATCATCAGTACGGCTTAAAGATTTTCATGCTACAGACTTCTCGTCTCAATGATACCAAAGTACATGACACTGCGATTGCCTGAATGATTTTATTGTTGGCTTTGGATATTACCCCATACCAGTGCTCATCTTAGCAGTCTATAATTAACATGATGCTGGCTGATATGTCTTCAGTACTCTACACGGTCAAAATAATGTACTTTTGTGGCGGACATTTTTAGTAAAAATTAATTATTCCATAATGTGGCTCAGATATCAAAGCGAAGTCTTCCTACTTTATTGGATGAACCAAGTAGCAGAAGGTGTCATGTAACAATGCTGAGGTTTCAGTACCTGATAACATTGCTGAAGTTCTGCACAGAACTGTTGTCTGGAGCTTCCATCTCCTTCGACGTAGTTGGTTGCGAAGTACATGCAACCACCTTCAAGCAAGAAAATAATTGTATCAAGCACTGCATGGCAGGATAAAAATATGAAAGTTCTCACCTGAGCAGAATCAAAGTAAACATGTTTATTTTTTTTATTGGGTACTGCTTTGGCAGCCAAAAAAAAAAGAATAACCTCTAAAGAAACAATAGCCTAAGCTAATGCCTTTAGTATGCAGAAAAAGCGCCAAGTGAAGGGAAAAAGGACGAGGTCTTGATGTTAACTGAAATTTGGTCTGAAGGCCGGCCAGACAGATTGGCCGCAGGCAAATACTCGGCGGACAAGCAAAGAACAAACAAGGTCAACAAAAGTCACGCCTCTGACATCTTGCATTTAGCGTGGTCATTAATAGAAACCAACACACTCTAAAAAAGGTATATCGGAAAGGTCTTACACCCTTTCCGATATACTACACTCCAAAAATTCAGTTCGAGGTAGAGCGCACTGGCGTCGAACTGACTGCACCACCCTTTGCGAGGATGTTTGATAATGGTGCGATAGAACTTAGAAAAAAGCTAAAGTACGTAGCAAAGAATAGAAAAAAAGATAAACCTAGGTTTTGCGATGCGACAAAAAAAACAACATTTCTTTGAAAGTCAGTAACACGCACATTAGCTATTTGATTAAGTTGTACCGCTCGGTTATCAAGCTGCTCTGAAAGATGGTACCTTCGGTTCAACGTCAGTGTGCTGTGCGTCGAGCAGAGGTTTTGGAGTGTAGTATATGTGATGAAGGAAGCAAGACCACCGTTGTTTTCAGATTGCGGCCCTCCAGGCATTGTTGTTTGGTTAGACGTAAAAGAACAATGCCGCGGTCAATGACTTTAAAGTTTTGTGTGTAATGGAGCGTGACCGATACAGGCATCAAAAAAAAAAAAAAAACAGCCGGGAGCAATAGTACGCAAGTGAGCTGGTTAGGAAATATATACGAAACCCGGAGACACAGATAAATAAAAGAACGGTCAACACGTCAATAAAATAACGGACAGCACGACAAAACATCTGCATTTTAAGTCGAGTTTTCTATTTATGTTTATTTTTCTTGTGTCTCAGTTTTTTACGACGAAACCACCAACGTTTAGAAGGCAATGGCAAGTCGTAAAACTGATGGAAAACGGGGATCTACGGCCTATTTTCCTAACCATGATAATGTATAATTATCGCATATGATTTGCTCTACTCAAATATCTGGTATGTATTTTTTCCAGTTATTGTCAAGCAAATACAAACCTTGCTGATAATCAACATTTGCTTGTATAACACATAAACACAAGACAATCAAATTACAGATGAAAATATTTTTTCAAGTGCTGTCTTAACTGTGGCTGACTGTGCACATATGCATATACTCCGTCCTACCTTACGATAAACCGCTGCAAAGGCTTACAAGTCATAGAAGTCAATCCGATTCCGTGTGAGTGCCACGTGACATTCGGGAGGGGCCAAGCAACCTGCAGGAGGCCTAGTCAGATAATATATTCCAAACGCTTGATGCGCTGTAACCTGTAATAACTTGTAGCGTTTTCTGCGGTACGTCGTAAGGTGAAAGAGGATTCTTTATAGTTTTGTCACGGAGTGTGCTGTCTATTCTCCAACTTAGGTGGTGTCAATACAAATGGTCATGACTTTGTAACAACACAGCAAGGCATTACATGGTGAGACAACAAACCTCTTTTGTGATCCCAGCACCAGATGGCGGCTTCACGACACGAACAACAGACATGTCACAAATTGGATCTTCCTCAAGAAGGTCAACGTACTCATTGAAGTCTTTGTCGAACAACTGTGCAGAAATTAACATCGGCACCTTAATGCAAGCAAAATAAAAAAAAATTACACTACATACACTTGTGAGAGTCATGATTAATGCCGACAGTGATAGAAATATCATAAAAAACAGATCAAAATTTGTTTCCTTCATTTACTCCGCGCTGAGAACGTCCTTTTCTCTGTATCGTGAACTATGGAAAATGCGCAGAAGATCGCCTGCAATTTTACAGTTTTTTCGTTAATATTTCTTACCCTCTCCAGAAACTGACGAGAATGTTAGCAAATCTGAACGGGCGTTTAAATTATTTTGAAAGCCAAAATTGCTGTAGCAATTTTTGCATCAACAGCCCATCGCAACGCAGTCCATAAAACGCGCGTAATATCGTCCTATGGGCCGTTTTGTTTTTAGCACAACGGTACCCAACTCTGAGAAACTCTAGCACTTGAACCCAAAGCAGAACGTAGCCAGAAAATTCGTGCAGCCTCCAAATTTTTTAGCCATATCGCACGAACGCCAACCGGCGTGTAGGTCAGCGCCTTATCGCAAGGTAAAAGAGCGGGTCAGCGAGACTACGCGCCTGTGGTTGAAGGCACAGGCCTAGACTCGCTGACTTGCTGTTTCACGCCGTGATAAGGCGTTGATCTACCGGCAGGGCGGCGTTCGTGCGATCTTGTTAAGAAATCTGGAGGCAGTACATAAATCGGTAAGGGAGGACCGACATTAAGCGACTGACAATGATTTAATAAGAAGGATAACGCGCAACATCGTGCTTTTCGGGGTTTTAATATCCTTCAAATCAATATTAGAGAGAGAGAGCAATAAGAAATAGGGTTAGAAGTCCGGCTGGCTGGTGAAAGTTCGTGACAGTGGTCTAAGCAGAAAGGGGATTTCGGAGTCAAAGACGGCGTCTAGGACGACTTCTAGGGCGATCTCAAGGACGACCTCCAGGACGACGTCTAGAACATATGACAACTTCTACGGTGATTTCACAGATGTCCTCTATGACTAAATCATGGACGACCTCTAGAGTAATCTCAAAGACGACCTCTAAGACGACCTCATAGAGTAGGTCCTAGAGAACGACCTCTGGGATGACCTCAAGGACGACATCTGGGACAGCCTTTAGGATGACTTCAAAGGCGCTCTCAGGGAAAACTTCTAGGACGACGTCTAGAACGACCTCCAAGGTGATCTCAAAGACGACCTCAAGAATAACGTCTTGGACGACTTAGAAAACGACCCCTAGGACGACGTCCGCATACACTCGGTGTTTCCGCATACGCGCGGCGCATAGCGCGCCGCCGATACAGATGCGCACGGCGTGTATACGCTCTGCGCATTCGAGGCCAGGTACCGTTTTGCTAAAGGCTGTGTCTACAATGCCGTCCGACGGCACTCCAATCGCGCCTACAAGTGCCGTCCGAAAGAGTCGGACGGCGCGTGTATCACTGGGGAGCTCGTTAACACAGCCCCCAGTCTGCGTACACGCCGCTTCGCGGCGACAGTATGCGGCTGCTAATTACAAAACTATTGACCCAATTGACCCCGTCATACACGCCGCTTCGCGGCGTCCAGCCGGGAAACCAAGCCCCGTTGTACCCCATGCACCTCCGTAAGCGAAGTCCCATACCATTCGTTCAACGAAATTTCGGCGACAACATTCGTTTTTCCCGTGTTAATCGTAAAAAAAAAAAAAAATATATATATATATATATATATATATATATATTGCCAAATGCGTTGGCAAAATAAAATGTTTGAGGAAAAAAAATAAAAGCAAGCTCGCACTGGGCATCAAACCCGGGATCGCTTACGAGACAGTCATCTTACCACTAAGCTAAACTCCGCTTCGAACAACTCGATTTATACGAGACTTTCGGACGGCACTTGAACGTGTGAGTGGAGTGCCGTCGGACGGCACTTGAACGCCCTGAAAGAGTGCCGTCGGACGGTACTCTAGACACTACATTTGCTAAAAACTGAGTGAAGTAGCTTAAGAATGCTATCGCATTAATAAATGAAATATATTACCTGAAACCGGTCATTCTCGAAATCGATCTCGGTTGATAAGAGGTTGTAGGCTCGGGCTGATGTCTTCACGCCACGCAGGTTTGGCTCGTCGAACCGTAATTTTCTTTTGGTTCCGCAACTGGTCACCATTAGCAAACATGTGGCAGGGGAAGTCGTAGTTAGGGCTGCCATGGCAAGCTTGAGCAAAGTGCCAGCGCTAGCAGCATACAAGCCCTGATAACGCCAACAAGCATGCACGACGGGCAGGTGGCTTGAAGTTCAGCGGTCCGATCCCCACGAGCGTAACAAACTACGGCACAGTGAGACAAAAACCCGGCAAGATCAGCGAGCATAGAGGTGACCACAATGGCACAAAAAGCCCGGGACGTATGCGGTAACTACGCAGTACAGCACGCAGTAGCTGCATTGGATCGGCTTGGATTTGGTATTGTAAACGTTAGAAACCGAAGTGCACGGGCACGCAAAAAAAAAAGATTAATGGAATTTTTTTTATTATGAAAATATTACTATACAACAAATAATAAGTAAATTAATAGCTAAAATAATAATCCTGGTTTTAATTTTTTTTATTTTGAGGCTGTTTTCATAACTTTACGGATTCGAAGCCATGGCTATATTTAAATCAGAACCAAACCGAAACTATGGTTAAATGTGGTCATTTTCCAAATCGAAACTTCTAGCGCGATGAAGAAACGGCTATCCTGAATGCTTCCAGGCCAAGTTTAGTATAGTAAATTTTCTGAAGATAATTTTTATCAGCTCGGCTGATTCTTCTGTTATTTCAATGCTTCGTTGTTGCCTCGCTACGCCGAATACACAAGGACGAAGAAGGGGACAGAGACGAAGCGCTTCGTCTCTGTCCCCTTCGTCCTTGTGTATTCGGCGCTTTCCCTCCAGTTAGTTATGTACCAACTAGCCCCACTTATCTATCTTACTACTTCCCTACGAGAAAGCAGCGCAACTCTCGAACTCTTAAACGTCTCAGCCTCTCAGGCTCCCTCGCGCGCGCCGTGAATGAGCGTGCTTAGGTGGCGCAAGCTGTAGCCCGATTTGAACGGCTAGGCAAGGGCTAGGCCGCACGGATTAGTCCATTTAATAATTGTCTGTTTTCTTCGGCTTTTCAACGTGGGTAAAAGACAGGCGTGCACTTCTCGTATTTCTAATATCCATCATTATTCAAAGAAAGAACTTGAAGACCAACACAAGCATCGGATGATTGGAAAGGTCAAAGGCATTACCGTTCATTTCGGAACGTTTCTACTAAGGTAAGTAAAGGCAGTTGCCGGTATAATACTCACACGCCCACACGCTGACCACGATATCACGAGACCCTTGCGGAAGAGTGTTGTTATTCCGCTGTGCCGTATTTCGTGTGAACTTTCAGGATATCTGATCCCTGCTCTTCTCTTCTACGGCCTTTTTTTTCTCATAGTTTGGGTTGAAGGACCTTGAATGGGATTACTTCGTGCATTGAAGACCGGTGGTCTGGGTTGCGGGGATGCGGCATTGAGGATTCCGCTACCGCGAGTAACTTGAAAAACATTTTGCAGGACGTTGGTCGGCATAATTCCTATTGAGAACGTTAAGGGTGTGCCTCACACAGACGAAAGGGGTATATACTTACACCCCTTGCCACTTATTATACACACCAACACTTCAGTTAGACGTACAGCGCCCTGCCGTTGAACCAGCGGCACCAACTTTCACAAGCGGCCTGATAGCGAAGTTGTACAACTTATTGAAGTAGGTAATGTACAGCCTCTTTCAAAACTTCAGAGCCCACCGCGCGCGTGGCCGGAGCGGGCTCGCTCCCGTGCAGCGGCGCTCGCTGGCTGCGAGATATTTGAGAGCGAGGGGGAACTTCGCTTTCGCTGTTTTGCGCCACTTTGTTATCAAGGCGAGAGCGACGTTCCCCTCGCTCTCAAAAATCTCGCAGCTAGCGAGAGCCGACGATGATAATTATTTATAAACGCATTGTATGCTTAATAGGATGACTCCTGGTCAGTGACTAATTAATAATGTCTTTCATACAAATATGAAGGCAATCACTTTTGTAGTGTAACATAGTTTTCCCAAAAGAACGTTCGGCGGCAGCATTCGGTGAAACAACGTGTATATCAACCCTCATAGCGCGCTTTACTTCTTGGTTAAGGTTTCTATGAATATAAAAAAGCAGATCACCGCTGCAACGGTTGTCGCGTGTTAGAATGTCATTGTCAACCCCTAAGCGTACCCCGTAAATGCGGATTGCATTTAATTGACCTAACTTCGACAAGTATGTTTTAGTTATCAAGGATAGTGTAGCATGTTGCACATGTTTTTTTGTTTTTTTTTTCAGATGCCTGGGATACGGTTCTTTCAATGTCACAAGTGCCAGAAGAGAGCATTCACACTAAGGTCATTGTTTCGACATTTTCATGCAAAGCATGGGCATGAACAAAACTGGATTTGTGGGATTCAGGGGTGCTTAAGGACATATGCATCCTATGGAGCTTACCGTAAGCATGTCTCCAGAAAACATTCGGAAACTCTTGATGAGGTCCACTCAATGCTCGGCGCAGAGAGAAGTGAGGAGACCATTCTTGACATGCCAAGCAGTGATGAAGATCAACCGGACAGCCACGCAGATGTGCCATTTGTAATCAACGCTGACGGTGTAGGCGTTGTGCAAAGCAATACATGCAACCCTTCAGGTGAACCTCAAGGCTTGCTCAAGCAGTTTGCTTTGTTGCTGCTCAAGTGGAAGGAGGGAAAGCGACTTCCAAGTGCAACACTTCAAGAGATTTCTTCTGATGTTGTCTTGTACATACAGTCATTCGCTGAACATTTCCTTGCACCTTCAGCTTCAGGTAATGACCAAGAGAAGCTGAAGTTGTTTCTTGAGCGTGACCTACAAAAGCTTGTAAATGAAAGGGAACGCGAAAAATACTGGAAAAGTTGTTTGTCATTCGTCCAGCCGGAGAACGTTTGTCTTGGCAGAGACATGGGTGGAAAGGTAGAGGCCTTCACCTATGTTCCCGTCTTAAATGTCCTAGAACATTCACTCAACAAGTTGTCTGTTGATCTTAGCTCCAGGCGTTCAGCAGGGTCAGGAGAGTTCCTTGTTGATGTTTTTGATGGCACAGCCTTTCAGGAGCATGCCTATTTTCAAGGAGATGCGAAAAAAATTTGCATTCAACTTTACACTGATGAGTTCGAGGTCTGTGATCCTCTTGGGAGCAAACGTGGGAGACATAGGATGATGGCAGTGTATTATACAGTTCTGAATGCTCCGGTCGACACACGTTCAAAACTTTCATCAATTCACTTAGCAGTGCTTGCAAAAGAAAAGCTTGTGATAAAATATGGTTTAAAGAAGGTGCTTGAACCCCTAGTTAATGACATCGCTCGCCTTGAAACGGTTGGCATTGTTGTCAATGGAGAAGTTTTAAATGGGTCTGTGTTCTTTGTTACTGGAGATAATCTCTCTCTGCACCGTCTTGGAGGGTTCAAATGCAGCTTTAGCCAAGGCAGGATATGCCGACACTGTATGGCATTACGCCAGGAAATCTCAAGAAAGCACCGACCTTCTGACTTCGCAGAAAGAACCCCCACAGTGCACGACCACCACCTTAGCTTGCTCACCTGTGGAGTTAGCTCCTTGTCACTCTATGGTGTACGTAGTGAATGTGCCGTGGCATTTTCTGGTTTTCACCCTACACAACACCTTCCTCCAGACATTATGCACGACTTGCATGAAGGCGTCTTCCCGTTCTTGTTGAAACAAGTAATTTCTTCACTTGTAAAAGATGGTGTTTTTTCATTAGAAGTTTTAAATGCTGCCATTGTCAGGTACCCTTACAGCGAGAATGACAAACGGAACAAGCCAGAAGCTGTGTCAATGGCTATGTTACAAAAAACAAAGACAATCAAAGGAAACGCCTCACAGCTGTTTTGTTTATTCCGATACCTGTCATTTTATGTGGGTGAGTGTGTTCCAAGAGAGCAAAAGGTATGGGGGCTGTACCTTTTGTTAAGAAAAATCGTTGACGTCATTATGAGTAGACGAGTAACAGTAGAGCACATTGCATATCTTGAACGCCTAATTTTGTGCTTTTGCGTTGATTTCAGCGAGACATTTCCAAGTGTTGCTGTCCCTTGCAAATTGCATTTCATGATCCACTATCCTAAATATACGCAGATGTACGGACCGCTTGTTAGGCTTTGGGCGATGCGATACGAAGGGAAACACCAGTACTTTAAGGATCTGTCTCGAAAGCTAAGAAACTTTAAAAATATCGCGTCAACTCTTGCAACCCGCCACCAAGGGCACGAGATGTATTTGCAATCTTGCGAAGACAGCAGCACAACCATGAGCACAACGGGATGCAAGCCTGTCCTGTTTGAGCATTTGCCTTCTGACGTGAAGCACCACATCTCTGAAAATAACATAAGCCGTGAGAACATCTTTTCTCTCATGTCAGTTTCTCTCGACGGCACTGAGTATGCGGTCGGCAGCATTATTGTGACCGACATCTCTTCAGAACAACCCACTTTTGTTCTGGTGTGTAACATCTTTTCAGTGAGCAGGTGCATTCTGGCTTTTGTTCAAAAGCTTGAAACCGTAGAATTTGATCAGCATTTTCATGCATATATAGTAAGAAGGTGTCCAGAAAGTTTACTTTTGAGAGACATCACGAATTATCAGGCAGATGCGCTTACCATTCATACGATAGGGAACAAATGTTTTGTGTCTGCAAGACACGCTTTAATTTAGGCCTGACCTCAAATGTGTTATTTGCTTCACGTGTGGCTTCTACAATATCTTTGTGTTGTATTCAACATTTAGTTCGAATAAAGTGCTGAATATGTTTATTTCTGAAATGATGTTTTATTTATGAAAGAAAGGAGAGTACACTTCGATCGAATGTCAGTTTGAAGCTATAGCTACACGCACATGTGATTATTCATAAATCTATGGCGATCACGGCAAGACTTTGTTGAACGAAGGAGATGCCTCTGTGACCAGCTTGGTTTATCACCACCAAGCTTATTTGTGACCTCAAATGAAGGTAAAAGACGAAGCATGTTCCTGAAAGAAAAAAGCTGAACGTGTTGCAATAGTGTCGCTTAGAAAAGCAGCTTAGACAATCAAATAAATGAGTCATAGTGAGGCGTGATTCAGCAGGTTACAGGGCTCTGTTTTATTAGAAAAAATCAATGTGACATTTCCGCAGTGAATATGTATGCACAATTTTATGCACCATATCAATTTGAACTCGCATTATTTTTTTTTTAACAGAGAAGCTATGTCTCGCCCCATAAGTCTACGGATAATAGAACACATTTTAATGTTTGTCATCCTCACAAGCTCCATGTTCGTACAACGCGGCACATAGGCAACATTGGCGTTAAAGGTTTCAATTCCATACAGCTCTGTCACACATGCATATGCACTGTTTTTAAAAATCAAATACAAACACCCTTACACCTTCGAAGCATCATGGGGTGTACTTTTACCATGTATACCCTATTTACACCCTTCTAACACCCTTCGTACACCCTTTCATAGTTTAGGGGTGCAAAACGGGTGTTTCAGTTGTGTGGAACGCCCCTCTAACACCCTTCATGTCGAAAATAAGGGTGTTAGAAGGGTGTCTTGGGTACCATTACCCCCTTAAAGGTGTAAAAAAGTTTACTGTGTAGCACCAATCAAAAGGCTCGGAGCCCAAAGCAAATACGAACATTCCAAAAACAAGCGCGTACACGAGACAGGGCACATTCCAAACGAAGCTCACAAGAGCAGCCATAAACAATAGAAAACACATTCCTAGACACAGAAGTTATACATACGCAGAACAAAACCACCTTCGAGTAGAGATCCCAAATTCAAACATACACAAGACAAAACATTTCCAACGCGGGGTTCTGTAAACAAAGTGGTGTTAGAGCGTGCGTTCACATTCGCCTCCATCTGGGGTGCCCCGAACCCGGCAGAGGTCATGAGCCGTGCCGTAAAGACGAGGGAACCCCCGAAGAAGGCTAGAACAAAGTAAAGCTAGACTAAAAACTCGCGCGAGCAAAACTTCTCGACAATATGACAATTCGATCACTGCATAGAAATACAGCTGCCAATTTTTACTTGTCAAACACTTATTCTGTAATAAAAAAAAAAAAGATCCCCGTGAACCGTTTTGTACCGGTTACCGTTATATTTTTTTCCGGTTCAGTTCCGGTTCAGTTCCAAGATGGGGGCGAATATTTCGGTTCTGTTCAGTTCCGGTTCGGCTAAAAATAACGGTTCGGTTCCGGTTTTCGGTTCGGTTCGGTTCCGGTTCGACACTCTGATTGTAACGCGCTCCGGGCGCCCGAGCGAGCGAAGAAGCGAGAAAAGAGCGACCGATGAGCGAAAAAAACGAGAAAAGTAGGATGACGTCACGTCGACGTCCAATATGTTGATCACCCACTCCGGCAACTAGGACGAGTACAGCCGTTAACATCCATGTTCCCTCGGGGCGCTCTTTCTGCGCTCAAGCGTAGGGTTCTTGTTCCCGCCGCCTCAAAACGTGGCGTTATAATCGCCGCTTCTACTGCTGCCGGGCCGCCCCTACTTGCCCCTAGATGGCGCAAGTTGTCCTGTCGCGTCCTAAGCGGCCGGTTCGCTGCCGCTCGTACCGCCCCCCACCCCTCCCGGTTTGCTTGCCTGATTTCAGTTCTCCTCGATTTCATTCTCGTCTTCTGGGGCTTTTATTTTATATCTTTTTGCATAAACGACTGTAATGCAACTCCAGAGAAGCTGCTCCTCGAGTGGGTAGAAGGCAAGGAGCACGCATTTACTTTTCCTACATTCTTTATTATTTACACAGATCTCATACACAAAATGGAAGATGTATACAGATAATACAGTTTACGGAACAATAGAACATATGGCACGAGAAGTACGTAAGAGCGCAATGAAAGAAATATACATTTATAAAAGATATCACAAAACCAGTTTTGATCAGCAGAAACTTTAATGTTTTGCACACAAAAATTATGAATTTTTGTTACTCAGCTGATAGATGACTTGTTTTACGGTTTTTTCGCTTTCCTATCAGCTGCAGGCCTTTTCAAATGAGGTGTTTGCAGATCTCTTCTTTTAAAAGGCGTAAATATACCAAGGTTCATAGCAGAACATCTGGAGGAAATTCTAGCCGATTGCTGGACAGAGAAGGTCTCTGACTGTTCTGTCAAAGCACTAAGATTTTTCATCACATTATGCTTGTATACCAGACTGAGAATGCACGCCAGAAAGCACTCGAGCTTGCCCACAAAAGTAAGGCAAGTGTCTGTGCGCAAAAAGAGAACACCAAAAATGCCTGTGTCGTCCTGTGCGCTTAGCACAAGGTACGGTTCGATCTGCCTGCGAACATCGGGTGCAACGTACGTACGAAAAAACGAAAACAAACGTGTGTTAAAGGGGCACTCACGTGGTTTTTGAGTTTGTGCTTTGATGCTGACAACTGAATTTAGACGCCCTAAGTATGCCTAAAAACCAAAAAAATAAAGTCATACGGTGATTATTTCTTTAATAAAAATGTAATTGAAGGCCGCCAGACCTCGGATCCATCCGAAAACGAAACCACTCTCATTGGTCATCGCACGCATACCAAAACGATCTCGGGCCAATGGCGTTGGACGACGTTCCGTCGCGCAGTGATCCCGAGGTAGCCGCACCGGCCGAACATTGTTGCCAGTTTGGGCTATATTGGGCTTTATTTTTTTTCTAGTTGACGTCAAAATTTCGTAGTTGGCTATTTGGCTATTTTGGGCTATTTCTAAGAATGCGGCGAACTTTTGTCGAACCTCAGGTTCGACGCCGAACTTTGAGGTTCGGCTAGTTAATTTTCAAACTTTTAATCAGTTTGGAAACAAAAAAAATTCTATTTTGGCTAGCCGAGAGGAAGGAGAGGAAGGAGAAAGGCTTTAAACTTCTACAAACTTTGGGGTTTTCGCATTACGCAGTGAAGCAATGCATGCAGAGTTCAAGCGGCCTTCCTACAGCGCAGTGGAGCAAACGAAACAGATTGCACTATTACCGCAGGTCCGGTAGTGCGCCTTCAACCCGGACGCATATGGCTCTGCCCGGACGTAGACTGAACTCTGCGAACAGTCGGAGACCTTTGGTGCGCATTGTGAGAATCCTTTGACTCCCAGGTTTGCAAAAATGAGAAGTCCGCAGTTTCGCCGCTAAACAATTGACTATACCTTCTAGCCGTTGCTCACTCCAAGAAAGGACGACACAATCAGAAATAGTGTGAACGTGAAGGGGTGACACTAGTATTCTTTACAAAGAAAAGACAGACGGGGTGATATTAGTAAGGACCTGAAATATTGGGGTTTTTGTTTCCAGCACCCAGTGTTATGACTGTTCTGCTTCTGAATTTTGTTCTCTTATTGTATGATCATATCTCCCGGGCTTCACAATAAACCTGCCTTTGTGTGTTTTGTACTTCTGAAAACCTACGAAGCAAGGGCCAGTTTTGTACGGATATTCATCCTTCCAAAGTTTTTCTTGAAAATTCACAAATAACATAATGTACACATAAGGTGGTGCATCTGAGGGTTGAAACAGAGATTGCAACACGTATTGTATGAGCGTGAGAAATTGTCAATATAAGGCTTAAAATTCATTGTTTTAGTCTGGGCTATTTTGGGCTATATTGTTTTTACGGCCTTGGCTATATTTGGGCTATACTACTCAGTCGTTTGGCAGTTTTTTGGTGGGACCATCTGGCAACACTGCGGCCAAACCTTTTTCTCATTCGAGCTGCGTTCATGACGGAGTTCTCTACGCTCGAGGACCTGACGCCGTTAAAGGTTGACATTCTTCGGCAGAAGCCGACCTGGGCATGATTTCCTTTGACGCCACTCCGACGTGCGATGTGGACGATAGCAGCGCTTCGGAGTCGTCTTCGGGTTCCGAGGACGACGAAACGCAGACCTTTTCGGGCGTTCTTCGATTTGCGGTTGGGGCAAGACGTAACCAAACCAACGTTTGGCATAGCAGCGAACGTCTGGTACGTGATGTCCAACGATGTCGCCACGTTGACTTTCACCTTGGGAGGACGGGGACGGCTGGTTCAGACATATCTGCAGCGAGCGCGTCCGTTGCAACCGGAGCGACCGGAACGACCGCTCTGCGCCGCGCGTACACTGTTAGCAAGTCCCGTGTATTTGGCGAATATTTGGGGTGAAAAACACGCTATTTACACAAATTACCATAAATTGACACGATGAGTAACGGATAATTCGTTCAGAAATCATGCGAGGTTGTAAAAAACGTGTTTTGGTTCGGTCATACACGCATAACCGTGTAGCCGACCTCGATAACACGCATCGCCCCCGGCGACGACCGCGGCATTGCCGGCTATCGAAGCACCGGAATGCTTGGGGACACACTTAGAAAGGACCGTCGAGACAAATGCCGCGGAAAGAAGCATGTCTCGGAGACAGATATGCACCAAAAGCAATTGCGTCATGTCGCAGGGCGTTGGCCAAACGCGCGCTTACCGTGCTCGCGCCATCTTCTGGTCGATGGCAATGCGGCTTCCCTCATGTCGCCCATATTTGTATTTAGTTTAGGGGTCCTGATAACAGTTTCTTAGACACCACAAATAAAGCCATGGGTCTAATTATTCGTTCCAAACAGTTAAAATGGATATAAAAAGCGTGTCCTCGATGTGAACACGTGACATTGCAGTTGGTTTCGTTTTTGCTTCAACCTTCAACCTCAAGCGATCTGGCCACGGCGCAAGCGCAACGCCGATGTACGCTGGAAGCAAGCGCCGGTGGCTTTCGTTGTTTTTGTTTGACCGGAGAAAATCTGGCAAGTACGCATGGCGCCGCTACTGTTTTGGTTTGACGGGACGCGAGAAGCTTCGCATAGAGCTTCGGAGTTTGCGAGCACATAGTGAAGACGTGACCGGAGAAGTGCCCCTGTGATGTTCCTGGAAGACGGAAAGTAGCATTCGTAATCGTCGTGTGCGCTTTGAAAGCGAAGGGAGTCACAGGGTCCACGAGTTCGCAACCACAAGCCAAGGTTCACGACAGCGCGGCGTTGACTTCGGCGATCTCGTTCTGTTTGGTGCAACCCGGCGATGCGAAAAAGAGCTGAAACATTCGTCGTGTGTGGTGCGGTGCTTCGTATTCCGGGTCTGTTTGAACCACGCTTTTAACACGGAGCGCAAATTGTTTGTTGCGTGGTGGAGGTTCAACGGGTACAGTCCCGTCGTCGTCAGTTGATCCGGTCCAGGTGGTCCGGGAGGACGCAGCGAGCGTTTTTAAAAGTAAATCTTCCTTCGTTCCGTTTCAAACTGTGGAAGTATCCTGACACATACCGTGAGTAAGAAGCAGCGGGCGTTTTCAACAAAATTACGTTGTTTTAATTGAATAATGGACTCCGGATTGTTGTCCTAAATCTGCCGTTTTTTTATGCTTCGTGTTGGACTGCGTTTGCATAGCGACGCACACCGCTCGAGTAGATGATTCGGTCCTGCAACGAGTTTGTTGCGCCAATCATGCGGCGTGAATAAATTAGGGCAAGGTTTCCTACCTGCCCACAGATGCATGTACTGAGACCATTTTTTATGTTGTGAACGTAGTGCTCTTTCTTTATTTTGGAAGACGTGTTGGTGCATTTATTATGGTACAATCACTTGAAAGTTGAGAAATTGGAGAGCGAGCAAGCTTTCTAAACTTTGTCTCTTTCTCTCTGGCACTGCCCTGTTTCAGTTTCAGTAGGCATATCTACTAGCAGGTACAAACTGCTCTAAAGAAGGTAAAAAACGGGAAGCTTAGGACGGTGCACACTCCGTGTTTCGCGCTTTTCGCAAGGTGACAGGTTAAATGCTTTTGTGACATATGCGGAATATGCAAGCGATTTTGTTATGCCCGTCGTTTGCGTCTCTCCAGCAAAACGAATAAGATGATCTACTACAAAGGCGCGATCACAAGCCAAGATTTAAAATAGCAGTCGTTTGCTTCGGTGATCCGTGTAGCTGTATTTTACCCTGCTCTCTGCAACACCGTGTCATGACGAAGAGCTGGAACGGTCACGGTTTGTGCTGGCCTCCCGGTTGACAGAAACCCGCGTCGCCCGCATCGGCACCGAGTGCGCTTGGGCTGTTGATGCTCAAGCCTTTCATCCGCGGCTTGTCGCCAGCTCATCCTGCTGCTCAACGGTGAGGAAGCGGCGAGAGTAACCTCGGAAGTGAATGTAAATCCTCGTTCATTCAGTTATCCGGTGTCCAAGTGTGGAAGATGACCAACGTGTACTGAGGGCGGGAACTACGAGCGTTTTGCCTTGCTTTTATAACCGAAACCAGACCAACGAGATAACTGCCTTGCGTACTCTAAAATGACGGGACATAAGTTTCAACAGGTCGAATACGTCACCGGGGATGTAGGCGAGACAGTGCACACTGTTTAAACGCTTGCAGTATCCACGAGTGGTACCAGGAAAGCGACGTCAACAGAGAAGGAGCTCGCGATTCAGCATAATGCACCGCTACGGGCCTGTGTATCTTCGGAGTTCGGGGTGGCGGCAGTATAAAAAAAAGACGCATCAGCAGCCCACACCAGTGTTCACGAATAACACCGGTCATAAACTCCCAAGCCCCACCCTGCCCCACCGCTCTTCTCGACACCGACACGACATACGATAACAAACTGCATCAAAACGCCCCAAAAGTGAAGGCGTCTGCTCCCGTACTGCAACCGCTGCAACTAGCGGAAGTGAAGTGTTGGGCGGATGTCCGGATGTCCTTCACAAAAATATATAAAAAATGCTTTGCGCAAGGATCATTTTCATTTATTATTGTATACGTAATGACAAAATCCCAAAAATTTGTTTTCCTATCTGACTCAAGCTAGTCGGACTGCTCATAACACTGGTTAAGCAAGAAAATAATAAAAATTTGAACTTTTTCATGACCGGTTTAAGATTCATTGTTAATATATCGTTATTTATTGCAACGGACGAACATTATAGATTTTGCCTCCATACTTTTTAAATCCAAACAGTTCTAACACACGGCTGTCCATTGCGCTGTGTTTTGTGTATTCTTGTATAAATCTGTAATGGTCAGCGACCAAAGAGCTCACCCGCAAATGTCAAGCTTATATGCGCCGCGGGGAGCAATGGATATCGAGTAGGAAGTGTCGGGCGTAGTGTCGGTTGTTGTGTTTGTGTACATGTCGGTGCTGTGTAGCTGTGTTGCCTGCGTTGTATGTAGGGTTGCTGTGTAGTAGTGGTCGTTCGCAGTGTTAACAGACTCGTTTTTTTTTTAAAACAGGCTGCTAGAAATCTCGATAGGTGGCGTAAGTTACCGCCCGATTCTAAATAGTTTGCTCAAGTTATTTATCCATGTGAGTTCGGTATTCTTTTTTTTTTTTTTTTTTGGTTTAGCGGCTTGTTGAAGCTACCGACGCCGCCGACCGCCGACTAAGCACGTACGTACCTTTGCAAGTAGCGACGTCCGCCGCTTGGAGACTTTACTGTGTATAAAAGACATCGAACGAGAACTAACGCGCCCTGTGTGCTTTCAATTCGGCTGAAGGGCGCGCGGCTCGCTGGGCTCGTCTCTCGCCTGTTCTCGGCCGCTGGCCGCCATGTTTCATAAGGAACACGCTCGAAACGGTTTTGCGGAAGGCAGACACGGTGTAGCGTGTTAAGTTTACACAGCACCTCATGTGTAGACGAAAAACACAGATGGCCTCGTGTAAAATGAACACGTTTCGACGTGTCCGCTATGGGACAACGGTTTACACGTCTGGGCGTGTTATTTTTGGTAACAGTTGTGGGGACCCTCTCCCTGGCTCCTCCGCTCTCCGTGACCTTGCCGGTCCCCGCCGCCGTTCCGTCGGGCGCTCCTTCGTTCCCCGTGACCTTCCCGTTTACTGTCGCCGTCCTGTCGCGGAACGTCCGAGCTCTCCGGGAGGAACGGGGCAAGCGCCCCCTCACCCAGCGCTGACGTCGGAGGGTCGGCTCGCGGCAAGGTTCCCGATTGGACGGTCGGCGGGACAAGGACTTGGGAAGGTCTTAAAAGGGGAACGGAGACAAAGGAAGAGGGCTTGGGCTGCCGACTTCACAAGGGACCGGTCACGGAGGCGATCTCGGGTGGCGCTGGACGCTGGCGCAGGGAGTGCGGGCACTACGTCGAGTGGCGGACTCGACAAGCGGACCGGACAGCGACCCTGGACGACGATGTCCCCATGACGCGGTGTGGACGACCACCGCTGGGACTCGGAGAAGCTGCTCGGGCAGCGGACTCTTCCCCGGCCTCGCTGATGACCGTCCCCCGATCCCGAAACCCCCCAAGGCAATGAGTGAGTGAATAAACCCTTTTGCCGAGAGCGAAGCATTGCAATGTCATATTCATCCGGAGACAGGGCGTGTGGGAATCGGAGTTAGAGGATGCCCGCATAAACTGGCGCCGCAACGTGGGGCCTGATTTTTGATCAGGCAGGCATTCCGATTTCTAACCTGTTTCCGGTTGAATTGGGGCACTGTTTCGCGCTCTTTTTGGGGGTCATCTTTGTCGCGGGAGCGCCGCACGAAGTTTCGTTGCGGGAGCGCCGCACGGAGGCCCTGACATTATCGCCTGTCTGACTGGGAGACGCGGATTTTGACCGCTGTTTTAAGGGATTAACCCTTTTGCCCAGCCTGTCAGGATTTTACTTATCCCCCGTTCTAGAAGCGCCATGAGTATTTGCTGTTCAGCGCACCGTTCGCTGCTGGCAGGTTGACCCTGCTGAGCAAGAGCGCTATGTGCGTCGAAATTACCGCACCCCTCGAGGCCTGTAGCGTCGGGCGTCCCCCCACCTACGCCTCCGGCCGTCCGCGTCCGCTGGGAAAGATGCCAGCTCACGGTTTGGGGGATGTGACGCGCCTAACCGCCTTTGTTCGCGTATCGATGTAATGGTTTGTAACGCTTGTTACTGATCGGACGCGTTAAAGAGGCATCGCTCCGGGTGGAGAACGCACCCATTGCGGATGGCGGTTGCAAGTACTGTGTTTGGAAATTATTCCCGCATTGCATTTAGTCCGTGAGGAGACTAGCGTCTCGGTTTGACCGCATGCTAGCTCCCAGTTGGCCTTGCTTGAGCTGTCAGCGCGGTTTTGAGCTTCGTTAGTTGACAGCGTCTCAAGGTACGGATGCGCTCTTGTGCTTCCGACCAAGATCGCTTTGAACGAGTACCTTGTGGCCAGACGCTACATTTAGGGGCTAAGCCCACTAAATCGTGGCGGATACGCGATGTCTGGTGCGCAGATATTGGAATCCAGAAAGCCACAGAGTTTCCGTTTTCACTTTATCAGTGGCTGTGCGTGTGTAATGCTCCGTGGGGTCCAGTCTGACGCGATGGGCATGACCCGTGCGTTTCTGGTTGTAGAGTCGTGAGGTTGATTCCGTTTAATTGTGCGCAAAGTTGGTTCCGGATCCTCACACCGCCATATCGAAGGTTGAGCCTCGCGGCGGGAGTTACTCTTTAATTTCGTTTTCTCCGTTTCCGGAGGAGCGGCGGTCAGCGCGTGCTTTGCGCTGCCGCCGGATGCAGTACGGTTCTCGGCCGTGCTTTGGTTCGCGTTGGGACGCGAGGGCGTAGAGAGCGTAATTGGTCGTGCAGAGACCTGGACTAGAGTGAAATTATAAATTTAGGGTAGAAAAGACAGCTAGGTGAGGAAAGAGCTGGGCTCGTGCAGTCAAAACCTGCACGAGGGGAGTGGCGGTCTTGCGATGATGTGACGAGTTGTTCATAGTTTTATCCTGTACAGATGCGCGGTTGGCCCGGGAAAACGTACGGTTTACGTCGGCGGGTACGTGCCCGGGAAGCCTAGAAATTATGGCAGCGGCATGGCCGTCGGCGGCCTATAACTGTTGTGCGTTGGGTCAGCCCGTCGCTGTACTAACTGCAGCCTTTGAATGAATGGGTAGCGGATGTTGGAATGCGGCGGTAAATGCTGTAGACACTTCGACGCTGCGGAAACTGTTTATGCAGAGCAAATATAGTTTATTAGCTCGTCCATCTCCAAGACTGGCCGGTTAGATTATTTGGCATTTCGGTATCGCGCTCGTTGCGCGGAAGTTAAGAGGTGCGCGTGTGGGATACTTACATTGTTCGAACCCTGCCTGTCCTCACAGTCGCAAGAAGACTTTTCAGTCATGCGGCGTGTTGACTTGGCTGGGGGCGAGCGTTGTGCGTAACCTACTGCGTTTATATGTGGACACGTTGCTCGATTCGAGAACGTTGAAGATTCGCGAGACGCGTTGACGGCGTACCTTTATTGCTCGATCTCGGCCGGCCTTGACATCAGCTGGAAGACTTTTTAGTTATGCGGTGTCGGGGTTTGGCCGGCGGAGAACTCTAACGTGCGTCGATGCGCTTGTCGCGGTTGTCGAGCCCGTGCGGGGTTCGGTGCGGACCGCCGTTACGCGCTCGTCGCTCCTGTTGGGTGGTCACCCGGAGCGGTGGAGCGGTAACGTCTGGTACATGCCCAAACGTTACGGACAAAGCCGTGTAAATAGGCTGTCCAATGAGATCTGCTGTTCGCACGATCCAGGTACTGTTCCCTTTGTACTGGTGTAAGTGGCCGGTACCACGGAACAACGGCCTCTCAGTAAGGTGATTACCCCTTCTGATGAAGGCGTGCTGCGTAGCTTGGCTGTAGCGTGTTTGTAGCTCGGGTAGCGTGAACGCCGAGTGCATGAGTACCCGTCATGGGTTGTTGGCAGCGTGTTCCTTCCGAGTCGCACCTCACGAACGGGACTGGATTTGTGACCGTTTCTGTTTTACGGGAGGTTATTGTTAGTTCTTGAGGTTTTGTACGTTCTTCGCGAATGTGTTGGAGATCAATATTGTTGTCAGAGGTGTGCGGTTCTGACGCTCTGGTGGATTGCTTACTGTTTTAAAAGAATGCGGTTGAGTTTGATAGGAGCAAATGTTGTATAGTGGGCGTATGTACGATTTAAGTATGCATTGAGTGCTCATACTTTTTAGTTAAGGAATGGTTTTCCACTTAAGTACCTCATGAACGCACAGCGTGATGTTCTTGATGATTGCCTGCCTGCTAGTATTGAGATGAAAAGTTTTGTTTTTATTTCGTGGCATGTCCAACGATCGAAAGATTTTGGTTTCGTCTCGCTGTCTGATATAGCGTGCCGCTATTCGTTTTTGCGCATTTCGCTGTCTGTTACATTAGGGACGGAAGCGAACTTTAAGTGCCGGCGTGTTGTGTGTGCCTGAGTGCCCGTCCGTGTTGTGAGCTGTGGTGCTCCGGACCATTTCGTGGACCGTGCTCTGTCGGTCACGAGCTTCCCAGTGAATCAACGTTCACCGCTGACCTGCTTGGTTTGATGCCATCATCATCATCGAGGGTGCTCGTCGTCATCGGTGACACTCAGCTGAACGAGCTCCCTGCCAAGGGTCCTGGGGACCACGCAACATCAAGCCCCCCGGGGTCCGAGCCTTGAGGGAGGGGAGGTGTGGGGACCCTCTCCCTGGCTCCTCCGCTCTCCGTGACCTTGCCGGTCCCCGCCGCCGTTCCGTCGGGCGCTCCTTCGTTCCCCGTGACCTTCCCGTTTACTGTCGCCGTCCTGTCGCGGAACGTCCGAGCTCTCCGTGAGGAACGGGGCAAGCGCCCCCTCACCCAGCGCTGACGTCGGAGGGTCGGCTCGCGGCAAGGTTCCCGATTGGACGGTCGGCGGGACAAGGACTTGGGAAGGTCTTAAAAGGGGAACGGAGACAAAGGAAGAGGGCTTGGGCTGCCGACTTCACAAGGGACCGGTCACGGAGGCGAGCTCGGACGGCGCTGGACGCTGGCGCAGGGAGTGCGGGCACTACGTCGAGTGGCGGACTCGACAAGCGGACCGGACAGCGACCCTGGACGACGATGTCCCCATGACGCGGTGTGGACGACCACCGCTGGGACTCGGAGAAGCTGCTCGGGCAGCGGACTCTCCCCCGGCCTCGCTGATGACCGTCCCCCGATCCCGAAACCCCCCAAGGCAATGAGTGAGTGAATAAACCCTTTTGCCGAGAGCGAAGCATTGCAGTGTCATATTCATCCGGAGACAGGGCGTGTGGGAATCGGAGTTAGAGGATGCCCGCACAGTGTACTTACACCTGCAACCACTGCAACAAGCGTAGTGGGTCGTCAGCACGGCGACCGCTTCTACGCCGCCGTCTGCTGTTTCAGCGGCGCCTCTTAAAAGGGGACGCACTGCCACTCAATGCCGTAACAGAATATAGACAGACAGTTTTCTATAGCCTAAAGCTTTATTTATCTTTTTTTCATGATAGGCTTGCAGAGTACAGTGGATGAAAAAACAAAAAAAAAAACAGAAAAGGATGCAGTACGCCGTTTTGGACGATCATGACTCTAATACACGACTTTGCCAATAGTAGTAAGATCGCCACACGCCTTTTCTACGATTATAAAAGACGATGTAATCTATGCAGCGATATAGCAACGTAGAAATATGATTTCGTGATCAGATAGACGTTGCGAGCGTTCAGAATTGCTAATACTAATCACTTTTTCCCGGTGATGAAAATGCGTGAAAAATCGCGTCCTTTATACGGTACGCGCCAGTAATACGTTGAACAAGAGCACACGCATGAAATGCGCCAAATAAGAAATCCGGGCGATGTTCGAGGACACAAATGCTAAGAAAGCGCCACTGTAGTCGAAGTAAACAAAGAAGACGTCACGGGCGTTTCCTGTTGTCTTGCGAGTGCCGCCACGACATCGCCGCACGGGTAGGTGGATCTTCCCTTTTAGTACGTGCTGGGTTATCATAGCGACACACGACGAAAATTCACAGTCAAGGATAGCGCTTTTACGCGGAACGCTGAGCTTTCACCACGCCGTCCACGCCGACAATCACCACCGACGCGATGTTTGCGGATAGAAGGAGCCGGCCGGCGCGCGACTGGCACGACCGGCCTGCAACGCGCGGAGATACGTGCGCTTCCGCGCATCCCTGGGGAACGGGAAATTCACCTCCCGCGGAGGAAGGCGAGGAGAAAACGTAGTCCCTTGTTTGTTAAACGATAATTATAGTATCGCGTATTCGAAACTAGAAATATTTTACGTCTTGTGAAATTATCATGCACAACATATTTAAATGAACTGAACATTGTTTCTTTAGCGAAACTTTACAAAGACCGCCAAAATTTTCAAACATACGATAATTTCATTGGTCCTCGCAAGTACAGAAAAGAGTCCGCACGTATTTTATTCCTGCGTGATTAATAGGCGGTTCTGCCTTCTAAAACTGAAGATACTCATTCACTGACACTTCCTTAACATCGCACCAAAAAGTAGCTTCTGCAAAAACCGCTTGAGTGCCCCTTTAAGTGCTGTGTTCACGGGTTTTTTGCCGCACAAGACTGAAAATCGCAACCAGGATCGCACAACTTGAAATAGGTTTGAAACGAAAGCGACGAAAAACGAAACTTTACCTCTCGCTTCGGAACTCCTTTGGGAATAGAAAGAACGGCAACACTTTCGACTTGCTGGAGTTCCCGCGCCATTTTTCAGCGTAGTAGCGCCAAGGTATCCTCTTCCGAGAGCGCCAGAACTTTAGAAGTAAAATTAGTGCGGACCGAGCGAACACCACGTTTTCCGCAGAACACTCGGAGCAGACGATCACGCTCATCGGATGTCGGCGACCGTTGCACCGGTGGCACCGGGTGTACCGTTGCCATGGCCACCGGCCCGGCGGCAATGTCGATCGTAACGCCATATTTTGTGGCGGTAGAAACAACAGCCCTACGCTTGAGCGCAGAAAGCGCGCCCCAATTTGACACGGATGTTAACGGTCGTACCCGTCCTAGTGGCCGGAGTGGGTGACCAACATATTTGACGTCATCGTGACGTCATCCTGACTCTTGGCGGCCTCTACACACTAAACATTGTAACACCCATAATCGTGTAAAAAGGGTGTAACAAGGGTGTAGGTTAGGAAAAATACCCTTCTTACACGCTTTTTACACGATTTCTGAATATCAGTGGGTGTAAAAACGGTGTCCTGACGTTTTACACCCTTTACACGCCCTCTTTACGCCCCACTTGCAGCGATGGTGTCTGAAATCGTGTAAAACGGGTGTATGGGAGAATTGTACGCCTTTCATCCACACGGTGTGAAAAGGGCGTAATGGTGATGCTGTCAAATACACCCATGATTTCATAGCCTTTCATATTGAATTGAATTGAATTGGTTTTTATTTAGACACTAGGTCAAGGGTAACAGGACAAAAGGCAGATTATCTCTGCCTGGCGTGGTCCTATCACCTGTTTACAATGCAAGCAATATTTATTATTTTATTACAATACATAGCAATATTTATTGCTTTGGTGAAACTGTTGTTGATGTACGGCGGTACAAACATCGAGTATTATTAATCGCCACACGGAGTCGCGTATGATTAGGAAGTGCTAGAGAATAGTTTTTGCAACTCCTATTGAGCTCTTCGTTCGACACGACCCTAAAATTACGTTTCGCGCGTGCATCAGTTTTATCGGTTCAACCTTGATTATAAAAATAATAATATCCGCTTGCGAAAAAAAAATGAATGAAGACGTGTAATTATACAACCTAGGCAGCATACGCTATTGCGCTGCTATGGAATTAAATCGGAAAGATTGTGTCGATATTATTTTGGTCTAGCCAATATCTGTGAAAACTGGGATGGGTCGCGCTGACGCTATCCTGACACACCGTACGTGGTGCCGTTTTTGGTTGACTGTCAAGAGTGTCCTGCGTGAATCGGCTATGCCGGCGAGGTATTTCTATTTCTTGACTGCCTAAAATCCGACGTTAAAAAAAACAATACAAAGCAAGATTAACCGAAATAGAATCTGCTTACTTTTAACCTGAAGACTTGAACAAACTGTGGTGCCCTCATTTCGGATATTACAAACTCACCTGACTGGGTTTCGCACTACTTATAGCACCTTCACTGATACTTTATTTTGGAGTGTAGCTCTGAAGAAACAATGTCGCAAGACAATCGAAAGTGCCGGATTAATGACACCCCCAGGGACGCGACTCTTATCTCTGCGGATTGACACCAAGCTTTCCGACGCTTTTTTTTTTCCCGGTTTTTCTTTGGTACACTTGAACCGCGTCTTCGGCGGCGTTAAAAATGGTTTTTCGTATGTATCTTGTTGTGACGATTCGTTCTGGTCGTCAAGAGAAAAGGGCTCCGAGCTCAGGAAAGACACGTCAACCCGCGAGATTCCATGCAGAACTTATTTTTCTTTATTATTTCGATCTCCTTCTCTCGCGCTCGCACGCGCGGCACCGGAACTCGCACGAGCCGCGCGAGTCGTCTTTTGCGGCTCGTCACATGCCGGGATTTTAGAAACTGCCGACCCGACAGTGCGCTTTCATGAGACAAAAACAAAACAACATTAAACAAATACCGCGCCTTGAGATATGCAAGAGAGTGAATGAATATGTACATACAAAATGCTAAATGAGAGGACACACTATAAACACGTGCACACACTATAAATTCCAAAAGTTCAGTCATCGGGTAGAGGCTGTGCAAATTCAGCGATTGGTGTAAGATACGGCTTCAGTTTCTCCGCGTGCACTACATCGCGGCCATTACCGTCCATGAGTTCAATCTCGTAGTTCACAGGAGAGAGCCGGCTCACAATTCGGTGCGGGCCAGTGAACCGTCGTGTTGCCTTGAGCCCCACGGGTGGTGTCTTTAACAACACGAGCGCGGCCCTTCTCAAAGGTGATGTCCTTGCGTCCCCTGTCGAAGTAGCTCTTTTGTTTTTGTTGAGCGAGCTTAATCTGCTTAGCGGCCAGCTTCCGAGCTTGGTTCAGTCCAGACTTGGACGTAGTTCAACTACTCTACTCAAACTACTGTAGTTTAACTACGTTTTTGAGTAACTTGGTAACTTTCAATTACAACTTGATTCGGGTAATTAGTAGTTTAATTTAACTACTTTTTTCAGGTAATTTCTACTCGAATTACTAACTACTTTCCAAATTATATAGTCCTAATTTTGCCCATCGCGAAAGTTTGAGCGCAGAAATGAATAAGGCGCCGGCAGATAAAGTGGCATTCCCGAACAAGGGGCCCCCTTGCTCGGGAAGGCGTCCTTGGGCCAATGTGGCGACGAGCAGCCAGAGCATAACACCGGCACGCACGAACGCAGGAAGAGATGCTTAACAAGCCTTGGTCGGGTATTGACCTAATCCGGTAATGCACGCAGGCGCCGCTTTTCCAGCTGCTACCGTGAAAGGCGGGGGCACTCCGAGAGTTGTTGTTGTTTTCGTGTTTTCTGTCTTTAGTGAGTTCTGACTCAAGCGGTAGGTTCCACGGGAGGCGCCACTGGAATGACCTCGCAGCTGGGCGCCTGTTCCCATGGTCGCCTTGTCATCAGCGCATACGTCTTTGCAAAGCCGGACTCCCCCGCACACAAACCCTGGCACGGATAATCCGTTCATGGGAGCACGTTCTCGCTTGCAGCTGCAACTGTATACGAGCGACAATGCTTGTTCACGTAATCCTTCGCGCCCTTCCGACCATCCATGCCTAAGAGACCTCCTCTTTGTTAAAAACGATTTACTTGTCAGGCGTACGTGTCAGGCGCATCAGAATATTGTGGTCACCGGCGAGGATTGCGAGTTACCCTTGGGAGATCATTTTGTTGGACCCGGCGTCAGCGGCGAAGTATGCACGAACTCATCTCTGTTACGTCACGGCGCGGTGGTGGCGCGTCGGACGCACTTCCGGTCCGGGGCTGTGGGCGGAAGTGCCCATCTGAGACGTGTATTCCTGCGTTGTTTTGAATTGAACCAGACAAAAACCTGCCTTCTTGTCCAAATGCTGCGACTGGGGCTGTACCAAAAGGGTCGAGAAAGGTTTGAAGGTCAGTTTTCATGCGCTCGGTTCGTCCGAGAACGTGGATATGTGCCATGAAAAGGGAAAATCAGACGCCGTCGGACCACGATTGCTTGAGCGGGAAGCATTTTGGGTTGAATTCACGGATACTTCTGGCCATCAGATTTATTTGTTTTGTTTCAAAATGGACGCCGGAAAACCGTCAAGTTGTACGGACCACCTGTGGACTACGTCCAGTGCGTCTTCAAGTTC
This sequence comes from Ixodes scapularis, assembly GCF_016920785.2. Classification (NCBI taxonomy): domain Eukaryota; kingdom Metazoa; phylum Arthropoda; class Arachnida; order Ixodida; family Ixodidae; genus Ixodes; species Ixodes scapularis. The sequence continues at coordinate 346,896 of NW_024610108.1, read as the reverse complement.
AAACGGTCGCCTGATCGTTCGAACTGTCGTCTGCTCTTTCAAACGTTTCTGCTTGTCGTCTGCTCTTTTAGAGGACACCGGCTCGTAGACCAAACGTGGGCCCGGTACTTTCGATAAGAAGTAAGTGCAGACCTCAAAAGACTTAAGTTTGAAGGTTGGAAAGCAGGCTCGACGTAAACAGTAGATACAAGGAGATGTTGATCATTGTGGCCATCACCGACTTTTTATGCCTGATTCACTTGGTTAGATTCTGCTTGCCATTTTCAGTATCGACGTCGACCATCTCAGCTACGGTTCACGCTTTTGCCGTCCGAGCGACGTCGCTACTGAAAATTGCGAGCGAAATCTCATCATGTGAATCAGGCTTTAGCGTACATTCTGCGGCGCCCACGCGGAATGAATCGCCACATGTCACGTTATTCACGCGAAGTTTTGCGGTGTAACGAGCCTCGTTAATTTCGCTGACGCCGCTCAAGTAGTCTGACATCGTTTGGAGGACGTAGAATCAACAATTCCAACGCGAAAAAGAGCGTGGGGACTCACACCGACGCCGACAACATCGCATTTCAATGGTTTGTTTATGGGCGACGGCGAGCTTCTTGCCCACACCCCCATCGCGCATGCGCGGCGCCGGTGGCGTCCGCTAGGGGCGCTCCGGGCGCTCCGGTTTGTTTGTAAACATGAGTTGGTGTATACTTCGGTTCATCTTCTGTTAAAGCAAAACAATTTTTTTTTTCCGTAGCGTAGCACTAGCACTACAACGGGACGCCCAGTCGTCCGGATGATCTCATCGTCGTGGCGCGAGACTTGAACCCTTGACGGTCTGGTGCACTCGCTCAGCGTACTCTCAGAACGACGTCGGAGTAAAGAGGGGCCAGTCATAACAATCTCAACTTGACGAAGAAAAAAGAGAAGAGGAGGAAAGTTTGTTATAAAAGACCCTCTACCCGAGGCAAACCTCACATGTTTAGTCATGGACACCTAAGATGCCGACACTCGCTTACCCGACCCTGCAAAGCCTGTTTCTGAAAATCAACGTCGCCGTTCCATCCAGCCCGTCGGTGGAACGTCTATTTAGCTTGGCTGGGGACGTCCTTAGAAGGAAAAGGGGAAAACTCTCCTATCAAGAACTTTGAAGGTCAATTGCTTCTGCGAGCGAATAAACTATTTTGGCGAAAACTCAAGCCATAAATAGACTGCATTTATTTTAGGCTCGCAGGGTTTTTCATTGATCAAAACTGCTGTTCATTCTGCTACCACAAAAATATAAAAAAGTAACTTCGAAAGTAACTTCAAAGTAACTTCCTACTTTTTACAGTAGTTAGAAGTTTACTCAATTATTATTACGAGTGCGTAATTTCTACTCTACTCCAATTACTTTTGGCCTCGATACTCAGTAACTTAACTACCTTTTTTGAGTGATTTGTACATGTCTGGTTCAGTCTCTCGTGAACAACGACTGAATAGTCCGATGCATCCCGTAGTTCAGCGAGCTCCTGGCGTCCATACGACATCAAGGGGGAGCACAGGGTCACGGCCGTAGACTAGGAAAAAAGGTGACTGACGAACGGTGTCCTGGAATCCGGTATTATAGCAGAACACAACGTAGGGAAGGACGTCAGCCCACTTGTCGCCTCCGGCTGTTGTCAAATTGATCATCTGCTTGAGCGTCTTGTTCGCCCGCTCGCAGAGGCCGTTCGCAGCAGGATGGTACGCTGTCGTAGGCGAGTGCTGGATGCCACGGTGTTGAAGGTACGCCGAAGTCGAGCGTGCCATCACCTGAGTGCCACGATCAGTGATAATCACTGCTGGACAACCGTGCTTTAAAACGATTCGACGCTCGATGAATTTCTGTACCGTAACCGCTTCAATGTTCCGTACAGGCTTGGCCTCAACAAATTTCGTGAGGTAGTCGATGGCGACGATGATGTATTTGTAGCCTCGAGATGTCTTAAATGGTCCAACGATATCTAACCCTACCGTGTGAAACGGGGAGTGGACTTCAATCGGTTGCAACAGTCCAAGAGGTGCCACAGATGACATCTTCATATGCTGGCAGAGGTCGCAATGCGTGACAAAGTTCTTTACGTCCCTGAAGAGTTTCGGCCAGAAATATTTTGTGCGAATAGCTTCGAAGGTGCGTCTGATGCCCATGTGTGCGCCGTGCTTTCCTCCGTGGAATTCGCGCAAAACTTCGGCTCTCTTCGAGTCAGGAAGGCAGACCAAAAAACGTGATTGATGGGGCCTTGATCCCTCCGGTAAAGGACTCCGTCATGAACGACGAACTTGTGCTGTGCTCGCCTCTGCTGTTTACGTGTGCCAGCACTTCCATTCAGAAGTTTGAAAACGCCCTGGCAATATGAATCCTCATGTTGGTCACGTGAAAGATCCTCAGCCCGTTGCAGGAAGGCCGGAGATGTGACACAGAGAACTTTGTCACCTAGCTCCCGTGTTGACTGCGGAGTACGGGAGAGGCAATCTGGCGCTCTGTGTAGAGCTCCTGACTTGTAGATGACCTCGAAATCGAACTTCTGCAGGATGAGCGACCAGCGCAGTAAGCGTTGGTTCCCCTCCTTGTACCGGATCACCCAGCAAAGAGCATGGTGGTTGGTAACAACTTGAAACTTACGACCCATGAGGTACGGGCGAAGCTCATCCAGAGCCCACTTGACGGCAAGAGCTTCCATCTCTGTTGATGAGTAGTTGGACTCGGAACCTTTGAGAGAGCGACTCAAGTACGCTACAGGTCTGAAGTTTCCGTCTTCGTCCTCTTGCAATAGCAATGCTCCTAGCCCAAGCTTGGAAGCGCCGGTGTGAACGTGGACGCCAAAGCGTACGTCTTCCGAAAAAAGCTTAAGAAAAGGTGGTTCACACAGGGCATCCTTGAGAGCTCCAAACGCTGCATCGTGTTCTTCATTCCAGAGGATGTTTGTTTCTTTCTTGAGAAGTTCGCGCAAAGGAGCAGCAAGAACACTGTAATTAGGTACAAACTTCCGGAAGTAAGATGTCAGGCCCATGAAGGATTGGAGTTCCTGGATGTTGGAGGGAGCCGGAAACCTATGGACAGTTGCCAACTTGGACGGGTCCGGTAATACTCCATGCTTCGTGACAATGTGTCCAAGGTACTTGACTGACGTACAAAAGAAAAAAACACTTTTGTGGCTTGAACTTAAGGTTCGCTTCGTGGAACCTTGAAAAAATGTTTTGCAGGTGCGTCACATGCTCGTCAAATGTCTTGTGGTAGACAACACAATCGTCCATGTAGACAAGTGCGTGGTCGTACTTGGCATTCTCGATGATAGTGTCTACCGCACGCTGACAGGTAAACGGAGCACCCTTCAGTCCAAATGGAATCCTCAAGAACTCATACAGGCCCCACGGAGTAACAAAGGCCGTATTCTCGACATCTTCTGGCCGCATGGCAATTTGATAGAAACCAGAAACCAGGTCCATGACAGAGAAAAACTTGCTACCCGTCAGAGTCTGCAAGGCGTCCTCAATTCGCGGAAAGGGGTAGACAGTGTCTCCAGTGACCGCGTCGATCCTTCTGTAGTCGACGCACAATCGTGTTGATCCGTCTTTTTTCGTGACTAAAACGAAGGGGGATGCCCACGGACTTCGCGATGCTTGCACAATCTTGGCATCGATGAGATCCTTGATCATCGCCTTGACGACATCACGCTGCGCCGGCGACAGTCGACGTGGTCTCTGAGAGATAGGTCTCGCATTACCTGTCGGAATGGAGTGCTGCTCAAGCCGACAGTTTCCAACGTCGGTGCAGGTTCGCGCGAAGCAAGCCATGTTTTTCGCAAGAAGCTCTTGAACTCTTTGAAGCTCTTCAGGTGCCAGAGTTGAACCAATGATGAACGTGACACCCTCAACCGATAGCGGTTGATGTTGAGGGCCGATGATTTCCAAAGCGTTTGGGCGATCTAGGTCCTCCGACGAAGGCAGGCTTGAGCAACTTAAGATCGACGCAGTTTCGTCGTCGCTAAGCTCGATGTCTTCGGAACTTGTGACCCCCCTAGCGACTCCGAGAGTAGCATCAGAGGGTAGAGCCACTGGTCGAGACGACGGGTTGGCCAGGAGTACGTAGAACCTGCTCTCGGTCTTATCCATAACCATGGGTTCAACTAGAAGGCAGTGGCGGTCGTAGAGCAATTTTGTGCCGCTCACCTCTATCGTTGTTGATTGCCCTCGGACAGGATTCTTCAGGCGTGCTTCAACAAACTTTCGGGACCGCGGAGGTATCAGCTGCTCCTTAACCAAGATGACCTTATGACATGTCGTAGGCGGAGGAATCGAGAAGATATTTGCACCCCAATCGATCACAGCCTTGCATGCTGTCAGGAAATCGCCACCAAGGAGCAACTTTTCTTCCTCCATATGTGGGACCACGATAAAGGCCTGGTTCAGCGTCTGTCCGTCAGCTGTCACTGTGGCAGTCACTTCGCCGAGGTTCGTGAGGAATTCACCACTTGCACCATGGACACGGATGGAAGAAGGTTGAATCAGAAGGTGCAACTGGTTGGCGATGGAAATGTTGATGAGACTTCTCATTGCCCCTGAATCCAAGAGAGCTGTCAGAGGCTGTCCGTTCAGCTGAACCTGAATTGTTTAGGTGCCCACTGCTGCGTCACGTGGGATGCGCCGAACTACTGATGACCTCTCGCAGGCGTAAGAGGAATCAGCTTGTCGTTTCCCTGCGTCAATGCTGCAGTGGACTCGAAGCGCTGTTGCCACTCCAAAAATTCTGGTGTGAGCTCCCGCCGACACTGCGTGACGAAATGGCCGCTCTTCTTACAATTGAGGCACAGCGGACGAACTTCCGGGTGACGAAACGAAGAACGCCGAAAATTCTGGGAAGCTTTTGACGGACTTTGAGGCGACCTGTGCTGCTTCTCTTGCTTCTCGCGTGGAGAAAGAGGCTGCTGACAATGACCGTCGTCCGCGTTCTGACGAGGCGGCGACCGGTACTGCTTCAAGATCGGGGAGGAGGACGCTTTCTTGGTTACCTTCGCAACCTGAGCTGGCTCTGCAGCTACCTTCAATGCCGGTGTCTTTGGTTGGCTGAAGACAACCTGGTCGAAGCGGAGGAATGATCAGATAAAATTAGCGCAAACGACAAGAGAAGAGAAAGGTAAGACAGGACATCAATATCATCTGTTGGGCTAGTTGGTTAGACATGATCAGATAAAATTAGCGCAAACGACAAGAGAAGAGAAAGGTAAGACAGGACAGGACAAGACAGGACGAAGCGGAGGAATGAGTCCAGCAACTCATTTAAAGAAGAAAAGAGTCTATCGAAGTAGTGCTTTCGTGGTTTGTCAGACAATGTTGCCAGGATAACCCTGCATTTCTCCGCCTCCGTCTCTGGGTAGTTGCACTCGTCGATGAGCTCCAGTTTGCGGAAGGCGAAGTCTGTGCAGGACTCTCCCGAACGCTGACTTGCGCCGAACATCTTCTGTTTCGCTGCAACTTCGTTGTCCAGGTTGTAACGACGACGGAAAGCGGTTTTCATTTGCTCCCATGTCGTTACCTTGGTTGTTTTCAGGTGGTGCCTCACCCACATGAAGTCCTTAGATGGTAGCTTGGACGCAATCAATGGGATGGCCTCACTTGGTGCGACTTTAAACGTCTGGAACCAGAAATCCATCTGGTGAAACCAGGCGATGACGTCCTTGCCTAGCTGAGGAACCGAGCTGACAGCCACGTTGTTCAGCGACTTTGTCGGCCGGTCTGATGCGGCTGCAGTGTCTGCGGCTGACTCAGCTTGAACAGAAGTTTTTTTCTTGGGCGCCTTGGGCCTCCTTTTTTCGGCGGACTCGCTCTCGGAAAGGTCTTCGTTAGAGATTGCGCTGCACTGCGATTCTGCCAACGAAGTTCTCCTCATCTTTGCCTCGAGCTGATCAAGACGATCCACGACGGGCGCCAGCAGTTCGCAGATCAAATTCTCTGTTGCCTGTAGCTGCCTGTTGGTGGCGTCGTCGCAAGGGCGCAATATGTCCTCCAGCCGGTCGATCGGTTGCGCAGAGGTCGCGTTCTTGAGCTCTGCTAGCTGTAGGCGTGGCTGCTCCACCTCTGCTGTCAGGATCTCCGTGTCGCTAACGACTGATTGGTATGCGGCGTCCTTGGCGTCGTCATCCAGCCTTTGGAAAGCTTCGATGGAACGTTCCGCCACCTTGGAGTCACCTTGAAACCTTGGCCGTCCAGACGACAGTGGTTGGTGGAGACCTGGTCGAAGTGAACGCCGTCCCCACATAGGTTGTTAGCGTGAATTTTCTGAAAACCAGGGTCCCTGTTCGGGCGCCATATGTGACGATTCGTTCTGGTCGTCAAGAGAAAAGGGCTCCGAGGTCAGGAAAGACACGTCAACCCTTGAGATTCCGTGCAGAACTTCTTTTTCTTTATTATTTCGATCCCCTTCTCTCGCGCTCGCACACGCGGCACCGGAGCTCGCACGAGCCGCGCGAGTCGTCTTTTGCGGCTTGTCACACTTGTGATCTCGCGGTCCGCACCAGATCATGCGTGTCTACAGGAGTGGCAGTTTGAGACGCTCAAGGTTGTACTACGCAAAGCAAGCCCTGGCGAGTCCGATTTCGCGACGTTCCCTGGGCAGGGCAGGAGGAAGTACGAAGCAGCAGAGGGAGATTAGCGGCTTTGTCCAACCCCCTTTGAACTCGTCTTCTGATAAGCCTCGAAACCTTCTTTTGTGTCTTCGTGTTGCTGTGAGCGAGTGCGAAGGCCACTTCTAGCCAATCAGAGGGGTGGCGCAAAACACGTGACCGCTCTCCGTAGGACAGGGGCGCTTAGACATAAATTTGTCACATGATTCGCTCTGACGCGCTGATGGGCTACTGGGGCCGTAGTCTTTGCAGTATGCCAAGTTATGGCGAGTTGTAGGGGCCACGTAAGTCCGGTTTACAGAAAGGGGGGCGCCCGTCAGTGTATTCCTGCTTTTCGTGCCTTTGAGTCGCGGCCGTGATTTCTCGTCGTGAACGGCCGGAATACATCCATGCCAATTTTTCGGAAATGGTCGTTTATTTCGTCGGAGTCCATGGAATTATTGTGCTGAATTTGTTGGACGCGTTTCGACAAAGAGCTGCTCATCGACGGCCGCGAGACTTCCGTTGAATGTGATCGACCGCCTTCAACCTCGGCATTGTGTTTGCGTTGTTTTGTGCTGTCCGAATCGGATTACGCATCTATCACGACAGAGAGGTGCTGATCGGCTACCGCGAAACTTCCGCTGAATGTGAGCAACCGCCTTCATCCTCGACATTGTGTTTGTGGATAGTTCTGTGCTGCCAGAATCGGATTATGCATCTATCACGGATTACATGAGATCGCTGTTTTATTTGTAAGTACTCTCCAAGCATGCTTATGATAGTATTCCAAGGGAGCTATGTTCGACAAATGTTTCATTTCTCCTAAAAATAAACGGAAGTGCCGGAAGCAACGATATCGCGTTTGATTGGTTGGAAGGTCAAATGGCGAAAATAGGTAACTGTCGTCCTTTGAACCTCTAACCAATCAAACGCGATATCGTCACTTCCGCCACTTCCGTTTATTTTTAGTAGTAACGAAACATTTGTCGAACATAGGTTCCCTGCTTCCGTTTGAATAGACCATTTTACGGTTTACAAACATGTACTGCCGCTTACGTCTATAGCAACTCCCGGTCGTACCGTCTTTGCAAGCCTGTCAGTTTTGTCCACGTCACCAGCGCAAGGAAGCATAAACGCCACAAGAAAAGTACAGTTGGAGATTCAACTAGTGCCTTCGGTTGTACAATTTGAAGGGGTTACGAAACAATATCCGGTTGAAATATTTATGACCTTACACGCACGGACCGCCACTGGTTTAGAAGCGTCTCGGTCGTGGTGGAATTGCGAGGATAAAAGAGAACTATTTCTTTCACTCTTGCTTTCGCCAAGTTTGATGACGTGCGCGTGAACGTAGCTTTGTCCTTTGGCACGCTTGTAATTGCATGCACTTGCCCGCATAAGCAGAGACATGGCTGCGGCCAGATGACCTGCTTGCAATCGTCTATAGAGAATTTTGTAGAACCTGTTAGAACCTTGATTAAAAAATAAAAAGTGAAACAGGCATTTGCAGTCATTTTCTCGTGCACTCTTTTGGGTTATTACGCCCTACTTTATGGGTGTTGGTAACCGTGCCTTTTTTATTTTCCTTTCTGGCGGTGATACACACATTTTAGAGGGCGTACTGCCGCAGACATAACGCCCTAATAAAAAGGTGTACAGCGAAATCACTCCCTAATTGAAAGGTGTTCGGAATAACGCCGTCCTTTAAGGATGTTAAGAAAGAACACCCTATTTTAGGGGCGTTAGATATAACGCCCTTTGTTGAGGGCGTTTTGCTACACCCAAATGGGCGTTAGTTAGAGGACAAGTCATTTACACCCACAAGGGTGTTACGATGTTTAGTGTGTACCCAGGTTTCCTTGAACGGCGCTGGCTTCGTGAGCCTGGTTCGGGGTCGTCTCGTTGGAGTGCTGCCATGTCGCTGATGTCCAAAGCGCCGATGAAACACTCATCGCCGTCGTCTTCGATACAGGTAGGGCCGGCCTCGACAGGAGCTCTTGACAGACAGTCGGCGTCATGGTGCCTCCGGCCGGACTTGTACACCACGGTCAAGTCGAACTCCTGCAGTCGTAGGCTCCACCGGGCAAGGCGTCCGGAGGGATCTTTCAGATTCACGAGCCCGCATTAGTGAGTGGTGGTCCGTGACCACGCGAAAAGAAGTTCCATACAAATATGGGCGAAACTTTGTTATTGCCCAGACGACAGCAAGGCACTCCTTTTCATTTTTTAAGTAGTTCTTCTCCGCCCTAGACAGCGTCCGACTTGCTTATGCAATGACTCGGTCTGCCCCGTGTTGCATTTGGACAAGTCCCGCGCCAAATCCGGTGTTACTGGCGTCCGTGTGGATCTCTATAGTAGCCAACTGGTCGAAATGGCCAAGAATTGGGAGCGTTTGGCGTCTTCGTTTAAGCTCATCGAATGACCGCTGGTGTTCTTCTGTCCATTTATACTTTACGGCGTCCTTCGTAAGGTGCGTCAGCGGTGCGGACAGCTTGGCGAAGTCCCGAACAAAGCGCCTGTACGCAATGAAAATTTTTACACCCTTATTCGTGTAAATGGCTTGTCCTATGGGGAGCACCCTTATTCGTGTAAGAAAACACCCTAGAAAAGGGGTGTAATGTCTCACACACTCAAATAAGGGTTTATGGACAAGTATGCGAGTAGCGAAAGCGGCCGATTAAATGCACGGTTGCGGGCGTCAGTGACAGCATACGACGCATTAGCGTGTGGGCTTCATGCTCCTATCATACAAAAACAGACTAATGAAAAAAAATGCTTCCGACAGGTGCAGTTGAACTGACAACCTCTCGATAACGGCTCAAACGTCCAACCCACTACACCACCCACAAGATGCAGAGTTTGTGTTTTACTCCTGCTACTTAAGTCTTCCTAGCACATTTAGACTTCGAGTGGTTTTTTTTTTATTTTCGTCAATTTCAAATTTTTACGAGCATCCCTAGGACTATACTTATACGCCCCTTTTGAAGTATACGCGATCGCGGCTCGATCACGTGTACTTTCCAACCTTTACATCCGGCTGTCCCGCGTGATGGCGCTTTTCTATTTGGCTGTATCGTCCTACACACGAATTGACATTTCCATGTTTGGTCGCATCAACGTACCGAAATTGAATCGGTCGGACCACCCCGTGCAGTTCATTAGGACTTTCAAAATATACGTGATTGTGACGATCAGTCGAGATGCATTTATCGCCATTGTTTGTGGTAACAAGGTTCAATTAACTGATCCCTTGGGTTAAGCCGACATTTCACCGATACACCCCTCTCACACCCTGTAGATGTGGGTGTAAAGAGAAAGACGAACACCCTTTTAACACAATTTACGAACGAGATGTACCTGTAAGGTGTCTGAACGGTGTAGGATGGGTGTGAATCGTCCGTACACCCTTGTTACACCCATCAATAATTGAAAATCGTGTAAAAATGGTGTAAGATGGGTGTGTTTTCTAACTCACACCATTCTTACACCCTGTTTACACAATTATGGGTGTTAAAAGTTTTACGGTGTAGTAGGCACAGAGTCCGAGAAATCTTCTCAAGGCATTCTTGTCAGACGGCGGAGTAAACGCAGCTACGGCGCGGGTTTTCTCGGGGGCAGGGAGAACACCTTTATTGTTCACGACGTGGCCAAGGAACTTTACCTCCCTATAGGCGAACCGACACTTTGTTGGCTTGAGTGACAGGCCGGCGGTCTTGATGGCTTGGAGCACGGCTCGAAGTCGTTTCAGGTGCTCGTCGAAATCTCAGGAGCATACCAAAATATCGTCTAGGTAGACGAGGCAGCTCTGCAATTTCAGACCTGCCAGCACGGTGTCCATGACACGCTGGAAGGTGGCTGGTGATGTACAAAGTACGAACGGGATCACTTTGAACTCGTACAGTCCGTCGGGAGTGACGAAGGTAGTTTTCTCGCGGTCGCGTTCGTCGACTTCAATCTGCCAGTAGCCACTCTTCAGGTCCATTGACGAAAAATAACGGGAGTGGCGCAGTCGTTCTAGCGTATCGTCAATGCGGGGCACCATATACACGCCCTTCTTAGTAACGGCGTTCAGTCAACGATAGTGTACGCAGAATTTCGGAGTTCCATCCTTCTTTACAAGGATGACTGGGGACGCCCATTGACTTCTTGATGGTTGAATGAAGTCGTCGTCGAGCATTTCCGGCACTTGATCTTGAAACACCTTCCTTTCCTTTAAGGATACTCGACACGGCGACTGGTGGACAGGGAGCGCGTCGTCGTCGGTAATAATGCGATGTTTCGCTATTGTTGTTTGGCGAACTTTCGACGACGTGGCGAAACAGTATTCGGCAAAGAGATCAACCAGTTGCCGGTGCTTAGGAGCTGGGAGCTCGGGGTCAATGTGGAGCTGCGGCGGCGACGTGCTCTTCTGCTGTGACGGCGAGGTTTCTTCAGAGATTGCGTTGACCACGACTGGCGCCTGAAGCACTTCGACGTGGCCTTCGGTGGCACCCTTCGTTAGGTGCTGTGGTTGCTCTCAAAAGTTTGTCACGAGAACAGCCGTAGGTCTTTCTTGGAGATCCGTTACGCCTCGTGGGACGCCAATTACTTTTTCAAGGAGCGGTTGGACGTTGCCTTCCACAAGAGCTTCACCGTGCATGGCTGCGTCGGTTATGACGGTGACGAAAACACTCGACCGCGGCGGCAGGTTCACATGTTCGGCAATAACTCGGATCGCGGTTTACGTCGTGTTGGTCTCCACCGGCGGCAGAACAGGCTTTCGCAGCGTCAAGTTGTTTGCACCGAGGTCGATGACGGCGCTATACTCGCAGAGAAAGTCCATTCTGAGAATAACGTCTCTCGCACAGTCTTGCAGAATGACAAAACTTTACAGAGCACGCCTCACCGTGGATGACACGAGCAGTGCATCCTCCAACTGGTGTAATGAGGTGTCCCCCGGCGGTACGTATTTGAGTTCCATCCCACGGCGTCATGACTTTTCGAAGGCGGCGGGAGAGCCTCCCACTCAAGATTGAGTAGTGTGCTCCGGTGTCCAGGAGTGCTGATGCGCAGTGGCCGTCAATGACGACGTTTAGGTTATTGGACACCGTTGCAGGGGCGTAGTTGCGATGCGTGGCGTCGAGAGACTGGGACCGCTCCGGCGTTCTTGGAGGCTCTTTACTTCGGTCGTTTTCGTCAACGCCACCTCGAGGCGTTGCCGCACTTAAATTTCCCGGCGACGCAGCGGACACAGGGTCTCTCGGCGGGGTCGTGGCGCTGGAGGCGCTGAACGTCGTGGCGATGGGGAGCGGGATCCACGGCGGAGAGACGGTGCTGAGGTTGGCGGACGTCGGAGGTACTCCTCCATGTCGCGAGGGCGTTCGCCGTATTTCGGGCGTGGATCGTTCGGGCGGAACCCACGCAGGCCCATTTGCCGGTAGGAATAACGGCGGCAGATATGGTGGGCCTCCCCGCAGTGGTAGCAAATGGGTCGTCGATCCGCTGTCCTCCACACGTCGGCTTTGCTCGGGGCCGGCTGTCCTCGGCGGCCGTACTGACGTCCTTCGTCGTTGCGTCGGGGGTACGCCTACGTTGGTCGGTCTCGACACGGCGCCACCGGGTAATTTTGAGCAGTTGGCGGCGGTCGTGGGGCCTCTGCGGTGTAGGTCAGCGTCGGATCATCGGCTGCGGCCACGGTGACAGGGGCTTCCGGAAGGAACGCTTGCTGAACCTCGTTCCGAACAACCTCAGTAATGGAGATTGAGGCCGGGCGCTCAGCCGTCGGCAGAAGCTTCTTAAGCTCCTCCCGGACGACCTAGCGAATGAGCTCTCGAATGCTGGGTTGCAGTGGGCAAGGTCGCAAGGGGACTGCGGAACCACGCTGACGCCGGGTAGCCTCTGGTAGTGGCTGGCTCGGGCCTGCAGAGCACGCTCGATGTTCGTCGCCTCCGCGGCAAATCCTTGAACGGTCATCGGTGGGTTGCGTACGTGTCCACCAAAGATGTCGTGGTTCACGCCACGCATAAAATTGCGGAGCTTCTTTCCCTCGGTGGCCTGAGGGTCGGCGCGGGAGCTCAGGCGAAGCACGTCTTCCACAAAGCTCGTGACGCTTTCATTGGGGCTCTGGGTCCTCGATTGCAGCAGGTCTTCGGCCCTCTCTTTTCGGTGTTGACTGGCGAGTGTTCAGGTGAGCTCGTTCTTGCAAAGGTCCCACGAGGTCAACGAAGCTTCATGGTTTTTGAACCACCGCCTTGCAGTTGCTTCAGCGAGAAATAGAGGTTTTTCAGGCGCTGTTCGTCACTCCACTCGTTGTGACGAGCCACGCGTTTGTACTGGTTGATCCAGTCTTCAACGTCCTCGTAGATCTTGCCGAGGAAGGGAGCAGGTGTCCGCGAAGCGACGAACAGGACGACGACGGGCGGGGTCGTCATGGTCGGGATATTGTTCTTCCGTTGCTCGGGCAAGAGACCAAGTTCGGGGGACTGACGTCTGGTACGACGGCTTCTTCCGGCTTCGGCGTCTTCGACGAAGGGTTGCCTTCCGGGGCGCGTATTTCCAAAACCTGGCCATTCCAGATCTGCCGCGGAGCGGCGTGCTCTGATTGGCCAGATTACTGCCGCACAAAATATTGACGGCGACGCACATACGGCGCCGGTCGCCGGCAGGAGCGTCTGCTACACTCGGGCTCCGGCGGATACTTTGGTGCCGTGGTCCGTGGTGACTTAGTGGACACGTTGTTTCATCTGCCAGTGCATATCCATTGAGTTATTCCGCATATCACGCGCATAAAAGTCGGTAGCAGAAGTTTCGAGCATGCCGATGTCCACAGTTCGACTGCTCCAACCTCGGCGATTCTCTACCCAAGCTCGAATGAAGTAGGCCTCGCTGCTCTGTTCCGTAATTGAAACCGTGTACACGTGGAGTGCTTGCAGTGCTAATGCGCAGTGCTTTTCAACCATAATTCAAGAAGCGAGAACGATAGCCCTGCACAGCGTGTGTGGCTGGTGTCAACGTTTTCCGTGTGGCTCTTATCAAAGTAAGCCTTGTCGCCTTCCTACGCGCCCGCGTAGCGCCCGCAATCCTGTCAATCGTACTGCTCACTTAATTCGCTGTTTTTCTTGCTCTGAAACGCTATGCAGATTTTATATCCACTTCAATGCTTCACAGCTGAATGAACACTTGTTTGTCGCTGAACAAGATTGCCATGAACGGATTTACTTCCGCGGTTTTACGCCCCGCAAGTGTTTACTTTTTCTGCCGTATATGTGCAATAAAACGTCCGTAAAAGGACGTTTTATTGCACAGACTGCTTCGATTTGTACCAGTTTTAGGCTATTTGGCGCATACCAAGTTTTGTGAAATTAAAAGGACGCGAATTGGTTTCAAGCTGTTTGTTTCTTACGCCTATCATGACTTCACGTCGTGTTATTTTGATCAGCACTGGAGGTGAGCTCGGACTGCTCCAATAAGTCCTTTTCCTGGTGCCTTTTTGTTCACTGTTCCCTTCTCTGCACTTGATACATAGGTATGCCACCTGCCCTTTCAGCCTGTGGAGGTCCATAGGAATTAGAACGGAAGCATTAAAGCCATCTTCAGAATTACTTGTGCATTAAATCCTGTTACCCACGGGACATTCTTGTGTGAATCCAAAGTCCATGCTATTGAGAGCTTCTCCATGCTAGTGATAGACTCCAGCTACAATCTAGTTTTGTCATCTTTATTTCGGTCCCATCAATTTCCAGCTGCTGATGTCATTACTGTGTAATGCTGAAGTTCTAAAGCTCTCATAAATTACAGGCAGATCCAGACAATCCAGGACACTGAGCACAACGAATGCAATGCTGCTGGTTCTCACGACCAGCGACTTATACGCACACACCCTTAACATGCCCCAGGCCGAGTCCCTAATAACTGCGTCCCACTAGAGCGACAGACGACAATGAGCGACATACAACACCAACAAACAGCCCATTTGTCGGAGTCCGCTGTCCCACCTGGCGGACACGACACAGAAAAAGGGGACAAGGAAACTTGTTTCCTAGTGGGACTGGAGTTGTCAACAAAACACTTCAAAATACAGAGACAGAGCATCGCGACGCGGTTTTCGCATTTCTCTCTTTGGCCGTAAAACGCACCGACAAACACGGTGAAAGTGGAGACGATTACTTTATTTCTTGTTTAAAGCTTCTGCTTGTCTTCATTTGCCATTGGCGACTTTATGAAAACAGTCGTGACAATCGACACCCAACTTTTTCCAAACTAGAATTTCTCAATCGTTCCTCTATTGGGTCGTTCGAAGCATTCCATATGGGCACCACGGAATTTCAAGTCGATTTGAGGACGTTTTTAATTTCATATCCGAATGACCGAGGGCAGGCGTTTTATGGGGGACAATACAGGGGTAGTTTTATGGGGGACAATCACACAACAGATGACAAGTCTCTCGTTTTGCCGGAATGGCTTGCCGCAGAACTGGAGGAACGTCGTGTCCTACTTCGTGGTGAGCGGTCTTACTTTGGTCAGTCCTCGCACATGGGTGTATCCATCCTGATGCAGGGGCGTAGACTTCGGCATCTTGAAGCACCAACCGCGCGCCAAGTTTTATAATAATATAATAATAGTTTATTTCCATGAAGCATGGTGGAGCAAAGGGTAAAAGCCTCAAAGGAGGCTTGACCAGCCCTCGGCCCCGTACATTGGCATTGCGGCAAAAAAAAAAAAAAAAAATGTATATTATGTGCTCCAGATTACAAAACAGCCATTAGTCACCTAAAGAGATAGCAAGCACAGTTGTTGCAAACAGAAATCCAAAAAACACAAAACAGTGCATTCTGTATAGCACAAACAAATTAATGAATCATTTGAGTGGGGGAGGTAAATCACTGCTACATATAAAGAGAACGCAAAGCCTTGAAGGAGATAGAGTCAACGCAAATTTCTTTTTCTAGAAGGAAATTTAACAGTTTTGGTACGGTATATCGTAACATTTGCCTACCATAGTTTGTAGAACAGTAAACAACTTTCCAATACTCCATGTGTCTAGTTAAGTGAACGTGTACATTTGGTGTCAATGCCGCTAGAGTTGACAACAATTTATAATGTTTCCTTTTTTCTGACTTTAAACTCAGAATCAATCTATATTCATAAAGGCTATGAATTTTTAATAGGCTAAACTTACTAAACAAACTGCCGGTATGGAAATCATAAGGCACGTTGCATATTATTCGAACCATTTTTTTCTGCAGTAAAAATAATTTTTGCAGGTTTGTGAATGTGGTGTTACCCCAGACGAGGTTGCAGTAGCTGAGATGAGAATAGAATAAAGAATTGTAAATTAGAAGCTTCACACTAACTGGGAGTGTTTTGCCGTTATGGAATGTCAGACCTATGATGGTTGATAATTTTGCAAGTAAGTGGTTAATGTGACTGTCCCACAACATATGTTCTGAAAATATGACTCCTAGACTTTTAAAATTACTGACAATTTCAATTGGCGTAGAGTCAAGCACAATGCTTCTCGTTAGATGTACGCACTTATTTTTGGGTCGAAAAATGATAGCTTTAGTTTTATCAGTATTAATTTTTAAGCAGTTATCTTTTGCCCATACCCCAAGTTTGGACAAACTGTCATTGGCGATTGTGACAAGATCATCGCTATTATCTGAAGAAAAGAATAAGCTACTGTCGTCGGCATATATGACAAATTTTGCCTGACTTATGTTTACAATGTCATTTATGTACATATTAAAAAGAAACGGTCCAAGAATGCTCCCCTGTGGGACGCCAGAGTGAATAGGTTTAACGTCAGAAGAAAATTGGCCAATAGAAACATATTGGCAACGGTGTTGCAAGTAGGAACGTAGAAGTTCTAAAGGCAACCCGCGGACACCATAAAGCTCAATTTTTTTAAGTAAGATGTTATGGTTGATAAAATCAAAGGCTTTCGTGAAGTCAACGAATATACCTAGAACCTGCTTTTTTTCCTCGAATTTCTTTAAAATATATTCTTTTTGCTCTAGTAATGCTAATTCGGTCGATCGACCTTTCCTAAAACCAAATTGGGCGGGAGTCAGCAGGTTATGCTTATCAGAAAATTGAACTAGACGACTATGTATTATTTTTTCTAGGCCTTTGGAGAATAACGGGAGGATAGAAAGGGGTCGATAGTTGCCGAGTATATTTTTATCACCCTTTTTATGCAACACTGCCACTTTCGCCATCTGCATCTTTTCAGGAAATAACCCCGTTGTTAAAGACAGATTAAAAATGTGACACAGACAGGGTGCTACTAAGTCAAGTATGTATTTAATAGGTCGAATTTGCAAATTATCACAGTCACAGCTACTGCTATTTTTCAGTTGCATAAAAACGGAGCAAACCTCAGAATTTGTGACGGGTTGAAGAAAAATAGAATGGTTATTTCTATACTCTAAGTAACCGCGGAACGCATCTGTGGTAGTATTGTCACTAACTAAGCCTGCAAAGTAGTCATTAAAAGTATTAGCTAAAGAATTACCATTCAAGTACACCCCTTCATGGACAATGCTATCTATAGGCTGCCGATTTGGAACGCGATTTAAAACGGTGTTCAATTTTCTCCAGACAACATCCGCACGTGTAGATTGCGCCTGAAAAGAGTTGGTGTGATACACCGTCTTAGCTTTCCGTAGTATTTTTGTTAATTGATTTCGATACACCTTAAAACTTAAAAGCTGAGACGGCTCTCTAGTTTTAAGGAATTTCTGGTATAGCATATTTTTTTTCTCAATTTTCTTCAACAATTCAGGCGTTATCCATGGCTTGCGAATCTTTTTAGACACTTTCAAGGTTTTCCAAGGAAAATGACGATTGTAAATAGTTGTAACTTTCTCCAAAAATGTATTATACGCAAGATTAACATCCTCACAGTTGTATATTGGGCTCCAATTAATTTGAGAGATATCTGCTTTAAAAGCATTTAATCTGTCGTTTGTTATGTCTTGAAACACAAATGTTCCTGTGTCTCTAACTTCTTTATATGGTTTGGTATTTAAGCATAGGAATATTGGAAGGTGGTCACTAATATCATAACCTAGCGTTCCGGATGTAATCTTATCAGGCTGTGCGTTTGTAATAAAAAGATCGATCATTGTTTCACTACGCACTGTGACTCTAGTGGGAGATTCAATAACGTTGACACATCCGTTTGTTTCGATTAAAATATTAAATTCACGCTTACAAGCGCTATCTTTCAACATATCGATATTGAAGTCTCCCCCCAAAATTAAATCGTAATGGTTATCATTTGCGACCTGCAAAAACCGCTCGCAGAATTGAAAGAAGAAAATACTGCGGCCATCTGGTGGTCGATAAAGTACACTTATAACAGTATTCCCTGTTCTCACAGAAAGCACTTCATAGTCTGGAGTGATACAGCAATAATCAGCCCAAAGTTCACACTTTATTGATTTATTTACAAGCAAACACACACCTCCCCCGCGACGAGATTTGCGATTCAAGAAGTAAGTGGAATATAATGGCATTTGAAGTGCTTCGGTTTCTGTTGCATACCACGTTTCGGTTAACATTATTATATCAAATGAAAATTGAAACTGTGCAAAAAGAACTTCTAAACTAAGCTCTTTATTTTTAGCAGATTGTGCATTAACGTGAAAACATTTTAAAAAACGCTCGTCCTCGCCACCAAGAAGCTGTTTCAGCTCCCGAGGAAGCACATTTTCATGATAAAGCATTACGGAAGATGGATCCTTCTTTTAACCTTTCACGTGACATCTAAGGCAGTTTAAGCAGAGAATCTGCAGACTCAATCACAACCGCCCGCTCACCCGCCTTTCGTCTCACGAGAATTTTGCCATTCACATGCCAAGCAAACTGATAAGACTTCTCTTTCGCCCATTCTTTTGTAGCCCAGAGTAGTGCTTTGTTTTGCTTCGTCATATTTTCCAGTACATAGATGTTGTCTCGATCAAGCTTTTTCTTGTTGTGCAACCACTGATTGCGAGTAGTCTGCCTCAAAAATCTTACAATGATACCAGGCACTTTGTCTGGCTTAGCTTTAAGTCTGTGAACGGCGGTAACCTCATCCATCGTCAGTGGTCGCACATCAATCATTTGGGCCACCTCATTTAGCTTGGCAAGCAGGTCTTCATTTTCTGAATATGGGATGCCATGTACCTCGAGGTTAAGTTGTCTGCTGCGCCATTCCAATTCGTTCACTTCGGTCCTGAGGGACTTCATTTCTTTATTAGAAGACGCTTCAGCTTGTTCAATGTTAACTACGCGTTTTTTTAGGTCCTTCATTTCTTTGTCTTGATTTTTGACGTGTACCATCAGGTCATCATATTGTTTAGACATCATTTGAACAGAGCTCTCGATGCCAACTACTGTCTCCCTGAGGCTTAGTAGACTGTCCAGTTTTTTGTTTATTGCAGTAAGCATGCTCGCCACACCGATCTCTTCGTTTATTTCTTTCTCGCGTTGACTCCCCCGTGCCCCTGCCGTGGCGCACGTTCGACACTGCCAGACCTGGCGGAAGGGTGCACCTTTTGACCTGTATTCTGTCTTTGTAACACCAGAACAATCACCAGTGTGATACTGGTATTTGCAGTCTACACAAGTCAGGTAAAATTTATCTTCTGGTAACGATTCGTTACACACCAGGCATGTCATGTTCGTACATCAAAGCCAACAGCGAACAACAATATGACAGCAGCGGCAGCAGCAAGGGAGTAAAAGGTTCAGAACACACACTAGTATGTAAAATGAACCAACCTGTGCGTAATGAAGACAGTTCTTAGCGTGGTGTACACTCCGTGCCGCCGCCGCTGCCAAAGACCGCTGCCGTCTTCCGTAGGCTCTTTTCTTCGTTCTTCACGATGACGTCAATCTCGCGTCCAATCAGGATGCAGCCGGACCTGAAGACCACAGGGACACGAAGCAGTATGTTGCAGCGATAGCCGGGCGGCGTTTTCACCACGGTGGTTGAAATCTTCACCGTCTGGATGCCGAGCCTGTGCGTAATGAAGACAGTTCTTAGCGTGGTGTACACTCCGTGCCGCCGCCGCTGCCAAAGACCGCTGCCGTCTTCCGTAGGCTCTTTTCTTCGTTCTTCACGATGACGTCAATCTCGCGTCCAATCAGGATGCAGCCGGACCTGAAGACCACAGGGACACGAAGCAGTATGTTGCAGCGATAGCCGGGCGGCGTTATCACCACGGTGGTTGAAATCTTCACCGTCTGGATGCCGAGCCTGTGCGTAATGAAGACAGTTCTTAGCGTGGTGTACACTCCGTGCCGCCGCCGCTGCCAAAAGCGAGCAAAACCAGCCGCGCAAATTCCCTTTTGCAACACGACATCTAGCAAGCAAGCCGTGCCCACGACTACTACGAGCAATCCAGGAATCGGAACTGCGGGAGCAGGAACGATCAGTGGCCGCCAAGGACTGAGTCACGGGAGGAATGGGAGGAAGGGTAGGAGGAGGGTGGGGAAGACAGCAAGAGAAGGCACAAGCGGGCGAGAAAATTAAGTTTGTCCCTGACCGATGTTCCTCGGAGGGCCAGCTTGCTGCGGCGTTTGTCGCGGGTGTTGGTCATTACAGTGGAACAGCATCAGTAACACAAAACTTTGTGGTGTTGCAGGACAAAAATCGGTATTTGTCGCTGTAGTGCCTAGGTGGCCAGGCTAACCTGGCCTAAGAGCCACAAACAGAACTACGAAACTTTCAAGAGCCGCGAGGGGGGGGGGGGGACTTTTGTCTACAGCAATTAACGAAGCTCGAACTACTTTCAATCTATCCGAGTCAAAAGCAGTAGAACTGTACGTAAGGTAGCAGTAGCACAAGACTATCAAACTGTAACCTGTCTTTCGACTTAAAACGCGTTCCATTTATTTTTTGGGGGAAGTGCTCGTGTGATCGGGAGGGAGGCGGGCGAGGGGAAGGAGGGGGGGGGGGGAGGGAACCGCGAGCTGCACTTTAACACGCGAAGTCGCGAGCCGCAGCTTGGCCACCCCTGCTCTAATGGGACGACGCTATAAGAATTTTCTACTCCAAGTATGCAAATCTACGCTATATATCCCTCGGGAGGCCTTTCCCAGAATTAGCAACACCTTCCCAGATTGACAATCATGGATGAACCCCTGGTCTCAATCCTGGCAGTGTTACAGCAGGGGAAGGTGAGCACTGAAGATGCCTGTTCTGCTGCGACTCACTAGCAAGTCAGTCGCGGGAGATTCAAGGAACTCCAAGTTGGGACGCTGCAACCAAAGCAACATTTTCCCCCCTCTGTTTGGTCCCTTTGCTGGAACTTCTAGAACGAGCCACACCGGGATCAAGACAATCTGCACCAGTACATGGCAGCTCCTATGACCCATCTTGTAACGCCTTCATCTCAACCGCCATTCTCCAGCAGTTCTTTTAGGCACAGTTTTGAGAAGGTAATCAAAAGAGCATGCACAAGCTACGTCAGAGGTCCAGGCGCAGTTCAAGGTCTTGCATCCGAGAAATATTTCTCGACAGTCACCACATGTGTTGATGAACACCAGTGTTGCAGGCAATCATCTGCCAAGAAACCACACTTGATCATGCAGACGCTTGCTTCCCAGAGGTTGATTGCGCAGAACCGGATGGTGCAGCTTGATCCTGCCCGTCAACCAGGCCTTTGGCACGTTCCCTCTGTGTAGCATTGCAGATGCTTGAAGTAGACTGTAGACTGCCTGCCTGATGGGGAAAGGAAGACCAAGCAATCAATTCAAGCCACTCTTGAACCAATGTGCAGAAAAGGAAATTCAAACATGGAGATATGAAACATGCTGTAGTCAAGACAGATTGTAGGTCGCTATGCTTGTTCTGGGTCTGTCTTGATCAATCCATTAAGTGGGAGTCGGAGACCCGCCCTTTTAAAGGGCCCCTGAAAAAGAAAAGAAAAAGTGTATTTTTTAACAATCTATAGTCGGTGACAGGTCAAGAACGAAGTGGATACTCCTCCCACCTCTTTCCACTTTAGCAGTGCGAACTCTGGAGAGGAGGCGACCTCCTCTCCATTGTTTACTCCGCTGAAGTGGAAAGGGGTGGGAGGAGCTTCCACTTCGTTCTTGACCTGTCACCGACTATAATTGGGACACGCGTGTCAAAAAAAAATTTTACGCGAGGAAAAATATTTTTTAGAGCAATATTCACGGCGCAAGACGCGATTTAGTCGGCAGTCACGTCCATTACGGCTTGTTTTCTCTCTCTGCATTTCAGGCGCATGGAGCAGAGGTCGATCGCCTTCGCCTTCACGACCAAGATGTAATTTTGGAATGACCCATGACGTCATGGACTTCGCGCACAATTTCAATTAAATCTCTCGCAAGCAATATTGCTCTAAAAAACTTTTTTTTTCGTAAACCTTTTTTTTAGCACATGTGTCCCACTAGACTGTTTAAAAAGAAACTTGTTTTGCTCTTCAGGGTCCTTTAAGTTAGCCACAAAGTTACTTCCCACCCTACCGAAAAATCCTGTATAACTTTTCACTATCAGGATTATGGAACCGGAAATTTCTTTCTGGAAACCCGAAATCCAGATTGCAGACAAAGGAATAATTTCTGAAAACCTAAATTCCAGATAGAATCCGGATAGAATCCAGATAGATTTCCGGTTCCATAATCCGGATAGCGAAAAGTTATACCGGATTTTTCGGTAGGGCAACCAGCAAGTTATCCCTTGAGGTCCTGCTGCGTGCTACCTTAGGAAGAAAGTTGAAGATGGGAAATTTGCATCAGAATGAGCAAGAATGCCTTCCAAGGCGAAAAGCATTGACGTGCACGCTCCGCCAAAGCTACATTTCACCAAAATGTAATGAATTTATGCCTTAATTGCACCATAAGGGAGTTTTCATTCATAACTACCGAAACTAATAGTTCAGGCGTCGCAGTACTGCCATATTGTTCCTGTAACATTGTGCAAATCGTTCAGAACTTCCGGTTATCGCTTAGAATAACGTGTGGTTTGATTTGATATACACACCGAACATGACTCAGTATTCGGATGTTTCGTGATCTCTCTCATTGTACGTGGTATGTTCGGGCAGTCTAATTATCTCCATTGAGTGCGCTTCTCACACCATGCACTGGTGCACTGCCGAGAAGCTACACCCGTAGCTTCTCGGGAGTAGGCATTGCAATTCTGCATATGTCGCTTTGCCGCAGCGCAGCCTTGTCTTAAAGGGGCACTAAAGTGCTTTTTGTGATCCTCGTTTTATTGTTATAACTCAATCTACAAGCACTAACCATCCTAAAAAAAAAAATTACATTCATCTGCGGTCGATTTGCATACTAAAACAATTGATCAAAATTCTCGACACTTAGCATCAGCGCAGAATGACAGGTGGCGCTACCGAACCTTGGTGAATATGGTCAAACAACGGACGGCACGTGTCGGCCACTCGCGAGTGATTGAGTCCACCGTGGACGAGGTGCCGACCAGTCGTGCACGTCCACGCGGGAACCCATCGCTCGCGAGTGGCTGACGTGCGCTGCCCGTCGCTCGACCATATTCAGCAAGGTTCGGTAGCACCATCTGTCATTCTGCGACAATGGTAAGTGTCTGGAACCATCACTTTCTTAAGATACGAATCGACCGCAGATGAATGTAACTTCTGGTTTTTTAGGATGATCAGTGCTCGTACATTGAGGTATGACCATAGAACGAGACTCTCAAAACACGCTTTAGTGCCCCATTAAAGGGATACCGAACCGAAATTCGGATTTCGCAAAATAAGGACGCATGAGAGTTGAACAAGACGCTGGCAACTCCAAAACATGACTCGTACATCAGTATCTCCAACAGATGGCCGCACTTTTGGAAAAAAAAAAGGGCGCAATCAAACGAGGTTTTTGACGTCATTGTCCTCCGGCAGAATTTCAGAATGAGGGGAAGCGGCATCGCGTCTCTCCTCCTTGCTTCGGTTCACTAGCTCGAAGGGACGTAGCGAGAAGGAAAGGGATTGGGAATCGTGACGTGACTTGTCTCGTCGGCTGTGTTCACTCGCACACTTCTTTTCCAAAAATACAGAGATCCGATCCGTTAGAGGCATCGCTGCATGACTGTTGTTTCGGGGTTTTGCAGCGTGCCGCCTATCTGTCCACCCTTGTTTTGTGAGCTCGAAATTTCTGTTCACTATCCCTTTAAGAGCAAAAGCACTATTCCAGGGTGAAAGGTGGACAACAAAGCATGAATTAGAAAAATAAATATATATGTGAAAGGAAAGGGAACTTGGTGAATGCTGATGTGATATTTACCTTACACTAAACTTTGCTATATAAAAATCCGGTTAGTCTATATCAGGGGTGGCCAAACTGCGGCTCATCACGGGTCCAAGTGTGGCTCGCTGGTTTTGGGTAAGCATGCCGCCCTACCCCTCCTGTGTTTCAAAGTCTAACAGACTTTTAGAATTAAAAAAAAAAAAAAACTCACAGACTTGGCAGCCTTGTATTACACAACGTAGATACAGCTGGACTGGTCTTTAACACATTAATGCGTCCGGTGACACTGTTTCCTTTATCGTCCTAGAGAAAATTTCGAACCGTATACGCATAATAGACGTCGGGGGCAGTGGCTGGCTAGCAAACCAGCCGAAGCTTTCATTTCTGCTGAGCGGTTAAAGTAACATTCTGCTGCTTGCTGTTATTTGTTGTAGTCAACAATTATACTTGTTCCTTTTTAAAAACACTGTTCCCTCCATTTAACCCTTTTTTTTTTTAAGTAGCCTTTTTCCGTTACTTTCCCGTGGCTCTTCGAACCTTTGTCGTTTTGTCTGCGGCTCTAACCCCATGTCACTTTGGCCACCCCTGGCCTATATGATAGACGATGACACCTTGAAAATATTACACACAATTCCTTTATGTGGTTAGCATACTAATTTAATGATGCTTGCTTATCCAAAAGTGCTCATCAATGAGTAAATAATAATCGTCCCCAGAGCCCGACCTGTATTTCTGGGGGTGTGCTGTGTAGTATGTCATTTATATATGTCAAGACTGACTCCAAAACAGAACTGTGAGCTGTCAGAGGGTTTGCAACATTACCATTGCTTTCCAGACTTAGGCTTCAATTTGTTAGGTGGGAATCAATCCAGTTAGTTATTGCTGGTTCCATCTTAAATGTTTTGATTCTGGTCACAGGTCTCCAATGTGGCACTCAATAAGAGGCCTCATATAAGCCTAAAAACCATATAAACCTGCTCTCTGTCATTTAGTGCTAATGCAATGAGCTGTTTCCTATGCTCTGTTCACCACCAAGTTGACAGTGCGATGGGAGCAACACATTCACTGGACCTATCGACCGCCTTCCACTCGTCTCCGGACCCTGCTCCGGACGCATGGATGTAGGCGGGGGAATGTGATCAGATGGCAAATGATGGGCGTACAACTGGTCCAGCAAGCACGTAGCTTCCAATGCACCGTCAGCTTAGGGGTGAGCGGAGTATACCAGTTCTGCGACTGTACATAGGCCAGGTCAGGAAATGAGATACATTTAATTCTCTCATGAGCTACAAACAACGGAACTAAATAGCCATAAAACCTTTATCCACGACGACACATACGTAGCACCCGAAACGAAGGTTTGGGATCGCGGTAGGTGATACCATTAAATGACAAAGCAGTACAACATCATGCTTGTGTTTAATATATGTTAAAGTGGCTGGTGGTTCTGCAATAACCCGCACATTAAATTGAGAAAACTAATTCGCAACTAGCAATATGGTTTTGTAGAAATCAAATATTGTTGGGAATTTTTGTGTGACGCTTGATGTCCCCAGTATTTAGGTTCATCAAAATTGAGTGCTGAAAAAACATTGATTCAAGGCTTTTACAGAACCTCTTTCCTCATTCCATTTCATTGAATGGCAGTGACAGCACCATAGGAATTGAACAAAGAGTGAAATCTGCCACCTTGTTGACAAACCTACCTGCTGAAGGTGGCCACGAGATTCCCTTGTCACCACTTGGTCACTTGAATACGCCGTTAACTATTGTATCTAGATGTACTGTGGCAGCAATGTTGTAGCTGTGATGCTCGTCGGGCCAGGTCTCCTTTCAGATGTGCATATTCCCGTCGAAAAGTAGCCCATCGCCATGGCAGCTGGTATGACAATAGTATAAATACATTAGCCAAAAAATTGAACAGTCAAACAAGCTAGTCTACATGCCACAAAATTCTACACATGGAGACAAAAAAAAAAGAAAGCAATGCAACATTGTCTTTACAGGGCTTTGCATTTCAACTCTCTTCCCTAGCCCTGCGTTGACCAAGACGTGATGTGTGCATAGTTGCAAGTTCAGACAAAATGGGACAATCTACCTACGTCGATCTCTATAGTTTGCATTGCAAAAGCAAACCATGTTTTTTATGTCGGCAGTGACAAGGTGTAACACACGCATTACAACCATAATCTGATTTTCTTTTTCTTTTATTAGAAAATAACAATTCTGTAAAGCAATCCCACGTTACAGCCTGTACCATGTCTAAGTGAGGTGACTTAAATTCTGGTTGCTCTCCTGAATATCTATAATAAAGCACTATACACCTAGCTGTGCTAGAGCATTTCTTTTTCAGAGGCTACCCAGCAGCACAAAGCAAGTAAGGGACAGAACTTCCTTCAGTTGTCTAAGACCGGAGAATGAACCTCTCGCAGGCGTGAATGTGCACGAAAAACACCATTAAGAAATGTATAACAATGAGTGTGGGCCGGATATAGGTAATACGACAGATGTATAATTTATGGCGCCATCGAGCGTATGTACAGTCAGCACGGAATGAAACCCGAACGCCGCAACGCGTGGCCATTGTCACAGGCTGCTCCACCTGGAGGGCCCCTGAGGACTAATGAAAATGCACCGGGGTGCCAGGGTGCGTGTCCTACTAAGCTGTGCTCGACCCTCGACCACCGGCGAAACGCGGAAGTCCCAGGTACGTCACGTGAGGGTCGGGCACATCTTAGTAGGACGTGCACCCTCGCTCCAAGGCACATTTTCATTAGTTCTCAGGGGCCCTCCAGTGGAGCAGCCTGTGACGATGGTTTCATTCTACGCTGACTATACAATGTCTAGACATGCGAATTTGCTGTCCAGGCAAACGTGTTCCCCACTGCTTTATTCTGAGCGACGATTGCTACTCAATAACGTCACTGCAGTGTGGTGGTTTCAGACGGTGCTGTGTCATTAGCTATTTTCAGACGTTGGATACTTAGCAGCATGCGGAAAAACTACTGTCGCAACTTCTACATTAATTCAGCCCAACTAGCTCACTAATAAAATCATAACTATACTCCGCGACAACTTTTCTTGGCAATGCAGTGGAAGGTACGTCCCGCGTCCCCTTTCCCATTTTGAGTGTACGCAGGCTCTCCTCCTCTCCTCGGAAATGGGGGAGGAGGAGAGCCTGCATACACTCAAAACGGGAGAGGGGATGCGGGAAGTACCTTCCACTGCATTGCCAAGAATAGTTGCCGCGTGACATCTTGCTACACGAAAGATTGTAGTTGCTCTGTGCGTTTATTTCCAGTGGGATGGCCCGTGGGGCAGAGAAAACACTGCACGCAGGTACAGCACCCGACAGAGCTCAAGGTCAAGAAGCATGCAACCAGACAAGCTTGCAGGTCCCCCGCTCCCTAAGATGCACCTGATCAGGTAATTACCGGCTCGTGCATCAGGCTCACTACACTGCCGGTTTCTTTGGCATTTCAGTGGCTCCAAGGCAAGGCACCGGCCTACAGACCCCAGGTGGCAGGCTTTAATCCCGGCCCAGGTGCCCG
Organism: Ixodes scapularis; assembly: GCF_016920785.2. Taxonomy (NCBI): domain Eukaryota; kingdom Metazoa; phylum Arthropoda; class Arachnida; order Ixodida; family Ixodidae; genus Ixodes; species Ixodes scapularis. Next base: position 319,517 of record NW_024610108.1, on the reverse strand, counting down.
CAATTTGACAAAGGCTTATTGCCGAGAAGGTCGTGCAATCAAGCTTTCTGTTGCACGTCAAATGATCCCCAGGTGTTCCAAATTAATCCTCGGTCGTCTGCTGAGGTGTTCTGAATGCTCGTCGTCTGCTTGGCTTGTAAAACCCTCAGATTTGATTTTGCATAGCTGGTTCTTCGTGCTTTTCCTCTTAGAAAAATATGAAAACAAGTGGAGATATTAGTCGCTTTTAAAATACAACTGGATAATGACGATAATGGATCAAGTGCCTATCCAGTGTTGCCTCTCACGAATCGGTGTCACTTTCAGTGCGCGCCTTTCCCCAACTAGCCACAACACGAGGAGATTGGGCAACTTGCATTCAAAAATGGCCAGGGTTATGAACAACCATGGATGAAGAAAGAATAAAACAATTAAAACAGGGACAACACAACCACATCTTTCAACTAGCAACAGACGAGTAAGCTTTCCACAGCGAGCAGCTGACTATACCCAGGAGGGAAAGGGGAAAGAAGGGGCGATAAAAAAACGCAAAGTGCAAATCAGAAAGGTGGGTTTATCTCGAATTTTAGAAATTCCACCTCAGTTTTCATCAGCAGGAGGGAAGGGTTTGACACGTTTTTACAGCAGCAGGGAGATCATAATGAACACAGCAAAAAAACAATGTGTCAAACCCTTCCCTCCTGCCGACAAAAACTGAGGTTGAATTTCTAAAATCCGAGATAAACCCACCTCTCTGATTTTCACTTCGCGTTTTTTTATCTCCCCTTCTCCCCACTTCCCCTCCTGGGTATAGTCGTCTGCTCGCCGTGGAAAGTTTACTCGTCTGTTGCTTGTTGAAAGATGTGGTTGTGTTGTCCCTGTTTTAATTGTTTTATTCTTTCTTCATCCATGACATGAACCAACACGCTCTTCTCCTAAGCAAGCTTATGAATAACGCACCAGTAATGTGCCTTCATCGGATTTCAAACCTGCAGACAAGGGACCTAAAGTTTACTTTGGGGCAACCTACGCAATTTTACACGGTACGACTTTCAGGTACGAGGCCAACCGCCACTACAAGCGAGTCGTTGGTAGCACCACCACATCTTTGTGTTAATAATATTTAAGACCTTATACGATTAAAGTTTCTTCACACTTCGTCAAATTTCTGTTCAAAAGTTCGAAATTCGTCAAACTTCTGTATGTTTCACTTTGAACAATTTTTCCCCTTGAAGTGGAAACCTCAAAGATTATTTTTCGGTTTCATTGCAGAATGAAAAAAATTATGTTTTGGTGTGATTCCGGTTTGCACACGAATAAGTTTTTTTCTGATGTTTGGTTTTCTTTTCCGTTGAATCCTCTGGTGCCCAACAGCTCATTACTCCTCAAAACCTTAATCCTTTTTTTTTTCTTTTAGGAAGAGTTTAGTGTTATCATTCCATGTGACTGCAGAAAACAGAGTGAGGGAAGCCCTGAGCGACAGTCTCGAGATTACGAGTCACGAACATTCTTTTTAATGTTGGGACCTTCTTTGTCGTGTTTCTGTAAACTCCGGAAAAACATAAATACCTCGGTGCTTTACGATTCGAAATACGATAACATAATCAATGACTTAAAAGAAACAATATTTATGTCATCTTCAATGTTATCGTCTTTTGAATTGTAGAATATAAACTCTTTGTCACTGGCCCGTCAGGTGTACTAATTTCAGGGAATTAGGTGCCAAATGTAAGAAAATAAGAAGCACAACCGTGCTTGCAACGTTACATCGCGCAAAAGGTCTCCATACCAACACAAGTCTTTAGTAGAGTTGATAAATACAACGTCGTTCGTGTGCTAAGCTTCTACACTCCGCATATTACAACACGTTCAATTTTGTCTTTCAGCACCGTCGAACAATGGACCTTTTGCAGAAACATCGGTTCGAGAGTAGCTGCTTCCAGTACCCTCTCTCTCTTCCTTCTGGCCGAGCAGAGAGGACAGACGGTTTCGTTGTGTCGACTTCGGGGCGGAAGATTACGCACGATGGGGACAAAGGCGAGTTTGGGGGAGCCGTATCTAGGTCACAGCGCCTCAGTGGGTGAACAGGATGTAGCTGACGTCTTGGGTGTGGAACGGGTGGGAGAGGCCTTGCGCGCGCGTTGTTTTCTCGCCACTTAGCCTCGACTCCAGTCGCGTGTCTAGGTGGCAGCACATATTCGCCAAGAGTTCCATTCTATTCGATCCGAACGTTTCATTTCCCTGTGTAGCTTCCATTATTTCCTTTTTGGTAAGGCCGCTTAAGGTGACGGAAATGCCCTGTGATCCATGCTTTAAGGAATGTCTTCTGATACATGCACAAGAAATCTTCATGAATCGTGAATACATACCGTTGTGTTGCAGCGGGCGACTGCTCAGATTCAACTCACTTCACTCCCAAATGTATTTTCAGCTTTAATTAAATAGAAGGGCACGCTACAGTTTTATTTATAGCATGTCGACTTTTCAGAAATTTCGTGTCAAATTATAGTGGTGTACGAGCTTACAACTAAATCCAGTAACGTAGAATGCCGTTAACTTGACCACTGCAGCTTCTGCAGCCTCAACTGGTCGCATCCATTTTGCTTGTTGTCGATTTCGTTTCTGTTCGTTCGTAATCCTTAGGTTCGTTAACATTACGTTAACGTATTAAAGCATTAAATATATTACAATAAATAATAAATAACAATTGTAGTTAAATGTTTTGTTTTGGTTTACTTATAACGAACATAATAGACAACCAAGGTTGATGTGCGAGACTTTCTGCATCATAAAATTCAAACAATAGAATAACTGTCATGGCTGCGCCCATCGTCTGTCTGGCTACACCATCATGGAAGAAGCATTTCGTTTCTTCCACCGTGGGCTACACCAAGGAGGGCTACATGAACCTACGTTGCCTGCGGACTGCGTCCCTTGGCAAGTTTGCTCCTATTGCTTATTAAGTGACGCTATGCTCCGATATATGTGAAACATTTTGATGTAACCTTTGGGTACGAGCATCAAGTTTGATTTTAGCCATATAATGAGTACAGAAACAATCGTGGTGCGCATTTCGCATGCCGATCAAAAACAAATACCCAAATAGCAGGCTGCCAGCCTTGATATGATTAAACTTCAGAATTTGTTGCGGAGTTTCTAACGTGCAAAAAGAGATCGGTATAGCCCCGTTTGATTTCATGTTGCTGAAGGCAGATTTCGAGGCAGTGACAGATTTTAATTCTAATTTCTTTGCACAAGAGATTGGTGCGTACACGACAACGCGCAAGGCTAGGCAGAAAGGTTGCAACCCTTACGCATGTGTGACTGCTAGCCGGCCACAGTGTACGCTCGAGCCAGTACTTGGGTCGTATTAAATTTTCCAGGATAGAAGAATATACATAATTAATCAGGTGGCATGTACGATGACACTAGTATCTCAGACCAAATTACTTGAAAACATGCTTATCCAGGTGTCAGTTTTGTTATCAGTACCTAACCCACGTTTGCAGGTCTCATATCTGTGTCTGCAGACTTTGTATACATGCCTTGCTGGGACTGGACATTTCATTGAACGCCGTTTTGTCGAACGCCTTTTCATCGAAGCCGTTTCATCGAATGCCGTTTCATTGAACGCCGTTTCATTGAACGCCGTTTCATCGAACACCGTTTAATTGAACGCTGTTTCATCGAAGCCGTTTCATCGAACGCCGTCTTATCCAACGCCCTGGTGACAGTCTCGCTTCCTGAAGCTGGTCGGAGGTGCCCATCTCAGGTTCTGGAAGTTTTTGACTTGCATCGCCACAGAACATCAACTGACAGAAGACAAGCTGGAGGCGATGCTGAGTTCCCAAAAGCCTCCTCGCCAGAAGATGGCCATAGCGGCAAGGGATGAGAAGGTCCGCCTTTTTTATGAGAACCGACAGACCATGGCTGTGGGGAACTTTTAGAGAGCAATTGCTCATCATTTGAAACGGTGAATGGCTGTCGCACGAACACAAGAACCCCCGAAAGTTTTCAAATAAAATTTGATGTGACGTACTTACTTTTGACTCGACTGAGTCTTAAAACTAAAAAAAAAACAATGTTTCATTGTAGTTTCATAAATAGCACCTCAGCTTTAGCAACTGCAAGCTTCGGGCAGTAAAAAAGTATCAATACAAAGACATGAGAGGCTAGGAGGCTCACATGGCTAAAGTTGTTACGCCTGCGCAAAACCTAAGTCGCCTTCTGGCCTCCATGAGTTGGAGTGCGCTCTTACCGGGAGTGCGACTTTTTATTTATTTGTTACAATACCCTCAAGGCCCATCGGGTAATACAGAAAGGGTGAATAGATAAGCACAATGTTCAAAACAAACATAAAGATCGGTACAAATATCCTCATGGGTTTCTTGCCATAAAATAAATTGTAACAGGTAAAAGTGTGGACATTAAACACCCTGACGATGAAATGGGTGAATGAGACGAAAATGCACTCGATCCGTGCATAAAAGAACATCTTTCACACTTTTTATTTAAAAGACATTCAATGAAACTCCCGTCAGCGATTCGATAAAACGGCGTTCAATGAAACGTCCATTTTTTCGATGAAATAGCGTTTGACAAAACGGCGTTCGATGAAACGGTGTTCGATGAAATGTCCGGGAACCATGCCTTGCACGGGGCGTCATATGGCACCATACCAGCTGCCATTGCTGCACCCGTACCTTGTGCAGCATACATTTCGCACCATTCAATTTGTTTCTTTCGGCAAGCCTTACCCAGAAGACAAATTTGATGGTGTCAAATGTATGCTGCAGAAGGTACAGAAACAGGCGCATGGTATGGAGCAATGGCGGCTGATGTGAGGTCAATGCAAGCCATGTATACCTGGGCGCATGTGTGAGCTCGGAGAGAGGAGGAAAGGGAAAGGCACCATTTTTGGGGGCTCTCTCGTCCACTCAGTCCCTCAGACAGGATTGGTTTGGCTTGACTACCTCCGTTATTCTCACGGCTTGGCTTCATAATTGTTATGCCTCATTGCTGTGCGGCTGTAGGTTGTGCAAATAGCAGCAAAAATGGTTCAAATTAAAATTTTTATAAGGTTTCAGCAGCCTTTTGCGGGTGGTGCACGAAAGCACCCAATGTGAAGCACCCTGCCCCTTTTGCCCTGCTTTCAAGAGCTCGTGTTTCAGAAGCCTATGACGCGAATCCCCCGTGTCAGCTGGCCGGGTCCTCAATGTGATAGCGGGACATTCTGCTTTTACCCAGACAGCTGGCCGGGGTCACACTGCTCATACATCACACAAAAGACAGTCTGCACACGCAAGTCACCGCAATATGTGTGGTTCGAATGTTGCATGCTAAGTTTCTCCTTGAATCCATTGCCAGGCTGCATTCGAAGCATGGATCTCGCGGTGACTTGCCCTCAAATCTGTATGCAGACTGTCTTTTGTATGATGTATAAGCAATATGACCCCAGCTTAACGTAATCAAGCTATACCCAGTACTAAAGTAAAGAATGACGGATTAAGCTTTTCGTTCTTAATGGGGTATCCACACGAAGGAGAAATCCGCCCCTTTCCTCCGCGGAGCGCGCATCACGTGAGACATACGTCATCCCTTTTTGACGCCTCGCGGCGCGTTCTCCTCCGTGGCGGAGGCGCGGAGGCTTTGTGCTGACAGCACGAAAGCTCCGCAAGTGCACGCGGCGGAGCCGGGGACGGAGTTTGTCGGGACGTTGACGTCACGACATCCGTCCGCGGAGTTCTCCTTCGTGTGGATACCCCTTAAGGTGTGTGCTATACTCATTCACATCTTGCCACTTTAAAACTATGAAAAAAAAAAAAGAAAACAGAAAATATCAGTTACTGACAGAACCCTGTAACGGAATGCCTTGAAAACCAATTGTGAACTCTCCTGTTCGCAGGGCCAACTTCGTTGGAGGTTCGTAGATGTGCTGAATTCAGAGAAAGATTGTTTCTAACATATTGTTCCTTACTTTTTGACGGTGCAGGCGAGCTTTCGTGATATCATGACCGCCCGGATTTCACCCGTCCAAGTTTGCTTACATGTCCCCGGTTATGGCGGTGCCTCATGCGCTCGCAAGGTATACAGTACAATGAAGCTACGGAACGCAATAACCTTGAATAACCTATGTGCTCAAGGAGAGAGAAATCAGCTGTTTGTAATGCCCCCCCCCCCCCCTCCCCCGGCCATTCCAACCGGAGCTCACAAGCTCTGCACGAGGTGGATAGTTGGGTCGGGACTGGAACTGGTCACCATTACTTTCCTTACATAACACTGTGCCTTGAAAGCCGACCCCTTTTTCGGTTGCTTGCACGACACGGCACTGAAGTGACGATTAAGTGACAGAGTCGACGGTACAAACATGCTGCGTTGGCGGTCTGTACATTTTTCAAAGTATAAAGACGAAAGAGGTCATCTATATCGTAGACAGTGGATTTCATTAATCCTCCAGGGCATCGAACTGAAAAGAAAACCAAACATAAGAAAAAACTCCAATTTGTGTACAAACCGGAGTCAAACCGAAACATTATAATTTTTTTATTCTGGAAAAAACTTGAACTGGAAACCGAAAAATAATCTTTGAGGTTTCCAGTTGAAGGGGAAAAATTGGGTATGTGAAACATACAGAAGTTTTACAAAGTGTGAAGAAACTTTACCCAAATCGGTGCCACCAACAACTCGCATTGGGGTGGCGGCCGGCGTCGTACCTGAAAGTTTTTTCTCCTGCTTTCGCACAGAGCCTCTACCGTGTAAAACTGTGTAGGTTGCCCCAAAGTAACCTGCAGGTTTCTTGTCTGCAGGTTGGAAATCCAACAAAGGCACTTTTCTGGGGCATTGTTCATAACCCTGGCTGTTTTCGAATGCAAGTTGCCCAATCTCCTCGTGTTAGTGGCTGGTTGGGGAAAGGCGCGCACTGAAAGTGACACCGACTTGTGAGCAGCAACACTGGATCGGCACTTGATCCATTATCGTCAGTATCCGCTTGCATATTAAAGCAACTAATATCTCCGCTTGTTTTCTTATTTTTCTAAGAAAAAAAGCGCGAAGAACCAGCTATGCAAACTCAAATCTGGGTGTTTTACAAGCCAAACCGACGAGAAGCATTTGGAACACCTCAGCAGATGACTGAGGATTAATTTGGACTACCTGGGGATCAGACGTGCAACAAAAAGCTTGATTACAAGACCTTCTCCGCAATAAGCCTTTGTCAGATTACGGGCCCCTGGGCCGGGATTAAAACCTGCCACCTGGGGTCTGTAGGCCGGTGCCTTGCCTTGGAGCCACTGAAATGCCCAAGAAACCGGCAGTGTAGTGAGCCTGATGCACGACCGGTCATTACCTGATCAGGTGTATCATTGGGGGGCCGGGGGACCTACGAGCTTGTCTGGTTGCATGCTTCTTGACCTTGAGCTCTGTCGGGTGCTGTACCTGCGTGCAGTGTTTTCTCTGCCCCACGGGCCATTCCACTGGAAATAAACGCCCAGAGCAACTACAAACTTTTGTGAAGCAAGATGTCTTCCCTTGGCAACTTTGTCTGCACGCATCAACTTGTATATTTTATTGTCTCATGCCAGCATCTCATTTAGGGGTATTCAATCGCATTGCTTCCAGTTTGCAAAGAGGTAGCAATTCCTGATGCATACCAGACCGCCGCAAGTCTTGTCGCTGAACCGTCCAACCAACTCAAGGCTTGTTTTATAAATCATAGTAAATAACGAGAAGTATCCTAAGAACCCGGTACCGAGAAGAAAGTAGTGTTTATGGCACAAAATAAAATGTGCAGCGTTTTTAGTCAACTTTGTAGCACTTTCAAGTTTTTTCCAGATGAGCCCTTAAACACTTTATTTTAAATTGTGGTATTTGATCTTGTACCTTGAGATTAAAAATCCTAAATTTGAATTCTTCGAACATGAATAGCAAATTTAGAAATTCGAAATTTTCAAACTTTTCATACTCAATCTGTAAAGAGAGTTGAAATCTTCAAACTTGAACTTTCAGAAACTTTACATTATCAAACTTTTCTAATTCGAAACACAGCAGGGTTTGAAATTTGCAAACATTTCAAGTTCAAACCTTAACTCCTGCAATCTCAGCAGGTTTGCGACATCCCTATACTCCGCGGCAACTATTCTTGGCAATGCAGTGGAAGGTACGTCCCGCATCCCCTCTCCCATTTTGAGTGTATGCAGGCTCTCCTCCTCCCCCATTTCCGAGGAGAGGAGGAGAGCCTGCGTACACTCAAAATGGGAGAGGGGACGCGGGACGTACCTTCCACTGCATTGCCAAGAAAAGTTGTCGCGGAGTATAGTTATGATTTTATTAGTCAGCTAGTTGGGCTGAATTAATGTAGAAGTTGCGACAGTAGTTTTTCCGTATGCTGCTAAGTATCCAACGTCTGAAAATAGCTAATGACACAGCACCGTCTGAAACCACCACACTGCAGTGACGTTATTGAGTAGCAATCGTCGCTCAGAATAAAGCAGTGGGGAACACGTTTGCCTGGACAGCAAATTCGCATGTCTAGACATTGTATAGTCAGCGTAGAATGAAACCATCGTCACAGGCTGCTCCACTGGAGGGCCCCTGAGAACTAATGAAAATGTGCCTTGGAGCGAGGGTGCACGTCCTACTAAGATGTGCCCGACCCTCACGTGACGTACCTGGGACTTCCGCGTTTCGCCGGTGGTCGAGGGTCGAGCACAGCTTAGTAGGACACGCACCCTGGCACCCCGGTGCATTTTCATTAGTCCTCAGGGGCCCTCCAGGTGGAGCAGCCTGTGACAATGGCCACGCGTTGCGGCGTACGGGTTTCATTCCGTGCTGACTGTACATACGCTCGATGGCGCCATAAATTATACATCTGTCGTATTACCTACATCCGGCCCACACTCATTGTTATACATTTCTTAATGGTGTTTTTCGTGCACATTCACGCCTGCGAGAGGTTCATTCTCCGGTCTTAGACGACTGAAGGAAGTTCTGTCCCTTACTTGCTTTGTGCTGCTGGGTAGCCTCTGAAAAAGAAATGCTCTAGCACAGTTAGGTGTATAGTGCTTTATTATAGATATTCAGGAGAGCAACCAGAATTTAAGTCACCTCACTTAGACATGGTACAGGCTGTAACGTGGAATTGCTTTACAGAATTGTTATTTTCTAAAAAAAGAAAAAGAAAATCAGATTATGGTTGTAATGCGTGTGTTATACCTTGTCACTGCCGACATAAAAAACATGGTTTGCTTTTGCAATGCAAACTATAGAGATCGACGTAGGTAGATTGTCCCATTTTGTCTGAACTTGCAACTATGCACACATCACGTCTTGGTCAACGCAGGGCTAGGGAAGAGAGTTGAAATGCAAAGCCCTGTAAAGACAATGTTGCATTGCTTTCTTTTTTTTTGTCTCCATGTGTAGAATTTTGTGGCATGTAGACTAGCTTTTTTGGCTGTTCAATTTTTTGGCTAATGTATTAAAACTCTTGTCATACCAGCTGCCATGGCGATGGGCTACTTTTCGACGGGAATATGCACATCTGAAAGGAGACCTGGCCCGACGAGCATCACAGCTACAACATTGCTGCCACAGTACATCTAGATACAATAGTTAACGGGTATTCAAGTGACCAAGTGGTGACAAGGGAATCTCGTGGCCACCTTCAGCAGGTAGGTTTGTCAACAAGGTGGCAGATTTCACTCTTTGTTCAATTCCTATGGTGCTGTCACTGCCATTCAATGAAATGGAATGAGGAAAAAGGTTCTGTAAAAGCCTTGAATCAATGCTTTTTCAGCACTCAATTTTGATGAAGCTAAATACTGGGGACATCAAGCGTCACACAAAAATTCCCAACAATATTTGATTTCTACAAAACCATATTGCTAGTTGCGAATTAGTTTTTTAAATTTAATGTGCGGGTTATTGCAGAACCACCAGCCACTTTAACATATATTAAACACAAGCATGATGTTGTACTGCTTTGTCATTTAATGGTATCACCTACCGCCATCCCACACCTTCGTTTCGGGTGCTACGTATGTGTCGTCGTGGATAAAGGTTTTATGGCTATTTAGTTCCGTTGTTTGTAGCTCATGAGAGAATTAAATGTATCTCATTTCCTGACCTGGCCTATGTACAGTCGCAGAACTGGTATACTCCACTCACCCCTAAGCTGACGGTGCATTGGAAGCTACGTGCTTGCTGGACCAGTTGTACGCCCATCATTTGCCATCTGATCACATTCCCCCGCCTACATCCATGCGTCCGGAGCAGGGTCCGGAGACGAGTGGAAGGCGGTCGATAGGTCCAGTGAATGTGTTGCTCCCATCGCACTGTCAACTTGGTGGTGAACAGAGCATAGGAAACAGCTCATTGCATTAGCACTAAATGACAGAGAGCAGGTTTATATGGTTTTTAGGCTTATATGAGGCCTCTTATTGAGTGCCACATTGGAGACCTGTGACCAGAATCAAAACATTTAAGATGGAACCAGCAATAACTAACTGGATTGATTCCCACCTAACAAATTGAAGCCTAAGTCTGGAAAGCAATGGTAATGTTGCAAACCCTCTGACAGCTCACAGTTCTGTTTTGGAGTCAGTCTTGACATATATAAATGACATACTACACAGCACACCCCCAGAAATACAGGTCGGGCTCTGGGGACGATTATTATTTACTCACTGATGAGCACTTTTGGATAAGCAAGCATCATTAAATTAGTATGCTAACCACATAAAGGAATTGTGTGTAATATTTTGAAGGTGTCATTGTCTATCATATAGGCCAGGGGTGGCCAAAGTGACATGGGGTTAGAGCCGCAGACAAAACGACAAAGGTTCAAAGAGCCACGGGAAAGTAAAGGAAAAAAGGCTACTTAAAAAAAAAAGAGTTATATGGAAGGAACAGTGTTTTTAAAAAGGAACAAGTATAATTGTTGACTACAACAAATAACAGCAAGCAGCAGAATGTTACTTTAAAGGGACCATGAAATGACCTTTTTACTTTTTCCAGATAACTTTTACATTAAACCGTCAATGTTCACTGAATGCCGAACAGGCATCCGTTTTCGTCTCGGTTTATTAACTTTTACACAAAAAATTATTGAAATATCGACTTTTTCATTCTCTCCAACTGACCGCAAAAGAAGCCGTGACGTAAACCGTTTCCGGAACCGGAAGTTCTCTCGGCAGTAGGAGAATGGGAGTGTTAGCGGCAACGAGTTGGGGTGCGCCGGTAGGTTTTACTGCGCTGATGTCACCGACGTATTTCCTGAATCGGCGCCTCTCATCGCCGCGTCGCAGCTGAGCGAAATTCAATGAGATATGTTGCGCTACAGCGACAGCATGGGACTAGTCCCATACGCCGGTATGTCTGTTGGGAAGTGCAGCGAGTCTTGTCACCACCCCGTCATTGTTGGCAGAAGGGCCGGCCCGTGTCAGTCGTTTGCAAAGCGACGTAGATGGCATTTTTCGCGGCCTCGGAGATGCAGGAGCGAGCCGACGTTAAAAAAGATACGTTTGAACTACGAGTGTCAGCAAGAGCCACGTAAATACCTGTTTACACTCGGAGCGGACGCGCGCGCTTGATGGAAGTCTTGTATTCGCGCTGTTGGTAAGCGCTTCGGGACCGTTCTTTTACGATTGCAACTCGATACTGACGCGACACTCGGCAAAGAAAGGTTGGACCGGAGTCGACAGTGACGTGCAGTCTGTCAGAATAAAAATGGCATACCAATAACAAAGTGTACATACCGTGTTACGAAGGCAATCCATACGGCGTTTATTTCAGCTCTATATCACACAAAACAAGAAGATAGAATCGACGAGAGTCCCTTTTCGACGAGTGTTCGTCAACACTGCCTCGGAAAACAAGGGGAAGAGATTGACCTCCTCACCTCTTAATCTAGAATTGAGGTCAGTGATCAAACTATAATACGGGAAGGGTCCACAAGGGTCGCGCGGGCATATTCCATTTAGCACGCCAGCCGGTCGTAGGCAGACGGTCTTGCGACGAAGCAACGCAGCGCCGAGTCGGAATGCCTGCTAGGCCTATACGCTTCGTCGGAGTCGGTGAATCCAGCGTTCTTGTTCGTCGTGGTCTGTTTTAAGTACTGTTTTCTTGCTGCTTGAAGTCGGCACGCGCGGGAAGAACACGTAGAAAAATAAACGTTCAGTCAGTCAGAGTTTTGAGAGGAAGGAAAACAAAGAAAATAAATGTTCGTCGGTCGCCGTCACCCAAGTAACTGGCGGCCCTGCCCTACTGCGCACGCGCAGTAGTTGCTTCGTTTACCACACGATAGATGGCGCTTGGCTCTCAGCATTATCAAATTTGGCAATTTTCGCCACACATCTCTAATTATGCTACAAAATGTGGATCTGAATATTATTTAACAAAACTTTTAGGAAACATTCGCCGGCTATTTATTGTTTACGATCGCAGTGCTGGTGAGGTAGGCTCTTACCCAATAGGCGATGTGGATTCGGCTGACGTGCACCGATTCTGCGTATGCATCGTAGTGAACAGGCAAGGAAGGAAGGCGCAAAAGAGTCCAGTTTTCTTTTAAAAGTTCTATAGCAAATAATTTTTTTGGGCTCCCTATTTTTGTGTTTTTGTGTTTCTTTTCACACCTTTTACGACGTGCGGTGGATGAAACTCGATTTTGAAATCATTTCATGGTCCCTTTAACTGCTCAGCAGAAATGAAAGCTTCGGCTGGTTTGCTAGCCAGCCACTGCCCCCGACGTCTATTATGCGTATACGGTTCGAAATTTTCTCTAGGACGATAAAGGAAACAGTGTCACCGGACGCATTAATGTGTCAAACACCAGTCCAGCTGTATCTACGTTGTGTAATACAAGGCTGCCAAGTCTGTGAGCTTTTTTTTTTTAATTCTAAAAGTCTGTTCGGCTTTGAAACACAGGAGGGGTAGGGCGGCATGCTTACCCAAAACCAGCGAGCCACACTTGGACCCGTGATGAGCCGCAGTTTGGCCACCCCTGATATAGACTAACCGGATTTTTATTTAGCAAAGTTTAGTGTAAGGTAAATATCACATCAGCATTCATCAAGTTCCCTTTCCTTTCACATATATATTTATTTTTCTAATTCATGCTTTGTTGTCCACCTTTCACCCTGGAATAGTGCTTTTACCCTTGAAGGGATAGTGAACAGAAATTTCGAGCTCACAAAACAAGGGTGGACAGATAGGCGGGACGCTGCAAAACCCCGAAACAACAGTCATGCAGCGATGCCTCTAACGGATCGGATCTCTGTATTTTTGGAAAAGAAGTGTGCGAGTGAACACAGCCGACGAGACAAGTCACGTCACGATTCCCATTCCCTTTCCTTCTCGCTACGTCCCTTCGAGCTAGTGAACCGAAGCAAGGAGGAGAGAAGCGATGCCGCTTCCCCTCAGTCTGAAATTCTGCCGGAGGACAATGACGTCAAAAACCTCCTTTGATTGCGCCCTTTTTTTTTTCCAAAAGTGCGGCCATCTGTTGGAGATACTGATGTACGAGTCATGTTTTGGAGTTGCCAGCGTCTTGTTCAACTCTCATGCGTCCTTATTTTGCGAAATCCGAATTTCGGTTCGGTATCCCTTTAAAGGGAAGATGGGGCACTTCTACATTTGAGAAAAAACGCATGAATTGCGTTCATTTGGCCTTTAGAATAACAGATATCAAAATTATATTTCAATGCGACGCGCCGGAGAGCCACAAGAGCAATTTCAAAATAGGGCTGAAGCCCCGCCCCCCTAGCCTTGGGCAGCCAAAAGAGCCGTCGATGACGTCACGGACAGCGACTGTCTTTCGCGTTTTTCTCGCGTTTACCAATACTTACGCAGCAAATGGTTTGGGTATTCGGGTTCACGGGGTAAAAATACAATAGAATTCACTTCTAACTCATTTTTTCCAAGAAGCTCCGTAGCTTCCCTTTAATGGGGCACTAAAGCGTGTTTTGAGAGTCTCGTTCTATGGTCATACCTCAATGTACGAACACTGATCATCCTAAAAAACCAGAAGTTATATTCATCTGCGGTCGATTCGTATCTTAAGAAAGTGATGGTTCCAGACACTTACCATTGTCGCAGAATGACAGATGGTGCTACCGAACCTTGCTGAATATGGTCGAGCGACGGACAGCGCACGTCAGCCACTCGCGAGCGATGGGTTCCCGCGTGGACGTGCACGACTGGTCGGCACCTCGTCCACGGTGGACTCAATCACTCGCGAGTGGCCGACACGTGCCGTCCGTTGTTTGACCATATTCACCAAGGTTCGGTAGCGCCATCTGTCATTCTGCGCTGATGCTAAGTGTCGAGAATTTTGATCAATTGTTTTAGTATGCAAATCGACCGCAGATGAATGTATTTTTTTTTTTTTTTAGGATGGTTAGTGCTTGTAGATTGAGTTATAACAACAAAACGAGGATCTCAAAAAGCACTTTAGTGCCCCTTTAAGACAAGGCTGCGCTGCGGCAAAGCGACATATGCAGAATTGCAATGCCTACTCCCGAGAAGCTACGGGTGTAGCTTCTCGGCAGTGCACCAGTGCATGGTGTGAGAAGCGCACTCAATGGAGATAAATAGACTGCCCGAACATACCACGTACAATGAGAGAGATCACGAAACATCCGAATACTGAGTCATGTTGGGTGTGTAAATCAAATCAAACCACACGTTATTCTAAGCGATAACCGGATGTTCTGAACGATTTGCACAATGTTACAGGAACAATCTGGCAGTACTGCGACGCCTGAACTATTAGTTTCGGTAGTTATGAACGAAAACTCCCTTATGGTGCAATGTAGGCATAAATTCATTACATTTTGGTGAAATGTAGCTTTGGCGGAGCGTGCACGTCAATGCTTTTCGCCTTGGAAGGCATTCTTGCTCATTCTGATGCAAATTTCCCATCTTCAACTTTCTTCCTAAGGTAGCACGCAGCAGGACCTCAAGGGATAACTTGCTGGTTGGGAAGTAACTTTGTGGCTAACTTAAAGGACCCTGAAGAGCAAAACAAGTTTTTTTTAAACAGTCTAGTGGGACACATGTGCTAAAAAAAAGGTTTACGAAAAAAAATGTTTTTTAGAGCAATATTGCTTGCGAGAGATTTAATTGAAATTGTGCGCGAAGTCCATAACGTCATGGGTCATTCCAAAATTACATCTTGGTCGTGAAGGCGAAGGCGATCGACCTCTGCTCCATGCGCCTGAAATGCAGAGAGAGAAAACAAGCCGTAAGGGACGTGACTGCCGACTAAATCGCGTCTTGCGCCGTCAATATTGCTCTAAAAAATATTTTTCCTCGCGTAAAATTGTTTTTTGACACGCGTGTCCCAACTATAGTCGGTGACAGGTCAAGAACGAAGTGGAAGCTCCTCCCACCCCTTTCCACTTCAGCGGAGTAAACAATGGAGAGGAGGTCGCCTCCTCTCCAGAGTTCGCACTGCTAAAGTGGAAAGAGGTGGGAGGAGTATCCACTTCGTTCTTGACCTGTCACCGACTATATATTGTTAAAAAATACACTTTTTCTTTTCTTTTTCAGGGGCCCTTTAAAAGGGCGAGTCTCCGACTCCCACTTAATGGATTGATCAAGACACACCCAGTACAAGCATAGCGACCTACAATCTGTCTTGACTACAGCATGTTTCATATCTCCACGTTTGAATTTCCTTTTCTGCACATTGGTTCAAGAGTGGCTTGAATTGATTGCTTGGTCTTCCTTTCCCCATCAGGCAGGCAGTCTACAGTCTACTTCAAGCATCTGCAATGCTACACAGAGGGAACGTGCCAAAGGCCTGGTTGACGGGCAGGATCAAGCTGCACCATCCGGTTCTGCGCAATCAACCTCTGGGAAGCAAGCGTCTGCGTGATCAAGTGTGGTTTCTTGGCAGATGATTGCCTGCAACACTGGTGTTCATCAACACATGTGGTGACTGTCGAGAAATATTTCTCGGATGCAAGACCTTGAACTGCGCCTGGACCTCTGACGTAGCTTGTGCATGCTCTTTTGATTACCTTCTGAAAACTGTGCCTAAAAGAACTGCTGGAGAATGGCGGTTGAGATGAAGGCGTTACAAGATGGGTCATAGGAGCTGCCATGTACTGGTGCAGATTGTCTTGATTCCGGTGTGGCTCGTTCTAGAAGTTCCAGCAAAGGGACCAAGCAGAGGGGGGAAAATGTTGTTTTGGTTGCAGCGTCCCAACTTGGAGTTCCTTGAATCTCCCGCGACTAACTTGCTAGTGAGTCGCAGCAGAACAGGCATCTTCAGTGCTCACCTTCCCCTGCTGTAACACTGCCAGGATTGAGACCAGGGGTTCATCCATGATTGTCAATCTGGGAAGGTGTTGCTAATTCTGGGAAAGGCCTCCCGAGGGATATATAGCGTAGATTTGCATACTTTGAGTAGAAAATTCTTATAGCGTCGTCCCATTAGAGCAGGGGTGGCCAAGCTGCGGCTCGCGACTTCGCGTGTTAAAGTGCAGCTCGCGGTTCCCTCCCCCCCTCCTTCCCCTCGCCCGCCTCCCTCCCGATCACACGAGCACTTCCCCAAAAAAATAAATGGAACGCGTTTTAAGTCGAAAGACAGGTTACAGTTTGATAGTCTTGTGCTACTGCTACCTTACGTACAGTTGTACTGCTTTTGACTCGGATAGATTGAAAGTAGTTCGAGCTTCGTTAATTGCTGTAGACAAAAGTCCCCCCCCCCCCCCCCCTCGCGGCTCTTGAAAGTTTCGTAGTTTTGTTTGTGGCTCTTAGGCCAGGTTAGCCTGGCCACCTAGGCACTACAGCGACAAATACCGATTTTTGTCCTCCAACACCACAAAGTTTTGTGTTGCTGATGCTGTTCCACTGTAATGACCAACACCCGCGACAAACGCCGGAGCAAGCAGGCCCTCCGAGGAACATCGGTCAGGGACAAACTTAATTTTCTCGCCCGCTTGTGCCTTCTCTTGCTGTCTTCCCCACCCTCCTCCTACCCTTCCTCCCATTCCTCCCGTGACTCAGTCCTTGGCGGCCACTGATCGTTCCTGCTCCCGCAGTTCCGATTCCTGGATTGCTCGTAGTAGTCGTGGGCACGGCTTGCTTGCTAGATGTCGTGTTGCAAAAGGGAATTTGCTGCGGCTGGTTTTGCTCGCGAAAACTTGGCGCGCGGTTGGTGCTTCAAGATGCCGAAGTCTACGCCCCTGCATCAGGATGGATACACCCATGTGCGAGGACTGACCAAAGTAAGACCGCTCACCACGAAGCAGGACACGACGTTCCACCAGTTCTGCGGCAAGCCATTCCGGCAAAACGAGAGACTTGTCATCTGTTCTGTGATTGTCCCCCATAAAACTACCCCTGTATTGTCCCCCATAAAACGCCTGCCCTCGGTCATTTGGATATGAAATTGAAAACGTCCTCAAATCGACTTGAAATTCCGTGGTGCCTATCTGGAATGCTTCGAACGACCCAAAAGAGGAACGATTGAGAAATTCTAGTTTGGAAAAAGTTGGGTGTCGATTGTCACGACTGTTTTCATCAAGTCGCCAATGGCAAATGAAGACAAGCAGAAGCTTTAAACAAGAAATAAAGTAATCGTCTCCACTTTCACCGTGTTTGTCGGTGCGTTTTACGGCCAAAGAGAGAAATGCGAAAACCGCGTCGCGATGCTCTGTCTCTGTATTTTGATGTGTTTTGTTGACAACTCCAGTCCCACTAGGAAACAAGTTTCCTTGTCCCCTTTTTCTGTGTCGTGTCCGCCAGGTGGGACAGCGGACTCCGACAAATGGGCTGTTTGTCGGTGTTGTATGTCGCTCATTGTCGTCTGTCGCTCTAGTGGGACGCAGTTATTAGGGACTCGGCCTGGGGCATGTTAAGGGTGTGTGCGTATAAGTCGCTGGTCGTGAGAATCAGCAGCATTGCATTCGTTGTGCTCAGTGTCCTGGATTGTCTGGATCTGCCTGTAATTTATGGGACCTTTAGAACTTCAGCATTACACAGTGATGACATCAGCAGCTGGAAATTGATGGGACCGAAATAAAGATGACAAAACTAGATTGTAGCTGGAGTCTATCACTAGCATGGAGAAGCTCTCAATAGCATGGACTTTGGATTCACACAAGAATGTCCCGTGGGTAACAGGATTTAATGCACAAGTAATTCTGAAGATGGCTTTAATGCTTCCGTTCTAATTCCTATGAACCTCCACAGGCTGAAAGGGCAGGTGGCATACCTATGTATCAAGTGCAGAGAAGGGAACAGTGAACAAAAAGGCACCGGGAAAAGGCCCCTATCTATTGAAACCGAGTTCTGTATGGGTTTTTATTCTCTGCTCCTTGGGGTTAAAACGACTTATTGGAGCAGTCCGAGCTCGCCTCCAGTGCTGATCAAAATAACACGACGTGAAGTCATGATAGGCGTAAGAAACAAACAGCTTGAAACCAATTCGCGTCCTTTTAATTTCACAAAACTTGGTATGCGCCAAATAGCCTAAAACTGGTACAAATCGAAGCAGTCTGTGCAATAAAACGTGAAAATACGGCAGAAAAAGTAAACACTTGCGTGGCGTAAAACCGCGGAAGTAAATCCGTTCATGGCAATCTTGTTCAGCGACAAACAAGTGTTCATTCAGCTGTGAAGCATTGAAGGGGATATAAAATCTGCATAGCGTTTCAGAGCAAGAAAAACAGCGAATTAAGTGAGCAGTACGATTGACAGGATTGCGGGCGCTACGCGGGCGCGTAGGAAGGCGACAAGGCTTACTTTGATAAGAGCCACACGGAAAACGTTGACACCAGCCACACACGCTGTGCAGGGCTATCGTTCTCGCTTCTTGAATTATGGTTGAAAAGCACTGCGCATCAGCACTGCAAGCACTCCACGTGTACACGGTTTCAATTACGGAACAGAGCAGCGAGGCCTACTTCATTCCAGCTTGGGTAGAGAATCGCCGAGGCTGGAGCACTCGAACTGTGGACATCGGCATGCTAGAAACTTCTGCTACCGACTTTTATGCGCGTGATATGCGGAATAACTCAATGGATATGCACTAGCAGATGAAACAACGCGTCCACTAAGTCACCACGGACCACGGCACCAAAGTATCCGCCGGAGCCGGAGTGTAGCAGACGCTCCTGCCGGCGACCGGCGCCGTATGTGCGTCGCCGTCAATATTTTGTGCGGGAGTAATCTGGCCAATCAGAGCACGCCACTCCGCGGCAGATCTGGAATGGCCAGGTTTTGGAAATACGCTTCCGGGGCTGAGCACGTCACTTGGCCGGGATGTCTTCGGAGGGGTACGCTTAACGGGCATGAAATGCACTATCCCGCACCTTCACCAAAATGTCACAAATGACAAGTCATGAAGCGATAATAACTGAAGAAACTAAACGCTTAATGGGGCAAACTTGTGCCCGAAATTGAAAAGGGAGCAGAAGAAAACAGAGCGCCGCGGGCGTCGAAGTCGGCGTGACAGTAGAGTCGAACCCTGGGGCGAAACTGACTCCGGCTCGCCACGCGGAGCCTCTTTTGTACACGCGTGGGTTTCTGGAACATTCGGCCTAGAAGATTCGGCGCACAGAACATTTTAACCTAGAACAAACAACACTGTTCTTGAGATTCCCAGAAATCTAAATTGGAAGAATAAATAAAAGACGCGGCGCTCCAGGGATCAAACCCTGGGCTAGTCAAGTGCGGTAACCACTCGGCCACGCACGCGCTCGCTTGCCGACGCGCGTGGCAATATTCATCAATTGAACGATAGTCCTTCCTAGGCAACCAACTCCCCAATTACGAAGTTATAGTTGTGCGTTGCCCTGTTATCGTAAAAAGTTTAATGAAGACGAAAAATATTTTAGTTTAAGTATAATATGGCTAAGAAGACAATTTGTACAGGCAAGCATCACTCGACGTATTCACTAAAAAAATCTCCGCTAAAGCTGCTTTTGAAGGGCGAACACTCTTCAAAAACGGTGGGCGCGTCACATTATTCGTAGTACCCTTTTTTCACACCCTTTTCACACAATTCAAGTCACGAAGGGTTGTTCACGCAATAACATCCTATTTTCCTATTAAGATGATAGAATCACACATATTAAGGGTTTTGATAGGGTGTAGCCATGGCTTTTGGTGTCTGAAACAGGCTTTTCGCAAACTTAAGGATGTAAAGTTTTCAATGTGTCGCGGTATGATTACTGAGTTATAGTATTGTGTACACTAGCAAATGGAACCACTGAGCGTTTGCGTCAGCGTTGCGTGTTCCACACTGCACGTGCGCGGAGCCCAAACTGCGGTCTTTGGATTGGCGCATGGCGACGACGCTCATATGCAGCAGTAGCACGCAACTCTAACACAAAAGCACAGCGCTTGCGTTTGCTTCTATACGCAGTGCAAGAACTCCTATTGTTTCCTCGCAGTGGATATTGTGCGGCAACGAGAAGATGCTTTGGTCGCCGCAGTACGCTGCGCACTTAAGTTTTTGTTTACACTCTTATTGGTATAAATGGCTTGTCCTACAAGGAGCACTCTCATTTGTATTCCGAACACCCTTAAAAAACTGTATTTCGAAACACCCTCAAAAACCGGTGTAGTGATTAAACAACCTACAAATAGGGTAATGAGACCTAACCCCCTAAATACATGGTGTCATCTTATAACTTCCTAAAATATTGCGTAATTTGTTTTAGCACACCAGAGGCGGCGTGTAATTAATTTCATACACATATTGCCAGAAATCTGCGACAGGCGCTTCTAGTAAACTTATCCGCGTCCACGTGACGTGGGCGAATTCCCGCCAAAGCAGAATATGTGCGGGGTAAAAAAAGGACTAATTTCAAGGAGAAAAAAAATGAAAGCAGTTTACAACTCCCTGTAACGCCGAATTAGAGCGCAGCTCTTGAGGAGGAGGGAAGGTTACTGGGGGGTGGGTCAAGTGACCTCGGGGGGCGGGGGGGTCACGTGACCTTGGGGGTCACGTGACCTTGTGGGAGTCACGTGACCTTGTGGGAGTCACGTGACCTTGGGGCGTCACGTGACGTCGGGGCGTCACGTGACCTGGGGCCACGTGACGATGCCGATGACGTCGTCAGTGACGTCACTGATCACGCCATCATTGATGATGATGATGACGATGCGGATGCCGGTGACGTCACCAGTGACGTCACTGATGACGTCATCAGTGATGATGACGATGACGATGCGGATGCCGGTGACGTCATCAGTGACGTCACTGATGACGTCATCAGTGGCTATGACGTCAACGGGGGGTCACGTGACCTCGGGGGGGTAACCCTAGTAACCCTTGTGAGGGCAACTCTCGTGACCCTCGTGAGGGTAACTCTCGTGACCCTCGTGAGGGTAACTCTCATAACCCTCGTGACCCTCGTGAAGGTAACCATTTTGAGGGTAACTAACCCTCGTTACCCTCGTAAGGGTTACGAGGGTAAGTAACCCTCACGAGGGTTACTTACCCTTGTGAGGGTTACCCTTTTGAGGGTAACTAACCCTCGTAACCCTCGTGAGGGTTACGAGGGTAAGTAAACCTCGTGAGGGTAACCCTCGTGAAGGTAACCCTTTTGAGGGTAACTAACCCTCGTAACCCTCGTGAGGGTTACGAGAGCAAGTAACCCTCGTGGCCCTCGTGATCCTCGTGAGGGTAACCCTCATGAGATTAACCCTCGTAACCCTCGTAACCCTCACGAGGGTTACGAGGGTTGCGGTTACGCCGACGCCGACGCCGACGCCGACGGCGACGGCGACGCCAACGGCGACGCCAACGGCGACGCCAACGGCGACGCCGACGGCGACGCCGCTCAAGCCGGGAACGGGCCCCTAAGAGCTGCGCTCTAAAAAAAAAGATGAGCTTATGAGTGTCTTGCGGTTGCAACATGCTGATAAGTTTATCATTCTTCCTTATCATTTCATGGCGATACTGTGATATAGGGAAGGACGTCGGAACTGCTAAACGATTTCGCAGAAGTTGTCGCACGCATTTCTATAGTTCTTGTATTCCTCTTGGAGTGAAATAAACTTAGGCACCTTAAGATGCAACTGCGCTGTGAATGAATAAAGGGTGTAAAACGCATGTTGTTTCAAGTGATTGATTCCGTACAGGACGTATATAAGGATGACATCTAAGCATGTTTATTTTCGGCCCATGACGTTTTATGCATTGATTTATATTTTTGTTTCGCTGGTGCAATGTCTTCACAATTAGAAAGAACAAATCATTCAAGAACGAAACATGAACGTTTAATGAGGCGAAACTGCGCCTAGGAACATAAGGAGAAAGTTGTCACGTATCTCGCGTCGGCGACGGAAGGGCGCGGACTCGAAGCAGCGCGTTATCGCTTCTTTCATGCACGCGGCACGTTCAGGAATGTCGTGACCAAGGACACTCGATGGCAGCCGAGAATAGGCAGGGATTTCATAGAAGATTACAGAATTAATAAAATAACGACCCTGGGCAGAGCGGGATTCGAACCCCATTCCTCTGTGTGACAGCCGTACGCATTGCCAACTTCAGCACGCACGTGGCGATATGGCTTGTACGTCGTTTCAGCTTTAAGTCCAGATGCCGCCGAAGCCACGAGATGATAAGACCAATCAAAGAGCGTCAAAAGCGCACATTCATAATTCTCAAACATTTAGAAAGTGCAGACACATAAGGGACTTTACAGACAGGACATTCTTGCAACTTCGACAACATTTCATTTTCGCCTTCAAGCGCAAAGCCCGGCCGCTCCTTGGGAGTGCGGGAAAGGGAAATCTTGGGGGAAGGAGAGGAGGTGGAGGAAGTGAGGAAGTTGCCAAACGAGGAAGGGAGAGGAGGGAAGGGGTCTCGAACGGAATGAAAGGAAATGCTGCTTCTGCCGGTGACCTTGTCGCCTCGTCTAGTCTGTCAGCGATCGGCTTCCATTGTGGGCTTCAGAAAGATAATCTCCTTTCTTGAGAGCGAAGTGGAAGGGGTGCTCATGTCTTGCCGGCTTGTCACCATCCGCTCCCGACTCGCTCGCAGTGGCCTCTCATGGCTGTCGTGCCGGCGAAATTAGGAGCGCAGCCGGAACATTTTCTCCCGTGAATGACGATCGGGTACTCAGAATCTGAAGCACCTCTTTCGGCGTCCATTTGAGGTTCTCGGAGTCGTTCGTTGAGGCATCGCCCGGTTTGCCCGATGTACCTGGCCCCGCAGGACACGGGGATCGCGTACACTTTCTCTGTCATGCAGGCGGTGAACTTGCTTGCGTGCTTTTTGGTGCAGCTGAGTTGTGGGGGTCCCTCTCTGTTGAAGGCCCTACACATGCTGCCGAGTCTCGGTTTGCTCGTGAAGAGCACTTTTCTGTCGTATTTTGCGGTGAGATGTTGTGTGGATGTTGGGAATGCAGGCTGGTCTTCTGGCGACGGGTGTAGTCTCGGCGGTTGGATTGGTCCGGGGGTTTGTGGCCAATTTTTGGGAGGTAGCCAAAAATCAAATCTGCAGGGTAGCCTGCCTTCCGAAGCCGTGCGCACTGTTGGCTTAGGCTGGCCTCCCGTTGGTGTGCGCCGGACTTTGTGCACGCCGCGGAAAGCAGACACCTGACTATGCCGGATTTCACGTCTTTTGAGTGTGCGCTTGAGAATGGAAGCACCGGTTTGCTCGTACGTTGTTGGAAAGACCAGCACACTCCTTTTTCGGAAGGTTGGAGGCGAACCTCCAGGAACTGCAGTTTTCCTTCCGTAGGATCTTCCCTCTTGAATGTTATGTTTCCAGGCGAAGTCCTGAATGCTTCGACGATAGCCTCCGGTGTTGCGTGGTTATGGTGAATGATTAGATAATCATCGACATACCTGAACACTTCGCAGTCCAGGGATTTCGTTCGCAGGTGTCGCTGGATGCCACCACAGAGAAAGTGTACGCGATCCCCCTGTCCTGCGGGGCCAGGTACATCGGGCAGACGGGGCGATGCCTCAACGACCGACTCCGGGAACATCAAATGGACGCCGAAAGAGCTGCTTCGGGTTCTCAGCACCCGATCGTCATTCACGGGAGAAAATGCCCCGCTGCGCTCCTAATTTTGCCGGCACGGGAGCCATTGGAGGCCACAGCGAGTGCGTCGGGAGAGAAATAATTGAGGCCTATCAGATGGCGACAAGCGCGAATACCATAAGCACCCCTTCCATTTCGCTCTCAACAAAGGAGATTATCTTTCTGAAGCCCACAATGGAAGCCGATCGCTGACAGATTAGACGAGGCGACAAGGTCACCGGCAGAAGTGGCCTTTCCTTTCATTCCGTTATCCCGCACATCCAGTCTTCGAGACCCCTTCCCTCCTCTCCCTTCCTCGTTTGGCAACTTCCTCACTTCCTCCACCTCCTCTCCTTCCCCCAAGATTTCCCTTTCCCGCACTCTCAAGGAGCGGGCGGGCTTTGGGCTTGAAGGCGAAAATTAAATGTTGTTGAAGTTGAAAGAATGTCCTGTCTGTATCGTCCCTTATGTGTCTCCACTTTCTAAATGTTTAAAAAGCACCAACACGCTCAAATAGTACAAGTCATAATTCTTGTCGCATTTTTGTACGTCTTCGATCATCACTGAACCAGTCACAAACAGAAAAAACCTAGTGTCTTGCAATTTTGACGGTGCTTGATCAGACCTCTTAACTCGTAGCGTCGGCTGCGACTTCACTTAAGGGGGTTTTTCCACAGGTTTTTCGTTGTGTCCGATTTGCTTAAAAATATTGCTACACTCAACAACAAATATCGCTAGAATAGTATCCGTAATATTAGGTCAACATGTTTTTTTTTTCGCGATGTTATTTAATTTACAGTTTTGGTCCTCATCATGTTTTTCAAACTTAAAATCTCTACTGACAACAACGAAAAAGTGATGTCAGTGGAAGGCAGGCGTTCACTCTTTGGACGGTAGAATTTGTTCCCAAGCATTTCCAAGCAGCTTCATGGTGTCAAATGAAAGCTTTGGAAGCGCGCAATAGTACCCGCGCTCCAGCACGCAACAAATGATTGGCATATTCTATTTTTTTAGACTGATTTCTCGACTGGCAGCCCTGCCTGCCACTGACGTCACGGCACTGAAAAGTGCGGGTATATTTGAACGTTGGGTGATTCCACGAGAGATCGAACCAGCAGGTCCACTCAACATTTTTATTTTTCCTGGTTCTTTTATATGTGATGTTCACTCAAATGAATCGCACGAAACGGAACTTTTTGTGTCGAAACCGCGAATGCACTACGAGAAAAAAAAAATGTTTCAGGATTGCGCGACGGCCCCGCTCCCACCGCGGACTGCATTAGGTGCCAACTTTCCGCTCCTGTGGAAGGCAGGCAAAGAGTGGTACGCCAAAAATGTTTCCTGTTTCATGTAACAGACCAAAGTTTAAATCAACAGCATGCAAATTTTGTGTACTCTAGGAATTAAAAAAATTAATAAAAAATTCCTAACTTTAGACCAGGTGCAACAGGCACACTGATTTTCAGGCCTTCTACCTCAATCTCTGTGGCATTAACGAGTTCGAGAGCTACACATAATATAGGCCAGGGCATCTAAATTATTCGTGAAAAATATTAGATTCCGATAAAAATAGGAACATAACAAAAAATAATTTTGAAAAAACACAGTTTCGAAAAAATGCCCATATTGAAAAAAAATATATAAAAAACCCCGTTTTCGATTTCATTAAAACTCTAGGGTACAACTACCCTTAGGCCAGGCAAAAAGAAAGTGCAAAAACATGTTGCATCATTTGCTCGGTACGACAATTGGAACCGGTCAAAGTAGCGGTCGCGAAGCGTCTTGACTCCGGCGTTTTTCGTTTCTCCGCGCTGCTAACTTTTCTTTTTTTCCTAAAAGAAATATTAACTTTTTTTTTTTGTCACAAATAAGAAAATGTATGTTTTGTGGCTTGCTGTCAGGGAAGATATCTTTCCAGATTTTTTTTTGCTTTTTGCTTGGAGCTCTCTAAGGGCACTCATGAAAGAAAGTTTACGATGGGTGATTCCACGACAGGTCAAACCTGCATGGTCCACTCGACATTTTATTTTATGCAATGTACACACAAATGAATCACACGAAACTCAACTTTGTTTATCAAGATAGCGTTCTCACTTCGAGAAAAAAAAATGCTTTAAGACTGCGTGACGGCCTGCTTCCACCGCAGACCGCAATATGTCCAACTAGAGCCACTAAATAAGCTGCGCTTAGAGTATCGGCACTCCGTTCCCCGACATTGTTGTGGGCGCCGCCATTTTGGCTCGTATGCAGAACAGACGCAACGGCCGATCATCATGATTCAAAAGTGCGATTTCCTCAGCATTAGATTCTGTGTTAGGAAGCTCATGTAATGTTGCTTTGCTCCGTCGCGAACGGTTTGAACATTTGTGGAGGGCGGAAAAGCATTTCCTGTGATTTCAGATAAAGCTTCAGATAACTGGCAACCATGATTTTAAGCCACAATATGGCCAAGTGTCGTTACTCTGAAGCGTAGCTTATTTAGTGGCACTATGTCCAACTTTGCGGTCCTGTGAGTGGCAAGCTGAAAGCGGTACGACAAAAATGCAGTTGTTTCTTATAATGCATCAAAGTTTAAGTCAACTGCATGCAATTATTATGTTTTCTATAAAATAAATAAATAAATAAATAAATAAATAAATAAATATATATATATACATATATATATTGTTAGGACGAAAGAAGAAGCTGCATCTCAACCGGTGCCCGCAGACCTCGTGCAGCGCTAGAAGCTCGTGCTGTGCTCGGCCATTGCTCGAACCGTTATATTGGTGACACCACTGTAATCGCTCCTCGCTCATTGTATAAACCCCATCTATTCATCAACAGTCTTCCAGGTTGGTAGAGGTCAGCGACACCCTACCTCTCGCACTTCCCGCCAAGACCTGGCGCACCGCAGAGGTCGTACCGCCCGACAACCCAACATGCCTGACGACGAGGGCAACGGAAGCCGGCCCCGTGCACCCACCGTAACCATCAAACACCGCCAGCGGGACCCTGAGTTATTCACTGGAAACGCCGAATCAGACGTCGAAGACTGGCTTAAAAGCTACGAACGGGTGAGCCAGGACAACGGATGGGACGATTCCTTTAAGTTGGCCAATATCGTATTTTTTCTAAAGGATACCGCCCTTCGATGGTACGATAACCACGAAGAGGGAATAAATTCCTGGGACGGATTCAGGACATCTTTCGCTGACGCTTTTGGACAGCCGGAACATCGCAAACAAAGGGCAGAAGACCAATTGCTGCACCGGTACCAATCGGCAACCGAGTCATCCACAGCCTACATTGAGGATGTTCTTCGACTGTGCCACCGAGTGGATCCCCGGATGAGTGAAAATGACAAGATCCGTCACCTTTTCAAGGGCCTATCACAAGAGCTTTTTTCCATCGTCGCCCCGAGATCTCCGAATACAGTGGCCGATCTCGTGTCAGAATGTCAAAAGTACGAGGAATTAGACAACGCGCGAATCCTTAAAAGATTTTTTGAGCGCCTCCCTGAGGTGTCTTCAGGAGTACACACCGACACCAGTCTGTCGAGCTTGATACGGACCATCATCCGTGAAGAGCTGCGTTTCTTTCTGGGCCAGCAGCGCCCAACGCCGCCCGTTTTGCAACCACCCGGTCAAACTCATGACATCGCGTCCACTGTCCGCGACGAACTCCGTGCTGTTCTTGAGCCCCTGGGCAAAACTCCATCTGTCTATGTACCAGCAGCACCTCCAACCACACCGTTATGCGCCTACCAAGCATTTACAGCCCCACCCACTGCAACACCCTGGCAGGCCCAACAGACGCGTCGCCGAGCGGATATCTGGAGAACCGACGATAACCGGCCAGTATGCTTTTACTGCCACACTCCTGGCCATATCCTCCGGTATTGCCGACGCCGCATGGGAGACACTAATCGCTCCCCTCCTCGGAATCAATACCAGGGTAACAACGGAGACAACAGTTAATCCTACAATACCTACCGCAGTGATAACCTCGCTTCCCGGCCTTTCGCAACACCCTACGGTCTCCCTTCCTCCAACATTAACGCCAGACGAGCCCCTTACGACCGCCGCTCTCCAAGCCCTGTGACGCCAGCTGAAGCCCGTCGTCGTCGTTCACCCTCGCCTTATCCTGCTCGTCGCCGTTCCATTTCGCCCTTCAATGACAACGCAGTGGCTTCCACGTCCCACCAGTCAAACTGAACACCGCAGCCTGCATCGACAATGGAGGTCAGGCTGCACCTGCACAATTTGTGGCAAATCCTCCGTTTGTAGGACCGACTAACATAACTGTGGAAACTGGACGGCAAACATTTCATGCTCTTATAGACACTGGCGCAGCCAAATCGTGTATTCCTGAACGCCTCCGACGACACTTGCGCAAAGTACTCACGCCCCCCTCCAGTGGACACTTGTTACGTATGGGTAATGGGGAATTGGTCCAGCCGCTCGGATACTGTTCCGCGTCAGTGAAGGTAGGCCGCAGTCAATATGTTATCCTGTTCACTGTACTCACAAGTTGCATCGCGCACGGCATCCTTGGATGGGGTTTCTTATCTTCAACAGCCGCTTTCATTGATTGGGCGAATCGTGAAATTCATCTCAGCCCTTCAGAAGACGGTAATGAACATTTTGAAGCACCACTAGGCGCTCTTCACATTGAACATGATTTACTCCTACCGCCCCACTCGGCAGTCGTTGCAAGTCTCGTCGTCGCCAACCCAGTCGCAAGTACTGTCGCTCTCATCGAACCTCTCCACACCTGTCTAGACAAAAAAGGAATTGTGATTCCTTATTCTCTCTCCACCATTGCCGACGATACGTGTTACATATGGATAACCAACACTTCAACCCATCCTCAAATCCTCCCCCGAAGAACGCGCATTGCCACCCTCCAAGTGCATATTGAACACAGCTTGGCTGCACTTTCCACGACTGCCGCTCATACCAGACCGATTGCGGAAAATAACGTCACCGAAAAACTGGAGAGGATGATCGCCTCAACCGTCGTCCAAGCCGAACGTCTCAAATTGCGCACTCTTCTTGCATCTTATAGCAGTGTCTTTGATTTCACTGACCAGGTATTAACCCGTACCACACTTGTGGAGCATCATATCGACACCGGTGACTCCCCGCCCCTCAGGAGCAGACCATACCGAACATCCGCTGCAGAACGAAGATTGATACAAAATCACATCACTGACATGCTGGACAAAGGTGTGATCGAGCCTTCCTCCAGTCCCTGGTCGTCGCCCGTCGTTCTAGTAAAAAAGAAGGATGGTACCTGGCGCTTTTGTGTCGACTATCGCCGCCTTAACAAAGTGACTCGAAAAGACGTATACCCACTTCCCCGGATAGATGATACGCTTGATACGCTACAAGGCTCATCATACTTTTCAACCATGGACCTCCGAAGTGGCTATTGGCAAGTTCCAGTTACTTCGGCTGATAGACCTTAAACAGCATTTATAACACCTGAAGGCCTTTACCACTTCAACGTTATGCCTTTCGGACTCTGTAATGCGCCTGCGACATTCGAGCGCATGATGAACGTTCTCCTTCGTGGCCTCTCTTGGAACATCTGCCTTTGTTACCTGGACGATATTGTTGTCTTTTCTTGAAACTTCGATGACCACCTATCTCGTCTCCGCACGGTCCTTGACTGCATTCGTGCTGCTGGGTTACAATTGAATTAAAAAAAAAATTATTTTTGCCGCCAAGAAAATCAAAGTGCTCGGTCACCTGGTCAGCGCAGATGGAATACGCCCAGACCCAGACAAAACACGAGCTGTGTCCGACTTCCCGGTCCCACAAAATGTCAAGGACTTGAGAACATTTCTGGGCTTATGCACGTACTTCAGAAAATTTATTTCCGGATTTTCTTATATCGCTGAGCCGCTCAATCAACTGCTACGCAGAGACGCATCTTCTGAATGGGGCCCACACCAGGAAACATCATTTGAAACACTCAAGACAGCATTAACGTCTGCTCCAGTCTTGGGCCACTTCGTCGAAGGTGCCGACACCGAGATACGCACCGATGCCAGTGGCCACGGTATAGGCACCGTTCTCGCTCAAAGCCACAATGGCCAGCAACGTGTCATTGCCTATGCTAGCCGAACACTTAACAAAAGCGAACGCAACTTTTCGACTACTGAAAAAGAATGCTTAGCCGTCATCTGGGCTGTCTCCAAGTTTCGTCCCTATTTGTATGGATCGCCATTTCGTATCGTGACTGATCACCACGCGCTTTGCTGGTTGGCTAGCCTCAAGGACCCCTCGGGACGTCTAGGTCGTTGGTCCTTAAAGCTTCAAAACTACCTTTTCACAGTCGTCTACAAATCAGGGAAACGACACCTCGACGCTGACGGATTATCTCGATGTCCTCTTGCTGACGATACAACCATTTCTCTCTAGACACAAACCTCACATGCTACAGCAACTCTCGATAACATCGACATGGCTTCAGCGCAACTGTGTGACGATTCCTTGAAACCGCTGATTCATTACTTACAAGGCGTCGCAACATCCTGCACTCAACGCACTAAACGACGCGCCCGTCTCTTTATTATTCAGAATAATGTCCTTTATAGACGCAACTACGAGCCCCAAGGACGACAATGGCTTCTTGTGGTTCCGCGACAATTACAGAAACAAATTTATTCAAGCGAATCACGACGACCCTACAGCCGGTCACCTCGGCTTTGCTAAAACGTATTTCAGTATACGCTCTAGATTTTTCTGGACTGGCATGCACCGTACCATAAATAAGTATGTTCGCGCATGCCATTCATGCCAGACCAAGAAAAGACCCACAACAGCAGCTCCTGGGCCTCTCCGACCCCTTTCTCCACCGAACCACCCATTCGAGCGCATTGGAATTGACTTTCTGGGGCCCTTTCCCCAGTCACAAGCCCAAAACCGATGGATCATCGTAGCTGTCGACTACTTAACACGCTACGCCGAAACCAAAGCGCTCCCGACCGCCACGGCCCTTCATGCAGCCGATTTCTTTCTTCATTCCATCCTTCTTCGACGCGGCGCCCCTCAGTCCATCATCACAGACCGGGGAACGCCTTTTGTTGCAAACCTCCTCCATGAGGTTTGCCGCCTTGCAAACACTATTCATCACATCACGACCGCCTACCATCCCCAAACGAATGGCTTGGCAGAGCGATTTAATCATACTCTAGCCGATATGATGTCCATGTACATTACTGACGATCAGGACAACTGGGATTTTATTTTGCCCTACGTTACATACGCGTATAACGCCAGCCGTCAAGCCACTACTGGTTACTCCCCTTATTATCTCCTATATGCTCGCGAGCCGTTATCTACCATTGACACATTGTTGCCATATATAGAAGATTCTTCTCTCGACAATTACGCCCAAGACGTTCTCTACCGTGCTGAAGAAGTCAGGCAGCTCTCACGTATTCGCACGCTTGCATCACAACAACAACAAATCATTCGTCACGCCGAGCACCACCCTCCGGTTTCATACAATATCGGTGCAGAGGTTCTTGTTTGGACACCGTCTCGCCAGCCCGGAAAATGTGAAAAGCTCCAAAAACAATTCCGAGGCCCCTTCCGTATTTCTCGCCAGCTGTCACCTACGAACTACGAAGTAACTGCGGTACTTCCGCCACGAGACAACCGCACAAAATCTACTGATATCGTCCACATCGCCCGCCTCAAACCCTACCACCGCCAAGCTTCCTAACCACAAGGGCCGGTGGACCGGCCCTCTTTGCAAGGGGAGGCACCTGTTAGGTCGAAAGAAGAAGCTGCATCTCAACCGGTGCCCGCAGACCTCGTGCAGCGCTAGAAGCTCGTGCTGTGCTCGGCCATTGCTCGAATCGTTATATTGGTGACACCACTGTAACCCCCCATTCACACTGGAAGCGCATCCGCGTTCGCGAAGCGGTTGCGAACGCGGTTGTATAAAGATCCAGTGCAATTGCACGCGCATTTGATGTCATCGTGTGCGCGTGCAATTGTACTGAATCCTTATACAACCGCGTTCGCAACCGCTTTGCGAACGCGGATCCGCTTCCAGTGTGAATGAGCCCTAAGGGCTCATTCACACTGGAAGCGGATCCGCGTTCGCGAAGCGGTTGCGAAGGCGGTTGTATAAAGATCCAGTACAATTGCACGCGCACTTGATGTCATCGAGTGCGCGTGAAATTGCACTGAATCGTTATACAACCGCGTTCGCAACCGCTTTGCAAACGCGGATCCGCTTCCAGTGTGAATGAGCGGTAATCGCTCCTCGCTCATTGTATAAACCCCATCTATTCATCAACAGTCTTCCAATATATATATATAAAACGCATAACTTAGACTAGGCAAAACAAATACACTAATTTCGTGGCCTTCTACCCCAATATATATGACGCTATCGAGTTTGAAAACTGTACACAATATAGGCCAGGCCATCCAAAATATACTTACAAAAGATTATTTTTCGGTAAGAATTTAAACATTTAAAAAACGTTTTTAAACAAAACATTAAAAAAATACCCATAGTGAAAAAGAAAAAAAAAAGAACCCTGTTTCCTTCCTACTAACACTTTGGGGTACGACTCTCCTTAGGCCAGGCGAAAAAACGTACAAAAGCATTCCACCATTTTCCCGGTACAAAGTTCTAATCGGTCAAAGTGGCCGTTGCGAAACTCCGGCACTTTCGCTTCTCTCCGCCGCTGGTCTCTCTTTGCACTCTTTGAAAAAGTTCACTTTTTTTACCGCTCCATACAAGAAGTTCAGTGTGATAGTATGTATTTACACAAAACACCACAAAAGTTAGCGATGCTTCTGTCGCTTAGAACGGACAGACATAAAATTAAATTGTTGTTGGCCTTCCTGGCTGCCTTGCGAGTTCGAACCAATGTCAAGATAGCACATTCACTATAATCAGATTTAAAAAGGCTTAATTGCAGTGAGCTCGCTTGCAGCAGTTCCCGCCACCGAGAGGAGATGACCGCACTGCTCATCTTGCGTGCAGATCCACACATGCCACGATTGTATACGCCTGGTACACGTGGCAAAGTTTTTCACTCGTCCATCTTCTGTCTACGAAACTGATCGACGGCTGCAACAGGCGCATGAACCAGTGACACGTTCTTCAGCGTGTCTGTCAGCTGAGCAATCACTTCAGGTGCGGACTGGATGAGGTCGGTGTTTTTTTACCTCAAGTTGTGCAGAGAAGCGTGATGCTTGATGAGCCCACCCACACCGTCACAAGCGTTCTTCCCATGCCCTGTGGCAGAGAACAGCCATTTGGCGGATGTATAGTTGGCACGGCACAGCTCATACAACTGAAACCTGTTCTTAAAATGGCTCGCTGCACCATCACTAACGTAGGTTACGTGCGTGTAGACGGGCGATGCTTCCTCCAAGAGCTCGTGCACCTTTCCTATGGCATATAGGGCGTGCGCTGAATCATGGTGCAAGTCATCGCTAATGACGGCAAAGCTCTTAGTTGACTTTCTTGCCGTGACGACACAGGTAAAGATGGAAACTTGCTTTTTGTGCCAATGGTAGGACTGTGTTTCATTCGGGAGGAGAACTGTCCAATTCTCTGCAAAATAAAAATGCAGAACAATGCTTGCTCTTCGCTCACATTCCTTCGACTCATGGACAGCCGCGGCTTGAGTGCGACGTACATAATCATGAACAATCCATTTGGTCACCCATTTGCCGAGCTCTTTCACAAAGCTGGTTGGGGACACTGCCTTTTTGATTAGGTCGCCGCGTTCCCACAAAGCAAATGTGACCTCATCTTCGTCCGCCACTCCCAAGCTGTCCAAGGTAAGGCCGTCACCCATTGGGCAGCGCTCACAATGGCCCAAGAAACATTTTGTGGACGGAGAGCTGCAAAGGAAAAACGCTTTCAAGCATTGATTTCTCGCTACCCGTTGTGTTTTCGAGCGCGGAAACACACAAGTTAGCATTGGCGCAATACGTGCAGCCGCAGACTTCTTGCTGGGGGGCGTGCAGTACCCATTTTGGGCGCAAAGTGTAGAACTTTGACAGACCAATTGAACTGCGAGGGTGGGCTTCGTGGAATATTTGAAATGTTTCCCGTACTGAATGTCCCCTAGCCGTAGTTATACGGCCAGGGGGACATTATATAGAAAGATGATCCTCACGATAAGTTGAATAATTACCACAATTTTGTTGAATAATCTTAGTCAGTAAAAACAACCATATTGTTCAAATCAGGAACTTTCTGAGCGGCATCCAAAACAACAAAATACTTCAATTTTAAGAAAGAATCGCAGCACATGAGAAACGCGGTGTTGTGCTAAAGTTAGCACTCGTGCAACAGGCGCAAGTCTTAAAGGTGCAAAAACGCGGATGACAATTTCATCATCCAGGTCCATCAGGCCAAATCATTAAAAATCAACGAATACCGAGTAGCGTTCTTTTAAAGTCGGGATGGTGTGGCTGTTTTCATGGATTCGTTCATCTTATGGAATTTGGGAACCCGCGCCTCGCCTGGGAACTTTTTGAGAACAACCCAGTTCCAAACTAAAGGCCGAATATAAAATGTACGGCCCTCGAGCACATCCTAGTACTATGGCAAATACATGAAAATTAGCCAGTTTTGTGAAAGCCTGTCTCAAAGTAGAGATCGTTTGGCCGTTTCTACGCCATCTTTTGAAACTTTGTCACCCGCACCTCGCCAGGACACTTTTTGAGGACAACTGAGTCCCCAACTAAAGTTGGAATATAAAATTTAAAGCCTTCAAACACCATCCTGGTATTATAAAAATACTTCAAACTAAGTCCTTTTTAAGAAAACAGGTGCTAAAGCAAAGATGGTTTGACCGTTTTTACGCATTAGATGATATTTTGAAATTTTGGCACACGCGCCTCGCCAGGGAACTTTTCGAGGACACGGCGCTTATCAACTAAATACTGAGCGTTAAATATATAGCAATCGATCATCTCCTGGTACATTGGCAAGTACATTAAAATCAGTCCTTTTTGAGAAAATCGGTGCCAATGTGGGCGGTTTGGCCTTTTTGACGCGTTCATTAATCTATTGAAATTGTGAAACCCGCGCCTCACTCACTCACTCAGGAACTTTAAGGTCGACCGGGAGCTTAACTGCTAATGAAATACAGAATGTATTACCCTAGACTATAAGACGCTGCTATGGAAAATCCTCTAAAATGAGTCATCTTTGAGTAAACTTGCCTTGCAATGGACATGGTTCGACTATTTACAGGCATTCGGTCGTTATTTCACATTCGGACATCCGCGTCTCATCCGGGAACTCTCTGAGTCGGCTGAGTTCTTAACTGGTTACAAAATCCAAACATTAGGGCCCTCGAATATAAGCTGCTTCTATGGTAAATCCTCCAAAATGAGACATCTTTGAGATAACTTGTCTTGAAGCGGACATGATTTAACTGTTTTTAGGAATTCGTTTATCATTTCAAACTTGGAAAACCACGCCTTGCCTGTCTCAAGTTCTCAATCTCAACCAAGCTCTCAACGGGCGACAAAATATAAAATGTAAAGCCACCAACTACAAGCCGCTGCTATATAAAAATCTTAAGCTTCAGCTCTCTTCGAGGAATGTGATATCAACCTAGATATTTCAATACGCTCTTCTCCGGAATTTTTTTTTTTTTTTTGGCGGAGCTGTTAAGGGCTAGGTTCCTCAGGATCGTGTCCGTGTATGTCGACACAAACCTGCCTGGACAGCTACCGCCATCTATATGCGACGGCGCCAAGCACACAACCAGCATGGTTTCCGCTGTCGCTCGTAGATGGCGGCAACCTTTCCAGCTATAATAGAAGCATGGATAGTTGGGGGCGTTGGTGGGAATTCATCGTAGAAAACACCGCAAAAGACAGACGACGACGAAGAAGAAGCACACAGTATTTTTTTTTTCAAGACATTATGAAATAATTTTTTCTATTACGAAACTCAACTTCACAAATTTCATTTGTTGTGTATAGTTTCAGAAGTTCTTCACAGAGCATGTAAGAAATTAAATGTTGTTATTTTGCTGTTTGTGCGCAGGGCGATTTGGATAATGAATTTAATGTAAACATTTATTACATGATTTACTATTACTTTTGACATATGAATACCCAGGTCGCAAGAAAAATTATCCTCCTAAATTGGGTACTCACAGAAGTGCTCCCACTCTTTTCAATAAAAAACACGTTGTTATAATCACATAACATTAATAATTACCAAAAATATTGTGATTTTTTTTATAAGTTTACATTATCTTTATATATAAGTAATTTTTATGCTAGATTATTGATGTCAGTAACAGAATACTAGAAATGATTATAAACGTCTGATCAAGGACTAATTCACAATATTTAGCATTTTGGTCTCAAGAATCCAAAAAATAATATTGAGAAAAAACGAAATGTATCCAGCACATGTTTGAATCTTCTGGTTAACTGTAAACATATGTCGAATCTTGTATTTTGTTGTCTTTTTAAACTGTTCTCCTTTGAACTTCGCCGCTTCTAAAAACTTTGAGGAAGGTGCCTCCGAAATATATCCTTATGCAGATCTAATCCACATTTTTAACTCTACAAAGTTTTCCATGATATTTGGGAGGAATATTATATAACTTATACAGTCATAACAAGTTTTACATTCAAAAATCAACAGTACACTTTCATTAACTTAGATACTATCCGTAGTGGCAATGCGTCAAAAGTGTTTATTCGACTGAGGAAACTGGAGTTTGCCCGTCCTCATGCTTGAATTTTAGCACAAGAATAGCGCTATATAATATAATAAAGTAGTAGCGTAACAAATTGTTCGAAGTCGAACGTTGCGGTGGAATAGTTATATTTGCATATTAAATACATGAGCTTCTATATGAGCGCTGCCGTAACTAGCTCAGAGATGGCGCAAGCATACGATGGCACAAATATCTAGGGACGCTTAGAAATATTTTATTTTCATTACTTTTATTGTTTCCCCTTAAGGCGCACGAGAAGTAATACAGAACGGGGCCGGGGGGGGGGGGGGGGGGAGGGACATTTGGCAGAGCAGTGTTGACAAAACGACACGTTAATAATTGAAAACGAAGAAACATGTCGCGGAAGGAAGTGGACGACAAAATTACTGGCGAATTTCTGTGGGTCTATTATTGTGACACTGGCTTCGGGTAGTTTGCACCAGTCACTAATAGTAAGCTGAACAGGCAAGAACTTGTAAGGATTAGTGCTGGGAATGTCAAGGTGCAATTCGCAAGGGTGGTCAAGTCGGTGAGAAATCAAAGAGGTTTGTAAAGGTTTGTAAAGCAATTTTAGCCTGATTATTGTTCTATTGCGTGTTAAAAAGGAAGCTGAAGGACGGATTTTAAAGAGGTCACACTTATTGAGTAGTGGTAGATTTGCAAAATTAAACCAGCTGCTTTATTTTGGATTGACTCTTATTCATTTTCTAAGAAGGCTTGGTGGGGGTTCCAGATGGCTGAAACATATTCCAAACGGGGTGGTGTTAATGAGGTATAGGCTGCTACTTTTATCAGATGCGAGGGAGAGGGTACGCCAGAGAAAACTGAGTGATTTGTTAGACTTCGCTGTTATGTTTTCCCAAGAAACATTGCTGCTTAGGAAAACCTGAGGTATTTATAGTGCGTCACTTGCTCTATGTGATTCTTGAAAAAAGTATAATTAAATGTAGTCGGAACACGTTTATAATAAAAACAATGGATTTAGTTCTTTTTAACTTTAACCTCCATCTTCCATTTTTGGCCACAAAACTCGATTCCGATTAGGTCATCTTGCAAAGTGCTACAATATTGTGTGATTCTTCGCAACACGCGTCAGAAATTGAGCAATGATAGGAGTAAAAGTCATACGGGCAACACCCGTTCGGAGCGGTCCTGGTTCCCAGGACCGCTCCGAACGACTGAAAATAAACCCAATTGTATTTAGACATCTTCATTATTTGATTCCAGGAAGACTTCATAACAAGTTCACTAAATCAATTAGTAACGCGGCGTTTCGAACTTTGCACAAAATTCAAGCAAACAAAAATGTGAACGCATTAGCCCAGAAAATATTGCAGATAATCGAAAATCGTTTACCGAAGGTCTCGTTCAATACATGCCCAAATGTTCGCACGCGCGTTGTCTTCCGAGAAACACCCCTTCTCGAAGACTGTATGTGATCCTTTCGTAGCGGTGGCTCGAGTATTCGGCCACATCACCTGGCGACGTCCAAGGCTATAGAAGCTCATTCGTTTCTGTCGTCTCGTCAAAGGTGTTTCCGTCGAAGGAACCTTATGATCTTACGAGCATTCCGAAGGGCTAGCTGTAGAGAACTTTATGCCAAATAACCGGCTTAATCAATGAAGAACGTTCAGGTTGAATAGGGACACCAACACAATCTCAGTCGTGGTACATTCGAGGGACGCCGCAGAAAAGTTTTTGGCGCTGCACTCTCACCACTCTGGATAGAGTCGTGCCGATGGTGACCCACGAGATTCATCCAAAGGACACGGTAAGCAGCGTGGTGCACGGCAGCGACTGCGGAGAGACTTCGGACACTTTAGCGAACGCTCTGCGGTCCAAAGTGGGCATGGAAGCACGCCGAGGAAGCACATCGTCAACTACTTGCTTCTTACCCTGCAGGTTGGTAAAAATGACGATTGTTATTATAAATCAAATGACGTTTGTACTGTAGTGCTTCCATGCCCAGAAGCTTTGGTGAAGTTATTTAGAGTATTGTTATTGCTGCTTTGTGGTGATGTCGAGACCAACCCCAGTCCAACTAATGCTGAACTAGCTAAGCAGCTTGATGAAATGATGCGGTTAATGCAAGATATAAATGCGCGTACTCAGAGGGTTGAGCAACGGCAAAATAATATTCTAAGTCCGATTAAAAATATAAAAACAAACTAGGAGCAGCTACCGCCTACGGTTACAAATATCGGTAAGAGGGTTTCCGCGATTGAGGTGAAGGCTGCATCAACCGACGAACTACACTGCGAGCTGGCCCGTAGCATTCAAGCCGTTCAGCGCGTTGAAAGGGGAAATTATCTTTTGCGCACCAGCTTAGACGAAATGGAAGACCAGACACGCAGAGACAATCTTGTGTTTCATGGGGTGGACGACTGCGCTGGTGAAACGTGGGCCCAGGCAGAAGATAAGGTTATTCGTCTACTTTCAGATTCAGCTTCGTTTAGTATTTCACGGGAAGAAATTGTACGTATTCACCGTGGTCGCTCCGTTGTAGCTGTTGTGTACGTGGGGTTGATCTGCTTGTGTTCCGTGTATTCTGTGTGTTCAGTGATGTATGTGCATCTCTACCATGTAGCGTTCGAAAGTCGGCAGAACCCAAAAAAAAACAAAAAAAAAACAACAACGCCTTTCCGATTTTTTTTTTTGCCGTTTGAGCGTCATCTGTTGGAAGCTATATCTGTTACACGAGGGGAGGAAGTTTCCTCCATTGAGAGAAAAAAGGTGGCAATTTTCCTCCTTTCTTAGGGGAGCGAATTTCCTCCCCGTTTTGTAGGAGGAACTTTCCTCCCTTTATGGAGCAATATACGAGACACGCGAGTTTCTCCTTTAAGGGAGGAAGTACTACTCCCTTTTTTTAGAGTGTAACGGCGAAACCCGCAAGAGAAAAAAAAAGTCCCAAACGATTTCAAGATCTTGAAGTTCACGCAAAGAAAATGGCAAATAAGCACGCTGAAATTAGAAAGAACGAAGTAGAAGTAGAGAAACGGCAAGCACTCAGGGAAAGCGAACTTCAAAGGCGCCTCAAAGCAAAAGAAGCAGTCAGGAAACAGCAGCAATGTGTATCACAGCAACACCAGCCCACAGCCCACGATGTGCAGCAATCATGCAATGCAGCATCGGTTTTTCAATCCACTGGACCTGAACAACCAGCTAGCTCCGTCGTCACAACGACGGCAACACAGGAATATCTTCATGCCGCACTCGCCGAAATGCAGCAGCAGTTGCAGCAGCAGCAATAACAAATGCCAGCAACAGATGCATCATCAACAACAACACGAAATCTAGAGAGAGCAACTTGTCGTTAGTTAGAACGAAGGCAAAAGGCAGTGGCGTTCCTATTAATAAGGATTTTTCACCAGCTACACGTCAGCAAGGCGGTAAGTTGGGCTAGTTGGTTTAACATCGTCAAACGTGAAAACAGCGCAAAAAACTGGAACAAAGGACAAGTGAAAGAAGTGCACGGACAAAGCGTTGACTGTCAACTGAAGTTTAATTTTTAGGCGAACCAGAAAAATGAACACATCTGTGCGGGAGTTCGGGCCTCCTTCTGAGTTGACACTCGCCGATACAGCCGCTAGAGCCCTTGCTGACTCAGCGAGTTAACCCCCTCCGTCATAGCAACCAAGAAACGATCACTGTCATTCTTCCGAAAATATGTCTATCTTTTTTACTAACATAAGGAGCGAGCTAAAAAAGCGAGATGAGTTATGCGCTGTGCTTGACTCGTCATCGGCTGACGTTGTGGTCCTCACCGAGACGTGGCTTTCCGCTACAGTACGGAATAGTGAAATATTCGATTGTCAAAAGCGGTTTAACGTGTATCATTCCGATAGGCAGTTTGGATCTGGAGGTGGTGTACTAATTGCAGTTGCCGACTCTATTGTTTCCTATTGTGTAAACTTGGCGTTAAATATTGAGTTTCTCTGCGTTTGTCTTGAGGTGAAATATTTATTTATTTATTTATTTACATACACTCAATGCCCTGGGGGCGTTACAAAGGGGAGTGAGTGAAAAAAAAAAAGAAAACAACAACAAACAGTATTAGAAGACATGGAATAGGTCACGAGTCACTTTCGCAAAAATAATTAGTAACAGCACTTTTAAACACATCTACCGAGGGTAATAATATTAATGACGCCGGAAGATGGTTCCGCTCGGGTGATGTCCTAGAAATGAAAGAATCGTGATAGGCTGAGGTTCGAGAATAAGGAACGCCGACTTTGTACTGGTGATCGATGCGTGGAGAAACGTAAGGTGGGACGAGGAAGAGCTTCTCTTTAGGAATGGGGTTAGAATTGTATATTTTATAGAAAAGACATAGACGAGAACACTTACGGCGCAAAGAAAGCAGTGGCAAAGAGAGAAGAGATTTCATGGATGATACACTAGCTGTCCGGTGATAATTATTAAGTATGAAACGAGCGCCGCGGTTCTGAACTGACTTGAGATGAGAAGTGAGCGTCGTCTGACCAGGATCCCAGATTGAAACTGCACACTCTAATTTTGAGCGAACCAAAGATTTGAATAATATTAGTTTGAGAGAAACTGGCGTTAGAGAAAAGTTACGTTTTAGGTAGCCTAACATAGAATTGGCATTCGCAATGATGTGGTTAAAATGAATATGCCAGGAGAGGTTAGAAGTAATATGCACACCGAGGTATTTACATGTAGTCACACATTCTAAAGAAACGTTATAAAAAAAAAGTTATTCTTTGTGTTTGCTATCGTCCGCCGAAATGCACCTCTAGTTTTGTAAACGAACTTCATGATGCTATCAATAAGGTTGTAACAAGGTTGCCAAACAGTCCAATATTTACTCTAGGTTATTTCGATTACCCAAACATATGTTGGTCACGTGAGAGCCCGTTTCCTAATCCATTTTCGTCGGAGTGTTTTGATTTCTTGAACATGTGTTCCGATTTTAACTTGTCACAGCTAGTTACAGAACCCACAAGAATTGCAGCCACGTCAGCAAATGTTCTTGACCTTGTTCTAACTTCCACACCTGACCTTGTATCCCTAATATCTCACCTACCAGGACTAAGTGATCACTGCTTGTTACTTATCTCTCTGAGCATACCAAAGTGTAATAGTAGAAAACAGATAAAACTTAATTATTCGAGACTACCGAAATGCTAATTTCGACGCTATAAACGATGCCCTGAGCCAGTTCGTTGATCACTATGTTGTTAACTGCTCCGAGCGTTCCGTTGAGCAAAACTGGAATATGTTTATGGGTCAAGTCGCCGTTCTCACCGACAAGTACATTCCACTGTGATCTGTAACGTCTCACCATCAATCGCCATCGTATAACCCGTCACTGAGGAGGCTATCGAACAAGAAGAAGAGATTGTTTCGTGCCGCTAAATTTTCCAGTACCTGTAACCGGTGGGAATCTTATCACAACGCCAATGCAGTTTCCAAAAGTGCTATTCAAGATGCAAAAAACGAGTATCTTAGCTTTAAGCTACCGTCTAGGTTAGCCACTAACCCAAAGCAGTTATAGAATGTTGCTAGTAAGAAAAAAAAATCGTAATTTCACTGAAAGCCGCGAATGGATACGTAATTACTAGCGATGAATGTGCTCGCGTTTGAAATTATATTTTTATTAAGTCCTTTCAGACTGTTATTACCACACCGATTTGTAGATTTGACGCGAGTGATTTTTTGCCTATGGGACCCGTTCTTGTCGACCCATTTGGTATTCTTAAAATAATCGATAACTTAAAAATTTCTGCTTCTGCTGGCACCGACAACATTAACTCAAAGTTCCTCAAAAACATTGAGATAATATAAAAAATCTTTGATATTATCTCAATTTTTTTCCTATTTGATTTCACTTGGAGAGTTGCCTGCTGATTGGAAGATAGGGAAGGTAATGCCACTCCACAAAGGAGGTGATAAATATTGCCCGGAGAACTATCGACCAATTTCGCTTACTAGCATTCGATGCAAGATACTAGAACATATCATCTACTCACAACTAGTTCAATTTTTAGAATCTAACCTTTTCTTCAGCACCGCTCAGCATGGTTTTCGTAAATCCTTCTCTTGCGAAACGCAGCTTTTGTCATTCACTCATGATTCGCACCTAGCGCTTGACCGAGGGTCCCAGGTAGACTGCATATTTTTTTTTTAGTCTTCCAAAGCATTCGATAAAGTTTCACACAAGCTGCTGCTATTAAAACTGAACAGTCTTAACATTGACGCAAATGTTCTGTCCTGGATAACTTGTTTTCTCACTAATCGTTCCCAGTTTGTAACCGCTAACGATGAAACATCCCTACTCGCCTCCGTCAATTCTGGAGTACCGCAAGGTCCTGCATTAGGTCCGCTATTGTTCCTTATCTACATTAACGATTTGCCGAATTCGATCTCTTCTTCAATTAGTTTATTCGCAGATGATTGTGTTATTTACAGAGAAGTTACTAACGCCTCGGATGTTCTGAATTGACAAGCTGTCATCAACCATGTTTCAAAGTGGAGTGATTTATGGGGGATGGAACTGAACACGACTAAATGCAAGGCCATGACAGTATCGCGTAAATGTAATTTTCCTTCTTCTTATTTCTTCGAAGATGTCCCCTTACATTCTGTCTCTTCTTATAAATACTTAGGCGTGTATATAACCTCAGATATTTCCTGGCAAATGCATGTTGAGTATGTTATTAATAACGCTAACCGAATGCTGGGTTATCTAAAACGAAACTTTCAACTTGCCCCTTCATCTCTGAAACTAACCCTGTACAAAACGCTTGTACGCTCTAAATTACAATATGCTTCTTCTATCTGGGACCCCGGTCATTCCAAACGAACCAACGCCCTGGAATTAGTGCAGAATCGCTCTGCTCGTTTTATTCTTATGGTATATTCGGCTGGTCGCTTTTCAGCCTCTTGGACCGCTCTGAAAAGCCGGTGTGCATTCGCCTAGTCGATGCCAGGCGCTCCAAGTATATTCAGCTGGTTCTTTCGGAGCGCTCTTGAAGCTCGGACTCTCGCCGTCCTCCGAATCGGAGCGGTTTGAGGCGATCTGACTTGGAAGTGGGAGCGCGCGAAAGATCTGGCTGCCGACCGGTCACGTGACTCCAGCCACTCCGCCATTTTGCTTTCCTGTCGGAAGCGGACGGCGAGAACGCAACTACTCCGCAGCAAAAGGTCTGCGAAAAAAAGCCGTCAGTCTCGACGCCGTCACCGTTGTGTTGTGCTGCCCGAATTGAGGTGACATGTTGTTGAAACGAAGACGTTTAATGTTAGGGGTGGCACCGTCAGTGCTGCTGGCGAAGCTAGCTGACAGCGACAACACCAGCAGCTCCGACGACGACGACGACGAGGGCCGTGTTTACGAAGCGAAGTTTGCCGAGTTGTTTGACGCACCTTGTATGGTGCCCAAGGTCAAGGCCTATGTTTCTATAGTGCGGACCTACTCGCATAAAGCGGTAAGAACGAAAGTACGAGAGTTTTCAAGCTGTAATGCTGTCTTTTTTTATAGTTTCGCA
Source organism: Ixodes scapularis (assembly GCF_016920785.2). Taxonomy (NCBI): domain Eukaryota; kingdom Metazoa; phylum Arthropoda; class Arachnida; order Ixodida; family Ixodidae; genus Ixodes; species Ixodes scapularis. The sequence goes on along the minus strand of NW_024610108.1, from coordinate 275,320 downwards.
AGAACTTCCGCTTGGCACGGCTGGCTTGCGATGACCTTATTAGCGTCCGCGTTGACGGCTGCCATGTTTCAAGGATTGACGGACGGATGGATGACTGAATACTGCTGAACCCATTGAATTTGAGAAGCAAAAGTTCCGCTAGAGGGCGGCTCGCGTCGTCCTCTAGTGGCGCAGGCCACCTTCTATCCGCTCGGCTTGCAGCTCCGAAAAGTTGAGGAGCTTTCGGCTGGCTGGGCGCGCCGATTCTCTCACTCCGATGCGGAGGCGCTCCGGGTTCTGGTAGCTCCTACTCGGATGATTGGAGCGCTCGAAAGTGACCAGACGAATATACCATTAGTAACTTTCATCGTACCGCAAGCGTGAGCTCAATGAAAACTAGCCTATTACTGCCTAACGTCAATTTGCGTCGTAACATAGCTCGCTTATGTCTTTTTCATAAGATATAACATACTAACTCATTACTCCACAGCCGACTATTGAATCAACCATCTTATATTTCACCTCGCATTGATCATATGTATAAAGTAGACATTCTAAAATGCAACACTATTTCATTCCAAGAGTCATTCATTCCAAAAACTTCAGTGGATTGGAACCACCTTCCCGCATCTATTGCAACAATTGATCCTGATCATATATTTAGGACTGCCATAAATAATCTATACTGCTCAGATTGAGCTGCGAAGTGTACTACTGGCACTATACCCCACTCCCCTCTGTAATGCCAATGGCCTTGAGGGTATTTTAAATAAATAAATAAATGCAGCAGCAGTTGAAACAATTCCAACAGATGCTGCGGCGCCCCAAGCGGAGCATTCTGCAATGTTCATGGTCGTCCCCCAAACTCCGCCGATCCAGGTTCAAAACCGTAATGGCTTCCAGACTCCTGAATAACGCGTCGTTCGGATCCTGTAGTGTAACTGTCGTGGGCTAGCAACAAGAAAGACCGAACTCTTTACGCAGCTGTCGGACCCACAATATGCCTGTGACGTTCTTTTACTGCAGGAATCTCGCGCCACGAACATTACATTGTCAGGTTTTGAAGGGCACGACAACCCTAGGATAGAATGCGCGGCGCGTTCATGCCAAACCTGCCTTAGTAGTGCTCAGGCCAATATATATGTTCGTCGCGGTGTTTCGCATATCAAGATAGACACGATGAACTGGTGTACTACCACGCAGGAGGTAGTCGCGGTCCTCGTCGCTCTCGACGGAACGACTAAACGCCTCTTTATTGTCTCCACATACGTTTGGCCCCTCCACGCAGCTTACGACTTTTCGTGGATCATAACGCTCCGCGATAAGTACCCCTCGGACAATGTAATCTTTGGAGGAGACTTGAAAGCTCGCTTCGAATAGTGAAGTTCTGCGCCGCACACCCCGCGCGCAGGGGAACTTGTGCACTGTTCTCGAACTAACCAACCTAACAATCGTCAATAATTTAGATTGCACGACGCGTTATGGCACTTCAGCACGCCAATCGGAGAGTGTTACAGATCTCACTCTCGCACCCGCGTCGACCGCCCGCCCTTCTCGCGTGGACTGTGCTTCCCGACGCGTGGGGAAGAGACCATTCCCCACACACTCTTAAAAAAGGACTAGTACTTCGTCCTTTTTGGGGACTAAATCGATGTCACTGAGAGTGATCCCCTAAAAACGGCAAAACCATGGTTTAGTCCCTTTGCATTGATCCCTTCAGGCCAAAGTTTTGATCCGTTAAAAGGATTGTTTTTGATCCCTACAGCAGGGCATCAGGGACTAAGTTTAAATCTTCAAGGGATTAATTATGGTCCCTTGTGCGCCGTCGTGCCCATAATTGGGGGCGTAACTTTGATCCCTTTGAGGATCAAAAATGGTGATTGGGGACTAACATTCTTTTGATTGGGGACTAAAGTTCGTCGCTTTACGGATTAATTTTGCATTTAAAGGGATGATATTTATAGTGACAGGGGAATAACTTTCGTCCATTTGAGGATCAATTGTGACCTTTTTAGGGATTAATTTTACTGTAATAAGGTAGTAAAATGCGTCCCTTTAAGAATCAATTTTGATCCTTTTAGAGTTGAATTTCATAGTAATGAGGGAGTAACTTTTGTCCTATTGTGGACAAATTTTGACACTTTTAGAGACGAATTTGCTAGTAATGAGACCCTTAAGCTGTGATCAGGAGTGAAAGGTTTGCGGCATTGAACAGCATCCTTTTCAGAAAAGGCAAATTGTGCAACTTGTTTGAAAAGGTATCTCTTCTCAAAAATTGCACAGTGTTTTCCAGAACAGGGAGGTATTCAATACCGCATACCTTTCACTCCCAATCACAGCTAAAAGGTGGAAATATTGCAGTACATCTGAAAAGTCGCACACCCTTATTAGGAAAAAAAGCAAGCGTCCGATGGTGCAGCCGACCAACGGAAGAAAGCAGACGACACGCAGACGAAATCCGTGGGCAGCAAAAGCGCCGTCGTTATGCAGGCGCATTTTTTTTAACTTGAAGTTTTTGCTTCCATTTCCCGGATTTATTTTTTAACCAAAGGTACATTTCAAACATATTATGTTCATTTTAATAAACCACGGTGGCCGCGAGCCTTCGCGATAAGGAGGTAGCGCCATTTATCAATACGAACCACCCGTTGTACTCCCCGACAAGTTTCTTGGCCCTATTTTTTACGGAAAGAGAGCTAGGATTTGTAATTTTACAAGAAAAAAAATGAAAGCCGTTTACAAATCCCTGTAGTGCCGAATTGGAGCGCAGCTCTTGAGGAGGAGTAGGGAAGGGTACTGAGGGGGGTCACGTCACCTGCGGGTAGTCACGTGACCCCGGGGGGTCACGTGACCTCGGGGGATCACGTGACTTCGGGGGGGGGTCACGTGATCTCGGGGGGGGGGGGGCGTTACGTGACCCCCCCCCCCCCCCCCCCCCAGTTATGCCGACGCCGACGCCGCTCAGGCTGGAAACGGGTAGGGTGCCTCAATGTCCTTCTGTTTAGGGTGATGCCACCCTTTGTAGTACCACATGCCGAGAGCACGCGCTCACGGGAAAAATAAAAATAAATCAACGAAAACAAAATGTCGCCATAGTACAGTCAGCGCCACAAGCGCGTGCAGGGACACGCTCTTTCACGCGCTTCTGAACAAAAAATAAAAATAAACGTGTGTGACAAAATGGCGAGATGCCGCCACCCTAAGCAAAGCGCACATGAAGGCACCCTAGAAACGGGCCCCTAAGAGCTGTTAAAACGGAGGTTCGGGCGAGTTGGTTGTTCATGACTTACAAGGAAACAGCGCACCCTCCAAACGAGCACTCTAAGCTTTCATGCACACAAAAAAGAGCCACTTACACAGCGCTGACTGACAACTCTACGTTATATTTACAATTTTCGTTTTTGTCTTTCTTTGGGGCTAGGGTTTCTATGGCATAGAATTGCCCTTTTCTTCTTCCTTCTTTTTCCTGTGTTTTTGTAATAGGAAGCTAAACCATAAAATTATTGTATGGCTAAGTACTCTAATTCTTTGTTGGATAACATTATGGAAGGAGTGCTGACACATCTCTCCTTTTGCCTGGCAATGTTCTCTGCTTCCATGATTTCTCTTGTCAGCTTGTCATAGTTCCTGCCTAACACTGTGCATTTCTCCAGCTGCCCTGTGCAGCCACAGTCTCGGTAGTGTATTCCTAGGTGTCCGGAGGTTTTGTTGGTGATAGTGCAGTTGTGCTCACGAAGGCGATCGTTGACGCACCGTCCGGTCTGTCCTATGTATTCTCGTCCACAGGATAGAGGGAAGGAGTAGACCACCTTTTCGGTACACTGTACAAAGTTGTTTTTATGTTTCTTCGTGCACTTGACTGTAGTTCTTGTGGGTGTGTTTACTCTCTTGCACAGGCTATGAAGTTTGTTAGGGGCTGAGAAGACGATGTCCAGGTTAACTCTATTAGCTATTTTCTTTAGACCGTGGGAAAAGTTGTGAATATATGGCACAATGATCGGTTTTTTGGCCCTGTCTTTTTCTTTTTCTATAATTTGGTCCCCTTGCTTGATGTCTTTGATGAGTCTTTCGGCCACTGATGTTAGTAATGAGGTTGGATATCCTGCGCATTTTAATCGAGAGACTTGTCCGTTGAAGCTTGCTTGCATGGAATGGCAGCACGATTTTGTAAGTGCGTTGTTGAGACTTAACCGCACAATGCTCCGCTTAACAAGTTTTGAGTGCGCCGAGTTGAAAGGTAGAAGTGTCTTTTTCCCCCTCGGCTCATAGGACCAGCACACATGATAAGGTATCAACATCTTGCTTGACATCAAAGACATCAAGCAAGACCACATTATACAAAAAGAAAAAGACAGGGCCAAAAAACCGATCATTGTGCCATATATTCACAACTTTTCCCACGGTCTAAAGAAGATAGCTAATAGAGTTAACATGGACATCGTCTTCTCAGCCCCTAACAAACTTCATAGCCTGTGCAAGAGAGTAAACACGCCCACAAGAACCACAGTCAAGTGCACGAAGAAACATAAAAACAACTTTGTACAGTGTACCGAAAAGGTGGTCTACTCCTTCCCTCTATCCTGTGGACGAGAATACTTAGGACAGACCGGACGGTGCGTCAATGATAGCCTTCGTGAGCACAACTGCACTATCACCAACAAAAACTCCGGACACCTAGGAATACACTGCCGAGATTGTGGCTGCACAGCGCAGCTGGAGAAATGCACAGTGTTAGGCAGGAACTATGACAAGCTGACAAGAGAAATCATGGAAGCAGAGAACATTGCCAGGCAAAAGGAGAGATGTGTCAGCACTCCTTCCATAATGTTATCCAACAAAGAATTAGAGTACTTAGCCATACAATAATTTTATGGTTTAGCTTCCTATTACAAAAACACAGGAAAAAGAAGGAAGAAGAAAAGGGCAATTCTATGCCATAGAAACCCTACTCCCAAAGAAAGACAAAAACGAAAATTGTAAATGTAACGTAGAGTTGTCAGTCAGCGCTGTGTAAGTGGCTCTTTTTTGTGTGCATGAAAGCTTAGAGTGCTTGTTTTGAGGGTGCGCTGTTTCCTTGTAAGTCCCTAAGAGCTGCGCTCTAAAACCGACACGGTTAATTACACCTTTGACGAAAAGGTTAGATTGCTACGTGAAGACGGCGATTTTTACGGTCCACTTTAGATAGAGCCTGGTGACTTGGTGACCCTAAATTTATAAATTAAAAAAAAGAAAACAGAAGAAAAAACCTGGCATGGGTTTCTGACCTTCACAAATATATGGGCTCAAGAAAGAAAAAATAATGTTCACTTAAATGCGAATGCATTCTTTCAATGCATTACACAAGCACATAAAAACTTTATTTTAACCGCATGCGTGGGAGGTCAGCAGCCTTGTGTCTATCCAGCCCAGCTTCGAAAGCTTGAGACCTACAAGTCTCTCAAAACAAACAAATGTGCAACGATATTTAACGAAGTACTGAACGTCTAAAACCCATGCCAGGCAGAAACAAAGTGCCACAGCTTCCAGAAGGCCCTCTGTCTCATGTGCCTGATTTACAAAAAAAGCACACTGCAGCGCTCTGCTGATGTCCTGGGACACACTGCGATGGAATAGACTGCAGGGCGCCTCTGAAACAAAGGTTGGGAATTAAGACAAATCATAAAATCGCAGTCTTTCTAACAAAAAAAGGGCTTACCCTTACAGCAGCCGCAGGTAACTGATGACGGACTAGCCGAAGCAGGTACCAGTGCATACTCCCTAAACCTAACACCCCAAACCAGTTACACAAACATAGTTCCTGGCAAATCAAAGCTAAATTGGACATTGGGGGAGCTGGACTATCTTCTCCAGGCTAGGTCATCATCGGGTACCCAAACCTCACCACGTGGTTCGACTGGTAAGCCAAGGAGTAGCACAAACATCGCGAAAAAATGGACCATCTCCGGGCAGCATTAAGTTTCGAGAGCACTGTGCCATCTAAAACTCCTAGATCTGGTTCCTGTGTGTGCAAAGGCTTTTAAAACGGATACAATAATGCCTTACATTAAAGCCAGAAAGGTATTTCGTTTATAACGAAAAATGCAGCCTTCAGCCTCAAAATACAAACGCCAGATTGTCATTTACGGATATTGTTGATCATATTCAACCTATTTCTGAACACGACGGGTATATTTCAAATTTTGTTGAAGTATTCCTTTAACATATTGCCCTACCACATAGCACCGACACTTTAGAATTTTTTTGTCCAACCACCGTCTCTACACATACTCCGTTTCACCTTAGTCAGGGCGCAGCGGATGCTACGAGCCATCAAAGCAAATCCAAAGCCGTGCGAGTGTCGTGTGTCCTTAGAAAGCGGGCGCAGCGACACGTGTTATGTGCTATGTTCTAAGAGAACGATTGGCTGCGATTTCTCTTCGCATCCGCTGCATCCGGACATAGGGTGAAACAGTAATACCATGCAGCCAAAGCCTACCAGCTGAAAAATAAGGGCCTGATTTTGTTTCCTCATTTGCACACACTTAATGAACAGATTAATCACCCCTGCTATTTTTTAAACTAATCCATTCAATTGTGCTCATTGCCGTGTCACGGCGATGCAACACAAAATATGAAGGCTGTATTTTAGCATCACATCTGTAATGCAAATTTATATATTTCTTTTTAACTGCAGCCATTCACCAATTTTTTTAATCTCAGTCATCACCAGACGGTCACTCACAATTTGAAATTAATGTACAGAAGCAATTCAAATTTCAGATGCCGTACAGCTAACTGTTAGATATCTCAAAGTTAATTTACATAGTTTGCATCCACCTATCACATGAACTGAGTCGGCACCAATTTCGTTGCCATAGAAAGCTAGCTGGATTGCGACTTCCGCTAACAGTCATTGAAAGCTAAATTCTAAAGCAGGTATACCTTGTTTCTCCGATTCTTTAACATCGTCCATCCTTTCAACAGTCTGGTAGAAAATGTCTGGCTTTGGCTTACCCCCTGTTAGTTCAAGCACGGTCGCCAGGTTTGCTGGGGCAATTTAAAAAAAGAAAGCGTTGCTTGGCATCAATGCTTGTGATGCAATGCAACTCAGCGAAAATCTGAAATAAAAATTGTTGACCTTTAGGCAACCTATAAATCGTAAACTACCCTGTAGAAAAGCAGGAGGCAGAAAATATTCCCATTTTATTATGAGAAACAGAATCGTAATGGCAAAAATGGTAGTGGTATATGAAAAAAAGTCGTGGTGTTTGCTTTTGGCTTGGAGGGAATTGCCAGTTAATAAGGCTATGGTATTGTTATCAGTTTTCTGAGACTAATTTGTTCCAAACACATTTCATTATGCTTGTGATCACATTTAGTTTTTCCCGTGCTTTGACAAACGCGGTTAATACTTATTTTAAAATAAACAAAGAAATAAAAATAAGTATGAAGTACCCCAATTTCCCACATAAGCCGACTAATGCAGAATGCGTAGTGTTTTTGTTTGGTCAGTTTCGATCAGACGCATCTCAGGTGCACCAAATCTCCCTCAGCAGGAGAAACATCCCAAAATATAAAACTATTTGCTCGGTTTTGTAGCCAAAATATAACTAAAACGCAAGTATTTTTTTATCATGCTGCTATAAGAAAGGCAAGCAAGAAGTGTCCTATGAAGATAATTTTTTTTAAAACGCATCTTGAACTTGAATAATTTCCACTGAATTGAGCATCAGGGCAAGCAGAGTGTGCTTGCTCTCTTGTTTTGTTTAACACTTGTAACAGGTGGGCAGGATAGTGCCACTTTAAACTTTGTTATCACATTGGGTATGCTCTCAGATCCAGCCAGCCGTGGATCATAAAACTTTTGACCATGCTTTCTGCAAATACTCATGTGCATGAGGGCAGGGTCAAGTAATGAAATACTTGTCCAGAGCGCCCATAGTTTCTGCCAACCCGTAAGCTGAGAGTTTGGAAGGAAATTAATAGCAAAAGACGAACAACGGCTTCATTTACTGCAAACGTGCTTAAAAAGGAGAAGTGTAATACAATAAAGGGTAAAGTGCACCTTTTTTCTATACCTTCTGCATGATGAAGCTTCTGAATGAGCTCGCAGATCAGGGCCGGTCTTGGTTTTCCCTCAGTCACCAAGAGAACAGTTGGCACCTTTTCTGAGGCAACATACATAAATCGCTATTTTCCCTTGACGCCAGTACTAATACGAAAAAAAACTGCAAAGATCTCCAAGAAAATTTATTTTCACATCTTCAATCTACTTGACGATATTTGTAAACTTCTCTTTAAAAAAAAAGCGAAACAAATCATTATTTATAAGTTGAAAAAAAATCGTAATTGATGTCAGCGGGATAAAAAAAGAGACCCATCCTGGTGCCAGGCTTCACCATGACAGGACGAACGGCGCGCTTATGCCAGGATTGGAGCCACAACCGCAAAGCAGATCTGCGCAACCGCAAAGCAGATCTGCGCGTTGGGGAACATTTTCCCCAACCGCGTCACCGAGCCAATGATATCTCCCTGCAGGAGCTCCCATTCGCTAGCAGCGCGATTGCACCATAATGGGGGTGGTCGTGGTCTTATAAGGGTACTTACTGCTGCTAAAAGCATGAGCGACGTCGTTAGTAAGCAACATGTTACCTGGTCTGTGAGCTTTAAGGCTGGATAGTCGTCTAAGATGTTGCAGATTGTAGAGTGTATGCTGATGTACCCTCTTTGCCCAGAAAGTCCTCTCCATGGCATCTTTCACCATTTCCATATACGTAACCGTTTCCTTCCTTTCTCTTCTCATTGCGTCCATGTGGCCGGCTATGAAATTTCGATCTTCAGTCGTAAGCGAGGATGCTTGCAGCTTCCGAAAATTAGAAGGAACGAGGTAAACCAACTTCGAACATAGCGAAAACACTCCGAGATTGCGAAAAAGAAAGGACAGGCAGACACAGTCTTAATTAACTAGCACCAGCTCGTTTTCGCCCTAAACTTCTCTTCATAAATCAACCCTTTTCCATGTGTCTGCTCTCCACCTCTGGTCAAATATTTTTTCTACGTCACAAGTATTTCCCTAATAACATTCAAGAGACAAAGGAGCCTACAAACCCGAAATAAATAGTTTAAAGAGCTCAATATTCAGATACTACTCAGTTCAACACCTCCCAAACAGCACAGATTTGGCCAAGCATTGGCCAATGGCCGACAATGAACCTTTGGCCAGTGGACACAGAGTGGCCAGAGATTGGCCTATGACTGGCCTTCCTCTAGCCAGTGGCGAATGGCCACTTGCCATTGGCAAAGCATTGGCCAATGAATGGCCACTCTTTGGCAACAAGACCATCCCCAGCTATTGGCCGTTTCTTGGCCGAAATACGCGCTGCTTAGGCTCCTAATCGCAAGGCCTTAGTGTTGCTGGATTCTACCCCCTCTCATAGGTCATCGCAAGGCAGACTGGGAAAAGTTCTGCATCAGCATTCAGCTGGGACTCTATTCTCACCAACTGAACACGAGTTCTAGGCCAATGCTAACATAGCACTGTCCACTTTGTACCCTGCACTGAAATAAGATAATCGACAAAGAAAATCAATTATTAAGGATTTGGTATTTAGGAGGTGCTAGGCCAACTCAAAATTAAAGTGTCCTTTAAATGAAGCTATAGCAACATTTTGTGTCGTGATGACAACTGTTCATGGCATGTGCAAATTTATTGTTACGTGACTTTTTTATTTTTGTTTACGGCTACTTCTGTTCCAAAATGACGATGCTACGTGGTATGACCCTATGCGTTAAGTAAAATACTATCATAAAGCATAGTGTCTGTCATAACTAGAATTTATTAATGCGAAATTGAAGGACAGCCAAGACGAGACAATTGCACGCTAAAGGGCCCCTGAAAAAAAAATAGTTGCTTTAAACAGTTTGTAAGGGACACATGTCAAAAAAAAAATTTTACGCAAAAACATTTTTTAGCAATATTGACGGCGCGAGATTAATTTCAAATTTTGCGCGCAAAGTCCATGACGTCACGGAATGGTAATGCGCAATTTCCCCCTCAATAAGGCTGTCATACAATTTCTCCACCTCTACTCCCTGCACCCGAACTGCCGAGAGAAACGAAGTGGAAAGGACGTGACTACGGACTCAATCGCGTCTCGCGCAATCCCTAACTATTTTAGCAGTGATCCATGACCTGTTGTTTGTCTTTGCATGTTGCATATTTAATATTACTGACTTGTTAGTGCCTTTCTCCCTCTGTAAAGTCTTTGGGCCCTGAGGGTACTTTCAGTAAATAAATAAATATTGTTATAAAAAAATGTTTTTATTCGGGTAAAATTAATTTTTTTGACACGCGTGTCCTAACCAAACTTTTGAAATGCTCAGAGCCCAAGGCAAACACAACTATCAAATGGCAAGCATACACACTTAAAAAAAAAAAAAAAAAAAAAAAAAAAAAATTTAAAACGAAGTTTACAAGAGCAGCTTTGAACAATACAAAACGCACTTCGAAGCCACGAGCACAAGATAAGTTATACACAGGGCGAAACCAAACTTTGAAGTGAGGATCTCAAAAGCAAAAGTATTACAAGACAAAACACCTACGCGCTGGGCTCTGAAGAAGTTTATCGTTAGAGCGTTGAAGTTCACTTCCAATCTGGTGATTCCCGACCATGGTTCAAACTATAAACCGTGCAGCAGAGCCGACCAGCATCGGCCGAAACATGGAGGGCCGAAAGACATTTGGAAACCGCAGAGAAAGTAAAAACATAAAGTGATGCTTAACTAAACACGCGCGAGCACGACTTCCCGGCACCACTCAATTTCGTGGACACGTGCTCCTACAACGTTTCGTCGACTTTCTTTTTTTTTTTTTACCACGGGGATTGCATTATTGCTTTAATTTCGTTCGCCGCAAGCCTACCTTAACTAAAGCGGACCTGCCCAGACGACTCTGATACCCCACAAACGAATTCGCGGTCACCGCTTTCAAACAGTCCGCCCTACGCGCTGAAACCCCTCGCTCCGCTCGGGGAAACTTTAAAATTGATTGAGAACATGTTTAGTCACGCATACCGGATACGACCATACCTTTCGCCTAAGAGCGTAAGGGCGAAACTTTACTCTCGAGGCGCGGACTCGCAACAGGCCCCATACGAAATTATTACGAACCGCAACGGTTTCGCCAAGCTCGCATCGCCTTGCTCGCCGACCGAGGCGATATGTGCGGAAAGACGCTTTCGATAAAGCGTCGCACGGTGGGTCGATGAAACGGACACGGGAACTTTTCGATGAACCTAAGTTGCATTAAAACGCTGCTGCGTCGACGAAACGATCTGCCGGTGTAACATCGTTTGTTTGATGAACTGATGCCTCCGGGCATAGTTTTGAAGTGCTAGGCCTCGTTTGCACGCCAACATGGGCGAGTACACGCCCGGCCGCGTCAGAGAGCGAGCGCCTATCGCGCAGGGTGATTCTGCGACTTTATCAAGTACGATCTGAAATGCCTATAACATTTCTGCAGCTCTACAAGTAGCCAAAGCAATGAAAACTCACCATTCAATCGGTCGCCACTCCGACTGCATCCGACGAGGCAACCACCGCACCACCACAGGTCAACTGGGTCATCCGCCAGCTCTAGTTCAAAATCGGGCGCGGGAGTGGCAGTTGGAGAGTAGGTAGCCACGTTACCGGCGCCTCCGCGTCACTGGGATACCGTCCTCCTTTTTTTCGCGGCCGGAAAAATTCACCAAATATCCCAAGCAGCACGTTGTGAATGGGCCATCGCTGGCAAGTGTACTATGGCCAACCAGATTTTCGATGGCCCAAGCTTGGCCAAAGTGCTCGGCAATAGCAGTGTTTTCGTCCTCGTCTGGTGACTTGCCATTCACTTTATGCCAGTCGCTGGCCATTCACTTTAGGCGAGTGACTGGCCATTCACTTTAGGCCAGTGACTGGCCATTCACTTTAGGCCAGTGACTGGCCATTCACCTTTGTCCAGTGGCTGGCCATTCACTTTAGGCCAGAGAACGGCCATTCAGCTTTGGCCAGTCACTTTCGGCCAGCCACTGGCCATTCACGTTTGGCCAGCCACTAGCCATTGACTTCCGGCCAGTCACTGGCCGAAAGTGGCTGTAGTTATACACTTAATACATAATTTATCACAGACTGCCAGAAAATTTGGGTGTTCCTCAGAAGACTGTCAAGAGTTTCGGGAGGTCAAGTTTGAGAACTCAACCCCAGAAACTTTTACATAGTAATGACGCGCGAAGCTGCTGCAAGTCTGCTCAATATTTATTGGACCTTTTTGAGTACTAAGTCTTACGATGCTGGTTGCGACCACCATTCCAGTCGTCCTGGGTTCAGGGATGGTATGTTGTCCCACCATTAAGATCCCCCGGCAGTGCAGCAGTAAAAAATAAATAAAAAGAAGTAACTTTAGGTGAAGGGACAGTGCAACAATAGAGAGTTTTAGTAGATCGTTCCGATACCTCCGATAGCTGTGATAACGATACTATGCATGCGCAAGGGAGGCGGTGGCGGAGTATCGGGTATCGTTATCGGAGTCATGGGAGCGATCTACTAAAACTCTCTACTCTTCAGTTACAATATTTTTCAGTTTACACAAGCTTACTGGCACTAATGGGAAAGAGAAGCCTTGAGTACACAGTAAAAGTTTTTACACACTTAGGGGTGTAAATCAGTTTGTCCCTGGGCTAACACCCTTATGGCGTTCAGGCAAACACCCTTCATAAAGGGTGCTTGCTAACACCCTTGGTAAAGGGTGCTTGGCATGAAATGGGCACCTGCTGGGGTGGCCCAGTGGATGTTGGGCCACCCCAGCCAATCTGGCGCCGGGAGAGTATCATGCGACGTTTTGGTTATGTGGAGTACAAGGTCACATGACGCTCTCCCGACGCTGGATTGGCTGGTAGCGTCCGCCGCGCTCGGACGAAGGGTGAAATGAAGTATAGGCCTCAGTGAAAATATTATAGGAATGTGTCCAATACACGTATCAGAACTTGTAAATTGTACAAAAATCATATATGGTATTGCATATTCTTATATTATTATTATATGATTTACAGCATCATGTTTACTGAACACATTTACACTTTTTTCACTTAGAGGGATTGCCACATCACCACATACGAGGCATGTGATAAAGAAATAATGAGTCACACTTAACACAACTCACTTCATGAAGTAATACAAAAGAGCTCCTTGCAAGCCACATCATAACCCCGTGGGCAATTGGGAAGTGCTACGGCACCCCTCTTTCTCGAACTCTAAGTGAGCAAGCAGTGGCCCCAAGCATCGCACTGCACGGCTGAACCACTGTGAACATCATGGTCTGCCACAAACGAAGCATGTAAAGCTTTCCTGTTTGGAGATCAAGTGACATGTTTTCTTTGTCTCAGGGGATTGCAGGCAACCCACGCTTCGCTTATCACTTGTCTCCTACGCGCATCTGGCTCAACTCACAAATCGCGCATTGTACCAAACGGTCCAAGAAGACGGAAAGGAAGGACTCCCCTCATTCTCGGACCCTCGTTCGTGCAACCGGAAAGAGCCATTCTCCCCCTAGATTAGCCGGTCGCTTAAAACTCGAACAAAAGTTGCTTTCCTCATCCCGTTCAGCCCTAAGCTGGCAGTGTTGTGGAAGCTACGTGCTCCTTGGGCCAACCCACATGGGCCAGCCACACGCTCGTCACGCCACGGGTACTTCGAACGGCTCGGTTGTAACGCGCTGACACTATAGACTACTTCCATAAAGCCCTGCATGCAACACGGCGCGCGTTGCACTCTGGGAACTAGTTGGCCAGGGAGGAGGGTGGCATGGTTTCGGTTTCGATCGACACGTCGACAAGAGATTGTTTTCTGGTCCCGAGAGCGTCATTTGTGGTCTCTAAACTAACCTAAATGGTCAGACCTCGAAGCTTTAGGACAAGCCCGAGACGTATAGCTTGTCTTAACACATGCTTGTTGTATTTTTGTACTTGAGCCTTCCTGTTAGCGTTCCAATCGAGGTATCTGGACGAGCCAGTGCTGGGAGTCTCGACGCTGCGAAGCTCGGGTGCTCGGGGATCTTGCTCGTGTACAAATCAACAAGCTGCAGCAAACAATAAGTATGCATACATCGAGCTCGCGCCTTTACATTAGTGTTGTTGATAAGGAAGTTTGCTTCGTGCGCCCATAGACGAAATATTACTTTTTTGCAATTACTGTTTTTCTTAATGTGCCTGAGTATGCGAGATAAAACCCGGAGGTGCCATTGAAAAGCTCAATTTTAACACACTTATCTCTTATCTGTACTGACCCGCAGCACTGCACGAAGCGAAGTCCCCACCCGCTTGCATTCCAATAATATTCAACATCGCGTACCCGAATAAAGTTATCCTGCAATCATATAGGCAAATTCGCGCATACAGACCGTTTTAAGAATGCAAAAGTCGAGTACTTGTGTGAAGAATGTCGCACCGTTCGCCGGAAGTGCGTCAGACGGGCATGAACCCCTATGCGCACCGCATTGGGGTCATGCCCATCCGGGGCACGGTGCGACATTCTTCACACAAGTGCTCGAACGAATTAAAAGCGCATTTTACGGTTGCTAATGGCCATAATATTTGTTATGTGTTTGTTTTCTTCCTGCCTGAGTATGCCGAGATAATTTCAGACACACCGTTCCCGGCACAGATCTCGGGCGTCAGTAAAAGCTCGTCCAAAAAGGCTTAGCGAGGAGTGGGGGGGACGCTTGTTAGGGCCTCCGTCGTAGCTAGCCGATCTCAGCGTTCGCGGAAAGTTAATCTTTTATCAGCATAAAATTTGAGTGGGAGATATATGATGACACGAGGAAGACATCACAGTAACTTTTGTGCAGTAGTGAGGTCGAATATATTGCGTTTCCTTAAAAGTTCATGCGTAAACGCTGGCCTCAACTTTGATACCCCGTGAGGATGCGGCTTGCTTTTCGCCCAATGAAGTAACAAGAAGCAGACGTTTGGCAAACAAAATGCGTGTAAGGCTCCAGACGAACAAATTTCAGTTGTAGTTCACTGGTACTACACCCTAAAAAAAAAGGGTATCACCATACACCCTTTTGTCCCATATAATACACTCCAAAACTTCATTTTGACGTACAGCGCCCTATAGTCGAACAGACGGCACGGAATTTTACCAGGGGCTTGATAACGGTGCGATATAACTTATTAAATTGTTAAAGTACGTATCAAAGACCAAAGAAAGAAAACACAAAGCTTTTGCAGTACGGCCAAGAAAACTCCGATAATCTTTTTTGTAGTCAATAATACGTACATCAGCTATCTTAATAAGTTGTACCACACGGCTATCAAGCCCCCGTAAACTTTGGGGACGCCTGTTCGATTATGGGGCGCTGTACGTCGAATTGAAGTTTTGGGGGTGTATTATATGGGACAAGGGGTGTAATAATACACCCTTTTTTCTGAGAGTGAGACGGGATTACTTACATTGAGCTCAAAGATGCACTCGTTGGGTAAGGTGACTAAGCCACGACTTACTACGTTCGCATACGCACTCACAATATCCGGTGTTTCGGGAACCAAGGAAAGTGCCCCGGTCCTCGTTTTGTATCGCTCGAGAATGAGTGTATTGTACGTTCGTGAAAAGTCAGATAATCGAAAACGCAAGCAGCGCGTTCGGTCGCGGCGTGATAGCATGAGATGAAGCTGCTCAGTCGAAACCGAAACTGAGTGGCCAACTAGTTCCCAGAGTGCACTGCGTGGTATTTCGCCGCGATGGGGCGCGTCGGTTTTGGAAGAAGTCCATTGACACCACCACAACGCTGCCAGCGCCACCAAGGGCAAAGCTGATAACCACGCCTGCCTTGCTACTCCACGAACGCGGGGAATCTTTTCTTTCTGCTTTTGTTTGCGCCGGATATCCCCTGACGCATCGCGCTCTCCGTTCGCTTCTCTTCGAGCGCTTGCTGGAGTGCACCGTTTGGAACGCAAAATATAGCCAGCCGTTCAAAATACAAACGTGCGATTATCATTTACGGTTATTATCCCTCATACTTCATTCACTTCCAAACGAAACTTGAATATTTCGATTTTTGTTTCCGTACCCCTTTAAAGAACACAACTGTGATGATGATTTAATGAATGATGATGATGAAACAATTTCGACTAAAGAGAGTGACCACTAGGGTATACTGAAAGAATCACTAACAATGATGAAACCTAGAAATCTATTAGTGCCTTCCCTGTGTTTTGCCATTGAGTGGAAGACGTTTCTTGGCTAATATTTTTGTTAGAAACAGGTGTGATGCGTCCGTCTGTTTTTTTTAATCTTGATGTGCATATTTTTTATTTCCTAAGTTGAAAGCTCAAGGCATTCCCTGTTGTTTGTTCAACCACATTTACCCAAATGTTAGTAGGTTGCTTTTTTATGTTTACTGTCCTTGGGTATGTCAGGGGTTGTGAACAGTAAAACGCTGTAAGGCCCAGGAAGGAATTCCCTTTGTAAAGTGGTGGCAAGCAGAAGAGGAATTGTACAGACTGACTTCATGTCTTCTCCTGCGTTTTCTTTTTTGGGTCGCCTATTCATTTTTTGCCCATTAATACTCAGCTGTGTTTGATACTTCTCTGCGTTTGTGTCATCCTTCAGAGAACCTGTCTTTAATAAATTATGTGTTTAGCCTGTTTAGCTAGCTTGCACCCTCCTTTTTGTTTTTGACCATTAATAAATGACTGTAGGATTCAACTGCAAGCACGGTGTTAATGCATACTAATAAATAGCAGCATACTTTTATTGACTAGTGGTGATGATTGGACTAGTTAGTAGCCAATTATTGAAAAGAAATCATGAAGAATATGGGAACAAAGGATCTGAACACAACACAGCGCTGTGTTGATCTCCTCCTTCTTGTCCGTGCCATTCACATTCCATGTTTTTAATAACACATCTATTAATAATTTTCTGCTTGGTATCATCTGCATAGGGGTTCACTGGAACGACCCATCTGCTATTGCATTCACTTTAGGGCAGCTCCTTCTTCCTCATGGTGCCATCGCTCAGGAAGTGCAAGGCGGGTGTCACTCTCACTCTTGTGGTTCAGTTCCCCAGGTTCCCATAGGTTTCAAGCTGCTAGCCAAACTGAGTCAGGCCTTCCAGCCCTGCATGAAATGTCAATTCCACTCTTTTAGACGTAGACACCCACATTTTACGTGTACGTGAAAGAAGCTCTAACAGAGAAGAAACAAAATGATTGGCCTTTTTTTAATGCATCCTTTTCTTTCGCTGAGAACATACATAAACGTTACACGCTATTGTACATTCAGTGGTGCGGCTTAATTTAGGAAGAGCACTTTTTTCATATAACTTTTATATAAAGAAAAAACTCAATATAATGGGTCGGACATAAATGGTTGCTATGAACTGCCCTATACATTTACACATTACCTGATATCATTAAAAGAGTAGAGTAGCGTAGGGCTGCACTGCACCAATTACGTCTTTGTAACCAATTAATAGTTGGCATTTATTTTTTTATTACTATTGGCTATTATTCTTTGACAGAAAGAATAACCTTGCGAGTTGGTACGGTGGTAGTCTTTGAACTCCATCAAATATTCAGGTTTGACATTAGTTAAAGGGGCCCTCCGGATCGTTATGCGATGATCTATTTATGGCGGTAACTCAGGCCCTAAGGATCCTAAAAATCATAAAATTACGGTCATGCGCGGCGGATTTCCCTACTAAAATTGCTATCAAAGTCCACGGCACGCCCCCCTTTCTGAGATGAGCCCGGAAAAAGGGAGGGGCATCTCTTTACGCGTCAGCCAATAGCAAGCGAAGGATTCCGGCGTCACTGCGCGTCACCAACGCGGCCGACCGCCGACCCGCGGAGGAATCTCTCGAACACGTGCGGACCGTCGTCAAGGAACCCGGACTTTGTGCTCGGCAGTCGTCGTTCGTCGCACCGCACCGTCGCGCTGCTACTGCAATACGCAGTCGCGTTCCACAGATGACAAGGAAAAGTTTGACTCGTTGACGTGGAAGGATCGTAAAGCTGGCTTCGGAGTCAGGATCCACGGGAAGGAGGAACATGTGTCCCGCAAACGCACGCCTGCAGACGCCCCGGGAAGCAGACGAGCCGACGCGCCGACGCATCGCCCACTAGCAACAAGCTTGCGGGGAGAAAACATAGTTCGCTGGTATTGGAGCGATAATTGCGGACTATGTTTCCCGCACCCCAATCAGTTTACGTTTTTCTCAAACTCTAATTTACAACAAGCTTAAAAAGTGTTGCAATAATAACGTTCGCATTCACGGCGAGATGCAGCATTTCCATTGGTCAAGTTTTAGCGATGGGCAGGGAATGGGGGATCGTCTTCCAAGAGAAAATAGTCCCGATATATTTCTTCTGCCATCTGCTTAATAAACGGTTTTGTAATCTAAAACTTTGCATACATATTAACTTGCACCTACTATGCAATATAACAACATAAACAGACGATCGCAGAAAGCTCCGAGGGCCCCTTTAATTTTTTCCGCCTTTTTTCATGTTTTTGTTTTTTCTAGCTGCTCTGATTTTTGTAAGGGCTTTCGCCACTACTAAAAAACGTGACATCTAAACTCCTTTTATTTTTTGCATCACACAATCGTAAACTTAAAAAGTGTGCCGGTTCGTTAAACGCGAAGAGACCTAATTTCCGAGGGTGAAACCTCTAAAAACAACGGACAAGTAAAAGAAACAAACACAGGGCGTTGTTTGTCCGTTGTTTTTAGCGCTTTTACCCTCGGAATAATGACGAAGCGACCGCGCGTCTCTACGCACAGGCATTAGCTTATGCAAAAAATCATGCTGCATGCTCGCTCTTCTAACGTTCTTCTCGCTCCCGCTTTATGAAACAAATCGGTGGCGAGCGGCTGTTAGGACAAGATGTCAGAACTAGCATGACCTGTGATTAACACTTTGGGACGGCGACTGAGTCGACTGAATGCTTGAACTGCCGTCAGACGGCACTTGAACGCTCCGCACAAGCGTCGTCGGACGAGCGCCGCACAACAGCGCAAAGAACATGCCCAAGGTTCCGCCACGCGGGAATCTTTCTCACACTGCGGAGCGAGCCACAGGTTTTGAAGAAGATACGCCCTTTTCAAATAACGAAATAACACAGGACAGAAGCATAGTTAGAATCAAGCATAGCTTAGCAAACACACGGTACACGACAGAGTTTGAAACAGCAGCCTACTTCGCAGAAACAAAAGAAAGTTGCTAACCGGCGTTTGCACGAGTCGTGCATGGGCGGTTCTGAACTTACGGGCGTTGCCAAGACGCAGCGTCTCCCACCTCTCAGTCATCGATTGTTATTCTTGAACACGGTAATCGTAAGGAAGATATTTAAAATATCCACTAAAACGGCTAAAACGTAAAAAAAGGAGATTTCCGAAGCTTCTGGAACTTCAACGACCATTCAAACGAGCCCAACGGAAGCTGATTGCGATAGAGATGGTCTTGCGCAGTCTTCAAGAGTCTCTTTTCCTTTTTATTTATTGTTATTTTTTTCTAACTACACTAAGCAAAACAAATTATATTAGTAACAATAAGAATTTCACTAAAATAATAATGTAAAACATTACAAAAAGTGAGTAAATCTTAAGTTTTATTTAAACTTTAGATTGTTTCTTTTTTGTGTAAACCGACACCGAAACTAACTCAAGCAACGTTTCCTTCGTCGTAATTGTTTGCGTGTGCGTGTGTGCATTCGCGTGCGTGTGTTTGTGCGCACGCGTGTGGATGCGTCCGCGTGCATGCGCGTGTGCGTTTCTGGTTGTGCGTGCGTGTGCGTCTGCGCGCGGGCGTGGGTTTGCGCGTGTGCATGCGTGTGTACGTGCGTGCGCGCGTGTATGTGTGCGACTGCGAGCGCGCAAGCGTCTGTTTGTTCGTTCTATTGCACTGCGCACGCAAGAAGAACAATTGGATGTCCCTGGACACTGTTAAAACACTAACTTATTTATTATTATTATTATAATTATTATTATTCTTGTTGTTGTTATTGAAACATAGTCCTGAGACTTTAGACACAGGGCCCTAAACTTTTCTATAGCTGGCTGTAGCTGTATCTATAAATTTTTAAGGCCGACCATGGGAAGCTACAGGGGGTGATAGCCTCCCATTGAATTTCCCATAGACGACCATAGGCCATTTTTTATGGGATGTCTCGGACTGGTTTATTATGGGATTTGCCTCTTTATGTGTGTGAGTTTTTGTGCATGCCACCATATTCTCAAATGAATATTTTACTCGGGTTGACATGGTCATGAGACAGGTTCTAGCAGCATGTCATGAATATTTGTCAAACATTTTCCCAATATTCTGATTTCATGTTGCCAGATATAAACTCGAGACTAACTGATTTTCTTACTGTACACTTCCATCAATCAATATTTGTAAAAAATGCTAGTATAGAGCATTTCACCCTACTTTCCGATTTCTGAGCATGGAGTGATTTGTAAGAAAATTAAATATGAACTCATATATAAAATTTTGTTTTCAAACATAAAAATTGTATGCAAAAGAGGCACTGAATTATCAGCTATTTGCATGAATTACAACTGACATTATAAGAAACTAGACTGCTAACATCTGTTGCTTTTCAAGCAGAAATCTTACCTGTACATTATGTACAGAGCCATATATAAGCTTTCCAAAATCATTTCACATTATTTATTTAGCACCCTCTTCTACACCCTTCTCACATTCTTCACTAAATGTAGGATGTAACACGAAACAGCACCTTTTTCGGTAAAATTATGAGGTTGTATTCCTAGTTTTAGGTTGTTAAAAAGGTGTAGCCGAGGGTGTAAGTTGCTACAACACCGCTTTTACACCCTTAAAGGTGTAAAAAGTTTTACTGTGTAGTACGGCCGAGCATCACTGGCGTCAATCACCACGATAGCGTCAATAGCGTCACGGCGTTGCCCACCACCCGCCAACAATCACGTTGTTAACAACAAAACCAGCGTTCTGCACATCTAGGTCGAGATGTTCGTTTTCTTTTTCTTTTACGTGTGGCTCGATTTTGAACGTTTGCGTTGCGGTTTTAACCGAAGCTGTTAGCTTTCCTTAGCTCAGGAAATCAGTATCCTAGCACCTAATTAAAACATTACTGAGACTAGCTTAAGTTTAATCAATATATGAGAGACGTCTTGTTTAGGCTCTTCCAAAACACAAAGTCTGAAATATCCAATCTTATCCGATTCAAGCACAAGCTGATCGGGGTGCATGGCTAGCGTGGCGGATCACTAAGCTGAGTGCATTGCTACACCTATAGGTTTTTAAGGTAGAGAAGGGGGCTTATGGTCGGTATACAGGTACACTGGCTGGGTAACGGTGGGTGCGTCTTCCAGGAAAGGGGAGCATCTGCGCCCGATGCACCCGACTACAACTTTTTTTTCTTTGAGTGCAGTTGGGAAGTAAATATGTGGCGCAGTAGCCGAAAAATCGCGGATGTGGCATTCGCGCTAAGAGTGCCGCGCGGCGACAGAGCGGTATAGTTAACGCGAAGATCCCAGGCAGCACAAAAGTTTGGCCTGACACTGGCCAATGCCTGATTTTTGCTCGGCACCTGCCTGGCCAGCCCGGCCACTGGAAAGCAGCTGGCCAAAGGTCCCCAAAAGATCACTATTAAGTTCCTGGCCACAGAGTCTTAGTTTTTCCATTGGCAACCAATCACCAAATTATGTTCGGGAAGGGCTTGGCCACCAAGTCTTTGTTTCCTCCCTGGTCACCCGCCTCAAAAAGGTGACCAGCACTCATCCGGCCAATGTTCACCGGCATGAACTTGGTCAATGAAGACAAAAAAGTGCCCGGTAGAAGGCAGAGTACTGATCGCTCTTTTCATCCCCGGCCACCAGTCCTAAAAATATCCTCAGCACCTGCCCGGTCAATGTTGACTGGCAGCAACCTGGTCAACGAAGACAAAAAAGTGTCCGGTAGAAGCCTGGGACTCACTACTCTTTTCAACCCCGGCCACCAGTCCTAAAAACATCCTCAGCACTTGTTCGGTCAATGTTGACTGGCAGCAACCTGGTCAACGAAGACAAAAAAGTGTCCGGTAGAAGCCTGGGACTCACTACTCTTTTCATCCCCGGCCACCAGTCCTAAAAACATCCTCAGCATCTGTCTGGTCAATGTTGACTGGCAGCAACCTGGTCAACGAAGACAAAAAAGTGTCCGGTAGACGCCTGGGACTCACTACTCTTTTCATCCCCGGCCACCAGTCCTAAAAACATCCTCAGCATCTGTCTGGTCAATGTTGACTGGCAGCAACCTGGTCAACGAAGACAAAAAAGTGTCCGGTAGACGCCTGGGACTCACTACTCTTTTCATCCCCGGCCACCAGTCCTAAAAATGTCCTCAGTGCCTTTCCGGCCAATGTTGACCGGCAGTAACTTGGTCAACGTAGACAAAAAAGTGTTCAGTAGAAGCCTGGCTACTGACCACACTTTTTATCCCCGGCCACCAGTCCTAAAAACATCCTCAGCACATGTCCGACCAGTGTTGACTGGCAGTAACTTATTCAATGATGAAAAAAAAACTGTGTGGTAGAAGACTGGGTACTGACCGCTCCTTTTATCCCAGGCCACCAATCCGAAAGATGGTCACCCTATTTGGCTTGTTTCAAATTGGTCAACAAAAGAAAAAAAGTGTCCCATAGAACATGGTTGTGCGGAGTGCTGCTTTTATTCAGGACCACCAATCCTCTCTAGCATTACATTGCCCATTACAATACAGTATACAAGCCACAGGCTTGGTAAGCAATGACTTCCGCTTGTTCTGCAAATATTAAGTCTGGTCACATGTAGGTGGCTACATGTTTGCCCAGGCCAGGTAAGACTGGGAGAAGGTATTAACACTTGAGGAATCCAGGCCGTGGCGCGTTCCATACTATAAAATTGGCTCAGACAACTTCATTTGGATAAAAATTATATTTTATTATTTGAACACACATTATATGTACAAAATGTGAAAACATTAAAAAATGACTGTGCCTTTAACAGAGCAGTGAATTCTGGACTTGTTGTACACAACAAAAATGAACCAGAATATGAAAAAAAGCTTTCTCTGGCATTCTTTCGCCAATTACAAAATTCTTCATAACAACAGCTTTTCTTTAATCACAGATTTCTGGCCAAGATAAAACCAGAACACCTGAAAACAAACACACAATAAGCACATGTATTTCATAACCAAAACCTGGCTGGCAGTATTGCTATATCAAATATAACAGAAAAGTTCTATCACTTAAAAACCAAATTATATAAGCTACAGTCACAAAATATTGGGTGAAATCACGGTCAGAAGTCGGGTCTCTCTCCACCTGAGGAAACCTCAAGGTGACTGGTAGCAGTAAGGACGTCGTCATATGGCTACAAAAGAAGCACATTGGGCTATTGGCAGCGCGTGCAGAGCAAAAAACAAACAAACAAAAAAAAAAAGCTCTCCTAACTAAGCCATGGTTAAAAATATTGGGTGAAAAAATGGAGGAAAACACATATCCGACTCTTCGAGACAACGAAAGAACTTTATCGAACGAATCACACTTCCCGCCGTGGTAGGCCGACGTTGTCACAATCACGAGACCTACACTCGTCGTCGAAAACACGCCGCTAGCTTTTTGAGGGGAACGAACGGCACAATCGTACTATACACAGTGCGACGGCTTTGTCCCGATCACGATATCTCTACTCGTCGTCGAAAACGCACCGCCTCTTCTTCCACGGCATGATCGAGCACCAGTTGCACAATCCTGCGCACCTTCCTTCAACTACGTCCGACAGGCGTAGCGTAGTCTCGCTTTGCCCAGCTCGAGCACTCACCGCGACGCCGCGCAGTTGACGATGCGATGCAGTTCTCACAAACGCTCTCCCGTGCACGAAAAACACAAAACAATCACATGCCGATGCCTCGGTTGATTTGTGGGCGTCTAACTTCGTTGAATGTCTCACGTGTACACAGATTTCCACTGACCCGTCACATAGGGTTACGTAACTTTGGCTACGGAGGCCAAATAAAACGAGATGCGGTGCTTCTTCTTGGCTCCGTAAGGTCCAGAAACATACACCGATCTATCTTAGGTCCGGTCCAAGGCCAATTGTCCGGTCTTCGACATACCTTTTCCGATTTTCCAACAAAAAAAACTAAAAAAAAAAAAAAAAAGGCGCGCCGCTTATTCCTGCTTACCGAGCAAACATACAGATGAAGCAGGTGAACCGGAAGTGATCTCGTCCCAGCAAGTTCCGCCAGTTCCGCCATTACTTGTGTATGCATACCCACGACCCCGTACACCGACTGCGTAGGGTGAACACGAAAACTGGCGACTCTAGCATAAAAGAGAAGTGACGGGTGCTTTAATTAAAATATATTCATGTTCGTCCTAATCCCCGAAAATCTGACTAGACTCCCTGCGCGGTGATAGTTGTCCGCCAGGTGGCGCGAACTACCTCCCATTGCAAAAAGAGAATTTATAATTTTATTATTCACCCATCCACTCGATCGTGTCGCGCTGATGCCGGTGCAATGGCCGGTGCAGCTGGCTGATGGTGGACTCATCAGGCCTAGTTCAACTTCAAGCGGTTCAAGGCGTTCAAGGTTCGACGATTTGAGAAGCTTTGTTATCGGTTTGTGCACATTTCAAGCCACCCAAGATAGCACGCTGAGACAAGAGGCCATGAATACGCTGATCAAGGAGTAAGTCCATTTTCTACTCGGTGTTTTGTTTTGCAAAGTGATTGGAACACAATGGGCATAGGGTTAGTAGTAACGGCTCAGTTGACAAGCTCTGCATTAGCGGTGCTTCGGAAAGGCGGCCCCGTCCGTTCGTGCGAGCGTGATGACGCTGTCGTCGCAGCCCGCTTGGTTCGCAAGGTCGGGGAAGCTCGGGCCACTGGCTTGTCATTGCAAAATCAGGCGGTCGACGGCATGTCAGCGGCATGTTAGCGGCTCTTGTGCACTTTTTAGATTCTGCTGATTGTGTGATTGTTAATGGGAAGTGAGGATTTTGCCGGCAACCCTCATGACAAACCTACGAAGAAAAACTGTCGCGAACGCCGCACTGGCATGTTGTTTCTTGTATAACACGAATTGTAAGAGTAGAAATATCCGAGCCGGCAGTAGCTCGATCCTTCGTTCAGCGCGCACGGGGAACGGACGTGCCTTTCGTCCCCTCCCCGCGTCAGGAGCGATGCCGAACGGAGCGACCGCTCCCTCTGCGGTGACCGACGGGATCACCACGGAGTCCGGAGGCTACCGCATGATCTTGCCGGCGCTGCCAAGTGGGAAGAGGCTGGCGGAGACGGTGTTCCTCCACGGAGACCCTCAAGGTAGACCCTACCGGACGCAGGATTTTGCTGAAGCACTCGAGGGAACCGTCGGCATGAAGCACGTGGTTGGGCTGGGAGCTTTTCAGTTCAACCACGTGTGGATATGCACGCTGGACTCCGCTGATGCAAAGGAAGGCCTCGTGGCCCTGAAAGAAGTCACTGTGAAAGGAAAAAAGTGCGTGGTCATTGACCCCAATGTCAAGGAGGCCGTCGTCCGGGTCAACTGGCTACCGACGTACGCGACCGATGGAGAAGTGTGCGCAGCATTCGCGGAATATGGAAACGTAACACGAATCACCAGGGAGAAGTGGAAGTCCCCAAGTGGAACGTACGAAGTCGAAACCTCGGCAAGGGCAGTGACAATCACCATGAAGGAAGGAACTGCAAAGGATGAGCTACCACACCAGGGAAAAGTGGCCGGGTACCCCGTTCTAATATCTGTCCCAGGCCGACCTCCGATGTGCCTCCGCTGCAGCAAGCTGGGGCATATGCGCAAACAATGCCGGGCGCCTTGGTGCCGCCATTGCCGAGGTTATGGTCACCTGGAGTCTGAATGTGTGCCCACCTACGCCGCCAAAACCAGGCGACATGCGGACACGCTTCAAAACAGCGACCTTCTGGACGACGGTGAGGTGGGTGAAAGCGAACCTGCCGCCAACTCGATGGAGGCGGTAACACCGGCCGAGGGGGGTAACGAGGAGGAGCCAGGACCCGAGGGAAAGGACAAGGTGACAGACGTTGCGTCCACCTCCAAGAACGCAACTTCGCTGCCGCAGGTTCCAGCAAAGGTAGACAACCCTAAAGCGTCGAGCACCGTGGAACAAGGGAAACGCGTAAGGGGCTCTAACGACTCCAACAACGAAAGCGCGTCGGAGAGGCAAGCATCGCCGAGCGACATGCCAGCGGACGCAGCCGCTCCGGTGCGGTCTTCTCAGACGAGCGAGGAGGAAGTCGCCAAGGGCACCACCAAGGTCACGCGCCACAAATCGCGTACTAGAAAGAACGAGCAGGCGGCCATCCCAGCTCTGCGCCCCCGGGAAGTGAATGTGTCATCCCTGGACTACCCGCCGCTGCACGGGAAGGATTAGCCCCCTTCTCGGTCGGTGAGAAGAATTTTCCCTTCCCCTTGGGCGGCCTCGTCCAACACCTCCTAGACTAGGAAGGCCTCAGCGCTTGCGAGTCGGAATGCAAAGATGGCGGACGGTCGAGGCCGTGGCCTTTGCGGCGGGTGGCGGTGTCCGGCGACGCTCCCGTCGGCGAATTTCGTGCGCCCAGCGGTCGCCTAGCAACGGTGGCGGTGGTGGCGCGCGGAGCGCCGCCAACCCGCTGACTGCGCATGCGAGGCTGTTCAAATCGGAGGAGCCGTCGCAACTGTTGGGCTTGTTGCTCTGTTTTTTTCCACCCGACGCCACCCCCGCCTTCCCTGTCTTGTTTTAAAACGTACGCGCGCGAGTGATTGTTCGGCGGATCGAAATGCCGAACAAATGTTGTGCTACGGGATGTCGCGGCAACTACAAAAATACCGAAAAAGTGCATGTGTTCAAGTTTCCTCAAGACGGTGACCTGCGGCAAGCGTGGATAGGACGAATCTTCTCATCAACATTGACTTCTCGACGTTTGTTAAAGATGTACACACGCCTGTTCACGTTCCGGGATATGTAGTACATTTAAATCAAAACATTTGTGCCGTCCTTGAACTGTTCCGTTTGTACGTCAACACCAAGTCTACACGCCGCGTACTTGATGTGTGAGGAACGTTCCTTATGGATACACGGGATTTCATTCGCAGCATTCATAGGTGAGATATAGCACAATTTCAACTTGATTTGTAGTGTAGATGCGAGTAGCTCTTGACAAAAAACTCTCCGAGCAGCTTGCATTCACGAAGCAGATTGATTTCTAAGGTTGCAATGTTGCCCAGACTTACTTAAACCAGATGCCATTAATGATCACTCTGTTTTGTACTATATTTTGTAGAAATGTTTAGTCTTCGTCGAACGGATCGCTGCTAGACACAGATAAGTTGATGTGATGCGACTTGTATAAAGCAAACAAAGAGAATAAATTTTGAACACCAATCTATCTACTACCCAGTTGTCATGACTACATTACTGGCTTATCATAAATCTTAGTACTTTGTTGCAGTCATGAGATTAACGACCCTGTAGTTTTATCCTGTTAACGCTGTGGTGTAAGCTCAAAAACGTTTATTAGAAGATAAATCTAGGAACCTTAAATCGGAAGATTTATGACAAGATTTCAGGTAATTCTAGCTGCAAAAAGAGGTAAAGCCTACTTCAGAATAAATTAAAATCTTTGTATAAATTCCTTGCCGAAATAACAACTCTACGCCAAAAGGAACACCAGACCACTAGTTTTTGCTTTTAAATAAACCACTTTGTTTTAGGCACAAATTCATTTATTATACTTGCGTTTACTACATCAACCTTGTTAGCATTGTGATGTGTAATGCTATTTTAATCACTCTCTATCATGTAATTTTTGGCAAGTATTATTTATAAATAATTTATCTTGCGGGGATAATTACATCATTTACAGTTACGTGCTTCAAAGTAAACTCTATCTAGCTCGAGACCCCGATACACACCAACCCTGTTCTTACATTTTACATCAATGATTTAATGCAACAATAATTCGCTAGATCTGCTTCCTAACCCAAATGGTGTGCACAGTTGGCATTTAAGGATATGAAGAAACTCGTTGCATTGAGGGTAAACCACCGCGCGTTGCCTTCTCTTCCGCGGCACCGATGGCCTCTTCTCTCGCCCATGCGGGAAGAGCGCTGAGGCCTTCCTAGTCTAGGAGGTGTTGCCTCGCCGTCGTTCCCCTCTTCACGGTATTTTCTTCCTTTTTTCTCCCTTCCGCTTCTCTTATCATCGCTTATCTCTTGGTACCCTAGATGTCTCTATAACTAAATAAGCCAACCTAATGAACAACATTAAAATAGCCACTTTCAACTGTGTAGGCGTAACAGCACGAAAGAGGAAGCGGTTTTTAATGGATCTTCTGAACGAAGAGCACGCAGACATAATCTTTTTACAAGAGACGAAAATCTGCTCGGCAGAGAAGGCAAAGAGTTTCGTCCAATTCTTCGGGCACATCTTTTGGTGTGTACACACGCTAACCTCGGACCTGAACCGCGCCGGAGGCACCGCCGTCCTAATCAAGAAAAGTACCGGCATCCGGATTGCTCATCCTGAACTCTGCTCCGATGGACGTTTCGCGCTGGTTGACGTCTTGATCGGGAATGAACTAACGCGGCTAATATCCGTGTATGCTCCTAGCAACTCATCAGAGCGAAAGGATTTTTTCATTGGACTCCGTACACAGCTCGAGACCCCCGCGACGCTCGTCGTCGGGGGAGACTTCAACTGTGTGCTGAATGGCCGCGACCGAGTGCGCGGATCAACGGTCCCCAGAATCGATCTGGGCGCCAATACACTTCGCGACGCTGTGCGCGACTTCGATCTAGTGGACGTGACTCAGGTGCTCGACAGTTTCTCTCCGCGCTTTACCAGATGGCAGGGTGCATCCCAGGCCAGGCTGGACAGAGTATATGTATCAAGTGAGCTATCCGACGGGGTTCAATCCTATGACGCGAAAATCGTTCCCTTCTCGGACCACGGCTTCGTCGCCACAGTTCTACGAGCAGGCGCGCCGGTGGCCGAGCGAGCGCGACGCAACACAACATGGAAGATGAACGCCAGCGTCCTGGAGAGCGAGGAGTTCGTCGGGAAAACGAGGTGTGCTCTGGAGAGGCTGGTCGAGAGCGGCGTAGATGCGGTCACCTGGGAGAGTTTTAAGGCAAATCTCCGGGAGTCGGCCTGCGCGTTTGGCCGTCGCAGGGCTGCTGAGGCACGTGAGACTCGAATCCACCTGGCCAAGACCCTGCGGATGCTTCTAGAGGAGGAGGAGCAAAACCCTGGAACGTTTGCGGACGACATAAAGAACTGCAAAGAACAGCTGCTCGGTATACTCGAAGAGCGCTACAGGGGAGCTCAAGTCAGGAGCAGAGTGCAGGCTCTTGAGGGGGAAATACAGCCTTGCAAGATCTTCCGCACACATGAGAGACAGAGGGTGAGAGAAAACACCTTAAGGGAAGTGCGTGGCGAGAGGGGCGTAGCAACATCGCAGCAAGAAATTGCGGGCGCGTTTGAGGAGGCTTTCGGGAGGTTGTTTCAGGAGGAAAACCTGGACGAGACCGCCTTCGAGTCAATTTTACATGAGTCGCCGACCGTGCCCGAAGAAGCAAGTGACCTTATGAACTGTCCAATTCGACTGTCAGAAGTCAAGCAAGCTATAAAAAGACTGTCACGCAACAAGGCGCCCGGCCCGGACGGCATTGGAGCAGAGTTTTATAAGATCTTCTCGGATGCGCTCTGCCCAATCCTGGTTCAGGTGTTCGAGGACATAAAGAAACGCAAGCTGCTCCCCCCGTCCATGAGGGAAAGTTTTACTGTACTGATACCGAAGAAGTCAAAGACAAGTCCTGTAGCTGAGGTCACTGACTTCCGCCCGATCATCCTACTTTGCTGTGACTACAAGATTCTAGCCAAGATACTGGCAAGACGACTCGACACTGGGCTTAGATCCGTCATAGGGCCCCATCAGAGCTACGGGATCCGTGGCCGATCGATAGCGCGGAACCTGCACGCCATGCGCTCCGTCTGCGAGGCGACCGCTGTGGGTCACGAGCCTCTCGCTGTGATTCAGCTGGACCTGCGTCAAGCGTTTGACAGGGTGTCTCATAAATGTCTCCATGCAGCACTCAAACACTTCGGTGTGGGGGAGGAGCTGCGGGGGTGGATAGCCCTCTGCTACCGCGACATCAGCACACGCCTACTCATCAACGGAGACAGGGGAGCGCCCATCCGCATAAGGAGGTCGGTCCGTCAGGGATGCCCCCTTTCGCCAATTCTCTTCGCGCTGCAGCTTGAGCCACTATGTCGCGCGATCAATGAAGACCAAACTATCACGGGACTACAACTAGGAAACGAGAATGTCCGCGTTTTAGCCTTTGCGGATGACGTATCCTTCGTTTGCTCTTCCAAGAGACAGGTGGAGACCATCTTGCGGCATGTGGTGAATTTCACCGTCGCAGCAGGCGCGGAGATAAACAGGAAAAAGTCGGTGGGAGCGTGGCTTGGGGGATGGGCAACAACGCCAAAGCTCTTCGCAGGGATTGGCTGGACCACGTCAGTCGGAAACTATCTCGGTGTTCCTATTGACCCACAGGGACCTTCCTCCACAGTATGGAAAAAGGCTGCCAACTCGGTAGCATCCAAGCTCTCACCCTGGCAGTGCAGACATCTCTCCTTTTTCAACCGTGCCTACGTATGCAAAGCTGTCATATACCCAGCCGTTCTCTACAAGGCGCAGGCCGTATGCTGCCCTGGAGTGACGGCCAAGAGGATACACAGAAGCTGGGCCGTCTTTGTCTGGAAGTCATCCATGGAACGGACACGGCGGGAGAACCTCTTCCTACACCAGGAGGGCGGAGGTCTTGGCCTGGTAAACATCGTGCTCAAGCTACATGTACAGCGTTTTCTCCTCTTCCGGGACGCAAAGGACACCGTTCTCCTGAGTGCGCTACACCACCTCGGATTCCCTCACCTGGGAAGATGGATGGTGACCACCAGTGGCCGCACAGCGAAGGCAGCCGCATTGCGCTTTTACAGCGAAATAGCGGTGTCCATCGAGTTCTTCCTGGCTCGGTTCTCCTGGGACTATTTGGCGACCGTCGGCAAAAGAAAACTCTACTGGGACACAATTTCTGTGACCTTTCCATCGCCTTTGTATAGGCCGCCGCCAGTACCCGACGGCACAGCAGGACTTTTCAAGCTCGTGCGCCGTCTCCCTGTCTCTGCGGCCAGCAAGGACTTTTTTGTGCGCATGCATCTGGAGGTGCTTCCAGTCAAAACATGGCTGCACCGGAGGTGCACCGGAGGGGGATTTTTGTGCCCTGGTCGCTCAACTGCGACCTCTGCGGTGCCACCGAGACCATTTAACACGTCCTCGTCGAGTGCTCGAACGCCTACCTGTTCTGGGACGAGATGAGGACGATTTTCAACCTAAGAACGGCTTTCGACGTAGAGTGGGTTAACCTCAAGTATCTGGCTCTAGGCGGCAGGGAGACGGCAGAGGTGACCTATGTGTTGGTGCTACTAGGACTGCACGCCTTCTGGCAATCGCGCACTGCGATGGTGCGATGCCACATAGACGCACGCCCAACCTGGGACTACTTCGTGGCCAAGCTGGACTGGGTGATATCACTGATTGACAGGGGGACAAGCACAGCGACCGACGAGTGGCGGTGCGTGGAAAGACAGCTGGAGGCCGGGGGTATCCGCCGTAGGCACCGGCCTCAGCGTGGTGGGGTTTGGCGGCTACCTCGCGAGAGCCAGTGCGGGGAAGCTGAGTGAGGGGCGCGCTGCGCAGGGGCGCCCTGTTGTGTTGTAAATACGTCATGCCCATGCCCATATAACGTATCTTTCCTCTGTTTTGCTCGGGCCAGTGACGGTCAAGTTCGTTCTGCTTTGTAAGTCTATCTGTTCAACTGTTGTGCAAACCACCTGCGAGTGGAAATCACCTGTAAATAATATGTAAATAAATGTGTTTTAAGAAAAAAAAAAAAAAAATGCCGGCAGTAGTTTAGTGGTATAGTGTCCGCTCCTCGCGCAGAAGTTCCGGGTTCGATCCCCAGTGGGTATCCTTTTTTTTTTTTTTTTTTTGGTCAAGCTTTTTGCGATATTTGCACATTTTCTTTTAGACAATTATCGCTGAAAATGAATATATATTTTATTATTTGTTTCCACCGATAATTGATTTTTTTATACTTAATGTTTTAGTGATAGTGCTCTTTTTTATAATTGATTTTTTAGTGGTAATTGATAGCTTTTTGCGATATTTACACATTTTCTTTTTGACAATTATCGCTGAAAATAAATATATTTTATTTTTTATTTAAACCGATAATTGATTTTTTTTAATAATTAATGTTTTACTGATAATGTTTTTTTTTATAATTGATTTTTACTGGTAATTGGTTATATCATATGCGTGAATGACGTTTTAGCGAACAACGCCATTTGAGTGAATAACGGAGGCGTGTCTTAACCCACTCCCCAGCACTGCACTCGCGCCGCTTTTCGGCGGCAGTCTGCAGCTGCTCGTTACAAAAATGTTAGCTTTCGATTGTTTCGATCTCGCCCAGAAGTTCGTTCATTTCTAACTTTCAATGAAAAAAACGGTTAAAGTGCGGGCGAGCTGGTGTAAGTTATACATGACGATTGAAAACCTGAGTCTGTGGTTGGAAAACGGAAAAACGTGATGTAGAAAGTATGGTGCCTAGATCGCGTCTATGACTGGTGTGTTTAGCGTCCTATCCCGCCCATACATCAAAAGTGGTCCCGAAGTGGCAACAGATGACGTCACAGAAGCCGGAGTGTCATGCTGTTGACTGTCGCGATCCTGGCGGTTGGCCATAGAAATGCTGGCGAAAAGCACAAGCGAACGCGAGTGTCGCTGTCGTCACGGCGTCCCAACTTGCAGCTGCTGTAGCTTCCGTGGACTGTCACAGTGGAGAGCGACCTGCAGCAGGACAGGCGTCGCCACATACACCACAACTATTGGGACGCCACCAGGTTCGCGACCAGCGACAGCATGACACTTTTATGACGTCATCAGGCGGAAATCGAGGAACCACTTTTTTGGACACGGTAAACACACCAGTCAGAGACGCGTTCCAGGCACCATAGTAGAAAGACAAAGTGACAGAGAGCATCTCTTCCATTTTTAACCACAGTCTCAGGTTTTCAATCATCATGTCTAACTTTCGATTGGTGTTTCTCGTTCAGAAGTTCATTTGCGTTACAACAAAGCAGCTGAGTAGTTGGGCAGTGAAGTTTCGACAGGGGCCTTTGCTTGGCACGTAGCCAGGATTTTTTTTTGGGGGGGGGGGGGAGGGGAGGGGAGGGGAGGGGAAAGGGAGGAGGAGGAGCAGGAGAGGAGGAGCGCGCCCGCCCATGACAAAATGCTGTATGAGGGGGGGGGGAGGAGGTCCCAGGAAAATGGAAGATTGCGGGGGGGCCCTATGGTCCCCCCCCCCCCCCCTGGCTAGGTGCCTGGTCTTTGCACCCCAGCCTTGCTGTGTCAACATTAACAGGGGCTGACAGTAAAGTGGCTAAAGACTTCTTATTTTGGCTTGAAATAGATAGCAGAAGCATCACGACATCAATTGAACAACATCATCATGAACCTATGCCCTAAACAGACCTCTTGCTTCGCTCCTAAGTGTAGCGTATTCACTGTTCAGTCTGTGGTCGCGTCTCGTGAGTGACAGTGAGCTCCTTTTTCAAATCGTGCGGCGAAAAGATGTCACGCGCTGCGGGTCAAGTGCAGACGTTTTGCGTCTCGCTGAAAGTTAGACGTGCCTGTTTTGCTAGATGTATTTATTTTGGATCTCTGCTACAGTTTTTTGTGAGTTTAGTGCATTATGCTTGTATCAGAAACCTGCATTTGTAAGTAACTTTTTTAAAAATTTGTTTAGCGGATTTCTCCATCCAAAAATAAAGAAATCTGGCAGTGGTTTGTTAGTGGTTGCTGGCGGGGCCCCCAACATTGCCCAAGCTGTCTAAAATAGGTTCTAATATTCTGGTAGAATGCATATTCCACACTTTTTCTCTATAGCTACCACGTCATGCACATTAGATGAAGGGAGCGCATACGTCGTCTCGGAGTGTTGGCTGGTGAGGAAGCTAGAGCAAGTCGTCTCCTACTGGCCACCTTACAAGCAAAAGCATCAGGTCCTCAGTGCAATTTTAGAGAAAGAACAGATTACACTGATTTGGTCGAATCACCCAGTGAAGATTCTTCACTCCTACATTAGGTTGGCGATTTTTTTTTTAATTGAGCGTATAATTGAGATGATCGTTTCTCATGCAGCCACACTGCAGCACGCTTCAGACCATCTGGTCGCAGCTGCCTGAGCACCCAATTTGGACTGACAGACCGGATGTAGCCCCAAGACAGGAAAGGGCGAGGAGGCCTGCTGGCCATATGGACAGCGACTCTTCGGACGATGCCTCAAGAGAAAGAGTGTGTCCCGGTATAAGGCTGTTCATTATAAATTATTATTCAATGTGAATCAAAACTTGCATGAATAACTTTAGCTCCTTATGCAATTTTGCATAATTGCTAAATACTTATAGTCAGTAACAGGTCAGTAACAAAGGGCAAGGGAAACGAAGGCTGGATAGGAGAAAGCAGACTGAAGGTAGAAGAGGTTTTTGTCCTCTCACCTTCAACACCCCATCTGTTTTCTCCTTTCCCACCTTCGTTTTCCTCGCTCTTTGATCTTGATTTATCACTGAGTGTAGGTCAGTCTGGTTAGTGCACGCACATTGTAAAATTCAGTAGTTAAAATTGAAAGAATGAAAGCACGAAAGATGTATACAGACAGCTGAGAGCTGTCAGTTAGCAGCATTTAATTCTGGATGGAAAATTTTGTGCAGTGCCTGAAACAACCAACAGTGGTTCAGCCTTGAGCGAGCCTCCCCTCTGAGCAACATGGAACTGTCCGAATCATGTACTGCGCCCCTTTCGGCCACCGCCTCGGTCATGCGCTCTGAGTGGGTATTTCATAATGCTGCAGACTGTACCACATCAGTTAGAATTGCTTGTCCTTGAAACCTTGCAAGCCAGTCCCCTAGTTACCCTAGTTACACGTACACTTTCAACTATCGTTGAGTCTACGACATTTATCAGCCTCAACTTTGACTGAACTCAACTCAACTCTCTAGAACCCAGTTAAAGCTAGCACGAAACTGGTTCTTGTGCCGTGTGATCAGTCTAATTTTTATAGTAATTTACTCGGAGACACACGTTTTATTTATTTTAAGTAGATCATACTATATGTTTGATACCTTGTTGCTTTTTAGCGGCATTTACACGAGTACCAAAGCAGATTCAGGGCTAGGTTGCACATCATTTAGGCTAGGTGGTGCCCGCTATGATGCCCGCTATGATGGGTGCCCCACTACTATTTGTCTATTTATGCAGCAGGTTCCTCCGCCATTTTTGCTCGTTTGGAATCTTGCCGGCTAGCCGGGATGCTATTATTGGCAGCTCGGACGCCTAAATTTATTCCTTCCCGAGAATTCTGCTGCTACGATTCTTTCTAGACGCCTCCCCCTGCATTTCGAAACAGTAAGTGCCTCACAAACAATGGTTGCTGGCAGCGGTCCCGCGAACAGGTGCCAATTTACCTTCGTTGGGGAAGTCCGTTCGGTTGAACTGAGGTGGGGGAGCTCAGTCGAACTCAACTGTCATTAGCGGCTCAATGACGGTTGGCGCTGCCGTGTAACTTTGGCTTATCGCGATGGACTCGACTGTTGTTGGACTCAATGGCAGCTGAGAGCGCCCGTGTAACTGGGTACTAGTGCACTAGCTGTCCAACGAAGCTTCCAGACAAAAATGTCCCCAGCCTGCGCCCAGGGTAGTTCACTCAGCCATGAAGTGAACAGGTGTTGACCATGGGGTCCCCAAGAAATGTCAGTAGTCTATAATGCCTTGTTGGTGGTCTTTGATTTCTGACTTTGTTGGGCTCAATCTTTCATACTTTCAAATATTATATACATAATCTATTTTCACTTACGTGGTACAATCGACACGGCGAGGACTCGAATCCAATCACGAAGCCTGTGATTGGATCCGAGTCCTCGACGAACTCTGACAGAGCGCTCATTTGCAATATGACCTAAGTTCACGCCGAACGCTGACGCAACTGCCGTGTCCATTACATGCTCAGAGTATGTGAGCAAGCAATGGTGGCCGGGTGTTGGTACAAACTTTTGAAAAGGCTCTAAAAACAAATTTATGAAAGCTTTTATTTCAGACGACCATGCGATTGAGCTTTTTGTTCGCTGTTCTAGATAGCTCGGAAAATGGCACTCTGAAATAAGAAATAAAAAAAGTGCCTTAGTTGTTCACCATACCTCTAACACAAGAGCATTTGGGAACATGGTGCTTAGATATGCTGTAGCTTTGGGTTAAGCAATATGGCCTATTCTAGGCTCTAGGCCTGAGGCCACAGATGTGGCCTCAATCCAAACATTTTTGTCATCAGAGTTGTGCATTCTTGCGGTAGGATATTACAAAAGCAGTCTGCATGAATTGAGCGTCAGTCCTGCATTCCTTTTAATGGATTGCCAGAGAAGTGTCAGAAATGTGGGTAAGAGTTCATTAGTCGTACCTTTGTTTCAGGGAGCCATTGCAAAGGATACACTGTATAAAACACTGCTTACATACCTATAGTTTTTGTAGCATTGTTTTCTGTATCTACAAAACAGTTTCACTCTTTCTGATTCGGTCTAAGCATCTCTGTTTTTTCGTGTTTGAATGTCTTCTACTTCAGGTTCCGTCCTGCCAGCTTATCATGTATCAGGTTAGTTCGGGCTCATTATGAAATATCTCAAGCTAATATAGCTGGTCCCACTTTCAGAACACATTCAATTTTGCTCTTGGTTTTATCTCTTGTGCACTCCTGCTTACTTGAGGCCGTCTTTTTTTTGTGCTCCCTACAGGGCTGAAGAGAGCCGCGTCTACCACAACCTGGATGCAGGGAACTTCTCCGAAGGGGTGAGAACATTTATGACATTTATGACATCTTGGCTTGTTAAAGAGCACGTAAACAGAGGATCGGGATTGGCTGAAGTGTGATGTCGTTGCTTGCTTTTTAATAATTTCTGCAACTCTGCATGCACCACCAAAGATAGGTAATTTTGTAATTTCACGGCATCCAGTCCACAGATAGCAGTCGATGCGGAATGCTAGCCGTGGCTAGCTACTAGTTCAAACTTTTCTTGGAGGAAGCAACATTAGTAACCTCATATTAATGCCTTGCAATTTCAGCAGGATGCCCATGGTGCTATCGTTTTATCCATGCATGTTTGATAAACAACTTTTTCATCAGTGCACATTTTATCAACACTCATTACGCAACCTTAACTGTTGCGATGTTTGATTGGCACCGTGATAGCAAGCTACAATTCCAAACATGCCGCGCTTTGTGCAGTCATCCCTTGCTTTGCAAGGGGAAAATAAATCTATTCTTGGGCTTGAACTTGCAGTGAGCCTTCTTAGAAAGCTATGCTAGCAATCAAAAGGGCGGATATGGGGCGCTGTTGGCCGAGCTTCGATCCTAAAGAGGTCTGCCGATATTCATGTTAACAAAAATCAATTTCAAGGCTGTCATGAAAAGGAAGCTATTTATGAAATGTGGCAAGATGTGTTGCTGAAACAGACAGTCTTCATCGACAAAGCAATTTGTCGGTGAGACATTCTTTGATGAACTGATTGCCACCAGGGGGTCTAGACAACATCTGAAATCTCTAAGGCCAGCATGCTTCAAATTTGACAGTGCATAGGTAGGCCACTGCAGTGCACAAATTGAACACGAGTGCCACATCTGCATTCGGCAGGGTCTTTGGTAGAGTTAGAAAGGGTTGCAAAGTGAACAACTTTCGAACATTGCCATGGTTTGAATTTACAAAGTTGCTTTCGATGTTGATAAAAGTAGAGTTCAACAGTTTCCTCTTTCTTTTTTGCAATTTTGATTCTAAAAATATTTGAAGATTTGAAATTTCTTGGTTTAAGTTAGAATTATTCGAAGATTAAGAGTTTTGTTCCAAGTATAAGTTTGTAAAGTTAGAAGTCTTCAAATCGCACGAGGGTCCCAGTTTTAGTTTCGAGTGATTTCTTAATTTTCTGGTGTGTGAGCTCTGTTTAACTGAGTTTAAACAAAGCTTGCGGAAAACAGAGATGTTATCTGGTGGTAGCTGTTGCTATCACCAGATAGCTTGCTGCATTTGCTGGGCAGGTCGGCACTCGGCCACTTAGCTTGCCTCTTTGAGCTGTGAGTCAGTCTCATGCGACAGCAATTGTTATCTGCACAGTTCAAGCGTGGTTCAAGCGTTGAAGCAGTTGCTATGTGTTCTGAACATGTAGGTACCGATTGAATCCTGTTTCGTTAGAAGTTCCTCAGATCAAAAGTTTAACCTTCGTCAAACTTTTGGACTTCACGCGTTCAAAGTTCGACAAATCTGTAGAGAAATAATGACTAAAATAGTCGAATTTTTTTACATGATAGGTTCAGTGTTATATTTGTTAGTGCCAAAGTTAGAAAGGTTTAACATCTTTGAATTCTTCAGACCTCAGGTTTGGAAAATGTTTGCTTCATCTCTAGTTCTTGGTCTGATCAGTGAGAACACGAGCCCCAGCCGAATGCTGATGCAGCACTCGTGGTCTGTCTGCTTTGTGCTGGCCTATGTGTCAGCATATTTGAAGCAGGTCAAAATACTTTAGGGGGGGGGGGGCGAAGAAGAGAGGAGGTGCCTGCAAAACTAGAATTTCTGAGTGAGTAATGACCTGGCAACTACTTAGTAACCAATTTTCTGCATCTTACTCCCACAACTGAGAAGCTAAGACTAATTGGTGTGTGGTAGAGTAGAACCGGATTTGGGAGGCACAAAAGGGGGCCCTGATAAGAGGCGAGCTTCTTCTTGCCCTCCTCCCTGGTGGTCATCGTAGCGCTTTTTGAGTGACGTCGCGTGCTACCCATGTGTAGATTGAACTACCAAGAGCGCCGTTTTGCTCTGCAAGCTGGCTTTCACTCAATGCAGACAAGCCCTTGAGGGAAAGCCAGCTTGCAGAGCTGGCTTTCCCCCAGTGCGCCTGCTGGCAATGAGGCCGCTTGAAATAAAAAAGCCAGCTTGTAGAGCAAGCTGGCTTTTCTCTTTCAAGAGGCCGTGTCGACCACCCGGAAGAGAAGAAAAAATTCTCTTCTGTAAAGGGTGTGGGGAGAGGGTGAGCGGGTGAGACCTTGAAAAATGAGGAAACGGCCACTGACTATCCGCGTGACGCGTCCCTCGTGACATACAGACGCTCCTTTGAGAGCAAACAACTTTCCTAAATGTGGCGTTCTTGTTTGTTGTCAAAATCATTAGAACTTTTATAGACACACACGCCTCCCTGACGTCACGCAGCTGCGGTGGTGCTGTCGACGGCACTGCGCATGCGCAGAAGCCTCAGTTCACTCGAATTCGGTTGCTGCGCGTGCGCAGTGCCCACACCTGGTGCGGGCAAACGCGGGTTTGTTAGTAAACATTGTGTCGGTCTATATCGAATTACTGAGTATGTCA
The DNA here is from genome assembly GCF_016920785.2 of Ixodes scapularis. NCBI lineage: Eukaryota > Metazoa > Arthropoda > Arachnida > Ixodida > Ixodidae > Ixodes > Ixodes scapularis. The sequence continues at coordinate 235,775 of NW_024610108.1, read as the reverse complement.
GACTGGTAGAGAGTTTTTGCGAGTTCAATAAACGTTGTTGACTGTAATTTTATGTCTAAACTCAATGCTTTTTATTTCCTCAGCTGCCAGCAAGGCGAAGTGGCGGACTTGAGCGAGGCGACGGTTCAAGATATCGCAAAGAGATGGCTGTGGTCATTTGTAGACCGTGATGGTGGGCGAAGCAAGAAGCAGGATGAAGAAATGGAAAAGGTTAAATAAAAATAGTCCCAGAAAATCCTCAGCCTTTTTTGTTTTAACAATACAAACCAGTTCTCAGTGAGTTTGTGCATCCCGACATTTGATCTCAAGTGGTTGATCTTAACTGATACAGCATCCACAGCTACTGCAAAGTGTGCAGGCAAAATGTCAGGCACAGGCTCTTGTTCTGCAGTGCGTCCATGAGTTAATTGCAGGGCTAACACCTAACAGCAAGTCGCTCACTAATGTGCGACCTCGGCTGTAGGGCCAGCACCCAATCGCAACGGTACGGCCTATGATTAGTTGCGAGGGATCGGCCTGTGTCCAGCTGCATGTCATCGGCCTGTGCCCGGTCAAACTTCTTCGCCTAGCACCTGACATCTAATGTACGGCTAATGCCAAGTTGCTTAACTCCGGCCTGCCTCTGATCACAGGACACCGGCCGATGCCCTGTTGCTAAACTTCGGCTTGCTTTCGGCCACACGGCATTGGCCAGTGCCCAGATGCTAACCTTCAGCCTGTGTCCTGACACAAGTCTTCGGCCGGCCTCCATTTGCTAAACTCCGGCCAGCTTTCAATCGCAGGTGATTGGCCAATGTCCTGTTGCGCAACTTCGGCTTGCTTTCGGCTACATGGCATTGGCCAGTGCACGGATGCTAACCTTTGGCCTCTGTCCATACCAAAGTCTTTGGCCGATCTTTATTTGCTAGCCTTCGGCTTGTGTCCCGCTACAGGTCATCGGCCAGCCTCCAACAGCCAGTCCCCTCAAGTCTTTGGCCAAGGCCCACAGCCATGTTGGGCATAGTAGTTTGACCAGCCTTAGGCCGGAGGAAATGTGACTGGCCAAAATGCTTCAGCCATTGCCCGGCCGTTCATTTTGTGCTGCCTGGGATGACGTCGGCGCTGCCTTCGTATTTTATTTTCATAGAACAACGACGGGCACAATATTTTCCCACTTCTAGTATAATGTTCCAAATGAACATATCACACGACAGTGCTAGTTAATACAATAGCCTTTCAAGTCTAACGAAAAAAAAAACTGAATAAAACGGTGATCTTTTGCTTGCGCTAACAGTGTTCGCGCGATGCACGAACTAATATTCTGCCAACCACTCGCTCGTGATGTTTCTCTCGCTGCCCGTCGTTATGCCAAAGTTTCGTCAACGCGATGAAAGTTTAGATTATGGGTGTCCCTGCGGCGAAACTGAAAATCATCACTTTTGGCAGAACACTTGTCGGCCATGTTTATGTCCACGGCGGCCAAGCTGAGAATCAGGACTTCTGGCCAAACACTCGCCGGCCGTGTTTATGTCTCCGGCGGCCAAGGTGGAAACCAGCACTGCTGGCCAAACACTTGCCGGCCGTGTTTATGTCTCCGGCGGCCAAGCTGAAAATCAGCACTGCTGGCCAAACACTCGCCGGCCGTGTTTATGTTTCCGGCGGCCAAGCTGAAAATCAGCACTACTGGCCAAACACTTGCCGGCCGTGTTTATGTCTCCGGCGGCCAAGTTGAAAATTAGCACTTGTGGCCAAACACTTGCCGGGCGTGTTTACGTCCCCGGCGGCCAAGCTGAAAATCACCACTGCTGGCCGAACACTTGCCGGCCGTGTTTATGTCTCCGGCGTCCTAGCTGAAAATGAGCACTTCTGGCCAGGCGCTTGCCGGCACTCTTTATGTCGCCGGCGGCCAAGCTGAAAATGAGCACTTGTGGCCAAACACTTGCCGGCCGTGTTTATGTCTCCGGCGGCCAAGCTGAAAATCAGCACTGCTGGCCAAACACTCGCCGGCCGTGTTTATGTCCCCGGCGTCCAAGCTGAAAATCAGCACTACTGGCCAAGCACTTGCCGGCCGTGTTTATGTCTCCGGCGTCCTAGCTGAAAATCAGCACTTGTGGCCAAACACTTGCCGGCCGTGTTTATGTCTCCGGCGGCCAAGCTGAAAATCAGCACTTGTGGCCAAACACTTGCCGGCCGTGTTTATGTCTCCGGCGGCCAAGCTGAAAATCAGCACTGCTGGCCAAACACTCGCCGGCCGTGTTAATGTCCCCGGCGTCCAAGCTGAAAATCAGCACTACTGGCCAAGCACTTGCCGGCCGTGTTTATGTCTCCGGCGGCCAAGCTGAAAATCAGCACTTGTGGCCAAACACTTGCCGGGCGTGTTTATGTCCCCGGCGGCCAAGCTCAAAATCACCACTGCTGGCCAAACACTTGCCGACCGTGTTTATGTCCCCGGCGGCCAAGCTGAAAATCAGCACTGCTGGCCAAACACTCGCCGGCCGTGTTTATGTTTCCGGCGTCCAAGCTGAAAATCAGCAGTACTGGCCAAACACTTGCCGGCAGTGTTTATGTCTCCGGCGGCCAACCTGAAAATCAGCACTGCTGGCCAAACACTCGCCGGCCGTGTTTATGTTTCCGGCGTCCAAGCTGAAAATCAGCACTACTGGCCAAACACTTGCCGGCCGTGTTTATGTCTCCGGCGGCCAAGCTGAAAATCAGCACTTGTGGCCAAACACTTGCCGGGCGTGTTTATGTCCCCGGCGGCCAAGCTGAAAATCAGCACTTGTGGCCAAACACTCGCCGGCCGTGTTTATGTCCCCGGCAGCCAAGCTGAAAATCAGCACTGCTGGCCAAACACTCGCCGGCCGTGTTTATGTCCCCGGCAGCCAAGCTGAAAATCAGCACTTGTGGCCAAACACTTGCCGGCCGTGTTTATGTCTCCGGCGGCCCAGCTGAAAATCAGCACTTGTGGCCAAACACTTGCCGGGCGTGTTTATGTCCCCGGCGGCCAAGCTCAAAATCACCACTGCTGGCCAAACACTTGCCGACCGTGTTTATGTCCCCGGCGGCCAAGCTGAAAATCAGCACTGCTGGCCAAACACTCGCCGGCCGTGTTTATGTTTCCGGCGTCCAAGCTGAAAATCAGCACTACTGGCCAAACACTTGCCGGCCGTGTTTATGTCTCCGGCGGCCAAGCTGAAAATCAGCACTTGTGGCCAAACACTTGCCGGGCGTGTTTATGTCCCCGGCGGCCAAGCTGAAAATCAGCACTGCTGGCCAAACACTCGCCGGCCGTGTTTATGTCCCCGGCAGCCAAGCTGAAAATCACCACTGCTGGCCAAACACTCGCCAGCCGTGTTTATGTCCCCGGCAGCCAAGCTGATAATCAGCACTACTGGCCAAACACTTGCCGGCCGTGTTTATGTCTCCGGCGGCCAAGCTGAAAATCAGCACTTGTGGCCAAACACTTGCCGACCGTGTTTATGTCCCCGGCGGCCAAGCTGAAAATCAGCACTGCTGGCCAAACACTCGCCGGCCGTGTTTATGTTTCCGGCGTCCAAGCTGAAAATCAGCGCTACTGGCCAAACACTTGCCGGCCGTGTTTATGTCTCCGGCGGCCAAGCTGAAAATCAGCACTTGTGGCCAAACACTTGCCGGGCGTGTTTATGTCCCCGGCGGCCAAGCTCAAAATCACCACTGCTGGCCAAAAACACTTGCCGACCGTGTTTATGTCCCCGGCGGCCAAGCTGAAAATCACCAGTGCTGGCCGAACACTTGCCGGCCGTGTTTATGTCTCCGGCGTCCAAGCTGAAAATGAGCACTTCTGGCCAGGCGCTTGCCGGCAGTGTTTATGTCTCCGGCGGACAAGCTAAAAACAGCTAGTTTGTGGCCGGACCCTTGCCGGCCTTGTTTATGTCTCCGGTGGGCAAGCACTTAAAGTGGCCAAGCTGTCCAGACACTGGCCAACCGTCGGCCGATCGAAATTCACTTTCTGGTGCTGCTTGGGATGCGCGTGTAGCCACAATTTCTGAATCCCGGGGCCAAAATCTTGTTTTTCCAAGGCTTCTTTCCAAAATAGCTACTCGAGTGATGCTTTGTCCACGTCATCGAAATCTTGCGGCAGCCATTATTGACGGGGGGACTAAAATATTCATTAGAGGAGCAACTCCAGTGGGAGCAACAAAATGCCCGCGGGACGAACTGCTCGAGTTACCGCTTCTGAATAGAGGCAGCTGGGGTCGTGGGAATGAAGGATGGCGATTGGTTCCTTTGCTCGGCCTTTTTTTTTTAAAGTGTCCACGCCACTACGCAGCAGACGAACTAAGGGTCAGAAGAACGGCATTCATAATTTTGTTTTCACAACTCATAAGAAGTGCTTAGGTGTCCTCAAACTTCTTTGTTCCTCAAGCGCCCTAGTCTTTTGACGTACGCCGATGGTTAAGTGGCTGTCGACCTATTCAGCCCGATCTATATAAACGTCGGGCTCCTAAATGTTTAGGAGTTGGTTGGTGATGGTCTGTATTTCTCAAAATTTTGACCTAACCAGACGAAGTTCCGCCGAGCGTGTTTCCGTTTAAAACCTGCAACACTATATTTTTATTTTTGCAGTAAGGCGTCCTGTATGGGATTATTTAGAAGAGTAACATTTATTATATCTCTTTCTGCACATTTCGTGTCTTTGCCTTCAGATCTATAATGGGATCACACAGTCCTTTTTGGCGTAGCCCGCGACCCGGTGTTTTACACTGCCAAACAACAAACAAAAAAGCGCGTTCTGCAGACTCAACAGATGGCGTATTCTCGAACATTATCGTCCCGTGTCCGTCTCAAGCGGTTATGTGAACTTCATACAGTAAAATTTATTGATGACAATACAAATATATTTTATTGCTGTTTGAAGGCTTGACAACATGTATAAAGGGTCGATCCCCCTAAAGATATACATCAGGCATAAGTAAATGCACTTCTAAATTATCTGCCATATGCTCTGCAAATCTTTTCCGGAGTTTTTATCATCGATAGGCACGTTTATAAGTTATTTGGGAGAACCTTAAACAAATGCCTTATTTTGAAGCTGATTTAAATAACATATGTGTTCCTGACACCATATTCAATCTCTCAAACATATAGAACTATGTTTCTCCTTTTATGTGATGAACAAGAATTGTATGTGTCTGTGGGCTGGACGAAAACAAAGTACTGTGTGGCGCTTGGCAGAACTATATGACGATTGCTCACGCAGACCGTCAGAAAGTGACAAATTAAGTAGCTTGAATGTCGAGCAGAGTATAATATACTACTTTGTTTTATTTAACAAAAGTATAAAAAATAGCAAGTGTGATGTTTATTTGCAAATTAAATTGACCTGCATCTTGCCAAGAACAAACCTCAAGCGCCAAGCAATGTTGAGAATGTTCACTTCGGTAGGCCCTATTTTAGGCCAGATCTGATCTGAGTAGGAGGGTCACTTTTTTCTGCATGAATTTTCCTGCATCACTGGGCTAAGTGTAACAAATATTGGTCAGGAAAGCAGGCGTTCTGATTGCCGCGCTCTGTGTTTCTATAAAAGGTAAACTGAAAGGATTTGTCCTAAAACATTCCTGGCATTTTGAAAATATAATTGTTTTTAGCTCAGTTGCGTCGTCATCATATATATTGGAAAACGTAGTTTGTAAACTAGATTTTGGAATATACAGTGTAAGGCGAGAATGTTCCCATTTCAGACTTTTATGCACGTAATTAATTCGTAAGTTCAAGATCATAGAAAGATTCGACGTTTAATACTGTGACGAAAAGTTGTAGCATTAACGGGTATTCTAGGCGACCTACCAGACGGATAACCTACAGACTCAGGCAAAATATATGCGGCTGTGGTAAAAAAAATAGATGTTGAGTCATATATGTTAATCTAGGAGTATTTTACTGTTTCATTTAAATTAAATAAGACAATTTCATCGTTCTACGAATGATAAAATGTTATATAGATACTTGTTTCACTGTTGAAATTGTGCCTGTCGCCAAAAAAACGCGGAAAATACAGTCTCAATTTTGCGGTTCAAACCGGTTCAAACCGGTTCGAAACGTTATTTTTCGCTCCCCAGAACTGAACCGGAGCCGAACCGAAAGCCCTGAACCCGAACCGGAACCGAACCGATAAAAATTTTGGTTCGATACCCTGCCCACGAGAGTCTGGTCATGACTCACCATGAGGTCGCTGACTGGCATTTCAACAGCCAGCAGCTCGGGGTCGTGGTTACGGTGGATATCAAGAAGGCCTTTGACACGGTCCCACACGAAGCCGTTGTTTGCTGGATGTACGAGCAGGGTTTAGATGGGAAACAACTAGATTTTGCCCGGCCATTTCTGGCCCGCCGCCGATACCTCGTCATTTCGGGCTACGCCCCTGACGCGCGTAGCAGTACTGCCAAAGAAAACAACACTGAAGTCCCTCGAGGAGCCGTATTGTAACCGACATTATTTAACATTGTCGTGGCGCCGCTATTCTAATCCCTCCATCGTACTCCGAACCAACGAGCTACTGCCTACGCCGACAACATTACCATCTGGACGTGCTAAAGCTCAGTTTCGACGCAGAAGGCAGTGCTGCAAGCGGGTCTAGATGCCATCCCCTTCCACCTTCGCCACGTCAGCATGTTTCTGTCCCGGGAAAAAAATGAAGTACATGTTGTACGGCCATGGGCATTCCGCCCTGGAGTTGAGCCTCACTTTTTACGGTACTCACATAAGCAAAGAGCCTCTCATAAAGTTCCTTGGCGTGAATTATGGGTACAGCTCTCAAGTAGAAGCCGAATGGGTTAAATCTGTTTCGCGGCAATGGAGACACGGCCTACACCAGGTCCATCGCATCTCCCATCGTCTGGGTGGCGTGGGAGAACGTATAACCAAAATTCTGGTCGCGTCCGAACTGGCTTCGAAGGTGGCCTATGCAGCGCGTTTCTACTCCTTCAAACGAGTCCCTTCGACAAGATTGCAACGCTGTATAACGAGGCCCGCCGAACCATCCTCCGGCTCCCTTGACACACACGAACGTCAGAGCTTTGCAAGTGCCTGCACCTCGTCGACCTTCGAGAGACACTGGAGCAGCAACTCGACATCCACATGGCCCGACTTGAGCATACGCTTCAAGGGAGGGCAGTCGCTCGTTTCATCGGAGTAGCGGTAACGAACATAAACGACCTGCTGCCTACCAAGCCTCCATGGGATCTCATTGAAATCACGAAACCTGCCCGGCCTGTCCCGCGAAATATGAATGCCAAGCGTCGGGAGCATTATGCCCGTCAACACCAAGCCGAGGTCACCCCATTATCTCGGGACCCTGTCTCATAGCGTATACGGATGCTGCCCTGTACACATCCGGTCGGTATGCGAAAGCTGCGGTGTTCCCGTCCCGTGATCCTGTAGAGTGCGATGCTATCGTTGTTGCACACACCAATATTACCCTTTCATCGCACGAACAAGCCAAAGCCTGGACCATCCTCCTCGCATTCCAGACGTGTGAGGTCAGGAATCCAAAACCCGGCACGCTTATGGTGTTCACAGACTCTCAGAACACGGTTCGCGCGGTTAAAACGCATCTACTCACATCGAGTCCGACAATCACCGCTATTTAGTACACTGCACTTCGTCTGTACCGCCATCGAACGTCCGAGTCAGTATACGCTGGGCTCCCAGACATGCGGGCATTGCCGGCAACGAGAAGGCTCACAAGGCTGCGTTGGAGGAGCTGTCTAGAGATTTCGCCTTCTCCCAGCGGACCTTACCGGTGTCTCCCACGTCGCCTAACGATGATCAGTTTCCGAAGACGAAGCCTACATGTACGACCTAGTCGATGCTGTTCGCCTCGTCCTTCGAGACAGGAAGCGCCAACTCGACGACTCTTGGACCACAGAAGAGTTCACAATACCCGAACACACGTTCCGTATTCACCAGATGGCCCTGCTTCGACGCATTAGGAAAGGTGGAGCGGTCACGCTTTATCACGTCTATCGCTTCGAGCTGACCCGGCAACGTAAACTTGACCCTTACTATGTCCCACCAGACCCTCGCTGCCAGCGATGCAAAGACCCAGATTCCCTACCGAAACTTCACCATCTCATTTGGGAGTGCGCAGCTTTGTTTGCCTAGCGTCAAGCCAGCCTGGGCTACTCTTCTTCCAAAAGACCTTCCGACTACCATGCAAGAATGGGCCCATCCTGCCGGCGACTCCGAGCGCCGGACGAGGGTCCTGACTTCCATCCTCGGCTTTGTGTGGCGGAGCGGACTTGGGCCATCGTTATAATGATAGACGTTATCATTACACGCCGCCAAGGACGTAGACGCCCCGCTTGAGAGCGACCACGCCGCGTTGGTCCCTTGGGCCGGGGTCGCGCTGCTCGTGCACCGTGCAGGGGGCGGTTTGCGGACGCGAGTCGCCACGGTGGTCGTGGTTCGGGTGGCGCGTGCCGAGCTTCTCTTTGAACCTGATGCCCCGCCCCATTCGGGGCACGGATTTTGCGGTGGCTCGCGATCAAATATGTCTGGAGACTGTCTTTTGTGTTGTGTCTGACCGGTGTGGCCCCCGCTTTGAGGATTGGCGTTTTTCCCAGGTTTAAATAAACGTTGTCCTCACCTCATTCGTTTTTGTAGCATCGAGACGTTCTGAAGGTCATGGTGCACAATGAAGTGGAATTTTTGTTTGAAACCTCAACTGAGTCATCGCGAAGTAAAAGTTAAATAATCAACATCAGTTTTTTTTATGTAGCGGCTTGTATGGAACACAAGCGAATGAACAAACGTCATGCAGCTACGAAGGCTTGCTAGTTCACTTACCTAGCAGAAGCACATCCACGGCGTTCCCTTCGCTAATCAGCGCTCGTTGAAATTAATCGTCCAAACTTGCATCTTGCACCCTCCTTCCCCTCTAAGTCGTTCCCCCTCCATTGTTTTCCCCCGGACCAGCGAGGCGAGATTGCGCGAACGACAACCCAAGGAGGAGCAAATTGGACGATCCCACATCGGCTTCTTCCCGAAGCGAGTAATGGCGCGTGTTGCTTCGCGTTTTATCCAATAGTACTCTATGAATATGTAGCCTGACTATATTTTCGAGCCCTGAGTTGAGTAGAGATCACGTGATATCTCTTGATTTTCTACCTTGACGCAGAGCAGCCCTGAAGATAGAAAACGGTGTGATCGGGTGCGTTTGCGAAAAACAGACGAACAAAAATCTCGCAGTTGACTTTGGCGTCAGATGTTCGTAACATTGGCAAGAATACGATGATGTTACCTTCAGAGAGTGATACATTTGTGGACACAGTCTCAAAAAAAAAATTCAGGAGGACACTTAAAATTTTTTACGTAAAGGAATGCGATAGCATTCCTACATGAAGCGTATTCCTACAAGCACCGCGCCACGTCTTCCCACCGCACACGGCGCTCCGGCGGTGACATCGCGCTCCCCGACTGCGCCGGCGCGGCCAACTCTGCCGGCTCCACGCCTTCGGTGACGGTGCATCTGCGTTGCTGTAACTCTTTTTTACGAGTTCTTTTCTGAGGCACCATTTTAACTGCCGTTTATTGAGATACCTGTCTTTCGCTGTCACAGCCGACGCCGGCTTTTCCATATTTCCTAACGCATCTAAGTATACGATTATTTATCTGAGATAAATGTAGATAGGGGAGATGCCCAAAGAATTGAAGAGAATTTTCCAATCGATTAAGGAAGCGAGTCACTTTGTGCTCGTTCTTTGGGCTCATGCGTATAGAGGGGACTATTCTCCGATATTGGGTTGAAGGAACATACTCAACGATGATGTAGTATTAGAATGTGCACATCTTGTTTTTCAGATTTGGGTTTTTTTATTCGTAAATGTCACATTCGCGAGCTTGGATGAAAACCAGGTTCGATACTTGCGTTCTGCATATTCTCGTCCAGAAATAACTCATTGTTGTTACTTGCTACTTCATCAAAAAGTTACAAAAATATGCTATTCGTTCCTTTCACAAAACCAAATTAAATTTTCTTTAATACCGGAAAAATTAACTACACACATGTAAAACCCTACAAGCACCCAGTTACTTAAAAGTTTGGATTTTGGCATAATCACAAGTTTCTTGGAATGTCCTCTTTCGCATAACAGTGGCCTACATCGCATGACAGTCTTCGTAGGAACACTAGGTATACAAAGTAAAGTATTTCCTATACAAGGCCTAGCAATAACCGAGGTCCAAATAAGTCCCACGTTTTCAGTTTATCTGTCGATGACGTCTATATACTTATCGTCTGCATTGACGCGCGATCCCCGGTATAAAAGGGACTATCGCTTGTGCCGATTTTACACGCGAATCTCGTGGTCCTAGGTATCAGAAATGACTCCCTACATCTTGCTTCTTCTGGCAATATGCTGCACCTCCAAAATCGTAAGTTTGCGTTATCTATATCTTGTCTTCTCAAACTATGGCTCCTAAGAATGTACAGCATTTTTTTCTTGGAAATGCTTATAATGAACGCTACGCGTTCTCGGAAATAGATGCAAATAATGTTCAGCTGCGGCAAGGGACTATTTTGTAGCTATCCTCAAAGGAAAAAACACAGCACAAGAAAAGACATAGATTAGTCTGACTGCGCATGAAGCAAGAAGTTTCTAAGCGAACGCCGATGGACGTCATGAGCGACGCTACAATTCAAACCTAGAGTGGTGTTTAGTAATACATCAAGGTTATACAAATAAATGGATCTGGAAAGGCGAGCTCCAACGAAATATTTCTATAAAGAGTAAATATTTTCACTAAATAAATCAACCGATAAATATAAAATTAAAAATAAAAGTGTAATGAGGTGAACAGGCGCCTCAAACTAAAGCAAAAAACAACCTACATTCTACGTCGGCGAAACAAGGGCGACTGTTCCGAAGGAGCGCTTAAGCGCTCCTTTTGTACTTGCTGTACGATCAGGAAAGTTCTGAACCAGAACGCACGGTGTCAGCCGAGGAGGATCTGGAACTGTATTGAAGAGCAAAGATCAGGAAAAAAAACCCCACTCAAACAGGGTTTGAACCCCATTCCACAGTGCGGCAGCCGTGTGCGCTGCCACCTGCGCCAAGCACGCGGCAGCATTGATTATCAGGCTTCAGTAATTTTGTTACCTGTTGTTTAGCTACCCCAAAACGATTCAATACATAACTTGCACGTGTCGTCAGTCTTCCCTTCTTTCTGGTGGCCAGAAGCGCCTTGTTAATGCAGCGAAAGCTACGCTCTCGTGCGCCCTTTTCCCCTAGTGGCAAGACGCATCTCTCTAATGCAGCTAAGGCCACCTCTCAAGCGCCTTTTCCCCCCTATATATCTGATCAAGTCACGTCCGTGCAAGCTTTTTATAGACATTTTGCCTTCGGAGACAATGTGACACTTAAATGTGTGCAAAGTTTAAATGGAATTGCTAACCATATCTCGCATGTCAGCTTACGATCATCTTCTTTGCTCAAAGTAGCAATATGGGGAACATTGAAGGGTAGAGTATTGATACTATAGTTTTTGCGAAATAGAGTTTTTATTTACGAAAACGCGTATTATTTGTTTTTGCATAAATGCGTCTAATTGTGATGTTTAACTTCGCCCCACAGGTGCTTCAGGGCGCTTGTAAGCAGACGAATCCATGCCTCGTCCCCTCGTGAATCGCCCACTCACTAATAGGTCAGAAGTCCAATGTCGGTTTTCTGAAAGAAAGATCACGCTAACTTCCTTTTCTCCAAAACTACAGCTATACAAAATGAGAGAAGAGACAACACAAGGAAAGTGGTGAATGTTTTGGGCCATCTATGCTCACAGTGAAGGGGCATCTAAACACTCAAAGAGACAGCGAACCCCCCAAAGTTCGTTTTTAAGTTCATTGATAGCACAAGTACTGTACTATCAAAATTATTTCAGTCCAAATTTATATTTTTGTCTTCCAATTTAGGGTTTTAAAATCCCGAAGGCGTCAAGGTAGAACCAAATTTTGTTGACAAGTGCCTGGGTATCTTGGCCTTAATTCGCCAAACAATCGCCAAAGTTGGGCTTCACTAGTGGTTCTTCGGTTCACAATTTCAGCTGAAATCTGACACCTTGCCAGTTACGTGATGAGCCAGAGAAACGGCAAAGGAACTAATTATGCCACTAACTTACGCCTTAGTGCAAAATCGTAGTAGGCCCAGGTTACACCCAAAAGAGGGCCAGGCTTGTTCCAAGGTAGCCGTATCTCTGGCATAAGACTTTATATATGTAATTTTTAAACAAAAATCGTTCAAAAATTGTTAACGCATTTTGTACATCCCGAGCCAGATTTTTGAATTAGAACCGACTGCGAAACAGGTTTTTATTTGAGACTTCTGAGCCTCGAATTAAAAGCACGCCCCCCCCCCCCCCCCCCCCCAATCCCAAACAAAAAAAGAAAAAAAATAACTCTCTGGGTGGGAAGCGTCTGTCATGAAATAAAGAATCCCCCTAGAAATAATTCCAAAGCAATGTTTACACTATTTATATTGTACTTAACAATGTACGCATATATAACCCAATTTGCCTTTTTCAGCGAATATACGTTTTGTGGCATAACAGTTCCATTCGGCATACGGTTGTATGTGGTCACGAGCAAAATAAACCTTCAATTGATTGGCATCATTAAAATAAATTTATTTTCGGAGTTCAGTAGATGAGCGATGAAGGTAGAGAAGGCGCATGGGACGGACAGCAACCTGGCAGTGCGAACTGCACGATGTCTTCGAAGCTTCTGGAGAAACCTTGTGAAGTAAGCATTTGGGTCGGGGGCTGCATGAGTCAGTACAGAGAACTTAGGCGGCAGAAAGTGGGTTGGCGAAAGTGCAATTTTAACAATGAATAAATAAAATAAAGTTTCCAAAAAAACTTAGATTTCCATTGTTAATCAGTGTTTTTACATGTTTGTAAGGCGTATACGTCTTAATGGTTGTCCAGACAGTACTCTTCAGGATGCGACACTTGTCCACCTTATGAAATGCAATATTCCTCTTTCGCCGTTTTATTTAATTTTTTTTTTCGCGTAGAAAGCATTTCTTTTAATGTCCACTCGTGTTCTTCACGAAGGCCTGGAGTATTTGGGTTTACATTCAGTCAATCGCTGAAGGCCTCCGCTGCTGTGTTCAAGTCCCGAAAACGGCAAATGGAAGGATACGAGGCATTCGTGCATGGGGGGGGGGGGGGGGGGGGGGGGAGGGGAGGGGGGAGGGAAGGGAGGGCGGTAGAAAGAATGCGAGCAGCGGCAGAACAGGTGGACTGGCAACGGGCACACCAGGCACACCTTCGGCAGGTCGCGTGTGACTTCATGTCTGGCGAGCACCGACGTCAAAGAACGCCAGAGGAGGCGAGAAGGAAAGCCATGGTGTTTTCCTGGTGGATGTCCGAAGAGGAGACGGACATTCGAACTTCAAATTTCACTTCCAATGCGGAAAAGTGTCGCTTCACAGATTCTGAAAGTATCAATGTTTGGACACACCTTTACAGTTCTCATACGCTTTAGCATTAATCGACGCATCGAATCAGTGACGATATAAATCTGTCTATGTGCGATCCATTTTAAGAAGTTAATTTAATACAATAAAAATATGTTTTTGGAGGGTATGTTTGGTAGCACATGGCCACGTTTTGGAGGTGATCCTCTTAAGTAGAACTTTATACAACTTCGTTAAATTGAAGACAAAATAATCCGCCGTCACCGTTTGTTTTAAATAGTGCCTCAAGCTGAGCTAGATACCTCAAGACAGAAGCGAAAAGGCGGCACTCTTTCTTTGACACCAAACAGAATTGTAAAGTTAGATAAAGATAGTTGCGGATATTTGAATATATATTTGTATTATTTCTTTACCCAAATGAACACAACACACTGTTCGCTGAGATGCCAAAACGTAGCAGCACCTGTTCACAAAACCAAATGGTTTATGAAGCAGCTATACTGCGGGAATTGCTCGGATCGGTAGGACGCAAGTTTAGTCATATCACTGAGCGACATTGTTTAGTTGAACGTGTTCACTGCGTCAATTGAACGTGACTTAGGCTTCGTTTTCCTCGAGAACTATCATGAAAATTACGTCAGAGTGCGTGGTAATTTTTTGTTTCGTGTTTCTTGTGTATTTGTTCGCATTGCACGTAACCAACAGCGACTAACCAACTCCTATTCGACCTCGAGGAAAAGATTCAAGAGTTTGTGGACGCACTGTCGGTGAAGCACGGCGTCAAGGTGTCCTGGTGGGACATATAGGGGAACAACTTGGAACTTAAGTGGTTCAAGATCAGAACACGTCCGTAAGTTGACAACCCATTCATCTTGCATTTGTTGGTTCGATTTGTTGTGTGAGCCTTACGTCTGTCTCTGTGTCTTATAATTAATGAGGCATTTCGATAATTAATCAGGCATTTCGACATTCCGACGCTTAGATTTATTTTCACTGGAGCCAATACTTTTTAACGCACCCGAGCTCAAAGTACAAAATGAAAAAGCTGGCGCTGCGAAACTTGGAGATCAAGACGATGCAGGGTGCCCATTTATATCTGGAAGAACATCGTACCTGAGTGCGGTCGTGTATGCTACGGATATAGAATGCGCAGTTGCAGATTCGGAGCGCGAAGATCTTGTAGCAACGAGCATCAGAGAGCAATTTCTCGGGGAGCCTGGACGTCAGCGCACAGCTTTTGCAGCGGCGAGGGCCCGAAACACACTTGGTCGCTCGGGAGAAGTGTGTTTCGGCGTCTCGCAGCAGCGGGGTGCTAGTCACCTGGCTGTCCTTTCATGCGTTGTCTGCCGCTCCAAGTTTTCCATTTCGGCGGCCATTTCTCGTGGCGATCTGGCAAACTTTGTCAGTATATAGAAGGCTATGCTACTGCCTGAAGCACGTGCATTGCTAGTTACATAATGCCGCCGGTCGTAGTTCACTGCCTAAATCTCTCTGATGCAACGGTGACACCAGACACCCACCGGGGCTGACTAACTTGCCGCTGTGTAACAGCACATTAACGTTTACATCGATATAGCTTTAATCGGCTACTCACACCCCCCCCCCCCCTTCTAAAATGAAAGTGTAGGGCGGAGTATGGCGTCTGTTGCGTGACATCATGGTCTCATGTCACAACACGTCATACGATGTCGGAGTCACGGGTCGTCACGAGGTGCCACGGTGTCACTTCACGCGATGATGTCACATGAGGCCATTATGTCACGTCGGGTCCGCACTGGACATCGTGATGCCACGTGACGCTGATCGCGTGACCTTATGACGCCATGTGACATCACGGACACCCACACACTCTCACACACACGCACGCACGCACGCACACACACACACGCACGCATGCACGCACGCACACACACACGCACACACACATACACACCACAACACGCCCCGTTCTCCAAGGAAAAATAACAGTAAAAAAGAGACTGGATTTGGAATCCGCTGTTTTTTATTTATTTATTTTATTTATTTATTTACAATACTGAAAGCCCTTTCGGGCTGTTTCAGGAGTGTACAGCAATAAAACAACAGAAATAAGAACCAAAGATCAAGAACAATCACCGCAATACAATCATTTGAGTACAATTTCGGTTGAACCACACCACCGAAAGTCACCACCACCGAGGAATACTGGTATGGCTCTGCATATAAATCAAATAATACAGCTTCAAACTTATCGGCACTGCCAATCCCAACAAAGAGGTCGCCATCCAAACTATTCCACTCCTACATTGTTCTTATCAGAAAAGAGTACTTAAAAACATCGAGATTTGGTAAATACGGCTTGACTCCAAACTGATTATTAACTCTCGGGGACCTTCTACCAGGAAGCTGTATATAGTCACTCGAACTGATGTTATAATGCCCATTGTAGAGTTGATAAAAAAATTTTAACCTTCCAATTTTTCTCCGCTGACCCAAGGTTGGCGGCCCCGCTTTTCTTAATAGTTCTGTTACCGATTCCGTGCGGCGATAATCTGAATAAACAAATCTTACTGCCCGCCGCTGGATACGCTCAAGTTGTTCTATTTGATATTTGACATATGGATCCCAGATCACGTACGCGTATTCAAGAGATGATCGAACTAGAGTCTTATACGCAAACAATTTAACTTCAGGCGTTGTATTTTCGAGCGCCCGTCTTAAAAACCCAAATTTTCGCAAAGCCGCACTACAGACATTTTTTTTATGTACCCTCCAGTTTAGATCGTTCGAAAATGTGACCCCTAAGTATTTAAAAGTTTCTGATTGTTTCACAAGTGCACCATTATAGGAATACGGAGATGTATTAGGCGACATCTTTTTTTGATTGTTACAAAAGTTATTTTCAAAATTTATCTTCATATCCCATTTGTGACACCACTCGTGCATAACCATTAACGAGTCAATTAATAGCATTTGGTTCTGTTGTGAATTAACTTTGACGTACATTATACAATCGTCTGCAAAAGGGCGGACTTCAACAGATGGATGAATTTCAGTTGCAATGTCATTTATATACGCAAGAAACAAAATTTGTTTCAAAACCGGGCCCTGAGGCACACCGGAAGTGACTGGCAGCAGCGTGGAAGTTTCCCCCGCGATCTCAACAAATTGAAATCTGTTTGACAAGTAAGATTTGATCCAAGAAACAATAGGCGTACTTACCCCTAAATCTAAAAATTTTTTTAGCAGCTTCGAGTGCGTGACTCGGTCAAATGATTTTGACAGATCAATTGACATCACATCTATTTGACCACGCTCATTTGAAACAGATGCGAAATAATGAGTCGCCTCAAATAACTGGGTGACAGTTGATAACTTCCTTCTAAACCATGTTGTTTTTCGTAAAACATATCATTCTGTTCGATGAAGTCTGTGAGATGTTTACAAATAATATGTTCGAGGACTTTGCAGGCAGTAAAAGTAAGGGATATCGGCCGATAATTTCCAACATCAAGCCGACTCCCGGATTTATGAATAGGGACTACTCGCGCAAGTAACCAGTCCTTAGGTAGCCTCCCCTGGCTCAATGACGCTTGAAAAGTAAGTACTAGAAACTCAGCAGCTCTTAGACAGTAGCGCCTCAAAAATTCATTTGGAATGTTATCTGGACCCGGTGCTTTTTTACATCAATATTCAGTAGCATAGAAAAGAACACCCTCATATAAGACAACAATCTCTGTTTCAGGCAAACCAGTAACATTAGTTATGACACTTTCACGATCATTATCTTCGGTAAAAACAGAATGAAAAAAAATTATTATATTCAGTCGCCACAAATGCTGGATTGCTGCATACTTTTCCATCCTTCATGATTTCGTTTACTATATGTTCCTTACATGACAGATACTGCCGGAATCTGCGTGGCGAGTCCCTTAAGTAATCGTTCAAGGTAGTCGAAAGGAACTCTGTTCTAGCAGCCGTGACCTTTGATCGTACTTCACGGCTTAGATTAGCAATTTCTAAAGCGTTCTTATTTTTCTGCTTTCTTTTTCGTTTTAGTTTACGTTTAAGGTGAATTATTTCCCGTGTTATCCATGGATTAGACTTGTTTCTTTTTATTGTTTTTTTTTCGGAACAAAACTTGCAAGACAGTAGGCGACTGCTTTTGAGAAATAGCCCCACAAACAATCTACGTCATTATTTTTATCTATGTGGTCTAAAGATAGTTCGAGATAACCTAATATTGATGTGTTGTCTGCTCGTGGAAAATCATAAACAAATTTAGGGTCCGTTTTTTTGAAGGCGTAGACTGCTTAACTCTAGAGTCAAGATAACGATTTTATGATCTGAAATTCCGTGCTCTACACACACTTCGTAATTCAAAAAGTAATCAGATACCAGGCAGATATCTAATACAGATTGGCATGATCCCTGAATTCTGGTTGGTTCGTTAACTACCTGCGTCAGTCCATATTTAAGCATTATATCAAACAAATATTCTCCGTGTAATCTATCCGCTCTGCCTGGGCTTAGTTCGTGCCAACCAATATGTGGCAGCTTAAAGTCGCCCGTTAGGATAACTTTAGTTCTGTTTTTCACTAGAGTTGTTAAATAATCGACTATTTTCTCGAGGATATGAATTCTAGTGCCCGGGGCCCTATACACCCCACCAATTAAGAAGACCATCTCCTCAGGAGTAGTTTACACCATAGGCTCTCATGGTCGTTAATACCTGGTAACGCCTCATATTTTAGAGTGTCCTTTATAAGAATGGCAACGCCTCCTCCTCTAGTTTCTCTGTCCTTCCCTAGTAGCATGCTGCAGTCCCTTGGAAACACCTCGCAGTCGGCAATGTTACTATGTAGCCAAGTCTCGGTTACGACAATAACATGTGGATCATGCTGAATAATAATATATTCCAATTCCGGTGCTTTGTTTAGTATGATTGGTGCGTTTATTGTGACTATGCGTACGTCTTTCTTCCTTTTATGTCAATTTTGTTGAGAGGCCATTGGCATGACGCGCGCATTCTGTTGAACGCGCGTGTTCGTTACTGAATCCAAGACGTAGACTACGCCATTTACACAAAGTTTGTCATACACAAGTCGCTCTTAATCTCCGTTCCGTTTCTCTTGTCGTGCCGGGTTCCAAAGTTGCCGTCGCTTTTGCACTGTCTCCTTTGAATAGTCATCGGACATGCTCACGAGGGTATTTTTCAGTTTCCTGCAGTTCTTGAATACCAGCTGCTTTTCGTTGTAATTGTGTTTCTCATTAAACACAATTACGCACTTGACGGTTTGAGCAATCGAAATAAAGCAGCGATTTCGGGAGAATGGCATCACCAGTGTCACTCCCCGAGCGGACATTCGTGATGGCTATTCCACGCAAGGTGCCCTCAACGGCAGAAAAAGCGAAGCGCGAAGCCTGACTTGCCGCTGTAGCGAGAACGTCGGGCTTATACATCAGCGAAGGGATACATTAAGGTCCGATAAGGTGTCGCTGGATTTACGCAGGTCTAATTTTTTTATTTGTATCAGATTTATTTACCTGACGAGGCACTGGTCGGAAGCTCTTCGGAAAGTTTCCAATGTAAAATGCGAACTGAAAATAACTACAGTGCTCATGTTAGAAGTTCGCCTAATTGTTCTGGAGAGGATTCGAATAAAGAAGAAAGAAAAAGCTCGGTAGGCTTTTTTTCAATTCTTACAAACGGACGTTCATAATTAAATCAGAAAGTCCTTATTATGCGGCGAGCATAATTGTTGGGACCTTGTAGTAATCTTAAGAACCTTCGGACCGTATTTAAAAAAGCCGATCTCACAACACGTTCGCCGTATTTATTTAATTATTTATTTATATACCTCAAGGACCCCCTTGGGGGTATTACGTAAGGGGTGGGTACACAGCGTAAAACAAAAGGGTAAAAACACGCCAAAAGCAGCTCGCATACAAAGAGCAAATACACACAAACGTAAAAGGCGAAATATACCCATATAGATGGTTCGTACAAACCTAAAGTGGGGACTCTAGAAAGCGTTCTTTAAATTCCATCGGGTCATGAGTGATGACGACGTTCTCGGGAAGATCGTTCCAATCAATGGCAGTGCGTGAAAAAAATTAATTCTGGAAGGTGACGGTTCTTGCTTTGGGGCGTCTTACGCCGAGGTTATGTCCCGTGCGACGAAGCCGGTGTTCTGAAGATATGATGTATGATGATTGGAGGCACCGGCTGTAGTAAAATTTGCGGAAAAGAGATAGCCTAGCAAGTTTCCGACGGACAGAAAGGACAGGAAGGTTTGCACGGATTTTAAGATTAGTTACGCTAGAAAAGGAAGAGTAATCTGATTAGATAAAACGTACTGCACGATTCTGCAGTGATCCGAGGTTATTGATGAGATAGGCCTGATGCGGGTCCCAGATGGGAGATGCGTACTCCAGTTTAGGACGGACAAGGGATGAGTAAGCAAGTAGCTTTAGATGAGGAGGGGCTAGTTTAAGGTTACGTTTTAAAAAGCCTAGAGAGCGATTAGCAGTGGAGATAACGTGACTGATATGAGTGGCCCAGGAAAGATCAGATGAGAGGTGGACTCCCGATACTTATAGGAAAGGCCTTTTCTGCAGAGGTACACTTTCCGGCAATATGAAAGACCCACTGGGAGCGCGTGGCCGAGGCGGTGGCTGGCGGGGGCGCTGCGAGCGCTCCCAGTGGGTCTTTCATATCGCCGGAGACTGTACGTTATTAAGTGAGTAGGAAAACACGAAGGGGTTTACACGACGTGTAAATGACACGAGGTGGCATTTGTGAACGTTAAGAGATGGAACTGCCCGGAGCGCTCGCAGCGCCCCCGCCAGCCACCGCCTCGGCCACGCGCTCCCAGTGGGTCTTTCATATCGCCGGAGACTGTACGTTATTAAGTGAGTAGGAAAACACGAAGGGGTTTACACGACGTGTAAATGACACGAGGTGGCATTTGTGAACGTTAAGAGACATCTGCCATTCTTCGCACCATGCTTGAATGCGTATGAGGTCGTCTTGAATGAGTTGGTGGTCCGAAGGGTTAGTTACTTGGTGGTAGATGACGCAGTCGTCAGCGAAGAGGCGAATATGCGACGTGATTGATATGGGTAAGTCGTTAATGTATCTTAGAAATAGAAGTGGTCCAAGGACCGATCCCTGAGGAGCGCTTGAGGAGACTTCGGCAATAGAGGATGATGAATGGTTAACGGTAACAAATTGATGTCTATGCGTAAGAAAGCTAATGACCCAGTTCAAAATCGCGGGATCTAAGTTAAGTAGAGTAAGCTTGTATATGAGACGTCTGTGAGGGACCTTATCGAAGGCTTTAGCAAAGTCTAGAATGATGGCGTCAGTTTGAATGTTAGAGTCGAGGTTCACATGCAGGTCACGAACGAAAGACGCGAGTTGAGTTTCACAGGAGAAGTTTTTTCGGAAGCCGTGTTGGGAGGAATGGATATAGTTGTTCTCTAACAAGTAATGAATGATTTTTGAGTAGATGATATGTTCCATTAGTTTACAAAACACGCATGTTAGGGAGATGGGACGGTAGTTAAAAGGGGAGCACTTGTTTCCGTTTTTGTAGATTGGGACGATCTTCCCCAACTTCCAGTCGTATGGCAGGGAACCAGTAGAAAGTGATTGTGAAAAAAGCTTTGTCAATATTACGCTAGATATATCTTTAGTATCCTTTAACACTTTTACATTTATTTCGTCAATACCCGCTGATGAAGAAATCTTAAGGGTGTCGATGATTTTCACAATGCCAGCCGGTTCAAACGTGATCAAAACCATGGATGTAGAAAAGGCAGGAGGAGCCATAAAAAACATATCATTGCACTCTTGTGTAAACAGTGAACAAAAAACATCCTTGAATTTTTCTGCACATTCGTCATTAGGAACCGAAGACTCATCGTCGTTTTTAAGATTGATTACGATATCAGGTTTACGACTAACAACTTTCCAAAACTTTTTTTGGGTTTCTCTGCAGCATGCATGGGAGATCAGCATTATAAAATGCTCGTTTTTGTGTTCTGATTGCGCTTCTGAATTGTCTGTCGGCACTATAAAACTTCTCCCAATCCGAGTTGCACTCCGTAGTTTTGGCTTTACGAAAGAGTCTCTTTTTTTTGTGCTTAAACGTTTCAGGGTGCCATTAAACAATGGAGCAGAAGCGCTTTCGAAAAATGTCACAGTTGGGATGAAACTTTCAGCTAGTTGTTGCATTTTAGATTTGTACATTGTCCAATTTTCGCAGACAGACCGATCATCAAAGTCTATCATAGGGACATCTAGGAATTTTCTTAGCTCAGTATTCATTGGTAATTCCCCCTTCTCGTATAGTTTTACGGTTTTCTTCCGCTTCGATGTTGATCGAATATTTAAAGAAAATGTGCAGTAAATCACCTTATGATCACTTATTTCGTGTAGGTAGTGTATCGACTTTAAAGAGTCAGGATCAGAAACAAGAATGAGGTCAAGGATATTAGAAGAGTGAGTGCTTGATCGTGTGGGTTTAGTTACAAGCTGTGAAAGGTCGAAATTGAGGCAAAGGTGAACGAAACCAGTCGCTTCACTCGTATCAAGGGGGACTGGAACGGATAAGGCGGACCAGTCGATAGAAGGCTAATTAAAATCACCGAATAGCAGAATACTATATTTGGAATAATTAAGGTACAATTCGGTGATAGCTTCATTAAGGTTAATTAGAAAAGATGGATCGCTGTGAGGGGGTCGGTAACATACACCGATAAGGAGCGAAGCATGTTAAACCTTGCAAGAAAGCCAAAGCATTTCCAACGGTGAACAGAAGTTTACTAGGTTCAGCACAAAACTATCTCTTATCGCAATCAAGGCCCACCCTCCCCGGCCACTTGCCCTATCTTTGCGGAATATATTGAACCCAGAAGTGCCCGTAGAAATTTCTGTATCAGTTACTGATGATGACAGCCATGTTCCAGTAAGCGCAATAATGTCACAATCGGTGGATGCAATTAGGCTACATATCTCGTCTTGTTTAGAAATCACGCTTCTTATATTTGCGTAAATAAAGGCCAGTGGCTTTGGGAATGTGTGTTCATGACCGCGGCGACAAGATCGGGTTAGTTAAGGAGGACACTCTTTTATGGTGTTTGACGCGTCATAAAAAAAGTACCGTTTTTGTCCAATGAGGAGCGTTTTGAAACGTAAGGAAAAGGGCATAGCTTGGTTACGCGCGAAAGTTAACAAATTCCTCCTAGCAAGCTGAACTGAAGGCGAGAAATCTTCACTTACAGCGAAGCTAGTGTCCTTGAACTTTTTACTTCGAGAAAATATTCGTTCTTTGGTTTTATGAAGAGCAAATTTTACAATTATCGGGCGGTTCTGATCGAGACGATATCGACCTAGTCGGTCGGCACGCTCGATGCCATCTGGCATGATGTTGATGTCAAGATGTTGTGAACAAAGGTTTATTATTTTCTGTTCCGATTGGTGCCCACGTTTCCTTACCAGAGTCAGGGAGGCCAAAAAAGATGGTTCGAGCGCCGCGATCTATTTTCCGAGTCATCTACGCGTTCAACCAGAGTCGCTGAACTATCAGTAAGGGTCGTCGTGACAGCGCGGAGTTCATCAAGATCATTTCGGATCTAGTTAAAATGAGAAAACTCCTGCTCTATTCGCGTCATTCTGTCAGACAAAGCGTTGACCGTCTGGTCAGTGAGTGTAAGTTTGTTTTTGATTGCATTCAGCTCGTCGAGTACAGTTGTTTGGCCGGCGTCAAGTTTAGTCAGCAACGCCATCATAGCTTCTGTGGTGACAGGGCCGGGATTTAGCTCTACATCTCCACAGAGGAGCAATAACTGCCGTACCACGGCAGTACACTCAGACACAATATCAAGACAACACTGGGGGCCTGGTAGCAAGAGCAAACACCTATTACTACTCTTTTCTGTGTAAAGGCAGCAGGAATTACGCACCTGTATGAACTAGACGAAGGGCGAGTTTGTACTCATCTTGGTAGCGATGCCACCAGGCCCACAGTCCGGCGCGGTCAATGCTTCCTCGTTTATATATGCGAGTCCGTTGCTGTCGATGCCGCTTGGCTTGTAAACTGGCTGAAGATAGTTGCACCGTTGGAAACGCCGAAAGACAGGTCAGGGGAGTTGATAGCACCGTCATCCCACGAGCAATCAGATGGAGCATACCACGCACGTGCCGGGCAAAAGCCAGACACAGCCGCGGGCTCAGCGAAGGAAGCGTTGAAGATCAGAATCTGTACGAACAAGACGAAGGGCGAGTTAGTACTCATGTTGGTAGCGATGCCACCAGGCCCACGTGACGTTTTAGTTCACAGGAGGTAGACAGAAGTGCACGAGAGGGTTCGCGCCATCTTACGCTCTACACGTTGTTGCGAGGTTGTTGCGCGTCTACGAAAGACTAATGTTCCATCAATTCCTTGCTGTGGCGGCGGCGTAGTCAATCTTATGGGTGAGTTCGGCCTATGTTTAACACCTTTACACATTGGTTTTCATATGTTTGTCTTTTGTCCCGCATGACCTTTCCTGCAAGGGTACAATCTCGAGCTCTAGAATACTCCCTTTGGGGAGAGAATTGAACTATATAAGGCGCTTTGTCCAGCTGCTTTCCAGCACCCTACATGGTGTTTAGTTTATCCAACGAAAGGCCTGTAGGTCGAATCCTTGACGTCATCTTCTCAATCAAACTCAGATTGCAAGTTGAAAAAGAATGCTCTTTCAGGCTTTCAGCTTCCACTCGTGTACTTCGGTTTTCCTGAATTTCAGACGCAGCCGAAGCTGCGAGCTGGTGGGACTAATCAGACATAATGCCCCTTCATACAAAAAAATAGCGAAAACCTTTGAAGAATTCTGCCTGATATCTTGGGCCGTTCCAGGCCGCGCTACCGCGGACGCACGAGCGCGAAAAGCAAAATATAACAATAAGAGTGTGCATGAAGGGCGAGGAGGGAAAAGGAATGCTATGATGTCGGAGTGCAGTGCACGACATGAGCTCAGTGTCGCCAATCAAATTGCACCGACTGTGCAACGTCGCGACATTCATCGTCTTTATTTGAGCACATCCTTCGAGTCTGGTAGACCATGACAGTGCTCTTTTAGCCTGTGTGTATGTATCTGCGTGTCTTTCAGCTTTTGACTGCCCTCTGACTCAAGTATAAGGCCGTCTTCTATCTTGGGCGTATCCAGGTGGCGCTGCAGTCGACACGCGGGTGTAAAAAAGCAAAACATAAAAATAAAAGGTGTGCGCGTCAGAGGAGGAGGGAGGAGATGTCGGTACCTTTTTATTCAGGGACAGGGTTGCCAGGTTGGGCTATAGTTAGCCAAATTGGGCTATTTTTTTTTAAGTTGGCATTAAAAGGTGGTAGTTGGCTATTTGGCTAGTATTGGGCTATTTCTGATCTGTGCTGGGCACACCGAAATCACTCAAAGCACATGGGTTTATAGGCTGAAATATGGTATTTATAGAATAAGTTACGTGAACATTTGGCGCTTCAGTCTTTTAACTCTGATAAGTATGCGACAGCAAGCAAATTTTTCAGCTTTTTGCGCACCTTGTGCAATTGTTTACGCTTCAATATTGTCCAAATGCGAGCGTGTGCTGTTACTTCTAAATCTCAATCAGTGACGGCGCAATTCCTTACGGCCCCACTAGCATCCGTTTTGCGCACTCTTTAGGTTGCCTGTTGATTGGCGTGGACCTATACCTTGTGTTTAGTTATGCATAATTTTCCCGTGACGTCATTGAGGTCACCGTGCCCCGATACTAAGCGTCCCATTAATACAGTGGAAGGTATGTTGTCATGCGCTTGTACGAGCGTTTCAGGAAGTTCGCCGAACGTGCAAGGGACGCCATTTCTGAGATATTTCGGCATTGTTGTAGAGCACACAACAAGGTGTTCATTTTTATGTTCTAAAATCCTTCACACTGGGCACAGAGAAAAACGGGTCGACACATGTCCCGTTTTGTCCGTTGTGATGTACCCATTTTCTGCCATTGGTTCTTCGGGCTAGTGATGCTAGTGGTGTGAATATTTCTATTAGATATATAAAAATTTATTAGGTGTTCTTATGTTTAAAACAAGCTTTTCAAATGGTCAATTTTTTGTGGCTCTTTTGGGCTATTTTTTTAAAACATCATTTGGCTATTTTGGGCTATATCTCGGAAAAATTTGGCCGGTCAGAGTACAAACACCTGGCAACCCTGTTCAGGGACATTAATCAGACACCGCCATAAGCGCGCCATGGTGGTGTTTGTCATGTTTCTGTACGTGTTTTTATCATGGCTGAACCAATCACAAACAAAATGCACCCAGTGTGTTTCGCTTTTGACGCTGCTTGGTTGGCCTCATGAGCTCATAGCGTAGGCTGCGTTTGGACTTGAGCTGAGACGAAGTTTTGTGAAAAGGTGCTTCATTGACTCAGCGAGATCCTCGGGTGAACACTGTCGCAAATTGAGCCGGGCGACGCGTAGATAAGTCCAACAAATTCTTCATGTTGTTTATGTCACCATGGGTTTAATTGTGAACTCAGTCTCTGCGGACGCGACACTTACATCTTTTCTCCTTTGAATACGGCCTATTTGAAATGATGGAGGGTGCCAGACTCCTTTTTTTTTTTCGTGTTTGACAGAAATATCCTGTGTTCACATTGTGAGTAATAGCGCGGAGATTTACCTGAATATTTAGAAATGGCTTTTATACTGATTTTACTTTAATGAAAAGTCCAACCTTGACCACCTGCAAATTATTCACACATTGCTGCGTGTCATGTTGCAGCAGCAAGATACTCGTCTGTGCGAGTCCCATCAAGTATGGTGAGGCGAAGATCAATTCACTCTAACCAAAGGTGATCTATACAAACTGGGCCCACAATGAACAACCCTTCAACTCAATGACGACCACGGTGAAGAGGTTCACGATGCACAACACGACGCACGCGCTCAGCACTGAGAGGGCGTTCAATTGCGGCTTTGATTTATCCGGGAACGCCAAGCTCAACAAATCTGTGGGCATCCCTGGCAGCGTATTCACAAATTTCACTCTGAGAAACCTCAACAGCGAATCTCACACTGAGACCGAGAAGTACTCCGTCAAGCAGGTCGTCACTGTGCCGCCACTGAGATCCGTGAAGATCGAGTGGCTGATCACCGACGTTTTCAGGGTGCGTGAACAAAGATTGAGAGTTGTCGCGTAGTTTCTGGTCTGGCTTGCCTACCGTTTACGTCACTATGGTCACTGAATGAATGAGAACAGCCGGGCACCTCCTTCAGATGACCGGCGTTCAGCTAGATCTCATTGACTCGTCGTGATTGGGCTGTTCATCCACGATCGACCCCTCATAAAAGATATTCATCCACTTTATACATTATATTTACAGAAAATTATGTATGGTGGTTATAGATATCAAGAAAATTAATCCATTTTTCTATACACTGTCTCTATCGTTTGAAATTTCTATAGATCTTAGTGTATAGAGATAGGATATATAAATTGTATAGAACGCGGATAGTGATTCCAACGACAACGAATGACGAACGCCGATAGGTCAGTTTTTGCAACAAAAAACAAAAACATAATTTCAACATTCATTTGAGGGCTGGAATAATATATCCATAGAAACACGCACTGGCGTTTGCCGTGTGGAAACACGCAGGTATCACAAACACGCATGACATGGATTACTCACAACACTATTAATTTGGTGTTTTTCGCTGCTCCACCTTGATATGTACCCTCAACTTTAAAGTCATTCATTTGACCGACGACCATCCCAGAATGTAAAAACAGATTAGAAGTAGGTCGCTCTCTGTTTCACCAATAATTTATGCGGAAAGTAGTTTACAAGCGTGGGTGAACTGCACGTACAACTATAAAGCATTGCGAAAGGTAATAATTATTTGCTTCAGTCGAAACAAAAAGAGCCTCCGCGAGGAGGCTCCAGCTGGGTATGATGTCGCTTAACCGCACCCCATTTTATTATTCTATCGAATTTAGTCTATAACGTTTTTGATAATATATGGCGGAAAGTCTATTTAGACGTGACAATAGACATTCTAAAAGACTTCTAACATCTGTACTAAATAGATTTCGTTTGTAAATAAGCCTATAGAAAGTCTTATAAATTTTCGATACGACGCGACTAGATAGGAAGTTGAGAAAGTCGTTAAATTTTAGATATGATTTCTCTCCACTTCCAGAATTAGTCTTTGTAAGGGAGGGTTAGGAGACGCCCACGCGTTATCGAAAAAACACGAAGCTTCACGCTGGAGGCAGGACGACTCTACGACCTGCGTGCCGTCCTCATCGTGTTGGTGACAATCATCCAGTGTTGGACAAAATACTCGATAAAAGTATTTAAGTTAAGTTACTAAATACCTGCGTCATAAAGCATTTAAAATACTACTCACGCTACTTTCACTGTAAAGTATCTTGAGTAGAGTCCAAATACTAAGAATTGTATTTCAGTTACTTTTCAAGATACTTCCGCATTGCTTAATGGACCTTTTCCATATACCGACGGCACCAGGCGGTGGCTGCGCGAACTAAAAAATCGAGGAAGTGACCTGCGCTACCAATCAATAATGGGAGCTACGTTACCAGTTGCTTCGCTCTCTGAGCAGCCTGAGCAGCGTCGCGTGCCCAATGCAACGAGGTAGGCCTAGCGCGACTTTAAAGAAAGAAATCCGTAGCGTCCACCCAAACGTCGTGTTTTTCTTTCCGTCCACTTTCTTTTTTTGTGTAACACAATTATATATATGCTGCAATTACGTGTTCTACTCGTCGATTTACAGCCTCATTCCGAATTTCCTCGATTTTTTCGTGCCGACTTCCACCGCTTGGCATCGGGCGCTCGCGCGTGCGCAGAACGCTTCTCGGAAAAGGTCCATTTGTATCGACGTCATTGACAACGACAATTATGCAGTTACGCAAATCTAAGTTATCACAATGGTTTACTAGCACGCAAGAACACAAAACGAAAAAAAAATTACCGTAGGGCTGTTTTATGCAGTCCGACTATAAAGAGCAAAATATTACAACGAATTATAAACGATGAGGCGGCGAATAAGTGGAAAAACTAAACGTTTAATGGGGCGAACTTGTTCCCAAAACAAAAAAGAGAGAAAGGCTAGCGTCGATGTCGACAAAACAGCAGGATCAACCGCTGGGGCGAGACTGACTCCGGACTGCCACTCGGAGCACCTTTTGTACCCGCGTGTGTTTCTGGAACATTCGGCGTAGAAAGTTCGGCACGTAGAACATTCGTAACTCGAACAGACGACAAAATTCTCGAACTTACCAGAATGTCAAGTTGAAAAAATAAATAAAAGAAACGTCCGCTTTCTGGTATCGAACCCGGAGATTCCGCGCGAGAGACAAGCGCGGTAACCATTCGGCGACGCGCAGTGGCAGCAACGCACGTGGCAATATCACTGATAGATGTTACAAAACATTTCTAGGACAACAAGAAAGAGGCCGCTTTAGGTATTGGGGAGGAGATCAGACCGTGTCGCCCCAAGCGATTAACTTTAGAACTAGATTGAAGGGGAAAACAGAGCACCATTTTCTGCCGCTCTTCCTGTAAGCCTGAAATTTTATGCTAATCTGCTCAATGGCTACTTCAACATTCTTTTTCGTAACTGGTCCCTACGGGGCTATTACCGGGCACAACCCTGCCGCCTAAAAAGCGACCACTTGCGACAGAGTTGCCCTGCTCCAGACGCTCAAATGGATACCGTCGCGACTACGAGCCACATTTCTGCAGCGGAAGCACGTCAACCACTACAAGAACCTCAACTGACGGCTAAAGACATCAATGACGACATTCCATTGAAGAAACAGTGCGTGAATCTTCCCTCGGAACAAATGGACGACGACAGGACATCCAACTACTCGTTTCATGACGGCACACCTGGAGACGAAGACGACTTCGCTCAAGTCACAGTGTGGAAAAATCGCCCCGCCGGAATCCCACTGATTATCAAGCCAAAAGAACAGGGAACTTCGTTCTGGAAAATCAACCCCAACAGAATAGCAAAAGAAATCGTGACAGTATCCCAAGAGAAATTACTAGCACCTCGCATAAGGAAAGATGGCACAATCACGGTCAACACGGCGACGCTGAACTCAACGAACAGGCTTCTTATGATGAAATATCTTGTCGGAATAGATGTGACAGTGACCGTGTCCGAGTCATACACGCGCAATGTTGGCAAGGTCAACAACCTTCCTGTCCAGTACTCAGACTACGAACTGCTAGACTACCTGAAGGACGCCGGTGTCATCGCAGTCCAACGACAAATTGCATACTCAAGAAAAGAAGACGGCAACATGGAGCAACAACCAACAGAAAGTGTCCTTCTTCACTTTCCACAGAATCGCCAAATGCCTGCACGGGTCCTATTGGGCTTCACCAGTCATTCTGTGATGGAGTACTTTGGAACCCCAGTACAGTGCTTTCGATGCCAACGACACGGGCATCTCGCAAGACACTGTCGCTGCCAACAGAGATGCAAGGTGTGCGCTGGACCACACAGCTACAAGGACTGCATGGACAAAACTGATCCAAAGTGTGCAAATTGTGGAAGCAATCACTGCGCTTCGTTTTCAGGCTGTCCTCACAAAAAGGCAGCAGCTGCAGCCAGAAAACATGAAATCCTAAATAGACCAATACAAAATAACCGTTATCCTTCCCCGAATCTTGAGGTCACACGCACCCCGCTGCCTCCTCTACCACATTCTCGCCCACCTCCCCTTCCCCTTCGTCCCTCTACATCATCAGAGAAGACACCAGTATCTCCACGACCTCAAAGGCCGCAGTATTCGGACGTGTTAAAACGCCAACTAAACGCCCAGATAAACTTCAAGACTCCATCTCACCTAAACTCGGCGATACCTGGTCAAACGCCTCCAGGAGACCGAGCATCAAACCTCTCCCCTGTGCCAGCACCCCGCACACAGAAGCGTGATATACGCAGACGCGATCATCGGGAGGATTACTTTGAAACACGGCAATCGAGCGACGTCTCGCATTTGCTAGTACCGATGTTTTTTACGGCTCTAAGGGCCATACTCAGCGCCGTGCCCGCAGCCAACAATCTTCCTGAGGTAACAGCCCTATTCGCTATGGAAAGATTACTTAAGTCTTCACGAACATCGATGAATGACGAGTATTCCAATGCCTGATTTGTACAGCCATATAGGAATATTTAAGTGGAATGCCAACGGATTACGGCAAAAGTCTGGTGATTTTCGTCAACTTCTTAAAAAGAACACCATACCGATACTTGCATTAACCGAAGCTCGCGTGGACGACGACTTTCGCCTCTCAAACTACGTGCAGTACAAATCATTTCGTCAAAATGGTCAAAGTCGAGCGATGCTAGCTGTACAGAAAGATCTGGTATCAGTACATCTGTCCTCTTCTACGAAAGATAGTCCAGAATTCGTCGCCTGCAAAGTACGGTGTGGTAAGTCTTCAGTTACAGTTGTGAGCGTGTACATCGAACCGCAAACTCCAATAACTTCATTTGGATTTTCTGAAATATTTCGTCACGTATCTGCTCCTTTTATTATATGTGGAGACTTCAATGGACACCACACGATGTGGGGGAGTGACCATTGCGATCGACGTGGAAATGTGATTGCCGAGTATGTGGACAAGTATAACATATGCGTCCTCAACGACGGATCGCCGACCTTTGTTCGTGGCCCTACCTACTGCAGCTGTTTAGACCTGACTCTATGTTCTCCAGACATTTCACCTCAAATGACATGGATGACAGACAGGGAAACCCGAGGTAGCGACCATTTTCCCATTCTCGTACAACACCCTCTTCTTAATATTCGTGGGCAGCAACATAGAGCACGGATAACAAACTGGTAGATGTTCAGACATTTAAATACTTTAAGACATACCGATTTGAAAGAGCCCGATGATTTGGCGAACTCGATCTTGCTTAGTTACGAACGGGCAACGCGTCTTGTACCTGTACCTAACAGACACGTTGGTGTCAATGGTGAATACGAAAAGCTACGCGCAGAAAGACGAAGAGCAGAGCGCCGCTATAGAAGATCAGGAGATGTTGAAGACTATAACCAGGCCCAACATATTCACAAGCTCATGCGTCGAGAGCTGCAAATTCTTTCAGTCCGCCGATGGAGGAAGTTCAGCGGCAATCTGACCCCCTTCGCACCGATTCCAATAGTATGGAAAATACTTCGTTCTCTTCGCACGCCTGTTATGCAAAAACAACCCTTCCGCGCGCTAGCGCTTCTGAGGGGCATATCGGAAGTAACAATCGCGGATGAATTTTGCGCTCTGTTAGCACAACAAAGCGATGTGGTAACAACTTCCCAATACAAATCTTCCAAGACGCAGGCTACTCGTAGTACCCTCGAGAACAAGAGGCATCTAGTGCATGCAGAGCTAGATCAGGAAATCAACATACGTGAAATATTTTGTGCGCTTCACAACACACTCAAGTCTACAGCTCCTGGTCTCGATAACATCACTTACGATGCACTGGCAAATCTCGGCCCCGATGCCACCAGCACTCTTCTCAAAATATACAATCAAGTTTGGAAAACAGCGACAATACCGGAATCGTGGAAGTTAGCTAAAATAGTTCCGCTCTTAAAACCTGGGAAATCACCACTGAGCCTGGATTCCTTCCGCCCTGTAAGTTTAACCAGTTGCGTCGGAAAGCTGCTCAAGAAGATCTTACATAACCGCTTACAGTGGTGGTTGGAAACTAGTAAAGCGTTTCCCGAAGAAATTACAGGATTTCGTCCACGTAGTTGCACAATGGATGGTATCTTAGACCTGACCACCTGTGTAGAGTACGAACGAGATAACGGAAACATTACAGTGGCAGTGTTCCTAGATATTCGCCGAGCATTTGATACGGTTAGTCACGCTCATGTTCTTGAAGGGCTTGTGCTTCTTGGTGTACATGGACGCATGCTTCACTGGATACAAGAGTTTCTTCGATGCAGGAACATTGTAGTGTGTACAAATGATGGAGACAGCAAGCATCATGAACTCCACCATGGAGTACCCCAAGGTAGCGTGTTGAGCCCTACTCTTTTCAATGTCGTAATGGCGCAGTTACCGCAGAAACACCACCCACCTTTACGAATATCTATATATGCTGACGATATTTGTATTTGGATCTCTGGCTCGTCTCCAGATATTTTAAAGAATCAGTTACAGGTAGCCTTAGACACGACAAACAATTTTTTAAGAGAACGAGGAATGGAGCTATCTGCCACAAAATCTGCATTTATACCATTTACCAGAAAAAAGCTTCCTGGTTTCGAAATTAATGTAAATGGAGACTCAATTCAGCGAGTTCAATCATACAAATTTCTTGGCGTCCTACTGGATCAATCCCTGATTTGGTCCAAACATATAGATATGCTGGAGGGGAGAATTAATAGTGTAATTAATGTTTTTCGATGCATCGCGGGTGCAAAATGGGGAGCCTCAATTGACTCAATGCTCTCATTCCACACAGCGCTAGTGCGACAGGCAATTGCCTATTCTATACCTGTGTTAAAGGGGCTTTCCAACACATCAGAAGCTCGCCTTACTTATATATTTGCAAGAAGTCTAGGAGTATGCTTAGGTCTTCCGCGAATAACATCCAGTGCGCTTGTACCCGCTACAGCCAAAGAACCACCAGTAACTATCCTAAGAATCCAGGAAGTATGTCGTAATTTTTTTAGACTTTCTGCGCGGCCACTTTTTATTGAAATTCTTTCTCGGAAAGGGACGAACTTTCTTCGAACATTAAATTTCGTGCCCCTATTAATCCCTGAACAAACACACTGGGTTCAGGACATTCATAAGCCACCATGGAAGCTACCATTACTAGACGTCCACATGAACATTCCAGGCATGGAAACAAAAGCCTCGGTCAATACACACGTTGCAAGGACATTGACTCTTGCACATCTACAGCATAAATACGACGACAACATCCACGTGTATACCGACGGATCAACCAAGGATGAAGGATCAACATCAGCATTTGTGGTACCCCAGTTCAACCATTCGTCATCCTTTCGGTTGTCATATCATACTTCTTCAACTACCGCAGAATTGCATGCTTTACTTGCGGCTGCTATATACATCGAAAACAGCTCGACAGCGAATTCCTGGGTTATATGTACGGACTCCAAGCCAGCACTACAATCCATTAATACCCTGAACACTCGCAACAAAAATATGGCTCTTGTGTACCGAATTTGTGAAGAACTTGGGGAAGCAATAAGGATTGGACATACGGTACACCTCCAATGGGTTCCTGGACATAGCGGTATGTTAGGAAACACCCAAGCTGACCAACTGGCTACGGATGCATATACAAGCAACAACGTTCAGCTCACACCTTTTACAAAAAGCGATGCCAAGCGGTCCATTCGTTGTCTGAGAAACATGATGTCCCCTGACACATGGCTCAAGAGCATCTCGGAACAGAGCCTACTCCTTCTAATTGATCCAGACCTTCGGTGCCCAGTCCATAATTACTTGAGCAGACCTATTGAAACACTAATTCATCGCCTACGACTAAATGTTGCGTACACCGGCAAATTTCTTTACCGAATTCAACAGGTGGAAACACCGAGCTGCACGTGTGGCCACCCCGTGGAAGACGTCGAGCATATAATAATGGACTGTCCCAGATACGACCAGTGGCGAACTCGATTACGAGTTGGACTAAGCATACTTGACAATCGCTCTTTTTCTTTGGCCAAAGTTTTAGGACCTTGGCCGGACTTAAAAAGCCAGAAGAGGGCATCAACTTTACTACGTGATTTTTTTACTGAGACAAAGATAGTTTACAGATATTAGGTATCATACGAAGGTCAAAACACGCACAACGCGCCCTTAAAAGATAACTGCGTTTTTTATAGTAAGTTTATTACTATGTTACAGTAATCTATTGTACATATGTACATATGTATTTATTGCGTAATCGCTTCTCTCACCGTGTATTTTTTTTGCGTGTACGGCAACTGAGAGTATTATTCATGGTGTTATCATTTTATATTTGGATGTTATTCATCATTCATACTGTGCATTACTTGATCTGAAGTAGCCGGTCCCAGGATATGGGACCAAACTCTTCAACTCATCAAATAAACATTGAATTGAAGGGGAAACAAATAGAATGGCTCAGCGCTCGGCTGACTTAACCGAACGCGGCCTCAACGTTCGGCTGGAGTTCGTGTTCTCCGTTGAGGGGAATTAGGGGGCTCTTTTGTTCCCACTCCGGCCTGCATGAACAATGCAGCATGCACCCTACCCAGCTCAGCACAAAAGCCCAAGTGGGTCAAGTTCGCATCCTCTGACGACTGTTTTCGGGGGAGATCCGGCATATAACGTCACTTCACTAATTGTTGGTATTCTTTCATTACACAATGCCCCGCGCT
This sequence comes from Ixodes scapularis, assembly GCF_016920785.2. Taxonomy (NCBI): domain Eukaryota; kingdom Metazoa; phylum Arthropoda; class Arachnida; order Ixodida; family Ixodidae; genus Ixodes; species Ixodes scapularis. The sequence continues at coordinate 200,899 of NW_024610108.1, read as the reverse complement.
CTATTAAAAAATATGACACGAACATGCCCACAAGACCTGTGGGCATGTGCAGAGGTCTTGTGTTGGGCAAACACCGAGGCGTGGGGATGACAAACGGGTCAGAGCGCTTCAACTATAGTGACATCGCTGAATATCACATCCTGCGGCGCACCTTAGACGCATCGTTTAACTACAATCCATATTCCATATACTTCACTATAAACAAACTTAGGACACGGATATGAGTGAATGGATAACAAAGAGAACACACTTAATAGCCACGGCAGTGGTCTCACCTTCTTCAAATAGGTTGCGTTCAGAAAAGCGCTCAACGTTGGGGGACACTTTGTTGGCATTTTGAGAGGTCACCGAGCTCCTATTTCGTTTCCTGTACTGTTCCCTGCTAATCAATGTTCACTTACAGACAGTGTTCGCGAGAGCAGTAAGTTCCAAACTGACAACACACAAAAAAAAAAAAAAAAAAACTCGATGCTTTGCCTTAGCGGGGTCAAATATACAAAAACAAAACAAAAATGTCTACTTTTTTGTGTGTGTTCATTTCTCATTTTCTTCTATTTGTTATTTCTTGACACTTACGTCTGCACTGTTTTCGTAGGTCGTTTCCCGGTCTGCTTGCGCCTCAGCGTGGCATCTTTACTTCCATAAAGATGCCTTTGGTTTGAGGATTTCTTTGGGGGAAACTTTATAGAAACAAAAGGGGATTTTGGAAGGCGAGGGGAGAACTTTCCTTGTACGAACTTAGGGCTGAAATATGAGTCACAGTCGCAAAAAAGCGATATTTTCACGAGCTCAATTAAAGGCACCGTAGCTAATTGGAGCTAGCAACAGGATTCGGTTGCTCGAAAGAATGTTCACGTTTGCCCGTGCCACGCCCACCCCACTTCATACCGAAAAACTCGGAAAATCGCGGAATGTCAGAGATGTATTTAAGATAATGAGTACAAGATACTCGGAATTGTAATTAAAATAGAGTATTAAATACTCTCCATCAAAGGCAATTGCAAGATACCAAGATACCCCAGAAAGTATTTAAGATACAGTATCTTGAGTGGAGTATTTGAGACAGGCACAAGTCTGCACTCGTCAGTTGATGCTAGAGTAGGATTAAGAATAACAGCTAATCGGACAGCGTTAGTTTATTAAAAGTGCCGGGAAAGTACAAGAACTCCGCCGTGTCCTGTGCAAGATTTTTACACGCTACTAATACAAACGAATGACAGCATGGGGGGGATTTCGCATAGAGCTTACAGTTATTTCATAAAATACTCTTATATTCTGGTATTTCATAGTGATGTCAGTGTATCATTCGCTCAGTAGATTTCCCACTTGTGTGTTGCACAAAGCCCGACACACGCGTAAGCAAAGACTGATATTTTATTTATTTTCTTAACTTGAACGGTCGTATTAAAAACCGGCAAGGTATAGAAATGTTCTTAAGTTAGGCGCGAGGCTGGGAAGCGAACCCTGGTGTTGAACACTGACACATAAAAAAAAATATTCAGATAGTGCCGACGTCTTGTTGAGCTGACTGTATGGCGAGGGGTGCAACAGCTGTCACGTTCCATATCGGTTCGCTAGTCACTAGGCTCCGAAAGCTTAAAAAAACATTATTATCATCATTATTATACCCTGCCGCATCATATATCCATATGCTCCTGGATCGACGAAGGTCCAGGAATATGAAAATAAGCACAGCCCATACAGTGTAAATAGGAGACTAATTTGAGAAAATACCATGCCGGGAATGCAGCTCAAGTTAATCCGCCCCCCCCCCTCCCCCTTTCCACAAAAGAAAAAAAAAGAAGAAAAGCTATTCCTGCCAAATGTTGTACTTTCACAAGCTCGGGGTATTAGGCCTGACCTAGTATATCCAGAGCTTTTCCAAGTGTGTTACCGGCGAAAACATGCATGACTCCGTGTCTTGCATCAGGTATTGCGTATCACGGGTGTTTAGCAAAGTAAAAAATAGTGTTGGTTTCGAATCCTTCCAAATTATGGCTCCTAAAAGCGTGTCCGCAAAGTCAAAGTTAAATGCTGCGCCTAATCGGCTGGTTTCATTCTAAAGAAAGGTCGAGAGGACGCCGTGTGACCGAGTTTTGGGTCGAGTGACAAAAGAAGGTGGTTGATATTGATCCTCAATCGTTCGCTGGGACTGGTCAGGTATCCTTTGTCGTTTTCGTAATAAAACTTTGAATTTGATTTTAGACATACTAGCGAGATTATCATAATGTAAAGAAATGAAATGTTTTGTTTTTTTTAATAGAGAAAATTCGGAAATTTTTATTCGAAAAATGAATTCGGTTTAACTTTTTCCGTTATATTGTCTCAGAAAGGTTGATAGAAACAGACGACTCGGGAGTCTCCACTCCCGAGTCGTCTGAAGATTGCTTCGTACCTAGTAAGACTGCGGCACTCGCCGATATCAATGCCTAGGGACGAATCACCAAGGAAGAATCATAACTGGCACTGCGTCTCTAAAGCTGTTCATGTCTATAATTTACAATGTCTTCTTCCAGGAAATCCCTTGGACGGCCGACATAACAGTGACCGGATGGTTCGCGGTTCGATACGAGAGGCGAGTCAATGGCGCATTCCTGTGGTACTACCACGTGACAAAACTGCGGGATCCGCTTTTTAAGTGCGTCGGACGGGGGGTGATGCAGTTCACCACCAATGGAACCTTTTCGAGCGTCTACGGCGTTGACGCTCACCTCAGAGTGTCCGAATACGCGCTCATGGACAAGAACGGGGAACCCTTGGTAATCACCAACCGCACACCACCTTTGAAAGCAGGCCAAGGAAACGTCACTGCCCTTTAATAAATTGTTTTCTTTGTGAAAAGTCGACGATGCTTATCTTTTGAGTCTTGGACAAGTTATTCAACGCATGACGTGGCTTTTACAGCGATAGCGGCCCCCCTCCCTTTGTGGGCATGATGATGATGTTGAGCGTTTGTCGTCAATGTCGTCAAGCGACACCGTGTCGTCATAAAGTCCCGGGACGTCATTACGTAATATGACGTCATGGTGTAACGTAACATTGGTGTGTTTACTTGGAGTCATATCGCCACGTAGTCATGACTTATCACGTGACCCTATGATTTCACACTGTCACGTGACATCGTAGTGTCACCTGACGTAAAGATGTCACGTGATGGAACAATAACTGATGACGTCGAGATTGTTGTGATGTGATGTGACGTCATCATGTCCCGTGATGTCATGATGTCAGCAGCATGCTGATACTTGGCCAGTGTCGTACCAGTGTCGTCCATAAATCGGTCCAAATAGCGGCCGAATGTCCGGCTAAAGTTGAGGCTTGGGTGAGTTGGTACTATCGCGGACAATATGAGCTGAAACAGCGCTCCGGCCGGTGGACGGTACTACCTGCGCCGCCTGTCGCCTTGCTCCGCACACATGGCGCACCCTGAGTCCGAGATATTTTCCCAATTGAGCTCGCTGCGCCACTGCGCTCTTCCGGCTGTCTGCAAGCGAGAGGGTGGGCGCGACAGCGGGCATGTGTAGTATGGCGGCGGGGGGAACAAAAGATTACACTTGTCGTTCCCCTTTTGGTATTGATTTACTTTACTGTATCCCGTAAAATCCCGTAGAAAAAACGCTGACTGGTGAAGAAAAAATAGTGAAGTGTCTTAAATTTCAACTGCGATTACCGTTTTTGAAAGTCATATCAAAATACGCTGCAGGTTGTTTTTGTTTGATTATAGGTGCATTCACGAAAGGGGACATCGTAAAATACAGGCCAAAATCTGTATGCTGCATTTAGTCCGGCTCCAATGTATTTATTATTTTTTTTTTCTCTTTCACTGATCACATATGTTCAAGAAACGGTAAGCATACAAGTTACTGAAAAGGTTTTGTAACCTTGATTAGTATGAAGAGGTATAAAAATATTACTTCTTCATTACTGGGCCCACGTGTTTGTTTCAAGCAAAACAAGTTGCTGACGAGACACCAGTTTTTTGTTTACGAATGCCTAGTCTTAATAAGGTGGGACAAACAGTCATATACTTGTCAAGAGAAGGAGTTCGAAACTTAATCGAAAAAAATATTTGCAGAGGACATTTATTTATTTTATTTATCAATACTGTAGGTCATTGAAGACCCATACAGAAGTGGACATTAGTACAAACAAGAAGCACTACACCGGTATAAGACATTCGATAAAAAAAAGACAAAAAAGAAAAACGTATAGGCGGAATGTTATGCTAGAGCATAGAAGTGAGAGTCTCGGCAAAAGACTGCGCTGATGTACTATTTACGATTTCTTCTGGTAACTTATTCCAATCATCAATAACGCGGGGGAAAAAGGAATATTTAAACGTGTTGTTTTTGGCTGAATACGGCCTGATCGTCTTGTTATGGTTGGTTCGCTTTGAGTGCACAAAGGGGGCCTTGAGGTATTTTTCTTGTTCTATATTTATTTGTTGTTGGTACAGTGCGTACAAAAACTTTAGGCTAGCAATTTTTCTTCGATCTTTTAGGGTGTCCAACTTTGCGTTCGCAAGCATAGCGGTAACGCTAGCCCTCCATGAGTAATTAGAATAGATGAACCTTACTGCGATCCTTTGAACGTTTTCCAGCTTATTGTCAAGGTAATCCTGATACGGACTCCAGATAATACTGGCATATTCCAAAACTGGTCTGACCAGTGCCTTGTATGCTGACAGTTTAGTTGCAGACGTAGAGTTTTTAATTTTCTTCTCAAGAAGCCCAACTTCTTAAATGCATTACTGCATACGTTTGTGACATGTGTCTCCCACTTAAGGTTACTGGATATTGTAACTCCCAGGTACTTTATTTCATTTACTTTATTAATAGTTTTATTATCTAACATATATGAGAAGTCTAACGGATTTTTCTTGTTAGTGATAGTGATAACAGCAGTTTTGTCGTGATTGATTTTCATACCCCATCTCTTACACCAAAGGCTTATGTTTTGCAATGATTTGTTAAGAATTATCTGACTCTCAGGTCCAGCTATGGTTGTATATATGACGCAATCGTCGGCGAAGAGTCTCACTTTCACAGTTGGATCAACACAAGCCGGCAAATCATTTACATAAATCAAAAATAGCAATGGGCCAAGCACTGACCCCTGTGGCACTCCGGAAAACACATCCAGCATCCCAGAGGTACTACCGTTCAGTGTAACATACTGTTTGCGTTTGACAAGGTAACCATAAATCCAGGAAATCAAAGCATGACTAATTCCAACTGACTGCAACTTACTTATTAATTTCTGATGGGGCACACGGTCAAAGGCTTTTGATAGGTCTATAAAAATGGCATCAGTTTGTTGTCTATCGTTAATAGTAAGCGCAAAATCGTGGGTAACCTCTAGGAGTTGCGTTACCGTAGACAATCTTGCCCGGAACCCGTGTTGATGTGAATAAAGAACATTGTTTTCTTCTATGTGTTTAGTTATCGCCTTGCATATTATGTGTTCAATTAACTTGCATGTCGTACTTGTCAGTGAAATGGGTCTGTAGTTAGTGATTAAGTGTTTATTTCCTGTCTTGTGAATCGGGACAATCTTAGCACAACGCCAATCATCCGGTAGCCGTGAGGATCGCAGTGACTCAACAAAAATTAGACATAGATAATGCGAGAGCCACTCTGCATATCTTCTTAAAATTGTGCCAGATATTCCATCAGGTCCAGCAGACTTTTTTACGTTTAGATTCAGTAGTAACGATAGGATTCCGGGCTGAGTAATCTCCAAGTTTGGCATTACAGGCACTTCAATATTTTCTGGTTCACATTCATCTTCGAGGGCTCTAGAAAATAGACTGAAAAAAATAATTGAAGCCTGAAGATATGGTTTCTGGGTCAACTGTGATAGCGCCATCAATTTCGAACTGTGAAACATGGCTTTCTCGTCTCGACAGATATCGCCAAAACTTTTGGGGGTCATGTATAAGAAAATTTGGTAGGGTAATATTGAAGTACCTTGCCCTAGCCGAGTTGATTTCTAATGTCAATTCTCGTGATAGTTCTTGTACCTCGAGCTTGTTTCTACGTCTCCGCTTCAGACGGCGTTTCATGTGTATAATATTTCGCGTTATCCACGGGTTCATGCGGTTTATCGTTTTCTTTCTGTTAGGAACGAAGTTCGTTTCACAGTATGTTATTATATCTTTAAACTTGCACCACATTTCATCAACGTCGCACATATGGCTGAATTGGTCGAATTGGGTTTCTAGATAATCAAGGATACATACATCATTGGCCATCGCATAATTTTTTACCGTAACAGTAACACGCTTGTTTGGTTTAGTATTACACAATGGATAAGTACAGACTAGTAATTTGTGATCGGAAATTCCATCTTTGACCGTAACCTTGAACTCTTTTAGGCAATTGCTCACAAACAGCAGATCTAGAGTAGAACTCGCTGTTCCGGATATGCGGGTTGCTTCCAGCACCAATTGGTCTAGACAAAAGCTGAGTGCGCTTTGCAATAGCTGTTCCGAGCTTTCTTCATCTATCTTATCATTTGTTAACGTGGTCCAGTTGATGCCGGGTAAGTTAAAATCACCTGTCAATATCAGTTTAGTTCTATCGTTAACTTCTGCACAAAGGTACTCATGTAAATCAATTAAGTACTGAAGAGGAGCCTTAGGCTGTCTATAAATTCCGCCAACCAAAATGCTCGTTCCAAACATATTTACTTTGCACCAGATGCTCTCGTGATTTGGTGTTCCATCAAGTTGTACAAAGGATATTCCATTTTTTATTACCATTGCCACACCCCCACCCCTTGCCTCTCGATCTTGACGAATTAATAGGTATCCCGGTGGGACTATTTCTGAATCATGAACCCCTGGATGGAGCCATGTCTCCGTTAGTACTACGATGTGGGGATTATACGTGAGTAAACACTCTTCCATTGTCAGACACAAAAGATCAATAGTGGGCGTGGAAGTTCAACTGCACTATACAAGAATATCGGGATGAAGGAGGCACCCCTCAAAAAGTATGCGTGGTTAACGGCATCAAACGGGGTGTCGCAACCGTAGCATCAAGCTTTGTTCCAACCGGCAGATGTCCAGTTCAGGGGGTCCCGAGCCGCAGTAAAACTTGCAAAATATTTTAATACCGCGTCATTCTCCCTTGAATCCCGACCACGGCTCTCAATCTGTCTGGTAAGAAATCATAGAGCGCGGCCACGAAGTCTGGCTCAGCCCCGAAGCCACTCCCATTCACCTCCCATTGCTTTCCACGATTTGTAGGCGCGAGGAGGGGACGCCGTGACATGGCTACCTTGATGCGGCTCCAAATGTTTTCAATGATATTCAGATCGGTTCCTTTTAGGGGCCAAGGTAGCTTCGTCAGGCAGCGCTCCTCAAGGAAATACGAGCGTGACAGCGCATTTTTCACTTCGGCGCTTTCTTGAATTGAACTGAAATGCATGGTAGCTGAAGACGTGAACATTGGGCTAGCAGACGGCAGGAAGAGCGCAGTGGCGCAGTGAGCGCAAGTGATAATTTATCTCGGCCTCAGCGTGCGCCGTGTTTCGGGAGCGTTGCGACAGGCGGCGCAGGTAGTACCGTGCACAGGCCGGAGCGCTGTTTGGGCTCATATTGTCCGCGATAGTACATACTTCGGAATTAAAGACAGCGCGGAAAGACGTGGACCAGACAAAGAAGTGACAGGGACGTAGCGCTGTTGTGATGCATCTCCAATAAAAATAAAACAATAATATATATATATATATATATATATTTATATATAAATAAAAATGCGCCATGACGCAGCCGTACAGAGTACGTGCTAAAAAGAAGCAAGTCAGGGAACCAGAAAATTCATCTCTTTGCCTGATAGGGCCACAGAAGGACTGCTTACACATGCTGCATCCAACCTCGCTATCTCAAGAGCCCCTAGAATTTCCCGAGTAAGCTGGTCCCTATGACGCTCAACAACCTCACACCTTTGGAAGTCGGGTAGGCAACCACAGTCGCGGCATTGAAAGCCCAGATGACCAGACACGGTTGTGGAGACACTGTAAGCGTGCTCTCTTAACCTGTCATTGAGACAGCGGCCCGTCTGGCCAACGTAGCGCCTGCCCCACGTCAGAGGGAGAGAATAAACAACCCCGTCAGAACACGAGACGAAGCGATCTCAATGCCTCGTACTGCAAGCCGTGGCCGCCCTCGAAGAAGGGTTAACAGCTCCGCACAACCTGGACAACTTGTCCGGGGCAGAGAATAAAACGTCAACGCCACACCTGCCAGGAATGCGTTTTAGGTTGTGGGACAAGCCGTGTATGTAGGGAATGACCACAAACTTTCTTTTCTCCCTTCCCTTTTTGTTGTTTTCCTCTTCTTCACTTGTCATAGGCCTGCTCTTAATATTTTTCAGCAAAGACTCGGCGACCGTTGTTAACACGTGGGAGAAAATCCAGCATCTGCGAGGCGTTCAGTTTGCCTGTCAAAGCTATGTTTAATTTTATGATAACAAGACATACGCAGCGTATGTGTATTGCAAGTCTTTGCAATCGCCCGCTTGACAGTTTTGGAGTGAGCGGACCCGAATGGCAACAATGGCTTTCTCCCAGCTCGGGGTTCATAGCTCCAACAAACATGTCCTGGACAAAGAGTTAAATTCAAATCCAAAAAACGGATGCATCCTGCCTCAGGCACTTCATGAGTCAGAACAAGTGGCGAAAGGCAATCGCTAAAAATGCCTAAAGCTTGAGTCATTGACGAAAGAGAGGATAAGGCATCGGAATGAAACAAAATCAGAAAATCATCTACATACCGGAAAACCTTTGCAACTTTGGTTCCCCCAAGCCGTTCAAAAATGATGCAGTCAAGGCTCGCTAAAAACAAGTCGCTAAGCTCGGGGGCAATGCAAGAACCAGTACATACCCCTAGCCGTTGCAAATAGATGTTACCCTCCCAAGTCGCAAAGGTCGACCTCAGATACATATCAAGGAGCTCCATGAAGCCGTCAACTGAAAGTCCCGCGGCATTTTGAAAAGTAACTGCATCACACACATCGATGCAGTCACGAATGTAGGTAAGGAGTCCATTATGTGGCAAGGAGTAATACAAATCCTTAATATCGAACGAACAGGTCATAAAGCTCGTCTGCTGGTTGTCTTTAAGAAAAGAAATGACATTATCGGAACTCTTCACGAGAAAAGGATCGTGAATCTCAAACAGCTTCAAACTCTTTTGCAGAAACAAGGCAACCGACTTCTGCCAAGTACCAGCCTCCGAAACAATGACACGCATAGCGTAATCTACCTTGTGCGGCGTTGCTACAAAGAAAAGCTCCAAACTAAGGTGTTTTCCAGCGTCAGTTTTCTTGACCAGGTGTTCGAGGTTCAGCCTCTTACACAGTTTTTTCCGTCTCAGATTTTTGCTTAGTTAGGGAAACGCTGTCCTTAGGCAGGAACACAGACGAAATAGCCACAAGTGCCTTGGATTTATAAAGGCCAACTGGAAGGACGAGGTACCACCCTTCTTTATCTGAGGCTAATAAAGACAACGAGATCTCTTTCAAAAAGGTTGACACCTTCTTAACTGGGATCTTGCTAACGCCAGGCGTGCGTCTGGTCAACATATCCAGTCCCTCCGAGACGCACCTCTCGGCCTCCGCTTCCAGAACTTTCCTGGCAACATCCCGGACAAGGCTCAGAAGTTCCGCCCGCGATTTCTTCGGCTCCACGGCAAACTTTGGACCCCAGTCCAAAACACGACGTATGCTCTCAGGCAAGAAGACCTGGCCCAGCGTGCGGACGATGGACCTGCTTTGCGCAGCCTTCTTGGGAGCCGAGCACGTAGCACCGAAAGCATGCGTCGCCAATAGAACTCAGCAGTAGCATCAGCGAGTTCGCGGTACTCACACTACCTCCTGCCTCTGTGACCGTTAGAAGTCGTGCCTTGAAGCATGAGAAAAAAACACTCCCTGTAGAAGCGGGCCTGTCAATGGCATTCCAAACTGAGGACCTTGCACATCCTGACTCCGTGCCCCTGCGAGGGTTTGAAGCCGCCGAAGAGTAGGATGATGTCTGGAGTCTGAAGGGAAGCTGCCGGTGGCGAACGTGAAATGAGAATCTTCGTGCGTTGCAGACGGCGATGGCGTAGACGGCGACGATGAAACAAGGCTAAACAGTGAAACAATTAAAAGGGCCCATTGTACTAGAAATGAACGATGCTAAAGTTGAGGCTTGGGCGAGTTGGCACATACCTCGGAACTAAAAACAGCAAGGGAAGACGAGGACCAGACAAAGCAGTGACACGGACGTAGCGCTGTACGCGCAGCGCTACGTCCGTGTCACTTCTTTGTCTGGTCCTCGTCTTTCCGTGCTGTTTTTAATTCCGAACGAATGTCCAGACTTGCAGTATAGCGTCATATCCGGCAGATATTGGTGAAACGTCGTTTCGGCCCCGGCCTAGTATCGGCCCGATATCACGCGAGTACTTTACGCAACTTCGAATCGAACTATCACTCGGGTATCGACAGGACGTTTCAAACACGACTTCTTTGTATCGGCGGTTGAATATAAGTCGTTTCAAATCACATTCTAAAAAAGGGGTACATTCTTACATCTCCTGTCCCATATAGGAAACCACCAAAAGTTTAGTTCGTCATACAGCGCACTGACGTCAAGCCGGCAGTACCAACTTCCACCAGAGTCTTGGTAGACAAGTGGTACAACTTATTAAAGTAGAATGTGCGTGCTACTTACTACAAAAATTGGGGTTTTCTTGACCAAGCTACAAAACTTCCGTGTTTTTTTGTAGTATTTTATAAGTAATTTAGCTGTTTTATGAGTCATATCGCACGTTATCAAGCCCTTTTAAAAGCTGGGGCCGTTCGTTCGACGTCAGTGCGCTCTATGTCGAATTGTAGTTTTGTGGTATATCATATTGGACAAAAGGGTTTAAGGCCACACCTTTTTGTTTAGAGCGCACTCGCAAATACGGATAAACGAATTGACTCTCTATCTCAACGAGAAGTTTATAACACCTCTGTCATTACTCAGTCTTTTCTCGACAGATTTCTGAAAGTAATTTTTTTTCCTTCAATGTGAAATATATTTATAAATACAAATACCCCAATATCAAGCCAAGCAAAACTCCAAAATCAAACACGAAGGAGCGCGGAGATTGAGAGGGAAGCAGGAATACTTTCAAGAAGCATGTTTGCAACGTACTTAGGAAGAAACCAGCAAACTTCTGTAATCCGTGATATATTCATAAGCCGCCTCAGGCAGAACAAAACAACTCCAAAGAGGTCGGAAATGATGAAGATCGTCTACACTGAACAGAAATCTCGCTGGTGACTATGAGCAGTATATTCTCGAGGCACGTCCATATAAAACGAAACGGCCATTATCGCAAAGCGTCCAAAGTTCCTTGGATCCTGGTGGTGTGGTGCAGTAAACTTGCATTTGAAGAGACGGAGTTGGAAAGCGCAAAATATTTTATATCGAGCGTCTATTTTCAAGAGCGGCAATTTAAAACGGCGAACGCATCTGGGGCTTGAACTTCAAGCAAATTGGCATGAACGGAATTTCGTCTACGTCAAAAAAGCACGGTCGCGACTGCAACGCACGAAAGCAGGAGAACATAAAAAAAAGGCGTGCCGAAGACCGCTACGCTGTCTCCCTACTTTTACCAAAACTTGGAAAATGGCGAAGCAATGGCCCCAGCCCAGACGCGACAAAGTGAGTCACGTGGCAAATTTTTGTCCAAGCTCTCTTGTCATGCGAAGAGTAGTCACGTGTGTCGCTCCGTCCCTCCCCCCCCCCCCCTCGGTTTTCTTAAAGGCAGCGTCACGTTCGCTGACTACAACACGAAGACAAAAAGGAAGGTAGGATGCAGTAAAAAAGAGTTTGGTCAGAGAGGGATCAATGAATCAGCTAAACTTTCTTCTCGGATAAACAGAAAGCGCATGCTATTTTTCATACTGTTTTTATTTATTTATTTCAACATTGGTGTTGGGTACGACAGAGGATGGGGAACACCTCGCCATTATGGCCGATAAACGAGAGACACTCAAATGACTCAAGAAGAAAAGGTGGAGGATACGGTATGTTAGATGGTGTCGGCAAGACCCATTCATCACTTTGCGAATTTTGGCTGCATATGATGATAATTCGGCGTAATGCTATGGTGCCTGGCTAAAATCAGCACAATTTGTTACCACCGTGACGTCTGCCTATGGTTGGCGATAAGCTATGAAGCCAGAGACGAATGCTCCTCAAAGAGACTCTTATCGATTCGCCAGTCAATCGCCTCCTCTTATTTTCTTCGCGTCACTGACGTCTATGCTTGATAAACTATATTTTTACAGCGAAGCTGTTTGTAGCTATAGTCGGATGCAACCTAAGAACAATCTTTTAGCTCCACCCACAAGCGCATTGCGCCCATCTGAAGTGCCTCCGCCGTCGAGAAAGTAGTTCGCTAGCAACGTTGCTTTTTCTTCCTCCAGGAAACCTGTCTTAAACTACTACAATATTTATTTAATTCGTTCAGGACATTTAAATATGTTAGATTACGTTTTCGTCAACGAAATAGCTGTTTAGTAAAGAAAGAAAGTCATGTCCAATGTACCGTCTTCACAATTCATTTTCTGTCCAAGATATTGTCTAACATACCGTCTAACATACCTCTCAGCAGTGCTAAGCCTCGCGCCCGCTTCGAAATTTTCGTTGGCGATAGCGTCGCTGGATTCTCACGTTGTCGCGCAAAAACTGCTGCAAACGCAAGCCGATACCATCAAGATTTCGTGGCGTAACCTCGGGCACGTAAAACACGGTGCAAAAAAGCAGAATAATTGTCACGAGAAACTATAGCATCGCGTTGCTAAGGCCAGCAGCCATGTTGAGCTTTTTTTTTCAAAATAATCGCGATTGGTCCACAGAATCGTGACGTCATGAAAACAATTGGCTGGCGTTTCTCGGCGTAGGATTACATTTTCCTCTGAGAGGCATTTCCGGTTTTTTCTTGGCTTGCAACCGACTATAGGGTTCCGTGGATTTTTCATGTGCGTCAACAAATCTTTATGCTCGCACCACAGCACGCGCCGCACGCGCGCGCCTTCCCCGTATAAAAGATTCGAAGTAAAGAACCAAAATAAAGCGCTGACGAACGCGCGTGCAAGATGTCATTTGTTTTAGGCTGTTGCTTTAGAACTGTTACTTCTGCCGACGCCGGCACGTGCAGCGCGTGGAACACCATTCACTGCATTATCCTTGATGCTTGGTTAATATGTATTCAGCAGTTTAGTTTTGAATATTCACCATTTTTAAGATCAGTAGGCTCTCAGGTAGATCAAGGTTTCTAAATGATTTGCCGCTGTGCACCCCGCGTCGGGCAAGTCTACATTTGCACCGCCCTCGTTTTGTCGTCGTTCCGAGCCGCTTGCGTGCCCAGTTTCCTTTCCTTCCGCTCTCCCGAGGTGGCGGTCCCGTCGCGCGTGTCTACTTTTCGCCAGATGGCGGTCCTGTCGCGCGTGTCTGGTTTTCTCCGCCTCCTCCGGGCGGCGATAGTCGTCCACGCGAAATAATGACCACCGATCAAGACAAAAAAAAAATGTGTTCGTACCTTTGTTCATAATTCTGTCATGTCTGTGTCGTGTGCTAAACAGCTTCGACGGTCATCAACTTTCACATAATGAAATGATTCATGATTTCTTTTATATATATATATATATGTATGGCAGCCAGTGCGGTTGTCGATGACGTGGGGATTCGCGAGCAGAGCTGGTTTCTCGCAGTTAATCTACAGCTCTTTAACTTGCCACAGGTTACGTCGCTAAGTCAAGCCGGTATTCACTCCTGTTCGTGAAAGTTCTTTGTGTTGCTACGCAAGGATCCAGCGGTCACGTGAACAAAGCGTGCAATCTGTTCGTCAACGCCGTTTCGTTCTCTTGTTGGGGATCATGCTCGCCGGTGACTCCAAATATTGTACACAGATAGAGAAGAATATCCTTAAGGGAGAAGAATTACGATTTTTTTGGCTATTACATCTCCCTCTGTACTCAAGACATCGGAAATACTCATCCGTAGGCGACCGATTCCAAGATTACAGAGGCCTGTTGTGTGCTGCCCTGTTATCGTAAAAAGGTTAATTAAGGCGAAAAACATCCGAGCCGAAGTAATATATCGTCAAACAATAAAATTTATGCAGGCAAAAATCACTCGACGTATTCACTAAACGAAACTCCACTATAGTTGTTTTTGAAGGGCGAACATATTTTTAAAAAGGATGTTTGCCTCACATTATCGTCCTACTTTTTCTTTCACACCCTTTCCACACCCTTGTACTTATGAAAGGTGGTCTCCGCAATAAAACCCTATTTTCATATTTAAATGAGTGAATCACTCATGTTAAGGGTGTTGAAAGCATGCAGCCAAAGCTAATATTTTCTGAAACAGGCTTTTCTCAGCCTTAAGGGTGTAAAGTTTTTAATAATAAATAAAATATAAACCAACCAAATCCTCGTATAAAGGCTGTTTCGAGACCAGCTCGGTCTCTTCTTCAGGGCTTGACTGCGGCTATGGCCGTTGAGGAGCAGTAATCTGTTTTCTTCTTCTACAGCAGTGTCTATCGTTTTGCATCGGTGAGGTGGCGAAGTCCGTTCACGTAGCCGATCGGCAGAGTGCCGAGGGATCTATTTATGTTTTCTGGCGTTGTTTGTATGTGCCAAGATTCAATAAAATGTCTATGTCTGGTATTGGTCTCAACAGCCTGGATGCTGGTGTTGGCGAAGTCAATTTTCTGGTCCTTGACGTCGCAGTGCTCGGCTACGGCGCTTCGTTCAAGGTCGAACTTTCGAACATCGTTCATATGCTGGCGGATTCTCTCCCGATAGTTCTTCGTTTCCCCGATGTATGTGACAGGGCAGTCCGCGCATGGAATTTTATATACGACGCCTTGTGCTCTTTCCTTAGGCGGGCGATCCTTTGGACGGGGCATGAGTCTTCCAAGCGTAGACATCGGCTTGTGGGCCACCTGGATCCCTTCTTTGGCCAGTACACGTGCCAGCGCCTCGCTTGTACCTTTTATGTAAAGAACGCTGATGCGTGAGGTACGACGGGTCTGTCTACTTCCTGGGAGTTGCAGGTGTCGGCGATCTCGGGCTTGATCACGCGCAATGCGGCGGATAAAGCTGCTTGTATAACCGTTATGTTGTTGGTCGGCGAAGATGGTGTGTTCCTCTTTTTTACGGTCAGCTTCGGATGAGCAGATATTTTTTTACCTAGATAAGAGTGTTCTGACCACTGATGCCTTGTGACAGGCTGGGTGATTGGAATGGAAATGGAGATAGCGTCCAGTATGTGTCGGTTTTCTGTAGACAGAAAACTGGAGCTCTTCATTTTGTCTTCTGACGAGCACATCGAGGAAAGGTAAGGTATAGTCCTTTTCATGCTCCACGGTGAATTGTATAGACGTTTCGATGGAGTTGAGGTGGGTAAGGAACGTGCCCACTTCCGACATTTTTAGGATGCAAAAGTAATCGTCTACGTACCTCAAGAACACTTTGGGGGCCGTGTGAAATGACTCTAGCGCCTTTTCCTCGATGGCTTTCATACATAGGTTCGCTGTTGTGACGGAAATGGATGCACCCATTGCGGTTCCACTGGACTGTTTGAAGAACTCTCCCTTGAAACTAAAATAGGTGCTGCGAAGGCAGAACTCAAGCAGGCGGCAGAGTTCCTTCACGCTAAGTTTTGTCCTTTCGCTAAGGGATTGGTCTTTTTCGAGGGCGTTCTTGGGCGTGGCGACAGCCAGGGGAACCGGGATGCTTGTGAATAGCGCGATGACGTCGAAGGGCACGAGACTTTCTTCGGTGGTCACCTTCAACGTCGAAATTTGTTCCACGAAGTCGCTGGAATTTCGTATATAGGTCGTCGTTCTGCCCACGAGAGGTGAAAGGGTCTGGTGAAGGTAGTTTGACAGACTTCGAAGTGGTGATGTCGTGAAGTCCACGGTGGGCCGGAGAGGAATGCTGGGTTTATGTATCTTTGGAAGCCCGTAGAAACCCGGTGCATATCCATTCCTACAAAGAAGTCACAGGTGAAGGCTTCTCGAGTCTGGATGCTTTGTGAAAATATCCGTTAGCATCTTATTCATCCTGTCCTGAACTTGTGGTGTAGGGTCCTTTTTCAGCTTTTCATAAGCGGGGGTATCAAGAAGATCCAGAACCTTTTGTTCGTAGACTACTCGGTCAAGGACGACAGTTGAATTGCCTTTATCTGCTGGAAGAATAACGATCTCGTCATTCTCCAAGCGTCCGGAGCGCACTTGACTCTTCTCTGAGTAAGTTGTACCGGTGATGTTGAGGTATTTTTGACAGGACGCCAATCACCTTTTGTCGGACGCGTTCACGGGTGTCTGGATTCAAGTGAGCGATTCCGTCCTCAAGGGTTGCAACCATTTTCGGTAGGGGTGGCCTCGTTGTTGTCATATTGAAGCCGTGACCTTTGGCTAAGGCAGCGATCTCACAAGGAGAGAGTTGTCGAGACGATAAGTTTGTGACGAACCTGGCGGAATCGGTGATGTGTTTTGCCTGTTCTTTTTCTTTCAGCCTCAAGAATTTCTTGCTCTGAGACACTCGTTGCTTTTCCGCAGAAGTTGAAGCAACGCTGTCGGCGAAGGACTGTAGATAAGGAAGCAGAGATGGAATACGGTGTTCTAGTTGTCGGCGAGTAAAAAATAGGTCCAATTTCTTTTTCTTTAAGGTGGTATGGCATTCGTGAACCCGAGCTTTAACTAAACGGTGTTCAGCTTGCTCGACGATCTTTTGTCCCTCTGGATAGCTAGGTTCGACATTGTACATGTACCTTTTTTTAGTACACGGAAGTGACGTCATCACGTCTCATTGGTTGGAAACAAAAGTGACGTAATTTCCCTAGAAAAATGTGGGCGGAGTCGACAAAACTGGGCGGAGTCGGCTACCGGACGTGACAACAAAATGACGTTTCTTTTTGTACCGAGTACGTTTCAAAAGGTACTTGCTCGGAACTAGGTGTCATTGGCAGCAAGTTTTCGGCGGCGAGGCGTCGTCGTCTCGTCAATTTGACTTTTTCTTTAATAGAGCTTTTTTTTTCGCCCGAAAGGCGGTGTCGGGAACACCGCGATGCATTCGAGCTCCCGGAGGAGATCTTTCGAAAGCAATACCGCCTGCCCAAGATCGTTGTGCGGTGGTTGTGCGACGAACTTCGCGAGGAACCGGAGGTGAGGAGAGTGCGTACCTCGTGGACGGTCATGACTGTGGAGCTTCAAGTGTTGTGTGCACTGCGCTTCTACGGCACGGGGAGCTTCCAAGGCATGGTGGCAAGCGACGAACACGTAGCGCGGGACCACAAGACAGTCAGCGTTGCGGTCCGCGCCGTGTCCGTCGCTATCGTGCGTCGTTTCGGGGTCCAGCGTGGCTGGATCCACTTCCCCGAGACGCCGAGCGAGAGGTTCGACGCGGAGAAGGGCTTCAGGCTGCTCGGCAGGATACCCGGCGCCATCGGTTGCGTGGACGGGACCATGGTCTCCATCGTCGGCCCGTCCAAGAACGACCCCACCGTCACGAAGGCGGCGTACTGGTGCCGCAAGTACTTCTAGGCCCTCAACGTGATGGGGGTAAGTACACTCATGTTACGTTGTCAAAACGCGCCCCAAATCTGTAGAAAAAAAAAACGTATTGCCGATACGGTTTAAGTATGCCGTTTTATGACTGCGGGCTGTGGGGTCTCACGACTGCGCGAGCGTGTGCTCTACGTAGCATGCGAGCCGTGAGACTCTTCTCCCAAAAATAATACTTGTCTGTTAAAACGTGCAAGCTTCCGTAAAAAAAAAAAACAAAAAAAAACATTATTTTTGTTTTAAGGTAGTTAGTTGTACCTTGCATCCAGGAAGGTGTGTTGAGATGCATGTGTCAGACAAAATAACTTAATAGGTTCTGAAATTGCGACTGCTTTGTGAACCATAAGTACAATCTACAACTTGTGGATTCAGGTAATTACATGTCAATATCTCTCTCACTTTCAGGTGTGTGACGCCGACTGCCGGATAATGTGCATCGACCCACGGTATCCCGGGTCGGTGCACGACTCCTTCGTGTGGCAATTTACCTGGCTCCGAAACCAACTCGAGCAAGGGCAGGTGCCACGCGAAGGCCGGTTCCTGCTTGGTGAGCATACTAAATTCATTCCTTACCCACACGGTGGCTCCCACTGCTTGAAAGCCACAGTACCACACGTACTGTACTTGTTGTGAGGCACACAGACACAGTTGCTGGAACTCCTTGAAGTGAGACAACACCCAAAGTTTGACCATTAATCTCTGTTTATGTCCACATAACTCTCACACTCTGCAGGCTACGAAAGCCACACTACACCAATCTCACGACAGTGATAGACTATGCAAGGCATGCGACCGCAGTGCCAGTCGCTGTCCGGTTCGGCCCACTCACTGTTACTGTCTGCCTGTACCCTCTTGCTGGTTGGTTTTTGCATGAAGTTGGAGCTCTTTCACTGATACCTGGGGGCTCGCCTGGTCGCTTTGACGGTCGTCAGTTTGTACGGAATGGGATCAATTCCTCCTTGGCCACTTGGGGCTCACCAAATCTGTCCTCGGGTCGTCTCTGTCTCACACACTGGATTCTTTTCCCTGACCCTTCTTCTTCGGTCTGCCTATATAGCTCCTCCTATTAGACCCTCCGTGTCCCAACAGGACCTGACTCCTTTCCAATCTAACCACCCCCTCTCTTTTCCCCATCTCCAACTCCACCGAGGGTTAGGAAAGAGGTTCGTCGAACTGGCGCCTTATCCCCTTGCTTGCCAAAGACAAGGCCAGCGTGTTCTGCTCTGCCCGTGCCTAAGGTCACGGCCACACTCCTAAAAGCAACAGGGCTTTTATCTGTCGGATGGAAGGGCCTAATAATGCACTTGCGTACAACACAGCACCCCTAAGGAATCGTGCACACATCCCATACGACCCACCAGGAAAACACATAGTTACATGAAATAACAGGGAGTTTGCAGGCAAGCTGGTGCTAATTAATCATAATGTAAACTGATACTGTAGTGCAGAAATATTAACACACTTTTAAGTCACACTTAAGTTACATTTAATTGACATGGTTGCACACAGCTGTTTTCTTGCCTTTTATTTTAAAAAGTAAAGAATGTAATATGTTCCATCCTCTACATGTGCAGGTGACAGCGGCTACCCTTGGAGCCTTGGCTCATCACCCCTGTCCCCGGGAACCACGCGACCTCCACCGCTTGCGGCCGGTTTAATAAGGCGCATTCCTCGATCAGGTCTGTTGTGGAGCGCTGCATCGGGCTGTTGAAAAACAGATTCCGGTGTCTGCAAAGGCACCGGGCTCTGTATTACCACCCTTCAACAGCCACCACCATTATTTCGGCATGTGCAGTGCTCCACAACATCTGCCTTGCATCGACCGAACCAGAACCGGAGTCAGACTCCGACCCTGAAGAGTCAGAGTTGGAGTCTGAGCCGAGCTCGGACGGTTCTGAGCCGAGCTCGGAGAGGTCAGCGTCGGCTCCCGAGAGGCTGGCTCCTGCCGGCCCTCCAGTCGGCCTTCCGGTCGGCCTCTCGGACAGGGGGAAGGCTCTGAGGCAGCGCCTTGTCGCCCAGTTCGGAACCCGCCGCAGACGTGCCCGTGCGGAGCGCCACACGCAAGGGGTCCGCCGCCACGACGGTAGTCCCGACCACCAGGGACACCGTCGGGAAGCCCCTCAGCGCCCTCGCTGCGGTGGTGCCCAGCACGGACGCCGCCAGCGACAGGGAACCTCTCGCCACCACGACTGATGTCCTGACCACCAAGGACCCCGTCACATCCTTGCCCTCAGTGAAGCCCTCCCCGTGGAAGCCGTAAAGTGCACACTTCGCTTCCTGCTCTACAGTCATGGCCGTCCACAAGCTACATACTCTCTTCAGCTCCTACACCTTATGAAGTTCGTCGCACAGCCAGCGTGCTGCCTCCGGATACGTGTCGAGTGCATCGCGGTGAAATCGATACAGCTTTTTTTTTATTTTTATGAGCAGAAGGCACGAGACGCAGTCGATAATGACAGAAAAGGTTCGGAGGTTTAGTTGCCAGACCAACAGGTCATCTGGATTGCCCCTGCAAAGAACTCAGAAGTAATTTAGACTACCTCTAGAAAGAAATGCTTGCTTTTGCAGAGATTGCTTTCTTAGTTGCTGATTGAACCAGGGATATTTTTGTCATGGACATTGTTTCATTTTACAAATGCTTCAAAGCGTCTTGCCTTCTGCTCCATTTTATTATCTCTTTTATGGTACTTCATCAAAGTTAGGTGATTGTGTTATCTCAAGACAGTGCACATGTAGTTTGTTTTGAAAATTGCTTTATTTCTTAAAGAAAAACCTGTGACTTCATGAATAAAAGTGTGATAACATGGAATGTAATATTTCATTCTTGGAAGTAAAACTGAGCATCGACTGGAACCATGTAAGCAATTGGGCAATCTTAAGTATATATCACAGATATCTTGTTGAACACTCTGGTCTTATTTGAGCACAATAGTTAAATTTCGAAAGGAAAAAAAAAATATTCTCTGACTAGCATACCACCATATAAACACTGGACCACTTTGAAAGAATTATCACAGATGTTGCGCCAAACATTCTTATTTGAGCACAGCAATAGCAAGTTATCGAAAGATAAAAAAATTGTTTCTGACTAAAGCAGCCGTCACTCGCGCGCTCCCCGTTGGTTCCGCCGACCCCTCCGCTGCCCCCGGCACACCCGGCTCCTCTTTGTTCGGCATTTTGGTTTGAAGAAGGCGCGTAGCGCACATCCCGCATAATATTGGAACAACTTTCTCTCCAATTAATTCTTAAATGTATTGCAAAAGGGTACAAAAAAGCGGTTTGTTTTAACAACGCCCAAAAGGTCTTGATTGTTTTTCAATACTTTTACCTGTACTAGAACAGATGCAACGGCCAGCGACGCACAGGATTGGTTGCCGTTCCTTCGCTAAACGCAGGAACTGCTCCCCGCGTCGTAGTAAATCCTACCCCGTATCCCGCGTGTAGGGACGCCTCAGGGAATGCGTAGCTACTTCCGCTCGTCGGTGGTTGGCTCCGGACGTCGCTGCAACGGGTGACGGGTGTCAAGTTTGCGATGACGTAGCGGCGTCAAAGTGGGCAGAGCCGCCACGTGAGTGTTGCTAGGATACGCTCCTCCTTTGCATTACGTCACTTCCATGTACCTTTTCTCAAATGTCAATCCTAGCGATCCTGGTGTATGAACCAAACGTTTAAGACAAAGGCTCTGCGGAACCATGTGAGAATCATGGTTCCGCAGACATCAGTGGTCAGAACACTCTTATCTATGTCAAAAATATCTGCTCATTCGAAGCTGACCGTAAAAAAGAGGAACACACCATCTTCGCCGACCTACAACATAACGGCTATACAAGCAGCTTTATCCGCCGCATTACGCGTGATCAAGCCCGAGATCGCCGACACCTGCCACTCCCAGGAAGTAGACAGACCCGTCGTACCTCACGCATCAGCGTTCCTTAGATAAAAGGTACAAGCGAGGCGCTGGCACGTGTACTGGCCAAAGAAGGGATCCAGGTGGCCCACAAGCCGATGTCTACGCTTGGAAGACTCATGGCCCGTCCAAAGGATCGCCCGCCTAAGGAAAGAGCACAAGGCGTCGTTTATAAAATTCCATGCGCGGACTGCCCGGACACATACATCGAGGAAACGAAGAACTTTCGGGAGAGAATCCGCCAGAATATGAACGATGTTCGAAAGTTCGACCATGAACGAAGCGCCGCACTCGAGCACTGCGACGTCAAGGACCACAAAATTGACTTCGCCAACACCAGCATCCTGGCTGTTGAGACCAATCCCAGACATAGACTTTTTATTGAATCTTGGCACATACAAACAACGCCAGAAAACATAAATAGATCCCTCGGCACTCTGCCGACCGGCTACGTGAACGGACTTCGCCACCTCACCGATGCAAAACGATAGACACTGCTGTAGAAGAAGAAGAAAACAGATTACTGCTCCTCAACGGCCATAGCCGCAGTCAACCCCTGAAGAAGAGACCGAGCTGGTCTCGAAACGTAGGGTTTTACCTTTATACGAGGATTTGGTTGGTGTATATTTTATTTATTATTATCGTTGCTCCCCAACCAGAGAGACTTCTCTCAAATGTTCACCTTAAAGTTCTTAATGTGTAGCGCTATGATTAGTGAGTTTCAGTATTGCGTATACGAGAAAACGCAAGCACTGAGCACTTGCGTTAGCGCTGCGTGTTTCACACTGCACGCGCGCGGAGCCAAAACTGCGGTCTTAGATTGGCACGTGGCGATGACGCGCATACGCAGCGTGGAGCACGCAAGGCTTAGGCAAACGCAGAGCGCATTCGTCTGCTACTAGTGTTGTACACGTTCCTCAAAAAAAGGAACGAAAGCTCGTTCCTCGTTCCTTCTGATTTCTGGAACGCGTTCCCGTTACAAGTTCCATATGCGAAGAAGGAACTCGTTCCCGTTACTGTTCAAAAAATGGAACGTATGGTTACATATACATTACATTTGTATTTTGCTTATTGCTATATTTAGTTACATACAACAAAGTTTTTGTTGTGTTCTTTTAATCTATCCCATCAAATGGCAACATACGAATTTGAATGCCGTGATGGAAGGGCACCAGGAGAAGAAAGCAAGCAAAGCAGGGTTTTATTTGTTAATATAGTCACCTTTAAAAATCTTAGCTTTTAACCGTATTTATGTTTGTGGTGGGCATAATCAAACGAGCAAAACATACTGTTACCCAACATTGCGCGAGCGTTTTACAATAACCTCACGCGTTTTGATCTAACAAAGTCTCTTGTGCGAACTTGAAAACAGTTGCTTCTCGATGTTGATGTCCGCAAAACGATCAATGGAAGAAGGGGATACGACTTCAGAAGGTCAGTCTTGAAAACTACAACTCCTTTTTCATGAAGGTTTTATTAGTCGTGCAGTTTGAAGGCGGAAGACTAGGGGAAAACAATTAAAGGTTAATTTTTGTGTACCTCTTAAGCGACCAATGTTCGGGATTCAAAGGTGCGTTCGATGTCTGGTAAAGTATTATTTTGTTGTAACTCTAGGTCTCTGTGAAAATTCAATGATGGCTATAGTCTGTCTATATTTCTAGGTATATGAGAAATCGTGGAAGCAAAGAAATTAGCCCAGTTTGAAACATATTTTTTGTGTATCTTCTTTTGACTAAAAGTTTTGCTTTTTTGTACCGCAATCTTGGGTACTGAAAAAAGAAGCAGTATACACTAGCTTCCCTGCACCCGAGTGTTACTAAACGAGGACTACACAAAATAAACCCTAAGATAATTAACCAAGAAGCTAACGAGATTCTGCTCTTGGTAAAGATATTGTTTTTATACTTTTAAAACTTCGCTCATTGAAATTTAAAAAAAAAACCTGGACGAAAAAAAGGAACGCCGTTCCTTTTTTCGTTTCTGTAAAAAATGTAACGAGTTCCCGTTCCAGTTCCACCGACGCAAAATGGAACGGTGGTGTTCCTTCGTTCCTCTTAAAAGGAACGCGTTCCAGGAACGCCGTTCCTTGGAACGCCGTTCCGTGCAATACTGTCTGCTACTATACGCAATACAAAAACTCCCCATTGTTCCTCCGCAGTGGAGATTGTGCGGCAATGAGAAGTTGCTTTGCTCACCGCTGTACGCTGCGCACTTAACTTTTTTTTAACACCCTTATTGATGTAATCGGCTTGTCTCACAGGGAACACCCTTGTTCGTATTCCGAACACCCTATATAAAGAGTGTTTTCGATCTCCCTTGAAAACCCATGTAGTGACTAATCAATCTACAAGTAGGGGGTTCTAATCTAACCCCTTAATACAAGGCGTCATTTTTTAGAAAACATGATTGAGCTTGCAAGACAGGGACATAGGAAGAACAGACACCACATAGCGCTAACTTTCGACTGATTTAATTCAAGAGCCTCAGCGTGGAAACACACTGCGTCACCGCACCACTTCTCAACCAATCCGTGGCCCTGCCACTGACCGCAAGTACGCTAACTCCTTATCCGCCAAGTCAATTGACGCCACACTGACACAACACGTGCCGGAACTATTTATAGCGTCAGCCTCCATAATCTCTCTAACAGTCTTATCTTTGTGTCTAGCGAGAACAGTGGAAGAAGCAAATAATGGTTTGCATCCACAGTCATGACAGTGACACGAAAGATGGCCATCCCGAACCCCGTCCACTTTCTGGTAGTGTTCCCTTAGCCGTACATTTAAACATCTGCCTGTCTGGCCGACATAAATCTTGCCACGTGAAAGCGGTATTCGGTACACCACGCCTTCCGTGCACTCAAAAAACGGACAGGAGTCCGTTTGTCGCGTGCACGGATGACGTCTGACTGCCACTGCCAAAAGTATTTCATCAACAAGGGCAGCATTTATATAAGAGTAAAGCATTCATAAATATCGCCAAATGCCTCGACAAAACAAAAAGTTTGAGAAAAAAAATAGCACGACCACCACGGATCGAACCCGCGACCACTTGCGTACAATTCGGACACTTTAACCCCTATGCTATGCCATCTTTTTTTTTTTTTTTTTTGTATTTATTGCCTATGCTTTGCCATCGCTTCAGAAACTCGATTTTACCATTTGTTTTATACGAGGTGCTTCGGCTGCAAATGCAGTTAAGCCTTCAGCATGTTATGCAAAGCACTCGTACATCACTCGCTGTACTTCAGTTCTACTCACCTGCCATGTAGAGTACTTTCGCGTCGTAGAACGATCCTTTTGTTCGCGCGTCTCCGGCCCAGTAGACCTGGTACACCTTGTCGTCTTCAACTACACCACTAAAGTCCCTTACATCGTCGGAACTCACAACAGGCTGGGTCTTGTCGAGTAGAAATTCTACTAAAACATAAGACATCGTAGAGCCCGGGCAGGATCGACAGGTTGGAGCGAGCGGGCAAACAAAACGAGTCGAGAGCGATCGTTCATGAAAGCTCGGCGAAGCGGCGAAGCCTCTATGGGCGAAGCGAAGTGGCGTGTTCGGCGGCCTTCTGATCAAGGTTGTCGGTCGGCTGCGTGTCATATCTCTAACATCAGTGGCTTTATGGGCTCACGTCCCGAAATCGTTTTCTTGTGCATAGATTCTTTTTCGTATTCATAGATTTGACGAAATAGTGGTATCCGAACGAACTTTACGTCCTTTGACCGTACGTTTATCTGCACGTCAAAGCTTTCTGACGTACAGGCAGAGACAATCGATGTACAGTCAGAATCACCACCAAGACATCTTGTTGGCATTTCGCGGCGGCCGACTGCCACCAGGAAACCATCAGAAAGCCGAGAAGTGGAGCCTGACTGGAGTTTGACTGTCGGTCAGAGTAACTTGTTGGCCAATCAGACATGCTTGACGTACAGTCAGGCACAGTCAGCGGTCCACTAGAAAACATTGACTGCCAAACAGGGTTACATTGATGGATTTTTCCTTCGGGTAGGTTTGCAAAAGGAAACCAGCTGCTTTATTTTGAATTCACTCTCATTCCTTTCCTAAGAAGGCTTGGTGAGGGTTCCAGATGGCTGAAGCATATTCCAAACGGGGTCGTCTTCATGCGGAATAGGCTGTTATTCTTTTTTTTTTTTTTTCAGATGCGAGGTAGAGGGAACGTTGGAAAAAAACCGAGTAATTTGTCACCTTATGCTGTTATGTGATTAACATGATATTCCCAAGAAAGGTTACCGCTGAGGAAAACCTCGAGGTAGTTATAGTGCATCGCTTGCTCTATGCCGTTGCTGAAAAGAGTATAATTAAAAGTAGTCGGTGCACGTTTAATAGTAAAAACCATGGACTTAGTTTTTTTTAACGTTAATCTCCATCTGCCATTTTCGGCACCGACACTCGATCCCGGTTCGGTCATTTTGCAAGGTGCTAAAATATTGTGCGATACTGCGGAAAACACGTCAGAAATTGTGCAATCAAGGGAGTCAAAGGCATAAGCAACAACACCAATTGAAAGGCTATGCTGGTTCCAAGGACCGCTTCAAACAACTAAAAAATATACCGAAATGTAATTAAATCATTGCATTATTTTATTCCCGGGACACTTCATAGCAAATTCACTATAACTATTAATAGCGCAGCGTTTCGCGCTTTTGCACAAAGTTCAAGCAAAAAAAAGAAAATACTGAACGGATTGTCTCAAAATATGGCAGGCAATACAAATATCTCTTACCAAAGGTCTTGTTCAATATATGCGAAAATATTCGCACGCACTTGTCCTTCCTGAAAAGGCACCTTTAAACACACACCCACTCTTTCTTAAAGATTGTATGTAATTCTTCCGTAGCGGCGCCTCGAGTTTTCGGTCGCATTACTTGACGACGTTCAAAACTCTACAAAAGTGCATTGTTTTCCGTAGCATCAAGCTGTTTTGAAAGTTTTGGTTCACAATGAACTAGAAGTTTGTTTGCAACCTCATCCGAGCCATCGTGAAGTCAAGGGATAGTCGTCAACATCAGTTTTTTTAACCATGTAGCTGCATGTATCGAGCACAAGCGAATGAACAAACGCCATGAATCCACGAAAGGCAGTGCTGGTTCACTTATATAGCAGAAGCACATCCAAGGCGTTCCCTTCGCTCAACGCTCGATAAAAATTAATATTTCAAACTGGAACCTTGCACCCTCCTTTCCCTGTAAGTCGTTCACCCTCCATTGTTTTCCACCGGACCAGCGAGGCGAGATTGCGCGAACGACGACCTAAGGTGGAGCAAAGTGGACGATCCCACATCGGCTTCTTCCCGAAGTGAGTAATGGCGCGCGATGCCTCGCGTTCGATCCGATAGTCCGTTCGGAAAATGTCACGTCACAATATTGTTGGGCCCCCAGATCAGTAGAGACATAACCTCCTCTATATTGACAGAGCCTGGCAGATCGCGACAAGACGCGGCGGCCGAAAGTGAAAAGGTAGAGCGGCAGAACAACGGATGAGAGGAGAGTCATGTAACGGGCGCCCCGCTGCGGCGAGACGCCGAAACACACTTCTCCCGTGCGATGGAAGGTCGGCTCGTGAGGCGGAAGAAGCGGAAGCGCGTTCCTCGCGCTGCGCCGCTTCTTTTCTTGTCGGGTTTGAAAACCGTGTTTCGGGTACTCGCCGCTGCAAAAGCTTTGCGCTGGATACCAACTTCCCCGAGAAATTCTCTGTCCTGCCAGATCCCCGCGCTGCAAATCTGCGACCGGGGACCCAATGGCTCCGTCGTCGAACTGCCAGGCTTTGTGAATATGGAGGGGGCTAGGGTAGAAATGGCTTGACATTTCTTGATTTTCTGCCTTGAGGCAGGGTAGCCCTTGAGAAGGGAAACGGTGCGATGGGACGCGTTTGCGAACAACAGACGACCAAAATCTCAGACTGTTTATGTGAAGGAATGCATTTCCTACGTGCAGCGCATTCCTACAAGCACCGCGCCACGTCTTCCAATCGCACACGCCGCTCCGGCAGTGACATCACGCTCCCCAACTGCGCAGGCTCGGCCAACTCTGCCGGCTCCACGCCTTCGGTGACGGTGCATCTGCGTTGCTGTACTACTTTTCTTTGAGTTCTTTTTTTTTCTGAGGCACGTCCGCTTTGACCCTGAAGGCCCGCCGACTTTCGTGACGAAGTATCTGATATGTCGCGTCACAGCAACATTAACTGCGGTCTATTTAGATGCCTGTTTTTCGCTGTCATAGCCAAAGTAGAAGTTTGGGCTAGTTGGTATTTCATGATTAAAGATTAAAACAGCGCAAGGACACGGACAAGAACAAGAAGGTAGCGCTTTGTTTGTCTACCTTCTTGTTCTTGTCCGTGTCCTTGCGCTGTTTTAATCTTTAGTCATAGCCAACACCGGCTGCGCTCCATGATACAGTTACTGCCTTCGCATTAAACAGAATTGTGAACCCCTTGTCCCATATAAGACACGCCAAAACCTAAGGTCCACCCACAGCGCACTGACGTCGTACCGACGGTACCAAATTTCACGAGCGGCCTGAGTGTCGAGTGGTACGAGGCATTAAAATAGGTAATATACGCGGTACTGACTAAAAATGAATAATGGGTGTTCTCTTGTCCCTAGTGCGAAAATTCGGTGTTTTATTCTTCTGTAGTCTTTGATACGTACTTCAGCTGTTTCCTAGGTTACACACCGCCGGTATCAGGCCCCTCGTAAAAGTTAAGGCTGTCTGTTTTACGTCAGTGCGCTGTACGTGGAACGGACGTTTTGGGGTGTATTATATTGCACAAAAGGGTGTAAAACAATGCCCTTCTTTTAGAGTTATTTGTTCTTGCGCTCATCCCGCTCACATTCTACCCCAATCAAATGTCCCCGTATCGTTAGGTTTTCGAAACCTGCGTCTTTTCTAAAGCGCGTTATGGCAAAACCTGTCCAAGTAGTGCGGCCTAAGAGGCAGCACCTTTGCACGCTCGTTGCCTTTTCTCTGTTGTAAAGTAGATTTTATTGATGCGCGTAATTGCTACGCCAATCTCATTAAGTTGCTGATAATTTGCAGAACAAGAATGCTCTTGATCGTGAACTAATGTGAATGTCATATACATAGCGCACCACTGTTAATTGGGAACAGATAAAGTTAGTGACGAGGTGAGAACGGCAGGGAGGAGCTTCAGTGTTCCCTCCTCTAGTCATACTTTCAACACCGATAATGCGTTTAGCACACCTGGAATGTGCTTGAGCTGCCAAAGCACGGCTGAATGCGTGAAGCGGGGGCTGGAGGCATGGCGTTCGAAAGGCTCCCCGCTGTTCTTATTCTGTCCATGACTAGGTTTTGTCCCATCAAACAAGAAAACAACTTAATCAAACCTAGAAACCCTGTGCAAATCGATCATAGAGAACACTAACGCAAAAATTCACAAATGTCGTATTCGAGCTAAGTGTCGCGCATTGACAGTGCATCATTGTGAGTGTGAAGATGAGATCGCTGCTGTTTTTGTATTTTACTTTCAAAGGACAATACCGTGCGGCATATTTTAGCACACCTGGTAAAGTTCAAAATTAGCATTCTACACCACGGAAGTAGTTTAAATAACACCCACTCGCATCTAAAAAAAAAGGTGCAAAAAAAAACAAAAACGTAATTCCTTATTTGCGCTAGCCATGTCAGGTGATGCACATACATATACTCAAACGTGACGGTGCCAGCCAATCGACGATGATGCTTCTCTCGCTGCCCGTTGTCATGACAAAGTTGGGTCGACCCGGTAAACGTTTAGAGTACGGGTGTATTGGGTCTACTATAACAATCACAAACTATTCAGGCGGTCAGAATACAAGGTGTAACAAGAAGCCCGTAGACCCTTTAAAGACGATTTGGATTACTGGAGTGTATACGAAAAATGCAAAAAGGGCTTCATGTTCATCAACACCAAAGTTGCACTCTACGTACCACCTAGAGAAATCTATATCGTGTTAAAAGGGAGTGCGAAGGCTGTTCATTCGAAATAACACCACTTTTACGATAATACAGACGTAAAAATCTTTAGTTTGTGCGTAAGACGATCAAGTTAAGTCCCCGCTGAGCTGCCTACCGGACTCCGTCTTCGTCTCAGCTGGCTTTAGTGAATAAAGTATCTCGCAATGGGGGCGACCTAAACGCACTTATTACTAGTTCGTGGACCATGGCGCCGTTGTCAAGTATCTTCGTTCCGATTGCTTGCATGGTATTTCAACCAAGCATTTTTTGTCGTCCCAATACTGTCCACGACCTGTCGAGCTACTGTGAGATAAAGGTGTTATCCGTTGAAATTCCTCTCCTCTCCTGCGGTCACCCGATAAGACGCAAGCTATAAATGCTATCATTCAATTCCTAACAATGATACATCGCATCGCGGCGATGTCGTTCTGTTCTACCTGCAGCGAGCTTCGCGCCTGAAACCGATTTTTCCTATGTTACTATACTTGAAAACCCTCAGACGGGGGAAAGAAAAAAGAACAGCCAGGTCGAGCAGCAGACGACGGTCTGTCTCGAGAGCGAAGCAGACGCGTCCTGCGGGTTAAGAATTTACCGAGCTCTTAACGTGGCACTGACTCTAGATCGTTTTATAGCTATAGATGAGTGTGTCACTGTCTGAGCAGACATTGGCTGCGTCCGCATGGATGTGACAATAGCTCATCGAAACGAGTTAGGTAGGTAGGAGGAAAGGAAGTGCGGCGCGAGCGTGTGTTTCGCCCCTCTGCCACTGGAAGTAGGATCGCTGACGCAAAGATGTGCTCCGATACGAACTACAAATCTAGAAACGCGTCCAGATTGAGGAAATTTTTAAACTTCGTGAAATGTTGATTCTATTTTTCTGAAACGAGTTGTGCTAGGTGTTTCCAATGATGCCCCGAAAATTATAATTAAAGCATATTTTGCATTTTCCTAATCAAATACTTAATAGCTGGATAAAGGACGGTAATAGTTTCTTTAGATTTTCCCTTTGGGAGACACCAATAAAAAACTTACCATTTTTTTGTTCGATGCGTACTTTTCGCGGGGACCATTTGGCCCGCGTTTGGAGGAATTATGCTCTGCGTGAAATATTGAGAAGAACAATGGAACGTGCATCTAAACTTTGTGAAACCAGAGACGGTCACCTGCGGATAAGAGTTTTTGAACTGTGGAGATTATAATGTGCTAGAGCAATTGCGTTTGTAATTGCCGATTCTGTGCATACGAGAACTCTATCTGTTGCCCCCTGCTCTTAAATGTGCTGCTCGTGAAATAATATTCGCAGAGTCCTGCTAAGAGAACGCCAGCATCCCATTTTAGTGTGTTCGCCAGTGTCCTAATATCGCAGTGACACAGCGGATCGATCATAGAAAAGACTGCTGCAGACGATGGGTGAATATATGAATTCCAGAGCCGTATATGTAGAGAGTTTGATCAATGGGGAGGCGCGGGCAGAGCCAGGGCATACGGCAGACTCCGAAAGAAGGCTTGGTATGCTCTCTTGCCCAACGAGAAGCCGAAAAGAATCCCCTAGCGGTGGTAGCGAAAAACAGTTCTGATCGAAGGTCTATGTTCGTATATGGTTTTAATAAGTGCGTAAGAGTGAAGTATAGTAACTCTTTGCGGTTGAAAATAGGGTGCACGTGTTGTTTTGATCATGATCATGCAGAAAGATGTAAGAAACAAATGCGCTGCTCAACGCTGTTTTGCGGGGACAGAGTGAGATCGCTCGGACGGCAGATTCCCGGCCCTCGGCGCTTGGCGTACGTATTATGTCGATCGCTCCGCTAGTCGCACTCTTCCACCATCATTTTGTATACGTGTGATTGAAACATCACGTGTACCATATTTTCAGCCATCGAGAGTTACTCCAATGCAGTTATCAGGATTGTTTCTCGCGACCACCGGCAGGGTAATATTTCCGGCTTCTGGTTGGTCACATTCGATTTTCTGAAGACGCCCTGGATCACGCCCAGCCCGCGTTTGGCCAATGGCGCCGCTTCATTTGTCTCCTATACTTCCCAACCAATGGCCAAACTCTCTACATATACGCCTCTGATGAACCGATGCCAAAAGCCGTTCTTTTTATAACGGGCGGTAGCTTGCGCCACCTAACTTAACCCCCCCCCCCTAAAACAATTTTGTTTTGTTTTTGAAAGCCAATTTTTTCCCCTTTGTATTTCTGTAACTACCTCCAGGCAGTGTGGAATGTCGCTAGAATGACATA
This sequence comes from Ixodes scapularis, assembly GCF_016920785.2. Taxonomy (NCBI): domain Eukaryota; kingdom Metazoa; phylum Arthropoda; class Arachnida; order Ixodida; family Ixodidae; genus Ixodes; species Ixodes scapularis. The sequence goes on along the minus strand of NW_024610108.1, from coordinate 169,157 downwards.
TGGTGGATTCAAGGAAAAAGCTAGAAAGCCTTATCCCTCGATCGCCTTCACACGCCGGCGACGGAGGTTCCAATTTTCCTCAGGTCGAACCCTGTCGGCGTTACACCAGCACCGAGCCCACTGAGATACAGGGTCGAAAACTTGGGCCGAGGCCCGCGGGAGAGAGTCCCCATTTTTCTCTGTCACGAATGCTCCTCAGCTGTCCCAATTAATTTTACTCAATTAATTTTTTTTCTAGACAATTTCCACCGATCTTCTAACATTCTTGTAGAGAACGTAATATGTTAACTCTCTGTTCTTCCGTCCTCGCCAGCGAAACCCAACCCGCTGAGAAATACTTTACCCCTTCAGGGTGGGCAGGCGAGGGCCCTGTGCAGATCAGAAGCAAATTTTTTAGTCTTACAGCTATGGCATACGGAACATTATGTAACTAAGTGCGAACGCAACTCAAGCATGTCAAAAGCACGCATGTTTGCTTCAAGCACAGACAGTTTTATATTACCAGTGTGGCAGGATCATCATACAAAAACGAAACATTCCTCAGAATGTCGTCTGTCACCCTTAGGCTGTGTTAAGTAACGAAGAATTTCGTTAGAAATAAGTAAGATTTGTTTCAGAAAAGTATCTTTCTGCAGTTGCGTAGGCATTTTTTTTTATCTGCCTATGTTCGTGTCTGCATATTTGGGCGTATTCCGACGCCACGCGCGAAGGGGCTTCGAGCAGCCGCGGGGCTCGGTGGAGAAGAGTCGGACCCCGGTCGTTAACAAACGTGTCGGGTTTCGAGAGGCCGTGCGGGGAGAACACGTGCTTGGAGCTGCTTGCGGCTTTTAACCGAGTGTGCCTTTATATAGAGGGTTTCGCCGCTTAGTGTAAAACTGTCGCTTTTTGCCCTATGAAATAATTTAGCTCTTGGCGTCAGCTAGACTGAGAAAATTGCAGAGACCGACTCTACAAGGAATTTGGATTTGGCGGTTGGAGCGTCAGGCTGACAGCTTGCCGGCCATCGGGCGACAGTGTACCACGTGGAAGTGGTGAAATTTGAAGTGGTTGGTCCATCTCTGGAGGGAAAGGAGGCCCCTGCGAGTCTAGAAAAGGGCTGCCGAGAAGATTCTCGGAAAATCGGCTTTTGAGATCTGGAATATTCGGCTCTTGGGACTGGGGACTAAAGTATGGGTTCTCATTTCGGAAGTTTTGTATATTACCGTTGACTTGTCATTTTGTTTTAAAATAAACGTGGTCACACTGCCCATTATAAACCTACCAACCTCATAATGTGCCTAGCAAGATCGAACAACTTTTAGTTTTTTTGGTTTTTTTCTTATTCGACTTTCCGGGGGATGGTCGTCACCATCCTGACCGGCCCCCTCTCCCCACGGAAAGCTGACTGGGTGCCTTTTAGCCCTGGAACAAGCTAATTTACACTCTTAGGGGATTAAAAATGTTTAACTATGTGGCATCTCTCAGGCTAATGCATACACAATCGCAAGCAGCAATTGCGTATGTATCGTGCAAGAGCATCGCGCCACCGCTCTTGTCCCTGCTCGTGTGAGCGCGTACGTACAACTGCCGAAGCACTATTGAGCTCGTAATCGAACGAACGGGCGCCAGCCGCTCTACCCACGCTACTTCCGAAGATGTTATTGTTGGCATTTTATTGAACAATTTTCGCGAGCCACGCTTCATGCCCCTGGGAACGGTGCCATCGCCAAAGCATCGTTGAAAGCCTCCTTGAACTTGCCTCGAACAACATTAACGAGAGACAGGCGAGAGATCTGGTCGATGCGCCCCTCCAGTGTGCGTTGCCTGAGTGGGGTCAGATTAATCCGCCGGTCCTGGGTTACTTTAAACTTGAGGTCCGGAGCACGCAGAGTTTTTAGAGTTGCATGACCACCTGAAAAATGGACGGCAAGGCAAAAATTTTGCTTACATGTGCGCTTAAATAAAAGCTAGAATATCAGGGGGCTTTGCTTTTACTCCAACTATGGGCATCTGGCACGCTCGAAAGAACAAAGCGAAACTAATTTACGTCCCGTGGATACAGCTTATGAAACAATAATCTGAGTAACACGCCAAGCTGTTTTCGACCGCCAAGCTAATCAAACAATTGAATATTTATATTATTAAATCTTCAAGCAGCTTTGTTCCTAGCTTCATTAAAGTGATATTTTTACTCCATGTATTCCTGATCTCTAAATTCGACTGTTGATTATGGCTTGCATCATCACTAGGTCTACCGAATACACAGATTTCACATTTATGTGATATATGTGAACATGCCCAACAACGTGCCGCGTCCGCTTACTACGTCAAGCTATTTTACATGGATTACATATAGTGTTATATTTAAATCATTGAAACATAAAACGTATGAACCAACACGTGGCTGTAACGTCACACCTCTGTGATAGCGTTGCTGTCGTCACAGCGCTTTCGCAGACGTTTCGCCTCACACTTACCAGGTGTGAACTAACGTAATCCGCGAGTTTGTGCATAACGTAAATTGCCGTATATATGTAATCACGATTTTTGGTTACCCTCATCATCTTGGCGAACCGTGTATTCTCGTGTTATCACATGTCGCCTCCCAAGAATTGTGTTTTTTTTTTTCTTTTTTGCCCCAAGAACGTGAATAATTGATTGTGTTTATTCATGGTAGCTCGGTATCAAGGGGAACAAAAACTCCCGCTGCTCACAAGGACTTTATGAGCTCAAACAATGCCGGACCCTAGGCCAGAACACCGAGGTCTGATTGGAATAATTGTTGGGTTCACGCGAAGCCTTTGTCTCTACTCAAACTTCGAACGGGTTCGACTGCCAAACGTCGGCGACCAGCCATCCGCGTTCGCGTTCGACCGTGTTCGCAGAGTAAGTAGAGACAAATGTAGCTAGGTTTACGTCTAGAAACAAATCCTTTTAGTCAGAGCTCGGCATTTCGGCATCTTCGCGCGCTCTTGTCTTCTCTTCTCCCCCTGTCTCTCGGTGCATACTCATAGCGTATAAAACTGACTACATTGTGTACGGGCCACGCCAGCCCTCTCTAAGCTGCCTGAGCGAGCGCGTGGTTGTACCAAGCATCTCATTCGCAAGTGTCTTCGTGCAGTGAGGCACTTGATAATGCCGCGCGCTTGCTCTGGTAGGTTGACACTGTTACGCACAGTGAATGTATTATAGCCTTAATGCGTACGCGTCTTAGGCTGGTGGCTCACATTGTTTTAACGTTCACTCTTTTTTGCTCTGTAGCGCATGAAACGATCTCACGCCTTCTCGCGCTCTTAGCTTTGGCCCGTTCTTCGCCAACTTTCGGGATCAGACTTTTCCTTTGTATTTTTCCTGCGATCATTCACGATCGGCACCTGATACTACAAAAATGAGGTCATACTAATAAAATATGTTTAAGACACTCGAGCATGACCGACTATAGCTTAAAAGCTCCACCAGTCGCTGACAATTAATAGCAGCGGAGGAGTAATGTTCAATGTGTGGTGTTACTTGAGTAAGTTGGAATATCCACTGTTCTAGCTCTACGCAAAACGTCACGCCCGCCCTGCCGATAGCCCCCACCACGAGGTTTAAAGTGCAGTATAAAAACACGACTTGGGGCAGCACCTTTGCACTTGCCGAATGCGCTGGTGACGTCGATGTTGGCGTTTGCCTTGGAAAGCACAGCCTGGAAAGCAAATTTGACGCGGGATCCGAGCCAGTCAAAACCTCTGGCGGATGCGTCGTAGCTAAGTCGAAGCCCATCCAAGCTCACATAGCAGGAAGTGGTCAGACAAGCGCCTTTCCATGCGGGCTCGTCGCAGTCGCCGCGGTGACGCAGTCTGCTCGCCAGTCCGTGCAGTCGTATATTCGTGAGGACGACCCTCAGATCATGGTTCGTGAATCCGGTGGAGCGCACCGTTACGTTGGTGGATGAAACTGGCGCAGGATCTAGGTTGAGGGCACGAACTGCGCTTGGCAAAAGATCGCTGAGCAGGGTGTCCAAGTAGAGGTTCTCTTCTTCGGACGTGCTTGAGAGTGCTCCTGCAAAAGCAAAGGCGAAACATCGCTTATGGTGGAAGTACATTACTGCACAACAGAAACTCAAAAATAAAATGTAAGAGTATCGATGACACACTTTCTATCAACCGTGTCCGATAGCGCTTTATGACATCACTCTCATATGCATAGGCATTTCGGGTCCTTGTTTTGTTGGAGTCCAGCTAGAACCTGCCTGCTTGGTCGTGTTCCCTGGTCAGAACAAAAGCAAAGTCTAAAATAGAACAACGGTCCTACCAGGAATGACGGGGGAAGGCTCACAATTGCAAAATTTTACAACTGTTGGATTTTGGTACCTACATAGCAAGTACGAATATAAAAATGAAAGAGGTTTACAACACCCTGTAACGACGAATTGGAGCGCAGCTGTTGAGGAAAAGGAGGGAGGGTACTGGGGGAAGGGTGTTCCACAATACGCGAACAACTTACATTAGGGGGAGATTATACGCAGCCAGCGGGACCTTCGCAGCGACTTAGGCTTCGACGGCTCGCGGGTGAGCCCTGTTTCTTCCCGGTCGGCGGGCCCCCCCCTTTGATGACTTGCAGGTGCGAGCCAGACGCTCTGGCAGCGGAGGGGGCCCGCTGAAGAGGAGCCGGGGGGAAGTGGGGAGACAGGTTTCGGGACGGGACGGCTTAGGCGAGTGTCTGTGTGTGTGGGGGGAGATGAGTGCGTGGGTCAGTGGAACGAAGGAACTCGAAGGGACAAGATCGCGGCGACGCTAACCGGAACAATGACTGTATATACGTGTATTTTTGTAATCGAGTTAATGTAATATAGTTGTTTTTTTGTTTATTTGTGAATTCTTTTAACCGCGCACAGCTTCTGCCACAGAAACTATGGTGCCGAAACCCGGGAAAGAACATCGAACGAGGTGAGCGGTTTTGATCTTTGTGACCGCCTCACTGGAACGCTGTGAAAGAGCTGGGTGCGGGTTCGTGAACGGCAAACGATGGAGCGGCTTAAAGGAAAACGTGGAGTCAAACGGGAGCAAACCACAAGGCTCATCAGCGAGGCGTCGGCGGGACTGGAGACAGCGGATCTGGCCACGGTGACTGCCTGGCGAGAGCGAATCAACGCATGCAACCAGACGCTTCGGTCTCTAAATGCAGAGATCGAGGACCAAGTGCCACTGGAGGATCTCGTCGCGGAATACACGACTGTATCCGAATACGACGACGACGCCACCCGAGTTCTAGCGGTGCTAGGCTGCAAGATCGCATCGCTACGACAAAAGGAACTGCCAACGCCGACGCCCTTGAACGAGACCACATCGGCAACAGCTTCACTACCTCCTCCCAACAGGACAAGCGGAGTGAAGCTCCCGAAGTTGCGACTCCTGACCTTTGACGGGGATATCAGCGGTTGGCAGAGCTTTTGGGAACAGTTCAGTGGTGCTGTTCACAGCAACGACAGCATCACACGATCGGAAAAGTTCCACTACCTTCGCACACTCGTCACCGGACCAGCTGCTGCCGCAATCGCCGGACTTCAGGCCACGGAGGCCTGCTACGACGATGCCATCCACATTCTGACGCAGCGGTTCGGCGACAGACGAAGAATTGAGCAAGACCACTTGGCGAAGCTCCGATCTCTGCCGCCGGTGGCGTCCGCGAAGGACACAAGGGGACTTAGGAGGATCTACGACCATGTGCAGACCAACATCCGAGGGCTAAGAGGTCTCGGCGTGGGATCGTTGACTTACTGCACAATGATGTCGGACATTCTTCTCAGGGCCCTGCCGAAAGAGATTGTGCTGGACTACCACAGGTGGCAGTCGGGCAACACCGCCTACAGGGCGTCCGGGACGTCGGAGAGAGATCCAACGTCGCCGAATGCAACAGGACAAGACGCCGGCCGCTCGATCGACTCGCTGTCCTCTGCACGGATCTGTCCCTCGCCGTTGCAATCCGCCGATGCCGAAGGTGAGCTCGCCGAGATTCTTGGGTTTCTTCGTGTCGAGGTCGAGAGCAGAGAGAGAGCCGGTGTCGTGGCCGAGCGGTATGACCCACCGCGGAAGACTGGGATCGATGGATCAGGAATGCCAGCTGCGGCACTGTTACACACAGGCATCACTGGCCAGTGCTTCTTTTGCGGCTCAACCAAGCATTCGGCGGAATTATGCACTTGCGATCTCAAACTCGATCAAAAGAAAAGAAAGCTGACAGAGGGCTCCCGGTGCTTCCGATGCACACTGGGGGGGCACCGAGCAAGAGAGTGTCGGCGGAAAGTGTCATGCGCGGGATGTTCCGGTCGGCATGCTACATCAATGTGTGACCCCGACTGGAATCCCGCGCTGAGAAAACCGGATCGAGATGCCCCGCTGACTAGCGTCCAAAGTGCTGCCGCCGATCTATTGGATTCCGAGGTCCTGCTCCAGACGTTCCGGGCTTGGGCTGTAGAGGGGGAACGACGCGGCTACGTGCGGGCCATCGTCGACGGAGGCAGCCAACGCACTTTTATCCGAGAAGATGTTTCGCGCAAGCTCGGCCTCAAGGTTCTTGGAGAAACCAGCCTCCGACTGAATACGTTCGGCCACTGTTCGACACGACCACAACGGCGACGACTGGTCGAGGTACGACTGCGCAGTCAGTACGGCCAAGAAGAATGCGTTGTCGAGGCTGTCGAGGTACCCTTCATTTGCAAGGATGTCGTTCGGGTACCCGCCGACCACGTGTTTGTTCGCCGAGTGGAGGAAGACGGACGCCGCATTGCGGATGCGCTCCTGTTTCCTGGGGTTCCGGCGGAGGAAGGCATATCTCTGCTAGTCGGATCCGATCAGCTGTGGAGGGTCACCGGAAACCAAGTGCTGCGTGCGAGGAAAATCAAAAACTGGTCGCCATCAGCACCATTTTTGGGTGGACCTTTCAGGGCCCCGTGTCTCACCACAGCTCTCTCAGCGGCAACGCCAACAGCATGGTATGCGTTTTGAGGGTCGGACCCGCGGAGAAGGAGGACGTCGGAGACGTGCTGCGGGGTTTTTGGGAGCTGGAAAGCATCGGCATCGCTGATCGGCCATGCAGCAAGACAGAGGAGCACAACGAGGTACTGACCAAGTTCAATGAAACAATCAAGAAAGTTGATGGACGGAACGAATTAGCTTTGCCATGGAAAGCCAGCACCGGAAACCTGAAAGACAACCGTACGCTGGCGTTGAAACGTCTTGGGGGTTTGACGAAAAGACTTTCACGGAATGAGTCCCTCTCGATTGAGTACGACAACGCCATCGGCAGCTACATAGCAGCAGGACACACAGAAAGGGTTCCAACGGACTCTACCGGCGCCGAGTCGGCACGCTCCCGGACCTACTACATGCCGCACCAGCCGGTCATTGGGAACGAATCGGAGACGACGAAACTCCGGGTAGTCTTCGATGCTTCTTCACATCTACCTGGAGCTACGTCACTTAACGACCACACGGACAAGGGTCCGAACCAGAACGCTGACCTCGTCGGGATTTTAGTGCGCTTTCGTATGCACCCGATGGCCGTGACGGCGGCAGACATAGAAAAGGCATTTTTACAGACCGGTGTCCGACCAGAAGACAGCGACGCACTCCGCTTCCTATGGGCTCAGAGAGATCCGGTGACAGAGAGTTCTGAATTACGCGTCAAGGAATGGAGGATGACTAGAGTGCCGTTTGGGACTTCCGCCAGCCCTTTTCCGCTTACCGCCACGCTTGTGAATCACCTGAACGGTGTAAATGGGGACCTGAAATCTACTGCAGAGCTGCTTCGAAAGTCTTTTTACGCGGACGACTTTCTGGTTGGAGCCCCGACGATCGAAAAAGCAGCGCTACTACAGGACCAAGCCAACCGAATATTGGAAGATGCTGGGATGAAACTCCGTAAATGCTCACCCAACGCTACAAAGCTGCAAAATTCGTTTGACGGGGGATCAACGACATCCGCCGTTTCCGAGCCGAAGGGAGTGCTTGGGTCGCTACGGCGACGGGACAAGGACACTCTGGCTGTTCCCATTGAAAAGGTGCTTAACTTTGCTACGGACAGGCGACCGACAACCTTGCCGTCAAAAAGCCTAGACAGAACAGAAGAGTCAACAAAGGGTGAGCTCTCCAGACGTTGGCGGCATCGTCACAAAGTAATGGACAGTTTTGGAGAAGGTGAAAGGAAGAAAGAGTATCTGCTGCAATTACGCTCAGCGCACCAATCGACAGAGACGCAGATCAACAGCCTGAAAGACGGAGATGTGGTCTTGGTGCACGAGGAAAAGGCGCCGCGAATACAGAGGAGAGTGGGGCGAATTGAGGGGGTGCAAAGGGGACGGTCATGTGCGCTCGTGTTTGGTGCGCCTTCCCAACGGAACGATCCTTAGACGTCCAGTGCAACTGCTGTACACGCTGGAACTCGCCACGTGAAAAGTGACAGGCTCTGCTCGTTCCGCGGGGCGGGAGTGTGTTCCACAATACGCGAACAACTTACATTAGGGGGAGATTATACGCAGCCAGCGGGACCTTCGCAGCGACTTAGGCTTCGACGGCTCGCGGGTGAGCCCTGTTTCTTCCCGGTCGGCGGGCCCCCCCTTTGATGACTTGCAGGTGCGAGCCAGACGCTCTGGCAGCGGAGGGGGCCCGCTGAAGAGGAGCCGGGGGGAAGTGGGGAGACAGGTTTCGGGACGGGACGGCTTAGGCGAGTGTCTGTGTGTGTGGGGGGAGATGAGTGCGTGGGTCAGTGGAACGAAGGAACTCGAAGGGACAAGATCGCGGCGACGCTAACCGGAACAATGACTGTATATACGTGTATTTTTGTAATCGAGTTAATGTAATATAGTTGTTTTTTTGTTTATTTGTGAATTCTTTTAACCGCGCACAGCTTCTGTCACAAAGGGTGTACCCCTCCTCCCTCCTCCCCCTTTCTCACCTCCTCCTCCCCTCATCCTTCGACCTCCTTCCCTCCTCTCCCCCTTCTCCTCCCTCCTACTCCCCTCCTCTTCGGCGCTCAAGCCGGAAACGGGTGTTTAAGTGTTGCGCAATAAAATATAATGGAAAGTCCCATAATGCAACGGGCGGGTCACGAGTGAAACCCGCGGGTTGCATCTTGGGACGTTTCTTATAATGCAACGCGCGAGACCCCCTTGACATCGCTCGTAACCCCCGTGACGTCACTCGTGACGTCACGAGGGAAACGGCACTGTGCCGAAACGTCACAAGGGCCAGTGGTAACGTCACGAGGGTTATGTTTCGGCATGATGCCGAAACGTCATCGCGATGCATTATGGACGTTTCCCATAATGCAAAGCGCGGTGCCAAAACGTCGCCCTCGTGACGTCATCGGTGACCCTCGTGACGTCACGAGTGACGTCACGAGGGTGAAGAGTGACATCACGACGGTCTCGCGCGTTGCATTATGGGACCTTTACCATAATGCCCCGTGTGGTTACGCGGACGCCGACGCCGCTCAAGCCGGAAACGGGCGCCTAAGAGCTGTTCTCTAAAATACCGTACACTATGTGTTGGCCTAATTCAGGTCCATAACTAACGTATAATATCAGATATACGCTTTTTTCAACGACGCATGTCAATAACTTTATTAGTCCCATCATAACTTGGTAAACGACGAAGGCTACAGTCCCAGTAAGCCAGTCAGCGCTTCGGAGAACAATGGTGTCGAAGCCATGGGCAGGCAAGAGAAAAAAAGCTAAATTTTGAGTGGTGGGTAAACCTTTGAGAATGACAAAAGCTACGCCTTGGACAAACAAAAGAGGAGAGTTCCTCCTTTCTGAGAAAGGGACTCTCTTAAGCCACGAGCCAAAAGAATATTTAGATGTGTAATTTAGTGATCATTTTTAGCTGCTAAAATTCTGATTACGCTGTGCACAAATTAGAGACTCGCGAGTGGCTCTGACGAAGGTACGTAGTCTCCTAAACGCTTCGATATGAATTATTTTCAAAGGCCCCATACAGATTTCACTGTTTGCTTAGGATCGGCCATTACAACCATAGTTATGAACGCGGATCTGTACGCAAAACTATAGCATGAATAATACGATTCAGGACATTATTCAAACAAATAGAGCATATGCTGGTCAAACTTGTGAACGTCGATATATATCCCTTCCAGTTCTTCATTTTAGTGACTTTCTCGTGTTACTCCGTTTCGCGCTATAGTAACCTCTGTTAGATACACCCCTCAAAGAGATGTTACGAGGCAAAAAATAAGATTGTGGAATATTTCCACGCGTGTCGCTGAGCGAACGCGTGCGTAGCCGAATGGTTACCGCACTTGGTTGTTGCGCAGACGATAGGGGTTTGATTTCTGGGAGCGGAATGTTCTTTTATTTATTCCCTCTAATTTACGTTTTTTTTCTGATTTCCGTTACGTATCGTGCGACGCCAGTTCTTTTTTTTTTTTTTTTTTTTTCACAGAGCATTTGGATGCTGCCTTCCAGAAGAGCTTCACCGTGCATGGCTGTGTCGGTTATGACGGTTACGAAAACACTCGACCGCAGAGGGAGGTTCACATGGTTGGCAATAACTCGGACCGCGGTTGACGTCGCGTTTGTCTCCACCGGCGGCAGAACAGGCTTTCGCAGCGTCAAATGGTTTGCTCTGAGGTCGATGACGGCGCCATGCTCGCAGAGAAAGCCCATTCCGGGGATAACGTCCCTCGCACAGTCTTGCAGAACAACGAACTTTACATGGCACGTCTCACTGTGCATCTCGACGCGAGCAATGCATCTCCCGACTGGTGTGATGAGGTGCCCTCCGGCAGTTGGTATTTGAGGTCCATCCCACGCCGTCATGACTTAATGATGGTGGTGAGAGAGCCTCCCATTGAAGACTGAATAGTCTGCTCCGGTGTCCACGAGTGCCGATGCATCGTGGCCGTCGATAATTACGTTTAGGTTGTTGGACACCAATGCAGGGGCGCCGTTGTGATGCGTAGTGTTGGGAGAGCGGCAGCGCCCCGTCGTTCTGTGAGGTTGTTCACGTCGTCCGTCCACGGCAACTTCACCTCCGGGAGTTACCGCGTTGAGTTTTTCCGGCAGGAAATGGGAGACCGGCTGTCACGGCGTGAGCGATGGAAAGGCGATGCGGAACGTCGGGGGAATGGACACCTTGAAGCTCCTGGTGCTGTCGGCGCTGGTGACGGAGGGCGACGCAGATATTCCTCGATGTCACGACGGCGTTCGCCGTGTCTTGGGCGAGGGTCATTCGGTGCAAAACCTCGGAGGACCATTTGTTGGTACGGGCACCTCCGGTAGACGGGATCGGCCTCGCCGCAGTGATAACATAACGGTTGTCGATCGGCCGTGCGCCACACATCCGTCTTCCTAGGCTCTAGTTGTTCGGTGCGAACGAGCTGGGGCTGCCCTTCCCGACGTTGGAAAGTCTGCGCATCTTTTTTAATGGGGCACACTTGTGCCCCAAAATAAAGTGGAGAAAGGTTAGCGTCGCATTCATCGATGTCGGCGAAACAGCGGGATTGAGCGCTGGGGTGAAACTAACCCCGGCTTGCCGCGCGCGCCTTTTGTAGCCGTGTACGCTTCTGGCACATTCGGCCTAGAACGCTCGGCGCGTAGAATATTCGTAACTAGATCAGACGAAAAAGTTCTCGAATTTGCGAGAACGCCACTTAGAAAGAATAAATAAAAGAACATTCCGCTCCCTGGAATCGAACCCCTAACGTCCGCGCGACAGCCAAGTGCGGTAACCATTCGGCTACGCACGCGCTCGCTCAGCGAAGCGCGTGGCATTATCCTTGATCAGCAATCTTTGAGATCCATGTACAGCGTGTCACAAAAGAAAATTAAAACGATCGTTTTTACCTCAAAAATAAACTAGGCGTCGCGGTACGCTGATTCTCCGCCCAAAGGTAGCGCTAGAGGTCACAACCAGATGCCAATGTTTCAGCCCGATCCGAGGCCTTAATAAAAAGTTATAAGTGATTTTCTGAAAATTTCAATGGAAAAATGGCGGCCGGCGGAGTTTTCGAATACATGGCGCTCTATGGGCAGGAGAAACCGAAAACGGGCGAAAGTGGGCTCAATTTTCCTATTGAAATTTTCAGAAAATAACTTATAACTTTTGATGAAGTTATCGGATCGGGTTGAAACTTTGACATTTGGTTGCTGTCTGGTTGTGACCTCTAGCGCTACCTTTGGGCTGAGCATCAGTGTTCGGCGATGCCTAGTTTATTTTTGCGGTAAAAAAAACCCCGTAAATTCTTTTTTTTTTGTGACACACTGTACTTCTACTCGTGAGGTAATAAAATTATATTTGCTTTTCTTATGCAGTCCATTAAATTTTGATTGCTCATATGACCCCGAAGAGGAATACGTTTTTATTTCAGCCCATTACTGTTAAAAAAAAAAATCTCGTTAACAACTTTCTTTATTCAGCAGAATGAGCCCTTGCGTGGGTTATGAAGTTGTGATGCACAGTTAACTAGCACTTGAAGTGCTTCCAAACGTGGTAAATCAATGCCGCATAGAATAATAAAACCCTTCACACAGCCTCCTCTCCCTTCATGAAGCGTCATCAAAGTCGGATGGCGCTAACTCGGCTCTTGGGCCCGGCCTTCGACGCCCTGATTGGATACGAGCCCCAGACGAACACTGGCACAGCACTCGTGCCCAATCTCAGGCCTCGATCGATCTGACTGGGATGACGCGTGCGGAGTCCTTCTGTCTAGGACCTTAGGGAGTGTTGGTCAGATGTGGTATAAAATAAGTTTTCAAAAAGGTTTTGACAAGCGTGTGGAACAGATGTAGCAGTAAGAAAGCACAAAACAAACAGAAGGACGAAAATAGACATGTACAAGTTTTCAGTTTACAACAACATATATTTGACGCCAGCGAACTCTGCACCGACATACGTCGGTGGGGAAGGGGGGAGGAAGCGAGAGGGAGAAGAAAACGGGGAGAAGGGGGCGAGATGGAGGAGAACGGGGCAGAAGGGGAGGTAGCATATTCGCATACGGAAACAAATTTGACCACCGAAGGCTGATAGAAGGGCGATCTTGTTGTTCAAGGTGGTGCAAGTGGGGTCCGGGGAAACGCCAGCCTCGCAAACACGAGTTCTGGCTCAGTCAACGTAAGGAATGGGGATGCCATATTTCTCTTGGTCGTCGTCATCCTATAAGCCCCAATTATATCTCGCTCGTAGCGCTCCCGGTGGCCCCCGACAACTTTTGTCTCGTTAAACAGTGGGGTGCATGCCTGGCAATCTCTGCTTCGTAGGTACCGCAGCAGGTCGCTGCTACTGTTTTTTTAATGTCGTTTACGAAAACAGTTTTTAATGGGCATATGAGTCCAATATATGCTGAGTCAGAACATACTAACCTAATATTTGAACACAATTAAAAATAAAGTGCTATGTAAAATAACTCCTTAAATCCGTCAATCCATGTTTCCACCCCTAGCTTTCATATAAGAGAAACGTACTACCCGTGTATTCCAGCAAATAATGTTATAATAATACAGTGTTTGGTGGGTTGTATAAGAGCATAAACGTATTTCAGCATATTATGTACTAAGATAAGAGAAGCAAATATGAGCCAGAAAGCACTTCCCAGCGTGAACAAGTGCAGTTCCAGGCATATATAAAGTAAACAATTTTGTGCAATTTAAATGCTACACCAACAGAGCGACACTTCCGCCCAAATTGATATCAAGTATTTAGGAAAGGTATTTTGCGGTATTGTTCAACCCACAGCTATGCCAAATGTGAGCATAAACGCGAGCGAAAGAAAAAAAAGAGAAAATATGAAGACACGAGCGTCACTCGATAAGCTACACACATCTAAGTTAATCAAGCTGTTTCCTTTTAAAGATATCTGACGTTTTTAGCACACGGGTTACGCATGTTCCAAGTATAGGGTCTTCACTACTTTCTTCTACAATTTCAGTGTGAAGACGCTTGGACAATTTTCACATATTTGAATGCCATTTAAAATTTTACTCCACGCGATTACCTGCAGGCAATTTGAGAACGACCCAGTCCCCAAATAAGGTCCGAATGCAAGGTGTTAGGCCCTCGGCTGTCTTCTGGTATCATGGAAAATTCCTCAAAATGAGTCCTTTTTGAGAAAACCGGTCTAGGGGAAGTAGGAATGGTTCGGCCGTTTTCGAGCATTCACTCATCCTTTCAAATTCGGGCACGCCCGCCTCGCCTTGGCATTTTTTACATCAAACTTGTGACAAAATATGACATGCATGAGTTCTTAACTTCAGAAGTATAAAATTTAAGGCCATCAACCCTGATCTGCTGCAACGGCATATCCTCTAACATAAGCCATCTTTGAGAAAACGTGCCTCAAAATCTGAATGGTTCGGCTGGTGTTAGGCATTCGTTCATCATTTCAAACTTAGGCTCCTGCTTCTCGTCTGGAAACTTTTAAAGATTGACTGAGTTCTCAGCGTGTAAATAAATATAAAATGTAAGACCCTCGACTAAAAGCTGCTTGCATGGCAAATACCGAAACTTTGCCATCTTTGAGAAAACGTGTCTCAAAGTGGGCGTGGTTCTTGTGTTGTCAAGCATTCCTCCCTTCACCATTTCAAATTTGGGCACCTACGTCTTATTCGAGTACTTTTTGAGATCGACCAAGCTCTAAACTGGCGACAAAATATAACATTTAAGGCCGCCGAGTACAAGTTGGTGCCATTAAGGAACCCTGCTCTTCTGCCCTGTTCAAGGAATGTAATACCAACACGGATATTTCAATATATACATCTCCCAAATTATGTTGTTGTTATTTATCTGGTCAGGTGCGGGATATTAGAATAATTATTTTATTATAACAATTTATAGTGTGCAAAAATATTACTTCTTATACGTGCATGTTAAGTTCGCAAGAACAATCATTCTCCTCCTAACATGTTCATTCACTCTGGTGGTCCAATTCTTCGCAATATTAATAGATTTATTAAATCATATAAAATTAATAATTAGAAAAAACTTCGAAAACCTTTTGAAACTTTTAGATTATCGTAATATTAAATAGCCGTTTTGTTTGTTAGTTAATTTATGTGAGCGGCAGAATACTGGGAAATATCGTACAAGTTTGAACGAGGACGAATCCAACTTACTTGACAAATGGTTTAAAGGACCCAAAAAATAATTTTGGCAAACAAAAACAAAATGTACTCAGCACATTTTTGACTCTCATGGTTCAATGCAGTCGAATGGGAAATCTTGTATTTTGTTGAATTTTTAAACTCAACTGGTTTAAATTCGGCTCTTTCTCAAACTTTCGCGTGAGGTGCCTCCGAATTATATCTTTTACGGGTGTAACACACATCTTAGACAAACCGAATTTGCCATTATGTTTGAAAGGAATTGCATTTAGCGTATACAATCATAAGGAGTTTTTTTATACCTATTTAATACACTCTACACTTCGATTGACTTAGATACTATTCGTAGTGGCGATACGCCAAAAAGGTTATTCGACCAAAGAGCTTGCAGTTTACACGTAATCTTGAAATTTTGGCAAAAGAATTACGGTATTCGATATAATGGAGAAGTAGCATAGCAAAGTGTTCTAAGCCTAACGTTTGGTTTGTATTGCCACGTTTGTATATTAAATACACCGCCTTCTATGGGAGCGCTGCCGTAGCCCGCTAAAACATAGCGCAAGCAAAGATTTCGGGGGATTATGGTGCCGAACATCAATTATAGATATTGCGGTTTGTTTACCGGATAGAGGGTTTTTTGGATTTTAGAGCGCAGCTCTTAGGGGCCCGTTCCCGGCTTGAGCGGCGTCGGCGTCGCCGTCGCCGTCGCCGTCGCCGTCGCCGTCGGCGTCGGCGTAACCAAGGTCATCCCAAGGTCACGTGACCCCCAAGGTCACGTGACCCCTCCAGGTCACGTGACTCCTCCCAAGGTCATCTCAAGGTCACGTGACCCCCCAGGGCACGTGACCTTGGGGGTCACGTGGGGTCATCTTGGGATCACGTGACCCCCAAGGTCACGTGACCCCTCGACGTCACGTGACCCCTCCCAAGGTCATCTCAAGGTCATGTGACCCCAAGATGACCCCACGTGACCCTTTGAAGGTCACGTGACCCACAGTCACGTGACCCCTCCCAAGGTCATCTCAAGGTCACGTGACCCCAAGGTGACCCCCACGTGACCCCCCAGGTCACGTGACCCCTCTGAGGTCACGTGACCCCCCGAGGTCACGTGACCCCTCCAGGTCACGTGACCCTCAAGGTCACGTGACCCTCAAGGTCACGTGACCCCCTGAGGTCACCTTGGGGGTCACGTGACCTTGAGGTGACCCCCATGTGACACCCAAGGTCACGTGACCCCCAGGTCACGCCTCCCCGAGGTCACGTGACCCCCCTCCCCGAAGTCACGTGACACCCCCCGAGGTCACGTGACCCCCCCCCCGGAGCATATTAAAAAATGAGGGGAGGAGGAGGAGGAGGAGGGGTCTACCCTCCCCTCAGTACCCTTCACTTCTCCTCCTCAAGAGCTGCGCTCCAATTCGGCGTTACAGGGATTCGTAAACGGCTTTCACTTTTTTTTTTATGTTGTATATTATTTTTGTATGATTTTTTTCATGATATATATGAGATGTTTTTCGTAGATCGAGAGCTTACAGCCAGCGGAGAGTCCAGAAAACAGAGAAAATCACAAAGGAACGCACGTGATTAAGGAACGACTCCCCAACAATCCCTCCCTCATGGGAGAACTTGTATTGAGTAAACGAAACCAAAGATGCAACTGTGGTATTGCTCCTGTGAACAAGCTAAAACACCGAAGCACAGGCGACATTGACTCAGAAGAGTCCGAAGAAGATTCCGACCGGGCCGGTAAATAAAGCGCGACGGCCGAGTGTAGCCCACGGTTTGCCACAGGTGCGCGAGATGGGTTCACATGTCCTGTCTGCGGGGGCTCGCGCGCGCAGCGCCATCCGAAGTTGGGGAAGAAGGGGGGGCTTCAGACAGACAAGCACTCGCGCGGTCCGTGGGAGCAGGAGCCATACCGGCATGCCCCCTCCCCCTTTTAATGCGAAGTATCCATTAGCTGCCTCTCTCGCAACCTATCTGCCACAAAATAAGGAGCCTATCGCCACGCAATAAGGAGCTCAACACGAGGCACGCATCGGAAGCGGCAGTACGCACTCTCATATTCGCATCCAGGCTATAAAACAATCACCTTTCCACTTAGGTGAAGAGGGAAGTCCAGCGAAGCTGTACTATGGTGGGAATGAAGTAATGGCCGGCCGCAAGTCGGCAAGCCAGACTGGAAAGGCTCGAAAGGTTTCGCCATCTATAAGCGACGGCGGCAAGCGGATAACCGGCAAACACAACACTCTGGACAGCTACCGCCATCTATGAGCGACGGCGGAAACAGAGTTTTGTGTCAACATTTCTTTGCGGGGGACACGATCCTGGGAAAACTAGCCCTTGACAGCTCCGCTGTAAAAAGAAAAGAAATTTCCAAGTAGCGCGCTACAGTCGCAGTGAAGTCAATGATTGCGTAGTAAACCATTTATAAAACCCAATATTGAGGCACTCGTCGTGTCAGATGAGACGGGACCTCGCAACCGACTACTACCTGCAGAAGAAGAGTTCCTTGAGAGGAAACGGCGTCGTGCAGCTGCCTAGCTACCACGATACGCAACCAATGATCTCTATGACAATCGCTGGATCGCGCATCCCCGCTCCGCTAGTGCGGCCACCGGATGCCCATCTTGCATTTTGAAAAATCTTGTTTTTGGAGCGTTGCGGAGGCTGACGGCAGCGTGCTAAAGACACGCTTTGTACTCGTTCGTCCTCATTTGCTGAAGAAGTTATTCAAAACCCTGTGTAAGCCATGAGACTTTCTGTTGAAAACTCGTGGAAATTTCTGTGGAATATTTAGGCCCAACTCGTCGAATGGAAGTTTCGCCTGTCTCGCGGCGTGATCAAACCTTCCTAGGCACGCCGAAGCGCTGCGTGTCTGTGCCTTCGCATGCTTCGATACCGATCAAGAATCGGCGCCGCTATTAAGTTTTAAAGATGTGTCGCGCTTAGATGTCTTTGCATCATATATCGGCCGCGGAGTTCTGAATCATCCAGCTGTTCCTGCGAGTTGCTACCAATAAGGGTGGGAAAATAATCTGTATGGCTGCTCTTATGCAGTGTTAACCATGGCTATGTTTCAAATCTACTCTAAGGGATCACATGGCAGCACTATTAGAGCAACGCTGTGGAGCAAGAAGGGTTTTCGAAGGCAAAACTGCAAGACGGCGAGAACGAAAATGTTTGAAGCGTGACCCATGTGGTGGAGTGAAATTTGCTGATCAGTCACAATTAGGCGAGCCGCGCTCAAGTGTCAAGTGCAATTAAGTAGGTTGATAATGAGCCAGAAGTGATCAGTGATGGGCTGTTTTTCGCGGTATTCCGAAAACCGTACAACGAAGAAAAAAATACGTACCTTCCCTTCCTCTTCCGGCGCCACTGGACGCTGGACCAAGCTCGTTTCCGAACTGCGAGTGCCGCAAGTTACAAAAACAGTCGCCGGAGTGAAGTAAAACGCGGCTCCAAAGCCACAGACGGTTTCACGCACGTTGTCTCGCAAAACACATTCGCACTGCGTCGATTCTTGATCGGTATCACGGGCACGACACCGCCGCCGGAATGTGTCTTAAACATCCTGTCCATTCCCAGGTTGCTGTGGCTGTTACCTGTGCTCTTCTTTTTGGTTCGCCGATTTGGTCGGCACCGGATCCCGTTTTCCATCGCACCGGAGAAACCCCGCCACTCCTTCAAACCTTCGGTCCGCCATCGTCAACTTCAGTTGGATCCCTTCCACGATGCTGGCAACTGGGGCAAGCCGGGCAGCCCTATCTACCCGGAGCATCTCTTCAAAAGCGGGCACAACCCTCTGAGTGCCTTGGGCACGACACCGCCGCCGGAATGTGTCTTAAACATCCTGTCCATTCCCAGGTTGCTGTGGCTGTTACCTGTGCTCTTCTTTTTGGTTCGCCGATTTGGTCGGCACCGGATCCCGTTTTCCATCGCACCGGAGAAACCCCGCCACTCCTTCAAACCTTCGGTCCGCCATCGTCAACTTCAGTTGGATCCCTTCCACGATGCTGGCAACTGGGGCAAGCCGGGCAGCCCTATCTACCCGGAGCATCTCTTCAAAAGCGGGCACAACCCTCTGAGTGCCTTGGGCACGACACCGCCGCCGGAATGTGTCTTAAACATCCTGTCCATTCCCAGGTTGGTTTTTCATCATCATCCTACCGATGCAATAACGTGTGCATCATTGCGGTGTCGTGCCCACCTTGTGTGTATGATTGTGTGTTTTCAGCGCGTTCCAGGCTTGTTTCTTTTGTGTCAGACCTGTGTCAAATTGCTGATAGCATGAGAAGAAAACTTCTCTTGTCCGGAGATATTGAGGCCAACCCTGGGCCCGATAACAAGCCTTGTGACGACACATCGCCAAATCAAATCATAACGCTACTAAGCAAGTTATCCAACGGCCAAACGGAAATCCTAGCTGAAATTAAATCCATGCAAGAAAAGCAACGTCATACTGACTCTGTTTTAGCAACCCTCAAATCTAAAATCGACGACATCGACCGCGAAATTTCGAGCCTTAAAACAATCAAAGAAGACGTGGCTGCGGTATCAAAAATCACTGCAACAAACACATCCGCGATAGCGGAAATGACACGAAGGTTTACCACTCTTGAGGATCACTCGCGACGAAACAACTTGCTTTTCTTTAACCTACCTGATGCGCGTGGTGAGACCTGGAAGCAGTCTGAAGAAAAAATAGTTTCCTTTTGCGAGGAAAATCTTGGTGTCAAGATACTCCCCCCTTGGATCGAGCGGGCGCACAGAATTGGGTTTTTCAAAGATAACTCCACGACAGCCAGACCCATCATCGTAAAATTTAATTCTTTTAAAGATAAAGAACTCGTGCTATCACAAGCAAACAGACTAAAAGGTACAGATTTCCGTTTGAGCGAGGATTACTCGGAAGAGACCCGTAAAGCACGAAAAGAGCTTCTTTCTTTTGCAAAAGCACAAGCTCGTGACTTCAAGCTTCGCCACGATAAACTAATTATCGGAAATTTGCGATATATTTTTGACCGGGAAACCGCACGTGTTATGCAGCTTCCCTCATAGCTACAGGAAACCAGAAAGTCATCCTCCCAACAACAGAAAAGACCATTATCAACCCTAAACTTTTTTATTGCCAATGTTAGAAGCGTTTATGCCAAACAAGAAGCGCTGCATTCTGCTGTCCACTCCTGCTCTGCAGACGTTGTTATCATCAGTGAAACTTGGCTAACTCCGGATATTGCAGATAGCGAATTAATCCTAAGTGACTCGTATTTTATCATCCGGAAAGATAGGATTGAGCGGCGGGGAGGGGGAGTGTTGATTGCTGTTAGAAGTACTTTGCATGTTGAAAAGTGTGATATAATATCAAGTTTTGAAGGTGTTTGGGTAAGGATTAGGACGCCTACTGTTTGTATTTTAGTAATCGCATGTTATAAGCCACCTGACTTGTCAGACTTCTCGCCATTACTTTATGATTGCTTAGAGACCCTTGCTCGTTCTTATCCAAATGATCTCATAGTTCTCTCCGGTGACTTTAACTACCCCGAAATAAAATGGCCGGTTGTTCCAAATGTCATATCTTTTGATGCATGGTATAAACTTTCAAAGCAAAGTCGGGATTTTGTTGATGTGATAAACGCCTTCTTTCTTTTTCAAATGGTTGACAAGCCAACTCGTAACTCTGCTTTCTTGGATCTTTTTTTCATTTCGGAGCCAGATTTTATAGCTTCGGTAAACTTTATGGAACCGCTCAGTGATCACACTTCCCTAAATGTTGAACTTGCTCTTCCTACGCAAAAGCACAGTCCGCTGGTAAAAGCTATTTATGATTACTCCAGGGCTAACGTCGATGACTTCTGTCGTAGCTTGCAATCTTTTTCAAGTATTTACATGGTTGGCTTTGACTCTAGGACAGTTCACGAAAACTGGAGATTATTCAAACAAAAGCTACTTGATCTATGTGATCAGTTTATTCCAAAAATAAATATACAGTCTTCTATTGAGAAACCCTGGTTTTCGAACCGCCTTAAACGACTACTGAATAAAAAGCGGAGACTATTTCAAACAGCTAAATTGTCTTTGTCCCCTTCTGCGTGGACAAAGTATGACGAATTCCAATTAGTATGCAAGACAGAGATACGTCGAGCGCAGAACAAGTTTTACAACGAAGACCTCCGCAACCTTATGACAGCTAACCCCAAAAAGTTCTGGAAAGCGGTTAACCCTAAGCAAGTGTCGAAGCCTCACCGATTCACTAATCCTGCGGGAGACGAGCTCGATGTGGGTGCAGTGTGCGAGGAATTCAGTCGTTTTTTTAGCGAGATGTTTTCTGAAGATATTTTCCCCTTACCAGAGCATTCGCCTAATTACGACATAGCCACACAAATGTGCCCAATCACTATGTCTGTGAGCGGAATTCAGAAACTAATAGAACATCTCCCAACAAATTCTGCCCCCGGTCCTGACAATATCACGACGAAGCTACTTAAGCTTAGCAAATGTGAATCTTCCGCAATCCTCTGTTCTATCTTTGAGCAATCCCTAACTAGTGGCCAAATACCTGCTGATTGGAAAAGGGCAAAAGTCACCCCGGTCTTTAAAAATGGTCAAAAGAATGAATTCACGAACTATCGACCCATCTCTCTGACGAGTGTTCCGAGTAAATTAATGGAACATGTTTTATTTTCAAATATCATGGATCACCTGTCAGCCAACAGCCTACTTTTTGTAAACCAGCACGGCTTCCGTCGGTCTCACTCTTGCGAATCCCAACTTTTTGAATTTGTAACTGATATACACAGTAACCTGCATTTTAAAACTGAGACGCATGCAATTTTTATTGACTTCCAAAAAGCATTCGATAAGGTGCCGCATCATCGACTAGTTCTAAAATTACGTGCTTTCCAAGTGGAGCCATTCGTGATAGACTGGATATCGAATTTTCTTTTTAATCGCTCGCAAAGTGTTTGTTATGATTACAAATCTTCATCCCATCAGAAAGTAAAATCGGGAGTGCCGCAGGGGACCGTGCTGGGTCCATTGCTCTTTCTTTTGTACGTGAATGATTTACCCGATAGTATTCTTTCAACCATCCGTTTGTACGCTGATGATTGTGTGGTGTATAGGAAAATATCTTGCATTAGTGATTGCATTCAACTTCAAAATGACCTGATTACCCTAGAAACATGGTGTAAAAAATGGCAAATGCAAATCAACATCCTAAAAACAAAATTCTTAAACTTCAACACTAAGCGAAGTGCCACAGTGTTTAGCTACTCTCTTTTTAATACACCCATTGAACATGTCCACACGTACAAATATCTCGGGGTTCATTTCACGTCAAACTTATCATGGGAAGCTCATATTAATCAGATCGTTGTAAAGGCAAACCAAAGCCTCGGTTTTTTGAGACGAACACTACATATGGCTAACCGGGAGACAAAACTCGTAGCTTACACTGCCCTTGTTCGCCCGCAGCTCGAGTATGCATCTACAACATGGAACCCCCACCAGGCTTACCTAATTCAGAAATTAGAGTCGATCCAAAGCAGGGCAACTCGGTTCATTCTTAAAAACTATACACACACTAGCATTACTACGCTAAAAAAAGAACTCGGCCTTCCACTGCTCGCGGAAAGAAGGAAACTGACCAGACTAGTTTCATTGCACGCTTTGTATTATCTGGCCCCTTTAAAGAGAGAATTGTACTGTCCAGTGGCTCATCACATTTCTCCTCGTACAGACCATTCTCAGAAAGTTCATCTGGTAACACCAAGGACCAACCTTTTTAAATTCTCTCCACTGCAATTATCACTTTCAGAATGGAACTCTCTGCCAGAACATATTGTTACAATTCAAGACTCATCTGGATTCAGAGCTGCACTTGCTACTTTTCTCGATATTTAGCAACCTTTAATCCTGTTTTTTCCTTTCTTTGTTTGTTTTTGTTTGCTGCCAAAGCCCCCCCTTATGTAAAGCCCTACGGGCGCTTTAAGGGAACAATAAATGAAATGAAATGAAATGTATCCAAGGGTGCGAAGCAGGGGCGTACTCAGGTAGGGGGGGGGGGGGAGGCTTTAGCCCCTCTCCCCCTCCTTCGAAGTTTAGCCGACCCTTCAATGTACACATGCATTTTGACCCCCCCCCCCCTTTCCCTCTCCACACCCCAAGTCGTAGACATCCTGGCAACCTCAGCCCCTCCCGAAGAACATTCCTGGCTACGCCACTGGTGAGGAGATGCAGGGACGCAGCCATTCGGCGTGCCAAAAAAGCTTTAATCACGCCCCGAAATCGGCGGAACTTGCTTTCAGCGAGTTTTGCTTTCTTTCCGGCGGCACTGCGCTACCGTAAAAATTTCTAGGTGTTCTTAAGAGCAAGTCTCACGGCTAACACTGGGCTTAAAAAAACTTCTCAGGTGAATGACGACGAACGAGTAAAAAACATGGCTTCAGCACACTGTCGCCAGCCTCCGCAACGCTTCAAAGACGCGTATTTTCGAGATGCAAAATGGAAGTCCTGTGGTCGACCTCAGGCTGCTGTGACCAAATGGAGATGCGCGATCCAGCAATTTTCATAAAAGTCAGTGTATGCAACAAAGGTGGACGATGAGAAGAAACGGCGACTGCAACACATGCGAGAAGCCCATCGACAACGGCGCTTCTGCGAAACTGCCTCCTTGTAGGTGACGTCTTGATCGTTCACACATGATGCATCGCGTATCGTAGACCCACGGCGTGGTAACTTTTCGAAGGCGTCGGGAGAGTCTCCCACTCAAGACCGAGTAGTCTGCTCCGGTGTCCACGAGTGCTGATGCGTCGTGGCCGTCAATGACGACGTTTAGGTTATTGGACACCGCTGCAGGGGCGTCGTTTCGGTCTCTGGTAGCGTTCGAGTGGGGGCCCTCCGACGTTCGTGGAGGATCTTGGCGTCGGTCGTCTTCGGCAACTCCACCTCCAGGGGTTGCCGCGCCTAGTTTTCCCGGCGTGGAGCGAGGGGCGACAGGCTTTCGCGTCGGGGTCGGTGCATCGGTGAAGCTGGACGTCGTGGCGAAGGCGACCGGTACTCTCGGCGGGACGCAGGCTCGGGGGACTGAGGTCGTCGCAGGTACTCGTCGATTTCCCGAGGCCGTTCACCATAACGGGGTCGCGGGTCGTTCGGGCGGAACCCGCGCAGCCCGAGTCGACGGTATGGGCATCGGCGGTAGGTGTGGTCTGCTTCCCCGCAGTGGAAGCACAGAGGGCGTTGGTCAGGCGTTCGCCACACGTCGGTCTTTCGGGGTACGCGGGGCTCCGTGCAGGCGTACTGGACTTGGTCGTCGTGGCGTAAGTCGTGCTGCGGCGCAGGAGACTGACGTCGGGGCGGCGCGACATTGGCGCGAGTAGGAGGCGGTGGCCGTTGGGCCACTGCGGCGTAAGTTAGTGTGGGTTCTTCGGGGACTGCCACGCTGATGGGAACCTCTGGTTGGATTGCTCTCTGCAGTTCTTCCCGTACGACCTCGGCGATGGAGATCGAGGCGGGGCGATCAGAGTCAGGTAGAATTTTCCGGAGCTCTTGCCGGACGATTTCCCGGACAATTTCACGAAGGTTGTCAGGGCGGATGTGGCCCTCGTCGATTCGGGAAGATGCCAGCGTCGATGCAACAGGCGTGTCGGCGATTCGGTTGTAGCGGCTGGCTCGGGCTTGCAGGGCACGCTCGATGTTTGTTGCCTCGGCGACAAAATCTTCGACAGTTGTCGGAGGGCTGCGGGCGAGGCCACCAAAGATGTTTTCTCTCACGCCCTGCATGAGGATTCATAGCTTTTTCTCTTCTGTAGCCCGAGGGTCGGCGCGGGCGCTCAGGCGCAGGACGTCCTCTACGAAGCCGGTGACACTCTCGTTGGGGCCCTGGGTTCTGGTTCGCAGTAGGTCCTCGGCTCTCTCTCGGCGGTGGTGGTTGATGAATGTAGCCTTGAGATCGGCCTTGAAAATGTCCCACGACGTCAGGGAGGACTCATGATTTTTGTACCAGTGCTTGGCGGTCCCCAGAAGCGAAAAATAGACATTGTGCAGGCACTGCTCGTCGGTCCAGCAGTTGTGGCGTGCAACGCGTTCATAATCGTCAATCCAGTCTTCGACGTCTTCGTGCTGCTCGCCGTGGAATGGAGCAGCCGTCCGCGGTACGACGGGCAGGTGAACGACGGCAAGAGCGGCCGGGGTCTCCGACTGGTTGGCCATCGTCGTCCTTCTGGTTTGCTTGGTCTTGGTTGGCAGCAGTCCGTATTCCAGGTCTAGGAACTGGATGTGGCGACTTACTCAGGTCTCGGTGGTGTCTTCGTTGGGTACTCGGGAGCTTGGGTTCGGACTCGTACTGCGGGAACTCGGAGGGGTGCGCTGCACGAACATGCGGTACCCCAGACCTCCACCAGAATGTCACGGGTGGTGACCAGAATAACAATAAATCAACAGGAAGAAATAAACGTTTAATGTGGCGAACTTGTGCCCAAAACAAAAAGGGAATAGAAAATAGTAATAAAGCGTCGCGTCGAAGTCGGCGAGACAGCAGAGTCGAGTGTTGGGGCGAAACTGACTCCGCTCGCCTTGCGGAATCCCTTATGTACCCTCGTGGGTTTCTGGATCGTTCGGCGAAGAAGGTTCGGCGCGTAGAACATTCTAACCTCGATTCAGCAAGACACTTCTCGAATTCACCAGAACATCACATTACAGTGTCAACAAAAATGTGTAGCCGCGGCCAGGAATCGAACCCTGGCCTTCTGTGTGGAAGGCAAGCGCGATAACCGTTATGCCACGCGCACGCTGCCTACTTGGCCAGCTGCGCGCGCGGCAATATATAAAAATAACACCGTTATGCCACGCGCACGCTGCCTACTTGGCCAGCTGCGCGCGCGGCAATATATAAAAATAACACAATAACGGGAGGAACTGACCCAAAAAAAAGATTACGCTATGTACACAGCACTGTCGGCGTATGAAGGAACCGGGCGGCTTCAGAAGGCCGGGGCGAGGCTCCCGCCAAAGGTCTTGAGGAGGTTTTGGAGGAAAATCATGTCCTCCCTCCTCAGGGTCTGTCTCTTGGCGTGGAGGGAACACAGGTAACTCGCAGACAGGAAGTTAGTCACGAACTGCTCCGACGCGTCCTGGAAAAGAGGTGACGCCCGTCAAACGCCAACGAATCGAGGCGATGCGTTAGAACTGGGACAGGCCCACAATTTTAATGTCGAAAAATTTACGGCTCACATTTTTTATATCGTTTCTATTGGCAAAAGAGGAGAAAATGTGCCACCTTCGTTCAGAATGCTGCAAATTTGCTGCATACGGTAGAATCTCGATGATACGACGACGGTTCGTCCGAATTTCGGTAAGATACGAATTTTTCGAAATTCCCGGCAGAAGTTCGTTAAGACTAATCTATTACGTTTCGGGATAGTCCGAATGCTTTCTCGGCCGCGGAGGATCATGTGAACGATCATCAACAACCTTTACACATCCTGCGGGACGGCATCACTTGACTCCTACGACTGTAGCACGCTTTTTGAGTCATTTCTCTCGCCGTTCTTTCTATGTACGCACCATGCAATCCCGATAACCGTAGGTGCGTTCCAAAATTCGAAAACACACCCACGTCCACCGCTGCTCTGTGTTGTCGCGTGATGAGAATTTGGCTCGCTGGAGTAACTCGCGTTTGCTCACTCAAGGGTTGCTGCTTTATATTTATTGTCACGCGATAAATGAGTTTCAGCAACTCTGACTGACTTGAGTAAACGTGAGAAATGACGTTTGGAATTGACGTTGATTGTGGAATCAACCCTCATGTAACGGCTTCCGCAAGTGTGAATTCACAAATCCTACAGTGGCTGCTCCTCCGGAACCAGACGAAAACTTGAGAATTGAGGACCGAGACCTGCGCTTTATGCTGAGAAATCGGCCTTCCATTTCGTTACCGCAGATGACAGCCTCGCTACTTGCGGATTAAGGACTGCCGAGGCAATCGTTGAGGAAGTGACAGCATTGCAAGGACGGTCAAGTAGCGGAGATGATGACGGCGACGTAAACTAATGACAAGCAGCCACCGACGACTGCTGAAACACTGCATGCTCTCGATGTGCTGTGCCGCATAGTGAGCCCGAGATCAAGGTCAGCAATGACAGGTACGCTCGTTCTTCCGTGTTCCAAAAGTGCCTTTTGGGTGACATCAGAAAAAGAAGACTCAGAAGAACATTATCGACTTCTTTAGATGGGAGTGTGACCAATGAATTGGAAGTAGCCCCCCTTTGGTTTCACATAGTCATGTGACTTGATTTTTTGTTAGTATGAATTATGGACGATACAAATATCTCCTGCGATCCCTCGAGATTCATATCATCGATCTTCTACTGCAATTGCCAAAAACAAAACCATATTTTTTTTTTTTTAATTTGCAGTCTTGTGTGGTTGTCATCGGAACTATGGCGTGACCTTTTTCGCGGCGCCATCTATCCATCTATCGGAAATAAAGGAAACCGTTTCCTCTCCTTCGCTACCTTCAACGTCTTTCCCAGCGGCAAGCCGTCCCACCTCGATACCTCGACGATGGCAAGTGTGGCCTTGAAAAGTCGACCAACGGGCAGGGAAGGCTGCTGGTCCCAAAGACGACACCGAAACTCACTCGAAACACTTCTACTTGTTCAATCTCTTTGTAGATTAAAAACTAGCGCACACAAGAAAGAAAGGGTTCCCGCTCCTCATATTATAGTTGGTCTCGACTAATTCCCACAATTAATTGGCCAAAGTTAGAAAATCGTTGCACCGCCTCTTGAAAGGGGAGACGCTGCTCTTTCACGTAATGGAGGACTGGCGGTCGGGTCTGTTAGTGCACGGCGGCTCGGAGAGCGTAGAGCACAAGCTCGCAGAGCAAGACCCAAGGTTCCTGGGTCTTGTGATCCTCCCCTCTCCTGCCCGTTTCGATCTGGACAAGCATCCTACCGGCGTGCGGTCGTGTTTCGCCAAGCGAAGTATGCCGAAGACCCAAGGCTAGCAGTGGTATCGACTAAATAGGCCACGTAGGTTGATTCAGTCACAGGCCTACCTGACCTACGACTGAATAGGCATGTATTGACGAAAAAAGGACTACCGTAAAATCCGAAGAGATGTCCCACCCGAGAAAGGTAACCCACCCCCATTTCTGGCTCGAGGTGCTATTTCATTTGAAACACCGAAAGATGGCCCCCTCCTAGTAATCGTAGTTTCGGATCAATGATGACCGTGGCGTAAATGCGTCTAGTTAGCTATGGCGAGACATAAGCCAACACTGCTGATTGGATTAGTCGTCTTTGCTTCATTGCCCCTTGCCGCGATAACAACTTTGACAGGGACACACAATCAAAAAATAGCATTTATTCAACTTGCCCCAACTGCACACCAAAAGCTAGCCCACCCCTCATTTCCACCCAATTTTCTAACTATTTTAGGTGGGCTATCTCTCAGGACTTTACGGCATGTGGGCCAACGTCGACGGGGCGCCACGACGGCGACCAAAAGACGAGGCAGGCTTACCTGTAGCACCGGCAAGGCGAGCCTCTGCATGTAGTAGCGGTCGGAGCGACTGGGGGCCAAACCTTGCAGTATCTCCCTCACCACCCGCGCAAATGACAGCCGCGGAATGAGGGGCCGCGTGGTCCTCTAAATTTGCTTAGAAGACACTTAACGGTCGTCTCGGAAAGAAGCTATGCATTTATTAATTTTACCGCTAAACCTGGCGGGAAATGCACCGACGGGCAGATGGATGGGCGAAATCTTCCGATTGATGGAGCTCCGTTGAAAAGCATTCCGCACCTTCAAAAAAAGAACTCTAGCAATTTCTGCAGTTAGGCAAATCAATACCAAATAAACACACAAAACAAGCTCTTTTTGCATTGTTGTGCCAAAGGCAGACTTAACACAGAATGCATTGCATACTGCTTCACAATGAAACTGCCGGAAAGACTCTGCACGCATCTTGCGCCTCGACGGCACGAATGTTGTCGTGCGCTACGTCTCTGCAAGAGAGCCCCGCCAAAAGCGGAGTAAGCTCCGCCCGCGCACCGAAAGTGGTCTTGAAGTGGCAATGAACACACCGCCGCTGGAACACCGCCCTTCTGCGATGCCATCGGGCGGAAATCGAGGGACCATTTTTCTTTGGACGCGGTAAATGCGCCGATCGGGGAACCGTTTTGGACGCCCTGGTGGGAGTAAAATGCGAAGTTCGCGCACGCAATCGACAACTAAAACTTACCCGTCTGCTACAATCTCTTAAAATTATGCGATTTCTCGTTTGTTTGAGCAGTATTTATGGTCCGTAGCTGAAAACAGTTCCGAGAGATTAAAATTAACTTCTTTGGGGAGAGGGGATTTTTAAAAACCCTTAGCTTTTTAGGGAACATCGAGACAATGTGTACAGGGTTTCCCAGATTACTTGCATCAAACTTTAAAACAAAGCAAACGGAGTCCTCCAGGGAAGTAAAACCAACTGCACGTCGTTAGCAAGCGTCTTAACATAGTTGCCGCATTTTCCTCGATCTGCCCAATTATTCGGTCGATTAAGACTAATTAGCAAACTTCAGTTTGTGAATTGGAAAGCGCCCCGTGTCTTTTAGATTTGGTACAAGTCATCCCAGACGCCTGAAATATATATCTTTTAACCTGTTTACAATCCACGCACTAAATACTCGCAAATGGCGTTCATTTACACCTACGCAACGACGCGTTTGATTGCACGGTGCCCCACACGCCGTACAAAAATCACAGGAAGTCGCTGTTGCCGGGTGCCATTAAAGGGGCCCTCCGGAGCGTTCTGCGATGGTCTATATATGGCGGTAACTCAATCTATGGGTCCTAAGGATCCTAAAAATCGTAAAATTACAGTCATGCGCGGCGGATTTCCCTATTAAAATTGCTATCAAAGTCCCCGGCACGCCCCCCTTTCTGAGATGACCCCGGAAAACGGAAGGGGCATCTCTTTACGCATCAGCCAATGGCAATCGAAGGATTCCAGTGTCACTGCGCGTCACCGACCGCCGACCCGCGGAGGAATCTCTCCAACGCGCGGACCGTCGTCAAGGGGCCCGGACCAAAGTTGCCCGGACTTTGTGCTCAGCATTCGTCGTTCGTCGCATCCCACGGTCGCGCTATGGACCTTTCGTACCTAACGTCTCTAGAGCTCGAAATCCTGGAACGGACAGCTGACATGGGTGCCATATCCTATGATTCGACCCCGATGCGCGACGTCGACGAACGCAGCGCCGCGGGCACCGACTGTGGCAACGACGAACGGCCGCGCCGCGGTGAAGCGAGTCCGCAAGAGCTGGAAGACGCACCCGACGATGGAATCGGGCGGCTTGGGAACACGGACTGGTACGTGGTGCGCTCCATTATACCCCGCTTTAGTGGGTAATTGATGCGTGTTTTCTGCGAAGGTGTCTATGTGGTTCCTGCGCGCCGATGGAGACCGTCGTCGAGTGCGTCTGCTGCCGCGAATATCCGGCCGTCGCACGGAAGCAGCAGGGCCGGCAGGGCTGCGTAACGGGCCACCCGGACTTCGAGGCCCTGTGCCTCAACCCTGAGGTGTTGAGGTTGGCCTACCTCAACATGCGGCACTATGGGCAGCAAGGGATGGGCGCAAGTGCCAGCGAGTGAGTACGATGTCATGCTTTGCGCGTGAGCAAACTCACCATGTCTCGGTGAGGACCGTGCCCTCGGCAACTACGTTCACTGTCCGATTCACAGCGTACATACGCACTTGTAATAACTTGTTGTTAGGCTAGATGAACGTTTAGCACCATCCTGGGAAGCGGTCGATGAATTGTTTGTGTTGCCGATAGTGAAATTAATTATAACCCCCACTGTCCAGGCGCAATATAGCGCTCCAGGGAGGCTTTCAAGAGACTAAATGAGAAGCAGCCTGCCTAGTTACCACCCAGTCATTTGTTCAATACAGAAACACGGACACTTCCAACTGCTGTCCCACTATAAACTACACATATTCTTATATGTTCTAAACGAACTGTTCTGATGAGACCGCCCTCTTCGAGCGTTACACTTCTTCCCGTTAGGCCAGATCATGGAGAGCTATTTTTCCTTGCATTTGCGGTTATCAGTTTAGATATGTCATTTTCTTGCTCTGTTTAGATGCAATGTTATGCAACAATAGCGCTATGAAATATATGACAGTCACATGGCCTCGTCTCTTGTCGAGACGGCCTCGCCTCGTCGAGAGCAATAGAAGGCGACACCTTGGATGTACATATGCTTTGGCGTTGTCCCCATGCCCAATGCTCCCTTACCTCCCTCTTTTTCACCCTTCTCGACCCTCTGACTAGGCAGGCAGGCTCACCCCCACCCCCCCCCAGCTTCAACTCGTTGATACAGTACTGCTCCTACTGGTACAGCATGTCCATGCTGTACCGGGTGAGCACTGGTGGCCCCAATCAAGCACCGGACTATGGTGTAACTAATAAAGGTTCCCTCTCTCTCTCTTTCTCTGTCTCTCAAGAGAGCAGTGGATATCCCACACGTTTGGCTTTGGCGCAAACGACAAAGATAACGCAGTCCGTGTCAGAAACCCAAGTCTGGCTCGCAGCTTGCTCAAATGGTGTCTCTGAACAGAGCCGAATTAGCGCCTGAAGCCTTTCTACAAGCTCGCAGAGAGCAGGTGGCCGCAAAGGCTTGAAAGTCCTACTTTGTCAACGAGAGGCGAAGATTAACTCACTCCCGAGATTGTATTCGTCTCATGCAGTTTCCTTGCTTTTCTGTCTTAGCATAACTCAACAAAGGGTGAAAGCTACTGCCCTTGTGTGCCAGTATGAGCGACGGAGCTAAGCACGTGCCAAAATTCCACAGGAGGAGTACACTAAGACATTACGTTGTGACATGCATTGTTCTTACACGCCCCGATTGGCTTGCTGATGCCGTAGCTTTTGCATTTTCCCAAGTTCAGAAAAACGAAGAATTACTGTTTCCAGATTCTTTCCTGCTAGCTTCATGGACTGGACCAGCACTATACTACAGAACAACACTTTTGAAGCAACAAATAAATGAGCACGAAGTTATGATATTGACGCAGTAATTCGCAACCGTGTTGGGGAAGGATGCTCCAGTCACTTTGTTTCTCAGAGCTAAGAGTTCAGAAAACTGCATACACCGACTTTATCTTGCATGCATCAATGCCTTGTTGCTATCTTAAAAATGAGCTTAGCTATGCCAGCTAAGTTGATGCTGGGCAATCTTTTTGAGAAGAAACAAACACCAACTGCTTCAAGTGCACTGTCAACGTCGACAGTACAGTTGGCACCTTCAGCTCAGACATCCTCGTCCTTTTACCTGGTCTAGTCTCTGCGTGTGACCTTCAAGCCCATCAAAACAGGGGCCGATATCAAAATGACGAAAATCAAAATGTAAAGGCCAAACATTGAAACGTCAAAAAATAAAATGCCCAACAGCAAAACGCCGAAAGGTGAGAATGCATACATATCTGATCGCCATATTTGGTACAGTATTGGCAGATGCTAGCTGCACCAGTGTGTTGGAATCATGGAAGTGTCTTCTGCAAAATTAGGAGTATGAAAAATGTGCAAGCTGCGCTCGAAGACGATATCGAGGCAGAAATCAGATTAGAACCTCGCCATCTACCACACAAGAAGCAAAGCATGCGAGAAGAGAGCCTGACAGCCGCTTTGGGCAACTGGGACAAGCTCAACATCCTTAGCTTTCTTTGGGAAATACACACAAACTATTAGATCATATTCAACAAACAAAGAATTCCTCTGGCAGAACAAATGTTTCTTCCACTTTCTCAATCTAGAACCCTGTAGGTTCGTGTTGAACATAATATTTTGGAATTGTTTGGTCTCTGGTACGGGGTGATTCGGCTAATAGAGATTTCGGCGGTTTGTTCTTTCAACATTTTTTTTTATTTTTGGCATTTCGATAATGCATCCTTTCAATTTTTGGGTGTCCCAAGCGAGTGCAATGTTCTCTGGTCAAAACAATCAAAAACTTGAGAACGATGACATAGGCACAGATTGCTGTTGAGTCCATGGATGCCACTACGTCTTTCCTCTAGAAGGCAAGTGGAGACTTATATTCCAACCCTATCGGCAAAAGTCATATTCTTTACTCCAGTATCCAAATTGTCAGAAGGGGCTTTAGACGGTGTTTGCAAGCTTTTTGGTCAAGAAACTACACAAAAAGGCAGTCATTGAAGGCTCATTGCTCTGGTTCGTGCACCGTTTACAATGCAATGGCAATGCGAACTAGAAACCTTCCATTCGCCCAGCGATGCAAAATATCCCCCCTCCCCCCCCCCCCCCCCCCCACACACACACACACCAGCAATGTAAAACACCCCCTGAAACAAATTTCTGGCTATGCCACTGCAGGCCATGCACTCAAAAATATAAAAAATTTCCTCCTTCCCATACTATAATTGTCAAGGCAGTGCAGCCATATGGGGGGCGTACCATACTGATTTACGATTTATTTTTCCGCAGATATTGTCCACTTAGGGGTCGGTAAGTGTGTCGACCTCCTCAACGTAGTCCCCCTGGAGACGAACGCACTGGTTCTAGTAGTGTGGCAGCCTTTCCGTTCCGGGACCACTCTTTGGGAGTGCTTCGCACCCACGCCTGGACAGCCGCTTCGAGTTCACCAGTGTCCATGAAATAGGGTCCTCATAGGTGGTTTTTTCATGGTGCTGAATGGCTGATGGTCACTGCGGGCTAGGTTGAGGGAGTACGGTGAATGTAGGGATGGGCATTGTCATGCTGCAAGAGCGTACCTGCTGCCCCTTTCCCTGGCAGCTTCTCGTGAATCGCGCAATCACCTGAGGGTAGCCACATACGGGGCGATGTTGATGGTGGTGGCCGGTTACATGCAGTCAATGAGCATAATGCCCTCCGTATTCAGAAAGCCACGCGAGGATGTCTTTGCGGACATTGATGACTCGGAGGCATCTGTCCAGGCGTGGCTGAGACACATTTATAAACAGTGCAGGGATGTGATTGCTGCGCCAATTGCGCCAAACTGCACCAAGGGGCTAACTTTGCTACATCCTGCTACATTTCACCGAAATATGGCTAATCCGTGCCAAGCCTGCGCCAAAGAAGCAATTTTGGTCGCCTTTCATAAACGAAACGAAACTGAGAACCGTAATTGAGCATGCGTAAGCTAGGTCGCACAAGACGCCACCCGTCACAAAGTACCCTGTATTAATCGTCTATTTGGTCTTGCATGATTTTTCCCGACGTCTCGCGTTTCGTGCACTCGTCGTCTCAGGAATCTCGTCTCGCGTCTTTTTTTTTTGTTTTTAGCGGTAGACACGGGCGTGCGCGGACTCTCAGACGTTAGTGTATCGGGTGCCAAACATGCCGTCATGCTGTGAGACAAAACCACGTTTTTGCGCGGCGGGAGTTACTTTTTGAGCTGAAGCGCTCGCGCGACGACGTGTGTTGCCGTCCCCACGTCGCTGCAGATATGGCGCTTACTAAACTGAAACGCATCGACATTCCTGCTCTTGTTTAAATCATACGCTGCTATAAAAATCCCTCTCTAACTCAATGACTGCTTGGCGAAGTTTTGATTACTTAGGTTTTTCCTGGTGGGCTTTCTTTCGAGAGGGACCCCGGTACGTGAAAAATCTGCCGCAAAAGAAAGTTGGTGAAGAGAAGTGAGCTAAAGCAAAGAAGGCAATGTCTGCACGCTGAACCCGCACAGCGCGCTTGTTTGTCTCGAGTTCAGTCGTTGCACGAAGCGCTCCAAGAACTTTTTTGACCTTGATTCGCAGTGTCTTGCATCAATACGCTCAGGTTCTTTTTTTCTGTGTGCTTAGCCTGTACCTCGCCTGCCGGCCTGGCAAGCACAAGTCGCTGGACTGTTTATTGTCGTATGCTGGACAGTTACATTTTGCATACTATTTTGGGAACCATGCAGTTGGCGACGGAGCGCGGAGTGGCATGGTTTCGGTTTCGGTCAAACAGCCGTTGTCTCCGCCCGCGCGACGAAGCACCTGTAACTGCAAGCCTGCCGAAGTTGCCCTTACGTGCATGTGAACATCATTGCAACAAAGGCACCAGCCGGGACGCTTGCAATGCGTTGTTTTACGTTTGCTTACTTTTTTTATAAAAATATGCCACGTCAAGAATTTTGGCGGTGCCAGAAGAGTCCATGTGCGTATGGCAGCTGCCTAATTTGCTGTGCCAAGAGCTGCACAATAGTTTGTGCTCACTTGATTGTCACAAAGGGGGACGCCACGACAACAGCCACACTTGCATCTGCTCGTTTTCTCTTTCGTAATTTTGCCGGCATCTGACAGCATGACACTTTGGCTCCCGTAACATATTTTGTTGCCACTTTGGGACGGCTTTTGGTCCATGGGAGGTATATAGGGCAGTAAACACCCCAGTCAGAGACATGTCAAGGCGTCCTGCCCTCCAATCCTTCCTACCTTCCATCCCTTAATCCCCTGATCTTGTTGAAAAGCCAAAATCTCAAGGTGGGGTGATAATTATTGGGTGTCTGGGTCCTGATTTACACTATTTTTGGATGCAGATGCCAGACACCCTGAAGCCGGTGGATGATCATCTCGACATGTTCCTTGTGGTGCCAGCAACACTTGCACCGCTGGTGTGGCATTCTTTGCACGCTATGCTGGGATAGTTTTTTAGGAGTGCCATGTCTGGACAGCTTATTCAGAAGCAGGCTGTCGTCGTCGAGATCCATGCTTTTTTTTTAACAGATGATGTTGCAGTGCCCACATGGGTGAGTATGACAGAAAGGATTCGAGATTGGAATAGGTCACCAAACAGTATCGCATCATTTTTCGTTAAAATATTTTTCTAACAACACTATTCATTGAAATAAACACTGAAATTTAAAGTTTCTCGTGCAAGAATGGGGAGGCCTGGGGGTGCTCATATGTATCCCCACTACTCTGATGATAGTAGTGTCACCTCTAAATCAACACAGCATAATGGAAGACATATCGCAGTCTAAGACGGGAAAAAATGTTGATATATGTGTCTTGCAGATGCGTATATGACCAAATAGCAAATGATTGCGGTGCCCTGAGCCCTAAGGTATTCAGGACTAATAAACACATGGGGGTGGTAGCAGCTATCATGGCAAATGGAAGCTGTCAGAATGAAATGTTCGGATATTGACACGGATTGTGTCGGAGAGACATGAAATCACAACTGCTAGAGCCACTCCAGTATTGCATGAGCACTTCAGCTCGTATGTTTACACCAAAACTGTTCTGTGCGAGCTTCATAGAACACTCATGGCCAGGCTGCTATTCTCAAATCCCTAATCACCAGTACCAATGCCAAGCTTCGGCAGTGCCAGCAGCACTTTAGACAATGTTAAATTGGGACGTCCTCTGATGAGTTCACATTCCCTGGCACTTGTGTGCAGGAAACCTTTGCAGTAGGTGTGTGCGAATATTGGTTCAAATTGAATAGTATGTTTGCCATAACCTTCGCGCTGCAAAGGGAAGCCGATGCAACCGGCTCTTTTTTCGCTGTTGATGCTAGAAACGACAGTGCACTATTTAATTCGAACCAATATTTGCACACCACTACTTCACAGGCTTACGAACTGCACTGTTTTGTCCCAAATTAAACAACATCATATGGGGAGCTTTCCACTGTTCTGGATGAATGGCTCCCATTCCCTCTGGCCAGTGCACATAATTTTCATGTGTCCTTCCCAAAACACAGCGATGCAATATTCGTCACAAACACCAATGACAGATATTATCTACAATTATGAACTGGGACCCTGTGAACTTATTTTATGTATCATGACCACGCAACAGATATTCCTTCCTTGTTAATTCCGGTGTATAACTGGTTGTTGTGTCGATTGGAGTTGGAGGTGCGTTAGAAGAACCAAGGCCTATAGTTTTTTTTTTTTTTAACTCTGGAGCATTTAGAATGAATCTACAGCAGTTCAATTCAATTTGGCTTCCATGTCTAGCCCATCCGACATGGACTGCCAAATACGGATTCTGCTATGTGATAGCTGGAGTGGACGTAACAGAAAAGCAGAGTATGATTACATGCCTAGAGAAATGAAAACAAGTGTAGAATTTGCCAACAGAGTGATAGGCTTTGCTTCTTACATCCAATCTCTGTCATTGTTCCAGGCACTACAGATTTGCAGCCTACAGGCAGTGTGCCCTGTGGCTGTGGAGCCGCTTGGGAAAGAAGAATAGGCGGCCCCTGCCATCCTGTGTGGTCAAGACAATTAGGGGCAGGTACCCTGCTGACGTGTATGCGGGCTACAGGGATGCAGAATAAATTGCGTTGACCTAGAGACCACGCAACCCCCTTCCCTTGTCTCTTCACCCTCCCTGCATGTGTGTGAAGTCGCTCGTAGCCATGAACGGAATCCTCTAAATCACGTGACCTATTATCTACGATATCACGTGACCATAACTATGATCACATGATCGTAGTCAAACCAAAGCCAGTGCACCTACGTCACATTCAGTCACACGACGAAGCCGCTTCGGTAGCTCCGAGGCGAGAGTGCCGGCCTACGATCCCCATGTGGCGGGTTCGAATCCCGGCCGAGGTGCCTGCAATCTGATGGAGGTATATTGCGGAGAAGGCAGCTTGGTAATCGAGCTTTCGATTGCACGTCAAAAGATCCCCAGGTGGTCGAAATTAATCCTCGGTCCTCCGCTGGGGCGTGCCAGATACCCGTCGTTGGTTCGGCACGTAAAACCCCCAAATTTGATTTGAGTCGCACGACCGGATTGCTTCATTTTCCTCCTAGAATCCAAAGGCTGTCATCAAAACTACTAGGGCGTGAGAAGTGCTCATTTGGAACACTAACCTAAGCAGTAAAATTTGGCACCCACTAATACCATTTTAAAGTAAAGATTGTGCTTTTCATCTCGTCTTGGTGAATCGGGTTTTCGGACTATGCTGGTTCGGTCGTGGCCCTGTCTGTTCTTCCGCAGTTGCGAACGGCCGCTAAGAAGTGCGAAAAGTACTCAACTGCAACGCTATAAAAGAAGGTGGCGATTCTCAAGCTAACAGAAAGTGACCGAACGCAAGCGGAGTCGTAACCTAAAGCGAGCCATTATTGACGGCTCTTTTAAAGCATGCTTAGGTGCACCATATAATTGCGTGCAAGGGCCATATTTAGAGTGAAATATTTTTTTTTTTAAATATTTAAAAAGTTATTTACGTATGATGCGCTCTGCCGCACCGCTGGCCAACGCCCAAAAAGCCTGAAGATGGGGGTCATCGTTGACCACTTCAAGTGCGCCAACCTCAAGCTACTAACCTCGGACAAGGAAGGGGGATTTGTCGTCCTGCCCCATGAACTGTACAGCAAAAAAGCCAAGGAACCTGTTGACAAGAACTTCAAGCCAGTGAAGCCAGGATCTCTGAACAGGGTGAAGTCGAGGGCAAAGAAATTATGCTGTGAATTAGACCTTCCTGTTTTAGCGAGGAAGGTGAACACTAGTAATAAGCTGTCCCTGGACATTTTTTTCGTGACTAAGACGCATTAAAAGGGACGTCCCTTTTAGGGCGATAGTTACAGAGAGAGACTCGTGTCAGTACCAGTTTTCCATCTTTCTTATAATGCACCTTTCGTCATTGAAACTGCATGATGAGTTCCTAGTCCGCAGCTCAGATGAGGTGATTGACTTCCTGAGGGGTTGGTCTAGAGGGAAGTGTGATGCCTTTTTAATTGATGTTGAAGATCTTTTTTTACTTTGTCCCGCATCAGGCCCATTTTACAGCTGTAACCAAATGCATCGACAAGAATGGAGAAACGGCTTTCGGGAGCTCCTGTGGTATGAGTGTGGAGATTCATTGGACTCCTGTCTTTCTATCTTGAACATACCTTTGCGTCTTTTGACGGTGATGTGATGTGCAAA
Source organism: Ixodes scapularis (assembly GCF_016920785.2). Taxonomy (NCBI): domain Eukaryota; kingdom Metazoa; phylum Arthropoda; class Arachnida; order Ixodida; family Ixodidae; genus Ixodes; species Ixodes scapularis. The sequence continues at coordinate 130,182 of NW_024610108.1, read as the reverse complement.
AACAGGGCATTTGCATTGGTTTGCAAGTGGCCCCCGTCTTGTGTGATATTGTTTTAATACTCTGTGACCCAAGCTATAGCTGAAAGACTTGGGAATAAAGACGATATTAGAATTTTTAGGTATGTCTATGATTACCTCGTCATTGTCCTCGCACATAAGGAGCTTACTGATATTGTTGCAGTTGATTTAATGGAAGTTTTTGCGGCCTGCTCCCATGGGGTGAGGTTTACCCATGAAAGAACATTGGAAGGGTCTTTGCAGTTTCTAGATTTGAAACTTATGTTTCTAGAAGACCACATTTGCTGGGCTTATGAACCCCGCTCTAAGAAGGATGCACTCCCCTACGACTCCGCACATTCCAAACTGGTAAAACGAGGTACCGCCCAGTCCTTTCTCGGAGCTGCATTGGCCAAATCCTGTCATCATGAAATGGGCAGGAGCTTCCTGTTACAGGTGGATCATTTAGAAAGCGTGGGTTTTCCGCGGAAACCTCTGACTGACGCAGCGGACAGCCTGAAAAGGAAATATAGAGGTGTTCGCCTAAACGCCCGTGAACGGCAAAAAAACCAGACCGGCCATCATTCCTTACCTTCACGCTATCTCCCACAACTTAAAAAATGTCGTGAAGCCTTACAATGTTCCGGTTGTTTTTTCGGCCCCGAAGAAACCCTCGGCCTTGTGCAGAAGGATAAATGCCCCGGAAAGGCTAGTGAGGAATGCAAAAAGAAACACCAAACGAAGTTTGTGGATTGTAAAACATCTGTCGTCTACGATATACCACTATTCTGTGGGAGCTCGTATGTAAAGCCAACAGGCCGCTGCATTAATGATTGTGCAAAAGAGCACGCGGCAACTATCTAACAGACGCCGTGCATTGTGATCGACGCCCGTGCACCTCAAAGTTGTCAAACACAATCATCCTGGGGCTGGAAGTGACAATGTTGTATTTTAGGTATTTAGGCATGTGTGTTTTCTAATAAACGTTCTGTTGCGAGTGCGCCCCGTGTTGTCGTCCACTTCTTCACCTGTCCCCGTTCCTTTGGCGCTCATTTCCAACCTAACACCTTTGAGGACTGGGTGATCCCACAGGACAAGCCACCGCCTTCGGTGCGGCTCCAATGGAATCAGCTCTGCAGCATTTACGAGGACGGCGGACCAGCGGGGCTCTTGTCCCGATGGCCATCGGTGACTGCGAACTCCCTTCAGTAATTGCTACAAAACGCTTTGCAACGTTTTGTAGCACTGCATTGTGAAACAGCCGTCAGCCACTCTCAGGTGCAACTTTGTGTATTTTTTTTTGCCACTGAAGATGCTTTAAAGCAAGAACAGTCATGTATGACATTAAATAAAGAAGTTTTCTCAGCTCAACTTTGTTCCCTTTCACTGGAGCAACACCAGATGCCTTGATTAAGTACAACTGCTGCAGTCAGTATTTCGGAGATTAAATGTCCTTGGGACGTCAGAACTTCACTAAAAAAGAAATGGACAATGGAGTATGAAACAGCAAATTCTTTGTACAAGTGTAGAGGCAGATGGGTGTAACAAAGGTGTCTTCAGCTTCACTCCATGTTTACAGTGACGTTTCTCCAGTTAAGCTTTCGGATCCCTCTGACCCCGCTTACTTTACAGATCTAGTGAGTGGTCTGAAATTTTTTTTCAGCTACTTTTATATTCCAGAACTGCAGAGATGTCCTTCCGTGAAAAGCTCTGGACCAAACCAAATCATCATGATTAATCATGAAACTGGCACGGAATTTAACAAGGAAGCATGTCTACACCACAAAACTAGAAAAGATGAATGTGCTTCATGCTGTGCAAATATTATCCCCACAAGTATTTTCAGCCTTAGAACACCTTCAAAAAAAATCAAACAGTGATCCTGCTCTTTATGTTTTCAAAGAAAAAATAAAGAGCAGGATCACCGCCCTACCACACGTTTCATGAAGACAATGAAGGAATGGTTTGACATTCATGACACGACCTACACAGGAAGTGCACAAAAAAGACCCATCTCAATGAAGGACGACCCTCGACTGGTGTGGCTTGAAAACGAGCTTTCATGCTATGTGTGAAGAGCATCCAGGAAACACTCGTGGCTTCAGGAATGAATGCTTTCACAAATGAGACCTTCCAAGCCTTGCTTTTTAGCACGAAGTCAGCTGTGGAGACAACAAAGTTCCTTTTAGCAAAAGGTGCCAACTTCGTCCCGACAAGGAAGTCAAACAGCAACCACCTCAAAGCACTTTTTGGGAGAATAAGATTTATGTGTGGTGGCTGTGACAAGTTAGTGGCGCCCCCTCCAGTCCGCCCGTCTGCGGCCGCCTGGCTCGGCGGGCAACATTGTTCACCGCGCCAATAAACGCCGTTGAGCGCACGTGCTCTGGCCAATCATCGTCCACCCTCACAACCAGGCTGCGTGTCGTCTCTCCTCGGCGGGTGCTTCGGCCCCCTTTGTCCACGTTCGAGAAAGATCGTGACACTGGCGACGAGGAACCGTGGCACTGGAGGCCACCAACGTGCACGGTTCGGCCCACGCCGCCGAGAGAGTCGCAACACCGCGCCCCGCTCCTGTCGCCATGCCGCTCTACGGGAGGCTCGAGCCGTTCGAGGGAGATGGGTCCGCCTGGCCAGTCTACGAAGAACAGGTCCACGTGTTCTTCCGGGCGAACGACACGCATGAGGCGAAGCAGCGGGACATCTTCTTGGCCAGCTGCGGGACCCGTGTCTTTAGCCTCCTGCTCGACCTCCTCAAGCCGGCCACGCCGCACGTCAAAACGCTGGGTGAGCTGCTCGCTACGCTGCGCTCGCACTTCAGCCCGGCGCCGTCCACGCTCATGGAGCGGTTCCGCTTCAACAACCGGAGCCGCCCGGACGGGGAGACCCTCAGACAGTTCGTCGCTGCGCTACGAGGGTTAGCGAGCACCTGCGCTTTCGGCGACCAGTTGGACTCGCTACTCCGGGACCGGTTCGTCTGCGGCATCAACAACCCTGCCATGCAGACGCGACTCCTGGAGCTCCCCGACCCCTCGCTGGACGACGCGGTGAAGGCAGCGCTGGCGATGGAAGCAGCAGCGAAGAACGCCAGCGAGATAGCGCGTGCGGCCGGCTCACCGTCGACGGAAGCGGCGGTGAACAAGATGGCGACAAGGAGCGGTGCCTGCAGCCGCTGCGGTGCTGCCCACTCCCCCTTACAGTGCCAGTTCGTCCAAGCACAATGCTTCACGTGCGGGAGAACTGGGCACCTCGCACGTGTCTGCCGAGGGGGGAGGACGAGCGGTGGCCAGCAGCAGCAGCAGCAGCAGCAGCCTGGTTCAAGCCCGGGTTCCAGCCAAGCCCGCGGCCAGGGTGGTCGTCGCAAAAGAACGCGGCGGGGACGAGCGGCACAAGGTCCGGGTACCTCCTCAGCCAGGGTCCACGTCGTGGCCGAGGACCCGCAGATTTTCGACGTGTGGCAGACGAGTAAGCCTCCATCGTCTGTGCCACCTTACTTGGTGTCAGTCGAAATCTGCGGCCACCCCATCACCATGGAGCTGAACACAGGGGCCAGCGTGTCGGTCATGCCCGGGAAGCTGTTCAAGCGGACCTTCCCCGGCGTGTCCATCGAGGCGTCTGACGTCATGCTGCGCAGCTACTCCGGTCAGCTTTCCCAGGTCCAGGGTCGGGCCCAAGTCAGCGTTCGCCTTGGCGACAGGGAGGCAATCCTTCCCCTTTACTTAACCAAGGGGTCGTCGTCAACGCTGCTGGGCCGGAACTGGATTCACTCGCTGGGTGTTCGGCTGCCGGAGCACCAAGAAGCTGCGCTGCACGTGGTGAAGGACGTCCCGAGCCTCCTGACCGACTTCCAGTCCCTGTTCCAGCCGGGGGTGGGCACTTTCGCCGGCACGACGGTCGGCATCCACGTACCCGAGAGAGCCCGGCCTCGGTTTTTCAAGCCGCGTCCGCTGCCGTTTGCCCTGAAGGACGGGGTCACCCAGGAGCTGCAACTGCTGCAGCGAGAGGGAATCCTGGTGCCCGTCAAGTCTTCCGAGTGGGCTGCACCGATCGTTCCAGTCCTCAAGCAAGACGGCCGCGTCAGGATCTGCGGGGACTTCAAGGTCACCATCAACCCCGTCGCTACCGTCGAGAACTACCCGCTGCCTCGGATAGAAGATCTCTGGTCGGTTCTGTCCGGGGGACAGAAGTTCTCCAAGCTCGACCTTCGAGATGCCTACCAGCAGCTGGTGCTAAAGGATGCCGCCCGGAAGTATGTCACCATTTCAACAACCATGGGACTCTTCCAGTACACGCGCCTACCGTTCGGCGTGGCCTCAGCCCCAGCCATCTTCCAGAGAGAGATGGACAACCTCTTCAGGGGCATGAGGCACGTGGCGGTGTACTTGGACGACATCCTGGTTACCGGTACCGACGACGAGGACCACCTGCAGAACCTGCGCAAAGTCCTGACACTACTACAGGACGCCGGTCTCAAGCTGAGGCTGGACAAGTGCGTGTTCCTGACCCCCAGCGTGGAGTACCTGGGGCACATCATCTCCCAGGCTGGCCTGGCCCCGGCAACCCGCAAGATTGAGGCCGTGCTCAAGGCGCCGAAGCCCAAGAGCAAGAAGGAGCTTCAGAGCTACCTCGGCCTCATCAACTTCTACAGGAGGTTCCTGCCCAACCTGTCGACGCATCTGGAGCCGCTGCATTGCATGCTTCGTGATGGGCAGCAGTGGGCCTGGAAGAAGGAGCAGGACTTGGCCTTCCAGCGCAGCAAGGAGCTGGTCGTTAAGGCTCCAGTGCTGGTGCACTTCGATCCGGCCAAGCCTGTTGTCCTCACCGTAGATGCGTCACCGTACGGGGTAGGAGCCGTCCTGTCGCACCGGGGTCAGGATGGGCAGGAACGCCCTGTGGCGTTTGCTTCTCGTCGTCTCCGTGCGGAGACGACGAGAAGCAAACGCTCATTCACACTGGAAGCGGATCCGCGTTCGCAAAAGGGTTGCGAAAGCGGTTGTATAAAGATCCAGTACAATTACACGCGCACTTCATGTCATTGAGTGCGCGTGCAATTGTACTGGATCTTTATACAACCGCAATCGCAACCGCTTTGCAACCGCGGATCCGCTTCCAGTGTGAATGAGCGGTAAGAGCTGCGCTCCAAAAGAAAGACTGGAGCATTAACGAGGAAAGAAAAAGGTAAACAAAGATAAGGCGTTCAAAGAGTGATTGCTCAACCCCTGTTGTTAACATACTCGACTTTACGAAATTCTTTTTCCTTTTTTTTTTGTTCACTTTATTTTGGGGCTAGTCATGCACCGACAGCGGTGTCTGGTGAAAAGAGCGCACGCGACCGTTCAAACAGTGGGCACTCCCTGCCCTCCCCACGCGCACGGGTGCCCTTCCCCTTTCTTTTGCCAGCCTCCATTTTTTTTGTTTTAATTGGTCCTTCTTTTTTATCTTTTATACAATTACTTTTTCACTGCGTATCCCTTGCGTGTATGCAAGGCTTGGCGGCCTGCCAGTCCCGCAACCCCAGCTATGTGCTCCTTGCCGGCGCAATCCGACCCAGAGAGAAGCGAAGGACAGCCGCGCTTGGCCGTTCTTCGTCTTCGTTCGCTACATCGAGTGTCCCCGCCATGGGAGTTATGGACGTTCGATACAGAAAAACAATGATTTTCTAGGGGTTGTTTGGACTGTTTCATATAAACAATACGAAGTTCACGGGCGTGATATAACCGGGCTCGACTGTGCGTTTGGTCCACCTGATTGATATCTGAAGAATTTTGGACTGTGAGAGTCAATCTATAACACTTCTAAGAATAAAAAAATATATAAAAAATAAAAAAATTTGCGGATAAAAGAACAAGTTCCCCGAGTTTTCCCTGACTATTCAAAATCCCTGAGAATTCCCGGTTGGTAGACACACCAGCATACTTGTGTACTGCCAACGCTACGCTTCCATTTGCTCACTGCAAAAGTTTGATCGAATGGGAGGATTGTCCGCTGCAGCCGCTGTGGACAACGAAAGTGATGGCGTTGTGTATCGCAACCCAATCTGGAAATATTTCTTAAAAATCCCACCGGTGACTAATGCACGATGTATGAAGCACAGGGCAATCCTCAAAACTTTAACGGGCACAACGACCACCTTAGCATTCCATCTAAAGAATCACCCAGATGCACATCAGGCCTACAAGAAAGAGCGTCTAGCAAGCGGAACTACCATCAAGCTCAAGTGCGGGAGTATGCCGAGTCAGCTGTCGGTAGCCGATACCTTGAAGCCAAAAATGAAACCAACCCCGCAGGGGGCACCTGTGAGAACAGGTGTTTGGAGAGCAGCGTGGTGAGTAGCACCACGCTACTCTCCAAGTGCTACTCACTTGGTGAGTAGCACCAAGTGAGTAGCACCACCACGGACCCCAGCCACTTTGGCGACACCACAGACCCTGAGTAAAAAGTGGCTAAGACCCACCCACGTCTGGCTGTGCGTGGCGAGCCCATGTCCAGGGAAAAGGGCATCCTGGTGGTTGAGCTGTGCCCGGGGTAGGTTTGGACCCTTCGGGGCCCCCCGGGCAAGGCAACACACCACTTTGGCCCCTGCTTCCTGTAGACGGGTGTCCTGGCTTGGCCCGACCAGGATGATTCAGTCAGTCGCCACATCTTCTACTATCCCCTCTTATCTTTCTCTTTTTTCTGCTCTTCTTTCTTTCATATTCACCATCTTTGGCGGCAAGGGCTAACCTTGGGTGGCGATAGACCCCTTGTCTGGATCCGCACTAGGTTATAGTGTCTTGGTAGCACTGATAGCGTAATGTCGTCAGCAAATCCTTTATTGCTATGGCGCATTACCTATCCCCATGTTGGGCTCCGTGGTGGGTGGTGTGCTACAGACGCCGAACGCCTCCCCATTTCTCATGGGTTCCAAACAAAACCAAAAACCTGATCGGGCCCTGAAAAGGGTCCGGACCGAAGTACACGTTATGAAAGCATTTACACCTGTGGAGAAGTTTCCTTGATTTCTTGTTATGCACTCTGAAATGGAAAAACCCTTATCCAAGCTATCCCCTTTCCTGGTTTCGAAGACTCTTGAATCTGTGATCGGAAAGAACTTTAAAGCAAACAAAATGCCATCTGGAGATCTTCTCGTTGAAGTTGTGACCTCTCAACAATGCGCAGACCTGCTGGCACTCAACTTGGTTTCTGACTACAGGGTTACTGTATCACCCCACCGCACTTTGAACACTATTAAAGGCGTAATATCAGAAGATGACCTTCTAGAATCCCCCGAAGAGGAAATTGTCGATGGCCTTCGTGACCAAGGAGTCATAGCTACAAAGCGAATTTCTTTTCGCCGGGACGGTCAGGAGATTAAGACAAAGCATGTCATTCTGATTTTCGAGCTGAGAGCGCTCCCAGAATCGATCAAAGCTGTAAAGTACGGCCGTATGTGCCAAACCCTCAGCGTTGCTTTCACTGCCAGAGGTATGGCCATAGTGCACTGAGCTTCCGTGGAAAGACAACATGTGCCAAGTGTGGCAAAAATTATCACCTTTCAGAGAATTGCTCAAATCTACCTTGCTGCATCAACTGTGGTGAACCTCACCCTGCTTATTCCCGTTCTTGCAGAAAATGGAAACAAGAAAAAGAAATTATAACACTCAAAGTGAAAGAGAACATCTCATTCCCCGAAGCCAGGAAGAGATTCTCCTTCCTGCAAAAGGGGCCATACTCTTTGATGGCACGTGCAGGGGTGTGCCATCAAAGTCTCTCTGTAGAAACCCAGGTCTGTCCTAATGACCTGGTAATTCCACCACCTCCCCCTGCCTCACAAAGATTCGGTCCACGACTCACGTTTGTCGTTGGAACCGAAGACACCACAGGGGCCTCCAGATGGTGCAGAGGCGAGGGATGCCTCTGTGCTAATGGAGGGGAGACAAGAGGAGAGACGGCAACAGCAGCCTCAGGGAGAAGGCATTGGTGCCTCCTCCATTCCAAAGGACGGGCCATCGAACGATGTGCCTGCCTTGGTTACTCGGACCCCTCCCAGGAAGAAGGAGGGTGTGTTTTGTTTTAAGACGCTAGGAGAGGCCTCAACATCTAAGGAGGTCCCCGTACCAGCTGCTCCCTCAGCCGTTCAGCCTGAGGAGGAGCGGATGGAACTTAGTGAACCTCCTCCCCCTCGTTCAGTCCCACCTGATGACACCAGGCTTAAAAAGTCTTCCCAGAAAAAGCTCAATCCGCGAGCAACCGCACCCAAACCGCCCCAGGGCACCTAGAGCAGGTTTCTTTTTTTGTTATGTTGTTACTTTAAATCATTTTTAACATGAACACATATAGTTTTATACAGTGGAACTGTAGAAGTCTCCTGCAAAATATTGATGACATTCATTTCTTTCTAGATGAGCTAAAGCCCATTGCTGTGTGCTTGCAGGAGGCATATATTAACAACACCCATACAAATGTTTTTAATCGTCACCGCATTTTTAGAAAGGATCGGGACTCAGACCACTCTTCTGGTGGTGTTGCCATTGTTGTACGGAGTGGCATAGCATGTGTGGAAGTTCCTCTCGTACATCACTAAAAGCAGTTGCGGTACGTGTTCTTACCGATCGTCTCATTACGGTTGTGTCCTTGTATTTACCACCTCATTGTCAACTGCATCTTCATGAACTTCAAGGATTGGTTCAGCAACTCCCAACGCCTTTTTTAATTTGTGGTGATTTTAATGCTCACAGTCCCATGTGGGGCAGTAAGCGCCTTGACTCTCGTGGCGCTCTTGTAGAAAGATTTCTACTCTCGTCAGACATATGTCTTTTAAATAAGAAAGAACCAACATTTTATAGTTCCACTCATAATTGCTTCACATCCATTGACCTCTTCATTTCATCACCATCAATACTTCCCTGTTTTTCTTGGAAGGTTTTAGACAACCCTTTTGGGAGTGATCATTTCCCGGTTGCAATCGAAAGCCTCGTTCCTCTGCCGACTATTTTAAAACAAACCCCTAGGTGGAAACTGGACAAAGCCGACTGGACACTCTTTAAACTTGATGCCGTGCTTGATCCGTCAGTTCTAGCAAATTTGTCACCTGAAGAAGCGACAGTGTATGTTACGGAGCAAATCATAAGTGCCGCCCAAGACGCCATTCCTCGCACCTCTGAAAATTTACCCTAGAGGTGTAGGCCTTGGTGGAATGAAGACTGTGCTACCACAAGGGAAAAGCAGCATAGGGCATGGGATCCCTTTCGGAGGTACCCTACTTCTTCAAATAGGAAAGCATTTAAAAGACTAAAAGCGAAGGCCCGATGGACTAGGAGGAAAGCTAAGTGGAAGTCCTGGACCAAGTATATTTCCTCCCTAAATAGTTTTGTCTCGGAGAAGGAAGTTTGGAATAGGTACAAAAAAATCAAAGGGGACTACCGTTGCTTTGTTATTCCTCTATTTAGCTCCCCTGCTAATTCGCTGAAAGATGTTGCTAATGTGCTTGGAGAGCACTTTGAGAATGTTTCCAGCTCCCGAAATTATCGCATGAAATTTAAACGTTTTAAAGCAAGTGCTGAGTGTCACCGTATACCCATGTCCGGTTGTAGCTCTGAGCCATACAACACTCCTTTCACAATGCAAGAACTAGAGGTGGCTCTGGGCTCCAAGAAGAGGTCGGCTCCAGGCCCTGATGGAATCCACCATGAAATGCTCCGTCAGTTGTCTTGTGAATCGCTGAACACACTACTAGGTTTTTTCAACTATCTGTGGGAAGCAGCTTACTTTCCTCAAATCTGGAAACAGGCGCATGTAATTCCTTTGCTGAAAGCTGGGAAGGACCCTTCGGACCCACGTAGTTACCGTCCAATCGCGTAAACGAGTTGCCTTGGCAAAACCTTCGAACGCCTCATTAATAGGCGGTTAATATATATTTTGGAGCATAACCACTTCTTTGCTAATAACCAATGTGGCTTTCGAGAAGGGCGGTCTACTTTGGACCACATACTTTGTCTGGAAACGACCATACGTGAAGCTTTCGTAAATAGGCAACATTGTGTATCTGTTTTCTTCGACCTGGAGAAAGCATATGATACGACATGGCGGTATGGTATCCTTCATGATTTATATGCCTCTGGTGTGCGTGGTCGCATGTTGCGGTGTCTAAGCAGTTTTCTCACAGGTCGCTCCTTTCAAGTTCGACTTGGCACCACACTATCCAACCAGTATATCCAGGAAAATGGTGTTCCGCAAGGAGGTGTACTGAGTGTCTCCTTGTTTGCCGTAAAGATAAACTCGTTGTCAAAGGTAATTCCACCTTCCGTTTCATACTCCCTCTACGTGGATGATATTCACATCTCGGCCTCTTCTTGTAATTTGTCTAGCTGTGAGCGGCAACTGCAGCTTACCATCAACAGAATTAGTCAGTGGGCTGACGAAATGGGTTTAAGTTTTCAGCTGATAAGACTCTCTGCGTGCGATTTTCTCTGCGTCGGGGGCTGTTTCTAGATCCAGAACTGACGCTAAACAGGGTTCCTATTAGTGTAAAAACAGAGCATAAATTTTTGGGCATAACGTTTGATAAAAAGTTAAACTTTGTTTCCCACCTGAAGGACCTGAAGAAGAAATGCTTTAAATCAGCTACTATTCTTAAAGTCTTAGCGCACAAGTCCTGGGGATCCGACAGAATATGTCTGCTACGCCTGTACAACTCCCTTATCCGGTCACGTCTGGACTATGGTGCTATAGTTTACGACTCAGCGAGGCCTTCTGCACTGAAAATGTTAGATCCTGTGCATCATCTCGGTTTAAGGCTCGCTACAGGTGCCTTCCGCACATCGCCCATTCCTAGCTTGTACGCTGAATTTAATCAGATGTCACTTAGGCACAGACAATGTTATCTTGCTGTGACTTATGCTTCCAGAATTTTGTCCTATCCAAATCACCCAACTTATGGTGCCTTGCAACATTCTCGGTTTGGTTGTCTTTTCGAACATAAGCCCACGGTTGTACCGCCTTTAAGTCTTCACCTTGAGGACATTTGTACATCTCTTGACCTCACCCTTGACGAGACCGACCTTTTGCAGAAGGGTGAAAATAAAGCTCCGTGGAGTATGTTGCCCGTCTTTTGCGATTGGTATTTTTTTAGATTTGATAAACATAACGTCCCCCCAGTGGTGATTCAGCAACAATTTCTTGGGGTGCAGAAGAAGTATGGTAACTACTCCCAATTTTATACCGATGGTGCCAAATCATTGCATTTTGTAGGATCAGCAGTTTACTCTGAAGAATTCAGTAAACTTCAGCGTCTCAAGGAATGTGCAAGTATTTACACGGCAGAGCTCTATGCAGTGTTGATGGCCTTGGAATATATCCTCATCAGCAAGACGATAAAATCTATTTCATTCGCGGACTCTCAAAGTGTGCTCACCACACTTTGCTCAATAAAGGGAAGTAAAAATAGACTGGCACAACTTGTCCGATCTAAGGTACAATGTGGTCTGCGGCTTGGCCGAGTCATAACATTCTGCTGGGTGCCTAGCCATGTGGGGATCCTAGGTAATGAAAGAGCAGACGAATTGGCCACGAGCTCTAACCACCTACTGCCAACCACCTCACGGATTCTATTTCAAGACATGAAGCCCTCGGTAAAATCATCAGTTTTCCAGCTATGACAATCGGAGTGGAGTCTGGAATGCGAAAATAAACTTCACAGGATTAAACCAGCTCTTGGTATGTGGGAGAGTGCATCCCACAAAACCCGCCGCCTTGAAGTTCTTTTGTGTCGTCTTAGAATTGGACATTCCTTCCTCACCCACAAACATCTGCTCAGGGGGGAAGCCCCACCCCTGTGTGATGAATGTGGGGAGCGTTTAACAATTTACACATTTTGTGGCTGTGCCCAGGGCTTGAGCAAGAACGACGTACACATTTCCCAGAGTTTTTTTCACACCAGATTGTTTTCACCCTAGCGCTGCTAATTGGGGGGACTCCTATAGTACCATTTGATTGTGTCATAAATTACTTAAGAAAGACCGGCTTCCTACTGGAGTTGTAATTTTAACTCTATGACTTTTAACCTTGTCAATGAACCTCTTTTCGATAATTCCAGGGTGTCGAACCGGAACCGAACCGAACCGAAAACCAGAATCGAACCGGTATTTTTTCCGGAACTGAACCCGAACCGTTATATTGTTATTGCGATGAACCCGAACCGGAACTGAACCGGAAAAAAAATAACGGTTACCGGCTCATGTCAAAACGGTTCGGCCACGCGCTGTTGACAATGAATGTGCTATCAATGCCATTTGTTTTTTAAGTGCCGTCAACTGACACACACCTCGCTTACATATTTTTCTTCTCCACTCAGTCTTAGGAATATAAACGCTGCATCCATGAATCTTGACATAGGAACCAGTATTGCGCTGGTCGCGGCTTGCACAGAAGAAAAAGAATTGGAAGGCTGTGCAAAAAAAAAAAAAATCGCGTCACGGGATTTCATTTTCCTACAATCTCGTAAATCCTAAATGCTGCTGTGTGCTCATTTCATAACACGTTTCTAGAACGCGCGAGTTCTTGAAGCTTGCTTTCATCGGCATGAGTAAAGAAATGGCTGTGGAGTTTGATAATAATGCATCCGGTTTCGTATAGGCACTTAGAAGCTAACATATTTGTGAGACAGCGAACTCTTCTATTTTAATATTTATCCTATTACGTCCTTCTGGCGTTGCGTTCGGTGAAGTGTTTTTCATATTCCGTATCTTGTTTAATGAAAACTTCTTTAAGGGTCTAATTTGAGTTACCGAAGGCTAGTTCAAATAAAGAAAGCTGTATTTTCTCCCCACTGTTCCTTCAATTGCTTACACGCCGAGGTGGCGGGATAGTTAGCGAGTTCTACTTGTCAGTGGGTTTGTAAGGAGGTCGCGAATTTTACAGCTACTGCGTCGAACCCAATTAGATGAAGTCCGAATGCGTAAACGTCGGTGAGGTAACCTTTGAGCGCACATAAAGAAACCATTCCTGGTAGAAATCCCTGAGCCTTACACTGCGATGTATCCCGTTTCGTATGCGCTGATTTCAGATGTTTTATTTGTAATTTATTTTGATGTTGCAATTTGTCATTTATAATTTTCGAACCGGTTCGCGAACCGGTTTAGCACCCCGAACCGGTTCGCGAACCGGTTGGCGGATCGAATTAATCGAACCGGAACAAAATAAATTTACCTGAACCTGAACCGTAACCGAACCCGTATTTTTTTCGGTTCGACACACTGGATAATTCGTATAAAAAAGTCCTGAGTATGTCCCAACTAAACAAGCTTGGCGCAGTATGGCCATAGTAGCTTTGCGCCATAAAGCCCGTAATCAACAACAACAAAAATGAAACTAAAGGCACCAAGAGCAGAGCACATGACGAAGATGATTGGTAACTTCACCGGTCACGGAATGCACCCATACACTGTCGGTGAAGAGGGAGGTTTCATAGACATGGTAGCATTTGCAATGCCAGACTACAGTGTGCCGTCGCGGATGACTTTCTCACGAGCAGTTATACCGGACCTCTACGAGTCAGAAAAAGGGAAGCGAAGAGAAAGTTGCAGGAAATTTTCAGCAGAGGTGCGGAGTGTTATTCCATTACAACGGATGGCTGGATATCGTGCGCCAAAGACAGATACGTCTGTGTGACTGTTTACATGATGGACTAAGACTTCTTACAACGTGTGCGTTTTGGCGTGTACGAAAATTATCAATTTTCACACGGCCAACAGCCTGGTACCGTTGATTGAGAGCGTCATCGAGGAGTGGGAGCTTCCAGCATCAGGTGCCTCGCCGGTGCTGCTATATTTTTTACACAAGTGAATCCGAACCACAGCAAAACTCCCCTTCGCCCAGGGTACCGTCCTAGGTCATACTGTTCTGCTGCGGCCGTGGATCCATTGTAATCATGGCTTTACTTGTACGGGAACCACGATCGCCAATGCTAGGCTCTGGTGCTTACCCTGTCTCCGCCTTGTCGGATGTCATATTTTCGTGCACCGTGTATTTTTAGCTTTCAAGAGATACCTCTAAAGAAGTCTTGAGTACTATCGCAATACTTGTATCATCACAATACTTTAACTTGCCCTTTTTTTTGTAACTTTCAACGGTAAAGTCGTACATTTCTTTTAAGTACCGTATTTTCCGGTCTATAAGTCGCACTGTTGTATAAGTCGCACTTCCGTATATCGAGCCATTTTTACAAAAAAGTTTATATATCAGCCACACCTTTGTATAAGTCGCACCTCTTTGCATGGTTTGCGCTTTTCTTTTTAAGCTGATCGGTACCGCCAGACCGGAATTTCGCACTGGTAATCAGCTGGTTCATACGTACTGTAACGTTTGACGCCTGGTGATGTTCAGATTAGCGAGAAATGCCTAGATCACGGCACTCTCTGGCAGGGGCAGTCAGGACATTCGGAACTGAAGGACGCAAAATGAGCTGGCCAGCTTTACTCAAGCATACGCATGCCGAGCGAACGAAAGTTTAACGTGCCAGAAACCTGCCAACAAAGCTTGGGCGGCCCACTAAGCCTAGCCACGGAGACAATACGAACGTATTACCACTTACCTTGAAGTGTTATTGGAGTGAGGCAAAATACAAAACCATGACTGAATTAGGCTAAGTCAACCAAACTTTTATTATCACTGCCACACTGTCTACTCAGTAAAGCCATTGAATTCCTTGCTTTCCGAGTCACTTTGGAAGAGTGCGGCGATCACTGGATCTTACGCGATGGGCTCTTAGTCGTCGTCAGGCCCGCTGCTGTAGTCGCTTTCAGCGGCACCACTCTCAGGTGCAGATTCAATGAGACCGGCTTTTCTTAAACTGGTGGCTACAGTTCCTACGGAGACGGAGTTCCACGCTTCACTGACCCACTCAGCCACTTCGCCCAATGATGCGTGCCTCATGCGCCCAGTTTTCGTGAAACTTTGGTCGCTGCTTGTCATCCAGGTTTCCCACAAACGCCGCAGGATAGCTTTGAAGCAGCAGTTCACGGAAATGTTTAGTGTCTGCAGCATCTTCGTCATGCCGCCAGGAATTATGACCGGGATGCAGTTCTTCGCTTTGATGTTGGTCTGGACCAAATCGGTCATGTGCGCCCTCATGCTGTCCATAACTAGAAGGCCCTCATTCGTGTGAAAGAATCCGTCCGGTCGCCGTGATTTCTCCAGCCAGAGCCCCATCATCTCTATCCATCCAGCCTTTCTCGTTGTATTGGATGACGACTCCAGGCGGAAAACTGTCTTTAGGCATAGTCTTTCTCTTAAAAACAATCATGGCCGGCAATTTGGTGCCATCAGCGCAGAAGCCAACACGACGGTAAAATCCGATTTCTCGTGGCCGATTGTTCTTACACTGACCGTCTTTTCGCTCTTCTTGGCCACGGTCCTGCCCATCAGGATATCAAAAGTCAGAGGGACTTCGTCTATGTTGACAATGTGGTTAGGCCTAACATCATGGGCTTGAATTTGTTCCTTGACGAATGCCTGGAAACTCGCCATCTTTTCCTTGAAATCATCTGGAAGTTTCTGGCAGACTGTTGTGCGGGCTCTGATGGCTAGCTGGTGCCATCTCATGAAGCGGAAGCACCAAGACGGCCCGCCGACAAAGTCAGCCACGTTCATATCTTTTGCCAATGTTTGTGCCTTCAGCCGTAGCAGTGTATGACCACGTGGAAAAAAATTTATCTCAAACACTTATTTGTGTCATGGTATTGTAATTTATCTTGAGGGTGCAGCCAAATTTTGGATTGCTTTTGCAACAATATTGGGGAAAGCATTTATTTATTGAAAGATTGACAGACGAAGACTAATATTTGTAGGGACCCAGATTATGTTTTTTCACATCTTTCCGGTGTTTTGACGGTTGTTTCAAACAAAAATGAGAAGGAAGGCAAGATAATCACTGCGTCGACTTTATTGCTCTTTTTGTTCATTCAGTTTTGTTCAGCCCATGAGAAAGTTTTGCCTCGGTTGTATGGAAAAGGTTGAACTCCATTTGTGTCCGCAGACAATCAATCACCAATTTTAATTATAACTTTTGATTAAGCCAAGCATTTCTTTTCAAATATTTCACGAAACAAAATGAAAAATTAAAGTACCATACCGCCCGAAACAAACATATATTATTCTTGTTCTATAGATTTGTTACAATCGGCCCACAAAGCCTACATAGCATCTCACACATAGCAGATTTTAGTGAGATCCGTATTAAAAGTCTGTACTTGAATCATTGCCAAGCTGACAGGCAGTGAAAGCTATGTACCCTTTGTCCCTAGATCAGTCAGTCACCTGCCGCTCAGTACCTGATCCATTCTATGCCCGTAACTACCTGGAGAGTATGACAACGTTGTATGCGTGCGACTTTTTATTCATTGTTCCTACAAGCATGTAGCTTCTACTGCCCTGTCAGCCTAGCAGTGAACATACTACAGTCATTTGCTTGAGAGCTTGGCACTTCATTTTTAAGGGTGGGACTAAATTTGTTGTACAAGTGCTTTGGACGTGCATTTTGTGCATGCTGTTCGTTGCCCACGAAGCTTTACTATTACCTATGGAATTTTTGTAATCTCATTCACATTTTGGCATGAGTATATCATGTCTGTCAAGAGTGTCCCGCCACTAGAATCAACATATTCCTCTCAAGACGATGCATCTGAAAGGCAAAGTGGAAGTAGCTGAGGGATAACTAAGCCAAGGAGGTAGCCAAGGCGGCAGGAACAGAGTGCAGTGGTTGTGGAACCTCAGACATCTACAAGTTAAAGTGGTACACTTTTCATATTTCCCATTGGTTACCGTATCTCGCATAGTCATGCAGTTTACTTAGTATGCAACTACAACATTCTTTCTGTCAATTATGTGGGTGAGAGGCTACAGGAACGTAAGGAAAGCCAGTCCAGCACTCAAATTGGATGTAAGATAGCACGGAGTGTATTTCAACGTCTCCTCGTCACTATGTTAGTGGGTTTATAGTCACGTTTCCAGGTGTCTTTCATAAGTGGTCATGTCCGATGAAACTTCTAATGAATTCTAGGCGTGCCTCCATCACACAGCCAGGCATCTGGATGCACCACAGGTGCAACCAAGCCAACTGATGACCAAGATCCTGTGGTGACTATTTGCCCGTCTTTACTTTCTTTTTGGTCTTTCAGATTAATGAGCATAGGCTGTAGCTTACAAAAGCTGTTTGTTTTCGTTTTTGTGTGTGTTCCTCTATGCAGCGCTTCCACCTTGTGGCACTTCCTTTGGCTTCAGAGCTGCATCATTTCATAATGCCAACAGCACCACCTTGCTTCCCCCCTTTCCCCCTTGATGCATTTTTAATGACCCTTATCTCTTAAATACTGAGCACACTGGCTAACCACCTAGATGAGGGGTCAGCCCCTGGCACAGTGTAAACCCTCTACCCATGTGCAGTCGCTGGGCCGAACAGATTTTTTTTGGTTTGTGTATTTTGTGCAAGGAAAGCCATCATAGCTTTCCGATGTTAATTTGGTTTGTCATTACTGGTTGATATTTCACTTCAAACTCGAACCTGGGATTCTCACGGATGAAAAAAGCTTTAGAGCTTTATCTCAAGTATTCCGACAGTGCAGCATACTTCATTTCAGAATAACTTTGAACAAGGTTAGAGCTGCGTCTCTCACAAGGCAATCGAAGTAACAGAGCGAGGTAAGCGACGGCCCTCTGCAAGAAGATTGCAACCTCAAACAGTATGCTCTTGCATGCCTCGCTCCGACAGTCATCGGCTGGCCCCAGGCCATTCATTTAACTGTTTTGCAAAGTGGTATGTTGAAACGGATTGTAGCGAATCAAATCACTCACTTTTCTTGTTGCAAAGACACCGCTAACAAAAACTCTTCAAACTCACTGTATTACGTGATTTGAGGAAGGACTCAAACAACATCTGCATTTTTCAGGAATAAGATCAGACAGACATATGGCAAATTCAAGATATTTATCCAGTGGAGCTCGCCCATCTTTAAGTAGCCTATGAGATGGAGGACTCGTTCGCCGTGTTTTTTCATGATGAGTAAGAGGACTCATTCAGTTCATTTTTACATTGGCTTTCCATGTTGGTATTTTTGAATCTAAAGAGTACACTGATGCTCGCTGTGTAAACAGATGTTTTTGAGGATAAAACACACATAGTCACACATCCTTTTGCAAATGACGGATCAAAGAGCTCTACACCTCTTCGTGACTTTTAATTAGTACATTCAACTTTCCTGTTTGCATCTTGGCAAGCAAAATTGACAACTAATATGTGTATTGAGAAGGGGCTCAAGTGTTCTGTAGGCTAGATTTTAGAAATCAGTGCAGTGCTAAAGCATTTAAGCCTAAATAATCTTTTCTTCATAACTGCAGATCATTTTTAGTGTGTACCAGCATATCCCACAGACACACACACACACTTGTTCCCCATCTGGCCCAACCCCACATTAACTTCGCGTCTCCTCGGCCAGCTGCTTCAAAGGGTTGCTGAGCCCTGATCTAGACTGCTTGGCTTTTATTGACAGTGGCAAATGCATTTCCAGGACTCAGCTGCTTTCTTGGCTGCACAGCGCGGACCAGAGACAGAAAGTACACATCCACCAAGCCCAACGCCTGCAGATGAGAAGGAAGCGACCGAGCCCCCTGCTGCTCCCCGGCATGTGCCTCGGCCTGCTGGTGTTCGGCCAGTAAAGCGAAAGAGGTCCATGGATGGTGGAAACATACCAGTGGAGCAGGTCCTGAGAGCAGCCACTCCTAACCCGAGATTTTCAGACTGCCCTCCAAAGCAGACGGACAAGATACCAGAGTCCCTGGCACAGATTTCTTTGTTCATGCAGCGAATGGTTGCTGACAGGTGCCGGCATTTCATCTGTCAGATAAGGGACCTAGCACATGATGAGGTAGTTGGCTGCACAGTGTAGAACAGAAAGTACACATCCGCCAAGCCCAACCCCTGCAGATGTGAAGGAAGTGACCGAGTTGCCTGCTGCGCCCCGACGTGTGCCTCGGCCTGCTGGTGTTCGGCCAGTAAAGCGAAAGATGTCCATGGATGGTGGAAACATACCAGTGGAGCAGGTCCTGAGAGTAGCCACTGCTAACCCGAGGTTTTCAGACTGTCCTCCAGAGCACACGGACAAGATAGCAGAGTCCCTGGCACACAACTGTTCGTTCATGCAGTGAATGGTTGTTGACAGGCGCCGGCATTTCATCCGTCAGATAAGGGACCTAGCACATGATGAGGTAGTTGGCTGCACAGCGTAGAACAGAGAGTGCACATCCACCAAGCCCAACCCCTGCAGATGTGAAGGAAGTGACCCAGCCCCCTGCTGCGCCCCGGCATGTGCCTCGGCCTGCTGGTGTTTAGCCAGTTAAGCGAAAGAGGTCCATGGATAGTGGAAACAGAACAGTAGAGCAGGTCCTCAGAGCAGCCGCTGCTAACCCGAGGTTCTCAGACTGCCCTCTAGAGCACACGGACAAGAGAGCAGAGTCCCTGGCACACAACCGTTTGTTCAGGCAGTGAATGGTTGTTGACAGGCGCCGGCATTTCATCCGTCAGATAAGGGACCTAGCACATGATGAGGTAGTAGTTGGCTGCACAGCGTGGACCAGAGAGTACACATCCACCAAGCCCAACCTTTGCAGATGAGAAGGAAGTGACCGAGCCCACTGCTGCTCCCCGACATGTGCCTCGGCCTGCTGGTGTTCGGCCAGTAAAGTGAAAGAGGTCCATGGATGGTGGAAACACACCAGTGGAGCAGGTCCTGAGAGCAGCCACTCCTAACCCGAGATTTGCAGACTGCCCTCCAAAGCAGACGGACAAGATACCAGAGTCCCTGGCACAGATTTCTTTGTTCATGCAGCGAATGGTTGCTGACAGGTGCCGGCATTTCATCTGTCAGATAAGGGACCTAGCACATGATGAGGTAGTTGGCTGCACAGTGTAGAACAGAGAGTACACATCCACCAAGCCCAACCCCTGCAGATGTGAAGGAAGTGACCGAGTTGCCTGCTGCGCCCCGACGTGTGCCTCGGCCTGCTGGTGTTCGGCCAGTAAAGCGAAAGAGGTCCATGGATGGTGGAAACATACCAGTGGAGCAGGTCCTGAGAGCAGCCACTGCTAACCCGAGGTTTTCAGACTGTCCTCCAGAGCACACGGACAAGATAGCAGAGTCCCTGGCACACAACCGTTCGTTCATGCAGTGAATGGTTGTTGACAGGCGCCGGCATTTCATCCGTCAGATAAGGGACCTAGCACATGATGAGGTAGTAGTTGGCTGCACAGCGTGGACCAGAGAGTACACATCCACCAAGCCCAACCTTTGCAGATGAGAAGGAAGTGACCGAGCCCACTGCTGCTCCCCGACATGTTCCTCGGCCTGCTGGTGTTCGGCCAGTAAAGTGAAAGAGGTCCATGGATGGTGGAAACACACCAGTGGAGCAGGTCCTGAGAGCAGCCACTGCTAACCCAAGATTTTCAGACTGCCCTCCAAAGCACACGGACAAGATACCAGAGTACCTGGCACACATTTGTTTGTTCATGCAGCGAATGGTTGTTGACAGGTGCGGGCATTTCATCTGTCAGATAAGGGACCTAGGACATGATGAGGTAGTAGTTGGCTGCACAGCGTGGACCAGAGAGTACACATCCACCAAGCCCAACCCCTGCAGATGTGAAGGAAGTGACCGAGCCCCCTGCTGCGCCCCGACATGTGCCTCGGCCACTGTTGGTGTTCGGCCAGTAAAGCGAAAGAGGTCCATGGATGGTGGAAACATACCAGTGGAGCAGGTCCTGAGAGCAGCCACTGCTAACCTGAGGTTTTCAGACTGCCATCCAGAACACACGGACAAGATAGCAGAGTCCGTGGCACAAATTTGTTCATGCAGCGGATGGTTGTTCACAAGCGCTGGCCTTTCATCCGTCAGATAAGGGATTTAGCACATGATGAGCTAGTAGTTGGCTGCACAGCATGGACTAGACAGTACACATCCACCAAGCCCAACCCCTGCAGATGTGAAGGAAGTGACCCAGCCCCCTGCTGCGCCCCGACATGTGCCTCGGCCTGCTGGTGTTCGGTCGGTAAAGCGAAAGAGGTCCATGGATGGTGGAAACACACAAGTAGAGCAGGTCCTGAGAGCAGCCGCTGCTAACCCAAGGTTCTCAGACTGCCCTCCAGAGCACACGGGCAAGATAGCAGAGTCCCTGGCACACAACCATTCGTTCATGCAGCGAATGGTTGTTCACAGGTGCCGGCATTTCATCCGTCAGGTAAGGGACCTAGCACATGATGAGGTAGTAGTTGGCTGCAGAGCGTGGACCAGAGAGTACAGATCCAGCAAGCCCAACCCCTGCAGATGTGAAGGAAGTGACCGAGCCCCCTGCTGCGCCCCAACATGTGCCTCGGCCACTGTTGGTGTTCGGCCAGTAAAGCGAAAGAGGTCCATGGATGGTGGAAACATACCAGTGGAGCAGGTCCTGAGAGCAGCCACTGCTAACCTGAGGTTTTCAGACTGCCATCCAGAACACACGGACAAGATAGCAGAGTCCGTGGCACAAATTTGTTTGTTCATGCAGCGGATGGTTGTTCACAAGCGCTGGCCTTTCATCCGTCAGATAAGGGATTTAGCACATGATGAGCTAGTAGTTGGCTGCACAGCATGGACTAGACATTACACATCCACCAAGCCCAACCCCTGCAGATGTGAAGGAAGTGACCCAGCCCCCTGCTGCGCCCCGACATGTGCCTCGGCCTGCTGGTGTTCGGTCGGTAAAGCGAAAGA
Source organism: Ixodes scapularis (assembly GCF_016920785.2). Classification (NCBI taxonomy): domain Eukaryota; kingdom Metazoa; phylum Arthropoda; class Arachnida; order Ixodida; family Ixodidae; genus Ixodes; species Ixodes scapularis. The sequence continues at coordinate 108,414 of NW_024610108.1, read as the reverse complement.
GGTCCATGGATGGTGGAAACACACAAGTAGAGCAGGTCCTGAGAGCAGCCGCTGCTAACCCAAGGTTCTCAGACTGCCCTCCAGAGCACACGGACAAGATAGCAGAGTCCCTGGCACACAACCATTCGTTCATGCAGCAAATGGTTGTTCACAGGTGCCGGCATTTCATCCGTCAGGTAAGGGACCTAGCACATGATGAGGTAGTAGTAGGCTGCACAGCGTGGACCAGAGAGTACACATCCAGCAAGCCCAACCTCTGCGGATGTGAAGGAAGTGACCGAGCCCCCTGTTGCGTCGCGACATGTGCCTCGGCCTGCTGGTGTTCGGTCGGTAAAGCGAAAGAGATCCATCGATGGTGGAAACACCAGTGGAGCAGGTCCTGAGGGCTGCCGCTGCTAACCAGAGGATTTCAGACTGCCCTCCAGAGCACACGGAAGAGATAGCACAGTCCCTGGCACACATTCGTTTGTTCATGCAGCGAATGGGCAGTCACAGACACCTGCATTTCATCCGTCAGATAACGGACCTAGCACACACTGAGGTAGTAGAGAAACGACAGCCGTAGGAGGACAGGGAAAGGGAGGACATATAGAGGCAAGAGAGGGAGAAGCTGCTTGAGGCCGAGATGGAGAGATACGAAAGAGAAAAGCAGGAGGTGCAGGGAAAGGAGATGGAGGTCAGGCTGAGAGTAGTGGGATTCAGCTCGTCAAGTAGACTTTACGGTAGAACCAGAGACTTATGACTTCACTAATGACTGAGCATAGTGGGTGCTGCCACATTCCGTTCCACCATAAGTCCCAGCATGGCAGATGCTGTGCACCATCACAGGCAATGACGCGCTGTAATCGCGTCGTGTGAATGTGTGCTACGCGCGACGCCGCACGAAAACGGCAGGTCACGTGACATGGTCTCAGCGCCGGATTGGCATCACCTGCTGATGGAGTCGGCCGTGCTCCAAATTGTGGTCGCACGGAGTATAGGACATGAAGATCAGAGATGGTCGTGTGCTCTGTTGGAAGGTGGAACATGGTCTTCCTCATCCTATCTGCATTCTTTCTATTCGCACCTTTTTCTGTAACTGCCATCAAACTCACTCTCATTAAACTGCCTGATCCGCGTGACTTGCCATCATGGCTACCTTTTCACTAATTGCTGCTTTCTTCCGAGGCTTCACGTGCTTTCACTGTGCTTCTTGGTTTGGCCCGTTGCTGGAAAGCGTTAGGGGTCTCCTTGATCATCATTGTCTCGAGCCAGATGGCTTGCTTGCTTTTCTAAATGCATGTCTTGGTTGTGGGATCTGCTGGTGCTTGCAAATAAGTTAGGTTATGGTATATGTTTGTTATTACGGTTTTATGGTCGAAGCCTATGATGCTGGTTCGAGACGAACATGATGTCAAGAGGTTTGGATTTTTGCTGGTGCTGTAAAGGTCTGCCAGTCTCCATGTGGTCGAACTGGAGTGTGTTGGTCAAGTGGGAACTGGTACGTTGGAAATTTGCATTTCAGCTTAAAACAAATGCGAGAAATTCTTCTTGCCTCCCTTTTATACCTTTAGTTCAATCAAATGGCCCAGTGCCCCAAATGAACGTTTTTTTCTCAATGGCATAAAGACGGCCTAAATGCCTCCGCTCTAGGTCCGTAAAACATTTAGCGCCTTTATTTGTGAACTTTGTTTGAGGAAAGTAATTTTTCTTTTTATGTTCTAAAAACACGTCCATCACCTAGGTGTCAGATTTTTAAACGTTTTTTAAAGATGCCTTTAATCTGTCAGGTCCACACTGTAGTATAACGATGGAAGAAAAACAGGAGTGAGCTTTCTTATCTAGGAAAACAAACACACGCATAGTCAAAAACCATTCCACACAAGTTTTAAGGGGGGACACCATTCAGAAAACATTTCTGCAAAAAAAGTTGATTTTGAAAAATGTCATAATTACATTCACCAACATCAAGAGATTATTCCCAGAAAGTTTCATTAGCCTACACTGCATAGTTAATTTCTTATAAATTATTTTCGGGCCACCGATGCTAAAGGAAAGATAGAGGTTGGAGCATTTTGAACACATTTTTCTCTATTCCACTTTTTGGCATAAACTTCACTTTAGGAAAACTATCGTTCTGTTACTATGTAACTTGGATTCATTTTTTTTATTTTTTGGGGTGAAATTTTAAGGGGAGATAGCTATGAGCTAGTATTTTTTTTTTGTCATTTTTATGCTCAAGAACTAAAATGTTTGACAAAGAATGGAAATCTAAAAAAACTGGATTTGTGTTTATGTGGCTTTCTTGTCATCAAAGATGGTATAATATAGAAATATAGGTCCACAGCTATCTGCTCTGAACTGTCCTAAAACAATATAACACATGGAAACGACAAATTTATAAATAATTTCAAAACGATAGCTGTTCTTGGGGCAAGTTCCGGCATGAATTGGCAACATTGAACAAAATAGGTGGACGATCCAGGATTGATCTGTTTATCTGCCGAAATAAGATCCAATTCATTCATTTCTTTGCGTCGTCAGTTGCATATTGCACCGTTGCACTCGTCGCTGCCATTCTTCTGCAGTTTGCGACATGGACGGCATCTTGCTGGGGGATATCCAGAAAAAGCGGTTCAGCGTACGCCACCTGCAATTCGCATCTGGCGTGCGTATGTGTATGTTTAGTGTAGGGGAAGGCACCACAGCGTCGTTGCTCAGGCAGGTGCAACGGTGGCGACTGAAGTTGAAGTTTGCAGTTTTGTACATTGGAGGACACGACCTGGTGAACAGCCAGCCACCGGACGTGATCGTAGGCAACATCCTGGTACGTTGGGTATTTTTGACCTCATATTCGTGTTAGTGGCCACACACCACGAAATTCAGACACTGCAACTTGTTCACTTATTCAGAGGTCCTTGTGGAGCACCTGCGGAGCATTGCGAGCACCATTTTCGTGTTCAAGGTGCTGCGAAGGTGCTGGGTCAACCAGAAAGCTGAGGGCCACAGACTACTGATGAACCGTGTGGTGGCTGCCGCCACGCTGACTGCGCCGGCAGAGGGCAAGGCGCCCGACGGCAGCGCCACGCGCCGGCAGGGCGCAGCTTGGGGGGGAGGCGCAGGGGCATTAAGGGTCGAGACGAGGAATAAAGAAGACGTAAGAAATCCTTCCTTGTTGTTACGTGTTTTTCCGGGGTGGACCGCACGGACGAGAGCACGGGCCTTCCAGGCTGTGGGCATGGAAACCTAGAACCGCCACCTCGCAAGAAACGTGAGGCGGATGGCTGACGTCTTCCTCATCAACCCGAATGTAACCTGTGCCTTTTATCTGTAGTCTAGTAGAATTGGGCAGGGGCCACTGGCCTCTCTGTGGTGTCTGCAGTCTAAATAGATATCTGTCACAGAATTCAACTATTTTTTTTTTAATCTTTTGTTAAACTTTTTGCAAGGGAGCGCATCCGGTCGTCGGAAGCTCCCTTGCCCCGCACGTTGAGCGGCAGGGTTCGGGCCCCGTCCACTTTTTGTTTTATGACCCCTGGCCCCCTCGTCGGTTGAGCGGGAGAGTTCGGGCCTCGTCCGCTTTCTGTCTTATGGCCCCTTGCCCCCCTCTCCCCCCCCCCCCCCCCCCCCCCCGTCCCGAAGACGTTTCTCGCAGGGCTGTTAGTTGGAGGCAATGGGCCGACTCGCTTCCCGGAATGTTCGGAATAGCTTCCAGATGTTCGAGCGGGGGTGCGCTTTATGGTTCGCTGGGGTAGGCTCACTGTGGGGCTTGCCGATGTGACGTGTGTTTTTTTTTTATATGTATTTTGTTGTTGCCGCTGCAGAGAAACAATTATTTTTTGGGCAAGGAAGAGTGGTGTCTGCCGCTGGAATTTGGGAAAGTGAGGACCTCGGCTTGATTCCGAGCCGAGTGGCTGAGTCAAGGCAGTGTGTGCGAAGACTTGGCCGGAGGGTGAACGCAACGCGAAGTCTGGGCGTCCCGCCCAGACTTCGCGTTGCGTTCACCCTCCGGCAGTAGCGACGGAAGGCTGAGCGCGGGAGGAGTTTGGGCTCCCTGGTCCAAGCGCTGCTTTAGGCGCCCAAGTGTGTGTGCGTTCATGGGTGAGTGAGTGCCTGTGCCGAGGAGCCACGCCGACAGCACCCAAGCGCACATCGACCTCCCGAGTTCGGTCGGCATCGCAAGAGGCCGCATCAACCCCATCACCCACCGGACTCAGGTTCGCACCACTCACCCCCATATTACTTTGTATAGTTTATCCCTCCTTTAGTTGTTTTTTTTTAATTTGAGGGCAAGTGCTTAGATTGCAGAAAAATTTCTTTCTGAACGAGCGCTGTGTTTTCATGTACAGATATTATCATACAAGATAAGTCGCGCCTCAGCGCTTACTCTGTGGGGCGGTCCGTTGTGTCTTGCTGTCGGAAGTTTTGTTTGTTTTGTTTTATGGATTGTCTATCGGATTTTCAGTAAACCATCTTGTGGTTGAAAAGAAAAGAGTCTGTGTTGTTCCTTCTCCCCTCACCGTGTGTCCGTCACCAGGGCGTGGCCCTATCGTCCGATCAGCTGTCCTATCAAAATTATAAATTTGTTTGCATAGGATATCATTTTGATTTTTTATTGTTAATTTTCATCGAACCTGTGACAATGTCCTTGTCATGAAGTGTCCTATTCATAAGGATTGAGTTTCACGCAAGAAGGTGGACGCAAATATGTGCAAGAGCGTGAGTTCCTTGATCAGGAAGCATTCGTAACACCAAAAATTCAGAATTAACAATTATCACAATCATATATGCACCGACTATTCCTTGCGGTAACAAAGAAGTTGCTTAGCTTGTGGCTTGGCGATCCCTTGCATGTGCGTCTCGGTTTCGCAGACCGAAGACAGTTGTCCAAATTGAACCTCTCTGGTTACAAAAGTGCCAAAAGATTTTGCTCGCAAACCAAGAAGCACAACGGAGGTTGACCGCAGGAAAGCGATGGAGTTCAGACTTTTATTACCTTACACTGGGCCGGCAGTGTTGAAGTCTGTCCTTCACCCTGGCCTTTACATGAACTTCCTCCCTTTGCACTGTGTTACATTTCTTGTGTCAAGTCCCAGCTTAAGTCATCAATATGTTTATCATGCGGAGCCTCTTCACCACCACTTCGTAAGGACTTTTGCAAAGCTGCATGGAGATGAAAAGGTGTCATACAATGTTCACTGTGTGTCGCATCTCGCAGCTGATGTACGAAATCAAGGACCATTAGATGCATTTAGCACATTTCCTTTTGAGAACAATCTGCAGCACTTGAAGGGACTTCCCCAGAGCCATGCTCAGCTCTACAACCGCTTAAAGGAGCAGGGGGGTCAAGTGGACGCAGCCAGGATGTCTCTAGACAGTGTCCAGCTAACAAATAAGCATGCAGATGGACCTATTCCACCAGCTTGTAGGCCGCCTGCATCACGCAGGTCTTTAACCTGCGTGATGCAGGTTAAAGACCCCCCCCCCCGGGCTGGCGGTCACAATTCTGCACTGGCTAATATTCTAGCACGTCCGGGACGCTCACCAACTTCGCAGAATCTAGATATCACACCCTAACTTTTCTAAACTCGATTTCATGAAAACCAGTGAGTCGTGAAAACGTTATTTGAAACTGAAACTGTGGAAAAACTTGAAAATCGGACTTCGAACTTTGAAAACTTGGACTAAAAAAAAAATTCAAAATCTTCAGTTTTTTTTGTTTTTTTTTTTTATTTAGCGTTAAAAGAGAATCGAAACCTTCGAACTTTTCAAACTTTATGCAAAAAGAAATTCGAAATCTTCGAATTGTTCGAACTTCGTGTCTATAAAAATTCGAAGCGTTCGAAGTTTTCGAATTTTTTTTACACAGAATTTTGAGATCTTCGAATTTATCGAACCTGAAGTAAAAAATATTCGAAATATTCGAATTCAAAATTTTGGAAACCGTGAAAGCTTCGAAATTTTCGAATTCGAAACTCCGCTGTGGTCAAAAGTTGCGAATTTTTTAAATCGAACCTCGGTCGGTATGAAAATATCGAATTTTTCGAAATCGAACCTCAGTTCGCTTCGCAAATATCGAAACCTTTCGAAATCGAACCTAGGGTGGTTCGCGACATCCCTACTGCAAACTAAATTGTCCTTAGGAATGTACAGGCAAATACCATGTAAGCCAATACTGGCAACTCCCGCAGATCGAGGGCGAAAAGCAATCGCAGCGCCCCTGGCGAGCTCGGAGTATTCGCTAGCAGACGAATTCTCCACAATGCATTGGTTTTGCCTATCTCCGTGCAAGGTGAGCAACGAAAAAAAAATGGTCACGGGTATTCGCTGCTTTGAATGATAAAAAGTAGGTTCCACCTCATGAGTCAAGGATATTTTCTTCGCGAGGGGAAGATGTTACAGCTTGTAGGGTGCAATTTTCGGGCTCTCCCGAACAAAACATTCCGACAGAAGACTCGGAACTTATGTCTGCCAGGCGAGACACGAATGTACCTTCGCCGTCTTTCTTTGAAAGGGGTAATGTAAAAAACGTCTTAGAACATTGCTACGTTTCAACTTTACTGTGCATATCGATCAGTTTTTTTGTTGTTTTTTTGTTGTTGCAATTTCAATTTCTCACGATTGTATTGCTTACAACCGTTTCGTCGAATAGGCGAGCTGGCTACACCCCGATCGTCTCTGGATGAAGAAGCAAAAGGCAATTTCGAACCACGTACCTTACTGCGATGTCAGTATGCTCTGGGAAAAGATGATTGTGCAATCTGACGCTATTACTGAAACTAATAAAAGCGGAGTTACAAAAAAGAACACCCGGTGGACGGTCGTGCACCTCCTTCCATTTTTCAAAGTCTACTTTCTTTTTATGTTTGAGGCGACGGTACGCCGTCGTTGTCTTTCTTCCTCCTGCGTTTATGTTTTATTTTGCTTTTTTTCTTTCTTGTGCGTACTTGACGTTCGAACCATCGCGTATTTTGCTTTGCCTTGTTTGGCTTAGTTTTTACTTTCTTTCCTTCGCTTCGTCGCTTACTGCCACCGGTTCGTCTGCTACGCTATGCCTGAACATTTGGAGGGCCGTCTGCAACTTTGTTGTTATTGTTGTTTTTCCCCTGTCGTCTATGATAACCTCCTATGTTCGCCTTCGATTGAGTTTCTGATCCGAAATCTTCATATGTACTTTTTGATACTTAATAAATATATTAAGGAGTGTAAGCTCGTTATCCATTTCTATTTGGATTTTATTTGAGTACGCGGTCCCGTCTGCTATGAGTCATAGTTGGTTGATCAACCGGCCGCCTTCGGGCATACACCAGTGCATACTTGGAGATGGCAGGCATGCCGTGTGCCTGCCATCTCCACTGCGAAAACAAGTTTTTCTGATGTGGTGGAAAATGCTTCTTCCTCTTCCCGAAGACAAAGCAAACGTGAGTAATTAAGTTACTTCAAATTAAACTGGAACAGCTATCCAAGTCTGGCTTCAAAATCGCCACTCACGCCTCAACAAACGAATATTTCACCAAACGAAAGTTCAGCTGAAAACGCACTTGAGGCCGCTGATCGACACACAAAACAAAGGCACGGTGTGCAAGGATTGCCTAGACATGTACGCCAACAAGTATACTGGAATGTACTTTTGAACTGCTGCGCCAAGCGAGCAAACAAACAACCTCTCAAAGTCACTGGGAAAAGAAAAGCGAAAGCAAAAAAGGTCACACACTGCTAGCACGTACCAGATTGCAGCTCTTTTGTTCTTAGTCCCTACCAACGCCGCGAAAGCAAATAAACAAACGTGTAATGTGCACCTGAAAAAAAAAAAAAAAAAAAAAATGAAGCTCTTTTTTTTTTTGTAGTTTTGTCGTGTTGCTTCCGCTTTGTTTGTTCTGGACTCAACACCGAGGGCAAGCACCACCTGTTAATTTTCAACCGACGACCCGTGCGATCGTCGTCGTTGAAGAAAATCTTTGCTGGGTAATTTGTATTTTTGTATCGTCTCCTAACTTCTTCGTTGCAATCGCCGGCCGCTGTGCGCGACTGTTCTCCATTTTTTATTTTCGTCTGGGATGGGACCTTATCTTTTCTGCAGAGTTCGGAAAGTGTTTGCACGGTCATTTTTCTCGTTACTTTTTGTTTTTTAATGCTGCAGAGGATGGTGTACTTCCTCTGGTAATTTTAACATATTGTTTGCGCACGTTTTAATAATCACCTATTCAGGTAAGAAATTGTGACAACACAGTTTGTAACGGATAAACAGTAACTTCTTAAGACATAGTTTGAGTGGCTCAACGCCTTTTTTCCGCTTCCCAGGTGCACTTCAAACGCGTGTGATCCCCCCGAGTGGCGTACGAGACCTCTAAATAAACTGCTCTATCTTCGTTTATGCGCGCGTTGTTATTTATTTGTCGTTGTAGTTGCAATCAGCGGATTCTGCTTTGCAAATGGGTTGACTGTAATGAGTTATTTCAGCTGTTAGGGTGAAGAAACGGGGCACGCAAAGCTCGAGGACGTCGCGGAGCCTATACTTCTCTATTGCGTTGTCCGCTTCCGTAGACTCCGAGTCCGCTAGAGGCGCCACTGTCACGTTCGCCGCATTTCCCATAGGTTTTCAGAGGAGTTACCAGAATTGGCGAAGCTATATCGTATTTGGTACAGGTTTTTCAAGTCGGATATCGACAGCATATATGACAATTCCAGGGGAAGCACATTGCTGTTCGAGGCAAGGTCAAGAGTGTTGCATTGCAGGACATACAGAGCTAGATACCAAGAAGTAGACATGTCATGCACAGCGTGTGGGGAGAAGGATGAAACAGCTGAGAACTTTATTTTAAAGGGCTTCGCCCTGCAGTTGCTTAAGGTGCGGCTGATTTTAAGGCACTGGGTTTTAAGGGTAGCGAGGAAAAGGTATACTTTGGGAGTGTAGAAAAAATGAAACAGAGGTTGTCTGATTAGTGGTACAAGTCGAGGGATGGCTGAACTTTCCTCCTTTCCTCTTCGTGGTGACCTCTATGGTGGAAGGCACGTGCCATCGGTTGAGAAGAGGCGCTGCAATCACACGGAACCTAAGTTTTGGAATGGTTATCCTAAAAAGGCTTCTCCTTGAATTTCGAGGTGCATAGTAATAATTAACATATAAAATTAAGAACAATGGCTAGATGGTGCGAGCCACCATCTTATTTTAAGGGGTTCAGCCATATCCATCCATCCATCCCTCCTGTGATGAAGAAGTCCATCTGTCCCTCTCAGCTGCAGATGGATTTCAGGTGCGTTGTAAAAGATGCCTTCCTTTATAAGTGCCGAAGAGGGCGTTTTCGTAGTACTGTCGCACATTCGCCTGCACCAGACTGCTGCACTTAACGCAATTAAGTGGGATTGTGCTGACGCACGACGAAGTCAAGTTCACCAATCTCATCAACGGCAGTTCGTATGCACTGCCCGAACCTTTAGCCGTGCACCTCCCGGCTTTCGGGAAAATCTTTCTCGCAAGCGGTGCAGCGCCGAAGCTTAGGCTTGTGCCTCGAACATACGTGGATGCCAACGGAATAGTTGGGTTCTTCGGTCGCATAGGACCAACTTGAATTCATAAGTGAATTTTTTCAGAATAAGGCATCTTTTGGCAAATATTTAAGACAATTTAAATTTATATTTTAGATCCGAGATTGTACATGCAGAGCATGTTATGCTTGTACACTCCTAACACAAACTTTAACACCCTCCTGTTGCAACTCATGTTTTTGCATTGCGCCCGGAATTTGTTTGAAAAACAAGAAATCAAAATTGTGATTTTGAGCGGGAATTTAAAAAAAAATAATTATCCTCGAGTTTTTCCTTACCTTTTTTGCAATTCATCCTTGACAGCCCGTATAGTTCTATATTTACAGACATGTTGCATTATTTTGTAATAAATTAAAAAATAAGCATGTAAATAGTTCTATGTTTCAGTTAATTACCATAGGGGCTTCAGCAGTGGTACGCGAGCACCGAATGCCCTGGTGGACGTTTGTGGTATCACTTCACTAACGCCCAAGCATCAGATATTGTTGATTCAAATAGATATTCCCAATCTGTTGTTCATGGGGAACCAATCTGGCTATTTAGGCTACTCCATCTTTATGATTAGTAGAAAAAATTGAGCGTGCCAGATGGGCGTTTTTTATGCATGTCATGCAGCACAGATATTGAATTAGAGAGCTATCACGAAACGAATTTGCATAACTACGAAGAGCCCCATGTCTACTAACTGTGCAAATTTTGGCCCTTTAAACCCAACACTGTCGAGACCAGTAATAATGAAGTTGGTTATAAGGAAACAGCGGCTAGAGCGAAGTTATTACGATTTCCCATTCCCTTTTTCAATATATTTAACTCTGTTTTTAGCGAAGGAAATTGATCGGCTCCCGCGGATATAATGAATAAAAAATGGTACGGTAATGAAAAAACATTATACTGAAGAGAAATTTTACAATAAATAAAAAAAGTTTCTAAGTCTCAGACGGCCGCACCTTGCTGCTGCGGCAGAGCCACCACCCAGAACGGGCCACAGACGACGCTGCAAAGGCCACCGGCAGCAGCCTCTACATCGTCGTCCGCTCCCCCTTCCTTATCAGTGAAGCGGCTTTTCCGCACCGCCCGCATTGAAGCCGTCGTGGCAGGCCGATAGGGGCATTCGGAGTGCTATAGCAACAATGCACCGGCAGAGATGATGGAGAGAGCCTATATTGGAGAGAGACCAACTCCAACCATTGGGAGCACTTGGCTGCATTAAGTATGGCTGCATTCGGTCATCACATGGCCGGTGTGGAGAGAAAACTGGGCATAGAGGTGGACGCATTTGCAGAAGGGGAACACTTCTGGGTTTTGACTCCTTGCAGGCTGTAACTTCAAAGGTTCAAAGGTTCAAAGGTGTTTATTGGCTAAAACAACCATACGACCGAGAGCCTGAGGCAATCAAAAGGCAGAAGCCCGTGCATACATATGCTGATTTCCTCCTCGGCCATACGTTAACAGATGAAATGGAGATGTTGGAATGTAATTTACAAAAGGGTGAGAATACTTAGTCTAATGAAGAGAGTAGGTGTCATGGTGATTCCGCACCAGATCTTTAAATTCGTCTACGCTTGGGGCCTGGCGAGCAGCATCTGGTAAGTGATTCCACAGGGTAGGCGCTTGGACAAAGAGGGAGGTAGAGGCACTAATGGTGCGGGCAAAGCGCTGTTCAAGTTTCGAGGGGTCTCGCCTAGACCTCCTCAAGTAACCATCGGGGATGGGACAGACACCATGTAGGTACCTGTAGAGGAGGACCCGTCTGAAGAACAGTCGACGTTTATCAAGTCTGGACTACCGGAGGGATTGCAGCCGCCTTTCATAGGGTAGCTTGCTTGCCCTCTTGTCCTGCAAGTAGAGTGCTGTCTTTGTGGCCTTTCTTTGCGTCGTCTCTAGTCTCCTCTGTAGGTCAACCTGGCGGGGGCTCCAGACAGAGGAGCAATACTCCAAAACCGGCAGTACAAGAGCCGTGTACAGTGTACAAAAGGCATGGCTTGGCATCTCTCTTGTTGTCCTGGTTATGAAGCCTCTCAGTTTGCTCGCCCTTTTACAGACGTAGTCAACGTGCCTTCTAAAGGACAGGGTCTTGTCAAACCAAACACCAAGAATCTTAGTGTCTGTGACCTCTTATATGCGCTTCCCTTGTGCATTGTAGACGACGTCGACGGGTTTCTTTTTTCTTGATATTTTAAGGTACACAGTTTTGTCTGGGTTGAGGAGCAGTCCGTTGACTTCTGACCACCTGCAGATCTTGTGCAGATCGGACTGCAGGATTTGGCGGTCGTGAGAGGAGTGGATTATGCGGTACAGTATGTGATCATCTGCATACCGAAGAATGTTAGATTGTATGTCGACCGCAAGGTCGTTGATGTAGAGGGTGAAGAGGAGTGGCCCTAAAACAGAGTCCTGAGGTACACCCACTCTGACATTGTGCCATTGGCTAAAGGCACCGTGGAAGTTAACTCGCTGACGGCGATTACCCAGGAAGTTCGATACCCATTTAAGGGTTGCTCCGGATATCCCAAAGCCTGGGAGCTTGGTAAGGAGGTGGTCATGGTTCACACTGTCGAAGGCCTTCGAGAAGTCTATGGACAGAACATCTGCTTCCTTCGAGCTGTCCAGGGCACTGCTCAGGTCGTGGTGCAGGAGAGAGAGCAGAGTTTCGCAACTCCGCCCCTTCCTAAAGCCATGTTGAGAGCTGCATAAAAGGTTGTTGACTTCTAGGTGCGTGGATATTTTACTACAAATTAAGGTTTCAAATATTTTGCAGAGGATGCAGGTGAGGCTTATTGGCCGGTAACTTTCGAGATAGTTCAGTGGTTTCCCCGTTCCTTTGTGGACAGGGGTCACATGCGCTAGCTTCCAGACATCAGGGATGAGTGCCCTGGAAAAGGAGTAGTTGTACAGGTCTGCCAATGGGGGCGAGAGTGCCGCAGCACAGGCCTTCAGCAAAAAGGGGGGAATGCCATCTGGGCCAGGGGAGGCGCCAGGTTTCAGCTGGGAGATGGCAGCCGCAACGTCCTCGGTGGTAACGGGTGACGGGACGAACATAGGAATTGACTCTGTGCGGTTGTGCTTCTCAGCAGGGGGACTTTCAACTTGGGGAGGAGGGCAGGAGTTGTTAAACGCCGGCACAGCATCGCTGAAGTGTTGGCCAAAGGAGTTGGCGATGACCTGAGCATTGTCAGTGCATGTACCTCCTATTTGAAACTGGGTAGCAACACTGTTACGTCGTAATGATCCGTAGAACTGCCAGAAACGTCTGGGGCATGTTCTTGCCTGGCTTGCCATGTCGCAGAGGTAATTCCGATAGGATACTCTTATCTCCCTTTTCAGCTGTCTCAAGAGATCCTTGTATGCCGCCCAATGAGTGGCATCCTGTGTTTTTGAGGCCCTTTTGAAGAAGCGCCTAGTCTTGCTTGATAGCTGCTTGATGAGTCCAGTTATCCATGGTTTGCCTTTCTTGTGTTTGGAAGAGATCATAGTATGCGTAGAGTCTCTCCATGCAGCCCAGAACATATCATAGAATAGGTCCCGTGGGTTGTAGTCTGTCAGAAAGTCCGTGCAGAGAAACCAAGGAGCCAGGGCAACAGAGCGTTCCAGTGAGTCACGTCCGTCCTTGTTAAACAAGATTGCCTGCTTTGAGATTATTTGTTTTCTTGTGCAGCTGAAGTTCCAGGAGGAGGAGATTCCAATGTGTTCAGAGTTAGATAGCGGGGGAGTGTCAGACACAGATAGTAATTGGGCAGGGTTCCGGCAGAGAAATAGGTCTAGGGTGTGACCCAAAACATTGCCACGGACGTGCGTTGGAAAGCGGACAATCTGTGTGAGGTTTGCATACTGCATCCAGTCCAGGAACTTGGCCTCTGTCTCATTTGTTGGCATCGGATCAACAGAATTCCAGTTGATGTGGAGGTTGAAGTCCCCAGTTAACAGAATGTTCATGTGTCCTTCTTTACGGGAGCTGATCCGATCGAAAACTGCGCACAGCTCAGCGAAGACATCATGACCTGTATTGGGGGCCCTCTACAGTGAACCGAGAAGCAGTTTTCCGCCTCGGCAGTTAAGTTCGGTCCAAACCAGCTCGGAGTTGGGAGCCTCTAAGTCCGCACGGCGCACAGGGGAGAATTTACGTTTTACGGCGACGAGGACGCCGCCTCCACGTCCACTTCGGTCTCTTCTGAACACGGCGAACTCGGGGCCAAATATTTCATGGTCCGGAACAGAGTCACTAAGCCACGTTTCGCACACGCACAATGCATCGGGTGAATTACAGGCCAGGTCGGATTTGAGTTCAGGTACCTTGTTCAGGAGACTTCTTGCGTTGTAGCACTGCACGCGGAAGGGCCCAGGGTTGCAGTGGATATCGCCGGAGAGTATCAATAGTCCAAGTAGCATAATTTTCGTGGTACTGACGGAGTGGCTGGTTTTAGGCCTAGTGGGCCGAGGAAGCAGGCGTTTACCGTCCCGGACTGTTGATTCGGGCGAGACCCGCTGTTCCGCAGCAATCACTTCGGAGACATTCATTCTTTCGCTTTGACAGAGAACGACGAAAAAGCACAACATGGTGAAAAGAGCAGGAGTCCAGCTCAGCTGCCCTGATCTGCGACCGGCTGACGCCATGACACTTCTTCTTCTTTCTTGTTCTTGTTCTTGTTCTGCAAACGCAGCCCACAAACCAGATGATTGAGCAGTTGCCCCTCTCTCAAATCTAGGCTTTCTACACCAACGAAGGACGAGCTTGAGCGCAAACTTGGTGCCATGCGTGCTTCTTTGTTTGCTTCATGTTCAGTGTTGGTATCGCTGGTCGGCGTGGGCGCTCTTGCGCGGAAGTCTAACTTCGCTGAAGCACCGATTCGGCGAGTCATCGCCACTGAACGATGAAGAGTCCCGGCACCGCCGGCACCTCAATGGGGAAGTCGAAGGCAATCTCCTTGAAACAAAAGGTGCCAATCTGATCGAAGTGCCGATAAACGTAAAGAATGCCGTGCACCGCCGGTATCCTAGAGCGGTGGCCGTCGCAGCTGTCAACACGGTCCGTACGTAGCTCGCAAGATCTTTTCTCGATCGGAGGCTCTCGCAGTTGGCGAGAAGCAGCTCCGATCTTGAAGAGCGCGCGTGCAAGGAAGCCTCGACCGCTTTCTGCAGGCACGATAACCCGTAACAACCCTTTCTTTCTTTTTTTTTTATTTTTTTTTTGTGGGGGGGGGGGGGGGTTTAGGAGTACAGATATAACGAAGAAGCGGATATAGCAAAGTGATTTCCAGTCCCGTTGATTTCGTCAAACTGATCTCGACAGTATCAAAAAGAAGTATGCCCGAGGAAGATCTTCCCCTAAATGCACGACTCAGGATAGACATGCCCAGTTAAGTATTGCAAAGATTAAATTCCAAAGGCGTTCCTTTGAAAGGCAGCTATAATTTTTTCCTTTCTTCACTTCAAGCACCTGGCACATGGCTCATCTCGGCGAGCCGTCGCCAAGAGCTACTGTCACAGCCTCTCATTTGCCAGCCAGGGTGTGCAGGAGACAAGTCAAGGACTGCGAGAAGTCCTAACACCATCGTACATGCATGCCCGAACTGAAGAGGTGTGAAGAGAAATTACAGATGCTTTTAATGACCCCCGAAAATTTCCGAAACTCTGCACGTGCGACTGACGGTAAACACAATGCACTGGAAGCTTGTGGATCGGCAACCATCAACTACAAATAAACGCACAGCATCATCCTTTTGGCAGTGGGTAATGCTCATTACAAATTTTTTATGGTTGACATTGGCGAATTTGGCTCAAGCAATGACAGTGTCCAACAGTACCTCATTGGCCAGAAAATTTCAGGTACTCTCCAGCTTCCTTGTCATCCACGAAAAATACCTTTCGTGTTTCTAGTTCGAGACGAGACATTTCCCCTTATGGAGAAGTTCACGAGAACTTATCCGAGCCGAACCCCGACACTCCTGGAACATTGTTTCAGCTAAAGGCTGTCGAGGGCTTGACGCATTTCTGAAAATGCATTTGGCATTTTAGTTGCACGGTGGAGGCTTTTCCAACAAACAATTCAGGCAAACCTCAAGGCAGTGGATAACCTTCCGTGCTCTAGAGTATTGCTTCACAACTCTATGAGAACATGCAACAACGCCAGGTGCGCCCCGTGAACGAATCCGACGACAACTTTCCAGACGGGCAGTCGGAGACAAGTGCTCGTAACTCGGGCCTTCGAAACCTAAGGCCATTGAACGGCAAACGTGAGTCTCCAAAAGCTAATGATGTTTGTCTAGCTTTTAAACCCATTTCTGGTTGGCGGCTGGGGAAGCGCAGTGGCAGCTTAAGATGGTGACCTGTGGATCTCGCCGCAACACGCTTTGAGAAGTTTAATGCACACATTATTCTTTCTTTCAAGCTCTCTTTACCACTAACATAAATGTGAGTCCCTTCACTCCATGTTGTAACCAGCCCAGAAAATTTGATAAAAATGTTTCCGCACTGGGGCACGACGGGGACCTTTCTTCATCCCTTCAGACATGGCTAGAGCCCTGCATAACCACGGATTATCCGCGGATATCCGCAGTAAACGGGCGGATGCGGATAAAAATTAGACAAATTTTAGCGAATTGCGGATCGGATGTCTGGGGCTGCGGATGCGGATATCCACAGATCCGGATCTAAATTTTTACCTGGTGGCATTCAGTTCGTCGGCTGACGTTTCATCAACAGACCATTTCGTCGACATGCGACGTTTGACTGGAAGTCTTCCCGTGTTTGTTTCATCGTAAAACATGAGACGTTTCATCGCACACAGCCGTGCTATTTTCGTAACAAACTTTTTGCGTCTTGCCAAGAGGGAGGGGGGCACGGTTTAGTTAAGCACGCCTTAATGAATCACGCGCTAGCTTTTAGCGGCTTAGTGAAGAAGTGCGTTGTAGACAAAACATCACGGGGACATGGGCCCACAAAACGTACAGCGTGTCCATAAAATGTATGTCCATGAAAAGTTGTCCACAAAACGTGTTTCCACAAAACGCGTTTCGAAGAAACGATAGGAATCCTAAGAAAGATGTGATTCTGACTGAAGATCCCTTCAGTTAGTGTTCCATCTCGTCAAAAATGCTATTTATAAAAAAAGTAAAGAATACATGGTGGCAATCGTCTCCAGAAAGCTAGTACACTGGCAGGGAAAGAGCGGAAAACTTTCTTTGGGAAAAGAAAACCTCAAACGTAAAAGTCAAAAGAAAGTAGAAGAGACCTCCCCCTCTCCACAAAGAGTAGTGTGGTCATGATTCCAAAAACAAAACAAGTGCCCCGACGGCGAGCGCGACCCTGTGGTGCCACGGTTTGTAAACTTTCGGAATCAACAGCGCACGCACATAGGAAGCCCATGAACTGCCTGTGTGTTTCTTTTTTGTATGCTTAGAGTCCTAGCCAAAAAGTCTGGTGGTTAATATTCGTCCAACTGCGCCGTAGCCGGACGACTATGAACCTCTCTTTTTAATTGTTTGACGGAACGACAGGACGAGCGCTGACTAACGACCGATTCCAAAACACGTGCGGGAAGGTATTTATCGGACAGACGGGGCAGTGCCTCAACATTTGCCTGCGGGTGCACCGGAGTTCTTTAACAGAAACAGGAAGCTCCCACTTGGCGTTACACTGCAGGGACTGCGCCTGTACACCGTTACTTGACAAGGCCATTGTTTTGTATAAACACAGGGACCAAAAAGCTTGATTGTCGAAGCTCATAGAATAGAGGAGGAGGGGCCAGCCTGCGTGAGTCAGGCTTCCTTGAATTTGCTCGACAGTGAGGTCGAATGTTTAGATCGGGGATGACGCACATAGAATTGTGTAACAGATAGCACCCAATCTTGTGAGGCGCATGCGCATTTCCATCGTGATTGGAGAGTCGTGTTGTTGTACGTTTCCTTCGTGATTTCCTGATAATAAACCTTTCAGTTGTTAGTCAGCGCTCGTCCTGTCCAGTTCCTTCCTCTATCCCTGTAAAATTCGCGCTGTTCCATTATGAATACATACCAATTCGCCCAACTATCCTGTTTGACAATCACATAACTCAGATAATTTCTTTTTTTCGACGCACAGTGTCTCGGGAAGGCTGATCGCTTTTAATATAATTACAATGAAACTGATAATGATAAAATGACATCCCCTTTCAATGGTCACACAAAACTTTCTTTGTACAAAGATAAGCAAACAGCTTAAAAAGTGCTATTTGTATTTTGTTTTCATTCACGCTTGGTGTTTTGTTATACAATGAATACTTGGATTGTGAGTCGGATGTGGTTCCACATTTTGTGGATGTGGTTCGGATACGGGTACAAAGTATGCGGATGCGGGTCGGATACAATAATGTAAAAAGTTTGAGGATGCGGTTCGGATGCGGATCCAAAGTCTGCAGATGCAGATCGGATGCGCATAATCAAACTGTTATCCGAACAGGGCTCTAGACATGGCATACACATTTGTGTATTCGACTTTGCAAATTTATTTACTCTTTAGATGTGGGCCTGTACCGCTGGAGACAGGTTGTACACGATCGTGTACACCTTATGGAGCGGGTTGGTGGCGCCATCTGCCGTGGCTGCCTTTAACTACAATTAATAACACCGTTGCAAGATGGATGCCTCCTTGTTCTACAGCGACGCGGGTGGCGAGTGGCTCCGAAAAACAAATCTTTGCTTAATTGGATGTTTTCTGACGAGACTTGCTGCATGCCTAAGCATTCCAAAGATGCTAATGAATGTAACACAGTAGCTTGAAATGTTAGGATGCAGTAATTGCTTCTCTAACGGATTAGTGAGTTTCGCAAACACATGTGTCAAAAATTGGACGTTTAGTGATTTATACAGTGCAAGGTCGGTCTGCCAGGATCAGGCGACACTGGTTTACACTGTAGATGAGCAATTTCGCCAGTGCAGTACGACTGCTAACCTGGGGTCTTTAACGTGCGCCACGCAGTAGTGATACACGACCGCACGCCGGTACGATGCTCATCCAGATCGAAACGGGCAGGGGTGGGGCTCGAACCCAGGATCCCTGGGTTCTGCAGCGCGATCTTTCGCTCCACGCGCGTCGAGCTGGGTATGCGCTTTAGCCCACTCGGCCAGCGATCCCCCCACGTACAGCGTGCCGCTATGGCCACATTGTGCAAAAATGTGCTTCGAAGAAAACATTAGTGCTATAGTGCCGTTAGCATTCTTGCAAGGAGCTTTTCATTGGAAATTCATATATTCTAGTGACAATGTGTTGCTTCTTCCCAATTCAGACATCCGAAATCATGCGAGAAATCGCACGAGGGTCGGCAGTGCCACAGCACAGAGGTTGCTAATGCAAATTTCCGATGGAAATGCATCCGATGTCGGCCTCTCTGTTAAGGAGGACAGAGAGCCTCATCGATCTGCGAGTACAGGCGCTTTAAATATTTGGATGACATTGTTAACTGCTTAGCTAAGTTAAAGAGAATGCCTTTTGTCACTTAGGTCAACCCCCTGGAACACGAGGCAGGCCTTCAGGGCTGCAACAGCCGGCTCCTGCTCCAGAGGAAAATGATGAAGCGGAGGAAGCGCGTAATCAAAAGGTGCAGCCTGTTTGGACAAGCAGCGATTTCGAGCCCCCTGACACAACATTGGATGACAACCACATGACTTTAGAGGAGGTGGCTGAGCCATGGGAATACTTTCGAAGGTATTTTCTGAACTCACCATTCGTGTAGTTTGCGGGGTGCATGAATATTTACGGACTGCACACCTCGGGAAAGAAATCTCGGAAACACTCCGGAGGATGTTAAAGCATTCTTCGGGATGATGATGATCATGGGGACGCCCAAGTTTCCCCGCATACGTATGTACTGGCAGCCGGCAACGCAGATCCCCAGCGTATCGGAGGCGATGGGGGTCAACAGATTTTTCAAGCTCCGGTCAGCTTTGCACGGCACGGAGACATCTTCGCCCCGGGCTCTAACTGATAAGTTTTGGAAGGTGCACCCCGTGCTGGATGCTGTCAGACAGAGGTATCTGGAACTTACTACATTCGAGAACAACAGCATTGATGAGCAGATGATCCCTTTCATAAGTAGAGTTGCGGCCAAGCGATTTCTGCAAAAACAAACCTAACCCTGGAGGTGTCAGTGTTAGTCCGCTGCAGCTCACATACTATGGCAAAGTGACTTCAAGCTGTATCAGGGAAAAGAAATGGGGAAATCGCTCGAGCACAAGCACCTCAAAATTGGTGGCTCCATTGTGATGAGGCTCACGAAACACTTGCCAAAGTTCAGGAACTTTAAGTGTTTCTTTGACAACTACTATACATTACTTCCACTATTCCGAGAACTCAATGCCGTCAGTATCTGGGCCGTCAGTGCTATCCGCGCATACAGGCTGCAGGGATGTGCACTGAAAAGTGAAAACGAAATAAGGCGAGAAGGACGATAGAGCCTCGATGCAAAAGGCGAGAGAAAGGGCGATGTAACCATCGTCAGATGGCAAGGCAAAAATTGTGAACGTTGCTACAGCATTTGTGGTCCACAACACACACCTCGTTGAGAGCCACTGCTATAGAGTAAGATTATACAACACGACTGACACGACTGCCTATCTCGAGAGCTTTGACTACATTTGTCTTCGGCTATGAGCGTGGCGGCAATATGGCAGGAAATGTGGGTAATCCTCTGCCACTGCTGTCAACACCAATATTCTCTCTCCTACAAACTCCCGTTCCGTCGTCCCAGGGTAGGAGACATTGTGCGGCAGCCTCAGCAGCTTCCCCACTAAGGGAAGTTGCACAGAATGTGCGCTATGCTGCAAACGTTTGAACCAACAAATGGGCATGCGAAGTGGTTTGTGTTAAGCAAGCTTTTTCTGCATAGAATCTACAGGAAACCAACCAAACATTCCAACTTTGTTCCACGTATCCATGAATTCAGTTTAAGTGTGTTCAGTTTCATGGGAGTTTGTTGTAATTGATTTTCACTAGCCAGAAGTATTGTACTTTCCTAACGTTCAACCATGGGATATATTTGCAGCAACCATAACTGCGAAAATAAACAAGAATGACAAAGCACTGCAGGCCATCATCGGAAGATGATTACCGGGATGGGAGGTCGGGCGACCGTCAAGGAAAGAGGGAGGGAGGGCTCTCCCCTCCCCTCTTTCCTTCTCGACATTCCAAACAGAAAGGTGGCACCATCTCTCGTCCGGAGCACCAAACACGACCGAAAGTTATCTGCTAACCTTTTCGTCATTGCCCTCGGTGAAGATGTTCTAAATTTTTACAGGAACGAGTCAACTACACCGAGAGATTTCACAAGAATGCGTCTCCCTATAAAATACATGTTCGATGAAAATGTGGGTATATGCAGGTGTCGATTTTTGCAGCGCATTTTGCATCAACGCCATGGCTCAATGCCACCCAATGACTCGAATTGTTTCGCTATTACTCTGCTTCACTTTATACAAGCAACTTCAAACTTTTCAGGTTATTTTTGTTGTGCATCTACCTCCCGCTTACCAGGTTTCCTTTAAAACACTAAAGCGAGCGTCAGTTATCAAAATATAAATTTATGACTTTTTTTTACTTTGGTTTCTCGGCTAGTCCCCATAACACAGGCTTCCTTCAGAAACAAAAGAATAATTGCGCAGTACAATAACATAAAAAAATTAAATGCAAATGAAAGTTTCACGAAAGTATTCATTGGTTCTGAATTCGTAGTTTGCATGCTAGATGTGCATGGTACAAAGCATAATGGATCCGTTTTTGTCCCTTGTACTTTTTGTATACACAGGTCTGACTAAATATCACAGTATGGGAACAGACCAATCACGAATCAAGGCGTTGTATGCCAGTCATGAGTCAGTTCTCCGTTGACAACATGGCAGCTCCTCCAGTGGCTCCTTGCTCAGAAGCACTCATCATCGAAATTGAGCGGTGTCCATGGCTATGGAACGCAAGCCGTATGGACTACAGGGACACTGGGCAGCGCAAAAATTCCTGGAAGGCAATTGGAATCGCTTTCTGTGAGTATGACCTCTTAACAGAACTATATAATTTGCGCCTCAACCCAGGGCACCTCTGGACGGCCTGCCTTCGTCGCACGCTTGTTGCCTTCTGTCTAACTTTCACTATGCATGAACGTTCCCGTTCACGGTCAGCTGCACGCGCCTGGGCGTACACTCGAAGCTCGCAAGACGCCAAAGTGTTATCAAAGATTTGTTTTGGGTCACGCCGGAGGCGATAGTGCCAATAGACTTCCCTGCCATTCGCAAAGAAACGTTTGCGAAGTTCTGCATGCCAAATCAAGGAAGGCCGTCGCATACCTCAGCGATTAATTTACATCACCTGGGATTCTTTGAACGTGAAACTGAAATCTCGGTTACCTGGCACCTTCTCTCCAGCTAGGATTCCAACCCACCAACTGGGGATTCGATTCTTTGGGCCGGCGGTTTGCCTCGGAGCCACAGATGCGGCCTCCCTGCAGCTGTCTGTGACCATTCACGTCCGAGTGGGCAGCGCACACCCACCCACAACCCACTGCTCGCACCTCTCGTTTGCGTACCTCGCATAACCATTTCCCAAAGTCATGGCACGAAATGGGAAGCCATTATTAATCGAGCGATCAGTAATGAAGAGATCAAACAGGCAGAACATAAAAAGACTACATTTCAAGATGCTGAAGGAGGTTTGTAAAGTTTGGGTTGAATACTGGCAAGCAAACCTGGTGCATGTCTGTTACACCTACTGGCTGTCCTAATTGAAGTTGTGTTATAAATCTAGTTCCATCATGATTTCTGTTCTAAAACTTGTATTCATAAGCGATACTTTAGTTATTTATGCCACATTTACTTCATTCACTTCAGGCAGCGACTCTAACACCTGCTGTCAGGCTTGGCTGGCCATGAGGGCCAAGTATGCGAGAGAATCGAAGAAACAAAGAGGCCGGAGCGGTGCTGGCCGCGATGGTCTTGCCGTGCCAACATGGCACCTCTTCAAGTAACTGGCCTTCCTTAAGGGCCAGATTCAGCACCGACGGTAATATGCTACATCACTTACTGCTAAAAACAAGCACAGTTGATATCGGGTCTGAGTTTAAAACATTTTTACTCTCTTCCATCAGCACCAAAGTGCTCCCTGTTGCGGGGGGAGTGGCGTCCACTTCTGCAGCGGCAGCAGACGTTGAAAAATGAGGCGTGAGCCCAGAGGCAAGTTTGCTTACACGGTATGAAAATCTAGAACCGATTTGGGATCACCTGCTTTCTCCTACAGAGTCTTGTGGTAAAGTAAAATGAAGGTCAGGACATTGTGAAAGAATGCCTGACTGTTGTTACGAAAGGAAGCATCTTGATTCCTCCCACACACTAAGCTAGATGCCATGTTGACAGATGTTTGCCCCACGTTATTCTATGTGCGGAGGAAGTGTTCTCGAGGTCACTTGATTTCTTTCGCGTCAAGATTTACCTCATGTGCTCGAGCCATCGGCGACAAAAAAGAATAGCGTCTGAAACTCACTTTTTATTTCATTTTCGTAGCTACCGGTCTTTATTCGGAGTGCAGACAAGCTGGCTAAGTTGACGTCAACCAGTTGGTGGCCAAAATTACCTTCAGGGCTCCTATTTTGGTCATGGGTGAGAGCGAGATCATTCTCGGCTGTTGACTATTATCGTTCATTATCAACTAACGAAACAAAATTAAATCCGTTTTGAAGTCTACGGTCAGGCAATATTTCAGTGACAACTTCTTGCCAACACACAAATGAGAAAAGAGGTGGCTTCTGACGTGCCTGTCCCATATCGCCCATCTACTGGTCAATATTGGGATTTGTATGGCTGCAAAACAATTTGAGATTGCTAAGGAACCACAAGTTTGGCAATTGCTTCCAATGTCGAATTGCAAACGGTAGTTTCAGCCAGGAACGGATTCAGAGGGGAGGTCCGGATGTCCTGACCCCCCTCTTGATTTCTGCATGTGTAAAAATTTAGGGCGTGTGCATGTGTAAAACTTTCCCTTACCGCCTTATCTTTATGTTTTCTAATAACAGTGCACAAATTAAATTCAGGTTTGCACCCACAGTCAAGGCAGTGCATTGACAAATGATCGTCAAGCTGTCCGCTCACTTTTTGGTTGTGTTCGCGCAATCTGTCATTTAGACATCTTCCCGTCTGTCCCACATACTTTTTACTGCACGTCAGCGAGATCGGATAGACGACTCTCGCTGCGCATTCTACAAACAAGCTGCGATGCTTCTTCACGCAGCCAACCGGTGGTTTGCGGTGAGGGTCCGTCATTTTGCACAACTTGGCAAGTTTTTCCGGTGCAGAAAGAACCACCCGAGCATTTACGTGGTTTGCTATCTTTTTGATATTGCGTGCGGTTTTGTGCATGTA
This sequence comes from Ixodes scapularis, assembly GCF_016920785.2. Taxonomy (NCBI): domain Eukaryota; kingdom Metazoa; phylum Arthropoda; class Arachnida; order Ixodida; family Ixodidae; genus Ixodes; species Ixodes scapularis. The sequence goes on along the minus strand of NW_024610108.1, from coordinate 84,520 downwards.
AGGCACAACCGCCAGACTTTGTTTCTTTTGAGCCACATCTTGGTCTGGACTCGCTACTACTCGTAGCTCCTTTACAACTTTTTCTGCAGCCGACACCAGGAGCGTCCCTGGAAAACCGGCAGCCACCAAGCGTTCTGACTGCTCCTTCAGACTTTAAGGCATTGCATGATGACACAACCTTCTGATGGAGTTCACAAAGCACAAATTTACAATTCCTCTCCTAACAAGTTTCAAATGAGATGAATTGAACGCCAACAGGGGCTTATCTGCTCTTGGTTGGTATTTCCAACACACGTGTTGTTCCAAAAGTGTGAGCCTGATATCTAAAAACTGTATGACGTTGTCCACAAGTACCTCGTGCGTAAGCTTGAGAGGATCAAGGATGGTACTAAAAACTGTTAAAAGGCTGTTCACCACCAAGGAAAAGTGAGAAACATCATGGTGAAGAAAAACTAAATAATTGTCGACGAATCTAAAAACCTTGCTACCATTAAAGTCATTCAGGCATTCCGAGAGAACTCTGTCATGATGGGCTAAAAATATATCACGTAAAACTGGAGCTAAACACTAGCAAATACACACCCCTCGCTTCTGAATATACACTCCCCTGTTCCACTCAACAAAGGTCGAGTTTAGATCAAATGTAAGCAATTCGAGAAAGTCATCTACAGTCATTCCTGCTGCGTTCTGAAAGGCCACCACCCCGTGTTTATCGATGCTTTCCTCTACGCAGGTCAGTAGTTTGTCGTGCGGAAGGGGATAGTATAAATTTTTATGTCTAGTGAGCAGGCTAGAAAACGTGACGGTCATTTGTCGATGCACTTCCATGACTGTGGGTGCAAACCTGAATTTAATTTGTGCACTGTTATTAGAAAACAGAGATAATACAGTAAGGAAAATTATAGAGGCAGACCTGATAAAAAAACTACGGAGATCGATGTGTCAGCGTGGCGTCGATCGATTTGGGCGACAAAGAGACACAGTTGTTGAGATCAGTGGCGTGGCACGGGATTGGTTGAAGGGCGCGATGATGCAGAGTATTTATACCCTTGATTTTCTAACGAACCAGTTGAAGTTGGTGCATTGTGTTGTCTCATTCCTACTCTTCGTCCCAGTCGTGAAGCGCTATTATGTTCTCCAAGTTTCAGTACCAACTCGCCCAAGAATCCGCATTACTCAACTCCTTTTCTTTTCAATAAAATCTTCAGTTGAGAGTAATCGCTTGTCCTGTGTACACCCTTCTACTCCATCTTCGTTTCTTGTGCGCTGTGTCCCAATCCGCTAAATATAATCCAATTTATATGAAATAAATCTTATTTAAATAAAATAAACCTAAATTACATCAAGTAAAATTTTTTTAACAAAAAAGCTACCTTTTTTTTTTGCAGTCAAGTAAGCACGGAAATAATGACATCTCTCCATGCACCACAAATTACAAATGGGACCTAGTTAATAAACAGTCCTGTAATTCTTTACTACAGACTATCCAGAAAAGCGGTTGCATTGTGTGACCCTCGTGCGTGAATAGAAATGTGTTTTACACATATCTATTTGTTTCGGCCACAATTACGTTAATGGCTCAGGTATTTTTTATATTCTTTTGCAAAAAATAGTGCTTTGAAGCAAGCATAACTTTTATACATTTTGACTCAAGACTGGGAAGGGATGGAAAAACACAAGGTCTTGTGTTTGTCCATCCATTCTCTTCCCAGTCTCGAGATTTTTACCGTAGAATACCATGCATCCGCCCATTTCACATTAAGCGCCCATTACCGAATTTGCAAGATCTGAGAAAATATGCGCACATTTATATGTAAAATTGATGACTGGACAAGCACTCATCCACCATTTTTTTTGCGATTATCTCCAAAATTTGATTGGGCGCTTGCCCGGTATTTTACGGTAGTCAAAATGTTAAACCAACACCAGCTCGTTTGCACCCTTACCTTTTGTTCAATAACTTTTATTGTGTATTAATTATAAACATGGAAGTTCCGTTATGAACCCTGTTTTGACAGATTTTTAGAAAACTAATTCATACGCTCCTAAAAAATAGTATGCATTTTGGAGGGATGTGGCCATGAAGTAATTGAACGTGTCTTTATACTATTAAAGTCGTAACCAATGACGCTATTTAGTCGCTGCTGAAGGTTTTTTGGATAGTTGTATTACACTCAACACAACAGGCTCATTTTGTTCGTAGGCCACTAATTTGCTGTTGGAAATTATAGTATTAAAAAACTTCAATATGCCAATCTGCACCGATGACTTTTTGCAGCATCCTATGCGATATTCAGTTACAATATTTTGGAGTACTTACAGTTTTTGTCGTCACCCATATCCTTTTCCAGTTTCATACTAGTTGCGACTTCACAAAAGTGAAGTCAAAGAAAAATTTCACTTTTGAATGTTGTTTAAATTTTACTAGCGCATGAGTGGAAGGCAGTAAAAGAGTAACAATGATATACGTAAAACTCTCCCATTACCTCGCAACTTTTCGCTTTCCCCCGTTAGTCGGGCCACTAACAACCGAGTACACTTTTTTGACACTCACCTGCCGGGTTCTGACTCATGAGCCCTACTTCGTTTGGACGGGGCCGTACTTGAATCACATCTCTGAATTCGTGTCAAATAAAACTATTATTATTATGTCCGTGCCTGCCGACAATATCGAGGAACTCGCCAATTCTGCAGTGTTGCCAAAACCTTGCCTCAAAGCTTTAAGAGGCAGCCAAAGGAACGACCTCCTGCACGTCTCGGAAGGAGCCCCCATGTCCAGTGAAAAGAGATGGGTCACGTCGATTTATTTTATCAGAACATCCGTTGCTAACGTACAAAAATTGAACGCTTTTGTACGGACGTGGAGTCCGGCGCCGCAATTGGCGGCAACATCCCGCAGAGCCCTCGAGCTCCGAATCACTACAGCTGCCGACTCCAGTCCCTGGCACATGGACGACGGCGACACAGCGACACAGGACCAGCTTTGGAGCCGCTGGTGCATTGGCGGCAAAGTGATAGCCTCCTCCTTGGCTACACCACTGGGTGCAAGGGAGGCGGCACGTGCACCTACCATAATGACGAGATGTTTCAGTGACATACTCTTAAGTTGCGATCACACTGCTAATCCCGATTGGTCAAGAGACGGTCTTCAGGGACACTGTCTGAGGCTTTTCCTTCCATGATGGTCATATTGGTCACTCAAGAACTGACTGCAGACATGTTCGAAGCCCACACATTTATCGAACGAACATCCTTCGAAGATGCTCGAGACGTTTCCGCAGGTACTTCCGTAGTGAACATTGCGCTTTTGTAGGATGCACGAGCAGGTCGACTTTGCGATTCCAACCCGTAAAGTCAATGCTGTTTATTCCTTCGTAACGTTTGATTGTAATTATTGTCATTTGTTCGTACCATCCTGATGAGGTTCCCGGTTTCAGGCTTGGAGGTGATCGAATGTCACAGAATGTGGAAGGCCATCCGCAACCGCTATGTTAAGAGACGAGAGCGGCGAAGGCAAGAGTAAAGCTGGCGAGGAGGATGTCCAGCCTCCCACGTGGGTTCTTTTCAAGTTCCTGGGGTTCCCCGATGGTCAAATCTGTGCAGATGGTAGGCACAGAATGTTTTGGACAACAAAGGGCACTGCAGATTGTGCCGTATTTTGTATGCATTGTAACGATGACGTGGCAGAACCCTGGTTTGTCCCAAGACAAAAGGAGCCTCACACAACACCATGTCTACAAACTGGAGTGAAGGAGCCCCCACTTCCGTGCCAGGAGGCAGGTGTTTATAAAGAGTGCAGCTTTCCAGACAGACTCTAATGCCCGAGTCACGGCAAAGCGACTAACGGAAACAACCGACACCGTCGCGCCTCAAACACGAGCACCATGCACGCGAGGGTATCTTTGGCCGGCTTGCGATGACCCGTGCTTACTTTGAGAGCACCGGACAACTAAATGACTGCCAAAGGTATCGCTTGTCGCTGTTGTTTATTTTTGTTTGTCACTCTAACGGGACTTGGGCATGATGAGCTGAAAGCTATTTCAAATTTTCTACCTACGAGAAATATTGCACAAAACTGCATAGCTTTTATTCTGTCACTTGGTGTTTTTCTCAATATACAGAGATCCTTGCGGAAACGTATTGCCCTGGAGAGACCGCAACCCCCGCAGAAAATAGACAGCCTGGGATGCCTGCTGATGCCGAGATGGAAGACATACTGTAGCTTGAAGACATACATTTTATTTAACAACTGCCTTCGATAAGCATGTTTGCAAGTGGCTCCTGTGTAATTACCCTTTTCTCACTCTCCTCTTTCATTTAAGCGATTGGCTATTCTTGGAGGCAGGTCCAAAGATTCGCCGGTTTGTCATGTCCTTTATAATTAGGATTCCATATTTTTTCGGGTTTATCGGAGCACCGGTAAACCCTGCAAAATTGACCTGCGGTCCAGTTCTGTCAGTGTCGCAGAAAACCGAAAACCCCCAAATTGGAGTAGTTTTTGAATGAAGAATCCTAAGCTTCACTCAAAAAAATAATTCTGTGCTGCTTTATTTTACGGTGTTAGAACACACTCCCCAATTAATTGTTTACGTCCCTGGTATCTTTGGAACACCCCTTATCTAGTTCCTTTTTTTTTTATTGGTACGGAATGTTTCCGAGGTATTCGGGTCCCATGCATTTCCCCAGAGGTTGGGGCAATCCATGCCGATGTGTCGTTCCCCAAACATAAGCCCCAACAAGCAGCCATATTTTGTCTGACACCCAAGATTAACACCAGAAAATTTGGAACAATTTGTGGGAAAAGAAAGACCCTAGAAAACTCTGATGTGAAAACAAAAAAGCCCCCTAAAAAAGGAATTCTATTTATAGTGACGCAGTCTCCAGCAATATGCTAAACACACTCCGAGCGCACTGGAAAGACAGAGGCTAGGATACTCTCACTTAAGGAAATTCTATGGTGCCCAGAAGTGATAAATCTCTTCAGCCCTAGTGCACTGATTCAACTAGTTTCATTATCGCATTTCATTCTATGTGGAACAATGTGAAGCTGTCCACAAGGCATCTCGCACCCCTGCCAGTCACTGTCTTGGCCACATGTTTCCAATGGGCCCCTCATATCGCTGAAGACTGTCCATTCTACAATACCCGGAGTTTCTAGAGCTGTGTTGCTGCCTCTGCCCTTTCTTATTGCTACTGTCAAGTGAACCGAGCAATCGACGCTTCGGCTCAAAGTTCAGATTTTTGTTTTTTAATGTTTTTGCAATCTGTATGCCTTCTAGTTTCATATAAAAAAGAATTGTTACAAAATTCGGCCTATAAGTTACAAAAAAAAACAAAAAAACGTCGATTTATTTTATCAGAACATCCGTGGCTAACGTACAAAAATTGAACGCTTTTGTACGGACGTGGAGTCCGGCGCCGCAATTGGCGGCAACATCCCGCAGAGCCCTCGAGCTCCGAATCACTACAGCTGCCGTCTCCAGTCCCTGGCACATGGACGACGGCGACACAGCGACACAGGACCAGCTTTGGAGCCGCTGGTGCATTGGCGGCAAAGTGATAGCCTCCTCCTTGGCTACACCACTGGATGCAAGGGAGGTGGCACGTGCACCTACCATAATGACGAGATGTTTCAGTGACATACTCTTAAGTTGCGATCACACTGCTAATCCCGATTGGTCAAGAGACGGTCTTCAGGGACACTGTCTGAGGCTTTTCCTTCCATGATGGTCATATTGGTCACTCAAGAACTGACTGCAGACATGTTCGAAGCCCACACATTTATCGAACGAACATCCTTCGAAGATGCTCGAGACGTTTCCGCAGGTACTTCCGTAGTGAACATTGCGCTTTTGTAGGATGCACGAGCAGGTCGACTTTGCGATTCCAACCCGTAAAGTCAATGCTGTTTATTCCTTCGTAACGTTTGATTGTAATTATTGTCATTTGTTCGTACCATCCTGATGAGGTTCCCGGTTTCAGGCTTGGAGGTGATCGAATGTCACAGAATGTGGAAGGCCATCCGCAACCGCTATGTTAAGAGACGAGAGCGGCGAAAGGCAAGAGTAAAGCTGGCGAGGAGGATGTCCAGCCTCCCACGTGGGTTCTTTTCAAGTTCCTGGGGTTCCCCGATGGTCAAATCTGTGCAGATGGTAGGCACAGAATGTTTTGGACAACAAAGGGCACTGCAGATTGTGCCGTATTTTGTATGCATTGTAACGATGACGTGGCAGAACCCTGGTTTGTCCCAAGACAAAAGGAGCCTCACACAACACCATGTCTACAAACTGGAGTGAAGGAGCCCCCACTTCCGTGCCAGGAGGCAGGTGTTTATAAAGAGTGCAGCTTTCCAGACAGACTCTAATGCCCGAGTCACGGCAAAGCGACTAACGGAAACAACCGACACCGTCGCGCCTCAAACACGAGCACCATGCACGCGAGGGTATCTTTGGCCGGCTTGCGATGACCCGTGCTTACTTTGAGAGCACCGGACAACTAAATGACTGCCAAAGGTATCGCTTGTCGCTGTTGTTTATTTTTGTTTGTCACTCTAACGGGACTTGGGCATGATGAGCTGAAAGCTATTTCAAATTTTCTACCTACGAGAAATATTGCACAAAACTGCATAGCTTTTATTCTCTCACTTGGTGTTTTTCTCAATATGCAGAGATCCTTGCGGAAATGTATTGCCCTGGAGAGACCGCAACCCCCGCAGAAAATAGACAGCCTGGGATGCCTGCTGATGCCGAGATGGAAGACATACTGTAGCTTGAAGACATACATTTTATTTAACAACTGCCTTCGATAAGCATGTTTGCAAGTGGCTCCTGTGTAATTACCCTTTTCTCACTCTCCTCTTTCATTTAAGCGATTGGCTATTCTTGGAGGCAGGTCCAAAGATTCGCCGGTTTGTCATGTCCTTTATAATTAGGATTCCATATTTTTTCGGGTTTATCGGAGCACCGGTAAACCCTGCAAAATTGACCTGCGGTCCAGTTCTGTCAGTGTCGCAGAAAACCGAAAACCCCCAAATTGGAGCAGTTTTTGAATGAAGAATCCTAAGCTTCACTCAAAAAAATAATTCTGTGCTGCTTTATTTTACGGTGTTAGAACACACTCCCCAATTAACTGTTTACGTCCCTGGTATCTTTGGAACACCCCTTATCTAGTTCCTTTTTTTTTTATTGGTACGGAATGTTTCCGAGGTATTCGGGTCCCATGCATTTCCCCAGAGGTTGGGGCAATCCATGCCGATGTGTCGTTCCCCAAACATAAGCCCCAACAAGCAGCCATATTTTGTCTGACACCCAAGATTAACACCAGAAAATTTGGAACAATTTGTGGGAAAAGAAAGACCCTAGAAAACTCTGATGTGAAAACAAAAAAGCCCCCTAAAAAAGGAATTCTATTTATAGTGACGCAGTCTCCAGCAATATGCTAAACACACTCCGAGCGCACTGGAAAGACAGAGGCTAGGATACTCTCACTTAAGGAAATTCTATGGTGCCCAGAAGTGATAAATCTCTTCAGCCCTAGTGCACTGATTCAACTAGTTTCATTATCGCATTTCATTCTATGTGGAACAATGTGAAGCTGTCCACAAGGCATCTCGCACCCCTGCCAGTCACTGTCTTGGCCACAGGTTTCCAATGGGCCCCTCATATCGCTGAAGACTGTCCATTCTACAATACCCGGAGTTTCTAGAGCTGTGATGCTGCCTCTGCCCTTTCTTATTGCTACTGTCAAGTGAACCGAGCAATCGACGCTTCGGCTCAAAGTTCAGATTTTTGTTTTTTAATGTTTTTGCAATCTGTATGCCTTCTAGTTCCATATAAAAAAGAATTGTTACAAAATTCGGCCTAGAAGTTAAAAAAAAAACAAAAAAAACGTCGATTTATTTTATCAGAACATCCGTGGCTAACGTACAAAAATTGAACGCTTTTGTACGGACGTGGAGTCCGGCGCCGCAATTGGCGGCAACATCCCGCAGAGCCCTCGAGCTCCGAATCACTACAGCTGCCGACTCCAGTCCCTGGCACATGGACGACGGCGACACAGCGACACAGGACCAGCTTTGGAGCCGCTGGTGCATTGGCGGCAAAGTGATAGCCTCCTCCTTGGCTACACCACTGGATGCAAGGGAGGTGGCACGTGCACCTACCATAATGACGAGATGTTTCAGTGACATACTCTTAAGTTGCGATCACACTGCTAATCCCGATTGGTCAAGAGACGGTCTTCAGGGACACTGTCTGAGGCTTTTCCTTCCATGATGGTCATATTGGTCACTCAAGAACTGACTGCAGACATGTTCGAAGCCCACACATTTATCGAACGAACATCCTTCGAAGATGCTCGAGACGTTTCCGCAGGTACTTCCGTAGTGAACATTGCGCTTTTGTAGGATGCACGAGCAGGTCGACTTTGCGATTCCAACCCGTAAAGTCAATGCTGTTTATTCCTTCGTAACGTTTGATTGTAATTATTGTCATTTGTTCGTACCATCCTGATGAGGTTCCCGGTTTCAGGCTTGGAGGTGATCGAATGTCACAGAATGTGGAAGGCCATCCGCAACCGCTATGTTAAGAGACGAGAGCGGCGAAAGGCAAGAGTAAAGCTGGCGAGGAGGATGTCCAGCCTCCCACGTGGGTTCTTTTCAAGTTCCTGGGGTTCCCCGATGGTCAAATCTGTGCAGATGGTAGGCACAGAATGTTTTGGACAACAAAGGGCACTGCAGATTGTGCCGTATTTTGTATGCATTGTAACGATGACGTGGCAGAACCCTGGTTTGTCCCAAGACAAAAGGAGCCTCACACAACACCATGTCTACAAACTGGAGTGAAGGAGCCCCCACTTCCGTGCCAGGAGGCAGGTGTTCATAAAGAGTGCAGCTTTCCAGACAGACTCTAATGCCCGAGTCACGGCAAAGCGACTAACGGAAACAACCGACACCGTCGCGCCTCAAACACGAGCACCATGCACGCGAGGGTATCTTTGGCCGGCTTGCGATGACCCGTGCTTACTTTGAGAGCACCGGACAACTAAATGACTGCCAAAGGTATCGCTTGTCGCTGTTGTTTATTTTTGTTTGTCACTCTAACGGGACTTGGGCATGATGAGCTGAAAGCTATTTCAAATTTTCTACCTACGAGAAATATTGCACAAAACTGCATAGCTTTTATTCTGTCACTTGGTGTTTTTCTCAATATGCAGAGATCCTTGCGGAAATGTATTGCCCTGGAGAGACCGCAACCCCCGCAGAAAATAGACAGCCTGGGATGCCTGCTGATGCCGAGATGGAAGACATACTGTAGCTTGAAGACATACATTTTATTTAACAACTGCCTTCGATAAGCATGTTTGCAAGTGGCTCCTGTGTAATTACCCTTTTCTCACTCTCCTCTTTCATTTAAGCGATTGGCTATTCTTGGAGGCAGGTCCAAAGATTCGCCGGTTTGTCATGTCCTTTATAATTAGGATTCCATATTTTTTCGGGTTTATCGGAGCACCGGTAAACCCTGCAAAATTGACCTGCGGTCCAGTTCTGTCAGTGTTGCAGAAAACCGAAAACCCCCAAATTGGAGCAGTTTTTGAATGAAGAATCCTAAGCTTCACTCAAAAAAATAATTCTGTGCTGCTTTATTTTACGGTGTTAGAACACACTCCCCAATTAACTGTTTACGTCCCTGGTATCTTTGGAACACCCGTTATCTAGTTCCTTTTTTTTTTATTGGTACGGAATGTTTCCGAGGTATTCGGGTCCCATGCATTTCCCCAGAGGTTGGGGCAATCCATGCCGATGTGTCGTTCCCCAAACATAAGCCCCAACAAGCAGCCATATTTTGTCTGACACCCAAGATTAACACCAGAAAATTTGGAACAATTTGTGGGAAAAGAAAGACCCTAGAAAACTCTGATGTGAAACAAAAAAGCCCCCTAAAAAAGGAATTCTATTTATAGTGACGCAGTCTCCAGCAATATGCTAAACACACTCCGAGCGCACTGGAAAGACAGAGGCTAGGATACTCTCACTTAAGGAAATTCTATGGTGCCCAGAAGTGATAAATCTCTTCAGCCCTAGTGCACTGATTCAACTAGTTTCATTATCGCATTTCATTCTATGTGGAACAATGTGAAGCTGTCCACAAGGCATCTCGCACCCCTGCCAGTCACTGTCTTGGCCACATGTTTCCAATGGGCCCCTCATATCGCTGAAGACTGTCCATTCTACAATACCCGGAGTTTCTAGAGCTGTGATGCTGCCTCTGCCCTTTCTTATTGCTACTGTCAAGTGAACCAAGCAATCGACGCTTCGGCTCAAAGTTCAGATTTTTTTTTTTAATGTTTTGCAATCTGTATGCCTTCTAGTTTCATATAAAAAAGAATTGTTACAAAATTCGGCCTAGAAGTTACAAAAAAAAAACAAAAAAACTTGAACGCCTCAAGCGCTGTTTACACTCTTGCGACCGAGAGAGACCAGACCGGTTTTTAAGCCTTTTGCGACTTCTTAGGACCGGATGCGATGCAGCGGAGCTGGTCCTAAGAGATCGCAAGAGGCTTGAAAACCGGTCTGGTCTCTCTCGGTCTTACTCGGTCGCAAGAGTGTGAACGGGCCTTTACCGCGACTCACAAAAATGGAGAAGTTTGTAACTTACGAGGTTTTTCGAGCTCGCGTCTCTCCCAAAGTTTGCGTCAGCCATTGTTGCCGTCACTTCGACCAGGAGGAATAAGCCTTCATTTCCGTTGACTCCTACCACAGTTTCGTACTAGCGGTAGAAATAATATTAAAAAAACATTTTCCCGCGTCCCGACGAGCCTTCAGGAACTACGGGACATAAATGTGGTACTGCTATTTGCTAACACCCTAACGAACCATGCAGTGAAGCTAGCGCATCTTTGCCAATTGTATCGCGTCGCACGCTATCTGAAACGAGAACTATGGTTTCTGCGACTATTGAGCGTTTTTCACGATCGATGGCGACGAGAAAGGCCACCCTCGACTCCGGAAGAGTCGGCCACTGCGCCCGTTCAAGGGAAGGCGAAAGCAAACGCACAAAAGGGACAAATGCGATGGACCCACCCAGGGACCTACCGCTCGAGCAGAATGGCGACGCGCCCAACGCGCCTTCGAGCACCGCAAGCGCCGAGCAACAGAGCGCTTCGGAGTTCATCAACGACTTGTCGTACTCCGCAAGTGCTTCGGGAAAGAAGCAGATGACATTTTGCAATGAAACCGTTGAGAAAGAAAGCGGCGGAAACGCCGTTATCTGCGAAAGTCAAACCCTTACGCAACTTGTGAGCGGCGCGACGTGGGTGACATGCGGCAAGAGCAAAATTTCCGTTGTGGAAGTTGAAAACAAACGCAACGGCCTTGCATCTTTGCTGGAACTCAAATGCACGAACGTTGCATGCCCTCCCGAAGTTCTTTCAGCTGCATATAAACCACATCGTGCGACCGCCGCCGGCCGTGAAATGCGCGACCCTAAACAAAGCAGTGGAAGCGCCCACGACACCTTTGCATTCAACATGAAAGTAGTGTCAGTCACGACCAGCTGGTTAGATTTTGTGGCATCCTCGGTCTCCCCAAACCGCTCCATCAAAAAACGTTCCACAACATCTCGAAAAAAGTCCACGCTGCTGCCACCAAAGCCGTCTCTGACAACCTTGCAGAAGCAAGGCGAGCAACTGCGTCTGAAGCGGCTCAGAGCGACATCGCCGTGATGTTTGACGGGACGTGGCAGAAACGGGGACATAAGAGCCAGAATGGCATTGGCACTGCCATTTCTGTGGACACAGGCCTCTGCCTGGATTTCGAGGTGCTGTAGGACTACTGCCAGGGCTGCAGTGTGGCAGGCATTTCATTCTCTTGTGTGCGAGAAGAACGTAGACTGTTCATCACATGCAATAAAAACTGCAGCACCTCTACGCATCTGGAATAGGACACAGACATACAACACGGACTTGCAGTTTACAACATCCCTCAGCGACGGAGACAGCAATGCGTACGCGGTAGTGTCAAATGCAGAGGTGTATGGGTCTATCGCGGTGACGAAGGAGGACTGTATGAACCATGTTGCCAAGCGTCTTGGAACAGCCCTGAGGAAGCTAAAGACGCCTCTACCACGTGGGGAGAAGCTTGGCGACAAGACCATTCTACAGCTGCAGCAGTACTACCAAAGTGCCATCACCAGCAACCGAGGGAGTGTGCGAGGGATGTACTGTGCAATCTGGGCATCCTTTTTTCCCTCATGCTCGACTGACAGAGCCAGCAGCCACAAGTTCTGCCCTGAAGGGGAGGAGTCTTTGTGCAAGCATAAGAGGGCAATAGCTCTGCAACCACCAGCTCCGGCCCACACACCCTTCCTCACCAAAGCACAAGGGAAGGCAGTGCTTTCCATTTACCAGTGGTTGACAGACATCAAGCTCCTTGCTCGCTGTCCGCAGGGAAGATGAAGAATGCTACTGAGTCCTTGAACACTGAGATTTGGATGCTGTGCCCTAAGACCCACTTTGCTGCACGGACTACGGTGGAGACTGCCAACGCCATTGCTGCGCTATGGTTCGATAGGGGCCACTCCAGCCTTGAGCAAGTTCTGGAAGGGCTAGGAGTCCTCCCTTCCAAGCAGCTGGTCCGTCTGAGCAGTGCAGCTGACTAGAAGAGGGGAACAAGCCTGTCTCCGAAGCTGACCGCTGAAGCGAGATCCCATCGACGCCATCAGGAGAAGCATGCTCGTGCAAAGGACTCTAAGCACAAAGACCGTGAGGGCGCTACCTATGCTGCGGGACAATTTTAGTCTGGGGATCCAACGATAGACATTTTGGACTATGTCAGCCTCAAGTTTCGTGCAGTTGGAGTGGCAAGTTTGGTATCTAGCATAACAATAGACTTTGAAATGTGTTTTTCTCTACAGTGTTTTTGCCTGTTTCCTCTAGTTGTCAAATCACAATGAAATTTTACACAGCTGTTTCTAAGGCTGCACAGAGTGTGCAAATCTTGTTAGTTATAACGTAAGTACAACAACTTTTCGTTTTTAAATACTAAACAAAAAGTGAAATTTTAAAAATACTGACAAACTTTTCTAAATTTTATATAAAAAAATATTTTAGGTATTGCTGATTCAAATAGATATTCACACTAGTTATTGGGGAACCAACCTGGCTATTTAGGCTGCTTTACCTTTATAATTAGCAGGAAACATTGTGTGCACAATACTGGTACTTTTTATGCATGTCATGCAGCACAGATATTGAACTAGAACAGCTATCAGCGAACGGATTGCATGAATGAAAAGAGGAGCCCGATTTCTACTAGCTGGGCATATTTCAGCCCCCTAACCCCGATATTTAATAAAAAAAAAGTATTCCTGAAAAGCATTTTTTTTTTTTTTGCTGTGTGGAAGTTCCACACAAGCGAGTTATGTAGCAGTTTGCATTCCCGTTTCTGCGTTCTGTTCAAGCGATTTCCCCTGCAGGATTTAGGTAACCTCGAACCATCGGCAGCATGCTTGGCGCTGCTGGAACTGGAGGAGAGCGGCCAGTTGCCCACACCGGAGCAATTGGTACCACCAGGCACATCAGCCTCTCAAGGAGCGTCACCAACAGATGCTAATCCTATGCATAGAAATGGAGGTGTAGGGCAGAGGGTGTCGACGTCACAGCAGTCGAGGCCCCCTCCTGCCAAACGAGACTGTTTGAGTGCTCGACAAACTCGTACACGAGAGGAGTTTGCAGGATCCCACAGGATAAAGGCAAACACGTGCACAAGGCCACACATGGACATTAGCAGACCTAACATTGCTTTTGCAGCGAGTCTTGGCAATGCCCTTCACATGCTTCTACCCCGCCTGCAAATCGTTGCGGAATTGCAGTTTTATGAAACACTCCTTGAGCTTCAGGATAGCTTAAATGACGAAGTGTGAAAGAACATCTTTTTTTATATATATAATGAAGATAACATTGTTGCATAATGTCGAGCATGGCGACAATTTATTACTGCATTTATTTGAAAAACAAGGTGTCCTTGAAAGAAATTTAGCTTTTTTTGTTTACCACTGGGACATATGCATCCCACTTGTAGTGATAAATCTGGCATCTCCCTGAGCAGTCGCTCGGACATGCTTATTCCAATTTTACAACTTGCGCCATCTCTTGGAAGCATTAGGAAGCTCTACATTTTAGTTTGAGTCGCTGCAGATAGATTGGGCTGCGTACTTTCCACGTTTTTTGTGCCTCACCGTATCTGTTTACCATAGCTGAACCAAGTCATTTTTACATGGCTCTGCCCTCAAAAACAAAATGCCTGGCGAGTACAAACTGTGCAACTTGCACCCGGTGAACCTGTCAAGAGTATTCTGAGCAGGTTTCGAGCTTCCAAATTACTCACAGATTTTAGTAGTATAGAACGCCAAAGCTGAAGTCTTCTGAGTGACACCATAACTAGATGTAACAGCGCTCTTTAATAAGAGTTTGTGTTCTAATTTATTAACACTTGTTTGCCACAATCTTGTGCAGGAAAACAAAAGAAACTGACAATTGAGGAAGCTCTCGATTTATATCTTAGTCTACCAGATAACGCTGATGACCGTGAAAATGAATGGGAAGAATCCGACCACAAAGCGCCGTCCGACCTTGACGCCGAAGAGAGCATCGAGGAGAAGCAAGTGACCCCAGGGACGCAAAATCAGAAAAGGCAAGCCCCGAAAAGACTTCACGGTCAGCCCCAAGAAGCGTCGCATCTCGACTGAAAAATCAGTCGCTGCAGAAGATGGTGCAGTTGCCGAAGGAGTGTGGCCTTCACAACAAAGCCTTCAGAGGGCAGCATGCCACTGGACGCATTCCAACTTTATTTTTCTGAAGGCGTTATCGGTCACATTACAGTCCGGACCAACTTGTATGCAAGTCAAACGAGAAGAACAGACTAGGACCCCTATCACGCCCGAAGAACTGAGAGCATAGGTCAGAATGATCGTCCTTACGAGTAGAGACCCCATGCACCATCTTCATCTTTATTAGAGTTCGGACAGCCTGTAAAACGTGAAGGAGATCTCGCAAGCGATTTCGTGCGAGAGATTCCAAAAAATAACAAACTGTCCGAATCTAAACGACAACACTCATGACAGCGGGGATGCGGAAGACAATGATCGCTGCTACAAAATGCGTCCACTGATTCATATGATGAAATAAAAGTTTGAAAGCGAGTGCCAACCATCATCCCATCTTGCCGTAGACGAGAGCATGATCCTTTTCAAAGGGAGATCAACACTAGAGCAGTACCGTGTTTGCACGATTCTAAAGCACACTTTCTTTCCAGAAATTTCAGGCTCAAAATGACATGCGCGCTACCATTGGGCCCAATAAAAATTTGAAGTAAAAGTAAGTCTAAAAATATCGGCTAGGTGACGCATGCTACCGCCCGTTACAAAGTGTGCAGCGCTTTCTTTCTTCCCATTTATCAGACAGATAATCACGTATTCAGTCACATAATCACGTACCACAATGTTCACTTTCGTATTGGCCAAGCGCCGTGCTGTCTCGTGTCACCGCAAGCTTGAGCCAAGCTGCTGCTGATGCGATCGTCGCAAGATGGAGAAACAGAAGCGATTTCATTACGAGGCATCATTCAAACAGAAAGTGATCATCCTTGCTGGAAAGGAAGGTAATCAAGCAGCGTCACGATCACTGGGCATCCCGGAAACGTGCGTGCAGGATTGGCGCAACTACCCGCCTCTTCGGACGTCATCAAGGCCAATTCTTTCGCACTTGCTACAGGTTACAAGATCCGCCGCTCTTGATTCCATGCGAGTAGGAGCTGGATCACCAAGTTCATGCGGCAAAAAGGATTTTCGCTGCAACGAAAGACGAGCATTTGTCAGAAGCTCCAGAAACCTTATGAAGCAAAGTTTGTCATGTTCCAATGTTTTATGATCAAGCTTCGACAATATAGGGGCCACATGATAGGACAGATCCGAAACGCAGACCTAACACCCATGTTTTTCGACATGCCTTCGAATTACACGGTCGAACAAGAGGAGCCAAGCAGGTAACAAAAACACTGATTACGGCGACGTTAGGATGCATGGCAGATGGGCGCAAGATGAACCCTTTTTTGATTTCTGAAAGGAAGACTTTGCCTACCAATGTTAAGTTCCCAGAAAATGTCATTGTTCAGATGCACCGCAAAAGATGGATGGACACCGACCTTATGATCGACTGGATTGACGCCGTACGGCGAAAGAGGGCTGGAGCCGACTTGAGAGTGCTTTCTATGCTGGTTCTAGACTTGTTCAGATGCCACATCAGCCAGCGTGTCAAGGACAAACTTGCAAAATGCTCCCCCACATTGGTGATCATCCCCGGCTGGATGACGTCTCAACTGCAGCCACTGGACGTGTGCTTAAACAAACCAACGAAGGACTATGTGCGTGCAGCGTACAACGAGTGGCTCACTGCATACGAGCACACACTGACGCCAGCAGGGCGTCTGAAGAAAGCAACGCTCGACGGTACACGACGCCTGGAAAGCACTCCTGCGGGCGATGGTCGTACGTTCCTTTCAAAAGTGTGACCTTTTCAACGCCATTGACTGAACCGAGGGCGAGATTTTGAAACTTACGTCGGACTCCGACGGCGACTAGTGTGGCTGTTTTGTTAGTGCGTGTGGGTGGGTTTCATGTGTGTCTTTCACGGATGTGGTGTTCAGCACTCATTATTTTACCTGTGCGGTACAATCGGCATCAAATTATTCTTAAAACTATTCAGAGCTAAATTTACCTGCACGTTACAGTCGGGGGCGTGCTAGAATCGTGCAAACACGGTACATGCCAATGAAGCCAAAAATAAAGCGGGACTTCAAAGTCTGGTGCCTGGCGGACTCAAATGCTAGCTACCTTGTAGGTTTCAGTTGTACCAAGGAGAAAACTAAGATCGTCCAAAAAACAGAACTCTCTGGGAGCATATTGTGCTGTCTGTCTGAAGGAATTGTACCCCCTGGTAGTCAGCGTTTTTTTGTTTTTTTTTTTGTTTTTTAGTTATACAAGTTTGCTTTAGCAGCTACGTGACGGCACAGACCTACCCAATGAGGTCAAGGTTGACAAGATGAACAAAGGTGGCTACATCTGGCACAAGAAAAATGATGTCACGGCCTACCAATGGCGGGACAGTAAGAATGTTTGCCTAAATCCAACCACCACGAACCGGACGGAGGAGCAGGTGGATGTAGAGAGGATGACGGTAACTCGACAAAAACTACCCGTGAAGTATCCCATTGTTGTGGAAGACTACAATGCGTGGATAGGGGAAGTAGATCGTTTCGATCAAAAGCATAACGCTTACCCTCTAGAGCAGGGGTGGCCAGGTTGACCCGGCCTAAGAGCCGCAAACAAAACCACGAAACTTTCAAGAGCCGCATGGAAGAAGAAAGGAAACAAAGGGAGGGAGGGGGGGGGGGGACTTTTGTCCACAGCAAAAAACGAAATTCAAACTATTTTCTATCTATCCAAGTCAAAAGCAGTCCAACTGTACGAGTAAGGTAGCAGTAGCACAAGACTACCAAATGGCTACCTGTCTCGATTTAAAACGCGTTCCATTTCTATTTTGGGGAAGTGCTCGTGTGACCGGGAGGGAGGCGGAAGTGTGTGTGTGTGGGGGGGGGGGGGGGGCAGTGGAGGAAAGCCGCGAGCCGCGCTTTAACAGGCGAAGAGCCGCATGCGGCTCGTGAGCGGCAGCTTGGCCACCCCTGCTCTAGAGAGAAGGTCGAAGAGGTGGGGGAGCCGCACTTCTACTTCATCCTAGATGCGGCTATTGTCAACGCCATCATTCAGCACAGCTCCAGATAAAGCAGTTTGTACCTGCAGTTTCATGTCCTTCTTGGGTGACAGCTCATCAAGCGCCAGAGTTTTTGGTAAAGCAGGCGCAGCCATTTCCTCCCCAATCGAGGAAAGAAAGATGGGCACACGATGACAGTGCATCTGGAGGTGTGCGATACAATCAAATGACCCACTCCAGGCATAGGTGCGCTGAAGACAACCGTGAACTACCATGCGCACACACCACAAAGTGCGAAGTTGGCACGTGCGTAGCATGTTTCATGCCCTATTGTAACAATTTCCAACTGTTCTAACTGTGCCTAACTGCGTCTAAATACCCAACAGTGGCAAACTGCCCGCTAAAGTGATTTTTTTTTCTATTTTCGAGGTTGAAATAAAATATCCTCAGTTCACACATCTTTGTTTACCCCAAGGGGCCAGCGTCACCATAAGTCAGAGGCCATATTTCAAAAACTAAGAGCATGCAATGGGTGATTTCTTCTGTATCCGTGATTTAGGTGAAACAATTTTTAAAATATAAACGCAGCTCCACTGAAATAAAAAGAAACCAGTCTCTGATGGGTTAACACTTGAACTTGAGAGATCTAGCTTATTTCCCCGGTCTTGTAATATTGTGGTCCTTTTTTGACTGGATACCGTAACATACCGAGCACGCATCAATGTCGCAACAAGTGCCCACCCCGTTTGAAACACTTGAAATATAAGCAAAGGCAATATCGAGTGCCCCCTACTCCCAGAAAACTACCCATGCGTCAGCCGCTTCTCTGAGAAATTGGTACTGTGCGACCAAGCTCGACATGTGAGCGCCAGCACAAAGCTTGCTTGACAAAGCAGCACAGCTGCTTTAGAACTTGGGGCTTCCACCAGACTCCTATACAGGTCCTACACCATTCGACCGGATCAAAACAGAAACCACCCTACAAAGTGACCCTTCGGCTTTTCTGCTCTTAGTCCCAACAAGTTTCTATCCCCATTGTTCATAGCTACCTAGAACTTTTGCGTGGTCATACACTCTGCATTTTACAGTACAGTTGCGTGCATAAACTTGTCTTTTCCTTCTCTTATAATCAGACATTTTTAACTATATGTCTGTGTCTTGGTTCTTTTTATACACTCCGCAAGCCACGAACAACATTGCAAGGAAGACCTGGACATCAACTCGCAAGATGATGAAACGGGATTCGTGAAGCGGTTATCTTGCCCAGGATGTCTCAAAAACCGAGTCTTTGAGAGAATGCCGCAGCTATGTCTTCTCTTGAGAGCAGTCTGTACGAAGGAAACAGCTGCATCACTCACCTTGCAGACATGCAGCTAGCCTCCTCCTCCGCAGTACAGTCTCACCTCCTTCCGGACCTTGTCAGTAGGAATAGCAGACGCCATTGCCTCAGTACGCAACCGCACGAATCCAGCCGAGATCTGCAGGACACACCGGAAGAAATGTCCTCGTGAGCTTCTTCGTAGTCAACAAGATCATGAAGGAACAAAGCAATGTTTCCCGTCCTAGACAGAACAATTCGGAGCCGGCACACTCTCCGACATGCAGTTAACGCTGCTCCTAATGCTGCAGGTCTTGACCGTGCATGGATCAGCCGCATTGTTCGACGCGGGATCTGCGGAGGCAGTACTCCCTTACTTGCCCAAGCCATCTTCAACCACGTCACCAGGACTGCATGTGTCGGCAAGCCACGACGGAGCGACAGTCATCGCTGCTGATAACCCATGCCCGGACAAGCCATTCGCTACGGATCTACAAATCGCCTTTAACCAACGTGACCCACATGATCCGACCCAAAGCTACATAAGGGCTGGCGACTTTGGCTTCGTGGGATTCGGAGCCGGCACACTCTCCGACATGCAGTTAACGCTGCTCCTAATGCTGCAGGTTAGTCCTTACTACCCTACCCAAGTGCAAAAACTGTTGTGCACTTTGCCGGCTCCTCCCACTACTCCAAGTGTCGATGACTTTATACATAAGCGGACGCGCCTCGTATTGTCTCGTAGACGTTTTCGCCTTTTTGTAAACCCTGCTTTTTACCTCATTTTATTGCTGTTGCTCTCCGGTGACATAGAGCTAAACCCTGGTCCCCTCACAGATTTCGAAATGGAATTACTAAAATCCCTACAAAGTGGTCAAACAACTATTATGCAGAAACTAGATAGCATTGACCTCAGATTCGCAAAGCACGAAACCATGATGAAAGAAATGAAAGATAAACTTAACAAAACCGAGGGCCAGATAGAGAAGGCTAATAAGTTACTGTCAGTTCAAGAGAATCAAATTCGGCAACTTTCTGAGAAAGTCCAGGAGTTACACAACAAGAATGTTGAACTTGAAAATAGAAGTCGGAGACAAAATCTAGTTTTTTACGGAATCGAAGACAACAGTCACTCCGAAACATGGAATGAGTCAGAGAATATTGTCAAAGAAATCTGTAAACAAAACCTGGGAGTTGAACTTAAAACCATAGAGAGGGCGCACCGCGTTGGCCGTTATAACCCAAAGTTCAAGCGACCAATCATAGTGAACTTCGCTTCATATAAAGAAAAACAGAATGTTTTGTTAAATGCCAAAAAATTCAAGGGTTCGCCTTACAGCGTTGACCAGGATTACGCTTTTGAGACTCGAGCCACGCGGAAGAGGTTGTGGGAGTACGCGAAAGAAAAGAGGAAAGATAGTACTAACCAAGAGAAGCTAAATTTTGACAAACTAATCATTAATGGGAAGGCTTTCACGTGGAATAAAGAGACTGAAGAAGTTGTTCCAGTAAAGAACTACTGACGCCCAATCAAGCCGAAGAAATGTATCCGACATGAACTAATCGCTGTCATAGTCAACTGCAGAAGTATTGTAAATAAAGTTGATAAATTTGCTGGACTTATCGAATCCGTAAAAGCTGATATTATTTTCGGAACTGAGTCGTGGTTGAGACCTGACATCGCTGATAGCGAGGTGTTTCCGAGAGATTATAGCGTTTATCGTAAGGATAGGACTCGTCTCGGGGGCGGGGTTTTTCTACTGATTCATTCTTCATTAAACTCATCCTTACTAGATCTGGGGCACGTTGACGTCGAATCGATATGGTGTAAAATCACCTTAGCAGATAGTTCCTCGTTTGCAGCCGGTGTGTTCTACGGACCACCAGATTCTAATTTAAACACATTACAATTACTACATGAGATAGTTTCGGAGGCCTCTGGTCAGACTTTTGTACTTGCTGGTGATTTTAATTTGCCGGAATTAATGTGGCAAAATGAAATGTGCCAATGCAAGGTAAACAGCCGCGCTAACCTGGAAATGAAAAGTATTGTGGATACATTTGGGCTCTCGCAATATGTGAAAGAACCAACTCGAAATGATAATATCTTGGACCTTTTGTTTTGTAGCTCTCCTAGCTTTGTAAACTCTGTCGTAACTATCCCAGGCATAAGTGACCACCATGCTATCGTTGCGAGTATAAGAACAAAAACCAAGAGGCAAAAATCAAACGCGTCAAGGAGGGTGTTTTTATTCGAAAAAGGTGATTACAGTAATATCTCTAAGGCGCTCCGTGATCATCTGCCTGTTTTTGAGTGCCTAGCTGAGGATTCTGACGTCCACAAATTATGGAGCCTGTTCAAAAGTAAGCTGCTTGACCTTGTCGAAAAATACATCCCAAGCATAGATTCCACTAGGCTTAAGAAACGAAAGAAACCATGGATGGCATCAGCTATTCTTCGATTAAGGAAAAGAAGAAGGCGAGCATTTATTAGGTACAAGAGAACCAAAAGTGATACGCACTTGCAGAAGTTATCGGAGATAACACATGAATACGATTTGAATGTCAGAAGCGCAAAGGCACACTATTTCGAAAAACTCAGCGACTGCATGAAAACTAACTCTAAACTTTTTTGGAAATATATAAAGAATTGTGTTTCGGATCCCGTGGGTATCAGCGAAATTGTGCAAAATGGCCAGGTAATTTCAGATGATGCAGAGAAAGCCACGTGTTTAAATAATTACTTTCAGTCCGTTTTTTTGGCTAAATGCAGTTACCAAAGTATTTCATACACTAGCGGTGTTCCCGAAATGCCACCAGTCCAATTTAGTGTAAGTGGCATTGAAACCTTATCGCAGAACATCGATGAAACCAAAGCCAGTGGTCCCGATGGCATCTCACCACGCGTTTTAAAAAGGTGCGCTCAGGCAATCTCGCCCTATCTATACTTAATTTATACCCAGTCGCTGGCTACGAGCGTTCTACCAGATGACTGGAAAGTTACTCACGTTGTACCTATCCACAAAGGCGGTCCGAAGAAGGATGTCTCTAATTACAGACCTATTTCATTGACGTCTATTGTATGTAAGATTATTGAACACGTTTTTTATTCACAGATAGTGTCTCACTTAAACGCAAACAATTTGATTATCAGTGAGCAACACGGTTTTTGTAAGGGATTGTCTTGTACAACACAGCTTGCGGAATTTTTTCACGAATTAGTATTTGGTATTGATGAGCGCAGACAAACAGATTGTATTTTCTTAGACTTCCGTAAAGCATTTGACACGGTTTCACACTCGCTTCTTCTCCAGAAACTTAAGATATTTAATTTAGATTCAACTGTTATTAGGTGGATTGAAAGCTATTTGTCCCAGCGGCGTTAATGTGTGGTTTTCAACGGCAGGCAGTCTGATTACGTTACCCCTTTTGTTTTTAATTTATATTAACGACATTTCTAGCCAAATAACATCCCGTATTCGACTGTTTGCTGACGATTGTGTTTTATATAGAAGCATTACCAGTGAGCATGACGCAGAACAATTACAGAGTGACCTGGTACGTGTTGAAAACTGGTGTTGTAAATGGAAGATGAATTTGAATCCAAAAAAGTGTGTCCATTTAAGTTTTACTAGGAGTAAGAAAAAAATCGATACTCAGTACAGTATAAATAATGACTTCATCAAAACAGAATGTACGTACAAATATCTGGGTGTTATATTATCGAATGACTGTTCATGGAATGCCCAAGTCGATGATGTAGTCTTAAGGGCCGGCAGGGCATTAAACTTCATTCAGCGAAATTTAAAATGTTCCGAAACAAACTTGAAGAAAACGGCATATCTGACATGTGTTAGACCAATTCTAGAATATGCATGTGTTGGAAAAACTAGAAAAAATTCAAAATAGGGCAGCGCGGTTTCGTTCTGGGACGATATGGACAAAAGGATAGTTGTACTGACATGAAAAGAGAATTAAATTGGGAATTACTCTCAGCCCGACGGAACAAATTAAAACTGAAATTTTTGTTTTCAATATTTAATGGTCGACTGGGCATTAACAAAGACGATTACCTAAAGCAACCGCACTATATTTCAAGCCGGACCGATCACTGTTTTAAAATACGAGAATACCGTGCCAGAACAAACGTGTACGCTAATTCTTTTTTTGTCAAGACCATCCAACAATGGAACAAGCTGTCGGAGGAACAAGTGTGCTCTGCAACCGAAGAATTGTTTTTTTCACGTTTGTAACCCCCCTGCAGTAACGCCTTCGGGCAATGCGGGGTAACTTATGAATAAAGAAAAAATCTACCCTTAAATGACCAGCACTACTCGCAAAGCCTGAACTCAAATACAATGGTGGGACTGACAAGTGGTGATTTTGAGCAGCTTTTGTAGCAGGAAACAACTGGTTTTGGAGAAGAGATTCCCAATTTTGAAGCAGAGAATTTCGAGCCTTCAAGTCAAAAAATTTAAAAACCGCAGTTGTTGGAGTGTTGAGAGACTATTTAAAGTGTCGTACCAACCGAGGACCTGGCCTCTACAGATATTTATTTATTTATTGAGCAATCATACGTGGGTAATTTTGCAGACATTTCAATTAACCTATTAGGAGTACCAATGGCGTCTTCGGTCCGTGTTTGACGTAAAAAGATGTTTTTGGCCACTTTGGAGGGTTTGTATCACGGTGACGTAATTGTTGCAAGTTCGACACCAAACAGACACTTTCGTGCTGAACGTGTCTCCTGGTCTCTGTTTTGTAGTAGTTAGGCGTGTGCAAACACATTTTGGGTTCAAAGCAAAATTAAAGTGCAAAGTGGTTTTGGTCGAATATTTTTTTAATTGAATACTGAATAGTTGCTGTGCCTTCCTCTACTCCTTTCACTACTGTTACATCATGCTTAAACAAAAATTTAGCTGAACCGGCAAAGGTTGTTCCTAAGCTTCTAATTGCCCACTTATGAGCTCTCTTAAATTTAATCTAGCTATATTTATAGACTGTGCCTTCAGAAAGTCCCATACTTACATCGGGATGACAAGTAAATGACAGATTTGGCATAAAATTAGACCTATAAAGGAGTCCAGCCATAACTAATGAAGGGTATTTATAAATATCCTCGCAAATACCTTCGATTCTGAATTAAAAAGGAAAAAACAAGCACAAATGAACGCAGGTTGTTACAACATTGCAGCCTAACACATACCCTTGCATAATAGCCACAGTTAAATTTTGAGAATTTTACTGTAATGTAAATATCAACAATCTCGTGTCCTTTCTTTTCTTTTTTTTTTAATATACCAAGCACACGTGCGCATCGTACCGCTTTTTTTTTAGTTGTGTTTATAGCCTAAGCGTGAAACTGCGCTGCGGCGAAGCGAGTCGCAAGATTGCAGTGTCAGCTCTGCAGGTATTGCTCCTCCGCAGCGCACCGGTGCTCGACGAAAAGCACACTCAAAGGGACTAACCCACTCCCAACAACCTCTTGGGAAGTATGAACATTGCAGCTCATTTTGAATTGAATATCAAATAACATTGCATTTCAAACTACTATTCTAACATTTCAATATTTGTGCAACCCTACTCTTTGCACACAGTACTCAAACATCCGGAAAAAAAAAAAACACAGCTGTACTTTATTTTTAGTGGCCTCATCAACAATGCCACGTGCCACACTTTGTTTCTTTTTTGAGAACAGCTCCCTTTTGGTACAAACTGTGCACCAATGCAGGAGCAGCATGTAGCAGGTTATTTGTTTTGGCACAGGTTGATGCAAGTGGTGCAGCAGTTCCCCTACTGCAAATACAAAGTGACTCAAGGAGACGCCAGGCTCTTTAAATTGACCGCGAAATTTGGTTTCTTAACCTATCGCGCGACGACTTTGTGCAGCGTCGCCCACAGATGGTACTTTCTTTTTTTTTGTAAAATTTACAAAGAGCGAAATTACCTGAGGAAAAAGTAAAGAAAGAAAAAGGCTTAGCTCCTAAGAAAATGCAGCGACGCCACCGGTCTTGAAACAACACGGCGCCGTTTCGCACGGGAGACAAGAGATGGTGCAACGAACGCCACCAACGAACGAACATACGGCGCCGAGAGCCGGCGTTTTTACAGACAATCTTTTCGACTCAAAAGCGGCGCGCGTTGCGCAGGCGGCGACAGTCGCAGAAACAAAAACAGGTACGGTAACAACGAGGAAGTGCAGTTCCTTGTCTGCTAGAAACGCCGGCTCTCACCGTCGTCGCGTCGTATGGTCGTTCGTTGGCGGCAGTTGGCATCGCGACCGCTTGCGCCATCTCTTGTCTCCCGTGCGAAATGGCGCCGTGTTGTTTGAAGACCGGCGGCTTCCGCTGTGTTTCTATAGGAGCTAAGCTTTTTTTCTTTCTTTACTTTTTCCTCAGGCAAATTTGCAAATTTGCCTTTGCAAATTTTACAAAAAAAAAAAGCAACATCTGTGGGCAACGCTGCACAAAGTAGTAGCGTGATAGGTTAATTTTGCGGTTGATTCAAAGAGCCAGGCGTCTCCTTGAATCACCCTGTAGGAACAGAGCGTGTTGTTCAGAAAGTTAATTAGCCTTTTCCTGAATTTCGCAGATTATAGAAGCATACGGAAGGTTTAGAAAGCCAATGAGAAGCCAAAAATAGCTGTCAGGTATATTTCTCAATTAAAGGGCAGCTCCGGTTCATTTTCAACATTAAGAAAACAATGCAGTTCTCTTCATTATCGCCTAAAAAAAGCCACAAGCCACATATTTCAATCAAATTCTGCCTAAAAATTGATGAAACTGACCAACAAATTTTGAGGTGCCTGGAATTCCCAAAATCTGCTAATCCCAGCAAGCGAGCTGCGGATAGCCAACAGCCCAGTCCATACAACCATGCCGGCGCAGCCCACCCTGCACTACCTACGTCATGCTCAGGAAAATTTGTTTGCTTGTTTTGTACTTTTTCGAGCAAAGCAGATCCGCTCATCATTGGCCACGCGATTTTTGGAATGCGCATACGCCACGAACGCTCATGTGCTCCCGTGCGAGAGAGGCAGTTGAGCATGGCATGTTTGAATTGACTGGGCTGTTAGCATGGCATACTTCTACAAGCCCGTCGCAACATATTTACGTGCGATTTACTGAACTTCACGTTCTGCCAATGCTTTTAAAGCAAGCCCATGGGAAAAGTAGTGCTTTTCTGAGCTAAAGCACAAGCTGCAGCCGTGGCAGTGCAGGCGTCGTCGGGTGTAGCGGAAGACCAGTCATAGCAAAGGACTTTTGCCTTCGCGTCGAGCTGCGCCCGGTTGCCTGGTACGCAACGACGAAATTGGTACCGCGTGGTTAGAGCGTGTAGCTGATGCACAGCAGCAATGTTGCCTGCCATAGACAAGCTTTCGGTTTTGGTTTGTGGTAAACTTTAAATGAAGATTGCGCAAAAAATATTACACTTTTTCGAAAAGTCATTAAATAGAACCGTGACTTCCTACCCCGGGATATATAATTAACCATTAACTCAAATTTTTTGAAATTGACCAAGTTGCCCTTTAACCAGGTATAAGAATGCATATCAAATTCTGTTGCTCCAGAAGTATGACAAATTTTCTAGCACTTTTTTTTTCAGATAAAAGTATTTAATAAACTATATAGAGGAAAGTTTTCACATGTGGACACCTGACAATTTCCAGGGTGCTGGGAGGAGGACTAGGCGGCTGTTGCTGCCACTTCACAGAGATTCTACTGTTCTTTTACACAGTGCCACATAAGTCTGCCAAACACGACAATCTGGGGTTCTCGTGCACATTCAAAACCAGTATTGTCTTGTCCCGCAGAGGCAAAATATGGAGACGTGCTGAACATAGAGATGGACAGTCAGCCAGACAGGTGGGTGGCTAAACCACTGCTGCCCACTGTGGGGAGACCCCGGACTATATAGAAATGACTTAACTTTCGTAAATATCGCAACCTGAAAAATATTAAGAAAAATTGGTCTCACAATGGTTACCCCATAATAACAAATACACAGCATATCACGCAAAGTCGCAAAATTTTGTGCCCACGAAATAATCCCGAGACCCACACTTTCCCGAACTTGCGAAATATTGAGCCTGCAAAAATAAAGTTGTTTACAGCATATCCGTTTAGCACCGTAATATGAATTTATGAGCGTTGTTCCTACATAGATCCACCTCAGATTTTTGTTTACACTGTGCTAGTATCAACTACTGTGAAATACAGAACAGGCACCCACACAGGAGTTGGAGATAATCCCTAAGGAATGGAGTACACTCTTGAAACCAGTGACGCGAACTGTAAACCACCTCATGCGAGACTGCCACTTGAAAGGTCTATAGGAGCAGTACAGGGGTCTGATAGAACCCTCAATTTTACAGCAAAGGAGCATATGGCTAGGTTTCCGTGCATTTTTGGTATCCGAGTGTAAAAAGAAAAGTCAGAAATTGCATGTAAAAGCACTCTACTGTATGGAAATGCATATACGACTTGTCACCCCGATGTGCATTTTGATAAAGAAAGACGTTGAAATGTGTGATAGTAGAGATACATACGAGAACAATGTGCCTTCTCCCGCTCCAGTCGGGTGACGTCACTTCTTTACATATATATAAAAGCAGCAGCTCTTATAGTATATGTAAAGCCTTAAGTCGGTTATAACGAAATAGCAGATAGAGCAAAGTGATTTTCGATTCCCGTCGACATTGTCATAACCGATCTTGACAGTATCTTAGCGATCAGAAAACAATCATCACTACTCTTTCAAGATGAAATATACATACTGTAAATAAACATTTGGTGAAGTGCTTTTGTGTGTCTCATGGTGAGCCATCTGTGGTGCTGCTCTACAGCTTTGCTGGCCAACCACCTTCACAGAGTGGAATGGCTCACAATTTTTTAAAGCAGACTCACCACTCTCACCCCTTTGTGCCGGTGCTCCCGAGTCGAGCTTTACCGCGTCGCACCAACGCACGTGCATAAAGCTTCACAACATAGCACTGGATTCTTGGAGAAGCAGCCAATGCAGTAGAGCACCTCAATTAGTTCGGTGGGCTTAGAAGTTTCCCAGAGTGGCCGCTTGAGGCCCTTCGCCTGTATTTCAGACGTTTTAGAAGTAGGTGGCAAGCACTCATTGCAACACGGGCAGGCACGTGCTGGGTACTTTACGGCGTATATTTTTTCCCTATCGCACTAGAGAACTTGAATTTACAAGCTCAGGTCCGGGTAAGTATTGTTTATGGTTCATTTTACTTCCCCTGTGAGCAAAACCACAAGCACAACATCACTGCACCGAATAATGTTTTCACTGCACCAGCATGCATGTTTCGAGGGATGCCAAAAGCCCAGAGCATGCCCTTGTAGCTTATGCAACAGGCACACTTAAAGTGAGGCAGACAGCTGGGCATGTTTGTTTTTTTTTGTTGCTATTTTGTTTTCTCTAAGAATATTTATGCAGCTCTCCAATACCAGAGGGAGAACTGCAGAAGTGCTCCCGTCACTAGTCAAGCACACGGTTTGCACCTTCAATACTTCCTAGTCATAAGTAGGATTCAGTGTCTTTGGTGACTACCAATAAACCCTAACAATTGTTCCCCCAGGCGATTTGACAAAAATCTAGAAAAACCAAAGAACTGCGAATTACAGCTATTCTAGTATAAGAAAAATTTTGTGGGAAGAACACCATTATCTTCAGCGTTGTTCTTCATGGACCTGGAACATAGCCTCCAATAAACCATCTGCGACGCCCCTTGCCCCGGAACCATAGGTCTCATCTCATGTCTTTTTGCCATCAGTACGGGGATGTTTTCCAGGTAAATTGAGTCACGCACCAAAAGTGAGGAATTCCATGCTCATGTCCTATTGTCTTCGATGAAAGCCCAATAAATGCCGGTTTCGACACAGAAAACTGACAACAAAAAATACAGGATCTATGCAAAAAAACAATAATAATAAACCCGCCAAAAAAGAACAAAATAGCTTTAATTTTAAGAAAATAAACTACCATAAACATGGAACTCAAGTAACAAGCTATGAGCTTGAGTTTCAAGTGTTTCAGAACCTTCTGAAGTGTAGTCAACTTCAAGGCGGCATCTACATATGAGTGAAACACTGGAACCTGTTTACCCAAGTCTCGAGCTACCCTCCCATCTCGTCTGTTCACCGCATAAACCAGGGTAACATGAGACGATGCTGAGAGCAAAAAGTATTGATATGCCACCGAAGAAAAATTTTGACACTAAGAACTGTTGTATCGTAAAAACAAGCTGCATTACACAGGTTAAAGGGCTGTTTATACCAGTGTGTCAAACTGAACCCAAACCAGAACCGAAAACCGGATTGAAACAGTAATTTTTGACCGAACTGGTGCAAAACCTAAACCAAACAGTTCCTATTGAACCCGAAGCGGAACGAAACCATAATCTGATGTGGCAGTTACCGGTTCAACAAAAGCAGTTTAGGGCCAATTGTTTCAATAATTGGTCTTCATGGGAAAAGTTGTGAGCGCATTTCTCTCTGATATTGCCAAGACTAATCCTACGTACTGTGAGATATTTACATTTCTTTTTTATTGCATGCGTAATAAAAAAATACATCATCAAAAGCAGAAAAACAAAGAGACTGCGTGGTCAGCGAGCTCGCTTAGTTCCCGTCTCTACTTAGGCATCTGAAGAGCTTCAACTTTACTTTGTTTCTTGGCTTGACCTTGGTGGTGCAGTAGGGGTGGCGGCGATTTCAAAGCACTGCTTGGCTACGAAATGTTTAAGTGTTTGAGCGGATTGCACCACTCTAGGCACGGACGCCTACGAGTCCGCTAATGATTGACCTCAAAATGGACCGCAGTTGCAATCGCACCGCGTCACCTTCCGCTTCAGTGCAGAGACACGCTGAAGGAAAGTGGGACCGCGCTGCATCGGTCGTATAATTTGTAGGGCCGCCTCTGGTTCATTTCAATGAAAAACAATATTTTCTTTAACGCGTTAAAAATGCTACCTCAAAAAAAAAAAAAAAAAGCTTGCGGTGTTGGAGACAACGTTATTCGGCGATGATTCGCCGACGCACTGCACGTTGGAAGCAAACTTGTGCTTGTTGACTGGAAAAATGTTATGCATTACAATTACAAACTAATGAGCCTCAAATGTAATGGATTATCGTTACAAATTACTTTCACTGAAAAGTAACAGGTTACTTTACTCGTTACGTTACAGAATACTGAGAACCACAAGCTTGAACGACGAGAACTTTAGCTAGTCAAGGTTGCTCTGGCGCCGCCAAATGCGCAAGTCAGCGTAGAGCGAACCTTCTCAGGTCTCAAGTTTGTGCTTTCACTGCTTCGAGCCAACTTGAACAAGTCGTCGATAGACATCCATGTTAATCCGCGCGAACAGAAAGGCTCCGTAAGTATATATAACTCTATGAAATGTCATAACAGGTAAACGCTCTAGCGGGGTTTGATTAAACATATTCCCTTTTCGCTGCGAGATAAAATAATTACAAATAAATATAATGGTTTCAATATGCCCCCACTTTTTTTTTGTAATTTTGTTTTATTTATTCACTTGTTTAAACATTTAAGCACCCCGGGCGGGTATTTTATAGGATGGGATACAATAAGAACAGGTAACAAACAAGTAGCAGTGCGCAAACAAACACGGACCCAGGAAAAAAATTAACAGGACTAGCGCTGGACTTCAACTCAATGTTTGATAAAAAGTAAACACAAAGGAAAACAACCAAATCAGCAGACCATCACTGCATCAACATGTGCTCAAAAAAGCCATTTCTCTTTTGTGTAAATATAACGAGGTTTGGCTGACGCATTGGACTTTTTCCTTTTCTATCTCGTACACTTCCAGCTGTTCGCGTGCAGTTTTGTCAGCACCCCTCCCCAAACTGTGATGCTCTCAAATTTCGGCACACAAAAGCAAGTGACGCAGTGTAAAAGAAGGTAGCCTCCTGAGGTTGACCGCAGCGACAGTGCGTGCTCACATGTTCGCGGTCATTGACACAACGGCCAATCTTGGCGATGTATACATGACCACAACTCCACGGGATATGATAAACAACCCCAAATGCACACATGACGTACCTGTTTCTGTGTTTTGCGGCACATGTTTTCTTCCGTTCCCCTGTCAGCCACTCTGGGGGATAGCTGCGACATCTTACTGGGTGCTGAAAACAGGGAGCATGTGTAACAAACACGAGTGTGCAGAGCAAAACAAATAAAAATATATAGAGGGCAAACAATCCAGCTAGAGGCCTTTTTACTGTCTACAAAATCATAGCCCAGCGTGTGATCTTCACAGCCCAGCACGTGCGTCTTTGTCGTGAATAAGGGTGGCGATGTGGGTTAGTTGGTTTATACTGACGAAAAAAGCGCTTGTCCTGTTTGCACTTCCTCTAGTCCCCGTTTTCTGCGCGCTGTTAGCCTTTTCGTCTTTGTCGATTCAGAAAGCAAGGCAAGCCTGCGCTACACACAAGAACACTAAAGGTGGCACCGGCCATAAGCTCTTTTTTGGAAAGACCCATCCCGAAATTACGCCCTCTTCTGACAGAGCTTAAAATATTGCACAGCTGCGTGTGCAAAAGACACCATAAAAATGGAAAGTCGATCGCTTATATATAGTTCACTTAAGAACTGTATTACACAAATATCAAGCTTGCCACATTAAAGGGGCACTGACACATTGAATTCATATTTTTGTTTCTTATCCGAAACGATTGAAAACGGTGCCGGGACATTACCCTCAAAATTCGAAACTTGGGAATTCAGTATTTCTGAATTAAAAAAACAATTTCCAAATGCCGAATTTGAAGTTCCCGCGCGATCTGCACCAGTACAGTGAATCAAATTTTGCGGTCTCCTTTGACTCGAATTTCTTTCGGACCTCCGCTCCACGCTGTGAAGCAAAGCGCCGTTTCCACCGCGACCCGAAGCGAGGAGGAGGTGATCAGGCAGGATAGAATCATGGCGCCGGCGCGGAAAAAAAATGATTTCTTCACAGACTCGCAGATCCTCCTCTGCTCGAGCAGCGTCAAGTTTTCCGAGGGAGGATACAAATCCAGGAAGCGACATCACACCGAACTCAGATTCTTGGTATTTCAAAAAGAGGGACTAGTGCGTTCGCAATTGCGTTAAAAAACATGTTTTATGATTGCCGTTATTAAATGTTATAGAAATCTCGCCTACGAAGCTTCTAAATTTCCTGATTTTTGACGTCACCGATCAAAAGAAGCAAGGAGGTGAGCGGCGGGAGATGTAAACGCAAAAATAAAAAGTTGCGCGCGCGCAGAGAAAGTTTTTGCGCGATGCATTTTTTTTTGCGTGTCTATGGCTACAATTTGTATCGATTTAGACAATAAAAAAATAGGTCCTTTGGGGTGTCAGTGCCCCTTTAATGGCGTCCTTCGCGCACATCACTGTGCAGGGTTTTCAGATCTGCCTGAAGCGGGAGTAGTTTCGAAATGAGCCTTTTGCAAGTATCTCGTGCTCAGAAAGGGCTACAGGAAGTGCTTGGTCAATATCAAAAGGTCGAGTTTGGAGCCGGCTCAAACCGGTTCGTGCTTATTAAAACCGGTAACAGGAGTGACATTATGTGCGCTACCTTAAACCAGAACCAAACAGGAACAAAATAAAATGATACTGAACCCAAACCCGAACCGAATTAGTGACCAGTTCGACACCCTGGTTTATACTCCGACGATGAGCGCACTAAACGCGGCGTAGTGCAGAACGCGCACCCAGGGGTGGAACTCATGAACTGCGCTTGGGAGCAGCCACGGGAGCAGCTGAAACAGCTGTTTAGGAGCATTTTGGGAGCAGCTAAAACTGCGTTCTGGAGCAGGCTAGGAGCAGCTCAGTTCAGTTTTCATTGCACTTCAGCTTGTGCCTTAGACAAGCACGGGAGCAATTTCAATTGTGCTAAGCAGCATGGATGAACATGAGTGGTTAGGGACCTAGGTAGATGGGATAACAGTGTAACAGATGCGAAAACTTGAAACTTTGTGAGCCTTAATGAGAACCAAAAAGCAAGTACCATATGTTTCTGAAGATAGCGTCCTTGATATTTCCGAGTGGCTTTCAGCTGCTCAAAATGCAAACCAGCACTGCTTATCGCACAACCCACACGTGCTCAACATAGTAAGTATATCTGCGAACCACGTGGCGTGCGTAAGCGACGGGCGTGCAGTAGCGCGGAGGAACAGGGAAACAAATTTCGAGTTGTGCAACTCAATATCGAAGCAGCAGACTATGATTAACGGAGTTATCGTATCTGAAGCGCTCGCGTGAGGGCTGCTGGCCAGCAAGGTTTCGGATCAGACCGCGTGCAGCTCTATCAAATCAAAATTTATCTTGAGAGAATGCGGTTCCAACAACGATGAAGGCTAACGTTTGGATCCCGGGCCACAGAGCTTCAGGCAATCTGACGCTGAACGACTCGACCTCACCTAGGCCGACCGCTTATGGTTGAAGAATAACAATCCAGTCGCAGGTCGTGTGGCGCTTAGAATCCGAGTTCTTTCACGCGCTTCCAACTCGGGATACACAGGGAGAATAAACAGAACAAAGGATTACAAGGCCGACCAAGCTAAACGTGCTCATTGTTGCCAATCGAGTCGATAAAAACCGAAACCAGGACAAAAAATAAAATTTTTTGGGGGCACGTTTTGCGATTTAGCGCATACTGGCACATTGGTTGTGGTATTGGTTGTGGCGCAGTTTCTGCAACATGGCGCAGAATGGCGCAGATATATGCGTCTGGCGCAAAATGGCGCAAATGGCGCAGCCGTTCCACCCCTGCGCGCCTTTTATTGGCTGGCGACCAGGAACTCGATATCTGCGACCAATCAGTATCAATGTGCGCTGCGCTGCGCTGCGCTGTGCAGCGCCCGTCGACGTTACATTGAAGTATAAACGTGCCTTAAGTGTTCAGGGGAAACTGCCCAGTTCATTCCATTTTACCAGAGCAAAGTCTGGAGAGGAGGTGATCTCCTCTTCAGTATTTACTCTGCTAAAGTGTAAAGAGGTTGGAGGAATTTCCCTGAACTCTTAACCTTTCACAGACCATAGTTGCCTGAAAGGTTGCGCATTTGTGACATGCTTGTAAAAAGGCCAATCGGGCACGCCAAGTTCGCCCCGTGTTTTTACTCTGCCAGAAAACAGCTACTATACATGGCCCGGAACGAGCAGGCATGCATCATGTTTTCATCGAAGGCACCTAGTTTTCAACGTGTCAACTCGAAACAGTATGTTGAGCTTAAAATGACGACGTTCAGTCAGTGCATTCAGCATTTGCCAGCGTCAATGCTAGGAGCAAAAGGTATCGATATGCTGTTGACAAAACATATCAAAACCAAGAACCGAGGCTAGATTCACGAAACGAACTTCCGCCAAAAATATGTGCCCCACAGAACGTAAAAACAAAGTCGTATTCACAAAACAAAATTATTGTAACTTTTACCCAGGTTACGATGGAACCCTTACACACTTTTTTACAATCCGGTCAACATGGCCGAGAGCGTCGCTCAGTCACTTGCTCGCGACGAACAACGGATATTTATTTTTCTTTGTGCTCTTCTCGCGCGTCCCGACTTCAAGCAGCAAGAAAAAAGGAAGTACTTGAAACTGACCACGACGGACATGAACGCTGGATCCAAAAACGTCCGGGAAAAGCTACAACAGCAACAATCCCACCGATCAAGTGACCGCCAAGGCCTAGCTCGGCAAGCCCGGCGGAATATAGACCCAGCAAGGCGCTCCGACCTGCTTCAACACGGTGTGCTTCGACGGTCCCTGGCAGAGACCGTCTGCCCACGACTGGCTGGCTAGCTGAATGGAATATGCCCGCACAATACTTCTGGACCCTTCAAGTATTATTAGTTGAATTGCTGACCTCAATTTCAGATTAAGAAGTCAATCTCTTTCCCTTGTCATCCCCTTGTTTTCCGAGGCAGCAGTGACGAATGCTCTCGTTGAAAAATGGCACGTTCATCGATTATATCTCCTATTGTAGTCCGATATGAAGCCCAAATAAACACCGCAGCCGCCAATCGCAACATATCCCCTTCTTGCCTTTGCTATTACGCACCAATCGCAATATTTCAAAAGAATGGGATGGTTTCTCCATCTCTTTTGGCAAGATAAACAATGTAAAAATTTAAATCTGCAAAGTCTTTCGAAAATTAAATTGTTGCATCGCCCCTTTATTTGCACTTTTCCGGTGCCCTAAACAGCCCAGGGGCCTACATAAGGGTGCACCGTTTACACATACATGCAGTGTTGCATAAAGGGCAGGCACACAAAACGCATGCATATTATCAAGAAAATGAAAATGTGATATATAAATTTTAAAGGAGGAGAAGTGCATGAACTTAAAGATAACACTTTTTGCTAAAAGACATACGAGAAAACACACCTTATACACGAACTCAACTCTCCTACGTCACGCTGCGGTGGTGGCGCGTCGGGCGCACTCCCAGTCTGGGGTGGTGGGCAGAAGTCGCGGTGCGAGACATGCAGTCCTGCGTTCTTTTGGGAGAAACCAGACAAAAAACCTACCTTCCCGTCAAAATGCTGCGACGGGGCTGTACCAAGAGAGTCTGGAAAGGTTTGAAGATCAGTTTTCATGTGTTCCTGCCCCCTCCGTTCGTTCGAGAATGTGGATAGTTGCTGTGACAAGAGCAAACCAGATGCTGTCGAACTACGATTGCTTGTGCGGGAAACACTTTGTGCTTGCCAGATGTAGTAGTTGTGTTCCAACATGAACAAGAGAAAACCGCCAAGTTGTCCGGACCACCCGCGGGTTTGGTGCGTCTTCAAATTCACACGGCCGCCTGATCGTTCGAACTTTCGTCTGCTCTTTCGAACTTGTCTGCTTTTTGTCGTCTGCTCGTTCAAACAAAAGCGGCCCGTCGACCAAATTTTGACCCGGTGATTGCAATAAGAAATAATTGCAGGCCTCAAAAGACTTAAGTTGGCTCGGTGTAAACAGTAGATACGAGATGTTGATCACTGGTACCAGTGGCCATCACCGACTTGTTACGCTTGGTCTGTTCCCGCTTCCGATTTTCAGCATCGACGTCGATCATCGCAGCTACCTTCTACACTTTTGCAGCATGAGCGACGTTGCGACCGAAAATAGCTAGAAGAATCTCATCATGGTGTTGGCGTGCACTCTGCGACGTTCATGCGAATGAATCGCCGCACGTCAAATTATTTACGTAAAGTTTAGCGGCGTAACGAACCTTGATAGTTTCGCTCAGGCGTTTAAAGTGGTAAGACATTGCTATGAGGACGTAGAATCTACAATTCCAACGCGAAAAAGAGTATGCATACTCACACAGATGCCGACGACGTGATATTCCAATGGTTTGTTGACGCGGGACGCGGTGCATCTTGCCCTCACTCTGTTGCGCATCCGCTCGAACTGTCGTCTGCTCTTTCAAACTTGTCTGCTTTTTGTCGACAGCTCGTTCAAACGACAGCGGCCCGTAAACTAAGCGTTGACCCGGTAATTACGATAAGAAGTAAGTGCAGGCCTCAAAACACTTTTGAAGGTTGGTTGGGGTAAGTAGGCTAAGTGTAAACAGTTGACACAAGAAGATGTTGATCACTGTTACCAGTGGCCGTCACCGACTTGTAATGCCCGATTCTACTTGCGGTTTTCAGTATCGACGTCCACCATCTCAGCTACGGTTCACGCTTTTCAACCCGAGCGACGTCGCGACTGAAAATAGCCGGATGAATCTCACCGTGGGAGTCAGGCTTTAGCGCCCATTCTGCGGCGTCCACGTGAAATGAATCGCCGCATGGCACAATATTGTCACGGGTGGTGAGTCGTGACCAATAAACAAGAAATAAACAGAAATAAATAAACATTTAATGTGGCGAACTTGTGCCAAAAATAAAGAAGGAAACAGAAGAAAGCAGAGCGTCGCGGGCGTCGAAGTCGGCGTGTCAGCAGAATCGAGCGCTGGGGCGAGACTGACTCGACAAGGTCGCGGGCGGCCTCTTATCTAGAGTGCGTCGCTATCTCGAAGATTCGGCGAAAGCGGCTCGAGCGCCGCGTGATCGGGCGAGAATGAACACGCACTTTCTAGAAAACAAAAGCAGGAATAAATGATAGAAGTTACGTGCGGTACATGAATAAACGAGAACTTTCTGGAGGTCCGTGACCGAGCGTTGCTTTCTCAGCCCTGGGCGCGGCATTATCCCCCCCTTTAAAAGTGCATCGTCCCGATGGAGCACAAAAACGGAAAACAAAAAACAAAAGGACAGCAGAATTGCGAGCCGGAGTTCACAGTCCACAGTTCGCTCGTCGACGAGAGTGGAGAGTCCTATCGTTCGTAATACGGCTTCAGCCGGACGACATGCACCACCTCGGGTCGCGGCTGACGTCTTGCAGATGGGCGCGTTCCGTCGGGTAGAACTTCGTAGTTCAGATCGCCGAGGCGTCGGATGATCTTGTAGGGCCCAAAGTAGCGCTTCAGGAGTTTTTCGCTGAGACCGCGACGACGAATCGGCGTCCACACCCAAACTCTGTCTCCGGGCTGGAAGTGGACGTCGCGGCGACGAAGATTATACCGGCGAGCGTCGACATGTTGCTGGTCTTGAATTCGTAGTCTGACTAGCTGGCGGACCTCTTCTGCCCGTTGAGCAACCACCTGGGCGTCATCGCTCCCGTCGTTGACTGACTCGTGCGGCAGCATAGAGTCTAGTATAGTCGTCACCACCCGGCCATACACCAGCTGGAAGGGCGTCACTCCTGTGGTCTCTTGCACTGCTGTGTTGTAGGCGAACGTGACGTAGGGCAGCACTTCGTCCCAGGTCTTGTGCTCCACGTCGACGTACATAGAGACCATGTCGGCGATTGTTTTGTTGAGCCGCTCCGTCAACCCGTTGGTCTGCGGATGGTATGCCGTTGTTCGACGGTGTTCCGTGTGGCTTAAACGCAGGATCTCTTGGGTCAACTGTGCCATAAACGATGACCCTCGGTCTGTGATCAGTACTTCGGGGGCGCCATGGCGGAGGACGATGGACTCGATGAAGAACTTGGCGACTTCGACAGCAGTCCCCGAAGGAAGGGCTTTCGTCTCGGCGTAACGAGTAAGATAATCGGTTGCGACGATTATCCAGCGGTTCCCCATCGTCGACGGTGGAAAAGGACCCAGCAAATCCATTCCAATTTGCTGGAAGGGCTTGGTTGGCGGGGTAATCGGCTGAAGGAGACCTGCTGGCTTTGACGGTGGTTTCTTGCGTCGCTGGCACTCATGGCACGATCGTGTGTAGAGATGGACGGTCTTCGGAAGCTTTGGCCAGTAGTACTTGTCACGAATCCGGGCAAGGGTCCTGCTGTAGCCGAGATGTCCGGCCGTTGGGTCGTCTTGGCACGCTTGAAAAATTTCTTCTCGGAGGCTGGCGGGGACAACCAGTAGCCAGGGGGTTTCGCTGGTTCCGAAATTCTTTCTGAAGAGCACGCCTCGCCGCAGGACAAAGCTCGGTAGGTCCCGAGAAAAGACCCGTGGGACAGAGCCTCCTCGACCTTCGAGGCTGTCGATCACGGAGCTAAGTTCCGCGTCGTCGCGTTGCAGTGCCCTCATGTCGGTAGCGTCAACTGCGCCTAGAAAACGGGCGTCGTCATCGTCGTCCGCGCCGGAGATTGGAGGTTCGACTGGAGCCCTAGACAAACAGTCAGCGTCATTATGCTTGCGGCCGGACTTATGCACAATGGTTACGTCGAATTCCTGCAGTCGAAGGCTCCAGCGGGCGAGGCGTCCGGACGGATCCTTGAGGTTTGCGAGCCAGCAGAGGGCGTGGTGGTCTGTGACCACGCGAAACGGGATCCCGTACAAGTACGGGCGGAACTTGGTTATCGCCCAGACGACAGCAAGACATTCTTTGTCGGTCGTTGAATAATTTTGTTCTGCCTTAGACAGCGCCCGGCTTGCGTAAGCGATTACTCTCTCTGCCCCTTCTTGTCGCTGAACGAGTACCGCACCGAGACCGGTATTGCTGGCGTCCGTGTGGATTTCAGTCTCCGCCGACTGGTCAAAATGTCCGAGGATAGGGGGCGACTGGAGCCTTCGCTTGAGTTCGTCGAACGCTTGCTCTTGCTCCTCTCCCCACTGGAACTGCACGTCGTCTTTCGTCAGATGCGTCAGCGGTGCAGAAATTTGCGCAAAATCACGAACGAAACGTCTGTAATAGGTGCACAGCCCAAGGAATCTTCGAACGGTCTTCTTGTCCGATGGCTTCGGGAACTCGGCGACAGCGGACGTCTTGGCGGGATCAGGGCTTACACCCTGAGCACTCACGACGTGGCCCAAGAATTTGAGCTCACCATAGGCGAACCGACACTTGGAAGGCTTGAGGGTCAGCCCAGCAGCTTTGAAGGCCTGTAGAACGGCTCGCAGTCGTCTCAGGTGCTCGTCGAATTCGCTTGCGAAGACCCCAACATCGTCGAGGTAGACGAGACAGCTTTGCCATTTCAAGCCGGCAAGGACGGTGTCCATAACGCGCTGGAAGGTTGACGGCGCTGTGCACAGCCCGAATGGCATTACTTTAAACTCACACAGTCCGTCCGGCGTGACGAAGGCCGTCTTCTCACGATCTCGTTCGTCGACCTCAATCTGCCAGTACCCGCTCTTCAAGTCCATCGACGAAAAGTATCGGGCGTGGCGTAGTCGGTCCAGGGTGTCGTCGATGCGTGGCAGTGGGTAGACGTCCTTTTTTGTTACGGCGTTCAGTCGGCGATAGTCCACGCAGAACCGAAGAGTCCCGTCTTTCTTTTTCACCAGGACTACCGGTGAAGCCCACGGACTGCTTGAGGGCTGGATAATGTCGTCGTCAAGCATTTCTTGTACCTGCTGCTGGATGGCTTCCCTTTCTTTCACGGAGACCCTGTACGGCGGCCGATGCACAGGGAGTGCGTCGTCATCAGTAATTATCCGATGTTTCGCAACCGTCGTTTGGCGCACTTTCGACGACGTGGAGAAGCACTCACTGAACTCGGCGAGAAGGTCACGAAGTTGTCGTCGTTGTGGGGCTGGGAGGGATGGGTCGATGTCGAGCTCTGAGGACGTGATTGTCTTGTTCTGCGTCGGAGAGGCGTCTTCTGAGATCACGGCGATCGCGGCTGAGTCTTCGATTTCCTCGACGTAGCCCACAGTTGTACCCTTTGTAAGGTGCTGCGACTCTTGCCGGAAATTGGTGACAAGGGCTACTGTACGCCCGTCCTGGAGCTCGGTTACGGCTCTTGAGATGCCAATCCCTCGTCCGAGGAGAAGTTGGACGCTTCCTTCCAGCAGTGATACACCGCAGGTGGCTCCTTCGGTCCCGACGGGCACAAATACACTCGACAGCGGTGGCAGGTTTACGTGGCTGGCAAGGACTCGCACTGCAGCTAACGTCGGTTTGGTATTTTCCACCGATGGGGCAGGCTTCCGAAGCGTCAGCTTGTTCTCCGCAAGGTCGATGATGGCGCCGTATTCACACAGGAAGTCCATTCCGAGAATGACGTCCCTCGAACAGTCTTGCAGAACGACGAACTTCACAGGGCATGTTTCGCCGTGAATTTCGACGCGAGCGGTGCATCTCCCGACTGGTGTAATGAGGTGTCCTCCGGCGGTTCTTATTCGTGGTCCATCCCACGGCGTCATGACTTTTCGAAGGCGGCGGGAGAGCCTCCCACTCAAGACTGAGTAGTCTGCTCCGGTGTCCACGAGTGCGGATGCGTCGTGGCCGTCGATGACGACGTTTAGGGTATTGGACACCACTGCAGCGGCGTCGTTTTGGTCTCTGGTGGCGTTCGAGTGGGGGCCCCCCGACGTTCGTGGAGGATCTTGGCGTCGGTCGTCTTCGGCAACTCCACCTCCAGGGGTTGCCGCGCCTAGTTTCCCCGGCGAGGAGCGAGGGGGAACAGGCTTTCACGTTGCGGTCGGTGCATCGGCGAAGCTGGACGTCGCGGTGACGGCGACCGGAACTCTCGGGGGGAGGCAGGCTCGGGGGACTGAGGTCGTCGCAGGTACTCGTCGATCTCGATAGGGCGTTCACCATGACGGGGGCGCGGGTCGTTCGGGTGGAACCCGCGTAGCCCGAGTCGTCGGT
This sequence comes from Ixodes scapularis, assembly GCF_016920785.2. Classification (NCBI taxonomy): domain Eukaryota; kingdom Metazoa; phylum Arthropoda; class Arachnida; order Ixodida; family Ixodidae; genus Ixodes; species Ixodes scapularis. Next base: position 43,341 of record NW_024610108.1, on the reverse strand, counting down.
ATGGGCATCGGCGGTAGGTGTGGTCCGCTTCCCCGCAATGGAAGCACAGAGGGCGTCGGTCGGGCGTTCGCCACAGGTCAGTCTTGCGGGGTGCGCGAGGCTCCGGGCAGGCGTACTGGACCTGGTCGTCGTGGCGTCGGTCGTGCTGTGGCGCAGGAGACTGACGTCGGGGCGGCGTGACATAGGTGCGGCGAGGAGGCGGTGGCCGTCGGGCCACTGCGGCGTAGGTCAGGGCGGGCTCTTCGGGTGGTGCTACGCAGGCAGGAGCCTCCGGTTGAATTGCCCGCTGGACTTCTTCGCGCACCACTTCGGCGATCGACAGCTCAGCCGGCTGGTTGGCAGCAGGCAGCAGCTTCCGGAGCTCCTCCCGGACGATGTCGCGGACGATTTCCCGAAGGCCGTCGACACCGGTGGCGTTCAGGTCTAGTCGGCAAGATGCGGCGGTTCGAGGAGCAGGCACGCCGGGGAGTCGATGGTAATGGCTTGCTCGGGCCGACAGCGCTCGCTCGATGTTAGTGGCTTCAGCCACAAAACCGTCGACGGTTGTCGGGGGATGGCGGACAAGGCCCCCAAAAATTTCAGCCTTCACGCCACGCATGAGGACGCGGAGCTTCTTCTCATCGGCTGCCTCCGGATCGGCTCGGGCACATAGGCGCATGACATCCTCTACGAAGCTGGTCACGCTTTCGTTGGGGCCCTGCACCCTTGTTTGGAGAAGGTCCTTCGCTCGCTGCCGACGGTGGTGGTTGAGGAACGTTCGCTTCAACTCCGCGGCGCAGGACTCCCACGTAGTGAAGGACGCTTCGTGGTTTTCAAACCAATGCCTCGCAGTTCCTTCAAGCGCGAAGTAGAGATTGTGGAGGTATTGTTCAGTCGTCCATCCGTTGTGGCGGGCTACACGTTCGTAGTGTTGCAGCCAGTCTTCAACGTCCTCGTGGACGTCTCCGTGGAAAGGCGTTGGAGTCCTGGGTGCGATCGGCAGGTACACAACGGCAGAAGCGGCCGGGGTCTGCGCCTGGTTGGCCATCGTCGTCTTCGGCTTGGTCGTGGGTGGCAGAAGTCCGTGTTCCGGGGGTAGACCTCGGATGCGGCGACTTGACCGGGTCTCGATCTGGTCTTCGTCGGGTCCTCCGGAGCTGGGGTTTGGACTTGTACTGCGGGAATTTGGAGGGCTGCGCGGCACGGACATGCGGTACCCCGCACCTCCACCAGAATGTCACGGGTGGTGAGTCGTGACCAATAAACAAGAAATAAACAGAAATAAATAAACGTTTAATGTGGCGAACTTGTGCCAAAAATAAAGACGGAAACAGAAGAAAGCAGAGCGTCGCGGGCGTCGAAGTCGGCGTGTCAGCAGAATCGAGCGCTGGGGCGAGACTGACTCGACAAGGTCGCGGGCGGCCTCTTATCTAGAGTGCGTCGCTATCTCGAAGATTCGGCGAAAGCGGCTCGAGCGTCGCGTGATCGGGCGAGAATGAACACGCACTTTCTAGAAAACAAAAGCAGGAATAAATGATAGAAGTTACATGCGGTACATGAATAAACGAGAACTTTCTGGAGGTCCGTGACCGAGCGTTGCTTTCTCAGCCCTGGGCGCGGCATTATCCCCCCCTTTAAAAGTGCATCGTCCCGATGCAGCACAAAAACGGAAAACAAAAAACAAAAGGACAGCAGAATTGCTAGCCGGAGTTCACAGTCCACAGTTCGCTCGTCGACGAGAGTGGAGAGTCCTATCGTTCGTAATACGGCTTCAGCCGGACGACATGCACCACCTCGGGTCGCGGCTGACGTCTTGCAGATGGGCGCGTTCCGTCGGGTAGAACTTCGTAGTTCAGATCGCCGAGGCGTCGGATGATCTTGTAGGGCCCAAAGTAGCGCTTCAGGAGTTTTTCGCTGAGACCGCGACGACGAATCGGCGTCCACACCCAAACTCTGTCTCCGGGCTGGAAGTGGACGTCGCGGCGACGAAGATTATACCGGCGAGCGTCGACATGTTGCTGGTCTTGAATTCGTAGTCTGACTAGCTGGCGGACCTCTTCTGCCCGTTGAGCAACCACCTGGGCGTCAATATTCACGCAAAGTTTTGCGGTGTAACGAGCCTCGTGAATTTCGCTGAAGCCGCTCAAGTAGTCAGACATTATTAGGAGGACGTAAAATCAACAATTCCAACGTGAAAACAAAAAGCATGGGGACTCACACCGACGCCGACAGCAATGCAATTCAATGCTTTGTTCATGGGTGACGGCGTGCTTCTTGCCCACCGTCCACCGCGCATGCGCAGCACCGGTGGCGTCCGCTAGGGGCGCTCCGGTTTGTTTGTAAACATGAGTTTGTGTATAAAAGTACTAGCAGGGACTGCATACTAAAACTCTCCAGCAAAAAGATATCTACATGGGGCATGTCCATCACAGTTGACAGGTTGAAATTACACTGCATACGTTGGCACGGCAAAAAAAACTCGACGTCGCGAAGAGCTCAAACTCCGTCAGAAGGTAGCCGCAGCCGTTCGAGCAAGATGCCAAAGTTTCAGCACCAATCGTTATTGTACTCAGAACTTGTAAGTGATTTTCTGAAATTTTCAATGGAAAAATGGGGCCCACTTTCGCCCATTTTCGGTTATGGCGCCATAGAGCTCCATTATGTGTTCGAGAGCTCCGTGGACCGCCATTTTTTCATTGAAACTTTCGGAAAATCGCTTATGAATATGATAACGGTTGGTGCTCAAACTTTGGAATCTTGCTCCAACGGCTGGGGCTACGTTGTGACGGAGTTTGAGCTCTCCGCGACGTCTAGTTAATCTCTGCGGTGCAAAGAGCAGGGTTCGGTGTTCTCGCGGACACCCCGTACAAATGAAAAGCCTGCACCACTCTTGCAGCGGTGAGGGCGAGTTGCTTCAAACACACAGTAGGTCTGTTCGATTCGCCTGAACTGGCTGAACTAGTTCAGCAGTGCAGGTATTGGTGCATTCGATTCAACCGGAAGCTGCACGGCCGCTGCACTGGCGCGTTCGATTCATCCCAGTTCTGAACGAGTTCAGGCCCAGTTCCTCAAAATCTTGCACCGCCTCCAGAGTCAGTTCAGCGTCCGTGCAGAAGCAGACGAAAAGAGCAGAGGGCGATTGCAGACGACACTCCTCGTTCGTCTCTGCTCGCGGTGCCATTTTTCGCAGCTCTTGCTCAAATGTCTGCGATGTTTAACAATAACGCCGATACGACGTTGCATTTCATCTCATTTATGATAATAACGTACCCGCGGTGGACGCGGAATTGATATCATAACTGGGGGTAGGAATTTGATTGACTATGATATTCTGAAAGCGTTTTAGGCACCTGCTCGTGTAGGTTTGGCTACCTGTGGTAAGTGTTGAAATACTGGCTCACGTAAATTGTTTCTTTTTGATGCTGTGTGGGGATCCACAGTGTTGATATTCTCCCTTAGCAACACGGGAAAGGTAGTGCAGTCTTGATAGGCCCCGCCTTCAGTTGCTCTTGGATGCATTCTGACGAATCCAATACACTGCAGAGGTCTGGAATTTAGTATATTGGCCCTCGCATGCAGCTGAGCATAATACCGCATGCTTTGTCCGCTGATATCTGGAAGCCCACTAACGGGTCTGATAAAAACGGCGCCGAGAATCGGCATTGGCTTGGTAGTTCCATGCAGGTCTTTCTTGAGAATCAGCATAAACGCTTCAGCTTGACGCCAAAGTTACGGTATTGGCCAAAACGCTATCGTGAGGCCTTCGTCTTCGAGGTGACCGCTATCGACCTCACGCTGCCGCCAGTGACTCCCGACGCAAAATCATCCTGATGCCGCGAACCTATCGTCGAAATGCGGAACTCGGGAGACTTGGAATGAATCTACTGTAGCTAAATGAATGTGAAGGACACGAGCGCTTGTGGAAATGAGATGAACTGAACAGCCGTTAAAAATGCAGACAGAAACACATTTCGTGCAGAAAACGTTTTTAGTAGCCGCGAATAAAAAAATATTCACAGGGAAGATTCCGTTACTATACTTTAAAACTAAGGAAACACGAATGGTCTCATCAAACCGCGACTCAATAAAGGTCGCATCTAACGTGGCGAGGAGAAACAAGAGCCAACAGATGCAGACGACACCCATGCAGCGCTTCCGCTCGGAAAGCCGATCACAGCGCCAGTCCTAACGCGGCGGCTGCACTGGTTCTGTGCCGCCGCTGCACGACTCCTGCACTCCTCTGAACTCGGACAGAACTAGTTCAGAACTTTCTGGCCGAATCGAACAGACCTAATAACACGCGCGCGGAAATTGCAAACTCGCACCGAAGCATTTCAGACCTCCGTTCGCCGAAAATAAAGATTTGAGCGCACGATGATGCAGAGCAGACTTTATGACACGAACGCACTGTAGCCAAAGGCTCAAAAGAGCGTAGCTCGCCGACGTGAGCAATTGGACAGAATGCGGTCGCTACTTATAAGTGATCAAGTAAGAAATGAGCCTACAGACAAGCATTTACTGCAAGCAACAAGCGCTGTCAGGATGTCACGATAAGGCACTTCACGAAGAAGCCTGCGGCGAACTACAGTTTTCACTATAGTTTTCGCGTCATGCAACCGAAGCAAACAGCGCGCGCCTGCGTCTACATGTCGGGTAGCCATACCTTGTGGAAGTGTCGTGTGTCGTCGTTCCACCAGTCCGATATGTCGGTGTCACCGAGCGTCTAGTCCGCCACTTGGAGCTAGAGTCAACCCACAGCTTATAGCACAACTAACTGCGCACCAAAAACGGAACAAAAGCAGAAAAGCGTGATTACCGCCACGGCGAAAAACAGCCAGATAATGGATTGGATTGGCTTTGCAGGTATATCAATCATAATCACAATTAAAGTAAATCGTTATATTTTCGTTACGCTATAAATAGTCTAACCACACAAAAATATTTAAAAATCGTATAAAAATTGTATTTATGTCGTATATAAATTGCGACCGACTAAACTTTCCTTCGACGAGGACTTCGATTTCGGTTTCGGAATGAGAATTTCTGACCTTGGCACGCTTTTCGATTTCGATAGTTCAACAGCAGTTATCACAGTTTGAGACAGATTCTACAAACATTTTATGCCGACGCTGCGAGCTGATAGGACCAACAAGAAAGTGTCAAAAGCACACCATCATGGTGTTCGTCGTGTTCCTGCACGCGTTATGTAGGCGCTGATCCAATCATAAACAGAAAAGGACCGGTGACTTCTGCTTCTGACGCTGCTTGACTGGGTTTATGACCTCGTAGCGTCGGTTGCGTCTGGACTTCAAAGGTCTCCACAGTGCCCCCAGCTGCACGTTTTAAGCACACTGGGACGCCACTAGGCGTTGTGCTGTTATGCTGATCGAATTAAATTATGATTCACTAATATCTCATGACTGCTACTTGCTACGTGGCCGGAGACGAGACAAGACTACAGTGTACTAGAATACTTGGGTAGTGTTGGGACCGGGGGAGGAGCTCGCCTGAAGCGCGTGGTATTGATCGCGACAGGTGTCAACACCGGCACGTTATCCAGAAGGTGTGCGCATGCGCGGCGGCACGCGCGAAAATATGAATCTGTGGTGCTTCTTTGGTGGAGTGCACATAGATTTCTGACAGAGCTACGACCTGCCAGCGGTAATACCGCGGCATCAATTACGCGGTGGCACGATCGTTAGCAACATGATGCTTCAATGTATTGGACGATACAAGCTACATTACCCTCCTTTTACATAAAAACAATTGCGACTTTAAAGGGATACTTCAACGAAATTTGAAATATTCCCGTCGTGTTCAAAAATAGGTTGAATATGATCCACAATATCCGTAAATGACAATCGCACGTTTGTATTTTGATCCTGGTGGCTGTATTTTTCGTTATAAACGGCCCACTCTGGCAAGCGCTCGGAGAAGGCCCAGCTTAGAGCACGTGACATCCAACGCAATCATGACGTAGGTCGTCTCAAGACGAGCAAAGCTACGGCGAGGCTGACGTCGAGAGGATGGCCTAGTCGTTCCAGCCACCGAAGCGGCTGCTTTTGTACGAATTTTGAGTGACGGGTTAATCTTCTATAATCTTCTAGGGGGACAATAGCGACTTCTGCGACACACAAAGGCATTCTTGGGAAGAGGGGAGTTCCTCCTTCCCCCCTTCTCTCGTCGTGGCCGGAGACGAGACAACCTCCGTCACTAGCTGTCAAGGTTCCTAGACGAGCATTACAAACGAGGCGTTAGCGACATCCACCAGGTGCTCTTTGCTAATCGTTTAATTCGTTTTAAAATTCCTTTTCGAGACTTTTTTAACAAGATATTGGTATGTTCCATGTGATACTGCTTTTTTGAACACATATAGACCAAAAAAATGAGCGCCGAAATTTCGTTGTAGTATCCCTTTAAAGAACCGGATTGCAAGTTGTTTCAGCATAGAATCAGCTGCGACTTTCGGTTTGTCGGATGGTGAGCATTTTAAATGAAATGCCCATTTCCTTGGTCGCAAAGGCCGAACATTAGATATTTGAAAGAAATATCTAAAACTCTGAAGCAGTTTTTTTTTTTTCTATCATATTATAATGGAACGAAACGGCACATACTAAAGTTCAAAATTGTTTTAGTATGTTTTTAATGTCCCAGGTTAACTTCTCTGTCTTCTTTTCTGCCCATCTTCTTTTTCTTGACTATACACGCTTTGCAGCAGCTGTTCATGGACGCCGCCATAACTGACCTTCAGTTTTTGTTTCCTCTTATTTCGTTTATTTCACTTCATCATTACCATAGCAGGCCAGGTTATTGCCATATTAGATTCAACTGTGTCCTTTTTTAAAGCGTCGGCCTTTGTGGAGGATCGTCAACTACCGTTTCAGTTGCTCGGCATCTCGGTAAGACAAGAGAAGGTCAGCAATGGCGGTTCTAATTTGGCGCGTGTGTAAAGCGTCTATACGTCGAACCACCCAAGTGACGGTCGCAAAGGGGTGAGAATCTTTTATTTCTTCAAGGCTGCCACGACCATCCGAGGACCACACGACGTTCACTTGTAAGAAATGGATTATAAGCCGTGACAATTTTGATCACGCGTTTGAACATTGAACTTAAAGGGCATCCCCGCCGTAATTTTTATAGTCACCGATTTCTATAAAATTTTCACCGTGTATTTGGATTTCCTTCCTGAGCATGTGTACGAAATATCTCAGAAAAATATTAATTTTCTTAGAAGAAAATGAATTTTGAAATTTACACGTCCACACCCAAATCACTTGCTGCCGCCCTACTGGCAACACTGAGGAAGAGCGGCACACGGAGGCTGCCATGATGGCACTGACGTTGCCGTGACGTCACATGTTGGTCAGGGTGCTTGCTTTGGAGCTTGTTGGTGCTAGGACAGTCTGGTTTTTGCTTATTTTATCGGTTTATACAGCACACGCGAGCGCGCTGATGAAATGCACGTTCACGAAGCCGAAGCTACATGCGCGAATGTTGTCTCAAACGACGCTTTTACAGCGCGAGAATGGAAATTGAGGTTACGAGGCCCTAAAGATCTTCCGTCCCCGCGCTCGTGCCTTCTGTCCATAGGGAGTTTTAGCAGATAGTTATCAGAGGCCCGCTAACCCTCCGGGCGCGCGCTGGAGCATGCTTGGAAGTGGCGGCGCGAAAACGTCGCCACTTCCAAGGCGTCTCTTGAAAACACGGTCTACTAAAACCGTCTATTGTCAGACACCAAGATATAACAAAAAGTGCCTCCAATTAAAAGGCATAACGTCGATCAGTTTTTCTTGGCGTGCTAGCAACAAAAACTGCCTTACCATTCCGCTTCGGAAGCGGCATCTGGTTCCACATGGCGGCGGATCACGAATGCAGCCGCCGCTGGCTTCCCTCGGAGGCGATGCCGGCGGATCGTATGAAAACGGGTATCGTCATCGTCCTCAAAATCTAGCCGCATATCCTCATCGTTGCTCGATTCAGACGAGCTTGATGAGTCCATTTTCATCCGCGGCACGAACGCAAAACAGTGACCTGCTGCCAGGCTGGCCAGGCTCAAACTGCACACGTGCGAGTGTTTATACCATATGTGACGTCACATCAAAATGGCGGACCAGTCGAGTGGCAATTTAGTTTCGGTTTCGGTTTCAGCGTATTTTAACGATTATAAATTATGTAAACAGTTTTTTAATGATTTAACCGCTGCTATAGGCTAAATTTTTAGTACCCTTTCCGAAATTATGTTTCGATAAAACCGCTCAAATTGACGGCGGAGCTGCCCTTTAGGTCCAAAAACTGAGACAACGTGGGCTGAACAAGCCCGGAGACTAACATTAAAAACGAGCGTGTTGGTGTTTACTCTGCTCGGAGACTAGTTGGGTCTTCTCCCGAAACGAAAAGTTAGCGCCGGCTGACGTGTTCTTTTGAAAAAGGGAAGGGGAAAGAGAAAGTTTGAGTAACTGCAGTAACCACCTCAATAGCTGCTCTCCCGATATGAAGCTCGAGGCATGTTACACTCTTAGAAAAAAGGGTCAGTATAGTCCTCCCTAAAGGGAGGAACGCTCTTCATACATATGTTCCTTCAGAAAGGGAAAACCTTTCGTCCCTTTAGTAGGGGAGCAAAAGTTTCTCCGTTGACTCTATCTCATTATGGCGGCCACGAATCGAGCAAATCGAGCTCGATAAGGCTTAACGAGAACATTAAGTCTATTGTACAGAGCGAGAGGAGCAGCAAATAAAAACGTAACACGAGCTTTCCGCGAACTGTATTTATTTCCGAAGCCGACTTTCTCCTGCAGATAAAGAAATGCGTTTCGAAAGCATGCAGTCACTCAGTCTTCTCATCGTCTGCACTGCGATGTTCAACGGAGACAACCGGCACCCAGTTCGCGCACTTTATGTCTTACCTTTGCTATTCCTCGAGCCACAATTCCTTCGTCAACCGTTGCGTCAACCGCACATCACGGAGGAGTCAAAATCATTCGCCCGCAAAACCAAAAGCCGCTCTAAAAAAAAAAAAAAATCCGAAGCAACCTCTTGGCCTATCTTAACACGGTAACACGAAATTATGGCGTAGCCGCGTAGCATAATAGGATGTTAAATCGCTTACAACCAGATGGCAGGGTCAAGCATAGTAATCGCAAGTAGCTAGGTGGCGCTAGGTACCGCCCAATTCATGTTTTACAAAACAATATTTTTATTTTTTTATCCCACGATTGCGTTTTCCTTTCTTCGGGAATCTCTAACATATGTAGACACGTTACGCACACTACAAGCATCAGGTGAACATATATTGAGCGCATACACATGCATCGCACATACAAACATCAATACAACAGCCAACGTTACTAGAACATTTAGTTGGGAAACTCGCCGTCGAAACCTGGGCCGCTGGCGTCCACCGAGACCGAGCTAAATACGAAAACAGCGCCACTCTTTGTCATTTGTCTGTACTGCTGTCACCTTGAACTTTTACATAGCATATTTTTGCGTAAACACAAAGGGAAAAGACTCTTTTTGTATGAAATTCATTGGAGTTTAGTACAAAATGATGGGCACGTGATGTTTTTAAAATGTTTAGTTTGCAGGGTTTTGCGGCACAATTAATATTGTTTTTATACAACCATGCCTCAGCGGTGCTTTCAGGTAGCGCGTCCCGACCTAGGTGCATTTTAACCTCGGTAGCAAGACGCGGCGCGTCCGCTGGGGAGACGGGGATGGCACCCCTGTAACCAAGGAGGTTAGAAGTACTAGGAGGGGGCACGTTGCAATATTGGTGACGCCTAGTCATAAAAAGTTTCAACGATTTTGTGGCCAGCGTGACCGCAGATCTCTCTGGCGATTGGTGCGCGTGACATGTCACGTGTAAGATGGATGGTTGATTGTAGAAGGACTCCTTGTAGGCTTGCGCGCGCTCCGTCCAGTACGTTTTATCAGGTCGAAGGCTAGACTGCGGTGTATTCTAGTACACTCTTAGAAAAAAGGGTATGGATAGTCCTCCCTTAGGGGAGGAACGGTCTTGTAACCTATGTTCCTTTAGAAAGGGAGAAACTTTCGTCCCTGAAGCAGGGGAGCAAAGTTCCTCCGTCGCTTGCATCTCAATATGGCGGCCCCGAATCGAGCAAATCGAGCCCAATAAGGCTTGACGAGGACGCTACGTCTCTTGTACGGGACGAGAGGAGCAGCAAATAAAAGCATAACACGAGCTTTCCGCAAACTGTGTTTATTTCCGAAGCCAGATTCCCGCCACAGGCGTTTCGAAAGCAGTTACTCAGTCTTCTCGTCGACAGCACTGCGATGTTAAACGGAGACAACCGATACCCAGTTACTTCGCGCACTTTGCGTCTTACCTTAGGTGTTCCTCGAGTCACAATTCCTTCGTCAACCGTACATCACGGAGAAGGGCAAACTCAATCCGCGAACCAAAAGTTCCAAAAGCCGCTCTCGAAAGAACAAACTCGAAGCCGCTGTTTATCGCATAGCGTGAAAGGTTGAATCGCTAGCCACCAGATGGCGGGGTCGCGGGGTCAGGATCTTTTACTCGGAGAAGCAACTGGAGATAGCAACCAAACAAATTGAGGAATTAATTTCTGGCGATACCACAGCAGAATGGACTTACACAAATTTAATGAGATAATTTGAGCGAGAGCTATCCAAGGTCCGACCTAGAGAAAAAGGAAAAGGAAGGCATAAACCCAAGAGCTGGTGGGATGGGGAGGTTAAGAACGCCATAGAGAGACGCCAGGAAGCATCCAGGGAACACAGACATTCCAAGCAAAGGGGGGAACCACTGATCTCTATGACAATTGCTGGATCGCGCTTCCCCGCTTGTTCGCTGCAGCGCAACTGAAGCCACCGGGCTTCACTCGCTTGGGATACGATTTGCCGTTTTTGCTAGCCTTTGCTGCGGTTTTCCAGCGTGCTGACGACACGTTTTCTACTCGTTCGTCGTCATTCGCCGAAGAAGTTTTTTGAAGACTCTGTGTATTGTTGAGACTTGCCGTTGTGAACACGTGGAAAATTTTACGAAAGTGCAGTGTCGCAGGAAAAAGGCACAACGCGTCGAAAGGAAGGGCTGGCGGCGTGTTCAAAGCTTCCTTGGCACGCCGAAGTGCCGTGTCTCTGTGCCTTCGCACGCTTGGATACCGACCAAGAACCGACGCCGTGTGTATGTGTTCAGCGAGTGCAATGTGCGTGAAGCTGTTCGTGCCTCTGGATCAGCGTCTTTTCCCGTCGCGGTTTAGGAACGAGCTTAATCCAGCGTCCACTAGCGACGGAAGATGGAGAGAAGGTACGTCTTTTTTTCGTCCTTAGACGATTTACACAATACCGTGCACAACAGCTCCTCATCACTGATCAGTGCTGGCTTATTATCAACCTACTTAATTGCACTTGACGTTTGAGCGCGGCTCGCCTAATTGTAATTGGTCAACAGATTGCACACGACCATATCGGCCGCGCTTCAAAGATTTTCATTCTCGCCGTCTTGTACTTCTGCTTTCGAAAACCCCCCTGGCTCCACAACGTTGCCCTATTCGTGCTCCCACGGAATCTATTAGAGTAGATTTGGGACATAGCCATGGTTAATATAGTACATAAGAACACGTACAGATCTCCCCCTTTTATTGATTGCAACTCACCGGAACAGCTGGACGATCCAGAACTCCGTGGCCGATATATATAAATGATCTAAAGGCATCTACGCGCGACACATGTTCAGAACTTTGGCGCGGCGTCAATTCTTGACCGGTATCCAAGCGTGCGAAGGCACAAAGATGCATCACTCGGCGTGCCAAGGAAGCTTTGATCACGCCGCGACACCGGCGACACGTTTTCGACGAGTTGTACCTTTTGATACGGCTTCACGCACATTGCACTCGCTAAACACATTCACACGGCGTCGGTTCTTGGTCGGTATCCAAGCGCGCGAAGGCACAGAGACACAGCACTTCGGCGTGCCAAGGAAGCTTTGAACACGCCGCCAGCCCTTCCTTTCGACGCGTTGTGCCTTTTTCCTCCGACACTGCACTTTCGTAAAATTTTCCACGTGTTCACAACGGCAAGTCTCAACAATACACAGAGTCTTCAAAAAACTTCTTCGGCGAATGACGACGAACGAGTAGAAAACGTGTCGTCAGCACGCTGGAAAACCGCAGCAAAGGCTAGCAAAAACGGCAAATCGTATCCCAAGCGAGTGAAGCCCGGTGGCTTCACTTGCGGGAGCGGCAAGCGCGATCCAGCAATTGTCATTAAGATCAGTGGGGGGAACCAAAAGCCGAAGTAGACAGAAAATGGGATAATTTCATAATTTATAGAAGGGAAGCATCCTGTTTAATCAGTGAGAAAATGAGAACAAGGGGGTCCCAATGGTTGTCAAAAGTGCACAAAAAGGATAAAAATGCAGCCAAGAAATTTTGGAAACATCTGAACTCCATGAGTAATAAGACAAGTTTAGAACAGAGGTTTATAGTTACAGCTCAAGGTACTCGACTGGAAGGGGATAAGGCAATGCAGCATATAGGGACAATGATGGCGGAAAAATTTAAAGACCGAAGGAATGAGGCACATGCTTTATCGCAGGAGAACAGACCGGTTAGTGCTATGGATTCGTTCGGACAAAGAGAATGGGAAAGGGCAGAGAAAAGAGTTCCTAGTAGCACATCGACAGGCCCTGACGGTATTCCCATTATGTTAATCAAGAACTTGGGCCCAAAATCTAAGCAAGCATTAGGAGAGGCAGTGAATAAAATGGTAACGGATGGGAAAGCCCCCGATGAATGGAGACTAAGCAGGATGAGCATGATATATAAACGACAGGGGGACAAAGCGGACATAAACAACTATCGTCCTATAACGGTGACGTCAGTGATTTACAGGGTGGTGATGCAGATTATAAAGGATAGACTGCAGGCATGGGTGGAGAGCGAGGAGGTGCTGGGGGAGCTGTAGAATGGGTTCCGGAAGCAAAGGAGGTTAGAGGACAATCTGTTCTCTTTAACGCAGTGTATCGAAATAGCAGAAAAGGAACAAAGGCCCCTATGGCTAGCGTTTCTGGATATCAAAGGAGCCTACGACAGTGTAATTCAAGAGAATTTGTGGGGCATACTGGGTACATTAGGGGTAGAAGCTGGAGTAACTAATCTTTTAAAAGATATATATAATAGCAACAAGGTGCGTATAAAATGGGAAACAAATGTATCGGAGCCTATAGAGATAGAGCGGGGGCTTAGGCAAGGCTGCCCTTTGTCGCCTTTGTTGTTCATGTTATACTTACATGGATTGGAGAACAAACTAGAGCGGAGCGGGTTTGGCTTCAACCTTTCTTTCATCAAGCAAGGTGAATGGATTAAACAATCACTACCGGGGCTGATGTATGCAGATGATATAGTGCTAATGGCCGACAACAAAGAAGATTTGCAGAAATTAATGGATATCTGTGGTACAGAGGGAGATAAACTAGGTCTTAAATTTAGTCAAGAAAAATCGGCAGTGATGATTTTTAATGATAAAGATGGTGGCGAGCATAGGATACAAGAGGTCATGTTGGAGGTAGTGGATAAGTACAGGTATCTTGGGGTATGGATAAATAATGGTGTTGAGTATCTAACGGAGCATGAAAAACATGTAGCGATGAAAGGTAGCAGGAATGCAGCCGTCATGAAACATAGGGCTCTGTGGAATTACAGTAGGTATGAAGTGGTGAGGGGGATTTGGAAAGGGGTCATGGTTCCCGGCCTGACCTTCGGCAATGCGGTCCTGTGCATGAGACCAGATATTCAAGCAAAGTTAGAAATTAAACAGCGGGGTGTAGGTAGGCTTGCTTTGGGAGCTCATGGAAATACGCCGAATCAGGGGGTACAAGGCGACATGGGATGGACGTCATTCGAGGGCAGGGAAGCTAGCAGCAAGATAGAATTTGAGGAGCGTTTGAGGGAAATGGAGGAAGAGCAGTGGGCTAGGAAAGTTTTCAGTTATTTGTACATGAGGAATGTAGATACCAAATGGAGAAAGCGAACTAGAAAATTATCAAGCAAATATTTGGGCGGCAGTGGGGGCGCCAACCAGGAATTACGGGTTAAGAAAAGGATAAAAGAAACAGAGAAGGGTCTGTGGGAAACGGGTATGCAGACAAAACCAGCACTGGAGACGTACAGAATGTTCAAACAGGAAATTTGCAAAGAAAATATCTACGATAATTCTAGGGGAAGCTCTTTGTTGTTTGAGGCCAGGACAGGAGTATTGCGGACTAAGACGTACGGGGTTAAGTACCAGGAGATGGACACTTTATGTAGTGTGTGTGGGGAGCAGGAGGAAACGGCTGAACACTTAATACTTTTCTGTAAAGGGCTTCACCCAACAGTTAACAGTGACCGGGCGGATTTAATCAAAGCATTGGGTTTTAAAGACAGTGAAGGAAAAATAGACTTTACACGGGTAGAAATAACCAAGCGGAGGTTATCAGACTGGTGGCTAAAATCGAGGCAGGGGGGAGATTTAATCTTGGCATTCAAAACATATAATTAGATTTATAATGTTGGCTAGGTGGCGCAAGCCACCGCCCGATTCACAGGGTTTAGCCAGATCCATCCATCCATCCATCCCGCAGAGTAATTGCAAGTAGCTAGGCTAGGTGGCGCCAATGGTTGCAGAATATGTCGCCCAAAAATGGCCGACTCCTTCGCTGGAGCCTAGCTTTGCAACAGTTTTCTTTTGAGGTCAGGTACAAAAAGGGTAAACTGCACACCAACGCGGATGGCTTGAGCCGACGCTCAAAAGTGAGTAGAGAAACGTCTTTACTGAGCGAGCTCATGGATACCAAAATTTTACTTTATTTTGCTAAACAATTGTACCCAAGCTGGGATACTATTGATTTTGGTTTCGTGCCTTTTGTTGCTCTCCTGCGGGTGCCGAGCCCTGGTAGGGGTTTCGTTTTACTTACGATCTTGCTAAGAGCGATTTTCATACCTTTTAGTGCCTGGTGTGTGTTCGAAGGGGTTTGCTAGATGCGCATTTGCAGTGCGGTCTTGGTTCAATTTTATCATCCTCTCAAGATTTTTCGCAAGCTGCCCCAAGCGCTTGGAGATGAGCAGAGAGAATGCCCGGCACTCAAGAAAAGCCGGAGACGGTGATCCACCTCCTCATCGGCACTACTGCGGTCCCTCAAAGGAGTGGCTGCTGACCTCTTCTCTTCGGGACCGACTTCCGGGCGGCGGAGGAACTGTTGCGACGGCCTTCACTGGGGGCTTTAAACTAAAAACAGAACGAAGCCACGAGACCATCTGGAATCGCGGGCCCTCGCAAGGAGAAACACCGGCGTACGTGTGCGTGCCTGTGTGTGTGGGGGTCTGTCGGTGTTGAGTTTCAGCAAGAACGTCGCCACCTTACATCAGCCACTGGAGCGCGGCAAGAACGTCGAGGGATTACATCATCTGCCCCTCGCTGAAAGAACACCGGGAAATTGCCTCAGCCGCCCCCGCACTTCGGACACCTCGTGAACACTCGAACACCGGGGAAGGCTCCTCTCTCTCAGAGGGCCTTCTCGCCCTCGAAGGGCTATATAACTTGGGATTGGGGAGCCAGAAATCGCCGACTGCAGACTGCCGATTGCCGATTAATTAGTCGACCATGCTCTTGTATATTCACTGTAAATAAAAGTTCTCCTGGACTACTCTCACTCCAGGCCTGTTTCCTCGGGGCCATGGTAGCAGCGAGACGCAGCCCCAACTCTTGGTTCCGCGCCTGAGGTCGCGCATCAGATGAACGTACATCGAGCACATACACGGCACACACAAATATCAATACAACGGAGCACCACACTAAACCGAACACTACACCCGTTGATTTTGATTGAAACGTTTATTTAATTTCCATGCCTCTGGTCTATGGAACCTCATGTGGCATGGGGGAAGGGGGAGTGGGAGAGGGGTAGTGATGGGATGGTGATAGATTAGACGTACCGTCCGATCCCGGAGGACCGGAGGTAGGAGATGATTGATGCGAAGATGAGATCTCGTTCTGTGGGTGCTGACGTTCTCGGATGCGTCCATTCCCGAAGGGTCATTGGTCTAAGGTGCGGTGGTAGGGTGTTAATTGCCGCTATCCGTTCTAGTGACGTCCCTTCACAGGACCATACAAGATGGTAGCAAGTCGCAGGGAAACCGCAGTGTGGACATCCAGGGTCAGGACCTGTGTCATTCTCATCTGTTGACTTGTATAACATGGCACGCCAAAAGGGAGTCACCATAGTCCGAGTCTGGAGCCTGTGTAGTGCCACTTGCTCCCATCGTGGAAGCCCGCGAGGGATCGGGTGGGGGTTAGAAGGTAGGAGCGCTGCAAGGCGCGCTTTTCGTGCTCTTTGTTCTTCCTTCTTCTTTTGGGTTAGATCAAAGCCCTCGTCAGGTGGAACGTCCCGTTGAACGGGCGAGGGGACCGGGCCTTGTGAGGGCTGAGTATTTGCCTGTAGCAGTGCCCTCGCGGCCCCGTCCGCCCGCTCGTTCCCTGGAACGCCTGCGTGGCCCGGTATCCACGCGATGGTGATTGTTTGTCGAGCCGCGGCTTGACGAACCAGTTCGCGGATGCGCGCAACTGTAACGTTGCATGTGCTCGACTGCTGTAGTGCACGCATCGCCTCTTGGGAGTCGGTGTATATTCGAGTTTCTGTAGTTTCTGCTCGTGGCATGTTCGTGGCTGTTTCAACGGCGAACAAAACTGCCAGAAGTTCCGCCATGCAACTGCTCCGTGTACATGCGGTAAGCTTGTGGTTCGTCTCTTTGCGTGTAGGGGAATGCCAGGCAATCGCAGTGCGGCCGTTGTTGTCTCTCGCCGCGTCCGTGTAGAAGACATCCACGTGCGCGGCAAGCTTGCTGACTTCAGCGCGGTGGATGGCTACTTGTGTAGCACGTCGTCCAGGGTGATCAGGTCCTTGATGACTTGAGAGGGGCTTGATGGGAGTGACTGCCTCTGCATCCCAAGGTGGCGTCGGTGTAGGCATGAGTGGGCCGTCAATTAGGCCGGAACGGTCAATCGAGGCAAGAATAATTCGCCCGTGAGGAGTGCGAGATAGCCGCTGAGCTTGGCTTATCCGCACCTCCTCGGCAATCTCACGGATGGTGTTCATTTGAGCGGTCCTTTCTAGCTGTTCAACCGGTGTGAAGCGGGGGAGCCCTGTAACGACCCGCATGGCCGCTCTCAGCATGGTTACTAGTGTGGTTTCTTGAGTATTTGTAAGGCGGAGGTAGTTCAGTCCGTACACTACCTTCGAGATTAGGAGGGTACGGACGAGTCGCCGGAGGAGATCATCCTGTGCACCCCAGGCCTTGCTCGAGATAGCCTTGAGCAAGTCTAGACCCTCCTTCCACTGCGATTTTACTCTCCGAAGCCAAGTGACTGCACCGCCTTTGTGGTCAAATGGGACCCCGAGGATTTTGACGGAGTTGTTCTGGGCGATGGGGATTCCATCCACCCTCAGTTGGATGTCGGTACGGGCGCTCCTGCGTCGGCTGGGTATAACCATGTACGTGGTCTTCTCCTTAGATAACTCCAACCCTGATCGGATGGCGAAGGTCATGACAACGTCAAGCGCGCTCTGCATGTAGCGTTGTTGGCTATCCGCCCCACCTGCCGTCGTCCACTGGGTGACGTCATCCGCATAAATGGTGAAGCGAATTTGTGGGATGGCTTCAAGGGCGAGAGCCAGGTCAACCATGGCGATGTTGAATAGTAGCGGCGACAAAACCGCCCCCTGTGGAACACCGATATTGTTTGTTCTCCATTGACCTTTAGTTTGTCCGATAGAAACCTGGAACGTGCGATCCTGTAGGAATGTTTTGATGAAATTCAGGAATCGGCCCTGTATACCTCTTTTCTTTGCGGCGGCCACGACTGTGCTGTGTGGTATCAAATCGAATGCCTTCCGTAAGTCAATGGCCACGAGCGTACGCGGTTGGCTTTTAAAAAGCCGGCGCTGGTAGAGATCATGATGTATCATGAGCAGGCTGTCTTGTGCCGAAAGGTGAGGTCTGAAGCCCGTTTGCATGGGATGGAAAGCACCCGTCGATTCAAGAATCCTAGTCAGGCGTGTTGTGACCATGCGTTCTAAAACTTTGCAAAGGTTGGACGTCAAGGAGATCGGGCGGAGGTTAGCCACCGCGTGTGGTGTCTTGCCGGGCTTTGGGATAGGGATCACTGTAGACCTCTTCCAGTCGGATGGGAGTTCACCGTTCACCCAAATGGTGTTGAATGTGTCAAGGAGCTCTTTCATGGCATCTTGTGGAAGGTTCCGGAGCGCTGTGATGGTTACACGGTCTGGTCCAGGTGCCGACTTTGCTCGTGCCGCGCCAAGAGCGTCCAGGAGTTCTGCGAGCGTGAAAAGGGCGTCCGCCGGCTGTTCGTGCACGATGGTTTTCGGGCGTAGACTTCGGCGGCGGGTGGCTCGGGCTGTTGGGGAAAGAAACAATCTCCTGCCTCTTCCGCAAGCTGCTCTTCCGTGATGTCAAGGCGGAGCGCCAGATTGTTTCCGGTGTTGCACATTTTTGTTTTCCCGGCAAGCCCTTTGTAGGCTTGCCACAGCTTGCGGTAGCCTGTCCGTTCGTTAAAGGAGTCGCACAGGCTACGCCAGATAGTGCGGCGGAGCTCGATTGTGTATTTTTTGGCCTTTGCTGTCGTGCGATTTAGGCGGATCTTATTCCTTTGGGATCTCCTGGCTCTGTAGCGCTGGAGAGCCTCCAGTCTCCTGTCCCACAGCTTGATCAGGTGCAAGTCGGGAGGTGGTGTGTCTTCCTTGACGTTGTATTCCGCACGGGACTCCCGAAGAGCTCGCTGAATCCGGTCTGCGAATGGGACGTTGGCAAGACGGCTCATTGCGGTGCGGAAGTTGTCCCACTTTGTGAAAGTGACTCGACGCCTGGGCGAGGAGCTGATGGGGAGCTTTATGCGTATAGGGAGGTGGTCACTGCCCCATGGATCAGTCTGGACTTGCCATTGCACCTGTAGACGTGGAGAGGCCCAAGTGAGGTCGGGAGACGTGTCTTTTTGGCTGGCGACTTGGGCCAGCCGTGTTGGAGTGTCAGGGTCGTTGCATAGATGAAGCCCAGCTGCGAGGCATGCTCTCTTGATGTGCTTTCCCCTGGCGTTTTTGTTCGGGTATCCCCACGCGGTATGTCGGGCGTTGAAGTCTCCAGCTAGGATGGTATGCTTGTTCTGTTCTACCAAGCCCTTTATACAATTGACCTCGTTCGAGTCCCCGCACGGTCTTATGTATGTGTTATGTATGTTGATGAATGTGTCTCCAAACTTGACCCGCGTGGAGACGACTTCGCGGTCATCAGAACATGACGCCTCGGAATTCAATTTTGCCAGCTTGTGCTTTTTCTTTATAAGTGTAACTACAATACCGAAATTTGATGTCTGTCTTTGTATACTGGGGTTAATGTAAGTGTTGTATCCCCTAATTTTAAGATTCCTGACGTTAGCCTCCTGAAGAAGAATAACGTCAGGTGCCTTGTTGTTAAGTATTGACAGACGCGTTTTGAATTCATGAATTTTCTGTTGTAAGCCACCGCAGTTCCATTGCAGGATCCATGGTTGCGGGTTCACTCGAAGCTTGTTGCGCTTGTGGATGTGTTGTGCCCCTCGGGTGTTTGTATGTGTATGAGAATTACTATCCGTCACTGCGAGTGCCTATGAGTTTGTGGATAGCCGCCGTGAGCTCGGACAGCTGTTTTTCAACTCGCGCAAATCCCGCGTATTGAAGCTGTAGGATTTGCGTCGGCATGTCCATCTGTTGGGGTGGATGCGTCAATAATGAAGTGGGTTGGAATGCTCCCATTGTCACTGCTGCATACGACACGCCGGCATCTTGGCTCACCGGTACAGCGGCAGGTGGTAGGGGCTTGGGCTTTTTGCTTCTTTCCTCCGTTCTCGTAGTTTTCTTCGGGGTGCGCCGCGGTGGGATTGCGCGCTTTGGACATTCATTGCTCGTGGCCACGTGGGCCCCATCACAGTTTGCGCACTTTGGATCTTTCGTGCACTCCTCCATACCATCATGCTGGGAGCCGCACGCTCCACAGCGCTGACCTTTCCGTGGGCGCACGTCCATTTTGTGGCCAATTGCATGGCATTGAAAGCAGACTAGCGGTCTCGGGCGGTACTCACGAACGGCGAGAACCTCGTGCATGTACGCCACCCGTTTAGGACAAGTTTTGCCCTGAAATGTCACGAGTATAACGTTTCCCTTCTTCCCCAAGGGGCGCGCTGCTACCACCTTCTGGGTTCTGCACACGATATCCTCCAGAAGTTGTGCAGGAGACACCTCATTACCTTGACCACGTAGGTACACAACACCGCGGCACTCGTTTCCGGAGAGGGCCTTGTATGGTTGGAATGTGCTGTCTTTGTCCCCCTTGCGGATTTCCTTTATTGTCATGAGCTTTGCGGTGATGTTAGGGTCCCTGGTGGTGATGGACAAGGCATTCGCTTTCTCATTCCGGTGGACGCTGTAGTCCGCTTGAGCGTGGATGCCGGCATGCTGGATTGCATCGCGGATTTCTTTTCCAGTGAATGCACCAACTTCTTTCTTTCCCACGGAGCGAAGCACCACAGTTTGTACCGGAAGCGGCCCCGGTGTAGATTTGTTGTCTTTTTCCGTTGCTTGTGGGCTTCGTTTTCTTATCTGCGAGGAAGCGCCTGGGAGCGGCCATTCTTGGTCGTCGTCTGTCTGGGAGACCGACGTCGCAGTTAGCGGTACCGATGGTACGGATTGACCCGGCGTGGGTCCTTGGGACGTGCTGTACGTCGACGCGCCAGCTTGAGAAGCCCAGCCGTCTTCTTGCGGCTTCGGGTTTGCCGATGGGAAGCAGCCATCATCTTCCATTTGTTGTACTCCTTGATAGGACTCTGCCTCGCGGTCCCCGGTAGTTGGTCTCATGGGCGACCGTGACCTATCGTTATTTCGTTTACACCGTGGGTACTGCCTTGGGTCTCTCTGTTTATGCTGGGGCGGGTCATTCAGGACTTCTTGTGGTAG
The DNA here is from genome assembly GCF_016920785.2 of Ixodes scapularis. Lineage (NCBI taxonomy): Eukaryota > Metazoa > Arthropoda > Arachnida > Ixodida > Ixodidae > Ixodes > Ixodes scapularis. Next base: position 22,343 of record NW_024610108.1, on the reverse strand, counting down.
CGGCACAAATCGAGCAAAAAATTGTTGCAGAGCTTCCAGGATTGCCGGTTGGCGTTCAATCACTCCTGCCAGAAATTGAAAAAGTTGGCTCACCTCCGGTGGTGGTAATCTTTGGTGGGTCTGAAGGCCGGCGGACTGGGTCTCCTGCAGCTGACCTGTGCCATCTTCACTGCCAACTTCTATTTGGCCCAATTTGCAAACGGTTTCTTGGGTCGGCGTGTTCTGGATGCCTTCCGTTATTGGGCCCGATGTGGCCGTGGTTGTCTCAGTATTGGCAGCTCGAGTGTTTGTGTCTCCCATTTCAGGTGATAGGCTTAGCGCGCTGTTCATGACACCATGTTCGAACATCACTGAAGTCGTCCCTCCCGGGTCAAACATTGGCGGTCGGAGGGTGACGGGAGGCCCTCGTTGGTCCATGATGCCCTTTCGGGCGCGAAGGTCCCTTAATTTGGGCGCTGCGAATAGCTCTCGGCGGAGGTAAGAAAAACAAGTCTTACAGATCAAGCGCTTCGTCGTCCTCCCACTACACCCGTGCTCTGCGTTTCCGTCTTTTATACTGGTCGTTTTGAACGTACGGTACTTTTCGGTGACTCCCTAAGCAATAAAATATATTCCCAGCATGTTGATTTTTTCCCAGCAATGCCATACCCCTGAGAGTATTTAAAATGGCTCAGGGGATGAATCTCTTATTAAAAAGTAAACGCTCGATCATGCCGTAATTATTTGAAAGCCAATAAATCAAGCCGCTCCAATGCGCTCCGAAGCCATGAGTTTGTTTCCCCACACGGCACGTCGTAGCCTGTATTTCTATTGGTTTTTCTATTTGTGCTGTTCGCGCAAAGCTGCATTTGCCGTCTTAAATTAATCTCTGTAGAGCGGATATTCACTACTCAGCTAAAAGTGATGCTTCACGGGCTGAGAAATCGCTTTTCGATCAACTTGAATGCAGTCAAAGCTGCGACTAGCGGCAGGTACGGAGCTACGCCGTGGCTAGAGCACTATATAGAGTAGCGCAATCCTTTGAACCCCGTGTTTCGCCGACAACATGGCCGACAGAGCGACTCGGCGCGAGTCACGTGGTATTCAGGGTTCCAGGAGGCGGCCCGCCCTATGGGAGAATACATGGAGATCGACACAACACGGCTGATTAAAAAATAAACGGCGAGTTCACACTTTTCAAAACTAGTCTGTCGTGAAGTTAGTAAAGCACTAAACATTTTATCAAAGTTTTAATAATATCGGATGCGTGTGCAAATTTTGAGAAGGCAATTTCCAAGGCAATTGTGTTTGAAGCAGACGATTTTTGCTCGCAGCGGAGATGGGCTTTTCGGGTTGGCCGGAGCGGGTCACGTGAATGGTGTGACGTCGCCGTGTCGTCTGCTGCATGATGCCGCTCAGGCAATTTTTTTAAAAAAGTCACGTCCTTGCGGGGCACAAAACTTAACGCAAATTATTCTAAAATGTTCCATTATTATGTCAAAAACAATTGCCATTCCGTACAACCCCACAATACTGAAGAAACAACGATTTTCTCACGTTCTCCATGCATTTCTGACCGCAGTTGGAACCTCCGGGCGTTCGCCGCTAGTCGCCGAGAGGCGGCGTTCTGGATTGCGCTACGTGCTCTAGCCGTGGCGAGCTTGAAAACTTCTAGCGCTCATCCCAGCGCGCCACTTGGAGGGCAGTTTCTCCAGGAACCGTAGTATATTTAAACAGCAAAATAAAGGGTAGCTTTTTTTTTCCGATTTTACCTACTATTGTTTTTTAATGCTAAAATTAAAGGGATACGGAATCGAAACTTGAAATATAGAGAAAACATCAAGAAATGAGTTCAATATGATCAGCTAAGCCTCTAATGAATAATCGCACGGTCGTATTTTGAGCAGATGGCTATATTTTATGCTCTAAATGCCGCGATTTTGGCGAGCGCTTCAAAATCAGAAATGGAGGAGCGCGATGCATCTCGGGAGATCCGGCAGACGTCTTGACGTCATCATGCCTCGGACGACCAAGCGTACCGTAGATACGAGTTTTGCCACTTGGAGGCGTCAACGCGTTACAATCTCGCTTTGTCGAAGTACCCAAGGGCTGTAGAGATCGCGGGGCCAGCACGCGCACCAAACCTGAGAACAACCGAAGCACGCGTTTGCACGTCGCGCGAGAGCTGAAACCAAGGTGGCTCACTTCGTTTTGGCTCTTTCCACCAAGACGCCTCGGTATTGCGTTCAGGCCTAGGCAATCTATACCAGTGAGCGGACATACCGCTGCGGCGCTGCTTTCAGAGGCATGTTGTCGTCACGACATTCCATTGAAGCTTCATAACCAACTACCAGGTGGTTTTTGATTATCGTTTAATTCACTTTAAAATATGTTTTCTTGCGTTTTCTAGCGCAATATTTATGTTTCTGTGGTTGTGCTGCTACCTGCGTCGTGTTGAAACAAAGAAATGAGCTCCAGAATTTGGTTTCCGTACCCCTTTAAACACAGTAAATAAACGTACTTTCCGTCACGATTTCGTACTGTTGTCCTTTCCCCAGAGCGCAATCGCTGTTGGGGACGAGACAACCGACTGTTACATTGGCCACTGTACGATAGGAGCTTACCGTTCAGACCAGCGTTCCAACATGACTATCCGCACGTTGATCGATTGCACGTAATCCCTCATGTGGTATTAAACTTTTTAATGTAAAGCGGAATGTCAACCTGCGACACCCCGCCCCCTCCGATCACGGCCCGACCAGCGGCATCAATGCCCGACAGTTTACGATCTCATCTTCTTGTTACACCACTGATACGCGAACACACGGTCACATCGGCGATAATTCCAGTCTTCTGTTTACAACCCACGACACTGCCATCACGATGTTGCAGCTACGTTGTTGACACGCACAAATACAGAACCACGTTGAACGCCGGTTGCACTCGGCATCGGAAAACAGAACCGAACTCAGCACGGAAGGCACCCAGGCAGCCGGCAGCAAAACCTGCCTGTCTTGGACGCAGTTCCTGCGGTTTCCGTAACGTCGAAAACGTCGACACAGTTCCGCGTGGTTTCGCTACCGTAGTTCCGTGCCGGTGTAGGACGCCGATCTCACTACCCCTCTGCTTCGACTACGCTAGTGGTTATGGCATAGAGTTATTATAATGTACGCTAGAGCTTCAACTGGCGCTAGTGTGCTGCTGCAAATTGAAGCAGACAGCAACCAGTCCGAAATTGACTTCCGGTAATACATTTCTATGGGGAAAAGTGAGTGCATCTGCTCTCTGCGCTCGAGTATAAGAGCAAATATCACGACTAATTCGTACGCACTGGGCACATTAGAACATTTCTCAGTCACGCAGACGGAATAATTGGTCAGTTACGGCGTTTTTATTTTAAATTCGTGGCATAAAAAACGGTGCTAAAACTGCTTCGTACATGTATTTATGTGCACTGTCGGACACTGTTAGCGCGAACACGGCATCGGCGATTTCTAGCTTGGGGGATATACGTGCCAAACGAACGAAAGACATCTGACTATGAGAGACGGTAAGAACTACGCGGTAACACTGAATAAGTGACTCCTTGTGCATGCAGACGATCAAAATAAATTGAAAGCCACGTAATATAGTCTGATTTCCAATAAATAAGTACTGCTAGTTTTACTCTTTCTGCTCATGAATATGTGCGAAGATGCTTGTTCTGGGTTCCAATCATCACCCGCACGCTCCAAATCTTTGCAGAAGAAGGGAGAAGCCAGAAAACAGGTGCCCGATAAAAACTGCTTGACATAGAAAATAATAAAAATACACACCTTTTGTAGCCCACGTACTTTATTTTTTACGTTCGAATGTTTTTTTTTTAACCGATCGTAAAGATGCGCACGACGGAGTCATTTTCTTATAATGACACGACGGGCATATTAGCGATATATGACCGGCACCAGAATGCTAGCTAACCCTGAACACATTCTACATTCCTTTCGATCGTTATTTCGCTTGGAATCGCCGCTCGTTTTTACATACCTGTCATGGTACAGAGGTTTGGGCCTGAAATACACCGAATTTTGACATCGTTCTGTGGTAAAGAAAAATGCCGTAACTAAAGCATTTACACTTTCATAATGTTAATAAAGGTACACACTTTACAGTACAACCGAAATAACACAAGTTATTTATGTTATTTTCCCGCGAAGAGACTAAATGTGCGCGTGTTTCCCCATAGGAATGCACAGGAGCACTGCAAAAGTAGACTGGTTGCTGTCTGCTTCAATTTGCCTCCCGGAAGTCGCATAGACACTAGCGCCAGTTGAACCTCTAGCGTACATTGTAATAACTCTATGGGTTATGGGTAGGGGTGTCGCGAACTCTTGTCGAACCCGATTTTTAGGTCGAACTTTCGGGGTTCGACTGCGTCGAACCGGTTCGACGAACCTTCGACCTTTTCACCAATTTCGACCGGTTCGACTTTGTGGACAGTGTGGCCAGACCTTGATACAAGCATGTCTAGGTTTAGAAAATTTATTTTTACAAAAAGGTTTTTTTTTATTTCATAAACAATTGCAATTAAAATAAACTAATTCTAATCACTAAAGAAGTTAATAACTTAATTTTTTTGTACTGTATTAACTGAAATAACCAATCAGCGCTGTCCTTTATTAATCCCTGAGCCATCACCATCCAATCCGAAGCCAACTGGCCAGCCTGTCGCGCATGCGCGCACGAGTCGAACCTCAATACAGGGTTCATCGAATTTTCGACTAAAAGTTCGAAAAAGTCGAACCTGGTCGAACTCGAACCTCGGCCGGTTCGCGACACCCCTAGTTATGGGGGTTATGGCGTACGCACAATTCAATACCGTAGTCATTTCGGCGTACGCCATAGTCAATACCGTAGTCTTTTTCGCATACCCCAAACACACTACCCTTACGCCAAATTCAATACCTTGAATAACGTCGGTTCACCAGGGGTTGAGTCTGCATTCCGCTAAAACTGGCGGAAGTAACTTTCTGCGGCAAAGTACTCTGATTGTTTGTTGTTTGTATGAGCAGCGGAACGCGCGCGGCAGGCGTTGTTAATTTTGATTAGCGTTGATACGGCTGACGGCGCACAAAGCTGAAGGGCACAAGCAAGGAAGCTTGGAGTGATTCTGTGTCGATGTGATTTGACGTCGCTTCTTTTTGTTTCTTCAATCATGGTGCAAATGCAGGTGCCCGACTCCCGAACGATTCGAAGGCAAGAGTGGTAGCCCGCCTATCCGCTGGTCTTTCAATCGCATCCACTGTCGTCATTTTGAGCACAGCGGAAGAAAATAAGACGTTCACTATTTTAAATGGCGTGCGATCGGCCTGTCTAGGTTCTGGCGATACCGTTTCAGGCTGTAGATGAGAAAATTTAGCCACTACAGTACGACTGCTAGCCTGGGGTCTGTGCCTCACAACAGATCGAAACGGGTAGGGGTGGGGATCCCTGGCAGCGGAAACAGTGAGAACAAGTGTGTGTGAAATAAAACTGGTACATAAATACACTAGCTAAAAGAGTAATCGAAGCATTCAGGAACAAGACGGGGTCACCTATTGCCGGGCAGAACCAGGGTAATCACCGACTCACACCAAGCATACCGGAGCTTCCAGTCGGGCTCGGTGTCCTGAAAAGCGCTGCAGGTGCTCAAAAACAAAAGACCCCCAAGGAGCCCATAGAATTTAAATGGGTACCTGCCCACTTCGTGGTAGAGGGCAACAAACTTGCTCACCAGCAGGCCTGCGCGCTGACTTACCGGGCCACAGCCATCGAAGAGGTGCAGGACCAACCCATGGTGACCTAAAAGGAAATGCTAGTCACACTCTACTGCAAGGAAAGGTGAAGACTGCCAGCCCCGCATCCTAAGTTAACGCTGGAGGAACAGGTAGCGTATAGGCAAATTCAGTCAGGGTCCTTCCCTCACCTCCTTTTACTCAGTTGCATATGTTCCCCACTCAATACAGTGGGAACTGCCCAGTGCGCCAAGAGATAGGAACCCTCCGTCACTACATAGGTGAGTGTAGATTCAATCAAGACCACCCACTACCCCCACCATTCCCCCTGTAGAGCGATGGGAGAACTTGCTGTCCAGCCCCGCCCTGAAAAATCAGCTTCAATTGGTCAACAGGGGCCAGGCACACAAGGCAGCATATAGGATCTCGTGAAGGGGGAAGCCCTTCCATTTGGCAGAGACCATCGTGCTGAAATGGTCAGAATAAAAGTTTATTCTCTCTCCCTCTCCGATTGGTTGAAATAGTTTGTGATCCGAGATATGGTGACATGGATGGTTTAGTCGTGACGATGCTCTTCTAGGAGGAAGTAGGAGTGGGTTATGAAGCATTGGATTATAATAGAAAATTTTATGAAATGGCGTTAAGCATGATATCTTATGGCGCGACTTATACAGCTGGAATTTCAGTGCAGAGACTCTAGTTCTTCGGTAATGATCATTAAGAATCAACCTGGCCGTGCGCTTTTTGAACTGACTCAAGATGGTTAATGAGATCAATTTGATGAGCATTCCGAATTGCTGCTGCATACTCCAACTTAGGTCCAACGTAAGTCTCATATGCCATTTTCTGGAGATAAGATGGTGGCACCTTCAGATTTCTTTTGATGTACCCGAGAGTGTGCGAAGCCTCTGCTGAGTCTGTTTCAATGTGGTTATTCCAGGTTAAGTCACTAGGCAGTGTTGCACCAAGATATTTATAGATGGAGGCAGGCAGAGATGATTAGTCCAGAGCCAATGGAATACGAAAAATATGGTGTTACATGTTTTCAAGTAAAGCGAAGTACTTTACATTTTGGTATGTTTAATGACATAAGTCATTTGAAACACCAGGCATGAATCAGGTCAAGGTCACTCGGAAGATTCAAATGGTCATCAGACAAAGTAATATTGCGATATAGGACACAATCATAAGCAAAGAGAAAGCCTACAATTGATAAGTCGTTAATAAAAATAAGAAACAGTAGTGGACCTAGTGATGCCCCCTGTGGAACCCCACATATAACGTTAGTAAAATCTGACATATGGTTAGCCAGGGTGCGAGAAAAGAGAAAGTCACGAATCCAAGAAAGGACCAAAGGGTCGATACCCAGGATAGAAAGTTTTGAAATTAGATGACGATGGGGAACTCTGTCGAATGACTTCGAGAAGTCGAGGAATACAGCATTGGTTTGGCCCTACGAGTCAAGGTTAGTGATTAACTTGTGTTTGAGTTCAAAGAGTTGCGTCTCGCATGAAAAACCCCTACAAAATTCATGTTGATGATGGTAAAAAATGTGATTGGCTTCTAAATATGATATGGGATGATAGTTTGAGGCCAGCACACGATCACCGCTTTTTAAAGACCGGAATGACCTTCCCCAGCTTCCAGTCCAATGGTATACGCCGTTCCACCTTCAGTCCGAGCACACTGGACGCCACGAGCTATCCCAGCCGATACAGCGTCGGGAGAAAATCGTGTGACCTTTCAGTTGGCCAGAGCGACGCAGGGAGCTCAAGGTCACATGACACTCTCTCAACGCTGGATTGGCTGGGATAGCTCGTAGCATCCGCTGTGCTCGGACTGAAGGTGAAACGGAGTATAGGCAATACTGCTGTAATGACTAAGAAAATATGAATGTGAGGAATTCACTACATATTACTTTGGTGTTGCTAAGAATTTTGGGGCTAATATTGTCTGGACCACAAGATGATGAGAGTTTTAAACCTATAAGTCAAAGTATTCTGGAAGCAGAAATGTTAGTGTCAATGGGGGCCATGGGCTCAAAACCAGAGCAAGGCAAACTATATAGGTATATGATCAACGCTTTCGTTTGATAGTATGAAAGAAAAATATTTGTTTAAAGCTGTAGCGCAATGTGGCTCACACACGGCATCTACATTTTCATTCTTTAGTCGGATAGAGTCAGTATTATCTCTGGGTGAAAATACCTTCCAGAACTTCTGGGGGTTACTTTGCAGAATTCTTTGGCAGGCCTAAAAAAAATAACTTTTTTTTCGTCACCCTTACGCTCTGTACAAGATTTGAGACATGAAAAATATTTGTCCCAGACTTTGTTATTATTTACTTTTTTAGCTCTTTCATACATGCGCTTCTTTTTGTTATTTATAATGACTGTAAAGTTTTATATTGTACCAGGGGTTATGCCCGTCGCTCTGTACAATAACATTCGGAACAAATTGCTCAGTTAAAATATTAAGTTTGTTTTTAAATAGTAACCAGTTTTCTTCCACCGATCTTGAACGAAGGTTTTCGACATACGACTGATAGAACGATGACACGTTCCGATTTATGGTGTCGTAGTAATCACCTTTGTTATAGCTCACGAATTGTTTGAACAGTTGGGCTCAGCGTCGGCACAGGGATAGATAACTCGATGATCAAGATGCCGTGGTCATTTAAGCCAGCAACACAGTTGACAGTTTTTATTATTTCTGGTGTGCTTGTAAGGGTATGGTCAAGAATATTGTTGCCACGGGTGGGTTGTTCAACAACTGGGGTGAGGTCAAAATTGAAACATGAAAAAGTCTCACGCAGCATTCGAGCTGCTCGTGGTAAGATGAACCTAGTCAATGTTTGGAAAATTTAAGTCGTCAGAGATAGCAAAGACTCCTTTTGGGTAAAGACTCTAAATGTCGAGCAGTATGGTGTGCAAAGTGTCGCAGTGCTCAGAACCATTGTTCGGTGCCCGACAATACGATGGGCAGGAGATCAAACTATAAGGGGTACTTTATTTGAACTTGTCCCCACGGTTCGGTGTTTACTACCACAGCATAACAAAGAAATTGAACCTAGTCATCAGTCGTGGGCACGTTAACAGCAAAAAGTAACAGTGTTACAGTTACAGTTACCTAGGGGGGAAAAGTAACACTGTTACAGTGACAGTCACCGGCTTCAAAAAGTAAAATGTTACACTTACTGCAAAAAGAGTAACGCCGTTACTTTCTCGTCACAGTACAAAAATTGGACTTAAGAAATCAGAAACCAAAACAATATTATTTTATTTGTTACACTATACAGTAAGAAGAAAGGTAAACTGAGAAATTAGAAAAATTTAAACCCAAAGGGTGTTTCTTTTTTTTTGCGTGATTCGCCATTTCAGCATTTTGATGTGCATAATTTATTTGCAATAATTGATAAGCCAATGCTTTTGATGAGCGACATCGAAGATGACGCTCCAAAGGCCGCTTTTTATACGACCAAAGCGCTGGTAAGAGCGAAGCACTCGTATCCAGACCGTGCATGACAAGCAGTCTTGGGCAGTAACTAGCTACTAGTAATGCGTTACTGGTAACTAGAGTTACTTTTTGGTAACGAGTTACTCTTTACTGCTGGTAACTTGTAACTGCAAGACTGTTTCTTTTGTATTGGGTAACTGTAACTGTAACTCCACACACTAAACAAACAAAAAATTGTCTGGTTTAGCACACGACTGAGAATCGAGTCAGCACGAAACCGGGAGATAAAGGAAGCAGCACCCACGGTGGTAGGGGCGGCGAACAATGTCCGTTTCACCGACTTTGTCTCACTCTTCTTATGTGGGGACCATCTGTAGGTGTCGGTGCTCGAGCAATATGTCTCTGAGTGTTCCGTCTGGGCTGTGTCTGCACCCCCCTCTCCCTTCGCCTTTGTAGGATATGCGCTGTCATTTTTACACCCAGCGGGTCACCGTCTCCTCTTCCCTATTAGTTTTCAAGGAAGCCGTCCCCACATTGTGCAGAAAGCCGGCGCTTGTTTCACTTATTTGTTCTCTTCAGAGCCGCTCGAGTAAACACGAAGGCAGGTTCAAATGAAATTGCCTTTTTCGTTGATAACCTCAAGAAACACCTCAATGGTTGGACGCTTTGTTGTGGAACCACAGATGGCTTTTTGGACAGAGACCCCGCAGTGGTCGTCGTACATTCTCGTTGAGCACCAGAAGGCCTCACATTGTCTCCTTTCCTGTATATTCTTTCGAAACTGTTTGACCCGCTACGTTCAGGCCTGCTTCCGAGTATATCCTGTGAGGTAATTATGCGATCATCCGTGTCCTGAGTCGTTTCGGGGTCAGAAATAAACAAGAATATTAACTGAAGCGGGCCGATGACAATTTTGAAAAACGGTTTATTCTAAGTTATAGTCATGTAACTAGTGGATTTTGAGTTTGAAGCGAAAAGTTTTGGCCAAATATTTTTAATTTGAATATTGAAAAGTTTTCCCACGCCTTTCACTTTATTATATGCTTAGACGAAAACCCAGCTAAAATTGTGAAGGTTGTTCTACTTGTTCATTTATAAGGTAAGTTTAACTATCAAATATTTATGAACTGTGACCTCAGAAGGTCTGATGTCATGGGATGACAAGTAAACGACGGATCTGATATAAAATGAATCCTATAGAGACAGCCAATCATACCTAATTGAGTGAATTTACAAATCTTGCCATATAAAATATTCTTTCTTTAATCTCGAATTAAAAAATGAAAGCCGTTTACAACTCCCTGTAACGCCGAATTAGAACGCAGCTCTTGAGGAGGAGGAGGGAAGTACTGAGGGGAAGGTATACCCCTCCTCACCTCCTTATCCTCCTCCTCCCCTCATTCTTGAATCTCGTCCGGGGAAGGGGGGGGGGGTTATGTGACCTCAGGGGGGGTCATGTGACCTCGGGGAGGTGGGGGGGTCATGTGACCTCGGGGGGGGGGGGGGGTCACATGCAGCCCTAGTGGTTAGTCCATGCTAAGGTGTGAGGAAATCTAACATGCTGAGCTTGTATCCATTTAGCCAAAAAACCAATAACTTTCATCTAATTGGAGACGTTTGGCTAACAGCTAGGAGGGAGAGAGAGAAATTTTATTTACAATGATGCTTCGTCCGCATTATCTGCATCTCATTAGCGGTCAAAAAGATGCTGGTAGTGAGGGCGGCAGCATGGTCCCTGCAACGTTGAGAATGTGTGACACTAATTGGGGCCATGGTGTCAGTTGTGCTTCCCGAGGTGGGGTGGTCCAGCTCTTCTAACTGACAGATGTGGAAGGCATGAGGAGGAAGGGGGTGAGGTATTATGGAGATGATTGTGCACGGGTACAGATCGGTTAGGGTAGGCATGCACTAGTTATTAGGCACATATTGCAAAAGCGCCTCAAAGCAATATTTAGCCGGCATTTAAGCCATTGCACGGTGCAGGCACATAGCCAGGATTTTGTTTCGAGGGGCGCCCGCCCATGACTAAATTCTGTATGAGGGGGAGGGGGGAGAGGTGGTCCCAGCAAAATGGAAGATTTCGGGGGGAGCCTGGGCACCATGGGTCTCTCTCCTGGCTGCGCGCCACGGTGTATACATGAGTAAATCGTAGTGTTGCAGGGGGAGGGGTGGGGGGGAGGGGGTATTATTGTGTTACGAGACTTGAAAAGTTTAAATTTGGTAACTAATCACTCCTTTTTATTATTCTGTATACACTGTGAAAACATTTCCTTGCCATTTGCATACTGTTTGGTATACACATCTAATACATTTGGTTAGAATATTTCTTAGTATAGTAGATCCCCAGCTAAAATTCCCATTAGATCCAATTGGAATTTTAACTGGTTTTAACCGGAATCGATTGGTTTTAGTGGGTTCCAATCAGCACATTGGCCAATGGGTCTCATCAATTGGAATTTAATAACTCGGAGGCATCCGGTTTAGAGAAGCTCGTTTTAGCGAACGCCGTTTTATCGACCCTGGTTTATCGAATCGGGAGAACCCAGTTTAGAGAAGATGGCGATGAGCTTCCCTTTAGCGAGTTCGGCTGCCATTTGGCAGGGATAAATTGGTTTTCTGGAAACCCAACTGGTACCAATTTTAAATTCGAATTGGAATCTAATGGGAATTCTCAACTGGAATGTCATATGCAAATTAACCTTCAGCACCAGCATCTTCTTTGCCAAGTATATTTTGTCCCTTCATCAGGGAAAGCAACTGGTGCGATAGTTTCGTTTAACCGTGTCTTTCATCTATTCTGGGTTCGGGGCAGCCGAAGCGAAAACAACCGCATCTCCACGTGGTGAATGATGTTGATTGAGGCGAAGCTCTGGTGGTGCTTGTCTGCGTAGATGCTGAGCCGCAGCATGCCGAGCCTTTCGTTCGTTATCATCCATGTCACGCTGCGGTCAAATGCTCAATTGCTTATAACCACGTCCCATACCACACATTCTCTTTCTGACATGCATGGATGAAAACGAACGAAAGGCTCGGCCTGCTGCGGCTCAGCGTCTACGCAGACAAGCACCACCAGAGCTTCGCCCCATCAACATCATTCACCACGTGGAGATGCGGTTGTTTTTTGCCCTACACGAGCACGGGAGCATGTGCTCACGTGCTCGTGAGCACGAGCACCCGACGCCAGACATCGGATGGACATACGGACATCCATGGCTAGCCCCTAAGGAGCTTCGCCCCTAAAAAAAAGAAAAAGCGCGCTGTCCCACAAGCCCGCTGGCGGGACAGCGACCTTGGTCGGAAAAGCGTTATCTGTCCCCGCCTAAATGAGACATCAGGGCCCGTTTGCTCGAAGCCGGTTAACTTTAACCGCGGTTAAAAGTTAACCGCCCTTCCCTACTAGGTACCCACAAGTACCTAGCCAAGTTTGACGAGGGCAGGATGAGCGGTAGCTTTGTGTTTTATTATGGGGTGGTAGCTGGTGTTACCTACTGGCTGTAGCGAATATACGTGGCTTCCGTGGAAAGGTTACCGAAATGAGGGGACCCAACAAATGCGCGCTGCCTGGCTTTCGCGATGCAGCGCGGCATACATTTGAGCTTAAGAAACAATTTTTATTGCTCGTGGTACAAACAATCGCCAAGGTAAAACTAAATTAACCCTTGTTTGGAAATTTTCTAAATATTTGGCTGTATGAAGTGAAGAAAAGCCAAGTGAAATTTCCTTCCGAGTTCGAAAGAGGACGACGAAGTTGAGTCCTAGAAAGGATGACAAAGAAGTGAGCAGTGAAAGGCGGGCGGTATACTGGCAGCATGGTTGGTAAGAACTGTATATAACACCGTCATAAATTGAAAAACCTGCAACTCGGCTCCACTGAAAATTGACCTATTAGTAAATTACCCGAACATCGAGAAGAACGCTGACAGTGTAATTCTACGATCCGCGCGCGCTGGCGTTCCACATTTGGAGTAAATAATCATAATAAATCTTTGACGAACGCGCGTGCACGGCAAAATTTGTTTGAGGCTTTTTTGCTTCAGAACAGTTATTACTGCAGACGCCAGCAGGTGCAGCGCGTGTAACTACACCCGTAGCATGCACCTCGGTGCCTTTAAAATTTAGCAAAAGGTCTATGGGAACGCTGTCTGCTTTTGTGTGCTATCAATACCCGGCCGATTGAGTCAAGGCAATCAATCCACTTTCCAAAGACGTTGCCATGCCGACAACTATCGCGTTCATTTAGGCTTAGGAATGGCCAGAGTCGAAAGTCTATCTAAAAAATGTGGCGAAGTCTTTGCTCATGCTTTGCGTTTTAAGTGAGGTAAGGCAACGCGAAAACCTCCTGCACGATTCATTGCTGACTAACGCGCCTGCTACTGCAGCTACTACGACGTATTAGCAGTCTTGGGTAAGTTACTTTTAAAAAGTAATTCGTTACAGTTACAGTTACTTTCAGAAAAAAGTAGTGAAGTTACCGTTACAGTTACCGCAACAAAAGAGTAACTCGTTACAGTTACGGTTACTTTTAAGAAGTAACGACGTTACTTTTCAGTTACTTTTGTATAACAAAAAAAAATTTAGGAAAAACTAGAAAACGCTTTTCACCAAGTTCTATTGCATAAAATTAAAAAGTATGCTTCTTACTTTATATTGTAACTTAGCAGCAGTTGCTTCTCGAAATTAGTGTCTAAGTTTCCCTTGTTTGATAAGGAACACGTCCCTGCCCTTGTTGAACAGTCACTCATCTGGCGCGCTGGATGGGACTGCTGTGTTGTGTCGCAGGAACAGGCTTTAGATTGCCGGGCAGACGTTGAGGCAATAGAATGTCGTTTCCTGCTGTGAAGTAGTTAGTAACCGCCTACGCCACAGCAAAATACTCTCTGTACGGCGGCCACGGTAGTCCTTCTTTGTTGTCATCAACATTCATATCCTTGGCAGCACAGGCATATTGCTGGCTCGTTGATGGTTCCGCTGGGTTCATGGAGTCCCTGGACATATTTCAGTTCGTACCCGGCGAGCCAGAAACAAACCCCGCGGAAACAATAGTAACTTTTGCCTCGACTGCTGACACTACGCTGGAGTAGTTCCGCAAATCAAAATACAAAAAATTCGCAGTGGCCTCCGCGTGTATTGTTGTTTCACGGTTAATTCACACGATTAAAAGCGTTTGCGCAGAAAAAAAAAACGCAACAGAGATAGGGCTTCAAGATACTATGGTGCAATTGTTCAGTCACAAAGTACAAGAGCGTGCGTAAAGATAACTGGATATTTTTTTCATAAAATCTACACGTGGCTATATTCGGGTCGTGACTCGCGAGAAAGAACGTATTCACAAGTTTGTGCAAAAATAACTTGACGCTCGAAATGTCGGAAGAGACAATTTGGAAAGCGCAAATAATTTTAAATTGTACTCGTTCAGTGGTATATTATTTATAAAAAAACTGGAAAGTAACGAGAAAAGTAACGTCGTTACTTTCATCGTTACCTCAGAAACAGTAATAGAACTACAGTTACAAGTTATATTTTTAAAAAGTAACTCGTTACAGTTACAAGTTACCAAAAAAGTAAAGAAGTTACAGTAACGCGTTACTAGTAACGCGTTACTACCCAAGACTGCGTATTAGTTCCATAGCGAGCGGCGCCCACTCAGCCGGGGGGTCCCTATCATTTCGTCGAAACTCGTTTCGTGGAATTACGTTTCGTGGACAACTTTTCGTGGACACACGTTTCATGGACACACGTTTCGTCGACAATCGTTTCGTCGACAGCACCACCGTAAAACGCTTCGTCGACAAGCTTTTTTTTTTTTTTTTTTGCGGTTTTGAAAGGAATGCCGGAAACTTAAGGTACATGCGCTTGTAACGGATGAAAAAGACGATGCCTAGCGCAGTTGCTCTCCAAGGTGAGCGACTGCGCTACCCTCTCGCTCTCATCCGTGTCAGATGGAAAAGCAAGAGCGCGCAGGACTTCGAGCGCGGCCTATTCGGATATTTGCAAATTCCGATGCCCGTTTATAGAACCGAAAGTTACTGGAAGAAGAAAAGCGGTGGAGAAAAATATGCGTAGGCACAAAGCAAAACTTCGATCCAATGGTGGGTTGGGGAAAAGGGCGTAAACACTGTATTTTTTTTATATTGGTTATTTTTAAACAAAAATAGAGCTTGCAGTTTTTTATTGCAACATTACAACCCTAATATATCAATTGAAATTAAGCATGTTCGTTACCCTCAATTTTTCAAAAAGAAAAGTGATGCAGTGATTGACTGGCTACTGCGACTTATACGCGAAGAAAACTGTTTAGTCACACTCGTTTCATCGTCATTTATCCTTAAGGGCCGATTAAAAAGGGCATTACACAATAAGGGGGCTGTAAACAATGTCAAATAAAAATAAAGAACAAAAGCACGAAAACCAATAACACTTGCACTACCGGGAGCACGCTGCCCGCGAGTAAACCTAAAAAAAAACTTTAAAAAATCTACATTGCATTGCAAACAAATAAACAAATAAACACGAGAATTGGTAACCGATAAATAAAACAGTACACTAAGTTTAGTCGTATTACACAAAGTAAACCATAGTTCATATCGAATGTGCATCTTAATGCATTATATAGCTTCTCTCGAACAGCCGCCACATGTAAGGCCTTGGAGGCGGGCTCCTTGCATTGACGTCACATCGCACACATTTGCACACCAAGTAAAAGGAGGAGAGGGAAGCTGCTTTTGTAAGAATTTTGAGTGACGGGTTAATCTTCTATAATCTTCTGGGAGGAGAATAGCGACACCTGTGCAAATCCGGAAGGCACAAAGGAGGGTCCTGATAAGAGGGGAGCTCCTTCTCCCCCTCTTCTCTGGAGGGTATCGGAAATGACGTCATGTGCAAGGAGCCTATACTCCGCGACAACTTTTCTTGGCAATGAACTGGAAAGTACAGGCCCGCGTTCCCTCTCCCATTTTGAGTGTACGCAGGCTCTCCTCCTCCCCCATTTCCGGGGAGAGGAGAAGAGCCTGCGTACACTCAAAATGGGAGAGGGGACGCGGGCCTGTACCTTCCACTGCATTGCCAAGAAAAGTTGTCGCCGAGTATAGACGAAATCTGTCGGCAGCAGCCGACTGGTCCTCACACGCGACATTAAATTGTTCTTTTATCGATGCCAGCTGACAGATACCTGGGGCAAGTTCATAGCTCGTTTCATAAAAGAGCGGCTTCCAAATCTAATGTTCTTTGGTCACATATCGGTTTTTCTGCATGCAAAATTTCAGTACAGGCATAACATATGCAGAACTATTGTGTTATTCATTATCCAGAAGCTAAATATGCTAAAGACTAAAAATCGCATGCGGTCTGGTAAGTACAGTACGTTGAATACCCAGTGTCTGGAGGAGACAACAACCGTGTTTTATTACCGTAAAAGTAAACCATGCGTAGGAAAATGCTCAGTCTCCTTCCACGTTTATTGCTAGCGGCTAAGACCAGATGCCAATTAGCTTGAAAACCGATTTTATGCCATTTTCAACGGTAGGAAGGCTGTGTGCACCGCAAACAGGCCTCGTTTATTCTTTCAAATTTTCTTTAAGAGCTTCAGTGTTTTGATGTGTTAACTATCTATGCTATGTTCAGGTGGCTCTTGAGGATTCTGCCAAAAGACGTGACGCGCGGAAAGATACGCCTGCTCTGGAAATGACCCAGCCATTTTTTCAAAAGGAGTGCCGGCGGCCAGCTCGCGAAGGGTTGCATTCGATGACGTACAGACACCTCGATCACGTATGCTGCCGAAAGCGTAGCCCTCAAGAGCTGCGCATATTGTTGAAAGTTTTGAAAATCTAATTCGATAAAGGACACTGGCCGATAACAAAACTTCCCGGCTTTGACAACGCTTCCCCAAAGGTTGGGCAAAGACACGAGCGAAACCATTCAAATCGCAAGCTCCGAAATCAGTGCAATCGGCGAGCCCCCCCCCCCCCCCCCCAAAAAAAAAAAAAAAAAAAAAAATATAGGTAAAAAAAAAATTGCGATAATTTAAGTTGGTGAGGCAAGATGGCTGCACACTGGTTCGCCATACTTGGCCCAGTCGGCCATCCTTCATCCATCCATCCATCTAACACAAGGCCGCGCGCCGCGCAGGCGCAGAGGTCGCGAGGAGGCGCACCTGGCGGACAGGAGCTGGCAAAGCGAGCTGTCGACGAAACGTCGCAACATCTGTCGATGAAACGGGCGGGTGCTCGTTTCCACGAAACGATCTGTCGATGAAACATCGCAGTGTCGACGAACTGATTTGTCCATGAAACGTCGTTCGACGAACTGATTGCCACCGCCGGGGCACCGCCATGTTTCCCCGCAGTCCTTACTCTGCCGGTCACGTGACCGAAAATTCCTGGAAATCCGGTTAACCGCGGTTAGTTAACCAGCTTCGAGCAAACGGGCCCAGGTCACTTTATTGAAGGCTAAACATAAAACAGCGCAAAACAACGAGGACTAGTTCCACAGGACTAGTGCAGCGCTCGTCCTGTGGTGTTTGTCCCTTTCCTTAGTCCTCTTCGTTTTGCGCTGTTGTACCTACATGACGTTTAACCAATCATAAACCTGAATTTTTTTGATCTACTGTAGTTGCCCTTACAATTGCTTGAGCTCCTGTACCATCTGCTCAGCCTGTGAGTTGCCGGTGATGAGGTGCGCTGGTGACTCAGATGATATTCATGCAGTAAATCATACCGTTGCCCAAACGAACCTTCATTAGCACTTCAATTGAGTCTGACAAAGACCATAGATACTTGATTACTACGCTCGACGACATGCTGCTAACCACTCACACCTCCAGCCACTTGGTGTAAAACAACCTGAAATGCTTTTCCTTCCACTGAACCAGCAAAGCCTAAGTGAATTTCATTCCAGGCTGTTGGCCATTCTCAATGTGTCAGTGCTTTTAGCTTGGTTTTCTGGTTGTTTGGCATTGAGTACGGGATCCAGACATTATGGTCCCAGACAATATGGTCCCGCGGACAAAATGATCCCGGACAATATGGTCCCGGACAAAATGGTCCCAAGTGCTAGGCTGGACAAAATGGTCCCATGTCATTTTCGCGGCAATTTTCTTTTTTTTTTCTTGCTTTTTTGCTTTATTTTTGCTAAACATTTGTGACATGAGCCGTTGGTCATTTTGAAGTTACTTTTTTTATTGCTTGGTCTTCACAGGTTTATGTTATTAAGTGTGATTCGCAAAATACTTGTATATCGAGCCGTTTGTCAATCTAGAGTTTATATTTTTCACGCATAATTTTCGCCATTTGTACTACTTTTCGTGTGTTCAACTTGAGTTTCAAACAGTCTACTGAGAATTGCAACAGCAACTTCAAACAACCTGCACACAGTACGTACAAGGGAGCCGTATCATGAATGACCCTCTGAAGGGCGTGGGCCAATTAAGTGCCGTTTCAAGATCGTAGACCTTTTGAATTGGAAATTGTGTTTTTATGGCGTAAGGGCTGCTGAGGCCAAAGAGCATCAAACAAGGGTAGACTTTTTGTGGGAACGTAATAAAATGTGTCATGTGTTCAAAAGCATGTTTATTATTTTCCATTTTTTTTTCTAACATTGCATCGAAACATGCGGTATCTGCACAATAAATTGCCTTTATTCCCCCTATGACGAATCGACGTGTCACGAATGGACCGTACTTCATATCTATCACTCACCTTAAAAGTAATCGCTGCAGATATCAGCGACATTTCAGACAGTGCGTCAGAAGTGTCGGAAATTTTACTTGGGACCATTTTGTCCAGGTTTGCGCTCGGACCCATATTGTTCGGGATCACATTGTCCGGGATGATACTGTTCGGGAATATTTTGCCCGGAACCATTTTGTCTGGGACCATATTGTCCGGGATCATATTGTCCTACACTCTGCCATATATGCTATTTTCACCAATTCCTGGCCATCACATATATAGCTTCTGGCACAGGCTTTCATGGCAATGATTCTGCAGTATACGGAGCGCACCAGAGTCAGCGACCCAGAGCGTGGATCCATTGGTATCACAACACATGATCCCTGCCTTAAACAACATCATGTCACCAACACACTGATCTCACCAGCTATTGTGCACATGCTTGGTGACGCCCTAACTGCTCACAGGGGACAGACGGCCGTGCACAAGACAGGTGGTGTCGTTTCGTGTGCTGCACGCACAGGCCCTCAGCGGGGTTATCGCGCGTGCACGGGACTGCAGTTCCCAGAATAAATAGCGGCAGCAGCAACGTAACAAAACTCTTGAATAGGTAAAAAATATCCTCTCTGGGGCCTCCGACATTTCTACTCCAAACTGCGTCGGAAACGTGCGAAAGAGTGAACTTTTATGTGGTCTTTTCTGCCAGCTTCTGGAACATAATTAGAGTCTGCTGTAGGTTAAGAATAGCTCAGGAGAAGTCTCTGTCCCTCTCTCCCGACATTGGCGGAGCGAGCACTGGAGAGGAGCAAACCACCTTTATCATGACAAGTAGAGGTGGTTTCCTCTTCTCCACTCTCATGCTATTCTTGACCTCCAACAGACTATAGCGCCCTTGTCAACACTTGCAACATGAGCAGAACTGTGGGAGGGTTGGGCTCTTCATTGCCCGCATGAAAGGCAGTCTGCTCAAAATGTCTGCGTTCAGATTCTTCGACGCACAGCTACAGGCAACACTGAATTTGATCAGTAACCTGCTGGCACCAGTCATCATCATGGATCGTCTTGATCAGCTTGAGGCAAGGATGCCGAAAACCTCGTCCTCGGAGTTTTCGTGCAGCGTGGACTGACGTACACTGCTGCAAGAGCCCGCAAAGAAAAAAAAAGTAATTAAAATAAGAACACCGACTTGACATAACAGAAAAAACAACTTCATTAGACGTTTTTTTTCTGTTACGTCAAGTCGGCGTTCTTATTTTAATTATGACGTCTCCCGGCTTTTGGAGTATTTTTGAAAAAAAAAAGTGAAAGCCGTTTACAACTCCCTGAAACGCTGAATTAGAGCGCAGCTCTTGAGGAGGAGGAGGGAAGGGTACTGGGAGGGGTGAAGCGACCTGGGGGGGTCACGTGACCTTGGGGGGCCGTGACCTTGAGGGGTCACGTGACGATGCCGATGATGTCATTAGTGACGTCACTGATGACGTCATCAGTGACGATGATGAGGCGGACTCTGATGACGTCATCAGCGATGATGACGATGACGATGCGGATGTCGGTGACGTCATCAGTGACGTCACTGATGACGTCATCCGTGATTATGACAATGACGATGCGGATTCCGTTGACCTCATCAGTGACGTCACTGGTGACGTCATCGGTGATGATGACGATGGCGATGCGGATGCCGGTGAGGTCATCATTGACGTCACTGATGACGTCATCAGTGATGATGACGACGATGCGGATGCCGGTGACGACATCTGGGAGGTCACGTGACATCGGCGGGGGGGTCACGTGACCCTGGGGTGGTCACGTGACCTCAGGGGGTCACGTGATTTCAGGGGGTCACGTGACCTCAGGGGGTCACGTGACCCCCCTGAGGTCACGTGACGCCCCTGATGTCACGTGACCCTGGGGAGGGGTCACGTGACCTTGGGGAGGGTCACGTGACCTTGGGGTGACCTTGGGGGTCACGTGACCTTAGGATGACCTTGGGGTCGCATGACCTTGGGGTGACCTTGGGGTGACCCTAATTACGCCGACGTCGACGCCGACGGCGACGCCAACGGCGACGGCGACGGCGACGCCGCTCAAGCCGGGAACGGGCCCCTAAGAGCTGCGCTCTAAAAAGGTCCAAGGCGCCTAGGAAGAAGGTTCCTGCTCAAGCTGAGTCAGCCGAAGACACTGCAGTCGCTGACCAACGTGACTGTCAGCTCGGTTTCTCAGCTGGGCACGGACATCATCGCCTGGTTTCACGAGATAGATTTCTGGTTCCAGACGTTTAAAGTTGCACCAGGTGAGGCCATCCCATTGATTGTATCCAAGCTACCATCTAATTACTTCATGTGGATTAGGTACCACCTCAAGACAGCCGAGCTAACAACGTAGGAGCAAATGAAGAAAGCTTTCCGTCGTCGTTACAACCTGGACAACGAAGCTGGGATGAAACAAAAGATGTTCAGCACAAGTCAGCACTCGGGAGAGTCCTGCACCGACTTCGCCTTCCGTAAACTGGAGCTCATCTACGAGTGCAGCTACCCAGAGACGAAGGCGGAGAAATGCAAGGTTATCCTGGCCACACTCTTTCACAAAGCACGAAAGCATGCTTCGACAGGCGCTTTGCTTCGTTAAATGAGCTGCTGGACTCTTTCCTTGGCTTTGACCAGGTTGTCTTCAGCCAACGACAGACACTGGTTTTGGCTTTCGCTGCAGAGCCAGTGCAAGCTGTGTAGCTAGGGGCAAAGAAAGTGCGCTCCTTGCTGCTCTCGAAGCAGGCCGGTCACCGCCTCATTGGAACGCTGACGACAGCAATCGTCACCAGCACCCTTTTGCAACAGAGAAGCAAGAGAAGCAGCATGTGTCACTTCAGCATGCGTCAAAAACTTCGCGGGACTTTCGGTGTTCTTCGTCCCAATACCCTGAAGTTCGTCCGCTCTGTCTCATTTGTAAGACGAGCGGCCACTTTAGGGGGGGGGGGGGGGGGAGTCACACGATGCCGGCAAGAGCTGACCCCAAATTTTTGGAATGGCAACGGCACCTTGAGTCTGTTGAATTAATTGTTGACGAAGGAAAGTGGAAACCTGATGCCCCTACCGCCTGGAAGGATTCATCAGTAGTTTGTCACATCACCTCTGCTGCTGCAGTGGGCATGAAGACAATTAAGCTTAGCAATGCGGACACTGAGCCAATTTTGCATTGATCAAGCCTTCTTTTGCCAGGGGACTTCTGTCTCAGAACCTTGGAAAGTTGTCAACCCTCAGCACCAACATTGGTGTCACATTCAACAGCGGTATGCAGCTCGGAAGTTGACCTCCAGAGAAATCAAGCTTGCTCGAGAAAAGCAAGAAAGCGACTTTGACAGTGGCACATGTATGTTCTTTTTAAGAAGGACTACCTCGTGTTGTGAGAGACCCCACTCATCAGAGTCAAGGCAACACTACGATTTACTGGCCCTCGCCAAATTGTGAGCCGGCTCTCTCCCGTGAACTGCGAGT